>NW_024104307.1:0-1391904 GCF_003945595.2 Pipra filicauda
CACGCTTCATAGCGTTTCCACTCCTCCTTGTCTCCAACATCTCCCCCTTCTTTATTTCTTTGGGCGGTTGTTAGGTTGGCCTCAATGGTTTTCATCAACATCCTCCGCAGACAGACCGCTAGACAGGGTAATAAAACACAAACAGACACCGAACCAAAAAGAAACAGGACAGCTAACATGATGAGTTTCTTCGTCCATGAGGGAAAATTTGGCATCTGAATCCAATCAAAGAGGCTGTCGAGCCCGCCTCCTCTGTCCTGATGAATCTCCCGAACCAATCCCTTGAGCTGGTTGATACTTTGATGTATGGATTCGGAATGGTCCGAGAAATTCATACAGCACATTCCTTCAAATTCCTGGCACCCGTGACCGTGTGCCAGGAGAAGGAAATCAATGGCGGCTCGATTTTGTAAAGATACCTCTTTTAGCTTCTGGGTGTCCTCAAGCAGGCCCTCTATCGCCTGGGTGGTAGCGTTCGCCTCCTTGGTCAACCAGCAGCCAAGGTGCGTGAGGAGAGCGAGGGCAATTCGGCTGTCCTACCAGGGATAGGGAAAGACGCCCAGAAGTTCCTCACTCTGGACCAAATGTGAATGTTGGAGTCACAGTCCTCTGGGAAGGGCAGAGGAGTAGGCCAATACTGTGGCCTTCCAAGATTCATATGAGGTGCAGGGAGAGAATTTTGCATCCGAATCGGTTCTGACTCAGGGAGGGTTTTAGAAACAACTACTGGTTTGGAAGCAGCGGGTTTGGGAGCAACAGGTTTAGGAAAACGAAGAGGGGCGCCCATGGAAAATGAAAGGGACCTTTTGGCTCTTTGTTTTGGGTGTACCAATTGATTCTCAAAATAGAATTTAGCCGGATTAAACAAAGCGAGTTTTCCTACTGTGCAAGGACCTCCCTCCGGGTAGGCCCTAATTCCAGGCCATGCCCGATCCCCGCACAGTAGGAAAAATCCCTTGGGGAGCCTCATATTACGTGGGATGTGCTCGGTGGGTATGGTGGTGGCCACCGAGCCATTGCACCACGGGGAATGTGTCCCTTTATAGATGGGCTTATATGCAGTGACATTAAGAGGGGTAAACAAAACAGGTTGGGTGTACCGATGGAAAATAATGCATGCAGTGGAAGGGAGTGAACCTAAAAGATCAATTTCCTGAAAAGGAACATCTGCGAAGGTAAGTGATGATATGGCTTGCGCCATATTAGGGGAGTTTAGTTCTAGGGGTCCCTGGGCCCGCGTCTGTGTCACAAACGCGGGCCATTCGGATGGAGTGACAGGGATCCCAATCAAACATGTCTTGAAAGGGCTGCCAGCGCTGGTCAAGGCCAGGCACAGGGTATCGGTGCCCGTAGCCTTGGCCAGCGTTACCCAGAGATTTTGATCGGGCTGGTTCATCCATCCTTGAAGCGGGATGGTTGTCGCGGGATGGACGATCGCAGCCATAAGGAGGATCCGTAGGAGAAGTGGTGTTCGAAGCATGGTCTCTTCTTAAGTGGTGTTTGTCGTCGATTCTCTGAAGATCTTTACTCGTCGGGCAGGGACCCACTTTGGCCCGTCAGGACCTGCAACGCAAGCGTAGCCCTTCCCCCAGGTGATTAAGGGGAAAGGGCCCGTCCATTTTTCTGTTAGTGGGTCCCGAAATAACACTTTGGCTTTCTGATCAGTCAGAGCCGATGTTGTGGCTCTGAAATGGCGATCTACAGGACTTTTGCCTGCACGAGTTTCCGTATCCTCCATCATGTTGAGAAAGTTAAGAACATACATAACTTTCTCTAATTTTTCCTGGGGGGAGAGGCCAATACTCCCCCCTTTCTGTTTTTTAAGCATGTTCTTAACATTTTGGTGCGCACGTTCCACAATACCTTGCCCTGTGGGGTTGTGGGGAATCCCTGTGGTATGTTGTATTCCCCACTGTTCAAAAAACCTCTTCGTGTCTGCAGACACATAGGAGGGTCCATTATCGGTCTTGATCTGCTTTGGAACTCCCATCCTTGCGAATGCAGACAGGAAGTGTTTTTTGACGTGACTACTCCTCTCACCAGGATGCGCGGTGGCCACAATCATTTTAGAGAATGTGTCAATAGACACATGTACATATTTTAGCTTCCCAAATTCGGCCACATGGGTTACGTCTGACTGCCAGATCTCCAGGGGCGACAAACCCCTTGGGTTTGTCCCCTCTGGGACAACCGGTGTAAGTGTTTGGCAGTCAGCGCAAGCCTTTAAAATTTCCTTTGCTTGAGATAATTTGAGTCCGAATTGCTTTTGCAGCGATCGCGCATTCTGGTGGAAAAATTCGTGCGAGAGTTTCGCCTGTTGATATAAATTGGGGGTCACAACCATACCTGCCAGATGGTCAGCAAGTTGATTCCCCTCCGCCACAGGACCAGGTAGAGTGGTGTGCGAGCGGGTGTGGACGATATAATAGCCGAATTCGCGTCGTTCTACTAGGAACAATAATTTGGTTAATAACTGGAACAAATTCTGGTTTGTAACATCTTTTAAATAGGAGTTTTCAATTCTCCTTACCACACCCACTACATAGGCCGAATCAGACACGATGTTTATTGGCTCACCACTGAAAATTTGGAAGGCGCGTACAACTGCCGAGAGTTCCACAATCTGAGGAGAACCTTGAACTTTGTGGATATTTTGACGCCAATCACCGTTTTCTCTCCACACTATTACGGCGTTCCCGGTTCTCCCCGAGCCATCGGTAAAAATAGTTTTTGCATTTGGAATTGGATTTTCAGATTGCATAATTTTGAGCCGAATTGGAAGATGCATTAATCTCTGAATAAATGGGCACGCCGGGAGATGTAACCGAATCTCTCCCGGGTAGCCCCCGATGGCTATTTGAAAATCAGTGGAGGTCTGCAGCAGTTGGTCTAGGTGTTCAGAAGTTAGTGGGAGGTAAATGAAACCTGGCTCTTCCCCACTAAGTTCTAAGCACCTAGTGCGACCTTTTGATATTATTTTCCCAATCATTTCAATTAAAGTGGTGATGGTTTTACCGAATTGATGAGGGAGGAACATCCACTCCCACAAGCAAAAGTCTTTGTAGTCGCCGGTGAATTGCCCCAGGAGGGCTAATGGTTGTCTTTGTTCTTTTATGACTACCAAGGAGGATGGCAGTCCCTCCATCCTCCTGCATGATTGTCTTTCGGAGATTTTCTTTTCAACAGTAGCAAGGGAGTCAAGGGCTTCAGATGTTAAATAACGTGGGGAGGACAGATCAGCGTCACCTCGCAGCAGCTCGAAAAGGGGGTGCAGATCTCCTGTTGTGATCCCCAACACAGGTCGGATCCAATTGATCGCACCCAGTAGCTTTTGGAGGTCATTCAAAGTTCTGACATTTTTGTCAATCGTTACGGATTGAGGTCTGATATTTTTGGCATTAATTTGGAGTCCGAGATACCTCCAAGGTGCTTCCCTTTGCACTTTCTCAGGGGAGATCTCCAATCCATTATTTTTTAATGCCGCGATTGTGGAATTTAAGGTTTCATCAACTGCCAATTGATTTTTGGCGCAGATCAATACATCATCCATATAATGGAAGATGATTGACTGCGGATATTGCGACCGAATTGGCCTCAACACCTCTGCCACAAACATCTGACAGAGAGTTGGGGAATTTTTCATCCCCTGGGGAAGCACACGCCACTGGAACCTGCGGTGAGGTTCACAAGAGTTGATGGCAGGGACAGAAAAAGCGAAACGGACCGAATCAGCCGGATTAAGGAATATGTGAAAAAAGCAGTCCTTTATATCAATCACCACTAGGGGCCATTCAGCAGGGATCATGGATGGTGAAGGCATTCCCTGCTGGAGGGCTCCCATTGGCTCTAGGACTTCATTTACTTTGCGCAGGTCCTGGAGAAATCTCCAGGAACCTGAGGACTTTTGAATTACAAACACTGGAGTGTTCCAGGGACTGGTGGAAGACTCCAAGTGTCCTTTTTCCAATTCCTGATCAACTAAATTATTCAGAATTTGCAGCTTTTTTGACTGTAGGGGCCACTGATCAACCCAGACTGGCGTGTCAGTTTTCCAGCTCAGTCTGGGGAGCTGCTTTACTTCAGTGACCCCCTCTAAAAATTTTGTTCTGGAGTCAGGGTGCCCAATTTGAGCTCCCACTGTTCCATGGCGTCCCGTCCCCACAAAGTGACTGGAATATTCAACACATACGGTTGGAGGGACGCTGGTCTACCCTCTGGCCCGTAGATGGTCAAAACTTCCCGACTCCTGACGGGGTGCTGCGTTCCCCCCACACCGCTCACACGGACGTAGGCTGTCTGAGCTGGCCACGCGTGTGGCCAGTCTCTGGAGGCAATGATGGTCACGTCCGCCCCCGTGTCGAGGAGGCCCTCCACCTTGACTCGCTGTGGTCTTTTGGGCTGCGGATAGTAAATAAAGCATGTTAGGAGTGGGCGAGATGACTTTACAGTGGTGGTCCATAGGACCTCCCTTTCTGCTTCCTGCCTCTTCTCCTCATCCGCCGACAAGACACACAGCAGGTCTTCAGTGGAGACCATCTTCGCCACGGGGAAGCGGTCCTCCAGCTGTACGGGGGGAAGATGCACAATTAGACAAACGGCAATGTTGTTATTTGCCAAGCCCGTCAGGAGAGTGGGAACAACTACAATTCCCTTGCTAACTGCTGAAAAGTGTGACGTTATTAAATAAGTTAGGTCGGGGTCAACAGGGCTAGATGGTATGACCCTTGCAAGCTGTTCATAAGAACTTAAGTGTGTCGATGGATGTATGGCATGTAGGACAATCCATGGGAGGGTTTTACACTGTTCCCGAGTAGGAACAGGGTCTGCTGGGGGCAGTCGAGTTACGGGGTAGCTGGGCGTGACTGGCGCAAGATGGAATGGGGAGCAACTTGTGTCATCGCGCCCCCCCGGGCGCTCAGCTCCCCGTTTCCCGACTGCTCGCAGGGACAGTGACTTAGGTTGGGCATAGACGAGAAAGTCACCTTTTTACGGAGCCTGGGAGATGGTTTTGGGGAAAGGGGTTCACCATTAACATTGGTTTTGGACCTGCAATTGGCAGTCCAATGGCGTCCCTTCCCACACCTCCGACATAGTGTGTTTGGTAAGTTGGGCTCCGACCGGTATTTTGGGCAGTGTTTTCTGAAGTGCCCTTTTTCCCCGCATTCAAAGCAATGTTGGGGCCCCGAGAAAGCAGCAGCCATTACCCGTGCTTTGTTGGCGTTGGAGTAGACGTTTTTACACGCCTCTATCATTTCCAACAGGGTGGGATCTTTAAGCATTTTCAAAACTCTCTGGCAGTCCTCGTTTGCCTTTTCAATCACTAGCCGATTAAATAAAATTTCTTGGGATTCTTTCTGTTGGACCTGCCGAGCAATTGCCTCCTTGAGCCTTGTAATAAAGTCAACAAAAGGCTCCTTGGTTCCTTGATTTATCAGGGTAAAAGAGGGCGCTTGCACATAGGCATCCGCCACTCTTTTAACCGCTTCTAAGGCCAATTCTTTGGTGGTGTTCAATAATTTGGGGTCTAAACGAGTCTGATCCCCCCTGTTGGAATAATTTCCCTCGCCATAGAGCATGTCAATGGCCTGCCTGGTTGGAATCCCCCTTCTCTCCATCTTTTCGTTGACAAAGGCAACGATTCTTTTTTTCCATTCAGCCTCGAAAACCGAGGCTTGAACGGTTGTGAAAAGACCTCCTATGACGGCCCGAATATCATAGGGGATTAGCGTATACGCGAGGAAGAAGGATTCCAAGAGGCCTATGGTGAACGGGGCCCCCAACCCATATTCCACGATTGCCTTTTTTATGTCCTTTAACATAGGGTAGGACACCGGTCTCCACTCGGGGGGTTTCCCCTCCTCGTAGTAGACCGGAAATGCCCTTAGGAATTCAACGTCCTGGGCTCGCGCCGCTTCCTCCCGGAAGGCCTCCCAAATGTCCGGAACGGAAGACTGCCTTTCCGGGGAAAGCGGCGCCCACCCATCATCATAATCGGAGTCCCGGTGAGCGGGGTAGGCCCTGGTGCCATGGGGCCTATGGACGCGGCCATCTTTCCGGAAAACCGGCTTGGCCTTTGCCCTGGCCCCGCCCACTACTTCCTGCCGGTGACGTGCAGGGGACGCGTCCGGGGAGGAGACTGGGGTGGCGGAAGTGGGCATGTCGGAAGACGCGTCGGGGGAGGGACTTCTCGCGCCACGAGTGGGAGGAGAGGGAGGCGGACCACGGGGTGGAGCTACGGGGGCCCGCCTCTTCTTTTCCCGCGCTGATTTTCCGCGCTCTTCACCCTCCCCCCTTCTCTCTTGGTGACGCTGGGGTCCCTCCTCGCCGCCATTTTGTGATCGACGCTTTCTTCTGCCACGCTCCCTCCCGCCATCTTCTAAGGTGGTGTCCATATGTGTGTCCTCCCCGCCATTTTGAGTATCATTAGAGTCCATTTTAGTGTCCATGTCCTTGGTTGTGTCTTGAGTGAGGCTGGTGTTCGCATTCATCATTTGGTGCTGTAGCACCATCAGAATGAGCCTCCAAGCAATTAGTGCTTCCTTGGCTAATTTTCCGCCTCTGTCAGAATCCCGCCACAAGTTGTAACCTAGGGCTTGCCATTTTTCTAAGGAGATGTTGTCATGGATGGCAAAGCCCTGGCGGTCCAGCCACCTCGCTAACGCCTTAGCTGATTTTTTATCGAGCGGGTGGCCGTGCTCAATGACAAAGTCTTTGAGGCGTCTGTAGACAAACTTTTGAGAGGTGGAGAGTGTCAAACCCATGGTGATTTACAGGGACACTCTCCGATGTTACTCCTCTCTTAAAAAATAAAATATGGGGTATGAAGTGAAGGGTAGGTGTTAGGGATGTCCCTCGAGGCTCACCTGTCTGGTGCGCGGCCCACACGACCGTCGGGGTCTGTAGCCGTCTGCTGCTCGAAGGAGGGTTGGCGGAGCAGTCGTCCCTCTTGACGCCGCCTGAGCCCAGGTGATAGCACGGGAGTTCCCTTGATACAAGGGACCTTCAACCGGGCCCCACGTTGGGCGCCACTTGCCGCAACCCGCAGGGATAAAGGATAGGGTTGAGCACTGCAATAAGGGTTCTCACACGATTGAAGGTGAGGGAAGCAATGCCAACTTTATTAGGTGGGTAACAACTTATATAGGGTTGGATAAGGGGTGGAACTTGGGCTAGGGAGGAGCATGGGATTGACAACCAGGGAAGTATGGTGATTGGGCAGCTGGGTCAGGAGAGGAGGGATTTGGACATCTCCGGGGGAAAGGACCAATGGGAGCTACCTCTGCACTGCACCAAAACCTAGCCAATGGCAGGCAGAGGAGCGGGAAAGCAGGGAAAAGGCGGGAAAACTGAGGGAAGAAAAAGGGGACAACATGGAGAACAATTTTTTAAAACAACAACTGGGGTACATAAAACTGTATAACATCATAACAATAAACTGGGGAGCAACTGGGGTACAACAGGCGTAATCGGTGGGTGTCATAATAAATATTATTTGTCCAGTCCGGTATTTTTAAGTCCAATTAGGGGTTATAGATTTTTCTCCACGCTTCATAGCGTTTCCACTCCTCCTTGTCTCCAACAGGACTTGACCCTTGAACTGCTTTCAATGGTCAGCTCTATTGGGTTTGCATGGTAACTTTTTTGTAGACATAATGGCTCCAGGGCTGACTTCTGTGAGAAGACACCAGAAGTTGTCCCCATGTCAGACAACCAATTTCAGCTGGCTCCAAAATGGACTCAGTGCTGGCCAAAGCTGACCCAATCATTGATGTTGCTAGTGATAATGTATTTAAGAAATAGTTAAAAATGCTGTGGAGGAGCTAAGAGAGGAATATGTGAGAGAAACAACCATGAAGATACCAAGCACAATGAAGAAGGAGGGGGAAGAGGTGCACAAGACAACAGAGCAGATTCTCCTGCAGTCTGTGGTGAAGACCATGGTGATGCACGTTGTTCCCTTGCAGCTGATGGAGGACCATAGCAGAGCAGATATCCATATTGCAGACCATAAAGAACCCCATGTTGAAGCAGGTAAATATGCTCTGAAGGAAGCTGGGATCCATGGACAGAAGCCCACACAGAAGCAGGTTTTCTGGAAGGACTTGTGTCCTGTAGAGGACTTATGCTGGAACCATCTGTTCCTGAAGGACTGCAACCTATGAAAAGGACCCATGCTGGAGCAGTTCTTAAGGAACTACAAGGAAGGAGTCACATTGGAATGTATCCTGTAGGAGGGACCCACACTAGAGCAGGAGAAAAGCGTAAAGAAGAAGAGATAGCAGAGACAAGGCTTTATGAACTGACACAGTCTCTCTTCCCCATCCCCCTGCACCACAGAAGGGACGAAGGTACAAAAGTCATGAGTGAAGTTGAGCCTGGGAAGAAGGGTGGAGTGTGGGGATAGTGTTTTAATTTTGTTTTATTTCCATTAATTTCCACAATTTGAGTGTGTTTGGCCTGTGGCAGAAGTTGGTAAGTGATCTCCATGTTCTTATCTCAATCTGTGTGCTTTTTCATTTCCCCCTGTATTTCCTCCCCTGGTCCAGTTGAGAAAGGAGAGTGATAGAGCAGCTTGGTAGGTACCTGGTAGCCAGCCAAAATCAACCCATCACATCTGCCTAATGCAGTCACTGGCCTTCTTTGCAACAGGATCACAACCCTGAGATCCCTCTTTGGCAAGCTCTGATCCAACTGGTCGTTCCTCAGCATATACCAATGCCTGGGTTATTCCTCCTCAGGAGCAGGACTTGGTATTCCATTTTGCTGAACCGAACGAGGTTCTTTTCAGTCCATTTTTCCAGCTTGTCACCATACCTCTGAGAGCACACCGATCTGGTCTATCATCTGCACTCTTGGTGAGTCTTGCTCTGTCCCATCGTCCAGGTCATTGATAAGATGTTAAAGAGCATGTATTTAACATGCTTCAGTATTAGCCTCTGGAGTACTCCACTAGAGATTAGCCTCCAGAGGGACATTTTGTCACTAGCCCAGAAGTTGAGTCTGTTTTCAATTTGCCTCTCCATTTATCTAGACCTAATTTCATTATTTTTCTATCAGGAAGAAATGGAAGACAGTGTAAAAAGCCTTATTGAAGTCAAGATAAAAAACATCCACTGCTCTCTCGTCATCCACTAGTCACCTCATTGTAGACATATGTCAGATTGGCCATCCTTTGTTATATTTGATTAGTAATAACAACCAGAATTTCTCTAAAAGAAGATTTTACATATGTACATTTTCTTTGAAAGAGCACTTTACATTTAAAAGAAAAGGTTGAAATCTTAGCAGACCAGCTAAAGGCAGAATAAGCAACAGAGAAGACAAAGACTTAAATCAAAAGGTAAAGGGATGCAAGCAGTGCATGGAGTTACAGAAGAAGTAAAACCAGACAATGCTGAAGAAAAAGGCCAAACCCATAAATTACTAAAAACTCGAAAAGCATTAGGAGCCTGAATATGACCTACTCTGTGTGGAAATGCTGGTGAGAGTCTGAGAAAAAGCCAAATCTGATCAAAACAGCAGTCAAAGAGTAACTTTGCCATTGGTGTTTTTAACAGAATGAAAGAAGGGAGTTCAGCAAGGAGAAGACTAAAACAATCATGACAAAATGTTAACAAGTGCTTGGATATAACTTTTTATTCTGGAGTGGACAAACAAGCAGCTTACGGGGATATGGAAGGAAAAAATTTAAGATCTAACAAATGGTGGTGAAATGCGAGATAGAAGAGAAGATTAAAGTAATACAAAAGATTGCATGGCTGGAAAGCTTTGTGAGCCTGGGGGTAATGACAGATAAGAAGTCAGAGGAATGCATTAGGACAATTTTAGTTGCAAATAACCTGATCGTATAAAGTTTCTTCCAGGACACTGGAAACACATTGTCTTTCAGGAATAATCTACTGAAATATCGAATATATTTGCATGAAGACTGTCTTTCTGTTTACTGGCATTCTAATGCTCGAAGTCCTGTAATTTTTTCTCCACATTGTATAAATCATTGCCTACTTTTTATTTTAAAATTATGTAGCCTTTCTGTCAACATTGTGAAATACAATATTTTACTAAGAACATATTAGAAATTATTTCATTTTGTTATATATGCCAACAAATAGGTCACATTATCTCAACAAAATATCAAATAAAACTCATAACAGATATAATATCAATCAGTTTTGTAACCTTAGCGTATTTGTTCTTAAGCATCCTTTGATGCACCACAGATTTTTATCCTTGGCAATTTTAGAACAGAATAATTTTCTAAATTGAATAAATAACAAAATGTTTGAGAGAGAATGAAGGTTTTATGAACTGCAATGAAATTCAAAAAATCTGCTGTTATTTCAGATTCCATTTATCTGGAAAACTGGGGAAAACAATGGCAAATGAAAAACTAATACAGAGTCACCAGAGCTAAAGTGTATAGTTATTCTACTGAACATGCTTTTTGATAAGCAACACTTGCATTTTCAACTGTTGATTATATTTGGGGATTGATCTATCGTACCTGTCTAAGCTCACCTTCCCATATTATTAGCTATATGTATTATATATTTCATATATGTTTGGCAGCATAGTGCTTAGTTTTTTGGTACTAACTCAAAATATGACATTCTTATTCCTGACTAACTACTCTTTTCTTGGAATATAATGTATTCTTTTCAGCAGTACATTACTTCCTGAGGCCTAATGATAAAGAGGCTGAATTATGTCCTACAGTATGAAAAGCAATATCCATTTCTTTACTAACCACTTCTCATGAACAGATAGAAGGGATGCATGCTCAAAGCTTAGTTACCCTCAGCACCTCTTGATTTTGATAAGTATATTAATGTTCGTGTTTGTGTATTTGCAAAGACTGTTCGGTTAATCCATGTTCTTTCTTCACAAGGTATAAATAGTGGGGTTTCTTATAACACAATTTTATGGTCTGTAAAGTTGACTATAAAGTATTCTTCTAATTATTCCTTTAAAACATTTACTCTAACTTAAGAATTTTTTTTAAATATCAAGCTGTATGATTGTATAATCATAGAATCATAGAACAATCCATGTTGGAAGAAACTTCAAAAGATAATCTAGTCAAATCTTTTGTGTGAAATATAGTCTAGATGACATTATCTAGCACCCTATCAAACTGCATCCTGAAAACCTCCAGTGACAGGGACTCTACCATATCCCCGAGGAAGTTGTTCCCGTGGTTGATAGTTCTCATTGTAAAAAAAAAAATAATTCTTATACTGAGATGAAACCTCTCCAGATATAACTTGTACCCATTGCCCTTTGTTCTCTTCCTGTGAAGAAGAGAACAAAAAGAAAGAGAACTTTGTCCTTTTTGTTGCCACCCTTGAAGTAATGGAATACTGTTATGAGGTCCCCGTGAGATGTTTTTCCTCCCTAAATCCCTCAATCTTTTTTCGTAGCACAGGGTCTCCAGCCCTTTGATCACCTTTGTGGCCCTTTTTTGGATCCTCTTCAGTTCTGTATAAGTCTTTTTGAATTGTAAGGACCAGAATTGGACACTACTACGAGTACAGCCTGAGTAGAGGGGGAGATGTTATATGGCAATTTGTATTCATTTCTATGAAACAGAGCAACTTACACATCTCATTTTTCATAATTTTCCAGAAAGTTTATAATACCTCAAATTTTAACAGTCAAGTAGAGAAAACCATTTGGAAAATTATGTGGTTTTATATGGTTCTATAAATTTTACTTAAAAATAAATTAAAAAAATATTTTTATAGAAAAAAAAAAGTTTTTGTTACAAATTTGCTAGCAACAGTTGTTTCAAATAGAAATAATTATAACTTCTCAACATTATTTCTATTTCAAAAAATTTATATCAAATTCTATTTTGACAGAAAAAGGGCATACAAGAGCTTTGTAAATTATAATGTTTTTATTACCTGAGATAAATGCTGATGCTGTCATGACTCTTCTTCCACAGGGAGAAAAGAGAGACAACACTTGTTTCTGCTGCAGCAAAAGGAGACTTAATAGTAAGGGAGAAAACAGATGACACAGAAAAATTATTTTTTTGAGAACTGGTAAAAATGGTGCAATGGAGGATATAAGCAATGTTGCCATAAAAATTATATGAATGTTAAAGATGCCTAGGTGATATCAAAGGGCAGAGGGGTTGTAGTCTTGGGAGCAAAGGCAGAAATGGAACTTCTTTAAGGATGTTCCTTTTGCTAAGAGTTTCCGTGAACATGCAAGACAATGAAATACGCTGAAATGAAATCAAAAAATACTTTCCAGCATCCAAGGAAACAATGTAATTAATTTCTTGCAGTATAGAATAACCATATGGGTTAACCAGTGACGCTATCAGATTACATATGTGATCACTAGGTAGCAATCTGTGCAAACATTTAGTTGTCTCAAAAGAGTAGTCAGTTTATTTTCTCATACAGTATTCATACATGTCCATGTTCACATTAATGCAGACATCTAAATTCCCTTAAAGCAACACTGCTTTTCAGCCACTTAATAGTGGTATTTGGTAAATTCTGCCAAAAATTTATTCCTATAACCAACTATCATCAATCTATAATAAATTTCTTAAAGTATTTTCAGAAAATATGCCTGTCCTTTCCTTTATTCAGTCTGATGTTTAGAAAATATACTCTTTTTTAGCTTGAGAAAAACTGGATGGGGAAAACATTGGGGTCAACTGGAGATAGACACTTTCAGTTTTGCAAGGCCCCATTAGAGGCAGTCAACAGGGTCTCTTCAGACTTAATAAATCAAACCCTGGTTAAGGATTTACTCTTATTTTACAATGAAAGTAAAGAGCAACAGACACAACTTTTGAAAACACTGTACACAAAAGGCAGATCATCTGTTTTATTTCCAAGGTCCTGAATCACTGATGCTTGGAAACACAATAGATTTTTCTTTGATAAGCCTTGTTTTTCTTTCTTTTTTTTTCCTCAGGAAATAACTAAACCTATCTGCCAGCTTGAAAATGGGATCAGGAAAGTTCTTCGTTTTTCCAGTTTTCTTTGAATGTTTTGTCTCTTTACAGTAATCTTTCCAAATTCAGATTAGTGGTTTTAAGTTCAATGAAGTTATTTCCAATATATGCTAGTAAATGTAAAATCTTAATCTTACTCTTTCCTGTATTTCTTTCAGGTCTGTCACTCTCCCCTAGAATACAAAGCAAAATATTATTGTTAAAATTTTCTATACTGACATACCAAATAAATTTGACAAAGGAATTTTTTTGTATATTGTAGATTTTGTATATAACTCTGATGAAAAATTAACCCTACTTTGTTTCATTTGCATTAAAATTGTGCTCTCAAGAAATGACTTACCAAACTAATAAAACAGATATATAATCCTATTAGCAAAACATTTCACAAATGCTTAAATTGTGAAAATTTAACATTAATTTAAATTTAAGGAAAATTTAAATTGTATAAAGCAAGGTCTTTATACAGAAAAATATAGCTACGATTTTCTGACAGATATTGTTCATTAGGTAAAAAAAAAAGACAATTAAAACCAAGCAAACAAAATGAGAAAAAAATAATGGTTTCAATTTTTATTAATATACAGAGATTTTATTTCCAGTAATTCAAATTATGTTTTTTTTCCTTATTAATAATGGAGAGTTTACAGTATCCTATGTTTCCAGATCTTTCAAAGTTCTGCATTCTAATGGGATCTCCATGTTTTAGGGACAAGTAGGAGTAAAAATAACACATCACCATCAAATCTTTCCAAGTAATTTACCAATAGGAAATACCTGAAAGGTAAACCGATGCAACAAATTACTTTTCTGTGACTGTCTGAAAAGTGAGGAGACAACAGAGAGGAAGGAAAGTGTGTTTTAAAAGCAAAAAATGCTATGTGTGAATGCAGTAGGGTAGGGCAGGGCAGGGCAAGAAAGGAAAGAACTAAAAATGTGGGCTTTTTCTGTTAATTAATTAAATGTTTTTCAAAACAAACTATCAGTGTCCAATAAATAATATATGTAGGTTTGACACTCTTTTTCTTTTTAATATACCTTTATAGAATTTTGTTTGATAGACACACTTTATTCTTCTGGAGTGTGGATATTTTTAAGATTGATAGGCTGAATAAATCCAAGCAATAGTTCCCCTCCCCTAGGGCTATTTAACTTCTGTTGAGGGCTTTCTATTCTCACTTTAAATATTTTACGTGCAGACACTTTAATGAGTACAATTTAAATATGTGCTGTGTTTCATGCTGAACCAATGAATACCATCAATAAAACTATTCAGTCACGCTGATCTATTACACTGCTAGTTTTAAAATCTCTCAATGTACTTTAACAATTTTTCTGTGAAAGTATGCAAACTATTAGATAACTTAAGACCTGTGAAATGACAGGGAGAAAAAAAATGCTTGCGAAACTCTATTGGTTGGTAATGACAATGAAAACTTGTACAGACTCATCATCTCACTCAATTGACTAAACAAAAGCAAAAATTTATCCTTACTTTAAAAATAGCTTATCCTCTCCTTAATCCATAAATTAGATATATGTTGAATTATATTTTATGGTACTAGAATGGGAAGTTTCAGCAGTTTCTCATATGGGATTAGTGTCATATACCTTGGAAATTCTTGGGTAAAATTATTATATCTGTTTTAGTTTGGAGCCCAGGGCACTATCTTATTTGTATGTAAAAAAATAAAGATGAAACACACACAAATGCAAGATCTGAAAAGGGTTTCTATGGAGTTTGAGCCTGACCTGATAAAAATGATTCATGGGTAGAGTTAGTGGAACAACAGTGTGAGAGGATGGAAGGCTTTTCCTAAACACCAGAGGCAGATTCACTAATAACCCTTTAATAAACTCAATATCACGTAGACTTGCCTGAGCTGGGCAAAGAAAAGCTGCTTAACAACTGTTCCTCTAATTAGCTTATCCCAATATAAAGGTGAAGTTACATTAATATTCTAAGTCACATTAAGAACAGAATGAAGGTTTTTGTCCAAGGATTCGGTTGGGCAGCATCCATGTGCTGTGTTTCGGCAAGTTTTTATAATCCTCTAAAAAATATTACAGAACATCTTGGACGAACTACCTGCAAGAAGGAGAATTTAAATCCCTGGGAAATATTTGCTATATTTAAGGATGCTAGGGAAAAACCCTTTTATTTTTAAGTTCATAACAAGATTTTGTGTTACATGAGCCTATAACGGATGGAAAATTTCTTTACCTGTAGAATAATTTCAATAAATATTAATTTTGTTTTAACATTTTTAGACTAAATAAAGCTTAACACTGTCATGCAATACACAAATAACCTTTATTTTTGATGCAAAATTTAAGTCATGCTTACCATCAGACATGCTTCTTCGATTCCCTTGATTTATGAAATGAATGGGCAAAAACCCATAGAATTAGGGAAGTGGAACTATTCATGTGAGTATGTCTAACCATATCACCATGTGTTTGCATAATTCAATCCTATGCTAGCAAGGACAATAAAATTAATTTCAGATATTATAATTAATCAAAGCCCATTCTTTTAATATTTTGTAAACAGAAGCCTAATATTCTTACTTCAGAATGCTTCTTCACTTACAAAGCAAATGAACTTAATAATAATAATAATAATAATAATAATAATGTACTTAAAAATAAGTAATGTACTTATCTATTTCTCAAATAACACAGAATCACAGAATATGCTGAGTTAGAAGGGCCACACAAGGATAATCGAGTACAACTCTTAGCCCTGTACAGGACCATCATGTAATATCTCAGATATTTTATAAAATGGTTTGGTGGTCCTCAGCAATAAAAAGCTATGGAAGAATGAGGAAGCTGGGGGGGGACATTCAAAGTGAGGATGTCTGTCTTTCCAAGCCCCTGTTACACATGATGATACCCTGCTTTCCTGGAGAAGACTGAACAGCTGCCTGTGAATGTATTTCTTGTTTTTCTTTCCTTTACTTACTAAACTACCCTTCTCTCAACCCATGAGCTTTCTCATTTTTACCCTTGTGATTCTCTCCACCACCCTAGTGCGGAGAAAGTGAGAGAACAGTTGTATCTTTGGGGTTGCTGGCTGGAGTTAAACCACTACAGTGAGTATAAGAAATGAAAGTAAATTCATCTCTTATATTGATCTTCTCAAATACAGGCAGTAGAGAACCTGAACTCTGAAAGTATCTTTTTCCTTCTTTCTTTCTCTTTCTTTTTTTCTTTCTTTTTCTTTTTCTTTCTTTCTTTCTTTTTCTTTCTTTCTTTCTTTCTTTCTTTCCTTCTTTCTTTCTTTTTCTTTCTTTCTTTCCTTCTTTCTTTCTTTCTTTCTTTCTTTCTTTCTTTCTTTCTTTCTTTCTTTCTTTCTCTCTTTCTTTCTTTCTTTTTCTTTCAGCAAATGTAAAATATTTAGTGAACATTTTAAAGGCAGAGTGGACAACACAACATTAAAATATTCTAATAATGATACAATGGTGTGTGTGTACAGAAATTGGAAACCATTTACTGAATGACACACATGTGCTCCATATGTAAAGGCTTATAGTCAATATCAGAGAATCAGCAAAGTCATGCTGTTGTAATTACTTTGCATTAGCTCTCTTTCTTTGTATATCCCAAAACAGTGATGTGGTTAATGACCCAATAGAAGGGGAATCTACTATGGTGCATGTACAACATGTTTCAAAAGCCAAGAAATTATAGAAAATAGTTAAAATGTGGACTAATTATTCATGACAGTATTTCATTTCTTGATTTTAACAACTAATGTTTTAACGTATTAGCGTACTAGAAAAACCCATGTTGTTCAGGTAAAATGATTATTACTGCCTGGACAAAATTAGCAGCACAGTACTGACAGTTATGCCATTTGTAACTACTGTAATAATATTTTACAAGTTCATTTTGGTCCATTATGCAGTCGAATAATTGCCTTTAGAGATGTAGTAAGATCATTTAAAGAATCACGTTATAGCAAGATATGTAACAGTGGCATAATTGCACTTAACATACACTAACCTGGTTTTGTTTCCGTTTCTTATGGATATTAGTTGAAGGATATGAACCTATATGAACCATTAACTGTTTCTTTCAGTAAATGTATTTGTTTACTAAATGCATTTTAATGTTTATTATTTTAACATTTGTTATGACCTGTATGCAGCATCATACTGAGTTGCTGATATTTTTTTCTAGAGCCTTGTCAGACACACTTAAATCAGTCTGATTTCTCAGTGAACATAATCTTTTACCTTTATTAATTTTAATGCATATTTAATAAGGAAAGACATTTTATTAAAAAACAACCTTATTGAATATATAATTTGACAACCTATATGAAATTTCCACTATAAATGCATGAACATTTGTTAAAATTGCCTTAGCATCTGTGAGATGTCACGTATTAGCTTTATTATGAAAGCGAACTAGAAAATAAGAGACAAATGATTGGCACTATTCCACTGTGACCTATACTGGTATAGTATTATAAATTAAAACAATGGCTCAAGGTCATTAGCCTAGTGACTTGCTTGCTGAGTAAGACCAAACAACTATTATGGTTTTGAAAAAGGTTTCATAACTTTTACCTTTATGGTTTTATTTAAGTAATCTTCTTTCTATTTAAAATATTTTCAAGACCTTTGATTCACTTCTCTAAAAGTGAATTCCTCCTAAATTTTTGGTAGAACTGACTTCAGCACTCACGGGAAGAATAGAGGAAAGCAGAAATATCAGTATTTGCAAGACTTACCCTTAAGGTTTTCATTCCTCCTAGAAGAGATAGACAAAGATACTGGAAAATTAATTTTCTTATTCTGGTCTACTGCTACTAAATAATTTGTGTGTGATGCTTTATTAAAAGAGTAATGATTGGAAAGCTATCAAAATACTGATAAACATGCGTGCACACACAGATGCTTCTAATAGTTTTGGAAATACTTGAAAATTAAAATAGAGTTTTCAGAGATGTTTCTGAATTTCCTTATTTTCTTAAACATTGAAGACTTTCTGTACTTTTTTCTAGTTTGGTTAATTTGCATACATGTGAAGAGAAGGTGTTACAAGATTTTGTTCCCATCTTCCATATATATTACATGAAAATTAGGGAACAACAAATAGATGCAGATATATGCCTTAGAGTGGTGCTTTTCTTATTAATGAAGACATGGAAATTTGGTATGCTTAAAAGACATCCATGTCAGAGAATGTAAATAATTAAATAGATAAAAATACAGTCCTATTAATATAGTTTGCAAAAGAAGAACACTATATTGTGTATGCTTCTTCATGAATGTTAAATTTTTAAATAATTATGTTAGGAAACTGGATGTTTGCTCCCAAATGCAGAAATTGATATAGTAGGCATATTGGAAACTTGGTGGAATACTGTCAGTCAGTGTCATACTGGAACACCAGGATGACAAATTTGGCCACAGTGGTGATGGAAGAGTATTTATTAGGTTTTAAGAGATCTTAAAATCAAATCACACTAATTAACTACTAAATAGAAAAAACCATAATATTTGGTGATTATACACCTCAGATGCTGATACTGTCTGGATATTTACTAGGCTACAAGGGAGACTTATAAGAGAGTTTACTAAGAAGCAGATGAGAAAATAGGCTCAATGGCATGGAGACTGCTGTAGAATGCCATATTGGAAACATAGGGCAAACAACACTGCCTATACAGAAAATTTTTAGACAGGAGAGATGAAATGGAAGGAAAGGATATGTTACTGCATACAAGAACTGTTCCTTCAGAAAGCTGAGCTCAAGTCCAAATAAAAAAATGAAACATGAAGTAAGGTGACTAGAAACACTACCAGATTAAGTGCAAAAACACTGCATTGAAGGAGGCCAAAAAGAGTTGGAGAAACAGCTAACATGGAAAAACACTTTTAATAAATCTTTGTTAAACAAGTCAGTAGCAGGAAGCCTTCCAGCAGTCTGTAGGATTTATTGATGATTAAAGTGCAAAAAAACCCCAAAACCCTCAAAGGAGATAAAACACAGAAGCAAAATTAACCTTTTGCAATAGCATTCGCAAAGAAACTGAGAAGATTCTCATGCTGGAATTTCCCCTGGTGGGTAAATTCTCAGGGGAACTGTCTGAAATAGAAGTTATGGAAGAGATTGTGGTTCAAACAGAACAAACACTAGCACAAATCAGAACTGAATGGTATTTATTCAAGGCTTCCAAATAGAGTCGCAACAGTTGTGTGTCATCTCCTCATTAAAAGTTATTTAATGCAAGTGGAGAGTGACAAACATGATATCACTTTTTTTAGAAAAGATTCAGGGAAGGCATAGGCAACACTTGTAGCTGGTAAATTAGTAAAACTATAGTAAATGACAGAATTAGTGACACTCACTTAAATGTGATTTATTTACAGATAACTTCGTTTTTTGTAAATATTCACAAAACTTTCTGTTTCTTGAGGAAGTGAAAGAGCAAGTGATTTTTATTTAGTTAAATTTCTTAAAGATTTTCAATGAAATTGGCCACAGAAGAGTGAAACAGAACTGAGCAGCCACAGCGTAAGAGAAAAAGTTCACAAATGGACTTATAAAGTTTGCTGCTAGAGCAAACCTATTTTTGGCAGTAGAGGTGAAGTTTATTTGTGAAAAACAGCAGAACTTCTTTGAGTCTGAGTGACAGGACAGCAAATGACCAATAAAATTCAGTAGAAGTGAACATAATAAGATGCACATTAGGAAAAAACCAATCCTAACTTGCATACTAAATGTAGTGATCATTTCCATTAAGGCATGAGAATTTGGAGTCACAGTAATTTTATAGGAAAGTCTATTACTGTTGAGCAGTCAAAAAAAAATGATAAATCATTATTAGAAATAAATGGGAGAGGAAAATAAATTGAAACAGAGACCATACTACTATGTATATCTATTTTCTACTCATATATTGATTACAGTATGCATTTGTCATTTTTTCGCTCTCTTGTTTCTCTTCCCCTTCTCTCACAAGCATATAGTAAAAATCTAAAAGATTTGAGTGCAGATAATAGGGAATATCAAGTTTATAATTATTTTTATGTGATGAATGACTCTTCACCTGATGGAAGAGGGAGGTCTACTATTAATTCCTGAAAAAAAGGTACCTGAGGGAGTTATGGCGGTTTGTAACCATGAGTAACATAGACAAGCAGATAGACTTTGGATAAAAGCTTTTTTTTATTTAAATATTGGAGGAATAAAAAAAAACTTGGTAAAGGAGCTATATCCAAAACAGAAAAAAGGAGATATTTTTTTCGGGAGTGGATACTACACCTGTGATACTTGTTGATGTTGAAATTTGTTGATGCATGTGGCTGTTAAAAATTTAGCTTGTGCTGGGTGCTCTTGGAAGATTGGACATTTTTTGGACATCCACTAAAGATTACTAAATTCATGGATACTATAATGTGATTGGAAATAATTTGGAGGATAGGAAAGCAAATTCTCCTGTTCCTTAGGCTGTTACAGTTCTTCTGTTCCTTAGACATTTATCTTAAGTGAACATTTATCGCGTTTACTTTAGCCATTTATAAAGTGCAGTAAATTTCCACAGAACTGAAGTCCAAACCCAATATATTGTTTTGAATTGGGCTTCCATGTAAAGTAGCCACTTCCAAATGTTTAACAATCAATCTAGCAAATTGCATAATTGTTGCAAATTGCATGTACAATAGGGAGCAAATTCCTTCTTGACAAAAAAGTAGTCATTTTGTATTCTGATGCGTGATTTTATCGTCTACATTTTAGACTTAAAAGTAAAGGGCAAAATGATTATCAAAGCCTTGTACAAATTTAAGCTCGGTGTTAGACTTCTGGGTTCAAAATCAGGGAATCATTGAAAACACATGAAAAAAAATCTCAGTTACTGCAGTTCAGTTTACACTGCCTAAGATAAACAGAAGGAACTTCAGAGATTTATAACTGTACCAGAGATGGCAGTTCTTTAGAGGCTGTTGACTACCCTTACCTACCTTCTAATAGTCTCATCCAGACGTAGACAACAGGTGGGGTGAGGGAAGTAGGAGTGGAAGAAAATATCTGGAAGACTACCCTGGATTATCCCTCTTAGGAGTCTTCTGAGTGTATCTCACTATTCTTTATGACAATCTTCACAGAGAGTTAATTCACAAGGTAACAAGAAGAAGCAAAACAAACTGAAGGGTGCTAACATTCAAAAAAATTAAGCAAATTTCAGATGCTTTATTTAAAAGATGCAAATATATATATTTTATATTTATATATGAGAGAGATAGATAGATAATATATATATAAATATGAGCATGTATATATATATATATGTATATATATATATATATACACATTGTTTTATGTAGCTGTCAGGTAATCCAAAAATACAAAGACTTTGTACTATAACATTAGATAAATATTTTTTTCACATTTATTTGTTTCCATTTCCCTGAAAGACTGTAATGAACATAATTTTTTCCCCATTTACTAATTAATATATTCTTGAAGTATTGTCTTTTCCTATTTGATAGACCGTTCCTGATTGCCACTTTGTAGTTCTGTATTTTTAGCAGTTTTTCTGAATGACTAAGATAGTGGAGTGTGATGCTTTTCATCACAGCAAAACCAAGGAGAAACCAGACTAGTGATACTGCTGGTAAGATGGAGAGTTGACTGCCTCTTTAGTGTTTTCTCCATGATCAGCTTTGAATATTTGGGAGACATGATATGTTAAAGAAAGTCAGAGTGAAGCTCTGTAATTTAAGACCTGCTAAGGAGAATAGAAAAAAACCCGGTAGCTACTCAGTTCTTCAAATGTCTCTCTTCATAATTTCTTTCTTCTTAATTTCTATGTAATCTTTTATTTTAAATTGTTACATATTTCCTTCTTCGCTTATATTTCTGTAATTTAACCCTTAAAGGACATATATATAAAATGTCATCATAATGCCTTATACACATTTGAGTATGCACTGAGGCTTTATCAGAGAGCTAAGTATGTGTTTCAGATTTGTTCTGAATGAAGATTTTTTTTCTACCTTGTAACTTTATCCTAGTACTTGCCATTTCATCCAGATTCCTTTAAGCTTCCCATAAGAGATTAAGTTGCCTTTAATGGAAACGGGATAAGGTCCTAACTAAACTGGAATTACTATAAAGCTGTATACCATGTAAATCAGGTTGTCACTTAGTTTAAAAAGTCATAGATAATACTAACATGCTCTTTCCTGAGGCAATAGTATCTGATTTAATATGGTAATACTCTTACATTCACTACAGAGGCAGACCTTCATGCATGTATTTCCAACTTATAAAAAGGCTGCTTTAAGGTTATCTTGAACTGCCATTACATTTTAAAACAGAAATGTCAATATTGTTCATAGGTAGTATTTCATTACTACTCTTAATAGTCATTATAAATTTGTTTTCAGTAGACACTGAGGAGCTTTTAGTACATATAGGAGGTTTTGTATTAAAAGATTTTCATCATTAATTTACAATACAGTGTTAAAATTACCATTTTCACCCTCACTAACCCATGAAATCATGTGTCTGTCTAATTTATTGGGAGCTTAGCATATTTTAACAAATGAGATAGAGGAATAGATGTCTTGCAAGGAATAAGGTTTCCTTTTGCAGATATAAAAAGTCTCATAACAAATCAATTCTGTCATGAAAATTAAAAGCACAAGGCATACTGTGGATCATAAGATTTTTTTTCCTGAGTGTTTATAGACTGAATACTTTGCCTTCATTACATCTTAGATGAGCAGAAAAGGTCATTTTTATTTATTGATGGTTTTGCTCACATGGGAGCAAAATGGTTACTACCAAAATTGCAAGGAAGTAGGGGATGAACTTTTTGCATAACACAAAGAATACTAAATTATTATGCCAAGTGTATTACAGATGTGGAATGCCTCCTATGTAAGCAACTGATGATGAAACAGTGGAGAATAAAAAACCTACAGTAAAAGAGAATAAAACGTAAGTTTTGATTGGTCTTAGTCTTATATTCTAGAACTAATTATATATGATCTTTGAGACATAAAATAACAACAGAGAAATCTATTGGAAATACATCAGAATAAAGATTCCTCAGATTCACTCCTCTTTCTTATTTTTTGGTAATAGGAAAATATCTTTGATATTTCTCAAGGTATCATTTTCTTAATGAATAAACATAGCATTAATGTTAAAAAATAACTAGTTCAAATGTGTATGAGGAAAAAGAAATTCATTAAAAAAAATGTGATGAATACTTGAAGCAACTCTGAGCAACCAATGCAGATATCGAGATTATTTTCAATAATAAAGATAATTTAAGAGATAAAATATTTTTCACAACTTCAAAGAATGTATTCTAATAATTAAGAAACTAGTTGAACATTTGGTATGAATTCTGTCGGATTTAAATTTTGAACAATTTTGTATAAGAGAAATATAATTTCTAATTATATAGTCCCTTTCTGACAAACTTCTTTAAAACACCTTTGAGTTCCATTGAGCCATTTGGATTTCAGAATAGAAGTTAATTATCTCTCAGGGTACAGGAGAGTTTCATTGTAGAACCATACACAGATCACCATTCTCTGCACGTCAAATAAAATTTTAGGAACTGAAATCTGCCCACTTTCTCAGTTTTTAAAATCTGAAATGTACTTTTTCGGTGGTTCTTATGACCTCCCTATAAGGCACATGTGTCAGCTCCTCAGCTTCCCAAGGCATGGAAGGCATTGTTCAACCTAATGAGTAAGACCCCTCACCTATCTGTTCTTTTTCAAGTTCAAACATGGATTTGAAAATCTAGAAAGAAGATTTTTCCATTTTCCCTTCCAGGTCTCCTCCTGTTTTTCAAGGGTTAACAATTGCAGTATGCACTTTACTACTGAGTAATGTCTAATCCCATATTTTGTGATATTTCTGAGGCAGATAAAATGACACAATTCTTCTTAATCTATCAGTCTAATGCATCTAGAGAATTTGGTTGAGCGTCAGACATGTAGAAATAAAAAGCTCCCATATCACTTATTGAATTCTGAGGTCGTCAGGGCCAAGGCACATAATCATCAGCGAGTTATATACTGTAAGTATACTTCAGCCAACTGAATGACATTGTTTTATGGGATTATATAGTATTTAAATTGAAAATTATTTCTAAGTGTTAGAACATTTATTAATGAACATTCTGGGTACAAAAGCTTTAAACATCATTATGCTGTGTCCCAGTGCTAGGATATGACTAACTACATTAATGTGTACTAACAAGTGGTCAAACAATATAAGTTACTCCTCAATATTTCAGTAAAAAAATAAACTGCTGCTTGCACTGCCCAGGAGTGAATAGCTAATAAAACTGAGGATTTTGCTTAACTTTGTGTAACTATGCAATAATTAATTGTAAATAAAAGAATGGGGGGGGGGGGGGGAAAGATGAATAAATTTCTAGCATTTTCTTATTTCAAAAATTGAGAATAGTTTTTTCTTCCATTTATTTGAAATATCAGATCTTTTTATCTGCTGGAACATAAAACCATGCTACATTCTGAAGTCCTGATATGGTATGTTACTCAAATGAATAGCACCACTGAAATTCATCCAACAGATGATTCTCCCAGTAGGGAAGATACCTAGTTTGTCATTTGACTTCATGACCATTTCTCTATTGTTTATTCAGGGTGTTCCAAGTAAGACTGGGAGGTTAAAATGACTCTAGCCCCTATTTGATCTGTATTAGAAAGTTCAGAACATTTCTTGCTATTCCTTCCTCTTTCTTTTTATTAGAAGTGGCACAAAAAACTCAGTGCATCAGATCTCCTGACAACAATCAAAATTTGGCACTACAAAGCTTATAGGGACTCTGTGAGGTGCCAGTGCTGAAGCAAGGGAGTGCAAGATAAGAGCCAAAATCCTCTTATCAACCTCGTGACCAAGTTTCCACCCAATCAGCATTTTTATTCTCCTGACAAGAGGCCAGCACTCTGATGTTTTTTTCAGTGCTTACAAGTATGGCCAAAGCTGATAGCTTAATGGAGAATAAAATGTTTTGGCATAAAACATTCCATCAGCACATTTTGTTCAGACTTTTAGTTTATATGAAGTATATTTATAGTCTTTAAAGAAGTAATCCAAATCAATCTCAAGGCAAAAAACAAAAAAGGGAAGCAGAAATGTGGTAAAAGCCAGAAGGGTTCAAAAATGGGAAAAAGGTACTTCATTTTAATGCTTTATTATATGAAGCTTCATGGAGATAAAATTCTGGTTTGTTGGGACTCAAACACATTCCTTTAAAAATCATAACATGGTGTCAGACCTCCTTCAGTGCAAAAATAAGAGTTTCAGTATCCTTGTAATACACACTGCTTTTCAGTTTCTTAATGTGATGGGTACTGTGATAGATATTGTTATTATTCACAAGTGTGTTTATGTATTGAAGTGTATTACATTTTGTTTAGCATTTGGATTTAAAAACATAACATCTTTTTTTTTTACTGAGGACAAATTCCATGCTAGTATTTGGACCATATGATTTTGTTGCTCTCATATTCTATTAAAATTCATCTATCTTGTAACCAATAAGATGGGTTCTACTATGGTAAAGAATCTATCACTTTAATCCTTACAGTATCAAACTTTCAGAAAAGTTGTGCTTAGCTATTAATGTAGTATTTTAAAAACTGACTTGCTTATCAATAGAGTCATGCCTTACTTTTTACAGTCCAAGAGATTTTCCAGAAAAGAAATAAAGGCATTTTTCATTGACATGCGTATGGTAAAAAGAATGTTCCCTGGGCAGTCATAGCACTGTTGCTTGCCAATCTCAGCAGTTACTAATACCTTGTTAAGGGTATCTGTTGAGATGTACATTGATATATACAAGGAAAGAAGATACAGAAGGGAAATAGCAGTTTACAAATTACACTGTAAAAATATTTTTTACTAACCATTACAACATACATTTTTGAGGACTTTCTGAAAACTGTTTCTTAAAGATTATAAATATGTTTCTAAATTGCAGTAATAGCTCAGTAATTTCTCTATAAATTAATCAGGACTGGAAAGTGTAATCGCAGCCTCCTTTTTAATACTTTTGAGATTTGCCTGAATTTGACCTAGATCAGCATTTTTTTGATTTTGAAATCAGTTTAAGATTCCACAGCTGCATAAACATAGACAGTTTATATCTGCTGTGAAAGGACAGTATTCCTTTCACTGAACTAATGAAAAAGATCAGGAATAAAGGATGGAAACTAGTGATTCCTCACAGTTTTGTCCAATGTGTACTAGAGGTACACTTATATACTTCTTTGTATATTTAGCTAGATTGTCTTCGACTTTCAAATCAAGATGTCTATTAATAATACATTAAATCCTGCTGGGTATTCTAGGTGTGTAGCCCCTCAAAACTTAATGAGCACTGCCAATATCAATTGAAACTGTGCTTCCTGATGAACCAAATCATACCTTGCTGCCTGTATAGTTATATTTTGGAAGGGTCTGTTATGTATTTAAGGCTGTCAAACAGTATTGCTTCAGTCTATGTGAGATGATGAGTTTTTACATTGATATTAATTGTGCTCCTGCGGCAGCTGAGTTGTCCTAGCATGATTAAAGATGAAGTGAAATAAAACATTGACAATTTTGAGGCACCGCAAGACCTTTGTGGGGCAGCAATCATGTTAACTAGCAATGAAAATTGTGTTAAAATATCTTAGACACAAGAAAGATTATGATTTGAAAGGTTACCAACACAATATGTTCTTTTTCTCTCTCTTCAAAGTTTCTTCACTTGTATTATATATTGCACACTGATAATTGGAACCTTTTTAATAACCAAGTCACTTGTGCATGGCTGCAAAAGTTGAAAAAAATTATTTTCTTTGAAGATAAGTTTAAGGCTTCACTTTTGCTGTTGCAAATCAAATGCATTTTCATAAAATCAGGATAATTATACCTATTTTTTGGGTGCTACATGTCAGGCTTAGTTTAGAACAGAGCTCAGAATTCACTGCACGTGACATATACTAAGCCAGGACTGTTTAGAAGTGTGCACAGTAATCAGTTCAACTCAGTTCACCAATTTGATGGAAGCTGAAATTCCTAAGAGTTAAATTTGGGTATGGGAAATAATATTGACTACCCATCAGCTATACCATGTGCATTAGAGAGTGGAATTATCTGGGCTGGACTTGGCAAGATACGGTCCTTCCTGTCCAATCTTTCCTTTTGGAAGAAACCTGTTGTCATTATATCAAGTGCAATTTATGTTCTCTAAGTGTAAATCTGAGGTAAATTCATGCACTTTGACTGTACCTTTACATGGCAGCAAATAAGGGTAGAATTTGGCAAAACTTCTCATGCTGTCATAATTGTGTCCAGTTAATTCTAATAGACTATTTTTCTGAAGGAATCTAAAGTGGTTTCAAATCTTATACAAGATCATAATATCCATAAAGTGATATATCCCTTATTAATGGAAGCATTTTCTTGATAGTTTACCAGGAAACAGCTGAAGATGCAGTTAGTCTAATAGCTGTGAAATCTATGTTACAGTCATTAGAGATGATTTGCAACCTATAGTAGAGCTAAGACTACAAGGATTTGCAGACTGAAAGCGTTGCACTGCACAGATTACAGTCCTAATTTTTGTAGGATTAGTATCAGGGGATTCTTCATTTTTTTTTAATTCTACTGCTGTTCAGGCTAGCATTTTCTATTTTACAAATCTGGAATTAAATAAAGATTGCAGTGATCATTCTGTAATATCATAATGATTAATGTCATGTATATTCAAGGAAACAAATGTTTTCCTTTCGTGAAGTTCAAATTAAGAACAAATAATTCAGATGTTTCATTGCAGACAAAAAGACAATATAAAGATTATCCCTTTATCTTCATGTAACACTAAGAAATTCTTAGGCAACTCATATGACTATTGAAGTTTTTACCACTACTTCACATAGTTCAGCATTTCAACCTACAGGGAATCTAAGTCTAGCTTCTTCCAGAGAAGATACTGACATCGCTGTTTATCTGCTTATCCCCCTTTCAGATTGCTAATTTTCTTGATCTGAGTAAATTAGGCAGATAATTCTTTCAGTCATCCCATTCAGAAGTTCTTCATTTGCTGGATAATATACCAGCTCTGCAAATGTGTTTGCTTCATTCCTCAGGTATCTAAAATATTTCCAGTATATTTTCTCAGTATTTTGAAAGGTAAAAGGTTGTTAAGCATCCAAATGAAAATCAAGATTTCTAAAATATTAATCTTGTATTTTTATCAGAAATTAACAAACATTATTTAGGCTTGTACTTACATTTTTTAGATGTCTGTGTGAAGTTCTAGTAGTATCTCCCTTCCTGAGTTTTGACTTGCCTGAATTGTATCGCTTTGTCTTTCTTTTCAGCAAATATACTTTTAATGCTAAAGACTAGAAGGGGAAGAATGAGCCCTATGTCATAATTGTTGATACAGTCAGTAAGTGTACACTTATTAAATTGTGCATATTGCATTTTGGTATAAAGCTATGATCTTAATTATGCTTTTTGGCATATGATAATTTTTCAGGAATTTCTGGACTGTATTGTGATGGAAGCAATAACATATTTGCCAGTCTCATGACATATTTCTAATTCAAGTAGATTTTCATGCAGAAAACTCCACAGTTGTAAACAAGCACTACACTGAAAGAAAACTTTGCTTTATAAAAATGTCTTATCAGGGTTTTACAAAGTTCCATACAAATGTTCTTTGGACTTGATTCTAAGTTCAGCTTAGGTTCTTGTAATTTTTTACGTTTTGATTTTTTTTTTTTTTTTTTACATTTGAGTAAAGCCAAAGGGTAGTTAAATCGTTTCATCCTAGGTGCATATGAGACTTGTCTGGAATAACTTTCAATGAGTTGTACATAGATAACTCAGGTAACAAGACATACTGCACTTTAACATCAGCTTCTCCTTTTCATGTTCAGCTGGTGGACAGTATTCCTTTCACTGAACTAATGAAAAAGATTGTATTCACTTTTTAGTGTTACTGTTGTCATGAACAGGAACTTCTGGTTGTTCATGTTGTCTAACATGATAATACCTAAATTATTGTTTTACACACATATGTATGTACATCTCATGTTAACAGCAGTATCTGCTAAAGATCAATGACTGCTTGGATTTTAAATTCTAGCATAGAGAATGACCTATACAAGTGGAAAATACATCGAGCCTAGTCTACATTCTTGCTGTTCACTTGCTCAGAATCCCAGAGAACATCCCACAGAACACCAGAGCTCAGCTTAGCTTCCCCTTTATGGTTGCTGTCAGGGTTCTGTGAGAGCAAGAACATGCAGTTTTAAGGAAGAAAATATAATTATTTGCTTTATGATGCTGATTTTTTGGCATTATAAACTAGACTAAATGTCGGAAACCTTTGGGGTTTTTTTGGTATTTGGCTTGTTACCGTTAACACTAAAGATGGTCACGCACAAAAGATGAGATCAAATATTTTAGACTTCTCAGAATTTCAAGATTTTTTGATTCTATTAAAGCAGGAAAGGATGTGGAAATGTATCAGTATGAGTGGTTTTATTGCGGCAAAAACCCACATCATTGAAATAATAGCACTTTGATGTGAAATGTAGTCCCACAGCAATAATAATCTGACAACATACTAATGAATAATCTAGCAATCACACAAATTTCCTAAAACTTTCAAAACATTTTAGTTAATATGTCCTACTTCAGGAGAGAAAAAAAGCACAAAAAACCCCAACAAACATTTTTTAAAGTATGAGCAAAGGAGGGAAAGACGATAAGGAGGAAAATAAATTGTTATGTCCTCACAATGTTTTCCCTTTAACTCCTTTGTAAATATAAATAAAAAAGCCTAACTTGTACTGCGTGTACTAAACACTACACTGCCTGATGTTAAATGAAGGAGTGAAGGTCAGGAAACTGATGAGCATATAAGGAGTGAGATTAGAAAAAGCATAGTAAAGAGAAAATCAGAAGAAGGCTCTGATAGAGTATAGACTGTTTTGGAAAACCAAATCTCTTTCAGAGTACAAAATGATGCAATAAATTTTAAACAAGAAGATTTGATCCAGCAAGGCACAACAGTTTTCAGTGGATATAGTTCCACAGAAAAAATGTTTTGCCGAATTGGAATACCAGTATGGAACAATTAAAGCAGGACAGGATATGTTTTGTCCAGAAATTCAGTGACTTAATTAGAACGAGAGAACTGATTCAACTACTGAGGAAAATACAACAATAAATGCTCTTTTCAATCTCCTTTAATCTGGCCATTTATAGAAGGAACAATGGCAAAACCTTGCCCTAGATGTTTCCTGTACTTTCAGGACTTTTATGAGGGAGATTAAACAACTGTCATTCCAGTATTTCTGGGGAGGGCTCAGGAATTGCTGATTTGAAGAAAGAAAATCATCTGCTTCTTTTGGCATTCAGGCAAGCACCACTTTGGGTGATTTCTTCTTCTAGTTCATTCTGTCTTTACATAGCTGCTGAACAATACTTCAGTGGTTTAAATGTATTCAAGATCCAGATATCTTCATGTGCATGAAGCTCCTGTATTATCATCTGCTATTTCATGAATGTCCTTTGAGTTTCTTATATAGTACATCTGGAAAAAAATTTGAAACAGGATATGTGTATACATACACACACATATGTTTTCATACATACATATAAACATATGCATATACAGCATACATAACAAATTCTATAAAAACTTCTATTGCATTTCATTTCTTTCAAGAATTATGTTTCTTCCTAATACAGTATTGAAATACATCAGAGAGGAAACCATCTAAGATGTTCCAGGACCATGTGGAAGATAACTTCCTGACACAGGTGGTGAGTGAGACAACTAGGGAAGGTGCCCCATTAGACCTGTTGTTTGTGAGAAGGACTGCTGGGTGATGCAATGCTTGGAAGCCTTCCTGAGCATAGCAAGCACAAAATGATAGAGTTTTCAATTCTCACAGAACTAAGGTGGGGGTCAGCAGAACTGCTACACTGGACTTTCAGAGGGCAGTCTTTGTCACGTTTAAGAGTCTGGTTGAGGGCATCCCTTGGGAGCCAGTCCTGAAGGGCAAAGTAATCCAGGAAAACTGGACATTCTCTTAGAAGGAAATCTTAAGGGCACAGGAGCAGGCTATCCCCATATGCCAAAAGACGAGTGGGTGAGAAAGACCTGCCTGGTTGAACAGAGAGCTTTTGCTGGTACTCAGGAAAAAAAAAAAAAAAAAGGAGGGAGTTACTTGGATTGATGGGCCGAAGCCAAGTGTATGTGTTCAGTTTTTGAACACTCAGTACAAAAAATTAATTGAGGTGTTGGAGCATGTCCAGAGAAGGGCAACAAACCTTGTGAAGGGTCTAGGGAGTAAGTCCTATGATGGAGTTTGTGTGATTTAGCCTGGAGAAAAGGAGACTCAGATTCTAGTCAGTTAATAGTGCACCTGTCCAAGTCATGAGAAGTCAGTGTCTCCAGGGAATTGCTGTAGGTGACAGGTAGACAGGTAGACAACATCCACGGCCTTTCCCTCAAGATTAAAGTAAAATTCTGTGGAGTTAGGATAAAAAACGACACTCATATTCTTGATTCCTACTTTAAGGGGTCGAATACTGAACTGCAACGGAAAGAAAATGTTAAGTAACATCAAGACATAAGCAATCAAGATGTGTGTTAAAAGACATATCTGAATAATTTTCACACAAAATAAGAACAAAAAATGAGAACTCTGTTTTGCAACTAGATGTATTAAACACTACTAACTAGCAATGAACTACTGCAAATCCCAGATCTTTTTATAATGCTTTTTACCCAGAAGTGGCAAAATCTCTTTTTGGTGCTGGAGCACATTTCTTCAGAAGATGTGTAGTATCTTTCTTATATACGATGGAGGTTTTATAGAGCTTTTCTATATATTCTTAGCCTCAAAAAACTATGGGAGTGCACTGGACCTGAAATTAATGAGCACAGGGAATATCATCTGTATTCTCCCTTGAGTTGACATTTTAATTTTCCTTATCCTTGTAAACTAGTGCTCTCACTCACAACATGAACTACTCATTTGGTGCTTTCTAACCATTCTTATCTTCCATTTCTTCTTCTAGTAATGTGATCACAAGAATAACTTTCAATTTCCTTTCATTCTTTCTTTCTTCCTCTTTCTCTTTCTACTATTCTGCCTCCTTTCTTTCCAAATACAAAAAACATGCAAAGAGACATGCAACTCTTTTCCTGGTTTTCTTTATTTTACCTTGTTTTTTTCTTTTTTGCTTTATCAATCTGAGTCTTGCAGTCAGACTAGAGATATGTTCACTAGCTATATTTGTAATCAGAGCAGACATTCTTTATTTCATACTTAATTTAAATCACTTTGGCCAAGATTCATAGATATTGTGCTGGTTTGAACCAGGTTAAAATTGAATTAAGAACATTGTTGTGCTCTGAGCCTGTTGAACTCAGCTGGTTTGAAGCCACATCTTCTCTTTTACCTGCAGAGAAGTCAAATGTAGACAGGACTTAATTTTGTGCCTTAGGCATAGACCAGGCACATAACTTGAGCTGCTTTCGACCATCATAAATCTGAAGAGTGGGAAAAACAGTAGGGACAGATAAGAGAGATTAGGAACAAAATACTAAAATCACATTATTAGAATACATGGTTTATCATGTCAATAGGGCACCTATGTTAAAATTTATTAACAAGAAGAAATGTGGAGCAGAAATCACAAAGGACAGTCAGATTTGGGAGTCACGTGTAAAGAATTTTCTATAAGAAGGTAGATGGTCTAAACCATCTTCGAGCAATCGGCATGGGAAACAACCTGTTTTTTGAGAAGCGGAGTTGGTGAGGAATTGTGAGTTTGGGGGTTTTTCCATGTTTTAATAAGGAGAGCTAGTTTTGACAGTATAGTTCAGTTACCAAAAGAAAAAAAAGAAATTTAAAAAAAATTGAAATTGTCAAGCTGGCCAGAATTATAAGTACCAGTGAAATAATTGCTCTGTTTCCAGTAGAGACTTCACATTATAATTAACCAGTAGTAATTTGTATTGAAAATGAATCATATTATGGCTATTGTAATCTGCTTTCCTAAAGCTAGCGAGACAGATGATACATTTTTTAAAATTATAAATATAAATGAGAATATTAATACCATTTGAAATATATTTTAGTAATATCTAATATATTTATGATATATTTTTCTGGAATTTTTTTTTTAAATCTATGTTTTGGGTATAACAAATAATGTATTTTGATGGCTATCTTCTTGTTTAAAGACCTTCTTTCTAGAATAAAAACAGGTCCCTGAGATGCATACTTCTAATTCCAACTGTTTTCTTGCAAAATATACCTTTATAGACATTTTTGTACTTCTCAGGGAGACTTACAACAAAGAAAGGAGTGTGAGGAAAAAAAGGAGATATCCATACAGTGGATTATGACCTTGGAAAGAAATAAAGTAACTTTGGAAGCAAGTAGCACAAATCACTTTTTTGTACTCAGCCAAAATATTGCTTTTCCAAAGACATAAAGAGATATTAAACTGGATCATTATATACTACAAAATAAATGTAATGTTCAACTTTGTATAAAAATAGTTGTTTCTATTTTATTTTTTCTGTATAAAGGATTGAAAAGTTCAGGCTTGCCAGAATTAACAATAGCTTATGACATACATATTTTGTCTAGTTATTGCAGTCATATGGTCTTTTTGTACTGAGTATGTCTGGGTACTTAATTTTCTTTGTAGCAGCTCATATTGTGCTATGTTTTAGGCTGATAACCAAAAGAGTGTTGATAATGCACAAATATCTTGGCTATTGCTGAACAGGGCTTTCACACTATCAAGGCCTTCTCTGTTTCTCCGTCTCCCCAGCAAGTAGGCTGTGAGTGGGCAAGAAGTTAGGAGAGGCACAGCTGGGACACCTGATCCAAATTGACTAAAGAGATATTCCATGTTACACAACATCATGTTCAACAGTAGAAATAGGAGGGAGTTGTTTGAAAATAGCCATTGCTTGGAGACTTGTTGGACATCTGTTTGCCGGTGGTGATTTTTGCAGCATTTCTGTTTTTCCTTTTTTAATTCCTTCATCTATTAAGCTGTCTTTTATTTTTACCCATAAGTTTCTGTCCTTCTGATTCTCTCCCCCATCCAACTGTGGGGATGAATGACTGATCAGCCATATGGTGCTTAGCTTCCTACCAGGGCTAATGTACTACAGACTGGAAGTCATGTTATAGTGGTGATATCTGAGTCAGTAGTAAATTGAGTTGTGAGCCTTTCGAACCTGATCTAGTGTTGCTGCACATTCCTGTGTAGATACATCAGCTCCAAGTAAAATGGGTTGGTAGCTACTTCATCACCTCTATGATAGTGCATTGCATATAGGAGATTTGCTGTTTGATTCTTCTGTGAACATTAATTTTGTCCTTAGGGCATGGCTGAAAATAACACAAATATGTTACAGAACTTGGTAGTTCAAGTAAGTTATTGTTTACCTTTTTGGAAAGTGGGCAGATGAGCACTGCATCAGAAATCTCACTTGCGCTTCAGCTTGCATCCCTATTTGATTTAACTAATTGCCTTAAAAAGGTTTGCCACAGCTAAGCAAAAAGGTTTTTCAATGTCACGTGCAACTGGAGTCAAGGCAATCTCAAGAACAAATCCAAGTTAACTCTGTAAAAATCACATACCCTATATGCTAAATGTTTCCTTCTTTCACTCAATAACCAAACACTAGCTGATAAAAGAATTTAAGCTATTAATGAAGGTCAAATTCAGCCCATATTGACTCATTAGCAAGGAAAAATAATTAGTTTAGGACCTTCAACCTAGGGCCAAAAGCGTAAAGCAACTTTATGTCCTAAAAAATAATTATACATTTAGAGTGAAGTAGGATTTATAATTGGGTTTTCTGTCCTGGTTAATTAGATAATTAATGTGTACCAATATCACTGCATATTGTGGCTTACCAAATTCTCAGTGTCACCTAACTTCTCTAAAAGAGAATACATCTACCAAGGACAGTGTTCAGATGTACAAGAGAAAATTTTGGTCAAGTGCTCTAATATGTTGAAATCTACAGAACTCTTGAGCATGAGAGAACAGCGAAATACTTTTAGAAAACAGGAAACAGGTGGAAAACTTGGTCATAACGTGACTTGAATCAAAATGGCAAGGCATTTAAAAACCAAAAACTGAAACTCTATTTATATATAAGACAAAGATCCTGATCTATGTTTTAACTTTATACTATTTTTTTATCTTTATGAATTGTACATCATTCTATACTGAAAAGGGTTCATAGTTTAAAATAAAAGTACCATTATGAATGAATGGATACAGAAATATTTGGAACTTAATAGAAAGACCAAGCTTAACATAAGTTAACTATTAAGGAAGCAGGACACAAAGTGTCCAGGAAAAATAGGTAATATCATGCCAGTGATGGAATTGTGCTGTATGTTAAAGAAAGCTTAGAATCGAATCACTTTAGTGAAGCAATGCTATCAATGACTTTTTCCCTTTTCCTCTCCTCTCCTTTCCGAAAGAGTACTGCCAAAATAAACAACCAGTGAAAGTCTGGGATATTATTTTTATTTCACTTGTTGTATAACTGAATACCAATAAATTCCAAATGAGTTTAAAAAAAAAAAAAGAGCTTACAGCTGTTACCACCATGTTGTGGAGAGGAATAAAGGTTACAAAAGATACAGACCAAAACTAAATAACGACAGATTTTACAAAAAGCTAAACAACTTCCAACAATAGAAGTAATTCTAGTTTGTACTGTAAAAGTTGAAGCAGTGGAGTTTATGTCAGTAGAGCTATATTCTATATGCTATGAAGTGAATTGGAGTATAATTTTGAAAGAGAGGGCCTGTGTGGGCAGAGGACAGGCTGAATGACCTAACAGGACTATTCCATCTTTAAATTCTTCCATTTTATGATTAATAGTCATTGATCTGACTGCATACACACTGTTCTTTTCATATCAGTGTTATAAACTACAAAAATTGGATTACTGTCAACTCCTGAAAGCCTGTTCAGTGCATCATCTCTCCTTGTATTTTTCTTGTTTGAATTTTACACATCTTTGTTCTTTTGGGAATGTTTTCCTTTATTTTTTTTCTTACTGAGAAATGTCTAAGTGACATTTTTTCTGCTGGGACCAATACGTTTAGATAATGTGTGTTCAGAAAATGTATTAATAGAGCTGTTTTCTGTCCCTGCATCAGAGTATAATCACCTTAAAGTACGTAAACCTAGGAAACATATACTTCACATGTGACCTATTTTTCTGATGACACTTTATTTTAGAAACGTTCTCATTACATACTGTGTTATGAGAATGTCTGGGAGGCTTGAAACTACAAAATTCTATCAAAATGCTGGCAGCATATGTCACTGCATTAAGGTTTCTCATTCAAAGAACACATGCATTCAACACAAGCTACATGACAATAATGAGTGGACTAGATAAGAAACCTACTTTGCTCTTTGGAGTTAGCATAAGAGGATTTGCAGTGACATTCATGGTCCTCAGCTCATATAAAATATGAAGTTATTTGTATCAATTTTTACACTGTTTTAAGGGAGTAATTCTAAAAACATGAATGCAGAAAAAAATGAACATTTTTTTAGTTGTTAATAATAGTCTTCCTATGCAGTGCTTTGTGACTGAGAAATGGAGATAGCTGATGTTAGTGGCTTTGTTTTCCTATTTTAGACAATAGATTGTAGGTGCATTCTGCCATTTAGAAGCCCCTTTCTGTGTATCACATTTCCAGTTATGTTATTAGCTTTGGGTATCATGCTAACATCCTAGTTAGAGCAGCCAGGACCAGTTCATCACTCTGTGAGTATAACCCAAACTGTGTATTCTACACCCTCTATGTCATTTCCCAGGAACTGTTAACAATAGACCATTTGCAGCAGCTACCCAGAGCACACCTGACACACAGGGGTCATGTCTGCTAATGGGACATCAAGGATTCCAAAAATATCTCACAACTCACAATCACCCATGGTGGAACTCCCCGCCCTGGGAGAGGTACTGGGCATTCCCACTCGAACCTGAGTGTACATAACCTTGGGGTCTTGGGACTTCGGGGCCCACTTGTTGGATCCAGAAGAGGACCAGAACCTCAACCAGACTGCAACCACCACTCTCGACCAGACCGAGATCACCACCCTCAACCAGACTGCCACCAGCACTCCCACCAACAGATCTTCCTTTCCTTTTACTTTGGGCTCAGGGGGACCACATGGGACTCAGCACGGGGGCCAATGAACACCATTCTGTTTGTGCCCCAGCGTGCTGGGTTCTACATCTGGCTTTTGTGGGTTAAAACCAATTGTTTGTCCGCATAGTTGTATTTATTGTATTATTTTAATTAAGTTGTAATTCTGATTTATAATCTCTTTTGATTTGGGTACATTTCTCCTGCCGGTTTACCTTTAAACCAGCACAGTTAGTATTACTGAAGTGATAGTCCTGAGTTTGATCTGAGAATGATGCATGCCAAGGCCTAGTCAAAATCACAGTGGGTGAGCTTAAAATATGCACCCCTTGTGAACCTAAGTTGTCCTGTAGAAACAGAACAGACATGGAACAGAATTAAGAACAACTCCTAAAAATAATGACTGCTAAGAGGAACAGTTTTTTTAACTGCAGCCATTTTTGAATAATTTTCTACAGAAGCCAGGGCTTACGATGTCAGCAGGACTCTACACTGTGTTATCTTGAAAATTCTGGTTTGGACTGCCAGGATGCAACACCATTCATCACCAGTTTTATTGGCGGATTTGTCACTATACATTAGTCTTTTTCTAGATTCTGAAAAAACCTGTCATCCAATTGCACCCTAACTTACACAACTATTTCTACTTCTGTGCTTGTGTGTGTGCAAATGGTCTCCTCCCTTTTACTTAGTTTTTTATTGTTCACTTTTTTGTTTGCCTAGAGAAATCTTCATGAAAATTGAATGCTATCACAGCTTTTATTTGCTTCTAGTTTGCTGAAAAGTTTCCTGCAGTGACTAGCATTTTCTTTCTATGTCTGAATATGTTCACTCATTTCTGTTTTAAGTACTTGGTGAATTATTTCTATGGAGTGTTCAAAACAATATCAAAACAGGCTTCAAACAATGTTTTGATGTCATATTTCATTCAAGACTTAATGTGTCAAAATGCCTATAACTTTACTTAAATAATATTACTTCTTCACCTTTTAAGGGTCAGCAAATTATACAGAAAGTTATTCCTATCTTAGTGTCTGAAGTAAGTGAGCAAAAAGATTAGATAGCGGTTAGAGACAAAATGGCTAAGAGGAGGTGAAAAGAAATTTCTAAATAGATTATGGGGAAGAAGCAACACTGTTGTAACTGAGAAGCAGCAGAGCAGAAAACAGGTTCCTGAACAGCATCAAACTTTAGATAGGAAATCTTAAAAACTCTAATCCTGTTCTGGAAAATGTCACATACTTGTGCAAATCAGAGCTAACATGAAACTAGCATCTCGACCAGCAATAATAATTCAGGAAGATCTAACATCAAAGTCACTAGAAGTAAAACTCTCTACTTTCTCCTTTCCTCATCCAGCAATCTCAAAGTGGCAGAGGGAGAAGGATAAGGTGGTATTAGTGATGGGAAAAAGAGATTCTATGTCAGGTGCTTACAGGGAAATCCTATTGACATGTCTGTCCTCATGTGCAGCCATGCATCCTCTGAGGATTCCTTTATGACAGCTATTGCCATAAGGCAAGATAAAGTCTTTTACCCACTGCAGTAGCACTAAAAGGAATTACAAGTACTCAAGAATAAGGCCTGTTAGTTTCAGTAATAACAGACAGTTTTGACATGTTCTTAGCTTGGGGTTTCAAATACACTGAAATTCAGTCCTGATGGGAGGTAGAAATAATAATTTTTACGGGTTGTAGGACCCTCCTACTTGTAAATGAAGCTCTCCTTTCTTTTTTAGTACTCTTTTTTGTTCTACATTAGCTTCATAGGAACAAATATAACTGTTGTTTTTTGTCAGTTTCCATATAACTTCATATGCTGAGGATAGTAGGGGCGTGGCTAATTACAAGTGATGATTACTCGTTTTCTTTTAAAGTTTTTTCAAAGTATTCTGTATATTTAAAAAAGCTAATAAAGTTTCCTGTTATTTTTTTATTTAGAGTATAAATGATGAGTAAACAATTGAGACTACTTGTTTTCATAAATTTGTCTACTAGATTTATTTAGAGGCAATAGCTACTTAGAAACATAGAAATCAGTGGATTTCATTTATATTTTTAGATGCATCACATAGAGCAGCGTCTTATAATAGGACAATAGCTCTGACCTTTGCTTTGTAGCTGATAGCACTAAATACACACAGTCAATTTAAAGCAAATGGACATTAAAGTCGCAAACGTCCGAGTCTCTATCAGCAGTGGTCAATGAAACTTACTCCTTTTAACATCATGAGAAAAAGGCTAGTTCTCAAGTCAAGCATACCACGTGCTTCAAGAACTCAACAAAAACTGACAGTTCTTAAGTTGCTCCCTTACATTTTTGTGTTTTGAAATGTCTTAAATAAAACCAGAATGACATATGTCTACAGCAAAGATGGAATGACTTTAAAAAAAAAAAAATCCAAAAGCATGAACTTCTAAAAAGTTTGTGTTTTGGGCATATTTCTTTCATATAAAATTAAACTCTATCAAAACTAGTCTAATATAGATTTCAGAGACACTGAGTGGCAAGATTGAAACCTCAAGTGAAAAAGGAAAAAAGATTATGTGGCGGATGGCATTTTAAATGCATGAGTGACAAAATATGTTAGAAAAAAAACAGAATAATTGCATATGAAAGAAATGCAATGCATGGTCCTAATAAGAAAAGTCCAGGAGTCTAGTGTTACAATCAAGTCTGACTTGATTGAAATAATAATAATTTTTCCTTTCTGTATAAATAATTCTGTTAATGGTCCAACTTCAAGTTTTTAAAATATTTTTGGACAGAAATCAGTTGGTATAATCATCACAACTGTCTTTACCAAATCCGGAATAATTGTGAACATGTTATCACTTGAATAAAAATTAGTGCATCATTTTAATTAGTCTACTATTACCAAGATGGAAGAAGGAAATGTGTGCTCATTAATCCACATCTGATCAATTCTTCAGATGTTTTTCCCTACCTGTCGTTTCTTTTCATGTAGACCAAACAACTTTAGTTTTCATTGTTTAATCGCATGGCAATTTCACTAAGCTGAGACAAAGTGGGGAATTAGCTTTCAAAGGAACGGATAAGACCAAATGTATAAAATTAATTTCCAGCTCATAACTAGCTTGCTTGCCTAGAGAAAAAGGTGCAAAAAAGGTTGGAAGACCACAGAGATTGTAACTTTAGATAAAGTAAACTGAATTTCTGAGTGAAGATATAATGTATGTTCTACTGGAAAAGGGGACTAACTATTCTATTTTAAGCATCTCTCTTGGTTAAAAAATGCAAATACTGTGTTGCAGGAGGAGCACTTTTTTGTAGTTATTGAACCTGAACAAAAATTAAATTAATTATTACCATAGTACCTGAAGATATACACATATTTTCCAAAGTAGAAAGCATTTCAAAATCCCTTTTTTGCATCATGCAGTATAGATTGTTTGAATCCACAGGTGGAGGCAACTAATTCTGAGTTTAAAAATTGTCTGCTGTATCCAGAATTTTGCAATCTCAATTCTGAAATTTAGTTTGCAAATGTTGCCTATTTCCTTTATCATTGACTTTTTTTAACAGCATTATACTATAGGTATGTAAATAGCATATTTTTAGGAGGGAATTCTCACAGTTTATGGCTCATAAGACTTCTATAAACTGATAAACTGATGTCTGATAACTTTATTATTAGGAAATAAACAGTTTTCACTTGTGGTTACTGTAGAGAGAGCAGGATTGTGTGAGCAATTTATCCTGCATTTCTGTGGGCCTTGCCTTGACATGTTCTGGATCCCTTTCCCCACCCACGATGGGGGGAGGCCCAGTTCTAGTTCCATCTCCATCTGAAGAACCATTCCGACGTCTTGAGGGATGGGGAAAGGGAACTCCAGCACTAGGGGTTTCTCAGGCCCCGAGCCTGGAGGGGAGAGGTGCCCTCCCCTCCCCCCAGCACCCACGTGGTTCCATGGCAGGCACGGAGACAGCACACCGGCGTGGAGAGGAGGCAAGAGAGCGTTTATTGCTGGGGATGTCACATTTATAGGGTTTAGGAGGATGCACAAAGTAACCAATTAGAAGTCTCAAGGGGCTTACAGGAACACCCAATCACAGGAAGGGGTTAACAAGGTCCAATGAAACACCTTAGGACAGCTTCCCAGGACATTCCTGAGATAACACTACCGTGGGGGGTCTTGGGAAGAAGAAAGCATGAGTTAGCAAAGAGACTACAAAAAGCCATTTTGAAGCATGTTTAAACAAGTTTCTCATCAGATTCACTGCTACAGACATGGCCGGGAACAGACAGTGTAAAAAATGCACAGTCATCATGGCTTCAGGTTCTGAGGCTGAAACAAAGAAGGATCTGTGCCAAAATTAAGGAGGAGTCCCAAGAGGTAAACTATGTCCTCACCTCGCATGGACAGCTGCACTAATCCAATTAGAAATGTGTTAGCAGGGCATGTTTAGACCATGGACTCCTAGAACGCTTCCATCAATGCTGTCTCCACACAATCCTAAACATCCACTGGTCAGATGATGTGACCAATACATCTGTTCTAGAACAGCCAGCACTTACGAGTATTGAGGCCATGTTGCTGAGAACACAGCTGCGATGGGCAGGGCACATCTCAAGGATGAAGGACTACCTCCTTCCTAAGATTGTACTCTATGGTGAACTTGCCACTGGCTACCGCAAGAGAGGAGTCCCGAAGAGGATATACAAGGACTCCCTGAAACAACATCTCAGCTTTGGTCATATTGATCTTCATCACTGGTCTACTCTGGCCTCCAATCGGGAGGTCTGGAGACACACCATCTATAACGCTGCTGTTTCTTTTGAGAACGCACGCAGGATCACTCTTGAGGAGAAAAGACAACACAGAAAGAATTGTTTCTTGCCGATACCATCCAAGGAGTCTTTCTGCTGTGCCTTTTGCAACCAGACTTGTCTATCTCGCACTGGCCTCTTTAGCCACCAGCATGCTTGGAGCAAATGTGGGTAGAGTCCTTCCCAAATCTTCGTTCGCAAAGCCTAGCCATGATGTTGATGATTAATAAATTGTTCATTAAATAAGATTACACTTTTTAGATTTTGTATTCAATCTGCTGTTTGAAAAGAATTTAAACTCAAATCTGTCCACGTTTAAAGGAAATTAAAGGATGTTACCTTTTTTCCTGAAGTGAGCTTGATTATGCAAACCACACAAATAAACATGAATGCTTTTATACATTTTATTTTTATGCTATTTAAGACTTTTTTTCCAAAGAAAAGATACTTTGAAAAACAGTCCGCATTGACTTTGTCAGAAATTTCTCATAAAACATTTGTTTGAAGTTTCAGTAAGGCATTTTTTTTAAGGAAAAGTATGATTAAAGTGATTTCTGCCAAGGTTACCATATTCCTGATGATCAAACAACAAGAGGATGCCACAATGTACAGAGGGGGTGAGTGAAGGTGAAAAAGAAAATGCAAAGCAGCGTGGCTGCTTGTGAGTAAGCGATGGAAAGCTCAAGACATCTGGGGCTGGGAACAATACCTCAGCCGTGCATGAGCAGACGCAGGAATGGTGGTGAGTGAGAGAGGAGAACGGGCTGCTGAAGCTGTGGCATCCAAGCTCAGCTCTGCATCTGCTAATTGCAAACCCTGACATTTCTGTACTCGTATGGTTTCCTGTTCTCTCTGTGTATGGCTGGAGGAGATGTAATGCTCAGAGAATGCAGGCTGAACAGGTTTGGCTTGTAAAACCCAAAATCTTAGGCAAAAGTTCAAGTAGAAGTAAGAAAATGTCAGCATACAAAATCTCAACATATAGTAGCCTAAATTCCAGATTAAGTGTAATGCAGGTTTCGACCCTCAAAGAAGAAAAAGAATTTTATATGTTAGGGTATATTGCAAAATCCCTTGTGAAATCTTCAATTATTTTCAAAAAGGATCTCTCAGTCCTTGTCTACTCATTTGTAGAGGAGAGCTTGGCTTGGTGGTATAGTTAACAATGTGGGACACTGCCTTTGCTTCAAGGCATAGCTGCACGGTGCTCAGCAATACTCTGTCCCATAGAAGGAGATTGATGTTTTGATGGATTTAGCAGCTGAGAGCTGTTTACAGAGTGTGTTTACAGAGCTGTTTACAGAGTTTACATAAAACTTTGATTTTTCTTTATAAATTATGAAATGATTGATGCTTATCTTAAAGCTATAACACTTCTATCTTTAGCAAATTCCTGGCATCTTAGGTTTTGGCATAGAAGGAATCCTCCAGATTTCAGTTTGTTGATAAAGTTTAAAGTCGTGATCAAAAAGTAATATTAAAAAAACAAAAATTCCTTACACAAAATGTTTAAAAGCAGAGGAGTTCTTTACACTGGTCTTTGTAGTGAAACGACTCGTCTCTCTTTCTAAGTGAAACTTATTTTGTACTTATTAACACTCAGATATTATGGCAAGAGGTTTATTAGAAATACTTAAAGCAGGTGGAGGTAAAATGAAACAAACAGTTTCTCTTCCAAAATATAGTATTGTTTTTTCTGTGATAATTCTGGATGTCTATTACTCTACAAGTAAGTACGGGAGTAAAGGCTTATGAAACTATGTTCTTCTGCCTGTTTGAACCAAACACACAGTTTGTGTGATACTCCTGTAAAGTAAACATCTTAGATGAAGTAGACACAAAGAATAAAGCTGAGGAATGTCAGAAAGTCAGCTGGAAAATGATCAGACTGAGAAAATAAACTGCTCCATGATGTTAAACTTTAAATGCTAAAGCCTGCTTTAACTTATCCTCTCTCCACAGATGCTGGAAAAGCATAACGCTTTGGGAATACACGAAAGAGAGACGTCTTCTGAAGGTTGTTCCACCTGATGTTACATCCTATGTCTGCTGAGCACTGCTGGCATGGCAACTTCTCCTATAGGGTGAAACCTAGTCAGCAGGAATGACCTGTGGAAGGTCCATGAGCATCTTAAGCCTCTTTCAAAGTCTTCAGTGAAACTTAATGATGCATAGGGCAGTTGCTCCTCCTGTGCCTCCAGAAAGGGTATGGCAATTCAGAGGTGGCAAGGAAGGTGTAGGTCTGTGTCAAGTGTAGGTCTGTGTCAAAGCCACGGGCACAGATGGGATTCTTGAGGTTGACTGCTGTGCATTTGAAATCAGGACTTTCATATGTCTCTAGCAAAACTTTTCCCCAGCCCATCCCTCATGTAGAAACCATCATACTAGGCCAGGATAAAGGTCTTCTGTCGCTCTTCATGGCTTGTGACAAATTATTAGAAAAAGAGTATGGAAAGCAGTGAATATTTCTCCTTTGACTCCAGTATCTGGTTGATGCTGGTTCTGAGACTTCCCACTCCGGAGGCTACAGACACAGCACCATGTTTAATACATGGACATTTCTTCAATGAATTTACTTAATAATTTTTGAACTCTTCATATTTTCCTCCTGTAACAATGAATTCCAAAGACCAGTTATACGTATGTGGAAAGGGGTTCCACATAAGAGCTTTTGCTGATTCTACAATGGCTGTACAATAGACTGATAAAAAATGAAGAATAAGTGTTGCCTATTCATTTTTTTGGCAAGACATCTAACTTTCTACATGCTTTGTATATGATCCATTCCTCATAGTTTATCTAAACTAAAGACCAGAGAATAGGCAATTTTTGTTAAGTAGAAATTCCCCATAGACCTGATTTGATCTGTCCTGTTAGTCTACACTGTTTGTAGATACTGTTCTGGATGCTGCATGGTTTTGAGAGGGAGATGGCTAAAGCTATAAACACTATTCAAGATTCAGACCCAACAAAGATTGAAATTATCACATAACAAAATAATTTGTTTGCTTTTTTAAAATTTCCAACTAATCCAAAACATCTTCCATGAGTTTTTGACTACTTCTGAATAGCAAGCTGATATTGTCAATAGAACCATCCATAATGACAATAAGGCCTCTTTCCTGAATGTTATAGTTTTTTCAAGCTTAACGCTATCTATGTGTGATTGTGACTGGTTTTGCCTTCATGAGCATTACTTGCATTTATTAATACTGGGTCTTGTCTGCCATTTTTATCACCCAGTTATTCACAACTCTATGATCCCTCTGAGTCTCTTTGTAGTCAGTTCTAACTGTGTACTCTCAGCCTGCTGTTGTTACCTCCGTATTTCCCCTTTTCCACATTATTTATTAGTAGTTTGAATAGTATTCTGCACAGCACAGATGGCTCAAAAGCTCTGTGGGAAATCTCCATTGTAAAATACTTATTTTTTGCATGTTTGATTTCCTATTTTTCCTTATCTCCTCCTTATAACATTGTGTTACAAATCTATGAGACACCTTGTAATGATTTAATCTCTTTAAGAACCTTTTTTAAGGTATCTTATGAAAGTTTATTGGAAACCCAGGATTCATCCCAACAAATCTTAAAACAAGATGTCAAAACTTACATAGATTTTGATTCAAGGCTTTGTTCAGTGAAATCTGTGTTAAATCCTCCCCAGGATGTCACTTATCAATGTACATAGGTTTGTTTCTACCATCTTGTTGAGTACAGAAATGTTTCTGGTCTAGAGTCCTTTCTCTTATCTTATGCAATCTAGTCCACTTCAAATAATTGTTTATTTATGGCAAGAAGTAATCTGATAGTTCTAAATGAGCTCTTTTAGAGTTTGGGAATAAATATTATTTTATTTCTGATTGTTTTGGGGGTTTCTTTGGTTGTTTGTTAATTTGTGGGGTTTTTTCTTCTGTGTTTCTGTTCATTTCAGTGTTTCGTTTGGTAATTATTCTACTGATACTTCAGTGTAAGACATTTTATCAAAGTTCTGCCTTGTAGATAAGGATAAGAAATTAAGATCTCCTTAAGCCCTTCTACAGTCAAACCTAGTATGAAAAAATAATGTAGCTTTTCTGACCTAAACTTCCATGAATTGGTATGAATCATCCTACAGCCTCAGAGTATCACATCACAAAGATAATTATAGAATATTTGGTTTTAAAATTAAACTTTTGAAGTACAGATACATTGAGAATATATTGCAAATCAACAAAAAATGTGGAATTAAATACACACTTTTTGCTTGTTATTTGCTTGTGAGATATGATTTTAGGTTAGAGAATTTGCAGAGCTCCTGTGATATTCTGGAAATAGGGCTAAGGCATAAGATCTCTTTTGCATTCCCATCATAGTTTCAAGGATATCCAGGCAACGCTGTTCAGAAATACAGGGTAGCTTTAGCGTATGATTTGCAGAAGATTCCACTCTACCTCTTGCATGATAAATACTTGTGACACTAAATTCCTTCTGCCTCTCTTTGTTTCCTTCTGCCAACACATCTGTTGATGCTCTGCTTCTTAGAAGTTAGCTTATCAAAAGTATTATCTCATATTTAAATAAACTGCATGCCAGCTCCGTGGAAGAAAGGTATACAATCAACTCCTTATGGTATCACAAATATTTGACCCTTATAACTGCCTTGAGAGTACCAAATATTACCATTTCTTTTGAAAGAGAAATTACATGCAATCTGATAAAGAGTATTAATACTAAGTATTAATATTAATACTTATCCTTGACCCACATAACAACCCTTCATATAACAACCCTTCAACCTTCATATTAGAAATAAATTAGAGAAATTCTTTATTCTTAGAGGGAGCAACAAAGACAGTCCAGATCCACTATATGCTACCTTTCCCATCACACTGTTCTTTGGATATCAGCTTTGCTTTTTACTCAATTACAACATTATCATCTGTTTCTAATGGCTCTGAACTATCTTTGACTTTCACCTAACAGAAACATAGGTCCCTAGTCCATTGGGACTTATTCTCTCATATTCACTTGTGTCTCTGGCAGATGCTTAAATAGAACTCCAGAACTCAATGTCTCCTATATTCACCTGATTAACTTCACATGAAAAAAAAGAAAAGAGCCAACCAAGAAAAAACAAGGTAGGAAAGAGCATGATGTGTATGGTTACACAACAGATGTCTGGCATGACCCATCAATCCATGTTTTCTAATCTTGCTTGTTATTACTACACAGTTTTTCTCTGCAATGTGAATGGTAGGGTTTTTTTCTTTGCTCCTTTCATTGAATTTTAAGTGAAAGAGTGGGTCAGTGCAGGTGTTATTCTACAAAAGAATGTAATTTGCAGAAGATATGTCTAACTTTCACAGTTGTAGCAATTTTTCCTTCAAATAATTCAAACAATAGCTTGCCTTTGTGGAGTTGTTTTTTTTTTTGTGATTAAAATTATGACATATTTTAGGTAATTGGGTTTCAGTTCTGGGCATTTTAAATTATACCCCTGTTTTGATACATAGTTTTTTTATAATTCTGAAATTATAATATGTCATCTACTTATATGACTCAGACTTATACATTTTCATACGTAGTTATTCTTGCTGCTACTCAGAGCATTATGAGAAGATAATTTTAATATTCAGTATTTTGCCAGCAGCACAGCCAGATCTTCCTTTTTCCTAAGTATTTACCAACAATATGTTTTTGACAGTTGTTGCAGCATCATTATTCATAGCCAGAGACATTTAAAAAAAAAATCACTAGCATAGAGGAATGTGTTTTTATGTGATTTATAAAAATCAGTGAAATTATTCTGAAGAAAAAATTACCAAAATGGTGAAATTTAGGATTGCTTAATAGGAAAAAAAGTCTACTGTTGTATTTTTCCTTCTGTTTTCCCAGAAAGAAAAATATTTTCTGTATTGAATGAAAATCAGCAGTCATTTGTCAGTCTTATACAAAATTTCCATACCACAGTCATCCTTTTCTCCTTTAAAAGTCCAACACACTGCATTTCTCATTCTACTACCCTGATCCAGTTCGCTATTAGCACTTGTATCCCAGAGGAGTTTTTAACCTACACTCCTACTTTGGCCTTCTTGTGCAAATTCCACTTGCTATATGCTGCACTTTCTATAATTTAGCCTGATTTATACTGCCATGGGCAAAAAGCCCTAATGTTTTTGTTTAAGATAAAGAATAAGCCTCAACGATTAAAGACTTAAAATATTCTCAATATCCCTTTGGTGATGGCATAATGCGCATCATCTTTGTTTATTTTCTGGTTTTTTTTGGTTTTTTAAATCTGAAGGGTATCAGCAAATGATAGTTACTTCATTGATGCTACCTTGTCCACTTCTTTTTTTAATGACATCGTTCACACAGAGGGGGAGATGAGGGGAAGCAATTATTATTAAACTGTATGCAATGCTGCTACCTCCTGCTATCTTATGATGGTTCCTGACCTACTGCAGGCTGTCTGGAACATGCAGAGAGAAAAGCAATATGGGCCACAAGTGGAAACGAAATGGAGATAGTTTAACTATTTTGAAGCAAAATACTTAACATAGCCTCTGTCCTCTGCCATTCATGTTAGTCACATGGTTTCAGTAAAGTCTTTGAAATTAGCTGTTCTCTAAGTGACATCCGTTTAGGGATTAGTTAGTCATGTAAGGATCAGTGTTTAAGTATGGGCTTGTTCCCTCTTCAACCCATCTGTCATTTTTCTGAGATAATACATTAATTTCCATAGCAACAGCCTGTAATGTTACCAATAGGATTATTATGACTTTGCTGCAGGATCAAGCAAAGGAAGCCGGACTGGTCTGGAATAAACTGTTATCCAAGCACAGGAAGTCTGAATAATAGGAAAGCTGTTATAAAAGCCGTAGTTAAGCCTCCTTTGCTATCTGTCACATTAAAATAAACAGGAAAAATGAGTTAAATGTGTTATGAACCATCACCATTTGTAAATGTTAGTTATGTCCACTTGATTGGACTTATTCCAGGTTCATTAGAGTCCAAGAGATGCACAATCCTGGCCTAAATCCATTGCTGCTTTTTAAATAATTAAAAAATACAATCTGGATTCCCAACATTAACACATTGTGCAACATCTTAAATACCATTAATTTTTATAGCATAATAGAAAAATAAAAGCAAATAATTCATTCTAATGCTATATGATATGAAACATGTACTAACAGTATTTTTCAACTTGCTAATATTTCAACAGAATTAGAATTTCAAAGTAACAGAGTCTGTGACAGATTTTACACACATTTGAGGCATTCCAGTTTAAAACTGAAACACTTTGGAGAAGACTTTGGGGAAGGTCTGTTCTTACTGTGCTCTGCACCATGTTTTTCACAACCATTTTCTAGATGGAGAATATGGGCCAAAACTGTGAATAATGATAAAGAAAAAAGTAAAATTAATTAGAAATCTTCCAATTATCACATTATTTAATTTCTAACTCTTATATAATATCAAAGAATTCTATCTCCTACCATTTCAACAGTTCTGTATGTCAGCATGCCATTTAGAGAGAAAAACAATCATCATATTAGACTGATAAAGGTAAATTTAACAACTGTGGCAGTGACAGTATGTAGTTATATGAGTTATAATATTAAAATTACACATGGAGAAAAAATTTATTATGAAGCTAAACTGCTGCTATATTTTGTTAAACTAATGTTCTAAGGTATATTAAAACACACTGCTGGAAAAATTACCTACTGAAACCTAGAATCACTCTACATCCTGCACTTCAATAAGGTGCTGTGCGTTAGGTGACCCAGATTTGCATGGAAAAATGAGCTGTTGGGACCCTCTTAGAATTCAAGATGATCTTCTAGAAGTCTAAAGTGAAAAAAAGCAGAAATGCTTTTTACCAATAGGATTTGGATGAAATACTTTAGTCTAGTAAATTGCGTATACTGGCTTAATTGTTGAGTTCCCAAAGGATTTAATGCTACCATCCTGACTTATTTATTCAAGTCAACCCATTAGTGTCAGGGTATTTAGTGAATTTACAATCATTCTGGGTATTACTGGGTTTGACTCCAAAATAAACAAGTTTCACAAATAAACTTCAGATTACATAAATAACAAGTGGGTTCTTTTGTTTTGGTTTGATTTTTGTTTGTTTGTTGTGTTTTTTTTTTGATCACAGCTGCAGAGGGATTATTTATATGTATCTTTATAGGACAAAATCTAGTGTTTAATGTATAAGTAATCACATTTTACTCTACACAGGATTTTTGTCAGGTAGTATGCAAGAATTTCATCAACACAGTTACTCTTTCCATAAGAATATCTGAATAATATATATAATAGTTTCTGGATCCCTTTCCCCACCCACGACATGGGGGAGCCCAGTTCTAGTTCCATCTCCATCTGAAGAACCATTCCGACGTCTTGAGGGACGGGAAAAGGGAACTTCAGCGACAGGGTTTGTCAGGGCCCGAGCCTGGAGGGGAGAGGTGCCCTCCCCTCCCCCCAGCACCCATGTGGCTCCATGGCAGGCACAGAGACAGCACACCGGCGTGGAGAGGAGGCAAGAGAGGGTTTATTGTTGGGGGTTGTTACATTAATAGGGTTAGGGAGAATCACAGGTTAACCAATTAGAAGTCTCAAGGGGCTTACAGGAACACCCAATCACAGGAAGGGGTTAACAAGGTCCAACGGGAAACACCTCAGGACACCTTCCCAGGACAATAGTCCTTCACAGGGGGTGTCGGGAAGAGGGAGCAATGACACTGCAGAAAATACAAAAAGCCGTTTTGAAACATGTTTAAACCAGTTTCTCATCAGATTCACTGCTACAATAGTTTATGAACACTCAAGAACACATCAACCTGTCTACAATGGATGACTGATGTAGTGGATGAGGCAAGAGCATTGGATGTTGTTTACCTTGACTTTAGTAAGGTTTTTGGCATTGTCTTATGATGCTTATAGACAAAGAAGTAAGGTCTAGGTAAGTAGAAAGGGAGAGGGATTTTGAGCAGTCTGAACTGCTGGCTCAGAGGGCTGTGATCAGTGACAGTGTGTTCCCCTGGAGGCTAATCTCTAGTGCAGTGCCCCTGGGGCCAACAACTGTCCATGCTGTTCAACATCTTCATTAACAACCTAAATGATGGGACACAACATGCCACAACCGGAGTGCAAATGATACAAAACTGAGAGAAGTGGATGATAGACCAGATGGATATTCTGACATTCAGAGGGACCTTGATAGGAGAAATGGACTCCCAAAGCAATGTCAAGTCCTTCATCTAGGAAGGAATAACATAGGCACCAGTAAGCACTGGGGACAACCAGCTGTAAATCACCTTGGCAGAGAGAGACCTGCCAATTTGGCACCATATTAAGAACAGCATCCTGCAATCCTCTGAAGAATCCTTAGGGTTCTCCCTCAAGAAGAACAAGGACTGGTTTGACGAAAACAATCAAGAAATCCAGGACTTGCTGAGGAAGAAGAGAACCGCCAACCAAGCACACCTTGCACTGCCATCCTGTCACACAAGAAAAACAGCCTTCCGTCTCGCATGCAGCAAGCTCCAACAGAAACTCCGTGACATCCAGAACAAGTGGTGGACCGATCTAGCTGAAAAAACTCAATTATGCGCAGATACAGGTGATCACAGAGGTTTCTATGAGGCCTTGAAAACAGCATACGGGCCTACATACCAGGTACAAAGCCCTCTACTCAGCGCTGATGGTCAAACACTTCTGACAGATAAAACCTCCATTCTGAATCGATGGTCTGAACACTTTCAGACTCTTTTCAGTACCAACCGCGTAGTCCAAGACTCAGCAATTCATTCCATCACACAACAACCAGTAAAGTATGAATTGGATACTGCTCCCTCTTTAGGAGAAACCCTCAAGGCCATACAGCAGGTGAAAATCTGCAAGGCAGCTGGGATTGATGGAATTCCACCTGAAATCTGGAAACATGGGGGCCTTGCACTCCACACCAAATTTCATGAGTTCGTGGTGCGCTGTTGGGAACTCGGTGAACTACCATCTGACCTTCGTGATGCAGTCATCATCACCTTGTATAAGAAGAAAGGAATTAAATCTGACTGCTCAAACTACCGTGGTATTACTCTGCTCTCCATTGCTGGCAAAATCATGGCTAGAATACTATTGAACAGACTAATATCCACTATAGCAGAAGGTATCCTTCCTGAAAGTCAGTGTGGTTTCAGAGCCAACAGGAGTACCACAGACATGGTGTTTGTTCTCAGACAACTGCAAGAGAAGTGTAGGGGACAGAACAAAGGTCTTTATGTAACCTTTGTCGACCTCACCAAGGCTTTCGATACTGTGAGCAGAAAAGGCCTGTGGCAGATTTTGGAACGTTTAAGTTGTCCCCCCAAGTTCCTTAAAATGATCATCTCACTCCACGAGGATCAACACGGTCAAGTCAGATATGGCAATGCACTTTCTGAGCCCTTTTTAACTAAGAATGGTGTAAAACAAGGCCGCATTCTCGCTCCTACCCTATTCACAGTCTTCTTTAGCATGATGCTCCAGAGGGCCATGGCAGATCTCAATGATCAGGACGGTTTCTACATTCCATATCGTACTGATGGAAACCTATTCAATCTAAGGCGTCTGAAGGCCCACACTAAGACCTTAAACCATCTTGTCCGGGAGCTTCTTTATGCTGATGATACCGCCCTTGTAGCCCACACAGAAGCAGCTCTGCAGCGTTTAACATCCTGCTTTGCAGATGCTGCTGAACTCTTTGGGCTGGAAATCAACTTAAAGAAGACAGAGGTTCTCCATCAACCTGCACCTCTGGAAGTCCCCCATCATCCCCACATCACCATTGGCCAATCAGAACTCAAATCAGTCCAACAGTTTAATTACCTCGGTAGCCTCATCTCCTCGGATGGTAAGATTGACAGAGAGATAGACAACAGGTTAGCAAAGGCATACAGTGCTTTTGGAAAACTTCACAAAAGAGTATGGTTCTGAATCATGGGTCATCTACCGCCACCACCTGCGTCTCCTAGAACGCTTCCATCAACGCTGCCTCCAAACAATCTTAAACATCCACTGGTCAGATTATGTGACCAATACATCTGTTCTAGAGCAAGCAGCAGTCACAAGTATAGAAGCCATGTTGATGAGAACACAGCTGCGATGGGCAGGGCAGATCTCCAGGATGAAGGACCACTGCCTCCCTAAGATCCTGCTCTATGGTGAACTTGCCACTGGCTGCCGCAAGAGAGGAACCCCGAAGAAAAGATACAAGGACTCCCTGAAACAACATCTCAGCCTTGGCCATGTTGATCACCATAACTGGTCTACTCTGGCCTCCAATCGGGAGGCCTGGGGACACACCATCTATAACGCAGCTGTCTCCTTTGAGAACACACACAGGATCACTCTCGAGGAGAAAAGGCAACGCAGAAAGAATCGTGTTCTGCAGAATATACCATCTAAAGAGTCTTTCTACTGTGCCTTTTGCAATCGGATATGTCTATCTCATTTTGGCCTCATAAGTCACCAACGTGCCTGTAACAAATGTGGTTAGAACCTTCCCAAATCTTCGTTCGCGAAGCCCAGCCATGATGATGACTGGTATGCCATGGGGATCAGGAAGTTAAAAGAAACATCCAAAACTGGAAGATCATCAGCTTACTTGTACTGAGTATTGTTGTTTTTCCTGCATCTGTGTTACCTGAGCTTCTGTTAGAATAGGGTTTCACCTGAATCACAATCCTGACTGCTCTTCAATTTTAAATACACTCTTAAGAGGGAAGATCTTGCATGCAAACAATACCTGCATCCTTATTGACATGTTAAATTTCATAGCCATATGGGCATTGCCTTGAAATAATTGGTGATGGGATATGTAGTCTGTCAAAAAACAAAATCAAAACCAACCAGCCAAACAAAATAAGTTTTATTGTTAATTAAGCTTTTCTGTAGTATTTAGGCAGGTTAAACTCTCAGATTGACAAGATTGACAGGATTAAGATCAAATTCTTGGTCCTAGATATACCAAGTTTTCCATTTTTACCCTTAAAAAATTTATGTTCCACAGGGAATCAAGTTTCTTGAATGACTCTTCCTTTAATTCAGACTCAGTATCTGCTCTACCAGTCTAGTCTTGTACATGCACACTACAGCAAAAAGTGTGAGACTTGAATATCTTTATTAACTTACAGCCTGGTGAGATTCTCTTTGTTAATTTCCTGATTGTTGCCTATATAATATATACAATATAATACAATACCAGTAGCTAGTGGACTAATATCAACATATATTTTTTCCAAAGAAATTTGCATTATTTATAAAGTTCTGGTTCATAACTACCTATGGATAATTCCTGTAACTGGCAACACCTTATTCTTTGAAAAAATTCTGCTTTTTTTTTTTTTTTTAATTTTTTCCACACCTCCAGATCTTTTTTTAGATTTTTCTTATTGCCCCTGGTGTCCTGCTCCCCACTGAGATCTGTTATCCTTCCACTTCAGTTTCTAAGATCAAAATACCAAAGATCTATAGTTTCTTGAAAAGCTTGACTTCTATATACAGGTTTCTCTGTGAAACCTCAACTTCCTCCTCTCTTAAAAAGATTTGATGTCACTCTCCCACCTGTTACTTTCATTATAGAGGTAAGGGATTTTTTCACTTTGTCAATCCTCTATTCTGCAGCAAACAAGAATTCAGAGAAATAGTAAGTCCATCAGGACAACTTTGCTATTGATGTCATGGCCTATTCTGACATAGTCCATTGCCTAATTCTTGTTAAACAATTACTGTCTTTGGGAATTAAGGTCTTTTATATTAAAATAAAAGCATTTCTCTAATAACGTATGAACAAAGATTTAATGCTGTAGTTTGCAAACGAAATCACAGAGTTGTTTAGTGTGAAGATGAGTGAGAAGAAAGGCAAGACAAAAGTCTTTCCAGTGAGAATCACCTGATTCATTTTTTAGGTATCAGCATCAGAGGGAAGATATCTCAGATCCCTATTTGTTGATTGCTGTAATTACTTTGTTCCTGCAGTCTCAAGCACTTCCACCCCTCCTGTTGAATTCAAGTTTCTTATGGAAGGGTACTATAAGTACTCTTCCATATACAATTTGAAATATCTAGAAATTCTCTATTGGGTACACTTTCCTCAGTGGGATAATGTTTGGTGGTAGCCACAGCACACTCACATTGGATCTGCTACATGTTAACCCCACCACACAAATATACTTAATCATTAGTAAGTGGACAGTTCACTTCTAATAACCATGCAACAGTGAGCAAGCTTTGCAATGGCATGAAATCCACAGTCAAACTGTTGCTGTTGCCACTGAAACGGTTGCTAAACAGTAGAATACCACTGATCTTTTCCTCTTACTCCATACACCGTTCTTGAACATAGTACATGTCAAAACCTCCATAGCTGTCAGAGCTCTACTTCGGATCCTGCCATTTGGTGCAACTACTCCCTTGGCTCACATGCATGTTTCCTTAGCACTTGCAGCAGATAACCCCACAGCTGCAAGCCACAGCAGCTCAGAGGAGGGTATTGTGATCACCAGTCAAAATACCACTGCCACGATTCCTGTGGTTTTCATATGGCCATCTGGGAGTTATGGCTTTAACAGCTGTGGCAGTCATTCCCAGAAGAGTTGTCCGCTCCTAGAAACCCTGATGTGTTGCCATCTGAAGATAAAGATGCCAGTGTACCCCTGATGAGAAATCAGTATCAGATTCTCTCCAGTACTTCGGCTGAAGTTGTAGCTTACTTCTGCTGGTATAGCAAATAGGAAAAAAAATGGCAATCAGTATTGATGGCGTTTGTTTATAAGGCTTTCTGTTTTCTTAATACATTTTCACCTGGTTGCTCAGTTAAGAAAATAATAGATTTGAGAGCAGCTCTGTTCATATCTTGTGCATAGACCAACCAAACGCTCTTCCTAGGCCACCAGAAAATATCACTACAGGAAATATTTTGCTGAAGTTTATGTAATCCTTTGAAACATTGGTTCAAGGTTCTTTGAAACTGCAGAAATTGAAAGAAGGAAACTGTAAGACTGATACCAGCAACCGACCAACAAAAACCTCTCTCAAACTACTGGTAATTAAAACTGCACATATCCATTTTGACTTAAGGTGTATTTTCAAGGATTCGTGTCTCTAACACTCTTACTCTTTTCTGGTAACTGCTCTGGAAAAAATATGAAGGATATTTGTGACTAGTGGATTTACTGACATTTATCTGACACAATAACTAGTTGCCCATTTCAAATTATATTCAGTAAGAAAAAGCTTGAGCTTATTGCTGGAATGATAATTTTTATTATTATTATTCTGAATATAACAAAGAGAGAGAAGATGGTATTTTTTATGTGTCAGTGTCTGTGAACCGAATAAGATAAAAGCTGAGTAATGTCAGCATACAGTAGATCTTTTCCACAAAAGTAATGTTGCACACTTGGCTTACTGAAATGGATTTAACATCCTGCACACCAAACATCAGTTCACCCTTCATGTCCTTCTGTAAGAGAATAATGTTGTGCTTCAGCATGCAGATAATTTCTCTTTGTGCTAATCATAGAATTAATGAGATTTACAGACCAATTTCTTCATGCTTCTTTATTGTATTCATTCATGTCATATAACCATTTTTTCATTAGACAAGAAGGTGACCTGTTTATGAACACTGAAAAAATATTGTGGATTATTGTCAATATCTTTATTTATGTTTAAACATTTGAAGAAAAAGAAAAAAAGACAAGTTTTCAGAAGTCCTTTGCACAGTTGATTTCTATGGAAATTAATTGGATGGTAATCACTAAATACTTTGGAACTGAATTTATTTTTATTTAGAAGCTTCCCTGTACATTTCCACTTCAAAGTTTTGAATCACCTTATATATATTTTGTTAGGTAACGTCACAGATGACATAAACACTGCTAATAAAATAAGATAATTCTACTAATACACTTTATAATTAAAAGCATACAAATTATTAACATCCACGACATAATGTTATTTTTATCACCATAGATGAATGTTTTTCTACAAGAATACCTAGGAGATGTATTGATTCACATCTGTAAAACTGAGGTGAATAATGATTCCTAAAAGAGATAATGTTCTCTCAGAAATTTGAGTATAGTCAATCCATGTCAAATGATTTTGTTGTACTAAAAATATGTATATATTCCTGCAATGTATACTTATTATTTTTAGAAATAGGAAACAGACTCAAAATAAAACATGTTCCAGTAAAGTAGTATGTCTATTGTTTGGCCCTTTTTTTTTTCTTGATTGTGTTTCTTTTATTTAGTTGGGAAAACTTTGTGCAAACTGGAGCATTTCTTTAAAATCCAGATGAGATTTTGGTATTTTGGGCAAATCTGGTACATTTTGGTGCACCATGTTGACAGTGGTAAATATTACTGATTATATTAAATATATTAGTCCAACTTACTAAACGTAGAGGGAAAAATATGGCAGTCCCTGTGCGACATATCTACATCCAGCTTGTAGACTACTCCAGCAGTACTGTCAGCTCAGGCAATGTATAAAAGGATTTGAAGAGGCAACTGGTGTTTCTCTCAGAAACATTGGCTCACCTGTTTTTTTTTCTTCAGTGGAAAATACTCACATACATAACAAGCCTGCAAATAAACAGCAACTTCTTAACTCCTGTAGATTCCTTTTTCCTATGAATAGTTTTTACAGTGGATGACATAACAGAATAGAGAGTCCTATATAGTTGAATAAGTATTAAGCTAAAAAACATCTTAAGAAGCTCAAATTCAGGGCTTAAGGCTGTAGCAAAAAAAAAGCACAAATGGATTCAGAAAAATGAATTTGTATTTCTTAGGAAAAGCATTCTTAATCCTTCCACTACGCTTTAAACCCATGCCTTAAGAATTGACCAAGTACCTTAACAAATAACCTAAAGCATACTTTACTTCTGTATGCAGAAAAATCCTACATCGAGACAACAGCCACTATAACCCCAAAAATATTCTTCTTTCTTCTATGACTTTACAATTACAGGACGAGATATATTGAACTAAGAAATAAATTTCCCTCCACCTGTCTTTCTGTTACTTTGTTATCATGATATTCAAGAATTTGATTTTTAATTATATTTTTAAACCAATAATTAAATTTTGTGTTGGCATTTGGTATCCTATTATGCTAAGACTACATAAAATATTTTCTAGATATTTATATAAAACTGGAGAAATACATACTGAAATGCTGATTTGAAATAAGTGTGTTTGTTCTTTGTTTATAATTTGTGCAAGATGTCCTTTGGCTTTGGTAACCTTTTCAGTGCTTTTATGCCTGCTAATACTAAGTGCATTTATAGGGTAGGATCAGTCATATGCCCTTACAAGAAATGCAAATGTTATTTGGAACTGATAACTCCTAAGTGCTGCACAAAAATACACACAGATACAGCTGCATTTTAAGCATTAAGAGCTACTAATGGCTTAATCTAGTAAATGAAGTACAAGATGACTACACTAAGTAGGATGAAGAGAGTTGCCCGCCATACATCTTCAGGGAAGAGGATCAAAAGAGGTTGTTTTTGTTTTCAGGTCCTTCTGTATTTATTGTGCTCTGTGTAAATCATTAACACACTAAAACATTTGTTCCACTAGGAGAATGCTATGAGTACAGGCTGCTGTTAACACCTTCTGCAAGTAAATGCATGGTATTACATTCTGTATAGAGATTTTTGTCAACTGTCTGGACCTACCTTTCTACTGAAATGACCAATGTAAGCTGAAATGAAAGGATCATTTGTGGCTTTGCTTGGAATTAGATCACACTCTAAAAGAGGCAGATAAATATCCCATAATATTCTATTTATTTTTCTTTATGTGTCTTCCTGTGCTACAAGACTATGGGAAACCTGTAAGATTTTTCTTGTATTAGTAGTGGATTCATTTTAATATTTAATATCTTCTGTGAAATAACCATAAAGCTACACATTTTGTATATACAATACATACAGTAGAAGTCACAAAAGGGAGAAAAAAGAGGGAAGGCAAAGGGGAAGGAGGAAAAGGGGGAAAAAAAAAGAAAAGGGAATCGATTACTGCAATGAGATGTTCAAGTCTTCTCATATATTCCCAGTGGGCCAGCACGTGTCAGTGGACAGATGTGTAGGAGCTTGGTGACCACCCAGCAAAAAACAGTGCCTTTACTTCTGAGTTTCTAGTGCCTGGTAGAATCAATGCAGCCACACTGGCAGATCTCCTGCTCAACATGCGAACTCCCAGGTTTCCAACTGCAGGATGTATGAAGGGATATTCCTTGAGCTGAAACAGCTGGGAGGAATGTCCTATTAGTAGTAGCTACAGACTTTGGACTTCTCAAGTTTGGAGAAAAGGAGGGTGAGGGGCCACCTCACTGTTCTGTACAGTTTCCCGAAGTTAAGAAGGAGGTACTGATCTCTTCTCCCTGGTATCTAGTGCCAGGACACATGGGAATGGTTCAAAGCTGTACCAGAAGAGGTTTAGACTGGACATTAGGAAGCATTTCTTTACTGAGAGGGCCGTCAAACACTGGAACAGGTTTCCTAGAAAGGTGATCAATGCCCCATGACTGTTGATGTTTAAAGAAGAATTTGGATACTGCCCTAAACACTATGCTTTAACTTTGGTCAGCCTGGAAGTGGTCAGGCAGTTGGACTAGGTGATCATTGCCAGTCCCTTCCAACTGATATAGTCTATTCTATTTGCATTCCAATTAAATATTCTAGAAATACTTTTCACTTTGGCAGAAATCATGCTGACTCTACTGTGTCTTCATATACAGTATTTTCTTTATAGGATTCTCAGCCTGTGGCAATCGATTCAAAAGACTGCATTTCCTGAAACAACTAAAGGGCCTGTTAATATTCCACAGTTCTTTTCTGGCATTGCTCTACCCCAACTGCCATTTTATCATGAACACTGAAAGCTTTCTCCACACCAGGATGTGGAGATGAATGAATTAATTTGAAAAATGCAGTCCATGCCTGCATGAAAGTATTGCCTTGCGTGATATTCAAAATACAACAAGAATAAAATTGCAAGCAAACCTGCCATGTGTATGTGGTAATTGACTTGCATAGGTAGCAGGCTTGAGGCTTCTCAGATGTCAGACAAACTGCACCCACCTCTGACACATATTAGGTGGTTCTTTTTACCCTGCTAGGAACACGTAACAACACAGAATTATTTCAGGCCACCATAAAAGCTTGGAAATGTTGAGCAACTTCACACTGTTACCATTAAAAGCTTAAAGTCTCACAGTCTCTCTTCCAACCTGGTAATTCAACCATCAAGAAAATATATCAGCTGGTGCTCAGACTAAGTGGACAGGCCAAGTCTCACTACTTACTTGACAGAATGTCTTCAGTACAGTATCCATATCAAGCACCTATTGAGATGGGATTTGGACTACATGGATCTCCCTGATTTAATTTAGTGATTTCTTGTTTGAAACAGTATTAGAACTGCCACTGGTTTCATTTTGGCACACTTAAGCCAATTTCTGCTTTTCTCAAGTGAATAGAAAGAGCTCTATGCACTTCAATTATCACTGGGTCAAGGTGTTTACTCTGACTAGGGCAGAACTGTATTCCAAACCCTTTTTTTTGTTTTAGTGGTGAGACAATACAAGGTTTTATACTGTTTTCCCACTGGTTTTCTTTCCTCTAAAGTTCATTTAGGAGAGTAAAAGGAAACTTTCTGTGCTACAGTTGAAAATGGAATAACCCCCTCTCCTCATCTGTACCTTCTGAGTAGGGGCACAACTTCAGATATGATTGCTCTAGCTCAATGGACTTAGAGCTTCTGATTCTGTACATTGGAACCTACTTCTATTGAACAATACTGTGCCTAATGTTTCAATCCATAGATCTAGCTCATTCTCTCATATTCCCTTCTTTCCTTAGAGCAAACCAGTGAATGTAAGTGAAAAGTGTAATATCTTGTTACAAACATAATACCATTGTTGAAAATAGACAAATCACAACTGGAATTGGTGACACGTTTCAGCTGTGGCCTGTTTTCTGTGACTGAAAAGTGGTGAATTTAAGCCTTTACTCAATTCAGTGTGTTCCAAGAGCAGTTCAAGTGTTTCAAAGAGCTGTGTTTCACACAGCATCAAGTGCAGTAGAAAAAGGAAAGACCTTGTGTTTCTGAAAAATTCTTAGACATATTTAACTCTATGATTCCATTTACTCAGATGTAAGACTCTTCTATTTCCAAATACAAGTGTTCTTAAGAATGGAAGAGATTAAACTGTAGTTATGAGAGTTTTAATAAATCCTCTTTCAAAACTTAAAAAATCTCTGCTTATATGTTTCTTATCTATCTTCTTTTTTTTTTTTCAAAACCAGATGAAACCTAAATTCATCTCAAATTCTGATAAAGTAATTTCAGTAGCAAGTATTACAAAAGAAATAGTAAATTACTTAGGCAATTGTAACTGAAAATCTGAATATCTCCAAGTTTCACATTCCCTTAAAAGCAACACATTCCTCCACCTACAGAGCAGAAAGAGAGTCTTGTGATCATTTACAGACATACTAGCTTAATTTTTATTTAGCATAGTGTACACCTAACAATTGCAGAATAGTGTGACTTATGTGCAAGACAGACAAGCAAATATTTATCCAAGATACTCATTCAAAGAATTTGCAGCGTTTTTATGGACATACCACAAGGAAGAAAAAAAACCGCAAACACTAGGTTTTTTTGCTAGTTGATTGAGTATGAATTATTTACTCAATCCCAGTATTTTTCCATTCTGTAAGTATCTTAAAATGCAAGGCATTTTTAATGATTGATAATGTTTCTCTTCACTTCAACATAGCACTTTAAGAGTATAAACCTCTTCACAGTCAGCCACTGCAAGGGAAAATAATTCAATGTACTGTAATGCCAGCTACCACATATCATCCATCAGCTCTTTCAGCAGTAGCAAACCACTAGACATGAACATCAAGGACAGTCTGTATTTCAAAAGAGTCTGCTTGAGGCAGCTTAACTGTTTTACCATTGCTAACTGTCATCTGAACTGTGACATGCCGCTCTCACTATTTTTAACTGATGTCGAATGAAGAGCATAGAAGTAACTGAATAAACCACAAGAACTGAAGTAGTTCCTTTATCTAATATCTTTATACCTGCAAATTACTTGATAAGAAAAAATGCTGGCCATAGGTTGTATTTGTAAAAAAACATTGACTATTCTTGCTGAACAGAGTTTAAAGTTATTAAAATCAGATCACCAAATAAATGCTTAACATTATGTCCTGCACCCATGGCTACCTAGTAAATAGTTTCTTGAAAAAGGCTCTTGCAGTACTGATGATCTGTAATTCATTCTCTTTGGTGAACCACACTTGCTTCTATGTTCAGGATTTTGTGTGTTTTCTATTTTGGAGAATTAAATGGGAAAGGATTTACGATAAGTGTTTTTAACACTCATCTTGTTTTTTTGGTTACAATGTGTTGTCATTTCTACAATTTGTCAACATGTACATCATTTTATCACTGGATTGTAGGTTTTGGGTTTGTTTGATGGTTTGGGGTTTTTTTTTTTGGGGGGGGAAGGAGGGTTGGTTTTTAAAGGAAAACAAGATCTTATCTGAATGATTTCCACCACTGTCATGTAATAGATCCTGTGATTTATATACTTAGTCATTAGCATGGCACGGAACTAACAAGTTGGTCCAGGAAGTCTGTCATTGCTTTGATTGGCAAAAATAGTTTATATCAGTGCTCATGCTGTAATCTGACAAAAATTGTACATTTGTTTATTCTTACAGTTAGATGGTGAACTGGCCCTGTTGAGCCTACAACACTATACTGGTTACAAAGTGTTTTACTTGGTTGGATGCAATTTTTATCATTTTATATATCACTGATAAAGAACACTACAGCAATGGAGAGGTAGCGGGAGCACTGTTTCGTAGCGCACTTTATATTTGGGAAATGCTGGACTTGTACAGTCAGAGAGCTACTGTGGCAAAAGGTTGAAGTGCCCTGCTGACCACTCAGAACTGTGAACCTTGGGAAGCTTGGAAAGCTGCAGCAGGTGATCCTCCCTACTTTTTTTTTTTTTCTTGGAAGAAGAAAAACATTGGCTTCAAAATAGGGAAAAACTTATCTGAAGAAAATACCCCAAATGTTGACGTCTTTTCTAGATAAATTGTCTGAGTATTAAAATTACCTTCTTATGTGTGAATATTTAATCTTCAGACAAGTGAGGCATGAAATATAGCAAAATCCTTGAGCAATATTTTAAAATAGCTGTTGATTACTGTTGCTTACAGTAAAATTCTAAGTCTGATGTAAGTTTTTGTGATAAGTTAGCAGTGGTTTACTTGAATTATATCCTTTTATTAAGCTTTCAGAGAAACATAAGCTGTTCTATCACTTGAAATTTTACTAATTTAGACTTTTAATGCATGTTTTCTTGTATCTCCTTTCCATTTAATCCCCTAGACACCTTTAAAGGAATAAGCATATTTCCAATCTTTCAAAAAGGAAATTTTAAGTGTCTTCTTTGGAGAAAGTCAAACAGACAGTTTCTGTTCATGTGGATGATGGAGTTTAATCTTGTTCCCCAGAAGACAAATAACATAATTTTGCACAAAGAAGAACAAAAAAAATGAAATTGAAGACATTGCATCTTCTGTTTCTGATGTGTTCTTATTTGCATCTAGCTTCTGAGCTGAAATGTCCTTTGTTGAAAGTAACACATTCTAAACCATTATTTATGCCGGGAGAACCAGAATAAATTGCCTTTGCATTAGGACAACATTGAGGGGAAAATAAAGTTACATATCCCAGATATTCAGCTTTGAGGTATTTTTTTATTAATTTAAACTATTCTTAGTTGTTTGAGTATTTGTATATGACTATTTAGAAGTTAATTCTTCCTCTTTTCTCCTATAAAATCACTCTAACTTGTTTTCAGTTTAACAGTAGTCATTTAGATTGCAAGATGTTTGTTCACACTTCAAAGTTCCTGGATTTCCAGTGATTGATCCTCTACTTTTTCTGATGTTATTTTTATCTACAAAATATTATATGCATTTAATAATACTTTAATATTCTTTTGAGCAACAAATTTTAAATCATTCTGCTCCTATTTCAGGCTTTCTGAACTTTGATGCATCCCTCAGCATGTCTTAAATCTAGTCAGCATATGACAAGAGAGGCAAACGTATAAATGCCAAAAAGATTGTAACTCTTTTCTCCTAGGAAATTATAGGCAGAGTTTTATTAGCTGGAGTTTTACCATATGTCTCCAAATAATGATTACCACATTGATACTTTGTCTATGCTGAATAAGGGAAATAAAGAACAAAATCAATATTAGTTTCAGAGGGACCTTTTCCACTCTTCTAACCACAGCATAAAGATGTCATGATTAGTTATGGCTTATAATGAAGTCAGAGAAAACAGAACAAATGATAAACTAAAGCAATGACAGAAAAAGAAGACCTCTCCCAGCTAAGAATACTAATATCATTAATCCCTAGCAAAGTAAATATATACAGGATGCTCTTGCATGGATGGGGAAAAGTGTGGAGTCAGAAGCAAAAAGCTATTAGAAAACGAAAAGAGCAAAAGAAACAGCAATTTAAGAGACATGTAAGCCTCCAAAAATTATTTTACATTCTCTCACATACTTTTGAGATATATGTAAAATATATTTTGAAATATTCTTTCCCTTATTCTGTGTTGCCTAACTCATGAGCTCTTTCACTTTCTTCTTTCCAGTACACTCAAATGTGCACTATTTGTTGTCCAGCTTTTTTAATATTCAGTCTCTTGTGCAGGGAAACATTCAGAATTAAACTGGAATCAACCAGTACTGCTGAATGAGATGCGTCATTTCAAAATCACTAACCCTCTATTGTGACTGCCCATGCTATTTTCATTGAGTAGTACTTTGAAAAAAATAAATTTTTTACATTCTGCTATTGATAGATTTTTTGTGGCTGATTAAAACACGGGACGAACATGCTCTTGTTTGAATAATTCCACAATCATTTGAATGCCATGCCTGGCTTTAAAGGTTTGAAAAAGTGAATCAGTCCTGAATAGGCATGACAGGAAGAATATTGTTTTCCTGTTCTCCATTCCAGGTCTAATTTCTGGGAAAAATAAACAGATCCACAATATATATATATATATATATAGATATACATACAGTTGCATAAAAATGGAAGTGACTGTGCAATAAGATCAATATTAAACTGACAGTGTTGGGTTAAGAAACAGTTCATCAGATTTTTTAAAAAGTCTTTGAAAACAACAGGTGTTCTTCTTTCCTGCAAGTAGCAAATGCAATCTACTAATATGAAATAGTTTTCTAACAATACAAGTAATTAACAGAACCAGAATGCAGAAAATGCAGGGTTTTTGATCAAACATACCTCCTAGTGACAATTTTAACTTTATTAATGAAAACCAGATTCAAGGAAGAAAAGATTTTTCCTACAGAAAAGCCATATTCAAAGTACTTGGCCCTAAGCTCAGTGAAATCTGGTCAGGAAGGAAGATCGTAAAGCAATGAGTCATAGATCAGAGTCACTGGAAAGATGCTAAAGAATACTAAAGGAGATAACTCCACATATCATGGAAATGTACCTACATATTTGAAAAGTCTGGGAACGTTTAATAACAGCAGTACCATATGCACTGAATATAGTGTTCTAAAATGCAATGGACATGACAGTCGCTACAAAGGATTTGAGCAAATGATAAATACAAAATATGAATAAGAAGGATCTGAAATACAAGTATAAGAACTTCATCTTGTGGAAGTAAACTCAAATTCTAATGAGAACTTCCTCAAGAACATACCCTCAGTACACAAAAATGTTCAGTGCTTGTAAACTTGCATAGGTGTTGTTAGAGGAGGACTGTATTTAAATTTAACAGCTTGCTGAAACAAAAGACAAATTATTTATTCAGGGAACAAATGGAACTCAAAACTTTCATTCAATTCTTTTTCATTCACAGTCAAAAGCGGAATACAGAGCTGATAAAACTGAAAAGACTAATAGAAAACTATTAGTTTTAGCAGCAATTTGCATTAAAAATCTGGCATTAAAAATCTGAAAGAACACAATTGTTACAGTACTTCATGGTAGCATGATTCATAAGTGGTTCTTTTTAAGAGCATGCACATATTAGAGTTACAATTCCGTGCAGAAAACCAACACTTAGCACATATGCACAGAAAAAAAGTGACTGTTGGCATAGGCAAAGTTGATATATAGATGATGTCTGTGACCCCAACATATGATTTATCTATGCCAAGAGTTCTGGAAAGTGTGGACAGGTGACAGTGGCAGCTGCTGGTGTGGGAGCAGTTGTTGCTCACAATTTCCCATCTGCCAGGCAGCAGGAGCAAGAGCAAGCAGCTGAGGTCACCAAAGCTTCCCTGTGGCTCTGTATTCCTACTCCAACCCTTCACAGATTCTCACCCATGGAGCTGCAAAATTTAATTTTGTCTGTGCTGCCGAGAGGTCTTGAGCCAGCTCTGGGGATCTTTCTGAGTAACTTCAAATAAAAAATTATTGAGGCAACAAAATTGCTGGTTATTGTAAAAACTTCCATTCTCTTTTCATTATATTAAACCGTAAGATTTTTCTGTGAGATATTTGTACATCTATAGTATCTACACATGCATGCACCAAGCATATCTCTTCCTAACTTCTGTCAGAGATGTTCTATGAAAGGTAGTCATAAGAATTATTAAATGTTTTTGGAATTCTAAAGACATAAAGAAATGTTACTATCCAATTCTGTTGCAATCTTTTTGTTATCAAATCTGGGATCCTTACAACTTTAGTACTGCAGACCTTGGGTCGATCTTTTAGAGATCTCTTTGACTGATGTTGGAAAACAATAGATGATCTAAACCACATCAGATCTATCTCTTGACCCTCTATGAATCACTCTTTAAATAAACAAATGTTTCGTATTCATATTCATAAGCTTCTCACTCTCATTCAGAAGTCAAATTTTCTCAGCTACCAGAAGGGGAATATGTAAATCCTGTTAGATGGCTTGCTTTAAAATTAAATAAGTCACCTAATACAGCTATACAGCTTTATCCACAGCTATTCAGTTTGTCCAGTTAGCAGATGAAGCATTTTGGCATGTTTCTAAGCTTTTCTGGCTAAGTTACACAAACTGGCACACAAATATTTTTACTACAGCAGACTCATGTTTGTACTCTAGACCCCTTTCCCCTTTCTTCTACTATGCTGCCCTCACCAGGAGTAAAACCAACTAAACAAAGAAATAAAAATTGGTAAATTAAATTGAAATTTACTTGATGTAAGAGTAGAGAGGAGTCAATAAACAACTGTTTCCACTTACAAAAGAGTTGTATATGCTGATGTCCACTATTGATTTCCCTGCCTAAGTAGCCAAGGCTGATGACCACCTCCCTTAAGAGAGTTATCAGGGGCATGTCCCAGGAGAACCAAGGAGACAGGTGAAGAGCTAAGATGAGAATGAAGGACTTCATAAAAATCATGAAGGTGAGAACCTGATGGATAGGTAAGTTAGCAGTGAGGTTTACAACTGAAACAAAAGTAGAATCAAAGAATCGTAGAATCAAAGAATCATAGAATCATAGAATGGTTAGAGTTGGAAGTGACCTAGTTACAACTCCCCTGCTATGGACAGGGAAACTTCCATTAGACCAGGTTTACAGGTTATAGTAAAGAACTTTTTCTTATATCTAATATACTCTACCCTGAGTAAGGGTGAGACATACCTGGGTAAGGAATGAACATGAAATTAGTGTTCCACACGGAGGGACCCAGCTTGGGCTCCATCATGATCCTGGCAACGAGGAGGAATCAATTCTTCCGAAATTCTTCTTCCTATCCTTTCTTCTGCCATCTAATACTGTACTTTTACTTCATTATTCTGTGAAGTATTACAAGAATCCACCTCTCACCCAGCAGCTTCAACTCACCTTCTGTTGTCTTTTACTAAGGAGAAAAAGAGGAATTCATTGTGAATGTGGAAAAATCCAGGACTGGGAAATGAGGGGAAAAAAAAAGAAACAACCAAAAAACCCAAGAACTGATGCCTTAAGCCCTTATTAGTTTTTTATTTTTCTAATTTTTGTAGGTTTTATAAGTTTTATAAGTAGTAGAAGTAGATCTTAAAAGCAGCAGCCCTCCCTCCCTTTCCCTGTAGTACAAGTAGTTTACACATTCCTTAACCCTCTTACACCATTCTGTGCTCCCCATATCAAATCTACCCCTGAATTCAGTGCCAATGTTTAGTCTCTTGTCAAGGCAAGGCCTGTGCTGTTTAGAGAACAGCATATCTAGGCCTGAATAACAGAACAGAGTCAAGAACTAGGTGACTATGTACCCTTTGTGCTCTGAAGATAGTGATGGTGATGAAGAGGTGGTCCCAAAATGCACCCCAGACTCAATTCTAAGGGGGTGGACCCGGGGCAGTCCAGAGCAAAGGCTGGGTGGACACACTTGGGATTGGACAGATAATATTATAAAATGTAACATCTCAGGCACAGCTGGACGTGTGTCTTGTAACATCTATTGCCTTGGCACAATTAAACCCTTTCCTTATCTCACCCCTAATTAACTGTTCCTGAGTTATTTTGTAGCATCAACATTCCACGGCATCAGGGCTAAGAAGGTATGAACCAGTCTGCTTAATTTATACTACTGGAAATATTTCCACAGAGAAAATCATGTCGGTATGGATTTCTGCTCATCTGGCTGTGCTGAAAGTTCAGGTCACAAATACTTGAAATATGCAGATGAATTTTAAGAAGTTCCAAGGAAAACAATAGGATTTATCAGACATTCAGAAAATAAAAGGAATATGAGAATTGATGTAGACTGTTTAGAGGAGAAGTTGGAAGGTAAATGTTAATTAAAAGGCATATGTAAAGCAAAAGTATATCTATCATCTGCTATCCATGTGCACTGATAGAATGAGGATAATGGATTTGAAATGGAATAGTGCAGATTTAGTCTAATCAGGAGGACAAAAATACTAATGACCAGCTCAGGTCAAGTGTCCTGGCCACACTCCCTTCCAGCTTTCTGTGCACTTCCTCGTTGGTACAGCACGGGAAACTGAAAAGTCCTTTGATTCAGAGTAAGCACTATGTAGCAACAACCAAATCATCAGTGTGTTATCAACATTATTCTCATAGTAAATCCAAAACACAACACTGTACCCACCACTAAGAGGAAAATTAATCCTATCCCAGCTGAAACCAGGATGATACACAGACTGCAACCTCTCATGATCACTTTCTGTTCTGTATTTCTATGACTCCCAAGTGAATTAAAAATAAGATAAATTTTTCCTATGTACATATATAGGTATATATGTATATGTGTATATAAATATGTATATATATATATTTCTTTAAGCTGATTTCCAGCCCAAAGAGTTCAGCAGCATCTGCAAAGCAGGATGTTAAATGCTGCAGAGCTGCTTCTGTGTGGGCGACAAGGGTGGTGTCATCAGCATAAAGTAGCTCCCGGACAAGATGGTTTAAGACCTTGGTGTGGGCCTTCAGACGCCTTACGACTCCCTGAAACAACATCTCAGCCTTGGCCATATTGATCACCATAACTGGTCTACTCTGGCCTCAAATCGGGAGGCCTGGAGAAACACCATCCATAACGCTGCTGTCTCCTTTGAGAACACACGCAGGATCACTCTCGAGGAGAAAAGGCAACGCAGAAAGAATCGTGTTCTGCAGAATATACCATCTAAAGAGTCTTTCTACTGTGCCTTTTGCAATCGGATATGTCTATCTCATATTGGCCTCATAAGTCACCAACGTGCCTGTAACAAATGTGGTTAGAGCCTTCCCAAATCTTTGTTCGCGAAACCCAGTCATGATGATGATATATATTTAGTTATATAATTATTCATATTTTCTAAAGCATACAGCCAGTTTTTCTTACTAACCTAACAATTAACTGAAAGAGTTAAGATTTTTTTGCCTGCAACAGAAAGTGCGAGAGTAAGGAGTATAAGAATGTTAGATTTTTCAGATTATTAGAAAACTAAGGGAAGATAGCTAATACGCCTTAAAAATGTGTGTAACAATTAATGACTCTATCTCTTATTAAAGTAATTGAGACATATACTTACAGCATCAGATTTCTTAAAAATGCTGACCCATAATCTTTAGACTTTAATTTAGGTTTAGTGATTGGTAGGGTTTTCCCCCAGGTATTTTATTACATTTTGATTTGGGGTTTATTGGGGGTTTTTTTAGCTCTTTGATTGTAACAATTGGATAGAAGCTTCTCCAACTTTGGAAAAGATACAGAACGAGGAGAGTAAAGAACGTATACCACATAACTTCCTTCTCTAATTTTTAAAGTTTGTGAACTATAGAAAAATTTCACAATAGAAGATTTACAGAGTTTTAAAATAGAAATGTCAATTAAAAAAAGTCCTAGAGATTCTATCTAAAATGAATCAATCAGTTTTATCCTATTTAAAAAAATCACAACAAAAAAATGTACTCCGTTTTGGGTACCAAAGAAATATGTATTTCTACAAAATACATTTTTCCAACAATTTCTTTCTCATCTCTTCCTTTTTTTTCTAGACTGAAATGAAAACGATTATGAGTATCTCTGTTAATGGGGTGTGAAGTTGACAAATGTTGGCCTACAACTTATGCAGTTCATTAACACATACTTTATCCTCAGCTGGAGTCTTGCTGATTTGAGTGAAACTTTGTAGCATCCAGAAATCAATCCCCTTTGAAAACTATCGGATATGAGGAACAATCACAGAAGGTTTCCAGCAGGTCTCTTTACCCTTCAGAACGTATTTCCATATTCATGACACTTGTTTAAGCATAAAGTTTTTCTAAATTCATGTAAAACATATGAGAATAGATATTCTTGGTTATAGGCTAGTGCTGTAAAGGGTGATTGACTCACCCCAACACAATTCTTATCTTCTTTCTTATGTTATTTCCTGGAACAAAGAAATTACAGTGTTTAGAGTCCTGATACATTTTTAAAGAGTCCCAAACTCAGTTTTGTCGACAAAGAAAATTAGCTGCAGACCCTAGATCATTTCCTAAAATCTCACATCCTAGACCTTGACCATGGTGGAGACGCAGATAAAATACATCTTGTTCATAACAGTACTTTAAATTATAGTGAATAATAAAAAAAAGTAGCGTGATTGTTTCAATTTCAGAGTTGTACAAAGAAATTATATTTTCAGTGATAAATAATTTTGGATCAGGAGCTCAACTGGATATGTTTGTTGTAAGACAGAAAAGATAAAAGAGCTTTTAGAAACAAAACAATAGTCAGTTACTCTGCAACATTTTTCAGTGGGAGAATCCATTGGCAGCTGTTCAACTTCATTTGTAAGCTAACTTTAAATTGTCTAAATGTAGGCAGTCTTTAACCATACTCTTCCACCTAAATATTGCTGAGTTTTGGGTGATTTAAAACCCCCAATTTATATGTTACAACTGAGGTCCTTGTCTCATGAACTTTAAACTACTTACACAATTGGTCAGTTTTCTTTACTTTTATGTGTCTACAGCTTGGAATTATACTCAAATCTAAGAACTGCAGAACATAAATTATGCCTAAAAGAAAACTCAGGGAGAAAAAGACTCCGAGGGAAATTAGTTTCAAAGGTGATATAAGGAAAGGATTTTAATTTGTGTCTAGGCATAAAGTTACAAGACTTGCACCCCTCTGTTACAGATGTTACGATTTATAATACTGCCTGTCCAATCCGAGGTTTTCCCACCCTTGGATTTTACCCTGGACCACCCTCAGTCACACCCCTTGGGAATTGGGGCTGGAGACTCTGAGACCTCCTCTTCATCAGTCTTCATCCTTCTCGGGGTACAGGGGGCATACATTCACCCAGACTGTACTCTTGCAGTTCAGGTCAGGATTAGATGTCTTCAGACAGAAGAGGCCTATCTTAAAGAGAGACTAAACATTTCTGCTGGAATTCAGGGGATATTGATATGGGGAATTGGGGTAAGAGGGGTTGTAGTTACTATGCTAAGGGTAAGGGAATAAGTGCTGATGCTTCTAAATTTACTTCTACTATATAACTACTTATAAAACTTATAAAAATTAGAAAAATAAAAAAAACAGATGGATCTTAAGGCATCATAAATATCACAGGACGACTGTGGGATGGTTTCTTCTTTCCCAGCATGCAGGTTGGTTGGCATCATGAACAGAGAGGCAAATGGTAAAATGCTGTTTATCATGTGTTCACTCTTAGAGTGATTGAGTAAGACCAGACTGGTAAAAATTGAAATCTGATGTAGAATTTGAAGTCTGTAATAAAATATATCTAGGAGTTTCTGTGTTTCTGTTTAAGTGTTTCCAGGGCGGTTCCCACTTTGTCAGTTTCAGAAATTCATTTCAAATAGGTATCCTAACAGTAACTGCAATTTCATTAATGCTTAAACTACAATATTTTTGTTGCATGAAAATTTATATGGGAATTGTTTGCGAGTATGCCTGAATTCAGTCAATTTATTACTCAGAATACTTTTTGGTCAAAGTACTTTGCGTTTTTTTTACCCAGTCCTAGTATTTCTTCAATAATAAGAATGCACAAAGTAGTAGAGCAAGCACATTGCTTGCCTGGGAACTTTACTTTTTGTTTTTCACCTGCACACAAACCCAAGCATACCAGTAAGATCCAGGATTTCCAGTTCAGAAATCTCGATTTCTTCATGTATCCTCTCTCATGTCTTTATAAACAATTGGACACAAGAACAGTTTGCTTTACTTTACCTCAAGAAGTACACATGTGTAAAGTCATTTCTTGTAGAATATCCTTCCCTCGGTATGTTACTCCTTCTGGAAATCCGTGTAACCCTCTTGAAGTGACAAAAGTGTCTTTTTGAATTAATGAATAAATGGGACATTTCACTTTTCCTTGGAATAATCTTTTATATTTACCTTGGTTTTTTTTATTAAATAAATACGAAAAAAATTTCTTAATTCTTCCCTTAATGATTGTGTTATGGCATACTGTCATTGCTCAATATGCAATACAATAATGAGGTACATATGGTACTTAAAAATGCATTTTTCTCCTTAGGTCAGTGTTAATTCTTCTGAACCCATTATGCTTTTAATTTCTATATTGGATGCAGCCATATATCACAAAATTATTTACTCTAGCAAGAGAAATAGAGTTCAGTTCCATCTCAAGCAGGTTTAGTAAGTACTCTGATTTATAAATAATAAAAACACTAAACCATGTCAGCAACAAAACTAAACAAAAAGTAAAAAATATATTATCACAGAAGAAAGGATTTAAGGAAAGGTAAACTATCAAAAAAGAACCCTTAGGGGGTTTTTTGGTGTGGGTTTTTTGGTTTTTTTTAATTATCTTCTTGTGTTTTTTTTTTGTTTGTGTTTAGATAAAGCCACCTATTCTGAGCATACAAGAAAAAGTGTTTGAAAGGCAAAAGGAATGTTCTGCATCATGGAGTAGACAGCTTATTTAGTCAGGTTCAGGTTAGCAGGAACTAAAACCACTTTATGAAATGTATAAGCCAGTTTATTGATTTGACAAGTAAGAAGGGAAGGGAACTAACAATAGGAAAAAAGAATTTAAGGAAGACTGGAATTAAGATTGTAGGAGAAAGGTCTATAGGGACTTAAAGCTTGGGTTTTGTTTCTTATAAGACTTTGTATTCAATGAGTGACAGACTCTTTGCTGTATAGTTGATTACTTTGGTAACCTAGCTGTGTTAAAGAACTGATACATAACTGTTTGAGAACAAAAGAAAGAAAACTAGCGACTGACCTGAAAAGTAGTGGAAATTTTTTGGAAGTTTTCAGATATCTTCAGCAGTGCCTGGTCTAGCAGGCACTAGAATACCAGTATTTTGTCATACTGGTATTCTTATCTTCAGTTCATAGCAGGATGCTCAGTAACTCATTGAGGTTTCTATTGCCTCTATTGCTGTTGGCTACTACTTTCTGTACATAGGGCTTTATACACTGTCAAGGGCAGTCCTTTGTTACAAAATAACTTATTTGTTCATAGAGATAGTCTTTGAATTAAACTTAAAAATACTACCTTCTTGCGTTTTATATCCAATGATAAAAGAAATTTTTTTTATGTGCAATGCTAGTATACTGTCCTTGACCCTATGTATACTGCAACCATGCTAAGCTATGACCTACAAGATCAATGAAACCAAAGCTTTTTAGAGTTTGCTCTGAGGAATACAGCGCCATAATTTAAAACAAAGTGAAGCATGATTTGAGCACAATCTATTCTTCACTGGTTACAGGAGTTCAACTACAGAAAGTTTTTCAAAGTAGGGAAGTCAAATGTGACCAGATGTTTGTGACAGTGGAACTAATGAAGTCTTCTTCCGGGCACATTCCTTTTCCCAGAGGCTTTACCTACTGTATTCCAACAGAAAACGCATATAAGCAGGTTCTTCTTATGAAAAACTGCAGGGAAGAAAGCAACTGAGGCTAGTTGCTTCCTAAGAAAGTATTGAGTTCTTTCTGTCTCTTCCTCACTGTCAGAAGCGATTTGCATCTTCACCCTCCATCTAGTGGTTCATTTTCAAGAAATATGAGACCTTTTTTCAGTTCCTGTGAAAATGGCCAATATGCTTAACAGTTTAGAGTGTTATGAGAAACAGACTGTTGGCAAGAAGACGCATGGGCATCACAGACATCCCAATAATCTAGTATTTCAAATGTGTATGTAGTAGTAGCATGAGATAGTTTCCTCGTCTCATCCCCTAGAACACCTATATCACCTCCAAAGGAACTGATAGGAACTCTCAGATTTGTAAAATGCGCATGTGTGTGTTTGTGCAAATAGATACACATATAATTACACCCACACTGGAAGGACAACATGCAAATATCCCCGTGTTCAAGCTCAGGTATAAGAAAAACACTTTATCACCCTTCCCACTTTCCATGAAGAAAGATTACTTCCAAGAGACATAGATAAAGACAAGGAGTGTCAAGTGGATGGTTCACATTGCTATCATTACAGATTTGTATATTTTCTATTGCTCTGTGTCACCTAACAGATGCTATAACACCTCAGCTATAAGTTAATTAATCTTTGACAGTACAAAATCAAACACAAGGTAATGCTACACTAAAATTCACTTAGTGTGTGTTTGTCTGCCATACTAATTAAAAGAATAATTTTCAGTCCTTTCTTTTTCTCCTATTCATGAAAAATAAGTTCAGACATCCTGGCAAAACTATAAGGGAATGATGTAAATAACTTAAAGAGGAATGAAGGCTCTGCATCACAGTAGTAGAAAGAATGTCATGTGAAAAGGAGCAGAAATGAAGGACTTTCTGTCCCACTTGTATTAATATATTTCTTGTCTATTAGTGTCCCCCTCCTGGGAGTTCAAAGCCTTTAAAGTCCGAAAACAGTCAGTCAGTGTCTCCTTAGGGGGAGACCCTTTACTTGACAGATTCACTGAGATGAACAGGACTTTTGATACCCTATCTATGGGGACTGCACTTAATAGCAATGGAGAACCTTCTCAGTAAGTTTCTCCTACGAGTTATTCCGCTGTCGTCAAGCCTGCGAGCACCATAAAACCCCCCAAAAATGGACTAACTCTTAGCAGCTCACAAAATAACTTTTATTAATACAAATCTGTGACTACTTATAAGGTTTTCATCGTCGGTGATAATGTTTAACTGCAAAATTCCACTGTGATAGTTTTCACCCTAGGTCTTCCTGGAGACCAGCTTGTAACCAGGAAGGAACTAGAAAAGTGATCAAGGAAGTATTCCATATCGTTGCTTTCCGTAACACAACATATAAAAAGGCGCAGATAAGAGAGTTTACTCTCTTCTCTCTTCCTGTGGCTGAAGGTGACAGGTCTCTCTGTGGATGGGCTTTGCTTATATAGGCCAGGGCCTGCTACTCAGACCTGCTGTTATCTCCGGTCTCTCCGGGAGGCATGGGGGAGTTGGCTGCTGCCTTGCACAGCTCTGCTGTTCCCGCTTGGGGAAGTATTTAATTCGTTTTTATATTTATTCATTAGCTCTCTATTAATGGGTATATTTGGGATATTTGTTTTTTAGGTTTCTTTTTATCCTTGTTTTCCCTCTCCCTTTTCCCTTTTTCCCTCTCAGGAGTTTTCTGTTGTGTATAATATATTCAAATGGTAGATATAATTGTAAATATATGTAATATATATATATATATATTTGATACAACCCCTTTTCATTCAAACTTCTTTCGGTTTTTTTTTCCTCACTTGGGGAGAGCAGGAGGGGATAGGAGGCAGCTTGGACTTGGCAGGAGAGCCAGGCCAAACTGATACATCCACTTAACTAATAAAACCTCAAACCAGAAGCACACTCTCCAAAAACAACACAACTTCCTAAGAAACAATAGATTACTTTAACACCTTAACACAAAACTGAAGCAACCCCCCTCCACAACAGACCAATTTACAAAGACTGGGACAAAATCTAAACACACTCACTAACACAAAGGAAAAAGGAAAGAATATAGCTGCTTCTCACTAGCACACACTTTAACTCACTAATGCCAAGAAATATGCACTTTAAGGCAAACCATGTAAAATGAGTCAGAGTACATGATCTAAAGCAATAAGGTACAATATAGTCTATAAAGTATAGGGAAAATTAGTATCTATAAGGTAAAGCGAAGTACAATTAGTATTTCTAGGGTAAAGGGGAAGGCAAGGAAAGGTGAAAGCAAAGTAAAATAAAATAAACAACGTAAGGCAAGATATAAGGAAAGGTGAAACCAAAGGAAAATATAAAAATGGTTGCTCATGCCACAGCGTCCTGAGGAGTAGAAGGAGAAAAGGCAGCTCGTCAGTTACCCCCACAAAAATGATGGAACTTTCTCCCATTTTTGCTCATGTCTGATCTCTTTTTATAATTTTTTTTTCTTAGACAGTTTGAGTGACTACAGTCAATAAACTAATTTTTGGGGTGATAGACAGATGACATAGACCTAAGGGTCAGCTTCCTGAGCTCTTGTCAGGTAGGATGTTTGCAAAGAAAGGCCATGCTATCCCCATACCATTCCATCCTCCCTTGATCCTACCCGTCTGTTGCTGAGAAGTCTACCCCAGGTGCCGGGGTCTTTCAGGAAGCCATCATGAGTCTCTTTGTCCCTTTTTGTGTAGCCTTATCACCTTACAATGGGTTTCTAGGAATAGCCTCTCCAGCTGCTGAGGCCTTTCCTGTAACCACTCAGGACTGTCACTGTGGCCTTAAATTGGTCTATCACCTTACAAATGAGTAATTCTTGCATAGGATCCAACACCAGAGAAATTTGCTAGTTGGAAGTATCTGAGGATCTGATGTACCTACCATTAAATTTACTACACAGGAGTCTTTATTTTTACTTTTCTGAAAGATACAACTAAACAGCAACTAGTTATAGAAACATTAAAAAAACCCTAAACCAAACCAAAACAAAAAACACCCAGCTGGTTACTTAATAATAGTAAAGAATATAATAATACAGAATAACTTAGAAGGCAACAGGTAATGTTCTGAAGAATTCAAAAATACCTAATAAATTATTGTAATATGAGCATTGTTAGTGATGGTGGTGTACATCAAAAGAATATCTTCCCTTCGTTTTCATATTTTAAGACATACAACTATTATTTTTTTATTTATTGGCGTATATTTTTGCTGAGAATCCTGCAGATGATGAAGATACAGACTTAGAATTATACATACAAAAAACTTCATTAATAATATAGGTAAAACCATTGTATTTATGCTTTGTATTATTTTGTAATGTAGTTGATCCCTCATATCTTCTAAGCCATAGTAAAAATCTGTCATTTTGTGTTGTTTTGTTTTTTTTCTCCATAGTTTCATGAAATATCAACTAAGTTTGCCTTTAAGCGCCTTGATGGAGCTAGATTCATTTTTTCACCTAACTAAAGGAGCAGAAGTTGGTTTGGATTGCTGCCCAGTGTGTAGAGTCTTTCCCCGATGTACCAAAAACGGGAATCAGATTGAAGGACGTAGCTTGTTTTACTCAGTGAAAACTCTGGAGTATAGAGCTTTTAATTTACCATATTTTGAATTCAGATGAAAGTCACTAATTAGCTGAAACTGCAATTAACCCCATCTAAGTAAATGAATAAAGAATTACACTGTGAACATTGGAGGCTCTGTGCAGAGGAATGGTAATATAGATGTCAATGCAGAGAGTTCTAATCCACATTTATCTAATCACTATAAGGTAATCCAAATACTAAAGATATTTCCTCATGCTGGACAATAAAGTACTGTAGGACTTTGGATCATACCTCGCTACAGTGGGTGCTGTTTGACTTTCTCATGATTACTTTTATAATTACAGCAAACAGAGCTTCTCAATAAGGTTGAGCATAATGAGTAAACATAAGATTTTACAGGAGAATATACTAATATAAGAGAATACAATCTGATTCTGAAAAACAAATATGATATACTTACATCATTGTTTAACCCTAGCCAGCAGCCAAGCTCCACACAGATGCTCACTCACTCCCCCACCAACAGGACTGGGGAGAGAATTGGAAGAGTAAAAACTGGAAAACTCATGAGTTGAGATAAAGACAGTTTAACAGGGAAAGCAAAAACTGCACAGACAAGCAGGACAAAACAAGGAATTAATTCATTGCTGCCCATGGGCAGGCAGGTAATCAGCCATCTCCAGGAGAGCGGGACCCCATCAAGTGTAATGATGACTTGAGAAGATGAATGCCATCACTTCAAATGTCCCCTCCTTTCCTCCTTCTTCCCCCCGCTTTATATACTGAGTATTATGTCATATGATATGGAGTATCCCTTTGGTCATTTCAGGTCGCATGTCCTGGCTGTGTCTCCTCCCTGTCTCCCACGCATCCACAACTTCCTTGCCAGCATGGCAGTATGAAAAGCAGAAAAGGTTTTGGCTCTGTGCAAGAACTGCTCAGCAATAACAAAAACATATTATCAACCCTATGTTCAGCACAAATCCAAAACATAGCCCCATACCAGCCACTGTGAAGAAAATTAACTCTACTCCAGCCAAAACCAGCACAACTTATGTTCAAATATTGTATTTGATTTAAAAAAGATAAATCTACTTTTAAGGCTAGATGGAAGTATGAAATCAAAATGTCATTTTAAAGGAGCATTTTATAGTTTTAATTTTACATTGGGCAATAGTTGTGAAGTAATTAATCTCACTATCACATTCTGACTGAGGCCAGTCCAAGTACAAATATCCCTAAGAAGAAAGCACAGAAAGTGTAGCCTATAATCCCTTCTGTCCTCTCAAATACCATCTGTGGTGGAGAACTAAATGAATGTTTTTGAAAATACCAAAAATATGTAAGAATCCTATCCCAGCTGACTTTAATGAAAAAATCTATGAACTTAGATCCTTGAACACTTCCCTCTGGAAGCTTCTGATTTCAAGAATTATACTTTGATAAGAGAAACAGAAAGTAACAAACAGGAAAGAGGACCAATATTTACGACCAGTTTGAAGCTGATTTTAAAGATCAGTAGAAATATGTACTATTTCTAATTTTGTTGTTAATCTAGTTTGTTAAGAAATGCCAGAGAACATTTTGCTCTTAAGTATTTTAACTCTATTACCACTTACAATAAAGCTGTAATGATTAATATCTGAATTCACTGTTTGCCTATTTTAAATGATATTTTAATAGCCTATTTTTTACTGTTCTTAATAGAAAGTAAGTTTATAAAGCATTTGGATTGCATGCTAGGCTTTCACTTAAAAAAGTGCTCAGTGCAGTCACAGATCTTACATCGAATTTTTCATATTTTTAACATTTTTGCTCATTTGCAAATGAATCTGATGAGGCAAAGCTAGCTGCAAAAGTATCATCATAATATATAATAATGGAAAATAAAACTATCAATTTATGTCTACCCAATTCTTCTTTCCTTCCCCAAATTGTAAACATTACATTAATGTGGTTAACTTATTACATCTGAAGGCATCATTATGTAAATATGATGGATATCTATTATTAAAGCATTTAGTATACAATATTACAGAGATAGAAATGGTTTTTGTAAAGCTATCAACTTTATATACTGAAAGTCAGCCAGAGTTCAGCTTGTTAGACATTATTTTGACTACAAAAATTATGTGATACTAAGAAATTGACAGCACAAATATAATTTTTGCACTGTTTTGGCTTTTGATAATACTACTACTCTATGAGAAAATTTCAGATTACGGTTTTTGTAAATGCCTTTCTAATCCAGGGATCTGGGATGACAAGAGGAATAAAAGGAAATAGGCAAACAATGGATCAGGTGTTTAAACACTGAAGAAATAATGACTTTACTAGAATATGCTATAATTAAAGGCTATCATAAATGTTTGTATTGTCAAGGTAAAAAGCCAGAAGACTGAGAAGATGGCTTGCTCAAACAAGGTGCAGGTGACAGGTACAGCTTTGCTATCCCAAATAATGAGGATCATTTAAAAGGGCAAGATTACACAGCTACTTGGTAACTGCATGCTTCTTTTTCTGTAGACAAAAAAATATGAAGTTGAGGGGAAACTAACCAGTTCAGGTTAGTAATTCAAATTGCATTACCTTGATAAAGCAGGACATTTGCAGATTGTGCTCTGTTTTGTCTAAAACCATTGATGCCTTAAGGTCCTTTTGTTTTTTGATTTTTCTAATTGTATAAGTTTTATAAGTAGTTATGTAGAAAGTGTAGGTTTTAGAAGCAGCAGTATTTATTCCTTTACCCTTACCCTTACCCTTAGCACAGTAGACACACATTCCCCAACCCTCTCACCCCAATTCCCCATATCAATCCTCCTAAATTCCATTAGAATGTTTAGTCTCTTACCAAGGTAGGCCTCTTCTGTATAAGAACATCTAATCCTGGCCTGAACTGCAGAGTACAGTCAAGAACTGGGTAACCATGTGCCCTTTGTGCTCCGAGAAAGACCAAGTGATGAAGTAACTGGTCTCAAAAACACCCCAGTCCCAATTCCCAAGGGGCAGATCAGGGGTGGACCAGGGCAAAAGCCAGAGGGTAGAAAAACCTGGGATTGGTTGGACAGTATTATAAAATTGTAACACCTAAGACAGAAGGGGCACATGTCTTATAAACCTATGCCTGAGAGGCACAATTAAATCCTTTTCTTATCTTACCTCTAATTAAATTGCTTTGGAGTTGTTTTTTTTTCTCCCCGAGTTTTGTTTTAGACATCACTGTGCAAATTCAAATACAAACTCCAAAACTTTTGGAATATTATCTGTAAGAACTGATTTTAAAGCAAATTATATTGCATTAGTTCTAAGCAAGAAACAGTAAACAAACAAATTAAATGGGCAACGTGTTCGAACGTATGTGAGTATATACAGACAAGCACACAAATGTTGGTCCATAAAAAAACAAAGAAAGATGTGCCCAAGCAAAAATGAACACTTTTGTGTTGCCTTTAGCTGCAGGTCAATGGCAAGTTGAATATGAGTCAGCAGTGCCCTGGCAGCCAGGAGGGCCAATCATGTCCCAGAGGGCATCAAGCAAAGCATCACCAGCCAGTCAAGGGAGGGGATTGTCCTGCTCTGCTCTGCACTGGTGGGGCCTCACCTTGAATTTTGTGTGCAGTTTTGGGCACCACAATATAAGAAAGATAATAAGCTATTAGAGAACGTACAAAGAAGGGCAATGGAGATGGTGAAAGGCCTTGAGGGGAAGCCGTATGAGCAGCGGCTGAGGTCACTTGGTCTGTACAGCCTGGAGGAGACTGAGGGGAGACCTCATTATGGTTTTCAAGATCATCACAAGGGGAAGCAGAGAGGCAAGTACTGATCTCTTCATTCTTATGACCAGGAACAAGACTTGAGAAAATGGCATTGGAGTTGAGACGGGGAAGGTTTACATTGAATATCAGGAAAAGACTTTTCACCCAGAGGGTGGTTAGGCAGTGGAATAGACTCCCCAGGGAGGTGGTCACAGCACTGACAGAGTTCAAGAGGCATTTGGACAATGTTCTCAGGTACATGGTGTGACTCTTAGGTGTCCTGTGCAGGGCCAGGAATTGGAGTCTGTGATCCTGATGGGTCCCTTCCAACCCAGCATATTCTATGATTTTATGATTCTATGTTTCTATATATTTCTGAACATCCAATGAGTGGAGTTCAAGTTGTTTTGCCATATTATCTTTTTACGGTACCCACTTAAAGGTAAATAGTAAAGCAAGAACTATATGCGGAAACATAATTTTCTAAGAAATAATAATCTGATTTTACTTCAGTTAGTGCTATTTGGTTTGTACATTGCTAGAAAACCTTTATCTCTGAGCTAAATCTCAGAATGATGTCAAAGATATCTCAGTCTTGGTCTTTCACTAAGATTTTACATCTCTCCAAGCCTTCTCATTGCAAGATTGAGGGCCTGTTCATTACAGAATCATAGAATATACTGAGTTGGAAGGGACCAAAAGTATCATTGAAGCCCAGCTCCTGGTAATAGCTCTAAAAGAGTTGTAATAACCCATCCTTAATATTGTATAATGTTAACAGCAGTTGATCATGCTATAACCAAGTACAGATAAATTATTCATTCCCTGAGAATCAATGCTATAAATACAGTCACAGTATGTTATTAGAAGTCAAGTTGCCCAGATAAACTCTGCAAGTACCTTCTACAAATTCAGGTTTCAGAAACTTGATCTTTCTTGGTTGAGAGCTTAAGGTACCAAATAAAAAGGAAAGCAAGAAAAAAAAATCATCCTCATCTATGAGGTCTTTAGATTGGTCCATGTTGAAGTGAATCAGAATACGGTTCTGACAAAAAAATAACAATGCTTCTGAAAACAACAGAAATTATATGCATGGGCATATTATTGGAAAAACAGCTCTTAAAAGCAGTGGGATGCTTCAATTATATAATTAATATTTTACTGAATAGATCCCCAGTACAAAAAAATCTGTGACATTCAGTAAACATCAAACTCCACCAGAAACATCACACATTTGAGATTTATCCTACAATAAATGATCAGCTCACTTGAGCACATAAGTTCAGACACTCTTGAAGCTCAAGAGTATTTCTGTAGTTAATTGACATAGTCTCTACAGGGAGGATGTTTTTAAAAAGCAGGATTAGATTACAGACAGCTACCCTTGAAACTGAGGAAAAAATGCTGTTATATACCAAACAAAAATCTTATCGGGTAGTCATTTATTTTTGAAGTTTATTACGAGGTTCAGACATCCTAATAAATTGCCATTCTACTCAGAAAATTAGTCTACTTTTTTTTAAAGGAAGGATATGAGTGTATGAAAGAGTATTCACAGAGGATGAACATGGAGATAATATTGTTCTGATTTTTTTGACCTTTAAAGACAAGAGATATGTTCATTTTTATAGACTGCAATAACTCTAAGCCATATTCTGTGAGACACTCTCTAGGGTCACAAGCTTCCCTACAAACATCTATGTTAGGGACAATATAAGTTTCCAAATAAGTTTCTGTTTTTTTCTGACCTTAACAGTTAAAATGACAGTGTACAGACATGTCAACTACTCCCTGTAAGAACGGACTCGGAGCTCTCCCAGCTGGCAAGCACAACCCCTTTTATTCAAGGGAAACACACTTTTACCTATTCCCTACAGATATGTGTATCTCTGCAAGCTCCCAGCTTTTCCTCCGAAGACATTTTTTTTGTGGCTGATTATAATGTGTACAATAGGATTCACTGTGATTATATATATATATGTATATATATATATGCATATTGTCCATTTTCTAATTTTTAGTCTTGTTTTACTGCAAGTGAAGCCTAAATCTTGTGTCAATATTTCTTTGGTTGAAAGTTTATATTTTTTTTAAGGTGAAGTGTCTCCAAAAGATGCTAGACCAATTAAAGAAAATTAGAGAAAGGAATTATTTTCAAATATGTGTAATTTAATAGCCTGTTCATTGGCCTTCAGAGCATGTACAAATTTTTCATGGTTGCTTGGTTGCAATTTAAAAATATTTTGCTATGTAAAATAAAGAAAAAAACATGTTAGCATTAACAAAAGTCTGCTTGTAACCTTCACTGTGCAGATGCTTTTTATCAAAGCATTTTTTTGATGACCTGTAACTCAAAAATCAGCTTGACAGATTTAAATTCATAATTTACAGGAAATATACACATTTGGGTGCCACTCTGCAACAAATCCATTACCACTGCAGAGACGATAATCTACATAAACCATACAAACCTTCATATCTAGGATTAGCTCTTGTTAATCCTCTTTTTACTTCTCTCCACTGTCTTTCCATTCCCTGCTGCACCAAGCATAAATGACTTGCTTTCATATTTTAAGTCTTTATGACCTATCTCTGCCCAACCTTTCATCTCTTCTGTGATAGCAAGACATTGACTCCCACCTGCAGTTTTGCTAGCAGTACCTGTACATATATTTGGTGATATTGAGCTGCTTTTCAGCAAAGATCTTCCCTCCTTTTCCCAAACCATCTGGCAGGAATGGACAGTATGGTCTTTTCATTCTGACCCCTCATATCTTCAAAATTATGACATTATCTTTTTCAAGTCCTTTAAATCTATTCTATGCTTTACAGCCCACAATGGGTAGGTAAATGAGGTGGTGCATTATTTCCCCCACCTTGGATATTTCTAATTCTACTTCATCTATTGCTACAGTACATAGCTATGTTGGTCTTCCTGACAAATCTCATTCTCTGTATTTGACAGTTGAAGGGATAGTTCTCATCAGAACCAGTCAAGTGCATTTTTTCCCTTTCTACTTTTTTAGAACATTAAGATTCTAATATGTCAGGTTTTGAAATATTTCAAGCATCCTGAATTGCTTCATAGTGTCTAATGCCAGAATGAGTACTTGGAGTCTGGTTCTGGATTTATAAATAATAATATATCATTCTAGAAGTTCTGACAGAGTTTTTCTGACAAAAAATATGTTACCAACATGGAGAAATTCTGTCTTAGAGTACAAGTTACATATTAAAGTCATTTGTCTTCTTCCTGAAAGTCTAAAATACACTCACAGTTGGCAGCTGGCAGCCTAAAGAAATGAGGTGCATTGGTTTATTCCGACCACAGTTTGAATTGTGATGACTACCCACACTTCTCTTTTTATTTATCAACAGGCTTTTTCATTTGCATCACTTTGCCTCATATCCCATCTTTATTGAAATCGTAATGATCAACTCGTTTTCCTGATATTAGCAAAAAATATATCCATTAGAAAAGAAACAAATTAATCCAACAGAATAGGTGCTGTCTTTTATTTTGACTTATACCAGCATTTTGAAAATTAAATGTATACTCTACATTGTTCATCTTCCCCTTTTTTCTATGGTAAAAACTGTTTTCTGAATCCTAAACAATCACAGTAGTTGAGGTTTGTCTGTTTTCACTAGGCAAAAGACATGTAGGTATACATTAATCAGATGTGATGGAGACTTTACACCAAGATGGAATGTCATAGAATCATAGAATCATAGAATAATAGAATCATAGAATCACAGAATCATAGAATCAGCTGGGTTGGAAAAGACCTTTGAGATCATCAAGTCCAATCCTTGATCCAAGTCATGCTAATTTAGGCCTTTATGTCATTAAAAAACGAGCAACTTATGCTTTTCTACTAGAATATTGTCGTGCAATTTCTCAATAACATATGTCATTAAAGTATAGATTAGCTATGCTCTTCCTGACTGAAATTAATAGATAATCTTTTCAGTCTTCCTGTGATGCAGGTGCTGTCTAGTGTGGGGCTAACAGAAAAGGTTAGAAACACAGACTTCCATTTTTTGAGACTCATGTCATTTGTCTACTTCAATTTCCATGTAACAAGCAATAAAATGAAATGATAAAATGATGCTTCACAGCAAAAGTTTGCGTTCTAAGCAATAAAAAGATATGCTCATCTGGGAATGTTGCCATCAATTCATGCTTTTCAGTGGAGAGAAAATAATTATGCTGAGTTGGCTTTCATGTGAAGCAGAGAATTTGAATTGTAAGCATGTTTTATATTTATAATTGTTATCATTTAGCTGGATTTTAAAAGTGGAATGACAATGATGAATAAAAGGTGTAATTAGCCTTTCTCTGGTAGTTATGCATGAGTGACAACACGTATAAATCCATTGTGATTTTGTTTGTGCAATCTGCTAATATATCTGATGGACAGCAATAAATAGCTGATAAGGGACAGAGTGTTGATTTTTTCCGATTGCTTTATCTGTTTCTAGGGTCTGACTCAAACTAGTACGGGTGGTTATATTTTTATATATTTGAGTAGGGAAAGTATTTTACAATCACGTGAGAGAGGAGGGGGAATAGATGTACCAGTATCTGCATGTGTATAAACAACATGGATTTTCCTTTGCATATTGTGGTGTTAAGAAAGTGTTGTTCTGTGAAAATTAGACTAGTGCTGAGAGCACCTATGAAGATGCAGCTGGACACAAATTAGGGGTGAGGCAACCTGATATCTTTCTGAAAATAAATATTTTACTTCATCTTTCTGAAGTGCTGCCATAAAGATTACTAAATTCTTAGGCTTTTCCTCACTGGGACACCAGTAATCTTGAAATACTTAATCCTGGATTAACTCTCAAGCTTGTCAGCTTTACTGGAGAGTATTGAATTGTCCTTGATTAGCATTGTAATTATGCTACCATGTCCCAAAGCCATATTTTCCACCTCGTTGACATTTCATTACGAAGCGTTCATCTACCCTGCAAATTCATTGCACCTTGTCTTAAATATCTACACTGAGTCCCATAGATTGCCAATTTTTTTCACACGTTACAGGTACAGAACTGTAACATAAGCAAACTAAGTGTGTCAAGTTCAACTCAGTAACATAAATCCAGAATATTGTGACTACTGGGAAACATTTTTTCTTCTCTGTTCTCTCATCTGTTTGCACACTGGGTCTAGAATTTTCAACCTTTAGATCGATTCAGAAACCAAACATGGTTGAATTCATATCAGGTGTTAAGCAAGAAGTAAGGATCTTTGGAGTCTTCAGAAGCCAAAAGTAGTTCAAATGGAAAGTGTTTAACCTAAAGAATGCATAGATGCTTTCTAACTTTTCTGTATCACAAACCCAGCAGTTCCTACAGTTCACACAATTTTATGGAAAGTTAAATAGCATTTCTAAGATAAAGGGGTTTATGTTTGGTTTAGTCTTAGTGTTAAACTGCCTAAAATCTTTTAAAGTTTTTTTTCTCTATTTATTTTGCATTTGTTGAGACCATTTGTTTGCTGTTTTCTCATGACAATTAAATTAATTGCTATGGAACAACTGTCCAGCTGTTTCATCAAATGACCTCTGGACTTTATTTTTTTGAGTCCTGAATGAGCAAAGCTGCAAGAAAAAAACAGTGAGAGATGTGAATGTTCAGAGCTTTAGGAAAAACAGGAGAAAAGTCAACTTAACGCCAGCTGACTGGTAATAAAAGATTAATCATATAAAACACACAATTAGTTATCAACTACTTTGTCATTATTAAATGTATATTGTTCTTGTTTACAAAAAAAAAACAAACCACCTGCCAATATTTGAATTGATGATGAACCGGGTTTATTGTATATACTTGCTGGTTTTATTCCAATAAGATCAATACCCTCACACCTTGAGTGGAGGAGACTAAGAAGGATAGGAATTGGAAGATATAATTAGCAATAATGTAATTTAATATTGTAATTAGCTTAGTAAGTGGATGCTAGTAGATTCAGCTGATGGAATTTTTAAGCTTTCATGGTAAGGAATTTGTTTTTAATATTTAAGGTCTTTTAACTTACTTTATGAGTCACTTCTCAGTATGAAAGATTGCTTTGAAATTTCTCCCCATAAAAACACACATTATGTTTATTTTAATTGTGTAAAATTATACAAGATTTAAGAATTAATTCTGCCTGTACAGCACTCTGTATGTTACTCAGAGTAGGTCTAAGCTTCATGTTGCCAACATAATTTTCTTGGTTACTAGGCTTTATTTAGTCACCAATCTGAAATGCCTGCACGAAGAAAGCAAGAATATGTGTTGAAATCTTTCTTATTTAATCACATGAGTATAAAGGTTATGACCAGGCATTTTTTAAGTATAGGTTTTTTTTTAATGTGTTTTCTTGACACATGTGCTCCATGCAATATGTATAAAACTGTACACAGTATGACTGACCCAACTTTAAACATTCTATGCCATATCATTTAAAATATAGATCCTCATTTGTCAAGACCAAAGAATTTACCAAATGTTGTTCACAGCTTTGTTGTCTAGTTACAGTACTTCGAAAAGTTTTTCTATTTAAATAAAAATTATCTCAAAGTTTTCTAAAAGGAAAATGTTTCCATGAATATTCAATGACTAGCATGAAAATTTGAAGTTGGAGCAGTGTATAGGCAACATTGTTAAAATATTCAGGGGCAGAGTTATCCATATTGCACTTGAGTAGTCAATTGCTTATTGATGAAAATTAGTCTAAAAAATTAATTTGGCAAGGTTCAGATCTGGAAATTCCCATACTTAGTGAATCAAAAGTCGGATCTAAAATGTATATCAAAACAGCTTATTGCCAATGATGAAAACACATGAGAAGCCTTGAAAACAGCAGGGTGAAGAAAACTGACACAGAAAGCCTCTGAAGAGTAACCTGAATGTCAGCTTTGATCAATGTTGACAAATTTGTACATTCAGCCCTTTTCTGCTATTACTCGAAAGTATTGAAAGAGCCTTGGGGGGATATATTCTTTGGAAGCAGGAGTAAAATAGTACAGAATGTGGCCATTTATCATGTAACATTGCTTGAAAATTAACTATCATATAGATACATTATGAGCAGAAAATGTCAGCCTACACACTGTTACCATTTTTTTCCTAGATATTTGAGATGTTACTGAAATTTGAGCTCTGAATTGCTTGGGGAAAAGAGTGCTTAGGGAGTTGACATGACCATAGGCCATCAGATACAAAGCATATCTGTGCTCATCACTTTATATTACTTTTCTGTCGGAAAGAAAGAAAGAAAGAAAGAAAGAAAAAGAAAGAAAGAAAGAAAGAAAGAGAGAAAGAAAGAAAGAAAGAAAGAAAGAAAGAAAGAGAGAAAGAAAGAAAGAAAGAAAGAAAGAAAGAAAGAAAGAAAGAAAGAAAGAAAGAAAGAAAGAAAGAAATGGAACCTTACAGTTCTGACCTGTAAAAGGAGAATCCACAAAGCAAGTTAGGAGGTGTTTGTTTTTAAAACTGGAGATTATAGTTTTTCTCTCAGAAGAAAACCATCCAGTTTCTTAAAGAAGACAATAGAAAATCAGTGAAGTAGAGCCTTTTTATCTACATTGATACAATTGATGCAATGAAATGTGTTTTCCACTGGGCAATTGTTTGTACAAGCTCAGAATGATAGTCCTTGTCCTCCTGCAAAAAATTAAATAATTTTAAAAAGGAGTCTAATACCTTTCAAAATGGCCTCTGGTCTGTGATAATCTATTGATAGAAGGGGGAAGACTCAGTGATCATGTAGGTTTCTTTCTGTCACGTGTCTTGACAAAAGCCATGATGCAGATTTGGTCAGATCTGAAAACTAAACCCTTATCTCCTGAGTCCTAAACGCCAGGGCTTTTCTGATTGAGCACTTGTAGTAACTGGGAACTAAATTTTACATTTTTCTTTGAGTTCCTGCATGACTGGATTTTGAGGGATGCTGAAATAAACTCATTCTTTTCCGTCAATAGACCTGTTTTCATTTTTGGATCATTGACCAGTCTGCCACAAAGCGATTGAAAATTGTGCTTTCAGCTTACTTATCATTGATTTATTAAGGGACGGGAAAAAAGGGGAAAAAAATTATGAACTCCAGTCCCATCTGTGTTAAAAATAATTAAATGTGTTAGCAGCCTATAAGCAATATGTTGGTGATAAAGGCCATGTGTCTTGTCACTCTCAGTCTACTGTCTCAACCATCACAACCTCACCAGGCCATTGCCTACCCATGCCCTTGGCAGGACCAGTCCTGATCTTGACCCTGTTCAACTCAGTGGGACACAGGGGGACTGCATCCCTCTAGGGAGTGGATTACTGTACTCAGAATGCTAGAAATGCCCACACATGTATTTAGTTGTTTACTTATTTGTTTTGAAGCATCATTAATATGTTTGTATTATGGCCAGGCTATAGCCCTAGAACCAATGCCCTATCACATAGACAGATATGCTGCATAAATTCTTTAAAAAAAAAAAGATAAGTAATCCTCTGATTCATACATTGCTATGATTAATGAGAAGGTAGAAGAGAGATATTATTCTGCAATGGTTTATATAAATTGATAGCTTTTTTCTGGCTTTTGGATCCTGTCATCTTTGCACTACACTTTGGTTCAAGGGTCTGCATGTATCCTGGTGTTATATATGAAATCAAATACTGGAGAAAACAGTAAAAAATGAATGGGTCAAAATACACTCAAGAAATTGTAGAAAGCCATGACTCTGGGGTTGGAACATGCAATGTCAATGAATTGGATAAGAAATGAGTATGTCATTTCACAGTAGAAACTTGGATGAACCAATGAAATAGGCATTTTCTTACTGCACACAGTGCAGCTGCATTAAGCCAAGTAATCAATTGTCTGCTATTTAAAGAGACTGATGTACTAAATCACTACAGCAGGAGCTTTCAGAGTGAACAGATTTTTAAAAATGTAAAATAGTTTTTGCTGCTCAAGTTTTCTCCTGGTCCCTTTTCCCTGTATTTCTGTTTTAATCTTATGTTCGGCTTCAAAAATAGTCAAAGACAGACATGTGTACCTTTCCCAGATCCTTCTGGGAGGCCAGCGTGAGGGATTTTCATCCTTATATATATATATATTATATATATATATATATTGTTCCCCTGTGCTCAACACTGATGAGGCTGCACCTCAAGTACTGTGCTCAGTTTTTGGTCCCTCACTACAAGAAAGACAGTGAGATGTTGGAGTGTGTCCAGAGAAGGGCAACATATCATCAGAATCAATCATCAGAATCATACATAGAATGACTTGGTTTGGAAGGAATCTTGAAGCTCATCTAGTTCTAACCCCCTGCCATGGGCAGGAACACCTTCCTCTAGCCCAGATTGCTCAAACCCCCATCCAACCTGGCCTTGAACGCTTCCAGGGATGGGGCATCCACAACCTCCATGTGTAACCTGTTCCACTGCGTCAATACCCTCTGAGGAACAAGTTTCTTCCTAATATCTAGTCTAAATCTCTTCTCTTTTCATTATAAACTGTTGCCCCTTGTCCTATCACTATCTGCCTGTGTAAAAATTCATTATCTCTCTTTTTTATAAGCCCCCTCTAAGTACTGAAAGGTCACCATAAGGTCTTATCAGAGCCTTCTATTCAGGCTGAATTTCATGGAAGAGGTGCTCCAGCCCTCTGATCAATTTTGTGGCCCTTCTCTGTACCCACTCCAACAGGTCCATATCTTTCCTGTACTGAGGATCCCAGACAAAATACTACAGGTAGGGTCACATAAGAGTGGAGTAGCAGGACAGAATGAGCCTCCTTGACCTGCTGGTCACACTTCTTTTAATACATCCCAGGACGTGGTTGGCTTTCTATGCTGTAAGTGCACACTACCAGATCATGTCGTTTTTCATCCATGAGAACCCCTCCTCCACAGGACTGCTCTCAATGAGTTCTTCTACCAATCTGTGCTCACGTCTGCAATTACCTTGAGCCAGTTACAGCACCTTGCATTTGGACCTGTGGAACTTCATTAGGTTCTCATGGGCCTACTTCTTGTCCAGATCCCTCTGGATGGCGTGCTGTCCTTTTGTTATGTCAAGTGCACCGCTCAGCTTCATGTCATCCGCAGACTTGCTGTGGGTTGTTACAACCTGTTCCTGAAAATGAGGGTAACTAAGATTCTTGTTAATAGATCCCTCTGGGTAGATTAGAACGAAATGACATTGAATGACTGATGTTTATATATATATAAAATTTTATTTTCTTAATATACACATATATGTAGGATTTATTTTAGAACAATTTGGTTGCAATGGAAAGGAGATAGGTAGCAATTTTTGTTATTATCTATAGAAATCCAACAATATAAAAGCATAAAAAATCCATTTAAGAAAATGTATAAAGAAGAAGAAAGAAAGAATAAGAGTCGAAAGATATTACCATGAATATATATATATATACCCATGAATCCAGCAAAAATTGTTTCAATTTAGATGTCTAATTGTCTAAATTGTTTCAATTTAAATGGCTGTTGATTGAAGTGATGATTGTAGTCTGGATCTGTCAGTGGTGGCAGAAGCCCACCAAACACTAAGTTCAAGGGGTTAATATATGCTTAGGCTTACGTGGGAACATCCATATACCTCCCCTGGTGGGGGGAGCTTTGCTGTCTGTTGCAATACTGTGGATCATGCATAGTCCTGTGGTGGAAGCCCCTGAACTTAGTCTGGGGGCACTTGGGGGGTCTTTGATGGTTTATGACACCCTCTAAGACATGACATCTGCCTCTCACATCAGCACAGTTGAGCCAGTTATGTCCCATCAGAAGAGATGAATACCTTCAGGCCTATGGGTGAACGTCCCAATATCTCCCCCTGGGGAGGGCGGGGGGAGAGTTTTACACCTAAGCCAGTTGTGTAAGGGAGGACATTGGCATGATAAAACATTGGAACGACAAAAAGCATTAACCCACCTGTTCCCTTATCTGGGAACCAAAATGAAGCTTCTTGCTGAACAAAGGTTGATTTACTCTGTTCATCTTCTGGTGCTCACACCCTCTGTACATAGGCTGTTACCTTGCCCATTGTCAGCAAAGTGCCCACTGCTTTTTCAAATGGCCAATAGTTTGAGCCATTAATCATCAACATTTCAGTCACTCACAAGGGTGCACTTGATCCTATTGTCTGTGTCACTGATAGAGATAATAGTCTCTGTCATTGATAGAGCACTAGTCCCAAGATGGAACCCCTAAGGGACACCACTTTTCACTAGACTCTGCCTAGACATAGAGCCATTGAACACAGCTCCCATAACAAGTCTTATGAGGAACAGCTGAGGGAGCTGGGGTTGTTTGATCTGGAGAAAACCAAGCTGAGGGGGAGACCTTATTGCTCTCTACAACTACCTGAAAGGATTGTTGTGAGGTGGGGGTCAGACTCTTCTCCCAAGTAACAAGTGTTAAGAGTATATGGCCTCCAATTGAACCAGGGGAGATTTAGATTAGATATTAGGAAAAACCGCTTCAGCAAAGGGGTTGCAAACACTGGAAAAGTCTGCTCAGGGCAGTGGTGGAGTCATCATCCCTGGAGGTATTTAAAAGGTGTATAGAAGTGGCACTTAGGGACATGGATTAGAGCTGGACTTGGTAGTGCTGGGTTAACATTTGGACTCAGTGATCTCAAAAGTCTTTTACAACCTGAACAATACTATAGTTCTTTGATTCTGTGTGTGCAGACACACAGAGGCTCAACAGATTCTTATTTGACAGCCTATTTTTCCCAAACTGCCACTTACACAGCCACTCTCATTAAGTGCAGGAAAGGTGGCCAGCTGAACTAGAATCATATCTGTGTGACTTTTTACAGGTAAAAAAAGGGCTCATTTTAGAGTCTCTGGCTAAGCAGCAGGTTTTGTGATGTTTACCTCTGAACTTACAAAGTTGTCTGAACTTTGCATTGTCAGCCATTACAGCTCAAAACCCCTTGTACACCAGCAGAAAAACATGAACTTGGAGAGCTGGTTAAAATTTGTTCTTCAGTTCACATGAACTACTTAGCTCCTGTGCAACTCACTTTGGCAAATAGTACCTCAATATCTGTAATTGTGCTCCTCTTACCTTATTTTCAAAAAGGCTGACCGAAACCTTTTCATTGTAAAGACAGAAAAGCTATTAAAGCCATCTAGGACAATGAAACACAATAACCTGGATACTGTCCAGGACAAGTGTCAGTTCACAGACAGAGGTGAGATTTCCTTGCCCATGCTGAAAGCTGGCAAGCAGTGTGCTTGCATAGGGAAACAGATGGCTGCTGTGCTCTACTAAAGTAGCAGAACTAGTACATACTCTCTCCTAGCTTCTACATCAAAAATAGAAGAGTTCTCCCATGTAATACATACTGGTTTTATTTGGTTATGACACTTTAATCCCATTTTGTCTTTAATTTATTATGTGATGCCCAAAACAGCACATGTGTACTATATCAGTTTAAATAATTAATAATTTTTATTTATAGTTTAGCCCTTATGGGAAGAATTTTGAAAACCTGGTTTATCTGCAGTATCCTGCCTAGGAGCCAGGAATGAGATTTGTAGGAATGAAATATTAAGATAGGATTGAGTTAAAAGCAAAAAACAGTCCATGATCAGTACAGGAAATAAATTCTAAAATGTAGTAAAATGTCAAGTATGTACCAAAAGTAAGGGGGAACTTAATTACAAAATAAAATAAAATAAAACCCAAACAGAAAACCTGACAAAACCAATCACTTTGAGCACCGAATAAAGGGCTATAACACAGCCAAAGGAAAACTAGTTTATCACAGGCTTAATCTCTGTTCTCATTATAAACAAAGGGGATTTTGTCACCACCTTCAATCACATGTACAGTTTTATGTTTCTGAACTCTCAGATCCTTTTTTTGCCAGACTCCTAGCTAAAGAATTAGGCAGTTATTACATTACTGTCCAAGATATCGATAATACTCTAACATTTTCTTATGACCATTTTTTTGTCACCTCACAACCTTACATTGTATCTCTGAAATCTAGCATCAAAGGATACATAACTACATACAAAGCCTCAATTAAAAGCAGAATGCATATGGCCAGAATTACTGTATCTACAATCAGAGATAAAAGAGAAAGAAATCGAAGACCGGTTCTCTCAAAGTCCTGCGCTCTAGAGGGATTTTATATATGAAATCCAGAGCTTGAATTTTACGTTCTATGAGCTTGCATTTGATGGCAATAGTTTGAATGTCAAAGATATTCTTAAAGGAGGGAGTATGACCTTTGGTTTAATTTGATTCAATTTCCTGCTGAACACTGAAGTGGTGAGGTCTGTTTATGTGTAAAATAATGTAGGCTTCCCCATCCTTCAGTCCAAAACAAAAGGGGAAGATAAAACATACAGAAAACAAAACAAAACAACACCCCCCCCGAATGTTAATATCAATTCCACATGAATAATGAGATATGAACAAGTTACTTAGGAGATAAAAAACTTCCCATAGTTTAGGACATATAACTTTCCTCATGTCTTCTGTTCATGTTGTAAAACTCAGTTTTTACATACTCATGTATTATTCCCACGACCAAGTATCCAAGGGAACGTAAAAATGTAAAAGGGGTAACATAAAGCAAATTTCCATCCTCAGCTTTCAGATTTTATCTTTTTTTCTGTTCTTAGTAAATTTCTATGTACAATAATGCATCACATCAAATACTTTGCATTTTTTGCAACTTTTTTTTGTAAATAAGGAGGAATTTTAATACTTCTTATAAATTGGCACATCAATCTAACAATTACTTCCTTTTAAAGTTTTACAAAAGAAAGACCTTTGATATACATTATGTGATATAATGCCAGAGGTATCTGTGTTCAGAATCTTCTTTTCACATGAATACTTTCACTTCATGGTACTTGCAGTGTAGTGCCACGATCTGTGGGGAAGGGGTGAAGGAACGTGGCACTGCACAAAGGGGTTCAAGTGAGGTTTGAGGTGCAATGGCTACTTTATTGAAAGTGTGCGGAGTTATATGAGCTCTGGTGTGGAATGCACCAGAAAATGGGGTGGAACATGAGACAGACAACCAGGGAAACGGATAGGGGTAGGGACTCGGGCGAAGAGGGGGGAACCGGGGAGGAACCGGGAGAGGAAAGGACGGATGGTAGTTCTCTCCACACTGCAGCTTCTTCAGCCAATCAGAGGGACAAGCGGAGAAGCAGGGAACAGGCAACTCGTGGCACGCCTGGGCATGCTCAGGTATTACAACTGTAGGGGAATCATACAATGTACATATTTAAAACCACATAATAACTGTAAAGTCCATGTAATAAAGCCCTTTCGATTGCTGTATATCTTTTTCCACGCCTGGAACCGTTCCCATTCTGATTCCTGCTCCTCCACAGTGTTGAAGTGTCACAATTACAATTTGATTGGCAGAAAAGGCCATGCAATGGCATGCTAAAGGAAAATAAATGGAGATTTTCAGGGATCTATAATTCATATTTGGTTGGGAATCTAAATTTTTTCTTAGACTGAAACTGGATTTTATACTAAATTTTTAGTAAATGTAAGAATCTGCATGAAGTCCTCAGAGATCTGAACTTTATGAGACTCAAAACTGTGCTAAAAATTCTAAATCTTAAGCCCATATTTTATGAGAACAATTTCAAATAAATTTCCCCAGGAGTGTTTTCTTAATAAAAACCACAATTGCCTTAAAGCTAACTCTGGTATACAAAATATAATAAAAACAAACAAACACAAAATAATGAATAGATGTGCCCAGGCCATTTCTGTGTTAACTCAACATTTCACTTTTATGAAGTTTTTCTTCCCGTCTTCCAGTTCTTTCTCTCCTCTGATCAATGACTCTGATATAAAGATTAAAAATTATTCAAAGTTCTCCACATCAGGAAACTTGAATTTTCTGTCTGTAAAGCACTTTGCAAAGTTACAGCTTCTAGAAAATAAAGAAAACCTAATAGTTATTCTTATATTCTTGTTTATTGAGGTTTTTTTCCCTCAACATATTATTGCTTCATATTAGTGTAATAAAAACATTGAGAGTAAACAATTAAGACTCCAGATGTAATCCTCTTTGACTTCAACTGGTTTCTTAAAAAGAATAATACTGAATTTTACTGTTGTACAGGAAAAATGTTTCTTTGTATAATCTTATTTTGAGAAATGAAAACTTTTTGCAGTTCAATACTTTTAATTGCCAGAAAAGGAAAATCCATGTTCCTTATCTAAATGGTTTGAAAGTTGGCTGACAGAATTTTATTACTATGCTATATGCCCCTGAAAATGGACATGCTGACAAGACATAAACTGGAGCAGTTTAACTGACATTGCTCTCTAATATATTCATCCATTTATTTATTACTGCCATGTTTATATTTTTCTATTTAATTTTTAGTTATGTTTTTCATTTACTTGGAGATATAAATTGCTAATTTTGGCAGATAAAAAAATAGTGGAACTCAGAAAGTGATTAAATAATGTAAATATTCAGAATTTTTATAGAGATGCCTAATAAAACAAATAGCAATCCAGCTTTCTTTGATCTGTGTCTGCAGAGGAGACAGTAAGAAAAATATTCTGTCACTTACTATTTCAGTTTTCCTATATGGATCGCTAAGAAATCAAATCAAAAAATAAAAGTCTGAAACTTCACCTAGTAGCATAATATGCTCCTGACACCTCTTATTAATAAGACAAAATTTAAACAGTAATTTATGTATACTTTTTTTACCTTATTATTCGTAGTCATCCTGTTGGCCCTAAGATTTCTTGTAAAGAAACTTGTGCAAAATTTCTTGCTTTCCATGTGTATGTCAGTATATTACTTTCCCTCAAAAAAGTCTCCAACTAAATAAACAAAGAATATTGGAGAAGACTGTGGCATGCTATCAAGGACAGGACATTCCTTTGTATTAATATATTTTCCGTAGCATTGTTACATGAATAAATATTGTAGTATGCATGTACAGTTTGCTAACTTTGTATTTCGTTGTAAAATTCCAAATGCATATATAAAGACTTCAAATAATAAAAGCATTATATAATGTTATCATTATGTGGCAAATATTGTGGAAGATTTAGTATTGAGTTGACATAAAATTTATATTTTATATAAAATATTTAATTATTATTAGATAATATATATATGAAAAGTTTGTGTCAAAGGCTTTCTTTTTTCTTAGAATGGAATAGAATTACAGTCAGAAATTACTTACTATAATGAGATCCTAGTCCTTGACTGGGTTTCCTTTACTTTTGATAACAGAGGTGCCTGCTAGAAGTAGTTATGAAAAATCTTCAACATTGACATTATTATTCTTTCTGACATATATATAGATGCCTTTTTAAAGTCTTAGCACACTATCATAAACAGTCTTATCTTAACTCTATTTTCTTAAATTCAGTAAAAAGCAACACATTTTTGCCTGTGGATTTTAATGAATGTTGTGCTAGTGATGGGGAAAAAGCTTGAAGACCACCACAGAAGTTATACTGGAAGTCATGCCCTGTACTGTAGGTAGTTTATTTTCCAATAAGATCACTCATAACTCTTAAGATGTTAAGGACATGTAGTACCATGCTTTTGATATTAGCAACTTGTTGCAGTAGGGGGGTGGACAACAAAAGAGTTTTTTGGACCTTAAAAGACCTCTTCATGTTTCTGTAACATAAAAACTTTAATTTGACTGACAAGTAACTAACATCAGTAAAAAGTGAAATACAAGTATTATGTTGGACTAAAGAATCATATATCATTTCACTGGTCTATGTCAACAACCCTAACCTGTCCTCTCTCTGCATGGACTCTCTAGCCTATTCTGTGATTTCCCCAGAATATCTACCCAACAGATCATACTCAATACGAATGAAGAAAACTTCCCATTACTTTTCTGTGCTTCACATGCTACCTACTTTTTTTCCCAAGCACATTTTCTAACAACTCAGTACAGTCAATCATGAAGACCCATAGACCAAGCATGTTCTTCACATGATACATCAACCAAAAATATTTAAGTCTCAGAGGTTTTTCTTCACAAGATCACAAAGGCACTGCCCTCCTTAACCATTCACATGTTTGTCAAAAATGTTCTCTAATATTCTAACACCTTTTTCTTTGACAATGTCACATGCAGTCTTCCCTATTTATATCCTGCTGCAAGTAGGATTTAGACCTTGACTTAGGACATAAAAAATGAGATAAAACAAACAAATGAAGATATTAAGTCATTGGAAAGCATCCAAAGGATGTCAACGAAGATGGCGAAGGACCTTGAGGGGAAGTGGTATGAGGAACAGCTGAGGTCACTTGATCTGTTCAGCCTGGAGAAGAGGAGATTGAGGGGAGACCTCATTGCAGTCTACAACTTCCTCTTGAGGGGAAGAGGAGAGGCAGACACTGATGTCTTCTCTTTGGTGACCTGTGACAGGACCTGAGGGAATGGCTTAAAGTTGTGTCAGGAGAGGTTTAGGTTGGCGATTAGAAAAAGGTTCTTCACCCAGAGAGTGGTTGGGTGCTGGAACAGACTCCCCAGGCAAGTGGTCACCGCACCAAGCCTGACAGAGTTCAAGAGGCATCTTGGGCACATGGTGTGACTTTGGGGATGGTCCTGTGCAGGGCTAAGAGTTGGACTCAATGACCCTTGTGTGTCCCTTCCAACTCGGCATATTCTCTGATTGTGTGAAAAAAAATTCCACAGAGACCCCAGACTGCAGGAAAATGTTTTCATTTACCTTTTTTAAGTGGAAAGCCTGTGATACAGCAGTAAACTGTTTTATTTTAAGGTAGTAGAATGGACACAACCAAACCACTCTGATAAGATATAGATGATCCACACATTTGGAAGAGATAAAGTTTTGTTCTTGTTAGTATTCTTTTCTATTATTTAGACTCAATAGTCATGTGACCAAGAGAAACTACAAAACAATTGTTTATTCGATAAGTTAACTGCATATGGATACTTCCTAGAAATCACAGATTAATAGGGTTTTTTTAAGAAAGGCTGGATCAAAACAGTCATGCGGTAGAGCCCAGCTAAATTTGCAAAAATCATTATTTACTACATTAAGACTAGTCTCTCTGGATCAGTTCAAGTTTAGAGAAAAATGTTAATCTTTTTTCAATAGTCTTCATTTAACATAAAATGGTTTCTAATAGTACTGAGTATGTATCAGTTTAAGAAAAGTCTTTGCTTGTTTTCAAAACAGCATCACTATAATTGGGGAAAGAAGTCATGAAGTGCTGATGCCTTTTGTGTTGAAGTGCATGAAGTCATAAAAATATTAATATGTTGACATTTTTGTGCATCATATCTATTAGTTTTGAAACCATACAATGAATAGTCAGTCTGTGTCTATGGGATTCATCTTTGATGGGGATCTGAGCTCCAGTTGTGTGAATAGAACTCTTTCCACTGAAATATCCAGAAAGACTTCCAACTGCAAAGAAGTTTAGAGCCCTCTTCCTCTCCTGGGTACAAAGATCATTATTTTGTTATTGCTACAGTTACTGTTCCTGAATTAATGTGACTGTTTTCTGCAACTGTGGACAAGTAAAAATAATTCCTTTATGGTTAAATGTCCTTTTATCATAATTCTGATAGTGATTTTACTGAATTCATGCCTAGAAAAAAATAAACTGCTTGTTCTTGGAGAACTGATGTCAAAATCTCAGTAAAACCTCTAAGTATTTTTGCCATCTAATGAAAAAAAAATAGATCAGTGTATAAGTTCAAAGGCATTCAAAACCATAAACATTGTAAATTATATAATCTTCAAGTCCACTTGTGGATTCTGGTCATCCACACTCCTTTTACATCATTGTTTGGAATTTGTTACTTATATTCACCTTCCTTTTTAAAGCTTTAAGGCTGATTAAATGAAATACAATACATATATATATATATATGGAACATATTTGTAGCTAGGAATCAGAAACCTCACTGCAAAGACTTCTTTCCTGTGCATAGAGTGATATGCTTCTGCTTTTAGTTCTGAAAATTTGAACTTAAAAAGCAGATAGAGCTTTACTAATTTCAGCCTAAAAAGCTTTGGTAAGTGCACAAAAATAATATTGACTCTCTAACCCTCAAACTAGTATGGTCTTGTGATCCCTATTAAATCTTTAGACCTCATTTATGTTTCCAGCATTCAGAGGATCAGCTTCACATCAATAAGAGGAAGAATGGCCATCATACCTTCTTAGTAATTTGATATTGTCCAACTAATGTTTAATTGTTACTTGTTTAAGATCCTATTACAGAGGAGATATTACACAGTGCAAAGGGATGCTAACTTATAAGTGAACTTTTTGTATAGATCATATATAAAAAATTGCCTCCTAAATTTTCCATTTTGTGAGTAGATTTTCTCTTCTTCTAACACCTGACAACAGCAGTGTTCCCTTACAAAATAGAAAGCCAGTCACATTCTGAGCTTTTTAACAAGGTCTTGTGTGCAGCCAGTCCAGAGAAAAGATCCTTTTCCGCTTTTGGGCAGTTGAGAGATCAAATACAGAGTGGTGTGGCTCCTCCATATAAAAAAAAGAAATAAAATAGACAGTGAGTACAGCAGAGGCCCACCGGAATGACTAGGGGCTTGAGCACAGGATGTATGTGGAATGGTTGAGAGAATTTTCTGCTCAATGGAGGAAGAGAAGGTGAATGGAAAACTTACTGTTTTCCGTAACTACCTGATCAGAGGACATGGAAAGGATGGAGTCAGTTTGAAAGTGCAGAGGGAATGGACAGGAGACAACAGGTAAAAGCTTGAACATAGGAAATCCAGATTAGATAGAAACATAATAGCATTGTTCCATGATGGGGAACAGGTACTGAGGGAAGTGGTGTGATTTCTGTCCTTGTAGGTGTTCAAGACGTCTGAATGTGTTTCTGAGTCTTCTGATCAGAGTATTCTTTCTATGACTTTGAAGGAGGGAATTGAACTGGATGATCTCTGGATGTCCTCTCCAACATGAGTCATTCTGTGTTTCTGTCATTCTGTGAAGTATCTGACAACTCATTTTTGGTATGGAAGAACAGCACTGTACCTACATCTCTATAGTTAAAGTATATTTTTTGTACCATTTGCTGTCACACTACTGTTTGCATATCTAGATTTTTTTTTTCTTTTTACAATTTTGTAGTGAGTAGGATCTGAGTTAAATGAATTAAGATATTACAGACATCATTCTACACTACTGTCTTGGCAAATTTATAATTAAATGAGATTATAAAAGCTTCTGTCTTCTTCCTTAGGCTTTTCAAGACAATAATAATACTCTTCTTCAAAGACTTTCAAAGGCAGTTTCCAAGTCTTTCTTCATATATTGTTTACTTCTCCTTGAAAACTTTTCAACTGAATTATTTTCTATTCAAATTTTACTACGTAGAATTTTATCAAAAAAACAGAGAACACTCTCCCCTGTTGTTCATCATCGAGCAAGATAAATGCCAAACATGCTGCCTCAATACTAATGTATTCTACAAGGCTTGGAGAGTTCTTTCACAGAGCAGGCAAAAAGACATTAAACTAGAAATGCCATTATCCCGTATGTCTGTATGTCAAACAACTAAAGCACTGGGAATGGTTGATAACTAGCAACTGCTAATAGTTTCTGCTGGAAGTAAATACAGACCAAGAAGAACTACATCATGGTGTATAAGATGTGAGTGTGGGCTGAAAAGTGTACCCAGATTTTGTTTGACTGTGGAAGTCAGGAACATGACTAGATGTCTAAGCACTATTATTAATTTTCAAATGTTAATGGTGTTATAACTATCCCTTTGTTTTGATCTGTGCTTATATATGTTAAATATTCTAACCTACAGTCTGTGTAAGTAACTTCACGAAATCACAAAATCACACAGAATCATAGAATGATCTGGGTTGGAAGGGACCATAAAGATCATCTAGTTCCAATCCCTTGCTGTGAATAAGGACACCTTTCACTAGACCAGGTTGCTCAGAGCTCCACACAACCTGACCTTGTACAATTGCAGCAATGGCATATCCAGCTTCTCTAGGCAACCTGTTCCAGTGCCTCACCACTGTTACAGTAAAGATTTTTTTCCTAGTGTCTGATCTAAACCTACTCTCCTTCATTTTGAAGCCACTCCCCTTTGTCCTGTCACTACATGCTCTTGTAAAAAGTCCCTCTCCGTCTTTCTTGTAGGCTCCCTTCACGTTCTGGAAAGCCTCAATTAGGTCATCCCAAAGTATTCTCTTTTCCAGGCTGAACAAACACAATTCTCTCAGCTTTTTTTGGTAGGAGAGGTGCTCCATCTCTCTAATCATCTTGGTGGTCCTCCTCTGGACTTGCTTGAACAGGTCAATGTCCTTCCTGTGCTGGGAACCACAGAGTTGGATGCAGCTCTCTGGGTGGGGTCTCACCAGAGCAGAGTAGATTGGCAGAATCACTCCCCTTGACCTGTTGGTGATGCTGCTTTTCATGCAGTCAAGGATATAGTTGGCTTTCTGGGCTTCTCGAGCTTGTCCAGGTCCCTCTGGATGGCATCCTGTCCTTCAGGAGGGGCAACCTAGTAACCTAGTTCTAAACAGTGTATCACATGCTAAACTATTTGCCACAAGCCAAAATTTCTCATTCATATTAGAGAACTCCAACAGAAACAGAAATACATGGGACTTAGCTTTTGTTGTGTTAACTACTATAGTTTTAACAATATCTAACATGGCTGGTATTTTCCCCCAGTAATACAGATATTAATTGAAACTTTCCAGAACTTTTGACAGTGTTTGAAATTGTCTTCAGTAATCCTTTTATACAAGCAACTTAGTGTTTTCTTTTTCTTTTTTTTTTTTTTTTTTAAACCAATTAATTCACATAATTTAGTGTGTTGGGGATGGTGTTTTGGTTTTTTTTTTATTTGTACTATTTTTTAAAAAATATCATAATGTCTGTTGTGAAACAAATTTTTGCTTATAGTAAAAAGGAAATCCATAATGTTTTCTTATTTGAAACTCACTGCATTTAGTTGAATTTTGAGGCAAAAGCTGAAACACTTCTGCAAACGCAAAAAAGATTATTACTTACTAAGTCTTTTTCTATATCTTTAATTCCTAGCACTCTTCTTCTGAGCATTTCATCAAGTTAAATTGTAAATCAAAAACTGTGAATATATTTTCAGTTGCTCAAAGTCTACCCATTAGCAACAGAGTCAGTATAAAAGGTTATATTTCTTGCTACATAAAAGAAGTAAACTATCAAGTTATTTTTTTAACTAGCAGTGATATTCAGAGAGGCAACTCTTTAAGGCATATGATTTAAGAATGTGAAATTCAGGTCTCTAGGACTGTTTTTCTTGCAGTTTCTTTCACTGTTATCATTAATTTTTCTTGCCTTTGATACTGAGGAATCACTGAAGCTGACATCAAAGCCATCGCTCCTGTCCCCTCAGGAGACTATACCAAAACCAGTGTATCATACTGGAAGGCAATAAGCATTGGATCAGTGATATACTCCCTGAGACAGTGGAAATATTCTAAATAAATATATGTCTAAAGTGGCGATCTGAAAAATAAAAGCTAGACACGATCCCAGTATGGGGAAACTGGAATAGTTTCTTGAACACGAGAACACTATTTTAAAGGCATCTGGGGCTGTATGTTAATGAAGGGGACAACCTATGTTAATTGGGGAGTTACACAAATTTTTACTGCAATTTCCAAATAGTTAATTTTTCTTCTAGTAGGATTACATGGGGGATAGAGGGATTACAGGGGTTTAGACATGGTTTGATACAATCATCTCAAAAGTCCTTTCTGATTTCTGCTGGAGCCAGGCTTGATCCATGAGGTAGAACTTTAACAGGTCTTGTGAGAAGGGTCCAGCTCCTTCAGATCACGAGGTTTTTGTCAGCCCTTGTTTTCCTTTGCTGAAAGCTGGGTTTGGGCTCCCACAGTCTAAAGGGTCATATAGGCAATTAAATGAGTGAATTATGCATTTGAATATGCACTTTTCTTCACTAAAATAAATACACTGTTAATAATTTTCAGGTAAAATTAAAATTTTATATCTATACTATTTAAGACCACCTATTCATATACATTCCTGATGGAAATATTCTTCCATAGTACTCAACACTGCCTTTCTATTAGCAGTTCTTCAGTCTTTGCTGTTATTTTTCCTTTTAATTTATCATATAAAGTTAGAGTGGAAGAACCATTTAGTAGGAGGTTTGACACTTGATGTTTACATTTAATTTGTTTTGGAATGCACCTGGAAAACTGCAGAATTTTCCAGAAAATAAAACTGAACTGAAAAGTAGCTTGGGTGGCTAATTTTTCTTTTTAAGATAGCATTTATATATTATAATAATTACCAATTAAAAGTGAAAATGTAGAGTCATTCTAAGACCTAATATCAACTCATTTCATTAAAAAAAATCCCAAAAATATTTTTCTGTGAAATATTTGAGTGAAATCAGTACAACTTTAGTACTTATTATTTTATCAGTGTATTTACCATTTTTCTTTCTAATAGGTGCACAGAAGTAAGTATACTGGGGTTTAGACTATACCACGCATATATGGGCCAGGAAAGTCAGGCAAAAACACCAGGAGACCTTTTGGATGACCAAAGATCTCCTGGACAAACTCAACACAAAAAGGAAGCCTATAGAGTGTGGAAGTAAGGACAGGTAGCCTGGGAGGAATACAGACAGATTGCCCGAGCAGCCAGGGATCAAATTAGGAAAGGTAAAGCCTGGATAGAATTAAACCTGAACAGATACATCAAGGATAAGAAAAGCTTCTGTGGGTATGTTGGTGATAAAAGGAAGATTAGGAAAAATGTGGGCCCTCTCTGTAAGGAAACAGCAGACTTGTCACCTGGGACAAGGAGAATGCTAAGGTACTCAAGTTTTTTTGCCTCAGTCTTCAGTGGTGAGTGCTCCAGCCACACTGACCAAATCACAGAAGGCAACAGCAGGAACTAGGAGAATGAAGAATCGATCACCTTCTATAGGAGAAGATTGTGTTGGAGACCATCTCAAGAACATGAAGGTTCACAAGTCCATGAAATCTGATGAGATATATCCAAGGGTTCTGAGGTAGTTGGCAGAGGAAGTTCATAAGCCGCTATTCATCATATTTGAGAAGACATGGCAGTCTGGGGAGGTTCCCACTGACTGGAAAAGGGGAAATATAACCCCCATTTTTAAAAAGTCAAATAAGGAAGACACAGAGAACTACAGGCCAGTCAGTCTCACCTCAGTGCCCAGCAAGATCATGGAACAGATCCTTGTGGAAATCATACTTGGGTACATGGAAAACAAGGAGGCGATTGGTGACAGCCAACATGGTTTCACTGAGGGCAAATTCTGCATAAGAAAACTTGTGACTGCCTAGGATGTGGTGGAATTACATCAGTGCTGTAATTCCCAGGCTGAGGGAAGAACAACTGACATCATCTATCTGGACTTGTGCAAAGCGTTTCATGCTGCCCCGCATAACATCCTTGTTTCTAACCTCAGAGACATGGATTTGATGGATGCACCACTCAGTGGATAAGGAATTGGCTGGATGATTGCACTCAATCAATTGCAGTCAATGTCTTGTTGTCCAAGTGGTGACCAGTATTGAGGGTGTCAGTATTGGTTGGTGCTGTTTGGTATATTTATCAGCAGCATGGTCAGTGGGTGAGATGACAGGAGAGCACTGCAAACATGATGAAGATCAGCAGACAGGTAATAAATTAAGGCACTTTTGCATTTTACAGCTGCTAAATAAGGTCCAGGGATAGACTTAAACAATAACAAAAGTATTTGCGTTCACAGATCATTATTTTTAAGACGTGGAAAAGGACTATTTTTCTTTCTGTTTTATTTTATCAGTGATTTCTCTGGCGTAAAAAGAAATATATTTTTTAAATAAAATTTTTATCACTAAAAACACCAGAAGAAGTTACTTCTCTCTCCTCCTTCAGATGAATTCTTGGAGTTTACATAATTTGGTGTGTCCTTAGGGAGTGATTGGAATGACCTCTATGAATGACATGCAAATAAAAGTAACCAACATTTGATTACTCTTCCTCCTATGTATTTAGCCTTTATTTAATTAGGCAATTCCTGGATATCTTTTTAGTATGATTTTGTATATGTTGGAGAAAAAAGAAATCTTTCAATACTTTTCCTGTGTTGATGGATTTCAGAACACACTTCTGAATAGCAAATTTTTTATTTATGGTACTTGATGATTCTTCAATGTCCTTGACATACCTATGCAGTGTCAGAATAGCAGAAACATATTTATTCAGTTCAAAGAATATAACACATTCCTGTAAAAGCTCTCTAAATGATACAGAGGCTTTTACTGCTTGCTAGCGTGTTTAAGGTTCATCAATGCCATATTATCCCTTTGGGAATGAATAATATTGCCTTTAGCTTGTTTTCGAACCAGACTGTTTTCTCTTTCTCGTATCTCGTTATAGTTTCAAGGATTAGGGCTATGTTAAATTATTTAGATGCAGTACTCATCAAAGAGATACTTGAAATTTTTTACATAGTTATTCAGACAACTACCTGACAAAGACAATTTGTTGACAGCATTCAGTTTTAATTCAGGGTCAGTTCAATGTTACCTTTTAAAGTCAAATGTTAGCATAAGAAGTCAGGGGGAAAAAAAAAAGAAAAAATATGGTTCTAAATGAATGAAATATTGAAAAAACCCAAGAAAAAAATAAACATATTGACATAGATTTCTGTTCTTCACTACATGTTTAACTTTATTATTCATTCAACTTATTAATGATAATCACAAATTGTATTAAAATTACCACATCCTTACCTCTTCTCTTAATTGTTGCTAATAATTCTAACTCATTGAGTATGGAAACACATATGCTAGTAGAATTTGTTGCAACTATTAGTTATAATATTGAGAAGCTTTGAAAATATACTGAGATCTATAGACCTTCATTTATGTGCAAAACTCTTCTTGTTTACAGAATACACATTTTTTTGAAAACATGGTTATATTGCCGGTTCAAATGAAGGTACCGAGCTTTGCGTGCTTTTAAATTCTGTGTGTGAAAGTATTTCAAGTGTTGCAACTGGATTGTACTCACTTGAAAGTCACTTTCTCCTGCAGAAAATGTCTCTAGAGTTACTATAACATATTGTGTCAACAAAGTTAATAAGCATATTGTAATTAAATTTATAGGGAGATGTTTAGATCAATTAAATACAGTGCATTATAAATACACACTAAGCTTATGAGTATTTTTTTTTCACAAAAGCTTTCTTACAGGTTTACAAATGTCCGCTTTCTCTTTTCTTGAGATCCTAGTTATGAACAGATTTCTAAGGAAGCTTAAGATTTAGAATCACCAAAATTCTAACACTTTTCAGAGACTGAAGTTATAGACTAAAGAAAAATTGTTCCTTCAGAAAGGCTTACATTAGAAAATACAGTATTATCATCTGGAGAGACCTGAAGGCAGGGTGCAAAAGCACTTTATTTCCAGTAGGAATCTTGATGAACAGACTGCTCTTTCCTGCCTCTCTACAAAGTTGAATGTAAAGAGCAAATTTTCTATCCCTTCCTTTTATTTTCAGTTCACTACTTCCTCACAGAATTCTACAGTAATGCTAAGTTGTGGCAGGATAGACCCACGCTGATAAGACATAAAATCCAATCAATCTATCATGCAAGATAACTGCTGGAGCCAGGGTGTTGTCTTGATGTTATGTAAAAACCACCCTGGTTCACCAGACTTCCAACACTACCCCTGCTTTTTGAAGTCTTATTTGACAGATAAGCTGATAGCTTGCTTGTAAATGTGTGACTAGCAGTCACTTTATACTATAAAAGTCCAGTCACCTCTCATGCAGTCAGGTTCTTCTAACATAACCCTTCTTGGAGTGTACGTGTGGAGATTCCTCCCTTGGCTGGGAACGCCCACCAAGGTTACTCCTTGAGGTTGAGAGAAAGAGATCTCCCCATAAGCATTGATATGGGTGAGTTACATCAAATCTCTACTTAATAATTATTTATTTTTACTAGCTTTAATATAACTGCTTCAATAATTACTTTGTTACACTATACTACTTTATACTATATTAATACTCTACTAGTAGGTTTTAAGTGTTTATATTGTGTAGTAAAAAATTCTGATTCAAATCTTTTTTCTGATCATTTGTATAAAAGAAATTATTCATTTTATATAAATATTCTCATTTTGCCAATCATTAAAAACCTGCAGGACAAAAGTTGTTCAATCTCACCTCTATAATTCCTTTAAATTTAAATCTTTAACACAGACCTAGGCTAAAATTGGATTCAGCCGCACCTGGACTTCTCTCAGAGAAGGGGTTTAGAAAGCAAGGGAGTCCTTTCTGTATCTCAAGACTCACCAGCAAGGCTTTGCTTTTTAATAACTTTGTATCACTCCCACCCATGGCACAAGGGAATAGAAATCAGACAAGGTGCCTTAGTCCTGCAGTGAGTTTAGAACCCTTTAAAGTTCACAAAGGAGTATACTTTCTGCTTTATTTTTATTTTGATGTCATTAAATTCTTGCCTATACACTGACCTATTCCAGCCAAGGATATCCAAGGTAGTCTCACTTCCCTAGGCAGTGTGGTTTTAGGATTCCTTCCATCACAATTCAAATAGAAGCTAAAACTCCCCTGTCCTTGAGAAATGCTCCACTTGCTAGATCCTTATTGAAAAGGTGGAGTCATGGACTCCCAAAGCATTTTTCAAATAACATCACAATTTTCAAATAAAATCCCTTCTCATCAGCAAATATTACAAAATTGTTAGTGTAGGTAGAGAAGGCAAATCCTTAGTCCCAGATTGTGTGAGGAAGTAAAGGGCGAGTTGGTACATGGAAAAAGCAGGCAGCCCTCAGAGATCAGTGTACATTATCCCCATGGGCAGTTCAGGGATCTTGTGCACAATGTCATCCAACTTGTGACTACCAAATGGTCTTACATGGGGGCACTGTTAAAAGTGAAGGAAGATGGTCTTCAGGCTATATCAAGCAGAAAGAAGATGAAGTTTTGGGGATTTGGTTTGGTGGTTTGTTTTTTTGTTTGTTTGTTTGTGGGTTTGTTGTTTTGTTTTTTGTTTTTTTTTTGTAGACAATTCCTGGTATTCCTTTCATTCCCTTTCTTCAAGAAAGATGATCAATTTCTCTAACACAACTAAAAAAATATAAGAAATGCTGCTGGTCTTTTAAAGAAGAAAAATAAATAAAATTAATTCTAGTGGAGGGAGAAATAAAAACATTATAATGGACTGTATTAAATGCATTCCACAGGTAAATATAATGAAAAATATGTACATTCCTTTATTTTTCATTTACATTGTCATGTAAAGAAATTTTGCTTTAATCATGTTTCAGAAGCAAGAAAGAACTACACTTTACTATAAAAAAACCCTGCCATCTGGACCTAATATAGACCGATAATTTAATTGTCAAGAAATTGCAGTTTAAAAATGCAACAGAAAAAAAAAAAAGTCAGATTTCAGAGACTGTTCTAGATTCTACAAAAAGTGAATAGATATATAAAATAAATTCATACTAGAACAGTTTTCTGTTTAGTTCATCTTGCTTCTGGACTATCACTGAAGTACGTTAAAAATCATCTGAGAATATAAGCTTTTGCAATGCATTTCATTATCTATGTTGATGTTAAGGGGTTTTCTGTAAGGCCTTTAAAACCTTCAGTGTTTTGTTTATGGAGAACAAACAGCTTTCAGCTGTAAAGAAAATAGTTCTACTTAGTTATGGTCTGCTGACTAGAGTTCTTTAATTTTGCTGTCCTCTAGAGACTTTACAGTGAAAAAAAAATTGTATTTCACCATAACAAAAACTAGTATCAATTTTTAGGTGAATAAGTAATTACATTGATTTAATATTAATAATATTTATCCATGTTTCCTATTTTGTCTCCTTGATACATTGTTAGGTTAAAAAAAAGGAGGGAAAAAATTATAAAAAGATATATATGGAACTGACCTATATGAGTTTTGCAGTTGCAATGGTTTATAAACAGACTTGTTTTATTCCAGAAACCCACAATAAATTACCTTTCATGAATAACTTATGAATTTTGGTTGTTCTTTGGACTGAAAAGTGGGCCTAATAATACCCTTTCACCTGGACTTAATGTGAAGGGAGAAAGACTTTGTAGTATCTGTACTCATTCACCTAAAGGAAGCAAGTTACAGAGCAGAATTTAACATTTGGCCTTGACCTTTATTCTGGAGAAAGGAGCTGTACTTCTGTACAGATTAAGACCAGTAGTTCTCTATCTTTATATCACTGTACCCTGACCCACATTTTATTTAAAGTAAGACAATATAATTAATCTAATTCTGTCAATTATTGGAAATAGCACTTTAATTCTTCATAACCGCTTGCTTCTGTGATGAGGGAATCCATGTAATTTTGATTGTATGATGAAATGTTTAACCATTTTCAAATCCAAGCATGCTTGTCCTAGGCCAGGTTTTATCTTGATTATGCTTCTACAATGACAGAAGTAGTTTCATAGGAGCTTGTAATTTATAATGCCATAACTGAGACAGTGTCCTCTGTCACATGTGTTTATCAACATACTTGTTAATGGCAATTGCATTTTCATTGTTCCCTGTCTCATTCTCCTTTCTCTGATCATCTAGTATTGACTCCTGATCCCTTGGCTCAGATCCCATCTCTATTAAGCCTTGTCCACTTGAGTTCAACATACTTATACCACTTTCTGGCAGACATACAAATGCCTCATTAGTTTTCTGGAGATGTATTCTGCTCCTACTAAAAGAGTTTTATATCTTATAGTCATGGCATTTTGTTATCTGGGTATAGCTTCCTTCTCATCTGTACTTTTTAGTTTAGTTCCTAGATGACTGCTTGCATCTAGAAATGTTATTTTATCTTGTTACTAAGTTATTCTATGAAACTGTATTTTTATAATATGAGGATCCTTTGATGGTCTGCTTTTTATTGGAATAATGATTTTGCATTTGAATAACAGCTTTGTAAAAGAGAATAGACCTTAGAGCACCTGTATATGAAAAAACATTAAAAACAAATACAGACAGAGGCAGTGATACTGCTGATTTGTGGAAGACATTTTTTTTGCTTCTGCTTTTAAAGATTATAAAATTTAAAATATTTTACTACACTTAGTACTTTGCAGTGTCCTTCTATTTCTCAGTTGTCTGACTATGTAATGTGGTTATTCTCTTGAGTTCCTTTCCTTGACATTGCTTCTAGAAGTACTTGTTACATCTTCAACTTCCTTCTTTGCATTCCTGCTGGTGTCCTGATACAAAATTAGATAAGCCAGCTGTTGTATTTTTTGAATTTGCCATGGCCACATGTAACATCAGGAATAGAAAGAATTAAAAAGACATTCTTAACATTAGCCAGGGTCAAATCTACAAACTGAACCCTGATAAGCTTGCATCCAGGAAAATGTGAAAGAATATCTTTATCAATAACACACCAGTTGTAATTTTGGCTATTGCTGAACAGTGTTTGCACACCATCATGGCCTTCTCCCTGTTCCAACCTCCACAAGAGACTGGAGTGAGCAATTGTTTGTGAGGGGACAAGGCACAACAGCTGACTCAAACTGACCAAAGAGATATTCCGTATCATACAACTTAGTGCTGAGCAATAAAAGCTCAAGGAAAGGAGGAGAAAGGGAGGGACATTCGTGGTTATGGTATTTGTCTTCCCAACAAATGGTTGATTACACATGTTGAGGTCCTGCTTCCCAGTAAATGTCTGGACATCTTTAGTGAGTGCTTTTTGCTTTACTTGCATGCCCAGCTTTTGGTTTCGCTGCTAAACTGTCTTTATATCAATCCACAAGCCTTCTCTTCATCCTCCTGTTTTCTCTCCATTTGACAGAAGAGGGAAATGAGAATGACTCAGGGTGAGTTTTAGCTACTGGCCAGGGTTAACCTACCACAATTATTTATCCTAACCTACTTGCTCTTAAAATCAGCATAGAAATATGAAAAGATACTTCCAAGACTTTTTATAGAAAAGTTAAAAATATTTTTCATCCCTATTTTTTATCTCCGGTGCTAGAAATGAGCTAGTCCTAATAAAGATGCAATTCAACTTGTGTCTTACTGGCTAAATTGTTGTTTTGCATTAGGTTGGAATGGGGGGTGAGGTAAGAGGGGGATGGTGTGGCATTCTTTCTGTATCTCAGTAAGAAAGGCCTGACAACAAATGGCTTAATGGTGTAAGGGGATTAAAACACTCGGGAGGTGCTTTCTCATAGGTTTGAGGGTTAGTGGATTGTAGGATGTGGCAGGGGTACACATGAAGTCAAAGCATGTAGATCTCGTACAGAAATATGCAGTCAGAACCTGCACTCACGGATGAGGGGGTGAACTGGTAACTCATCTGGCCATTTGAGGAGCCATGCCCATAACTCTCTCTGTGAATGAGGAGAGGGATTAGACTGTTGGTTGTTTCTTGAACTTTGTAAATGGCTAGTATCATGGTTGTATTACTGTTGTATTACTGATACTGATCCTGATGTATAATTCACTCACTGCTGGTTAATACATCAATAAGAAATCAATGAACCACCTTGTAATTTGGTTTAAAGTACATGGGTAGTTTTTTACCATGGCTGTTCACTACAGAAAGCTCTCAGATGTGGGTACAAAATCTTCATGAGTACCATTTCTTTGTTTTGTTCTACTTTTTGCATATTGGATTTGGGTTAGTTCTTTTCCTTAGCATTTTTTACTGTTCTGTATTGCATACTTTAATATCCTGGACCAAAGAATCTAAACAAACATTATTCAAGTATAAAATTTATATATTAGTGAGTAAATATAAAATGCTCAAACCCTCATGTATCTGTCATCTTTTTCCAAGAAGTCAAGTGTGTGAGATTTCCTGTCAGCTACCTCCTGCTAAACCTATAGGATTTGTATTACTGATGCTGGTGCTTAATAACAATGACAACTACTTCTCTTTCTTCCATTGTGCACAAGACGATAATACTATGATACTTTTCACCTCCAAGGTCCCGGATAAGACACGGTTTTCTTGTTGGGCAGTCTGTTTAATTCTGTCATAATCAAGATGCTAAAATTGCTATCTATGTTATAAAAAAAAAAAAAAGCATCAGATGTGGTGAGCTGACTAAGTATAAGGAGAAGCGTGGGTGGGTTAAGCAGTTAGTATAATGATTGCTGAAAAAATCTCACTCAATTTAGTGGACATATGCATGGAAGAATTTTGTGCACACTTTGGGAACTACTTATCAAACTAAAGAATTTCTTAAAAAAAAGAAGATATAATAAAGGAGATGCAATAAAGAGAGAATGAAAAAGAAACCTGAAAAAAAGACAGCAAAACACAAGTATCACATCCATGTAGAATCCACTACTGCAGGTAACAAAAACAGCTGTGTTCCCATCTATGGCTGCATCTGTTCAGTGCAGTCATGAATCAGACCAGTGTTGTCAGATAAGATCTTGATGTTGTAGGAAATGGTGAGAGTAGTAATCAGAGTGGTACAGTTTTCCTTGCCTCTTCAGTTATCCGCAATGCTTTACTTTTCCTTTGAAGGAACCAAAAAAGATTAAGGATTTGCCTCTTGTCATTATTTTATCCCTCATTTAGGCTTCCTTCTCTATGGATTTGTTTTGGTCCATTGATTTCCAATTCTTTTCTCCTTCACTAGTAAAAGATGATCATAATGCAATCATTTGTGATGCCAGTGCATTTTTTTTGTGTAAAAGAATGCAGACTTTTATCCTTCATTTCAGAAATGAGTTTATCCAAAAGGATGAAATTTGCCAAAAATCTTAAAAGTACAGGCCATGATTCAAATGGTTCCTAAGCAACTTAGTCATATTTCAAAATGTTACCCACAGTAATTAAATTAGAAGGGATCTGGCATATACAAGCATATTTCACAGAATTACAGAATATTCTGAGTAGGAAGGAACCTTTGTCTGACACTATTTTAATTGCTTAAGATTAATGTACACAATCCTGTAGTAAAAAGGGGAAGAATATTGCTACCTAGTGCTGAATGTTCCAAAGACTTTTTTTGTGTGTATTTGCAAAAATTTTGGTTATGTGGTTTTCTTTTCCTCTTTTGTGATTGAATCATATTGGAAAAAGAACCAGTCATTAATATGTTTCACAACCTATCTCCTCTGTCTGACTGTTAGGTGATGTATGAGTACATTTATCGAAGTAAAGAAAATTATTACTGTGAGGTTTTTCTTTAATGTTCCAAACATCTTGTGATTTGGATAATGCCAATTGACAGTAAGGCCAAGATCTGTAAAGTTAAATCTTCTGTCTACTAGCTTGGCATTTTGCAAAATGTGATATAATTTTTGCTACTTTTCTCACTTAGTCATCTAGTATGATATTTGCAAATTGTTAAATGATTTAAAAGTAATTAAAATGTAAATTAAGAGAAGTACTGTCTTATGGGGAAAACCAGAGGACTACTGGGTGGTTTGTTGTTTTTTTTTTTTGTCTTTAGAGCTGCAATTTTTAAGAATTTTTATCAGTCAGCTCTTCTGGACAGAATAAGTTTTGCAATCAGCATGGATGGCACCAAACACACCAAGGTGATAGAAGTCTCCTGGGTAAATAAAAAGTTCACTTAGTTATAATCCAAATCTGTCAACTTCTGCATTAAAATTATACTTTACATAATTTCCAGTTTGGTAATTTCATGTTTAATTGATTCAAATTTCAATTAATCCGAAGTCAGTCTACAAAATGGTAAAAAAATTTGTACCAAGTTGAAAATTGATTACAGAATATATATAGTTCATTGTTTATCTCTTTAAAAATTAACAGGACACATACAAATTAATATTAAAATAACCAGCAAGATGCCTGCTTGCAACTCTAAATACCCTAAAATGCTTAGAAGATTTTAGGCCATGCCTGTACGAGAAAGTATAGTTGCACAAAGGAGTGGATGTGTAGGGCTGGAATTTAAGGAACTGATGCTCGCGAGGACTTGTGAGGATTTCCTATGGACAAGATACAGTATGGTCCAATGAGACTCCTCTAGCCAGCAAGTTTAGTGCAGGAATCATGATCTTAGGTTGCATCTTCTGAGAAAGAAGTGATCGGGAGGTTACTTCACTGTAAAACCACAAGGAGAGCTGAGCTAGAGCTCTCCTGCAGCAACACCCTTGGGGTCTCAATAACCCCATGAGCACTTTATCAGCCAGTTACACGGGTTTCTATGGCCTAGGGAGCCATTGCTCAGGTTTTCCCTAGCAGATATTTCTTGAGCTGTACCAGGAAACTCACAAGTTCTACCAGAGAACAGAGAAAGATGATGGATGTCTCTGAAAGCCTCACAGACCCTGTCAGATACTACTCGAAAATATGAAAGATCTTATCCGGCATACAAGACTGGTGTCCTTGTATGTTTTTGTAAAATCTGCTTGATTTTATAGCTATCATTGGGAGTTTGGGGAGTGATGGCATTGAAAATACTGCCAAGTTTTTTAAGTGTGTTCATTCCAATGTTCTGTCTTAAACTATGTAAAACTCCCAGGAGTCAGCCATATTTTAGAAAATGTTGGCTGGCATATGCTTGCTATCAAGTACAAGTGGATGATAGTAAAATTACCTATATATCTGTTAGACATGTGTTTAAGGACCTTTCTAATTTTGAAATTCGGGGTGTTTAGAATATTTTTTATGGAAATAGAATGTAGTGACACTTGCCTGGTTTTATCAGTATTTACAAGAGCTTTTCTGAAACAGTGCTTTCAAATATACCTTAACTATGCTAATATTGAACATTCCATATGATTAATATGACATTGTTAACAAACAAATAATCAGTTTGTTTGCGATCAGACTATAATTTAGGTATTTACATGTGTCTTTTCTTGTCTGAGAATAACAGAATTTATGCTTGGATAGCTCATCTATACAGTTCAACTTATTGACTATTAAAAAATTAGTGAGAATGACTGCAACATTGCGTGGGGGTTTTTTCTCATCAAAGTAATACGTGAATGAATTATGTTTGTATTACTTGAGATGTGAAAGTCACTTTGTGTCTGATTGTTTTTATGATAGTTTAAGACAAATCAATGGACATTAACAATGAATATCAGTCTAATAAAATATTTGTGTATGTGCTTGTGTGTGTAAGTAAACTTTTCCACCCTGGAAATAAAAATAAATGTTCAAAATACAGCTATTGCCAACAGTTATTATCCAGTAGCCTAAAGTATGAAATTCTCAAAAAATTATGCATGTATTCAGCTCTTCATTGTTTTTCTTAAACCAACTCATGACAGAATTTTAAATAACTAAAGGCAATTTTCTGAAATCACTGACTGGGAGGTGAGGTGAGAGTAAGAGCAGTGCACATATAACAAGTTAGCAGATATTTTCAGGTTTTCTTTCACAACATAATAATAGTAATTTATACCAGGCAGAATGAGTTTTAATTGAACATCTTTCAAGCTGCAGTACAGCGAGTAGCTTGGATTAATGTTAGCAAATGTGGAGAGCTTAATGTTCAGTTTCAGAGCGTGCAGTAACTTTCTGTTTTATCAACATGCCAGACTGGAGCTTAAAGCATATTTGGCATATTTACATATTCATAATGCACTGTTACTTTGCAGATTCTACAATGTCACATTGGCACTACATGGTGAGAAAATGCAAAAGCAAGTTAACATTATGGCTGTTTATAATCTCCAATATTTTTCCAATTGTCTTTATTTACAGATGGCTTCTTAGGCCAACAGTTTGCACAATAACTAATCAAACTAATTTGTTGCTGGTTCAGAATGTAATGCTTTGATTAGAAAATTTAGTTTCAGATCTATACTTCCCATATATAAACTAATTGTGGTACAATTTGTAATTACTTGTTTCTCCATGCAGTTCAAGTTGGCAGAATTATGGATGAATACTCTAGAGAGAAAAGAAAAAAGGCTTAGGTTCAGTGCTTAGAGTTTTGGAGTTATTCACTCCAGTAGACATACTGAAACCACAGATATCTGAATGGAAAGATGTTTATTCCATAGATATAGCCTATATCTAAGCCAAACATATTCATTCTAGTTCACTTATAGAAGCAGTAGCCTCTCTGTATCGTCATTGGATCCCCATTTTTTGTTCAAGGAAATTGGCTGTTTCAAGATCCATGTTGTACTTGGATATTTTGCTCACTGACTAAGGAATGCTGTGATTTATTTAAATAATGTGTCAATGCAATCCTTTGATTTGTTTTCAGTGAGCACATAGTGAAATGTACTGTTGTACTTACACTTATTTAAAATCACAGAGAAAAAAAACACACATGTGTGGTTTTTTTTACAGTTGTGTATACATATATATGTGTATATATATATGTGTACATGTGCACTGGTTTCAAGAAAAAAAAAGGCATAGGATCAGTATGGTACTTACCTTCAAACAAATATGATAATTTGAATTGAAATAGGCAAGATTCCTTGTTCTTGAGAAGTACAGTGCATGTGAAAGCAATATACTCTCTTGTCCTATTAGTTAAAGTCCATCATATTCTGTTCAGAGGAAGCAATGGCTCTGGACTGTGATTTGTCTCTCTTTCACTCTGTTAGATAGCTTCCTGCTTCCTTCTTTGTGTAAAGCATGAAAGAAGAATATGTCCCACAGATACCTTCTTCGTGCTGAATGAAGTTTAAAGGTAGGTAAAAACGTGATCAGTATTGATAAATCTGCATTTAAATGGACAAACATAATTCTCAGGTTCTCTCAGTAATCACATCATTTTTATAGCATTAAATCTACCATTATATATCCTTGCTTCACTATGTGATTCAATGTGAACACTTCTTGGAACAATTAATACGTCATTATCTTTTTAAAGTATTAATTGCAGAAGAACCAAATGCATTTCTTTCAAGTATAGAATATTAAGAGCAGAAAATATTACTGTTAATTCTCTTCTGATTTCAAAATTTATGTGACAGTGAATGCAATTAGTCCATTTTCTCATTAATTTTCCTGAGAAAATATGCACAGGCATGAACAAGAAACAGACTTGACTTAAAAAAAATTTATTTTAAACTAAGTTTATAAAAGTTTAAAGTAATGTTTCAGAATTTTAAAAAATCTGTCAAGTGGCTTAAATTTTTGTGTTTTTGTAGCTTTGCTCTTAATATAGCATAAAAGTAGCTCTGTCAGATTAAAAAAGGCAAATATAAATGTCTGATTAATTCATGTTTATTTTGATCGCATCATGTTACATCAGACCAGAACAAAATAACACAAACTGACAGAAATGCAACTTAAACTACACTATTCACTTACAGTCAGAAATATGAACTTTTGGAATGAAAATCAAATTGACTGAAAGTTCATCATCCCCTTCCCTTCATCTTCCTTCTCTTCTGTTTTCAAAGGTAAATACAAGTATGGTGGTGTAATTTGGGAAAAAATTTCTGGGAGAACCAAGTCACCCTGGAGAAAAGAGGCTGAACAGAAGAAGAACAAGGGAAAATATAGGACACTACAGTGCCATTTGTCAAAAAACACTTTATATTCTGCAAAAGGCATTCTAAAGATGATTATGAGTAGCTAAGCTTTGCTTTTGGCTTTATACTTCTAGCAATTTTTAAAATGTAGAGTTTGATAGGAATTACCATCTGTGGCATTCAAAGCCCATTAATTTTATTGCAGATATAAGTATGTACCAGTGACTTATGGAAGATGACTGTAGTCCAACTTAGGAAGACTGGCTTTTCAATTACTCTCAGATGTCTAAAAATATACCCTGACTAGTTCCACCTTGCCAAGGCAAGTAAGTTTCCAATAGTCAGATAACTGGATCTTTCAAAATGGAAATAAATAACAGCAGCTAGTTACTGAGCTGTTCCAAGTAATGACCTGGATGTGGTTCTTTTCATGACAGGAAGTGGTGGACCCCTGTGCAGCAAGACTCATCTCCTGGAGAGCTCAGATAAGCGTCTGGAGTTAAGTAAATATACCTAGAACTGTCTCATCCTTTAGCAATAAAACACCACTGAACCTCTCTCAGGACTGGTTTCAGTTGTCCAGCCAGCAAAAGGCTGACCTGTACATGCCAACACCAGGATCCTCCCATTCTTCCAGAATGGTTTGTAGCCACTTTGCTAATTTTTCCTTCTTGTCTGTTCCTACCTTCAAGTATAAGTCTGAGGTATAAAAAGAAGTTAATGTAGGTATGTGTATTCTTTCCTATCCTCAACTTGCAGCAGTCAATAATGTTGACACTAAAACAGGCTACAGAGAATTGCTTTGTTTGGTGCTGAGAAAGATCAGAAACCTGAAAACAACGGATACCTTCTCACAAGACACAGAGTAAAGCTATATGCCGTGACTATTCTGTGGTATATGAAGTAGTGTATAAACTATATTGCTATTCTGGAGGTCATTTCTCAATGGCAACAGTCATTACTGTCCAAGGCAAACATTTCATCCTGTGAGCCACAGCCTGGACCTATAACTGAAGCAGGTATAATGTTTGCTCTCTCAACTGTATTTTGTAATAGGTGAAAATACACAATATGTGTCACACAGATAAAGTTATTGGTTTAATAACAATCTGTTCTTAATTCTGATGTATAGCACTGACAAAAGACACACAATAGCTTCTAGGTCATTTTTTGTGAAATACTGGGTTCCAGGTCAGCAGCAGTTTCTTTGGACTGTAATGGGAGTTAGAAAGCTATATTTCTGTGTATTACCTTGAAAATTTAGGGGCAGATGTCATGCAGCAGGCAGCAAACAAAGCTGTCACTGGCCTAAGCAGATTTTGTCAATGCTGTGGTGTTGGTGACAAATTTAAATATCTGAAGAAATAGCACAGTCCTTTATTTCTGACACCAATTTAGCAAATTTGACTGTTTCACCTTTGCTCATCTACACACTTCCCTAATAAGAATTTCATCCACAGATATTGCTGATAAGTGTTCTTTTCCCTCCCTCATAATATTTACATCAGGAGATAGCACAGAAATAAATATTTTCTTATAGGCTTTTAGTGACATTGCCTGTTAGGAATCATGCAGGCAGACTCCTTCACTCTTTTTTATTCATAAATATGAATTACTGTAGACTGTCAAGCGTTATTCTCTATTTATTCCAGGAGCCATGATCTCTGGGGGTAACCTAGATATTTATTAGATTTCATTAACATTCTTTGTGACTTTTTAAGTAATAATGACCAAAGTTCAGACCACTGCTCAAGGATTAATGATTAGCTGGATGTTACGAAAGCACGAGGCATAACTGAAAACCATTAGCTCCAGGTTCTTTTACAAAATAAAAAAATTCCCTTTCCTCTTAAAAAATACTCAAAAGCCCCAAAGCATAGCAGAAGTTTGAGAGACAGAGATAGTAAGTTTGAAACATTGTTTGAAATAAAGCTGTTAAAACTGAAAAATTATAAAGAACTTGTGCACTGTATACAAGTTTGATTAACATTCCATCCATCTTCATACATCTCTCTAATATTAGCTGCTAATTCCTCTGCAATAGGTGTACATTAAATACACACTTCCTTCATAAACAGCATCTGGAAATGACTGGGTAGAAATAAAGTAAAAAGAAGATGCTATAAAAGAAACATAATAGAAGAAACATAAACATTGTTGTCTATGATTTGCATTTCCTTTTTTTTTTTTTACAGCACATACTAGGAAGTACCAGAACATTGAAAACCAACTGTGATAACATCCTAATGGGAAAAATCCAAATCACTCGAAAGGTAAGTTTTCCCCTACTCTTCCATGATAAATTCAAGTCACTTTACTACCATAAAACATCTTTCATGTAAAGTAACTGAAAGTTATCCATCCTGAAACATAAAATAATGAGATGGCATTCATAGGAAGGGCTTCAATGGGTTTTATAAAGATAACAGGCCAAAATAAATGAAATTGGACCAACTTCCTCACAACGTGTACATGAATTTTCCAATACCCTGAAGATAAGTTCAGATTTACACTTTGAATCCTGTTCCTTCAGCCCTCACTGGATAAATTTAAGTTTCAATCTATTTAAATTTACTTGATATTGTTTTTTCCTGTTTTGTTTTGTTTCCTTTACATGTATATGCTGTTATTATCATTTATCTTTTTGTTTTACTTACAATAACACTAGCAAACAATCAAGATGAAACAAAGAAAAATGTAAAGAAAAAAGACTAACTACAATACCGATTAAATCAGTCCTCAGCTTCATATTTATAGCAGGCCATTCAACTATTCTACTTCACCATATTATGAAAAAGTAATTTGACTATACATAAGTGATTAAAGGGGAAAAAATCATACAATGCAACTATCATTTATGTTCTACCATATCTAATAATTTGAATTATTAGCAATGGCATATTTCTCAACTACTTACTGTTTCCGTAAAGAGTTTCAGAAAAAAAAAAGAAAGAAAAAAATATTTTTTTTCTTCAGATCTTTATTTTATGAAAAGAAGGGATTGATTACAACATGTAAGCAGACAGATATCTTTTGCTATCTGTAAATCTGATCCCAGCAGAACATAGAAAGAATTCATGTGACTTGGTGACCAGATGCACTTTGACTGACCTTCCCTGTGCAAATGTCTTGTCTGATATTCCTTTATCATTTGTGCTCCTCTTTAACAGTTAAACAAGACAGATAAGCAATAGTGACATCCTGCATGTTTAGGAGGCATGAGTGAGACCCAAAAAATGTTGTGTATCCTCATTACATATTTCTAGCTTAAACTTAATTTCTAACAGGTTTTGAGTTATATAGACAAAAATTCAATTGTAAAATATGTAAGAATTTTCCTTGAAGTGCTGAGAACTAAACATTTCTGTGAAAGCAAAAAGAAAGAAGATCCACTCCTCTTCATTTGGTCATAAGAGGAACATCCTCTAAAATATTCTTCAGACTGATTAGATGCATTTCCCAGGATTCACCAAAATGCTCTTTTTAGACATGATTTTCAATCCCAAATGATTAGATATTTCCATAATTGGCCAGTTTGTGAATTATCTATAGCATACTCTGCAATCATCTAGGTCATTGGTCATGTATTTTTTATAAAAAAGAATTATAATTTCTTGTCAAATTACACAAGCTACCACTATTACAGCTTTTCTAATGGTGATGCTTGTTTCTATCTTACATGTTAGGTTATTTAATGTTAATGTACTTATAAAAGCAACAAACTTGACTTTAATGCTAAGATTTATTTAGTGGGGGCTTTTTGGTTTATTTTTTTGGGGGAGTTTTTAATGAAAAAAGTCATCAGATTTGTAGAGGTGATACTTGCAGATGACTAAAAGATATTTTAGACATTTATATAAAGACTGAGAACTGGTGAAATTAGATATCAATATTTACCATATTACTATCTAGTAACTGAGCAGAAGATGTAGTAGTGTATATATTTGCCAACACAATGCACCAGGCCATTTTATGTTGAGGATAGACCCAATATAGTCTGATGGAGTATGAGGTAAAGAGTAAAGTTGTAAACAGTGAGTTATCAAATCGAGGTAACTACATACTCAGATTACTCAGTCATGGAAGATCTGTGAGACTGATCAAGCTGAACATCTATAACTACTTTAACTATCACTTATTTTCTTCCTTTTGCAGTATAGGCAACATTAGGTTTAATTTTGAAAATAATAAATTCTTAAAAAAAAAAATCCATTGCAATATATATTTGCATATAGTGCCAAAATATGATTAATAGTGTCTGTTGTGGATTAGCCTGTGCTGTTTGCTGCCAGTAGTCTGGGACTGGGTGAGATGACTGCCTTGACCCTGCGCCTTGATTCCTATCAGGAACATGTTATTCCATCTTAGAGAGTATAGTAAGCTGAACAAGGTTCCTGCTGGATAAGCGCCATGGGGAGACTAAAAAAGTAAGTAACCCAAACAAGCAGCAAAAATTCCTATGAGTTCTCTGGGGAGAAGCAAGAAGCAGAAATGTAGGCAAGACTCAAGGGTGTCAGTGAGAAAGATGCTTGTCATAGGCACCAAGTTCTAAACCAAGAACTAGGCTGGAGGAGAGACAGTCCTTTAAGGACAGAGAGGACTGGGAGGTTGCTTTTTTACTTATGTTTTTATCGTCTACCTTAGCAGGTATGTTCTACTTATCTTTAGTTTTGATTCTGTCTTTTATTAACTTTATAGTATGTAAGCTTTTCATGTGGCTTCTGTTATATTTGCTTTAAGCAATGTTAGACTTACTAAGACATTCTGGCTGGCTCAAGGTCTCATCACAGGTTCATTTAACATGTATTTTAATTCAAAAATAGACTAAAAAAAACCACTTGGACATGCTTTCCTCACTTACATGATATGATTTTATAGACATAGACCTGCCTCAACAAGTTGAAATGAACTACCTTAGTTTAAATAAAGAATCAAGTGCAGTTGGAAGTATTTTGAATAGTTATTTATCAAAAAAAACCAACTGCTACTTTGACATTGTGTCAAACTTCCCTGAAAAGAAGAAAATTTGAAAATCAAAATATTTAACTCCAAATAAAATACTTTTTTATTCACTTCAAAGAAAGAGTCAAGAAATGGAGCAAAACTGATCTTTTGTCTCAAACTGATATGCTACTTGGTGACATATGCTGTGAGTTTTTGGGTTTGGAATGCTGATCTTGCAAGTCAGTTTCTCAGCTGTAAGAAATAGAAATTCATGGTTTTATATCAGGATAGAGCTACTTGGAAATAGCCCTTATTTAATTTTACCAGAAGTTAGATTTCTCTTAAACATAGATCAGAAACAACAGCCTCTGGAATGTCTGGTTAAACACCAGGTTTTTGAAGTTTTCCAGATTGTCAGAATCAAAAGAATTTCTGATACAATCGTTTTTGCTCTCACTTTTTGTGCCTTAGTCACAAGGAAAAGAGGTAAAGAAGATTGTGCTGGAATCCTGATTCCGTGCACACTGCTAACATTATTTTCTTTTTACAGATTTCAGAAGCAGTTTATTTACTTTATTTCAAATAGTTTTTTGCATGAGAATATTTTTTTGAATACATGTAAATCCAGTTTTTGAAAGCAGTTCACTTGCTCCAAAGTTTTCTTCACTGGTAATCATTAGTTTAATATTCTACCACAATGAAGTCCTTTAGAAAATTTACCCTTAGGATTATAACTTCCGTTGTCTTCCTTTAAAAAACAAAACCTTTTTAAAGTTTTCTCTGTTCTCATCTGGTAATGTGTCCCTCATATTTTCTTCTCTTTAAGTAAGTCAACGTCCTCTCTAAGACTACTATGAGAGACTCAAAATTTACATAGCATAATTCAGTAAAGCTTATGCTATATATTGTGAGCTATTTTGTTCTCAATATGGTAGAGAGGATTTGACCAACAGTTTATCATCCATCCGCCCATAAAACACAGAACTCATTGTACCTCCATGAACAATTATATACTAGCTAACCAAGAATCTTGCTCATAAAATATCTGAATGACTTCGGAGTTTTTACAAGTAAGTTATCAATTGACAATTGTAATGATAGTGCTCAGCCCTGAAACAATTTGGAAAATTAATGTACTCTATCAATGAAACATAGTTAATTATGTGTTCTGGTTTGCTAGAGAAGGTGTGAATAACTGTATTGATGCCAAACCTATTGCTCTGTATCTACACAGTATGCCTGAAGACTGCTTTCCACAGTAGAAACATGCAAAATTAAAGGGGTTGGGGATGGCTTCAATGACAGTAGAATAGTTCTAGCTACTAGATAATAATTTTAATGTGTGACTTGATATGAAAAGCAACACTCAGATTTCCAACTCACTGCAAATCAAGTGACATACTGCATAAAATAAATATGCAACAGAGATAAAAAGTATATTTAACTTTATGTGGGCATGTATGGCTCATTGAATACTTTCACACTTTTCATGAGATTTCTTTGAAAAAGCTATGAAATAGAGTGCACCAGGGAAAACCTTTTTATAATGAAGTGTAAAAGAAAAACTGATGGATAGTAACTGACAACCAGATACTAAAATGAAACTTTAAAATTCATTTCATCATAAAAATAACAAAAAAAAAAAGATTTATATCTTTACTTTAGAAAAAAGGTTAGATTCTCTAGTGTTACTATAAATCATAAATAAAATAACTTTATTAATCTTAAATAACAAAGACATGAATGAGTACACTTATTATTTTACAAAAGGTTTTCTCTCTAATGTTTCAGCACTATCAAGGCAACTTTATCCAGGAAACTTTAGCAGTATATTTTATCTACAGCTAAAAAATGGACACAGAATCTTGAACACTTCATATACCAAAACTAATTCTGCATATTATTTCTCTTACTTAAATGAACATAAATATCTTTACTCTTAAACCACTTTTTTATGTAATACTCTTTAACACTTCCCCTGAAAATTGCTTTTAGGTTGCAGTCACAGCACAGCTGCACTTGTTTGTTTTGTGCGTGATATTTTCTGCTGCTAGCATGGTCAGGCACCTTTTCAGTCTCATGAACACTAGGTGTAAAGACAATTTAGGATGTGGGAAATTTGGAAAATTTCAAACATTTCAAACATTTCAAACATTTTTATTTGTTTACTCCTAACATCAAACCAATACCTTCTAAAATCTGAGTCTGATTCACTACAGCATAACCAGTGCTTCTTACATTAGAAGGTGCTCCCACTATTCTAGTACCTACCCTTTTTTTTGTTTCTTAGTGTAAATCAGACTCATCCATGCTTCCACTACTTGTTTTATCTTGAAAATTCTTGTATTTTTGTTTGCACAGGCCAAAAGAGAAGCCTTTTTGATATTTTTGAAGCATTTTTTCATGCTATTCCTGAAAAAATAACACATCATTTTCAGAAAGCATTCAGTGTCTGGTGCATGCAACAGAACAAACTTTGACTTTGTGATTCCAAATATTTTACTGCATGATCTCATAAAACGTATTTAAATTCTCATTTTCTTTTATAACAAATGGGTTAATCTTTGGCATTTCAAAGAAAACCTTGCATGAGTACCAGTGCAACAGTGGCATATCCAAGGAGATGTCTTTCTTACTGAACAGGTTGTGACTTCTGAATTACAACTTTGTTAGTATTGGACTGATTTATTACATAAATTCAAATTATTTGCCAATTGTGCCTGTGATTCAGGTTTAATTTCAAACTTTGAAAAAATGTCTAGGGAAGAAGGTATGAAGCATATGTTGCTGAAGTTTCTTAGAAAAGATTTGATGCCTGCACATCCTGCAGCAAAGTGTTCATCTTTAAGATCTGAAAACCAAAGTCCTTAGTGTGGTAGTATATTATGAACTGTATTTTCTTTTAAGACTTTTTCTGTGTATAAATGCATTGTTATAAAAATAATATGTTTAATATTTTAAACAAATATTTAAACAAGTATGCATAAATTTATAGATTAATATATCCATTTCTACTTAATATCTCTTATTTGTATTAATAAGTCTTCAATTAGACTGTTAATATTTCAATTACACTAATAAATTACTGGCTTTACACATCAGGTATTTCTTTTAAATCTATAAAGACATTTTGGGTGTAATAGAAAATGCTCAAATATCTCAGCATTAGGTGTCTAGATGTATTTAATTCGCTTCAGTGGTTTGTTAATGGTATTTAAGTCATCGAGTACTTTGAAGCAGAAATACTAGGGGTTTTTTAGCTCATTTAAGGAGGAAACTAGATACCAAAACGTGTCACAGAAAGGTAGAGTCATGGAATCATAGAATGTTTTGGGTTGGAAGGGACCTTAAAGATCATCTAGTTCCAACCCTGACAGGGACACCTTTGAGTAGAGCAGGTTGCTCGATGACCGATTCAACCTGGCCTTGAACACTTCCAGGGATGGGCTACCCACAACTTCTATGAGGCACCTATTCCAGTGTCTCGCCACCCTCCTGGTAAAAAATTTCTTACTAATATCTAATCTAAATTTACCCTCTTTCAGTTTAAAACCATAATCCCTTATTCTATCACTATATACTCTTGTAAAAAGTCCGTCTTCAGGTTTCCTTGTAGGTCCCCTTTAGGTACTGGAAGTCTGCTATGCATCTCTTTGAATGGACTATAAAATTCAGTAACAGAAATACTTTTTTTTCTCTAACAGACACCACACTGAACACAGAGTTGAGCTAAATGTTAATGTCCACAGATTTAGATGACCTCGGTTTAGACTTCAGGTCAGTCTTTGTGATTTGTCTGTATAATATCTGCAAGCAGACCTTTCTTAAAACAACATAGTATTAAGAAGATTGAATTTCAGCTGAAATGAAAGAATGGAAGAATACCTAGAGGGAAACAATATATTTCTGATTCTTTTCTATGCATACTTTTTCATTTTCTTAGATTATTTTTGTTTCAGAGTTTCTCTAAATCAGAAAAAAATGTATAACAAAAAATTTATTCTGAAAATTGCCTGAAAACTGTCTGAAAATCTCTCATGGCAACTAGCTAGTTTGGAAACCTTTATTATCTGAAATTTAAATACAGATACTTTTAAGTCCAGCATAACACTCATTAATTAGCTGCATAGATACATATTATTGTGTGTTTAGATCATATTAGAAAGAGTGATGTTTGTTACATAAAAATTTACGTGAGAATTTTTGACCTGTGTACTCATATGAATTTACAGTGAAGTTTAATATTTTTCTTGTGTTGTATCGTAAAAAAATTCCCTTAGAGCATCAGAGTGGAGTTTCTTTTCTTCTAGAATCAAAGTTTAAATATATAATGCTTGCAAAATATCTAAGAAAAAAGGGAAATTCTATTAAAAATAACTGTAATAATGATTGTCACGGCATTTTTTTTTTAAACCCATATTCATTTCCTGACCTTGGTAGATTCTGAAAGTAAAAATGCCTAGATTTGTGACCTGGAGATTAGTAAATCCAGGCCGTTTTATATGAGCTTTGTGGTATCAGATATAAATGTAATCAAAACTTGCTTAGTGTTCTACTGTTTTACTAAGGCTACCTGAGGTACTTAATTTTTCTGAATCAAGACAAGCTCTGGGAATAGCTTCCTAGATATAAATAATAGCTGAGAACTTGGCTAAAACTGGGAAGAATTAAAAGAAATTCCACAACTAATTCTTCACCCAGAATTTGTTAGTCTATGTAGATAAGAGGTCACTGCATCTACTCACTGCCAGGAATAATTGAACAAGCCAAATTTCTGCAGTAGTTGTAATTTTATGATCTGAACATGGTATCACTGAGACCAAGAGCTTAGAACTTAAAGAAATTAATTTGACATTCATGTGACAATGAAATCTTTTCACTGTACTAGAAAATGTTGGTTTTTAAAAAGATGATAGTAAAAGGCATCGCCTTTGTACCTCAGGGCACAGGCTCACCCTCAGCTGATCATTTGGAGGTGAGTCAGTTAAAATGCAAGGTCAGCTATAGAGACAGTTCTTGTTGCTTCCACTGAAGTGAGTAGGCCTAATTTCTGGTGGGAGTAAAATGCTGAACTACAGAGATCTGTGGTCTGATTTTTCATGGCAGCACATGTATTTCGTAAAACCCCTTTTTCCATTTAGTTCTAAGATACAATTTTAAAGGGTCATTTGTTAACACTGTCTGCAAACATATAAGGGCACTTGAACCAGTTGAGCTCCAATTCCATCCAGAAGCAGCAAACCTTACTAGAGGCTTTTAAAATAATTAATAGTCTGAATAAGTCCATTATCATTTAAGATCTATTTTAGCTACACATATTAATATTCTGTTTTTGTAGCAAAGCTATTTAGATACTGCCATTCATTGATAATAAGTCATTTATTCCTCATTAACTGTTAGGATGGATGTAGATACTCATTATAGCAAGACAACAGACTCATTTAACTGCACACAGTACTTGATTATACACACGAACATTGACTGGAATACAAATTTCATTCTACATAAGTCTCAACTTGGTTGTTATTCTCACCATGGGATAAAGTATCTTATCTGCTGTAATTTTTTTTCTTTTTTAGTGTCTTTTTTAAAAGGCGAGAAAGAACATAATAACGATTGGCAATAATCTCAATTTGGGTAAATACTGACACAAGAAATAAAGGTTTCCTCATGTAAACTGCTGTTGGGTTTTAAAAATGTGCCTTTGCTTGATAGTTCTCCTAAAATTAGTACGGTCTTAAAATAAATGAGATTCAGATTTTAGAAATGTGAGACCTTAACAAATACTCATTACGCTGGTCACGAACACAAGCTTTTACTTTCTCATGAAATACAGATATTCTATGTCCCAGCTACAGAAATCAAAGGCCAATCTCTCCCTGTCAAGTGGAAATAAAAGTATATTCTCTGTCATCTTTTGCTCTATAACTGTGACTTATTTTTTTCTGTTTGTAATTTCTTTCCTTTTGCTTTTCAATTTTAGCTGTTTACATTTATTGAAAATCATTGTGTGTATATGTAGAAGAATTGCAATCACCCTTCAGTTATTATTAAATACTATGCCACTTCCATGCCCAGAGCATTGTACAAGGCTTTTAGTAATGTAAGAAAATTACAGCTTAGAGATAAACTGAGGCTTTGTGTGATAGGTAGGTCAAGTCTACTGCTCTATCTCACGAAAGGAATTATGACTCAGTAACACAACTGCATTTATTGTTGAAAATATAAGATAATTTTGTGGTGTTTTTCCATGGCCCTACTCAAGGCTTCCCCATTGCAAATATATATGCATGTATCCTGCAAGATATGGGTTCATTCCCAGGGGGCGTACATAGGAACTACATAGTCAGTGATGTTTGCCCTTTCTGCAGGCAAATTACTCCTTCTTAAATGCAAAACTAGCAGCCCCACCTACTCCTTATTGAAATACAGAGAATAGGTAACAGAACTGTCCAAAGCAGCTTAAAAACTGGGAGGAGAAGAGAGCTCAGATTTAAAGAAGAATAGCTTCATCAAGTCAGTTGTCTCAGATCTGCTGTTCATCTGGTGGAAGGCTTCACAGAGAAATTCCCAGCTGCCTAGAGCAATAGTTCTTCTTTCCCACTCTGAGTGAAGAAGATTGGATTAGCTTTTGGCAACAATTAACATTTCACATGAAGAAATCCAGGTTTTTAGTGTGAGTAAAGTCCTTTTATATTTCTTTCTGGCATCCCATTGCATGCACATCCAGACGATGCAGTGTCTACATGTGGTGTGGCATACATATGTAATGTCACATACATACACAGTTACATATGATGTAACTATACATGAAAACTGAAAAAAAAAAAACAAACAAAAAACCCCCCCAGAGTTATTAAGCAATAATATTTTACCTTTTCTTTGGCATTTGAGATGTATTAAGATTGGACTATCTAGCTTTTAAGGACAAAAAGTCCCAAAGAAATATTCTGAAAAGCAGACTTTTTCTTAGGAAGACATCTGTGTGGTCAAAACATAATTTTACACTGAAGAATAGCTCTGCTGGAAAATGTTTAACTAGCCTTGTTGGAAAACTTTTCACATGGAGGAGACAAGACATACAGTATCTTGCAGAACTAAACTGTTCAAAGATCTATGAAAAAAAGCCAGTACAGGATATGCTATATATAGGCAGTAATACTGAAGGCTCCAAGGGCTCCTAATTTCTTCCAGCTGAAACCAGTTTTCCTGATAACTACTCTCAGAAGTAAATCTTACTAAAGACTCTTTCCATCCACGTTTGAACTTTCTATTCTCTTCCACTTCCTCTCAAGTCCTTAAAAGTTTTTGTTTTCTAATGGCAATACATATTTTGGAAATTCTGTTAGTCAGGAAAAAATGTCAAATTATCACATCTGTGAATGTAATAAGACACAATACTTTAGAATCAAGAATTAGAGTGCAAGAAGTAGACAACACCATAATTTGTCATAGATTCCATGGCCTGAACATTTTTTTATACTATGTCATACTTCCAGAATTATGCAAATGTATGTTTTATTAATTTAATTCACTTGATAATTTAGATATTAAAAAAACCTCTAAAAAGATCTAATTTTTTTTTAAAAAGCTACTACATAGAAGTAAACTACTACAAAAGTAATTTATTAATTGGACCACAAAACTGAAATTCTTGTTATTACATGAATCTCTGAAAAAATATAGGAAATTCTATGTTTCATTATCCTAGTGAGCCATACTGAACTTTGTAACAAAGCAAGTGCTATTTATAATTTTCTTTAAAGTGCACAGTTTAATTGGCAAAATGTCAAGGCTGATTCAATCAGATTGGTGGCATGATCATTGACAACATTCTCCAAGAATTCTGATTCACATTAGAAATTGAAGACATATGTTGTGGGAGAAGATGCCTTAACAATGAAAATATTGTTGGTTCAGACAGATGGTAACTTTTTTAGTAAGGAAGATGATAGCAAGAATGTGACAGCTGAATAAAAGTTAAAACCTATTAAAACTGACAAGGTCAAAGATTGGATGGGGCAACAAGGAGGTGGATTTCGAAATAACTGTTAAAAATAATACTTTATAAAAGAAAAAGTTTTCTCTCCATGATGATCTTCATCACCAAAAACATTTGCCTTTTTTTTTTTTTTTTCAAGATGCATAACTGGTACAAAACTGCCACTGTTTGGGAAAAAAAAAAAAAAAAAAAGAGTCCCTAAAGTTCATTCAAAGTTTAATTCTTTTTATCTTGCAAATCAATACTGCTTTATGTTACTGGATTCTTTATTCAGAAGTAGTCTTTCAAGGCCAGACTGTGTAGCCTGTATTCACACGAGTGAACATGTAAGTTCTTCTGCTATAGCCAATAAATTTAATTGCTTATTTATAGATTGGCAACACATTATGGGTTTCTCTGTTCCTTTCCATTTCCAGAGAGTGACTTTAAGTCTTTGTTCATTATTTCATTTCACTTTCCTCTTTTATTTTTTCTTAACTGGTAAGTGTTCTTATTTTATCTCGTAGTTAAGTTTTTTTATATCTATACATGATTAGGTAGAGTTAATCTTGCTGCTTGGCATCGATAGCACTTTTCAAATAATTCAATTTTGAAAGCTTAAAAGAAAAATAAGAGCTTGAAATATGAAACATTAAAATTACAACCATTTAAGAAAGCCCACCTCTAAATGCCAGATTCCAATCAGAATTTATAAATTAAACTGCTTTGTCAGTGTTATATAATCTCATGTAAAAGAAAAAAAAAAAAGGTACAGAAATACAGTAATACTTTGACTTGTGATAAAACAATATTATTTGTACAAAGACTAGTTTAAACATATCAGTCATTTTATTTACTTTTCATTATGATAATTTTTCTGCTGAAAGAAAAATATTCTTCTATCAAACATTAAAAAACATTCTATTTGTGCCCTTGTAGACTTGAAATTATTTATCTTAAAATCACATTAAACCATCAGAAAACCTACAAAAATTAAATTAAATTTAGGAGAAACTGATTCCCCAACATTCAGGAATCAAAATTCTACTATTCCAGAATAAGACAATGTTTTCTCAGAACTGTAATGCTGACCCACCCTTCTAAATAGGTTCTTCTCATTAGGTCATTGAAGTTTATATGAGACTTTTCATTTCTACAGTGAATACTTTCTGGGATTTTTATTCTACTGAGTAGCTACCAATACTTGATGTTATCTTTATTAGGTAAGTGTCATTAAAAGGACAGAGAGAGAGAAAGTTGTAAGATATTTATTGTAAGGAATTGTATTTTCTGCCTAGCACTAAGCAAAATTTCATTAAAGTTTTCTGCTGGATGACGCTGCTACATTACTGTTTACTGCCAAAAGCCTCTTTTAATAACTCTTATAACAGAAATAAAACATGTACCCAGTTGTGGCATACTCGTGAGATTTTAAGACAAAGCCATACAGCAGTGCTGGCTACCATCTCAACTCTTATTTACAGTTTTGCATATACCATACTTTGGAGTGCTTAAATTTGAAACAGATAATTATTCTTATGTGGTATTTTGTAAAACAATGTCATAACCCAATCCTTGTTAATAATGTTGCCTCTTACCTTTTACAGGAAGGGATGAATATGCAGGTGGATTATCCAGGCTTACATGGATACAAGTATCAGAACAGCGTAGAACTGAGAAAATCTTGAAGTCTTCTTTGCTATTTGGCACTATTTCATGACAGACTCTCATTTCAAATGATGTGTTAAGGAGAACTTATCTAGCACGTAGGGGTAACCTAAATACTAAGTCATCTAAAAATATTATTTCCACTTTTATTGGTGATTATAGAAGATCAGAATATGCACTATCTCTCAGTCAACTATACATTCATTAGAATTCAGCATGAAAAATAACATCTGTATTCTCTGAAAGAAAAATGAAAATTATGTAAGGAAATCACTAAGAAACAAAGAATCTTCTGAGAAATTTCTCATTGGTCTTTGGAAGTATTTATGTGAGAGAAAATGACAGGCATCCATTTATACCACTTTCATGATACTTTGGGTTTTATGGATTCTGTAGTATGTAACAGCCCCATTCCAGAATCCTTCTGTAACAGATTCTTATTACAAAAGGAATGATGTTCTTTTTTCACTGAAGGTATCAAACGATTGCTGAGTGCAATATAGACAGGATTTCAGAATACATGATTGGACTTTCTCACAGGAAGGAAAAGGTTTTTTTCAGGAGTAAAAATATTTTTATAATGTGGACAGATCTTTTCCTTTGTTTCTAGGATAACATCAAACCCCCATCCCTCAGGACTGATATTTTTCTTACCGAAAGCATAATTCCTTCTGATCCAATTGTGAGTTCCAACTGTATTAAGACTGAAGGCTGGAAGTCTGCCACATCCATCTAGAATTTTAATTAGATAAAAATATGTGCTTAGACTTAAGCACAGACTTAAACTCTTGTTTGAGTGGGATCTATGTCAGTATCTTGGCAGGAGCTCAACAAATACAGCCCAAAGCAATTAAAAAAATAAGGGCTTTTTTAAGGTAATGACTTTACCTATGACTTCACTGAATGTACAGTCAAGCCCAATAATTGATCAATAAGCTTAACTTAAACATAAATCAAATTTATATGGTCTCTTAGACAGCAATGTTAGATGAAGTTTGTCATGCCTGAATTCAAAAGACTCATAGACACTTTGTCCTATTAAAACGACTAATTCGTCTTTAAAATTTTAGAAATAGCTGGGGTTTATATTACTCTAAATACATCAAAAGAGAAAGTCCATGACATTTGAACTGCAAATTTTAAAATTTTCTGCTATCTAGAAACAAGTAAAAAATTCCTTACGAAAGTTAATTTATTTTTTCTTCCACCCTCCAAATATGCTTGGCAAAATGCTTTCCTAATATCCAAATTAGGTCAATTAATTTTTCAGTATTTTAAAATTGTTATAGGTTTTCAATTTCTTTATCAGGAGTAAAATTAAATATTAGTTGTGTGCTGGATTAAGTAAATAGATTTGCTTCCCTAGGAAAGCAAAATAAAGTCCACACAGAAATCAGTCACTTATTGGAATGAAACACCATGGCGAGTGTTTAAACTGCATGAGAAAGAATTCACACCTAAAAGCAGGTGTCTAACAAGATGCATTAAAAAAATCCAACAACACAGTTTTCTTTATCTGTTCTAGGTTTTCTTTTTTCTATCTCTTCTTTTAGTAATAAATGTTTCTTGTGTTTCCATGATATTAGTTTAAAGCCCCATCTTTTATCTACCTCTTTATGTTGCCTGTCCCGAACTTCTCAGTGTATTCTCCAGTGCATTTCTAGCTCCTCTAAGACTTTTATTTGATAACTTTAAAACATTCTGATTTTGAAAGTCTTCTTTAAGTTAGGGTAGCAGCAGCATGTCACAACCAGTGTTCATATTTTAGCATGAACTTTCATTTCAGTTCTTCATACAATCTTTTACTTGCAAATTCAGGATTTAACTTTAAGAAAATAGTTAGATTTCTTTTTCAAATGAAGCTTAGCTCACCCTGCATTCTAAATAGTCAGAGAATCTTCCAGATTAATTAGAAGTCCTATAATTTACAGAATAAATTAACAGTTGAGCCAAACAGAAAAAGTAGTGATTAGAACATAAATTGTTTTATTATCTTCAGACTGGAGAAAAAGTGTTTGGTGCAAAGAGATTCTCACCATATGATTGTTACTTAAAGAAAAATCAAATTATCTGGGAAAATTAAGAGCTATTAATTAGAATATTTAGTTTTGAAACCATGTTGTTAGCTGGGGATGCTGGAAGACTTGGAAATAAAGTTATCAATTTTATCTGTTAATTATAAATTATTAGAAAAAGAGGAGAGAGAGCTGATTTCCCAAAAAATATCATTTGATCTAAAATTGGGCTCTTAGTAGCCAAGGAAGTTAATGAAAAATCGTGTAGAAGCTATGCGCAGTAGGAATAATAATTTCCTTCTTCTTTAAAAGTTCTGTCATACCTTCATAAATAGATCAGAAGTTATTTCACAATTTCATATAAAACCTGAAACGCAAATATGCCACATAAACACATAGATGTGTTTCGGATTGTAATCCTACCCAATACATTTTTCAGTCACCTGAACGTATGGAGCCCTGATATCGCATAAACAACTGAATTCACGGGGGATGAGACACCAGGAATGTTTGTGAGAAGCATGGTGCCTCTATTAACCTTCAGGGTTCTGCACAGGCACATTAACATCAAACAGGTAGACTATACTTGTAGAATCTCTTCTGGGACGTTTCTGCTTTATTGTGACTTACAACAAGGTGCCAACTCATGAGAAGAAATGAATACCCAAATAAAACTCTAAACTACTATTTTTTAATTTTTTTTTCTTTTTGAGGAACGAAAAACCAACTAAATACTACCCACAAATTTATAGCCTCTATCTTCTAAAAATATCACAAACTAAACATGTATTAGATGAACTAACAGAGAAAATATTTACCTATAATGGGAAAATCAATTTTTAGGTATGTTTCCACTCTTACAGAAGCGGAAAGTTCAAAATAAGTAAGTATCATGCCTTTGTGCCTCCTGGTTCTTCTGAAATGGAGAAGAACAGAGTAGTCAAACCTCTCAAAACTTTTGTTTTAAGCATTACCCAGTTATATTTCTGTGTCAAAGGAGGAGTCTGCGTCTAAGACCGTGGGTCTGCAGATCAGCATTGTAAGCTGCCAGATCTGTAACTCCTCTTTCCATCAGTCCTCTGTATGTTCTTATAAAAAAGGCTTCTGTCCTTTATGTAGCATTCAGTAACAGGGTTTGGTAACAATTTAACTCAGAAATTTCGTTTAAAATGAAAGGCAGTTTGTTGTTAGATTTTGCAGTGTAATCACTTTCTTACTTTCCAGAACATAGGGACAGTGAAAACCTTAAAAATATTCTTGATTTATTTTTTTTTAATTATTTTTTTTAATCCTCATCCATTAGAAGAAAGGATAACATTTTCCTTAAATCATAGGCAAAACTAAATAATGCAGTTAATCACCAATGAGATATTAAAATAAATATAACAGGAATATTTAGGTGACACATTGAAGACTGACATATATTTATCAATAAAACTGACAGCATTTAATTATCTAAAGGAAAAAAATAAAACCTTTATACATACTTGTCTATATCTCTAAAAATTTTGGGAATATGTAAGAAAAAGAAATATGAGATTTCATTTAAGACAATTTCTATCCCATAATATATATTAATATGCTAGAGGAAATTATCTTAAAAAATATTGATTAAGAGAAGAAACAGAGGCCTTTTTTACATTGCTTATCTTACTCTAGTTGGACTGTTTCTATGCAAATAAACTGCATGTATACTTCAAGCTGAGTACCTAAAACTCAGTCCATATAAACTCGCTGAGCACTTCTAAGACATAAGCAGCATAATTTATTTGGCAGCATCCTAATTAATTTGTGTTTTACCACTTTAAAAGTGGGGTTGAAATGTATTTTATTTTTAATAAGCCTTATGTTACTGAGCTACAGCTTTGCCCTCACAGTTTTATATGACAAGCAGGATTACAGAGTAAAGGAGACAAATTAACTGACCTAAACAATAAAGTGGATTCTCTGCTTCCCTTGGCTCTGTTATGCAGTTACTTGATCGTGCTTTTCAACTGCACTATTTAAATAAAAAATTCTTAAATAAGAATGGCTTTAATGCTGTACATCACTTCTATGATAATTACAGTAATATCGTTGGCACTCAGAAGTCTGTAAATATTTTTTACAGTCTACTAAAGTGTTTTGATGTGGCATTTATTAAATCAAGGAAAACTGAAAGAGAAAATAAGATGCACTACCGTGAACTGAAAGATAATAAAGACAATACAGTGGCACTGATTCATAATATTTGTATACTTGTTCTACACTGAACTATGACTAGCATTTAATCATAGTACCAAAACTTTTATTCCTCTGGTCTTTGGCCTCCTTTCCTTTACCACAGAGAGTTAGAGGTGAGGTAGTTACAAACTCATTGATCTCTTTGAAATTAGGCACAAGTAAATTCTGTTTGCTGGTATTCACAGTCTTCTTCATCCTTGCACCAGGTTTCTGATAGAGCAGGAGGCAAGCATGTGAGTCAAATGTTCAGCCCATAAGAAGGAAAATATTTCATCAACAATATATTATTACAGGTTGTAGATTTAGCACAACTTTCAGAGGGGCTGGAAATTTTCAGAGATAATAGCCTAGTTTATTTTGGTTAATTAACCACTGTAACGATCAGTAGTTTTCGTTGTTTTTTTTTTATTTAATTCTTTCCAACAATACTGGTCTATAGGATTGGTTTTTTACTTGGTTTTATATGTGAATATTTTTGGCAGGAGAGAAAACTAGAATGTACATAAGCATTTTTTGATTTTTATGATAGCAGCAAAGAACATCGTAATGTCACCTGAATTCACCACCAGAATGAGCAACAGGTATGCACTTTTTTAGCAGCCAAAATATTGTTTGCATTTTTTCGTTATTTACTTCTGTTTCATCAATTATTATAGACCTTGACTGCTCTTACTTTCATATGCAGATCTGTGTAAAACTCTTCTAAAATAGTGATGTCATATGATCAAGGGAAACTTATCAAAGAAAGTTTTACATTTTCTAATAAACTAGAACATATGAATATACATCATAAGATAATACATACTATTTACTTCCTTATAGTTTGCATTTAGCCTGACTGACTGTAAGGCCAAGCCCAAGAATAAATCTGCAGCAATTTCCTTAGGTTCAGTGTTTTGACATGGAGAGGTTCTGAATGAAGGTCAAAATCAAAATCTGTAATCAAAACTGTATAGGTATTTTTAAGATTTTTGAAAGGCACATCTTATATTACAGGCAAAGAACAGGTAAATAGTTAATGAAAATACATTTTGAAAATAAATTTGATACATTTTAGACTGACAACTCAGCAATATGAATTGATCAATTTGAATGACAACATAAATTCCGTGCCAAGAATCCTATAATTAAGGTGATCTTTCATAGTGGTCTTGGAATTAAAGTGAAATCTGACAGCTTCTCTGTGGAGAAAATGGAAATGGACATACATCTGTCTAGACTTTAATTGTGGAGGGATGCAGTACTCTATTTTCTTAGTTGCTAATAAATTTTTTTGACAAAAATAAAAGAAACTATATAAACAGCCAGCGTAATTAGGTTGAGTAAGGTGGAAATAAAACAAAATTCGATTCAGATTCTTTCCCATTGATTAGCTAAGACTAATAGTGTAGCATATTCCCACAGACTACATTATTGATACTCACAAAGAGAATTTCCAGAAGAAATCAGCAGCTCTAAACTTGAAGAAGCAAATAAACCCATAAAATCTCAGAAAACTGAGGGATTTAACTTGTATTGCTCTACTGAGTGAATTACAATTTCAACCTAGTCAGTTTACTAAATAATGTTTACTGCTTGTATACAGACACTTGAAAATTACTGTTACAGAAATATGTTGAATGTAAGGCATTAAAAATTGCCACAGGAATGAAGTCTTTCAAATGTTGTAAAAGTTATCTTGCCTTCTATTTGGTTGAACTATATTGCAATATACTTTCTTAACTGACAAATAAGTTGATTCTTGCTATTATTTGTATTACCATAATTCTTAGAAGTCCATTAGAGGCCAGGATCTCTCTGCCAAACGTGAGCCAAGAAGACAATCCCTATCCAAAGAATTTTCAAACTAAGTAAAAGACGAGACAACAGATGGAGTGAGACAGATGGTTGGAGGCTAGGAGTAGTAAAATAAAGCCCAGAGATCATATTAGGCAGTGGTTTTAGAATCTATAAATTTACCAATTGTCAGATACTTTGAAGACAGCATGAAAAACCAGAATTTTAATTGACTTTCTGAGGAATTACAATGAAGACCTGAAGATATCTATAAAGGCTTCTTGTGTGGGGAAATTAACATTTTTAATATCTACCTGTCGCTGAAAGTGTCTGAACGGCCAAAGCGACACGAAAAAAGGTTCCAGCAAAGTTTATTCCAAGAAAAAAGCAGGGACAGACGGGGCTGCTGCACAGCCCCTTAAGTACAGTTTTTGAACACACGTAATGCACATGGATAGGACAGTTCAAACTTTCACACCAGAATTCTTACAGCTAATAGGTGCATTTTCTAAACTCTACTTTCTCACAACAACTTTGCTCTTTCTCAAAACAGCCCAGTTCTTTCCCACAACAGTCCTGAGCACCTGCTCTTATTTTTCTCTCATGTTGATGTTCTTCCCAACCACTCTCGTTCAAAACAGGTCCTTGTTCTCATGAGACAGTGCTCCTGTTTTCATGAGACAGTGTTCTCTGTTCCCACGGGACAGCTTCCTCAGGATGCATCAGCATGTTGTCAGGATCAGGGCCTCCACCTTCAGTCCTCTCTTTTCAGTCCATCTCAGGGGTATACTTTGATCTGGTCAACATCCATTGCTTCGTCAGTATGTGCCAAGGTGCTGACAGACCCACTGTCACCTGTGACATCTCCCTATCTATCTATCTATATGTACATTTATATGTTTATGCATACGTAGATACGTGTCTGAAAATCTTATAAGCAATGATAATTTAACTTGTATTTGTGCATAAGATTCCCCTCAGTAAGGTGAGTCAAAAGAAAAGGATAGGTGGAAGGTAATTTAGATGAGAACCTGAAAAATATGATTCAGGAAACAGCTAATTTACCAGTACAAAGATATCTTTATTTTATTGTGTTTGCCTGGCCAGGTTTTGGTAGTGGAGGGGCTACAGAGGTGGCTTCTGTGAGAAGTTGCCAGAAGCTTTCCCCATGTCTGGCAGAGCCATTGCCAGCCGGCTCCAGGATGGACCCACCACTGATCAAGGCTGAACCAATCAGAGAAGTAATATCTTTGTGTTAACATATTTAAGAAGGAAAAAAAGTTATTGCATAGATATAGCATGTTGACCCTGGCTGGCCACCAGGAACCCACTAAAGCTATTCTCTCACTTCCCTCTGCAACTGGACAGAGGAAAGAAAATATAACAAAGGGTTCATGCATTGAGATAAGGACCAGGAGATTGCTCACTGATCACCGTCATGGGCAAAACAGATTCGAAGTGGGGATATTAATTAAATTTATTACTAACCAAATCAGAGAAGTAGAATGAGAAGTAAAATAAATCTTAAAAACATCTTTCCCCATCCCTCCTTCCTTCCCAAGTTCTACTTTCTCCTCCACCAGCAGCTCAGAGAGACGGGGAATGGGAGTTACACTCAGTTCATCACAGGTTGTTGCTGCTGCTGCTGCTCAGAGAAAAGGAGTCTTTCCCCTTCTCCCTGTGGAGACAGTCCCCCACAAACTTCTCCAGTGTGAGTCCATCCCCTGGGCAACAGTTCTTCACAAACTGCTGCAGCATGGGTCACTTTTCCATGAGGTGCAGTCTTTCAAGCACAGGCTGCTCCAGCGTGGGCTCCTCTCTCCACAGGTCATCAGGTCCCTGCCAGGACCCTGCTCCAGCATGGGCCTCCTGCAGGGTCACAGCCATCCCTGTTGACCTCCATGGACTGCAGAGTCACAGCTGCTCCATCATGGTCTTCACCACAGGCTGCGGGGGAACCTCAGCTCTGATGCCTGGATTACCTCCTCCTCCTCCTTCTTCACTGACCTTGGTATCTGCAGAGTTGCTCACATGTTCTCACTCTGCTCTTCTCTGGCTGCAGTTTTCATCTGCCCAACAACTTTTTTCTCCTTAAATATGTTATTATGGAGGTGTTACTATCATTCCTGTCTGCCTTGGCCTTGGCCACCGGCAGGTCTGTCCTGGAGCCAGCTGGCATTGGCTCTACAGGACATGGTGAAAGCTTCTGGCAACTTCTCACAGAAGCCACCCCTGTAGCCCTTCTGCTACCAAAACATGGCCACAAAAACAGGTACAACAGATGAGGGAATAGTTTGAAGCTGTGTCAGGGGAGGTTTAGGTTAGACATTAGAAAAAGGTTCTTCATCCAGAGGATGGCTGGGCTCTGGAACAGGCTCCCCCGGGGAGCACCAAGCCTGACAGAGTTCAAGAAGTGTTTTGGATGATACTCTGAGGTACATTGTGCGACTCTTGGGGCTGGTCCTGTGCAAGGCTAAGAGTTAGACTTGATGATCCTTGTGGGTTGCTTCCAATTCAGTGTACTCTGTGTGATCTGTAATTGTGCTCAGAGAAGAGCAGAGTGAGAGAAAGCTGTGACCCCATGGGAAGCCCATGCTGGCTCCTGGTAGGGTCCCATGGACCCGTGGAGAGAAAAACCCACACTAGAGCAGGTTTCCTGGTAGGACTTGTGATCCCGTGGGGGACCAACATTGGAACAGGCTGTTTCTGAAGGACTGCACCCTCTGGAAAGGTACCCATGTTGCAGCAGTTTGTGAAGAGCTATAGCACAAGGGAAGGACTTGCAACTGTCTCCTGTGGGAGGGACCCCATACTGGAACAGAGGAAGGATTCTGCTCCCTGACCAGCAGTAGTAACAACCTGTGATGAACTGACTGTAACACCCATACCCCATCTCCATGTGCATCCGGGGAGAAAGAGGTAGAGCCTGAAAAAGAGGGAAGGGTGGAGGAAAAAGTGTTTTTAAGGTTTGCTTTACTTCTGATTATCCTGCTCTGATTTTGTTTGGTAATAAATTCAATTAAATTCCTCAAGTCAAGACTGTTTTGTCCGTTACAGTAATCAATGAGTGATCTCTCTTTGTCCTTACCTAAACTCACGACCTTTTGTTAAATTTTCTCTCCCCTATTCACTTACAGAGGCAAATGATAGAATGGCTTTGGTGGGCACCTGGCATCCAGCCAGGTTCAACCCACCACTAATCTAAGTCTACCTTTTCATTCTGAAGATGTATTCCCTCAAGTCACATGGTATTTTTAATCCAAATAATATTTGTGTGAATAGCTTTACTATGTGTAAAGCCACTATACTTCTGAACAGTAGCCCACATGAATCAGCTCTGTGATGGATCTCATGCTCTTCTGAATGAACACAGATTATTGACAAAACTTAAACTTCACATACCTCTGAGAGAAGTTTCAGGCTTTTCAGATATGAGGAACAAACAAAATTCCTGCTACCAGTAATGCACTTTAAGCTCTGGTGGAATACTCTTGGCTCACAGATGGAAATTCTACATTGTCTAATAGTGTGTCTTGACATGACCTACTATCCAGAGTGACAAGTATTCATGGGGATAATGTTTCCCTGATTCCCACACCAACTGACAAGAATAATTAATCTTCTGATGCTGAAGAGGAAAAAAGTATTGATTCAGATACTAAGCAAGGAGATCAAGTAATGTCAAAAAGCTTAATTTTGCCATGCTGTTATTGAGGAAAGGAGGAAATGCATGTTTTCTACATTTTCTCTTCTAAACTGCTACCATAGGCTTGAGTTGCTTCATTTGGAACCAGTATCAAGAACTGAAGCCCAACAACCTTCAGAAATTCTGTGGCAATATAAGTGGCAAAGGTTTCTGGGAATGGTCAGTCATCAACAGGGAAAAACAAGTGGGATAGTGTGGTAGGTTGACCTTAGCTGGAAGTAAGGTGCCCACCAAGCTGTTCTTTCACTCCCCTCCTCAACATGACAGGGAGGGGAGAAAATAAGATGGAAAAGAACTCATGGTTCAAGACAAAGTCATTTTAACAAGGCAAAGGCACAAGCTTTGTGCAAGGAAGCTGTGAATTTTCCTTTGCTGTGAAGTCAAGAAAAACAAAAGATTAATCTCTGTGTTCCATCAGCAGGCAATGTCAAGCCATTTCCTGGGAAGTAGGACTTCAGTATGCACTGTGGTGGCTTCAGAAGACAACTGTTATAACAAAAAATGTCCCCCCACTCCTTCTTTCTTTCAGCTTTTAGAGCTGAGCAAGCATGATATGGTATGGAATATGGTCAGTTTGGGGCAGCTGTCCTGGCTAGGTGCCCCTCTAAGATCTTGTCTATCTCCAGCCTTCTGGTAAGGGATGAATATTGGAGAGATAGCGCTGATACCGTGCCAGCACTGCTCAGCAGTAGCCAAAACACTGATGCATTTTCAGCACCTTTCTAGCTACCAATACAAGGCAGAGCACTATGAGGGCTACTTTGGGGAAAATTAATCTCAGACAGACCAATATAGATAGAAAACAGTTCATGAGAAAATTTTTCATCATCAGGACAGGGAAGCAGGCTATGCAGAGTGCAGTTGTGCAACTTGACCCTGTTTTGAGCAGAAAATTAGGCTAGAGATGTCATGAGGTCCCTTCCAACCTGAATTACTCTGTGAAACAATGTAACCTAATTTAGAACTGGGAACCTACTGTTGAAGGAAGACACAACACACCATGAACTGTAGAGAATAGTAGATCTGCCAGAATGCTTTACTGCGTCATAATTTTGACTTCATAATTCAGGAGAAATGCTTTTGGAAAGTTTTTCTGGTACGGACCTTCACTAAGACAGTGGAAGTGTCTAACATGGAAGCACTATGGCTGCAATATTGCCATTGCAAACAGAACAAGAACAAGTACTAATTTTGAAAGAGATCACCAGTGGGAAATGTGGTATCTGAATGATAGTAAACCAAGACTATTGACACTGAAAGTGTCCGTATTCACAATCGAAAAGACAGGTCCAACACATTAAAAGACAGACCTAGTGTGCCCAGAACTTTAAGGGAAAAGGAGAGATAATTATTTGGAAGACTAGAGAGTTTAATATGAAGTTTCTGAAATAATTTCTGCTGCATGGGAAAGACTACATCAAGGTACAGGGGGAATAGCACAAAGAGAATATCAGGTAAAACGCTAGAGAAAATAGAGTGGACTTGCATTCTGAGTTTGCATCGTGTTTTTGTCTGCAGAATTTCTTTTCCTTTCAATACACAGTAATTGCTCGTAATGATTAGAAAACTAAATTCTGGCCAGTAATGAGAGATCTTCAGAACTAAAGGCTGGATACTTGAGTAAAAAGTGAGCTGCCCTCCACAAAAAAATCAAAACACAAGTTACAGGCTTCACATTTCATAATATTATCAAAAAAAAAAAAAAAAAACAAACCCAAACCCAAACCAAATCCAAACACCTAAAAAGTAGAGTTAACATCACAAATGTAATTTTCAGTTTGTTATTTTTTGTTGTATTCTAATTTTTTTCTTGTGTCTTCATTTTTCTTTTTTTTTCTTTTTTTTTTTTCTTCTGGCAATGCAAAAAATTGTTTTAACTAGTTTGCATTAGATTTTTAGCTTTCCTCCCCCCCTGCTTTCTATCCAGTTTAATTCTGAGAAAAAGGGCAAAAGAAAAGAAAATCCATGTAAAGGTGAGGACTCACTATATGTGTGTGAGTATCAAAGCACAAACACAAAATAATACACACGTTAAAAAACATTCCTATGTAAAATTGAAAGAATTTACAAAATGTCAATGTTTTATTTTTTTTTAATTTTATCCAGATGGAAAGAAAATGTCTTCAGTGATATTCCTAAATTCCAAATGTTTCAATCAGTGCTACACAAAAATAATTGTTAATACTTTCTATATGATATAATTCTTTCTATATGAATACCTCTTATTTTTGCCCAGATTAGACTATGTTTTTGAGGAAACTAAAGATATCTATACTTGATAAAAAGATTAAAAGTACTGTAAAAGGATATAAATTCCCTAGTCATATAATTAATATTAAAAAACAGTCTGCTTTATTTGTACACTTTTGTGTTTAGTGATTGGATGTTGCATTCTGGATCAAGTGAATAATATTTCCATAGCATCTTTAAAAAAAAGAAACAAAAGAATAGTCATTTTTCCTTTGGCATTAATGGTATCATATCAATACCTTAGGGGAGTCTTAGAGGATAATACATCTCTTTTCTTCTCAATGTTTATACGTAGATTTGGAATTACCAGTATGGTTCATGACAGCTTTCTGAAGAAACCTTTTTGCAAGTTTTGTGAAGAAACCTTCATAGGAAGCAGGCCACATATGAAGACCAGTGTTGTCTTGAGTGGGAGGAATGTGTGAATGTGTGTAGGTATTTTAGGATTTTTTCCTGTCTTTTTTTCACTAGTACTTGAAAGGATTCAGAGTAACTGATCTTTTTAATATCTTGGCCAACTCTTAAAAAAAAAGCTACTAACCTAAATGTTTCATTTTCCAAAGTCTGGATTTAGGCCTTTGAAATCAGGAAGATTTTTTTCTATTCCTATTTATTCTGTTAAATTATATTCTCAGTGACAAGGATATAGCAAAAGTAATATTTTCCTCTGATGTAAAAGAACAGTATCTGTACATGTCTTAATATGTTTTGAGACAAACTATAGGAGAACAAATTGATTTTCCAGTGCATTTGTTATTCTCAAGACTCCTGAAATGTCATCAAGTGAGGAAAGCTAATAGTCCTGTTTATTAAGTCAGGCTTTGTTACATTAGATTTTCTCAGGTAATTAGTGCAGTTTTACAACTAAAATAGTTTCCACAAAGAATCCAAAGGGTATACTTCCTGCTAATGTAAAATAGCTCTAGTTGAACCTACTACTATGTGGACTCATTATTTTTTTTTAAATCTAATTTGATGCCTGATTTTTTGTTCACTTCTCTTATCCTGATTCAGGTCATTTTCCTGAGAAAGTATGTTTCAGTCAATTTAACTATGAATTGATTTGTAAATACATGGTAAAATAGTTTACAATTAGGTTTTTAATTTAAACTTTTAAAAAAAGTACTGTTACTTTTCACTTTTTCTTCCTGTTGGAAAGTATGGTATCTTCAGATGTATTTACTACAACCTAATTGTGGTAGGCTTTGGAACTATGATACTTCGTGTTCATAATTTTTTTTTTCCCACATGAGCACTCTTACGAACCTGCATTTTTTCTTTATGCAGTACACTGTCATCATCTTAGAAACAAATGTGTATACATTTGCAGTATAAATAAGAAATTAATAGAAGCAGTAAAGGAAAACAAATTACAATGTTCTCAATAATTCCGGTTTCTCAAATCCCGATGAAGATTGGAGGAATCCACTCTCTTCCTGTATATTAAAAAATATATATATATATACTTTTTAATAAGGCTGGGAATAACTGCAGTTATCTTTCAATATTTCTGTCCTGTAAACAGAACAAATGTAACACAATGTCATACAATGAGCAAAGAGAAAGTGTCTGAAACCTATGCAGCTCCTTATAAAGATTATTACAGACCACTACAAATATTTTGTTATTTTTTTTCCTATAAGGAAAAAAATTGATAGAAAAGTCATTAACTATATTGAAAATGCTAGGTTGGGTGAAACAGCAGTGAGAAGAAATACAGTAGAAAAAAAGAAAAATATTTCAAACTGTCCACTCAAAGCCTATATGAAGTTTGAACTTCCTACAAACGCAGGCAACAATTCTTTTCTAAATTTAAATAAAGATTAGACTCTTTTTTTTTAAATTTCTTTAATCAGAAGGTAGTTGTTTAATTTTAATGAAGTTTTATTTGATCTACATTGCTCTGAGGAAGTAGGAGAGAATTTATTTTAATAATTTTTGAAGACGTGGGGCAAGAAATGGCAGAAGAAGATTGGTATTCATTGAGCTGTAATTTAGGAAGAAATAAAAAAAAGGGATGAGAATAGAGAATCTAGTTGATGATTGTTGGTTTTTCCCATGGGATTAAGCAGCCTTATCTCACAGTGCCTTCAGAGGGTGTTAAGAATATTTTGAATTTTTTTTATGTACCCCATTCATTCACTCGAAAGCATGAAAATATTTTTCTTCTATCTTTTTTCCTACTAAAATTTTAAAAATCAAACTCAATCAGTTCTGTATTGTTATTAAAGTGTATTTTCACTAGTGCATAAATTCCTGGTAGATAAGAAAGTATATAATACCAAATCCATTTCAAACATTCAAGCATTTTTAAAAGACTTATTAAAAACTATGGAACACAGCTTTTTGAACCACAATGATATTTTATCAGCCATGGAAACAAGTGGAAAAAATTAATGTTGGTACACTTTCAAGCTTCACAGAACAAACTCTCCAGATAACACAGGATAATCAGTAACGAAGAAGTTTAAACTGCATTTCCATCTTCTTGTCTAAAAATGGAACTTTTCCTAGTTACAGTTTTCAACCTAATTGAAGTGTTATTGAAGATTTCTTTTTACAAAGACAACTGTTATCCCTATGAAATTAAAACATTTATGAGGAACAGCTTGATGACTGAATAGTTTCTTCCTTTGTAATGTTAATTATTCTTATAAAGAAGACGCAAACAAAAAATGGTCTGTATCCAGTTTCGGGTACAAAACGTAAAAGAGGACATTTTTCATCAAATATGCTAAGACTGCATATTTTCATTACAGATCATTACCTATCTGAGGTCAGACTCCCAAAGGTGCTAAAAGATGTTAAAAAGTAGCCATTTGGGAACATAACTTTGCCTATACAGATTCGTACAGTTCAACCACATGGCTATCCAAATACATGCATAGTTTTGATACATTTTAACTGAATGTTTCATTGTTAATAAATATCTTGAAACAGAGGACTTTCAGAGGTTAGTTTTGATGGAAAAAACTGCCAAATGTACTGTACATGTGTGTATTTCTCTCTGTTTGAGTAGTTCTCACCATTGCACAGGGAACTTCTTTAAGCACACACTTAGTTATATGATGATTTAAGCACGATTTTAGCCAAAAGTCCTGAAGTCTAGTACATGCTTAAATGCTTTAAGTTCAAGATTATTTTTTATTTACAACACTACTGCTGGCGTAAATCCAAAAATGAGGGATAAGATTGGAACTAATCTTGTCTTCTTGTACATTTCTATAAAATCTGTACAGTCTTCACAGTTTTTATAAAATCAGTATTTCTTTTTCAGTAATGTAAGAAGCAAAACTCCTAGCATCTAGATCTACAAACTTTTCTTGTAGTCTCATGCTATCTATCTGATTCCAGAGATTAATAATAATAATAGTTATTAATTTCATAAAATTATAGAATGGATCTGATTGGAAGGGACCTTACACATCATTTAGCTCCAGCCTCTCTGCCATAGACAGAGACACCTTTCACTAGATCAGGTTTCTAAGAGCCCCATCCAACATGGCCTTATGTCATCAACCACAAAGGGAGTGGGAAAAGTAAGAGAATAATCTGTCTAAGCTATCTTTATCAAAATATGAGCTAAAAAGAACCCAAACAAAAACCTAACAAAACCCAAACCAACTCAAAAAATAAAGTAGTTTGTAGATGATGGTCACATGATCTTATACAGGTGTTAAAAAAGTGTTCTGCTTTTCCATTGTAATGTTGTAAATCAACTGCCATCACTCAGAGAAGTCAGGGAAACTTCCATGTCCTAAATTAAAATAATATTTAATTTTTTTTATTTCCTGTGTTTCTGAAGGTTTGGTAAACAAGAATTTCATAGATCTCTTGGAAATACCTGGAACAGATCTAACTTCCACTATTGGCCCATCACAGACCACCATGACACCCTCTTCATCAATAACTACTTCTTACATGACTCTTGCAGTCTTCCAGAGGACAGTTGCTCCTATGGGAATAAATGAATCAACATTGCATTTATAAAAGCAAAACCAGAGTATGATAAAATAGAACTGTCGTTCTATTTTAGAACACATTACAACATTACATGGATTAGTTTGCATGCTTAAAATATTAACCTGCTATAGAAAATATTAAGGGAAGGGAGGGGAGGGGAGGTAAATCTGGTAATTTTTCAAAATATTTTTCTCAATAATATTAATAATGAAAAATACTGTAGGCAACATAAGGAGTTGCCCAATTTAGTATGTAAGTATAAAAAATGACACAAAATAGACATATTTTTCTATGTCCAAAGGAAATTGTTGACTGACTAACAATTTCTGTAGCTGTAGTTAGTTTTAAGTACAGCTAAAGCAAAAAAACAGCAACCTACATCTTGAGTGCTTAATACTACTTTTCAAAAAAATCAAGAAAAATTTTTATCCTACCATTTTGTTCGATCAAGTACAACTGAGAAAATAGATTTTGTTATTAAAAAATGGTCCTTTAATTATATTTAATTGATACAGTTATTATCAAAGTTTTGATAGGATTTTGATATTTGCTCCTATACTTGATAGGAATTTATAAATCATGAATTTTATGTAAAATAAAATAATTACAAATTAAACTGAATTCCTGCCCACATATTTAACACATTTGCTTGTATTTAGAAATATTTAAATTCAAGGAACTAAAGTTTTTGTCAGATGAGTAATACTTAGAGGACTCTACAGCTCACAAGTTAGCAGAAATATTAACACTAGAAAGTAATTCCACTTAAGCTCATTTTAAAAACACAGGCCTGGGTTTCCATTTTGACCTCCTTTGCTCATGTAATCTTCAGTATATCAATACTGGAGACATGTGACCTAGTGAATTTCATATTTTTTAGAAGATTATAAAGCCTCTAGAGCATAATGTATAAAAGTACTAATTTTACAAATCAATGACTATAGTGTATTTGTTTATAATAGATAGCACATTAAAAGTACATAGTACTTGATCTTCATGTCAAGAAGTGTTCAATAACCATATATTCTATATTATTTCCAACTGAATCATCAGTAGGAGGCCCTGATTTGTCCACTGACCTGTAAAAAGACACATTTAAGATTGTTTAGCTTCTCATGTCTTCCTTCTCCTCTTTGAAAGAGAATTTCCAAAGACCAGACAAGATCAAGTTGTTATTAATTCATCTAACTTTCTTGAAGTTATTAGTCTATGATTTTATTTTTGTTCAATATTAAGTTCAATTGTTCTTCCTTTTGACTTCAAATACATATATATATTCAATATATATTTGTGAAATTGCCTTCCATCAGCTCACGCGTCTTCTGTTTCTTAGTGAAACAAGGGTCAGGCCTAAAAGAGTTAACTGAGATATCTGGGCCTGGTGAGAAAGCCCTCCCTAACATCTACTCTGGCTATGCTGCTAAGACTCATTCTGTTGTGTTCACTGGATCAAAAATGTAGAAGAATACTAGAAGCGGTATACAATAAGCCTAGGAGTAATAAGTTAAGATAAGGTAGGATAAGGTAGGATAAGGTAGACATTTGAATAGGAGAAACAGGCCTAGGCTGAAAGCGAAGGCTTTCTCCAAGCTTCAGTAATTGGGGCAAGAACAATAGAAAGGTAGAAAGGTCAGAGTAAGAAAGATGAGAAAAAGATCCTCAACTTGAGGCCAAAGGCTGGATGGACCCCCAATATTGAGTGTCAAAAGAAGCACCGCCCTAAGCTCCACCTAGACTCTGCCTATCATCAATATGTATAGTGTTGCAATCATATGAATACGTATAAAAATCATGTATGAAAACTATATAAAACCTCTGATTTTGTGTGATACCTTCAAACAAGTTTGTCCAGCATGAGCTAGCTTGTTCCCAACGTTGAATAAACAAATACCTTACTGCTTAAAGATACAAAAGTTTCTGAGCAGTTAATCGTTCCGAGGTTTTTTGGCATGACTAGTTCTGACGTAATCCCTAAATAGCAACCAAAGTCATCAGAAAGCCAAAAGATGGAATTCTCTGAATTACTGAAAACATACTCCTCTTGTAATTATTTACCTCTAGGGTGCTGGAAGTAAGATATCATCCTTCCACTTTTTTTGTTCTCTAATGTAGGACTTTGTGGAGTCTTTGGATGCTTTGAATGATGCACATCTGAAACAAACTTGTTGCTGTAATTCCAGAATAAAATTTGGTAAAACTAACTGGGTATTTGTATGATTCATCCAATTATGTTTAGCACATGCATTTTTTTTCTCCACTTCATGGTTAGATTATTGCTTTGCACTCCTTTATATTTTTTTTATGAAGTTTGGCAAGGGTGTATAGTAACTATGAGCATAAGTGAATGATTTTTTTCTTGACTTTTAAACTATATAAGCTTCTTCACACTACTGGAAAGTATTACACAACAGTCTTTGCTTATCACTGTTTCTGCTACATAATTTTCTCATGCTTTTGTGGATCATTTTAAAAGGTCTACAGAATCTTTACCTTTTGGTCAACTGTAAATGAAAGTTTATCTACAATACAATACAACTGTATCTGCAAATGCACAGACAAAAATAATATAAAAGTACTTCCTTTGCCAACACTTCACTATCTCTATTTCAATTAATTTTTGCCCTCTGTGCTAGGTATTAAACAAGTAAATAAACAAAACTCCAGACCTGTCAGATAATCTTGAAAAATCATCTAGCACAAACTAAAGATAAAATTGAATACATTTCAATCATTCCTGAAAGAAAGATGTTTAATCTGCCTTTCCAAACCCCCATGAGAGGGGATTCCATAAATTCCATTGCAAAATATTCCAAAGTTCCATTGTATATATCACAAGAAACATATCTCTAACCACAGTTTATCCAATTTGACAGAATTTTCCAAACTACGGTTCATCATGAGGATTGGTTCCTATAACTTCTTCAAAGCTATTTTTCCTAAATGTGAATAGAATAATTTGATATTATAAAAGAAATATGAAAGAAGGAAAGAAGGGGAGAAGTAAGGTAGATTAGAATAATCTTACAGACATAATCAGGGTTCTTGTTACTTGGTACCTCCTGAAAAGGAACCTTTACTTCATCTCTGTTTAAAAAATATCCCTTCACTTTTATTCCATAAGAATGCCTTCTTTCTCTTACAGGATTGAATACACTACATAAAAATTTCACAATCATCATAGCATCTATCATTATATTATCCTGGAACCATATACTTATTCTTCCCTTCATATTCCCAAGGCAAAGAACATTGGCAGACCAAGAGGGAGGATGTGGTACTTATAAATTGACCATGGATCTTCTATTTCCCATCTGAAAGCTTTGCTCACAAGCTTGCTCTCAGTCCCCCTCAGCTTCTTTCATCTTGAGAATCCTCATTAGTAGTAATAACATGCACATAATTAAAGCCCAATGAAGTATCAACTACATCCTTAAGCTTTTCTTTATACTTAGAATGACTCGAAAGCTTCTTCCTAGCAAGCATTGCACTTGGAAATTTTGTTCTTCAAGCATGACAATGTTGTCATTGCAAAGATAGTTACTGATTTTCTTTCATGTTACAGCTAAGAAGTCGCAGACCAGCCTTCTGTTTTCATAGTATCATTCCCTCTTCCCTTTCAAAAATGTAGTTTCAGTTGTCTGTTTAAAAACACCTTTGTTTATTCTACTTCTTTTGGAGTTCTTCCTTCAATATGGATTTTTTGTGTTGATTTGTTGTTTTTTTTTTCCCTTCTTGATTATGTTTTTGTTTTGTTTTTTAAATTTCAGTTTTCAGTCTTTCCTCTTCTCTACTCAACCAAATGTCTTCAATATTTCTGAATAGTCTCAGCCATGCCTCACTGAATTCACTGAAATACTGAAATCTTTTATGCATATTTATATTCTGTCTCTCTTACTCTGTGTTTTACATTGTAAAGTTGTTTCCTTGAGGATGACTGTTTCCTGGATGCGAAACTCCCATCTGCTTTGTCTGGTAGCTCTTGACTTGAAGAATGTATTTGCAAACAAAAGATATGCTGTATTGACAAATGCAAAGAGATTTGTGTCTTGGTCACAGGTTTTTCTCTGCAAGCAAAGGGATTTTCTTATTTCCTCTGTATCCCATCCAGAGACCAGAATAAAATAGGTATCAAGGTAGTAAGTCTACTATATGCTTCATTCAAAACAGGTCTCATCCTCTATACTATTAATTCTTCTTTCCAAGAGTTTACCAGTTATTTTGCAGTAACTTTTACAGAAGCTTTTGTCAGACTTCTCTAACACTTATTATCCATTTTGTTATCCATCGACACAGGGATAGGAGAGACAGTTTTTTAAAATCATATGTGTTCTATTTCTTTTTAGATTTTTCCCAAGCACAGCAAGAGTAGCTTTTACTGGAAAAGGTTTCCAGTAAAGAAATAAAGTAGGAAAGTTGCTAGCTTTTCTAGTTTAACAGGATTTTTTCTGTTGGCTTTTTTTTCCTCTTCCCAGTGTATTCTTTCCTTTTGTTTTCTGTTGTCTAAAAACCTGATAAATAAGAAGTGTTTTGGAACATTCCTGGTCCATACAGAAAGCAAATAAGTAAGCATTTATGTGAAATGGATGGTAAATTTCTTTGGATATAAAAAACTGGGTAAATAATGCATATTGCTCTATCATCATCCCCAGTTGTTTTAATTAATAATTATAAAAACTATTGCTACATAAATTTAATATAATTAAATACTTACAGATATAGTAATTTAATATAACCAACATGTTTAATGAAATATGATTAATATATTATAATAATGTGTTGCTTACAAAAAAGTAAATCAGTTTGCATAGACCTTTAAACAGCAATCAACAGTGAAAAGTTAAGATTGTTGATTCAAGACAAATCAGAATAATTTTTGTTGCATACTACCTTAATAATTTTTGAGAACATTTTATTTCTTTCATGAATTTTCCTTAGATTTTATTATACACAGATAACACATAGATTACATACAGATAATAGCTGTTTTTTGCAGACATATGGTAAGGTCAGGATGAAGATGAAGGAGAAAATTACTTCATCATCAAAAAAATTTTTAAAGCTAAAAATTGCTAATAACACTGATACATTAACTATGGACAAAAATTGGCCTCTTTGAGATCCACTTTGATCTGAGAGGGCTGTGTAATGTTCTCACAGTATGAAATTTATTTATGATTTTAAGAATGTGGAAAGAAGCTCTCATTAAAGACCTTATTTCACTAATTTTTACTTTAGATATAATTTTTTACAAGAAAAAATTACATGAATAAATGCAACTGCTAAAGCAATCAAAATATTCTATGTTGTGATTGTTCTGTTATTTTATTATTTTAAATTACTGTGCTGGTTTAAGAGTTAACCAGCAGGGGAAATGAACTCAACTCAAAGGAGAGATTATAAGTCAGAATAACAATTTACTAAAATAATACAGTAAGTACAATCATACAAACAAACAATTGGTCTTAACCCACAAAACCCAAATGTATAACCCAGTACCCTGGGGCATGAACAACGTGGTGTTCCTTGGGCCCCGCTTGAGTCCAAAGTAAAGGGAGAGGGGAAGAACCTGCTGGTGGGAGAGCTGTTGCAGTCTAGTCAAAAGTGGTGATTGCAGTGAGATGCTGGGGGGAGAGCTGTTGCAGTCTGGTCAAAGTGGTGATTGGAGTCCAGTATAGGGTGGTGGTCCACGTCTGTTTGAGAGCGATGAGCCGCAGTCCTTCTCTGGATCCCACAGAGTGGTTAAAAATGTTCCAAGACTCCAAGATTATATATCCTGCAGTTCAGGCAGAAATGCTCAGTGCTTCCCTCAGGGCGGGGAGTTCCACAAAGGGTGTGAGGACAGGAGCATCCTCCTATCTCACAGGCCTCTTAACACCTAGTTTATAGCCTGAGGAGTCAGGCTCTATGGGCAGATGGTGTAAATGGTTCATTGATAACAGTTTCTGGGAAATGGCATGGAAGGCTATAGAATACACAGTTTTGGGTTACACCCATACCCTGATGAACTGGTCTCAGTTGTCCTAACTAGGACATTATCCACCCCTTATTCTATGCCATCCATGTCATGCCCAAATTAACCCCCTTTAAAAAACTATATCCCTTTAAAACTATATACATCTATCTATATATATATATATATACAATGAAACATTACAGACCATTCTCACTCAAAATTAGGTCCCCTTGTGGTACACAACGTGTCTCCCCATCTTTTTGCATTACCCACCAGGTGGAACCAGGTCCTTGAGCAAAAACAATCCCTCGGATGGGTTTGCCTTTGCTTGAGGTGGGACTAATCCATACAGTCTTCCCTAACATTCCTCTCATATGTACCACGGGGACTTTATCTCCATCTACAGTATGCAAAAGTTCTGATTGGGCAGGGCCAGCTCGATTGATGGAGCCTCGGGTGTTGACCAACCAGGTGGCCTTTGCTAAATGCAGCTCCCAGTGTTTGAGAGTCTCCCCACACAGTGCCTTCAGGGTGGTTTTCAGCAGTCCGTTGCACCGCTCAACTTTTCCAGCAGCTGGTGCATGGTAGGGGATATGATACACCCACTCAATGCCGTGCTCTTTGGCCCAGGTGTCTACGAGGCCATTCTTGAAATGGGTCCCATTATCAGACTCAATTCTCTCCGGGGTGCCGTGTCGCCACAGGACTTGTTTTTCAAGGCCCAGGATGGTATTCCGGGCAGTGGCATGAGGCACGGGGTATGTCTCCAACCATCCAGTACTCCCTTCTACCATGGTCAGTACGTAGTGCTTGCCTTGGCGGGTTTTGGGGAGCGTGATGTAGTCAACTTGCCAGGCTTCCCCATACCTGTACTTTGACCACCGTCCACCATACCATAGAGGCTTCACCCGCTTGGCCTGCTTGATGGCAGCACACGTCTCGCAGTCATGGATGACCTGTGAGACAATGTCCTTGGTTAAGTCCACCCCTCGGTCACGAGCCCATCTGTATGTTGCATCTCTCCCCTGGTGACCGGAGGCGTCATGGGCCCATCGAGCCAGAAATAATTCTCCTTTGTGCTGCCAATCCAGATCTACCTGAGAGACTTTAATCCTGGCGGCTCGGTCCGCCTGCTCGTTGTTACGATGCTCCTCATTAGCCCGTTTCTTGCCTACATGAGCGTCTACGTGACGGACCTTCACACTCAGCTTCTCTACCCGGCCAGCGATGTCCTGCCACATCTCCGCCGCCCAGATGGGTTTCCCTTGGCGCTGCCAGTTGGCCTTTTTCCATCGCTCCAGCCATCCCCACAGAGCATTGGCCACCATCCATGAGTCAGTGTAGAGATAGAGTCTTGGCCACTTCTCTCGTTCAGCTATATCCAAAGCCAACTGAACGGCTTTAAGCTCTGCAAACTGACTTGACCCACCTTGTCCTTCAGTCGCTTCTGCAACTCGCCGTGTGGGACTCCATACAGCTGCCTTCCATTTTCGGTTTGTCCCTACAATGCGGCAGGAGCCATCCGTGAAGAGCACATATCGCCTTTCATCTGCTGGTAGCTTGTCATATGGTGGGGCCTCCTCAGCCCGTGTCACCTTCTCCTCCTCTTCTTCAGAGGATAGTCCGAAACTCTCACCTTCGGGCCAATTGGTGATAATTTCCAGAATCCCAGGGCGATTAGGGTTCCCTATCCGGGTTCGCTGCGTGATCAGAGCGATCCACTTACTCCACGTGGCATCGGTGGCGTGATGTGTGGAAGGAACTCTTCCCTTGAACATCCAGCCCAGCACTGGTAGTCGGGGTGCCAGGAGGAGCTGCGCTTCGGTGCCGATTACTTCTGAGGCAGCTCGAACTCCTTCATAGGCAGCCAGGATCTCTTTCTCAGTTGGTGTATAACTGGCTTCAGATCCTTTGTATCCCCGACTCCAGAATCCCAGCGGTCGTCCTCGGGTCTCCCCAGGCACTTTCTGCCAGAGGCTCCAAGAAGGGCCATTCTCCCCGGCTGCGGTGTAGAGCACGTTCTTCACGTCCTGTCCTGTCCTTACTGGCCCAAGGGCTACCGCATGGGCAATCTCCTGTTTAATTTGTTCAAAGGCTTGTTGTTGTTCGGGGCCCCACTGGAAATCATTTTTCTTCCGTGTCACAAGGTAGAGAGGGCTTACAATCTGACTATACTCGGGGATATGCATCCTCCAAAAGCCCACAGCGCCTAGGAAAGCCTGTGTTTCCTTCTTGCTGGTTGGTGGGGACATGGCTGCTATTTTGTTAATCACCTCCATGGGAATTAGGCGGCGTCCATCTTGCCACTTCACTCCTAGGAACTGAATTTCCTGAGCAGGTCCCTTGACCTTACTCCGTTTAATGGCAAAACCGGCTCTTAGGAGAATCTGGATTATCTTCTCTCCTTTCTCGAAGACTTCGCCCGCCGTGTTCCCCCATACAATGATGTCGTCAATGTACTGTAGGTGCTCTGGAGCCTCACCCTTTTCCAGTGCAGTCTGGATCAGTCCATGGCAAATGCTGGGACTGTGTTTCCACCCCTGAGGCAGTCGATTCCAGGTGTACTGCACACCTCTCCAAGTGAAAGCAAATTGTGGCCTGCACTCAGCTGCCAAAGGAATGGAGAAAAAGGCATTGGCAATGTCAATGGTGGCATACCACTTGGCTTCCTTGGACTCCAGCTCGTACTGGAGCTCCAGCATGTCCGGCACAGCAGCACTCAGGGGTGGTGTGACTTCATTGAGTCCACGGTAATCCACCGTCAGCCTCCACTCTCCGCTGGACTTACGCACTGGCCATATAGGGCTATTAAAGGGTGAGCGAGTCTTGCTGACCACCCCCTGGGTCTCCAGTTCACGGATCATCTTATGTATAGGGGTCACAGAGTCTCGGTCGGTGCGGTATTGCCGACGGTGCACTGTTGCTGTGGCTATCGGTACCAATTGTTCTTCAACCTTCAGCAGTCCCACAGCAGAGGGGTCCTCTGAGAGACCAGGCAAGGTGTTCAACTGTCTAATTTCCTCCGTCTCCACAGCAGCTATGCCAAAAGCCCAACGAAGTCCTTTTGGGTCTTTGAAATACCCACTCCTCAGGTAATCTATGCCAAGGATGCACGGGGCCTCTGGGCCAGTCACGATGGGGTGTCTGTGCCATTCCTTCCCAGTCAGGCTCACTTCAGCTTCCAGTACAGTCAGCTGTTGGGATCCCCCTGTCACCCCAGAAATGGAGATGGATTCTGCCCCTACGTATCTTGATGGCATTAAAGTGCATTGTGCGCCGGTGTCCACTAAGGCCTTATACCTTTGTGGCTCTGATGTGCCAGGCCACCGAATCCACACTGTCCAATAGACTCGATTGTCCCTCTCCTCTACCTGGCTAGAGGCAGGGCACCCCTAGTCCTGGTCATGGTACTCATTGTGCTCTTCTTGTGGGTATGACCTGGAGGTCCCTTCAAGAGGATCAGACGTATCATCATTCCTGTACCGTCTGGAGTCTTGCCCACGAGAGACTGGAGCAACGTTTACCCTTGAAGAGTTCCTTGTGGTACTTGTTCCTCTTTTCAGTTCACGTACCCGGGCTGCTAAGGAAGGGGTGGGTTTCCCATCCCACTTCCTCATATCTTCTCCGTGCTCACGGAGGTAAAACCATAGATCGCCACGTGGAGTGTACCTTCTCTCCTTAGCTGGGGGACGCTGGCTCCTAATAGCAGAGACTCTTGTTTGTCCTGGTGAGATATGGAAGATCCCTTCCTTAATTTCCTCTCTTAGCTTCTGGTGTCCCTCTTCAATTTTCTCTTCCAGGCTTCGGACGTGTTCAGCCAGTTTGGTTTCCACAGATGAGACGTGGGCTCGTAATGGGGCGGTGACAGTGTCTTCATACATCCTGAGTTTACTAACCAATGCTCCCACCTTGTCCTCTCCCTCCCTCCATTGCAGCGTTGCTAAGTAGCGGGAATACATTTCTGGCCCGAGTCGTGCAAACTTTAACCACATCTGGGAGGTGCACTGTACGCCATCTGGACTTTTAGGGAATCTTTCATCGTCTGAAAAGATTATCTCCAGTACAGCTAACTCCCTTAAGCACCGGATACCTTGTTCCATCGTGTTCCACTGTCCTTGCTGTACGTGGAGGTCCTCCTTGCAAAGGTATCTCTCCCTCACACTGCACAACAGTCGCCGCCAGAGGCTGAGAGTTTCCTGCCTCCTTCCAATCCCCTGATCAATGACTACATCTCGAGACAGGGACCCCAGCTGTCTGGCTTCACTCCCATCTAGGATTGTATCGTTAGCTGCGGCATCCCAGATTCGGAGCAGCCAGGTCAGAATGGACTCGTTCGCCTGTCGTGTGAACTCTCTCCGGAGCTCGCGTAGCTCACCCAGGGATAGGGACCGAGTGATTATTTCTGGCTCTGTCTCCTCCAGTGGATGTGAAGGTCCTGCCTCTCCGTCATCATTTGCTATACGGACTGATTTAGTCTTTGATTTCCTTTTCTGGACAGGGGCGACTGCTATTGGTTTTGGTTGTTCTTCTGGCTCCTCGATGGTTTGTGTGGACACGGTGCCGGTTGGTTTATTTCTTTCTCCCTCTGACTCAGCTGTGGTTTGGGTGGACGTGGTGCCTGCGGATTTGGTCCTTCTCTCCTCCCCCTGACAGTGCTGTACCATGTCAAGTAGTGTCCGGTAGGCAGTGGCCAGGGCCCAGCAGGTTGCTGTGAGCTGGCCATCTCTGGAGCTGCCAGAGCATTTTTCCTTCACCAGTCTTATCATGCTAACAGGATCCTGCCGTTGTTCAGGGGTGAATTTCCAGATCATTGGAGGAGAAAACTTCTCCAAATACTGGCTGATGTCCTCCCACTTCCCGTGCCACTCAGCATTATCTGCTCCCAGGGCAGGTGTCCAGACAACCTCCCTAGAAGGCCCTGTTCTGACCCTAAACATGGTGTACACAGTACAGAGCAGACAGAGCAACACTAACAATAACATTATACTGTCCTTAACATCAAAAGGGAACTCAATATTTTCAAAAACTGTTGTAGCAGGTCTGAAGGGGAAGAAGGAGGTGAGAGGCTGGAAACAACCATCCCCCCCTGTTCCCCCAAAGGGCTGGGTACGATTTTTAATGAAGCCCCAGAGGTAGCAACCCAAACCAGGACAGGCAAACAGGACTGAATACACATTTACAATGAAACTCATTGCTTCTGATGTTAGAATGACATAAACATAATATACTAATAAAGCAATTTGGATCCCTCTCCCTGGTCTTAAAGAGAGCATCAAAACAGGCAAATAGTGCCCCATCTGTGGAAATATGAACAGGCTCAAATACAACATCCATGTGAATGCATCAAACAACATGGTGATCAGGGAGTTTCTATATCCAAATAGACAAATGCTTAAAGTGAAATTGTGATTCTGACTTCTCTCTCTCTGCCCCACGTTGGGCGGCCAAAAATGTGCTGGTTTAAGAGTTAACCAGCAGGGGAAATGAACTCAACTCAAAGGAGAGATTATAAGTCAGAATAACAATTTACTAAAATAATACAGTAAGTACAATCATACAAACAAACAATTGGTCTTAACCCACAAAACCCAAATGTATAACCCAGTACCCTGGGGCATGAACAACGTGGTGTTCCTTGGGCCCCGCTTGAGTCCAAAGTAAAGGGAGAGGGGAAGAACCTGCTGGTGGGAGAGCTGTTGCAGTCTAGTCAAAAGTGGTGATTGCAGTGAGATGCTGGGGGGAGAGCTGTTGCAGTCTGGTCAAAGTGGTGATTGGAGTCCAGTATAGGGTGGTGGTCCACGTCTGTTTGAGAGCGATGAGCCGCAGTCCTTCTCTGGATCCCACAGAGTGGTTAAAAATGTTCCAAGACTCCAAGATTATATATCCTGCAGTTCAGGCAGGAATGCTCAGCACTTCCCTCAGGGCGGGGAGTTCCACAAAGGGTGTGAGGACAGGAGCATCCTCCTATCTCACAGGCCTCTTAACACCTAGTTTATAGCCTGAGGAGTCAGGCTCTATGGGCAGATGGTGTAAATGGTTCATTGATAACAGTTTCTGGGAAATGGCATGGAAGGCTATAGAATACACAGTTTTGGGTTACACCCATACCCTGATGAACTGGTCTCAGTTGTCCTAACTAGGACAATTACCTTCTTATATGTAAAGTAAAAACAAAGGGATTTTATAATATGCAAAATGTCTTCAATTTTCCAAATAAATTTCTGGATAACTACTGAATATTACACAGTTCTGTTAAACAGAAATGAGAAAAAACATTTCTAATCTTCCAAGTTGCTCTCAAGATCTTGTTAAATCTTTTAAGTCCTTTGACATTTTATTTCACAGTGACAACTCCTCCTAAATCCCATGCACTTATGGCTAAAAATGGTCACCCACTGTTTAACATACCATAATCCAGAATCCAACTTTAAATCCTTAGTCTCTTTAGCCTACAGATTCAATAAGGTATTAAAATGTTTTCTTACCTTAAAACAAATAAGCTGATTATGGACTTTCCTTTAAGACTCTCCCCTATAAGAAAGTGCTATTTCATGTAAACATTTTTTTTAACTTAGTACTAATTAATATAAGAAGATTGAGAATAATATAGGTTTCCAGACTTTCAAACTCTTGAGAGCATTCCTACTGATATCTAGGATTTAGTGGCTCCAGGCTTCCAGGCTGTTTGCAAAGAAAGAGCTTTCAGGACACCAAGGCTCCCTTGTTCTAAAAGAGGACATATTCTTGCCTAAGAAAGAACATATGCACCTGCCTTTAACTACTGATGGGTTTCTGAAGAATATAACAATCAGTTGTTACATTTGACTTACCAAAATTTAAAAAACCAAACCAAACCAAACAAACCTGGAAAGTTTGCACAGATATGTTCTCAATTGTTCTGTGATATATAGCAGTCTCTAACTTCCTCCTGAGAGGAAGAGGAGGGGCAGGCACTGATCTCTTCTCTGTGGTGACCAGTGGCAGGACCCAAGGGAATGGTCTGAAGTTGTGTCAGGGGAGGTTTAGGTTAAATATTAGTAAAAGGTTCTTCGCTCAGAGGATGGTTTGGCACTCGAACAGGCTCCCCAGGGAAGTTGTCACAGCACCAAGCCTGACAGAGTTCAAGAAGTGTTTGGACAATGCTCTCAGGCACACTGTGTGATTCTTGGTGCTCTCCTGTGCAGGACCAGGAGTTGGACTTCAATGATCCTTGTGGGACCCTTTCAACTCAGGACATTCTATGATTCTATGTTTGATAAGTAACTTTCCTTTAATTTTTTTAGCTTCTGATAGGAATCAAAGTGAAAAGTTTCCTGAAACCTCACACAAAGGAAATATCAGGTTGCTCAGAATAATTTTGCTGAAGTTCACCATTATTAATTTACATGTTGTAAATATGTTTGGCTGATAGAAAGTCTTATTTTCAGTTTTTATAAGAATCGTAGTTGTATCTTTGCATGACACAAAAATATAAACTTTTTTTTTGCTGATACTTTTACAGTGCTATATACTTTGACTGTACAAAGAAATAGATGAGTAGATTATCTTTCTCATTGCCAGGCAAATCTAATTTTTGGTGACTACTGTAAACCACATTAGGGATATTGATTGATAACTATTTATGAAAACAAACTCCAGAATAACATGTACTGTAGGCATCTGAAATGGCTAAGTAAACTGATTAACTAAACATGAGTGATTTTATTGCTTGATCCTTACACTGCAGGAACTATTTAATCAGTAACTTATTTGTCAATGACTTTAAAATATAAGTGTTATTAGAATCTGCCTCTGAGATAAATAGCAGAAGGTTTATTTTTATATTTGTTAAGCAACCAACTCTACAATGGCATGTTTGCGAGTTCTTGGTAATTAAAATTCATTTTTATTTCTAAAAGGAAAGAGTTGTATGGCATTGATCCAAATTGTTTCAGAGTAAATGGAAAAATACTTTTAACTTCAGTAGGTTGAATCAGATCCTTGTAGAACAAAGACAAAAAGAAAGGAAACAGGATAACATATTTGAGACTATTATTTGAGTACCAGTAAAAGCATGTACAGCAGGAATACATTTTCATATACATATGAGTGCATTAGCAGTATAATATCTGAAACCATGCACCAACCAGCAACACCATTGTGCAAGGCTTTGCAGTAGGAAATGTAGTTAAACATTTCTGAGACAATATGTTTGAATATTTGCTTTCACAAAATGATCCTAAAAATAATTAGTCTGTTTTTTAAATTACATGTACAATCTGTACAAATTTTTATTCCATTACTTATTATGTAGATTGGAGTATCACCAAATTGCTGGTCTATTTTTTCTTCCTTTTACTTTCCTTTGAAAAATCTTGTTTAATTTCTTTTTCATTTGAGTAGGTTTCATGTCACATAACTTGGCACTTGGCAGAGTTGTTAGCTTCCTCTGAGGTCAATAAAGAGATGGGTTTCCACAGGAGAGTATAAACCCATGATAGAATGCAATGAGTCATTATCCTTTCTCCACTGATTTGAGTGAAAATATGAAAAACTGGATTGGAGAAGAGTATTTAGATGCTTGAAGTCAGAGAACATGAGATGACTGTAGATATCTTGGTGAATAGATATTGTCTTATGTAGCTTAATAATATAACCATCCCTGTTAATTACTGTCACAACTCCATTACAGGTGCATATATCAAACAACTACTGCTTAGTAATGTCTTTAAAATTTCATGTAATTTTGCACTCCATCATTCCTCCACATCCACATTCTTATTTCCCCTATACACAAAAGCCTATCAGTTGTGAACTCATCTTTCTGATTTATCATTTTTCTTTATTGCTAAACATAGGAAAAATTTATTAACTCTGTGTAATATTCTGATGATTTCATCCATTTTAAACTATGTATAAGAAGACATATATCCTTGAAGTTAAGTATATTGTATCAGTAAATTTCATTGTATATGACTCTGGAATTTAAAAGTGCGTAATCTTAAAGATATTCTTAATGCTTTAAGCTCTTTTAATGTTCATTCTTTAGCAATGATCACTTTTAATTTGTAGGGTTTTGAGACTCAGTAAAGATAATACCTATAATTCCACTTTGAAAAATGATTTAAGGCATTAGAACCGTAAAGATTTTGTGATGAATTTTAGAACTGAATTGTTATGAGACACTAGCTGACATAAATCATGAGAGCAGAATAACAAAAAATCTGTCCGTATCACATTCTAGAATATAATTTCTTACAATAGTATATTTATTTTATTGCATGACACTATGATTAGAAAACTATTTAAATGGAAACTAACAGCAAACTTAACATGCTAAGAAACCTACTTCCCACTTTTAAAAGGGAACAAATTAAAGTTATGGTTCCAGACAGATTATGGTTTCACAATAAATAGAGTAAAATAGCTGAGAACCATACTGTCTAGAGAGGCACAATCTCTTTGTGTGCTAAGAAGCTAAGGCAAAATGAAAATCCAGTTAGTGTGTTATACCTCCTGCATCACAATGAGGCATAGTCAATGCTGGCATTCACACGGATAGTCATGAGTTAGCCAGTGTTTTCCTGATGCCAGTAGCTAACCACCAGTATGTTGGAGGGGGTGGGTAGAACATGACACTACATGACACTCTGCAAATATTTCAGAAGGTTTTGTTTACTTCAACATGATTCACTTTGAATTTGCTACTAGTGATGGCTATGAACCTAAGTGCCATTTTCTGTCTCCATTCCATCACAGATTCTTGCTTGCTTTAGTTTGATATCTCTGAATGAATCAGGCAAGGCAGAGAGATTGCCTCAAAATAACTTTGTTGATATGATGAAAAAGCACAATGTAATCAATCATGATAAAGAAATATGTACAGCCTACGTAACAAAGCACTAAGACTTAATGAATGGCAGCAGTCTTGCTTTGCTGTGTTTTGCCAAAATGAACAATTTGATGAATTCTATTTCCATTAGCTAGCACTTTTTTAATTGTAGATAGTTTGGCTCAGTACAGTACAATTACCAGCTTTCCTTTCTTTTTGATGTAACCATGAATTCTCAATTCTTGTATGCTAGTTAGTTGTTCAGAGCCAAGGGAAAGCATTTTTTCTTGATTAAACTGGTTTAAAAAGAATTTTGACTTGCTTAATTAGCTTCTCTAGAACTGGTAATAACCACACATCCTCCACTGTGAACCATGTAATTATTGTGACATTCATTCTCTCCCTGGGATACTTTATTCCTGATGTGATCATTTTTCTTTTTTCAATTGCTGGCTGGTGGTTTAACTTCTGCTTATTAATGAGCACCATAAGACATGTTTGACTGTTACTCAGGATCTTCAGTGTCGTTCCATATGATGCAAAGACTGTATCCATAAATAGAAACAGCATGTTGGTTACTAGTGATAAAGCATTCAAATAAAACAGAAAAAAAATTCAGCAAAGCTTTTGTAATATTTTGTAACTGCTTTCAAACACCCCTGTATCAGCTTGTCACTCCAAATCCTTACCTCAAGTTTGCAAAGGGAGGACAGAGTGATGGAAAAAAAAATATTATTTCCTTTACTTTAAAAGCCAGAAATCATATAGATTTCTTAAAGAACACACTGCCCTTATAATTCTTTTAACTGTGCTATGCCTCTAAGGAGAACAGTGTAGTTTAGTTCTTCTGGTGCAAGTTAGAATGGCTACAAGCCTCAATAAACTTTTTCTTCATGACTGGGTACTATATAGACCACTCTCCTTTCTTTTAGTCAGAAACACTACTGTTACACTGGGACCGTGGTTGTTGAAAGAAACACTACAACGCTTCTACATTGCTAACTATCCTATAAAGATATTTGCAATGATGAGAGAGAACTTATTTTTAGACCTACAATACTGAATGTCATGGTTTAACACCAGCCAGCAGCCAAGCCCCACGCACCCACTCACTCACTCCCCCACCAGCAGGGTCAGGGAGAGAATCTGAAGGGTAAAAGGTAGAAAACTCCTGGGTTGAGATAAAGACAGTTTAATATTGAAAGCTGTGCACACCAGTAAAGGAAAACAAAACATTAATCACTGCTTCCCATGGACAGGCACGTGTTCAGCCATCCCCAGGAGAGCAGGGTCCCATCACACATAACGCTGACTTGGGAAGACAAACATCATCACTCCAAATCCCCCTTCCTCCTTCTTCCCCCCAGCTTTATATACTGAGAATGATGTCATATGGTATGGAATATCCCTCTGACCACTTTGGGTCACCTGTCCCATCTGTGTCTCCTCCTAACCTCCCATGTACCCTCAACTTCCTTGCCAGTGTGGCAGTACAAAAAGCAGAAAAGGCTTTGTTTTTTTGTAAGCCTGCTCAGTAATAGCAAAAACATCTCTATATCATCAACCCTGTGTTCAGCACAAATCCAAAACATAGCCCCATATCAGACACTGTGAAGAAAATTAACTCTACGCCAGTTGCAATCAGCACACTGAAAAATGGACGCTAATAGATTGAAAAGACTGAATCAGTTTTTATATACAGAAGGGTTTTGGAGAACAGCAATTTGAAAATTCCCTAAATGTAACTGTAAAATGTAGCAAACAGTAAAATCATCAGGAACACTGGCATTTCTGCCCTTGGCCATTTTGTACTTTCTAGGTTTGAGGAATAGCTTCTTTCTGGCTGTTGGAAAGAAAGCCTGTTTCCTAATTCTCTTACATTTCCTAAACAGTCAATCTACTAATGTGCCATACTGACTTATCTATCTGCATGACACTTCATGATCCTGGGCATGAGTTTTTTGTTTTCTTCTGAGTTGTTCTGGGTATTGTGGCTTGCTTGATATACTTCTTAGTCCCTTTTATATTTTAGCAGACAGCCTAAGAGACAAATTTCAAGAAACCTAGAATGAGTAAGATAGTTCTGGGGAGTTTAACCACCGCTGGTCATCTCCTTTAATTAATTTATTTATTTACCAATTATTTCAGTTCATAAGTAATGATTCTTTAAATATTATTGTCATTAGCTGTTTTCCATATGAAAACTGTTACATATTGTCAGGGCTCTAGCCTCCCCTGGGAAGTACTTTCACTCCCATATATGGATCCAGAAGCCAAACTTCAGCTGATACAGAGACTCTCAGTTCCTTGCCCCATAGAAGTGCTGGTCTCCAGCCCTATCCCCAAAATGGACCTCAGGTTCTTTCTCCAGCCCAATCCCTGTCACCTTCTCCTGTTACCAGATGGATTCTGGCACCAGCTTGTCACTTACCTTCTCAGGACTGTTGATACAGCCAGCTACAATGCCTGGTTCTGCTCACCATAGTCAGATCCTAAGGGATGGTGCCTGTCAGTGAGAGCTCTGCCAGGCCTAGGGTCACCCTTGGCTCACAGCTCCCAGTCCCTTAGGGCACATATTTTATTCGTAAATGGTTTTTGAAAATGCACCGTACTCTTCTCAGTGTGACAGACAGTTCTTTTCCTTACTGAAGACTTCATTTAAGACTTTGTGGTTCTTAATCTCCAGAGAGCATTATTTCAATAATCAGTATTACTCATTTATTATTTAATAATCTCAAATTTGTAGATACAGTACAAGTCATGCAACAGTGTTTTTCCATGAATGACCACAACAAATCTGAATTTACTTCAGTATTAACTGTCACTACTTCCATACTACAAATTATCAGATTTTTTCTTCTTTTTTTTTTTCTTAATATTGCTAAGGCTTGTTATACAAATTTATATTGCCTGAATCTGGCTTGTTAAAATCTAATTTACAGCTTCTGCCTCAAGAGGATAAGAAGTGATGTCCGTGTGCTCCATTGTATATCCCTGAGAAACAATTCACTTTTGAACTCTGCATTTTTTCACGGTAAATTGGTTCTGTGATACAAAATAAACACATTTTTTTTTCATGAAATGCTGAAGGGAAAAAAACCCTCACCATTTCTTTCTAGACAAATAAGCAATAATGGAGCTAGTGTCTGTATTAGAAGTTGCCATTTTGTATTTACACAATAATACATAGTTGGTTTCTTTCACCTTTAACTTCTCATTTGTTATCAAATCCATGTCATTAACATCTATTTCTTTGAATATCATTTGACAATTAGAATCATACAAAATAATAGTTATTTTGATATAACGACACAAGGGGGATGGGGTGGGGAGGTGTAGAGAGGATACCAAGCAATGTATAAAATTTCTGCTTCAAATGGAAGTTTTAGATACTTTGCTTTAATATTTACACTCTCTGTTCTAGGCACATTTTCTTTACCCAAATTGCTGTAAAAGCATTTTTTCTGGTTTGGTTTTTGGTTTTTTTTTTTTTGTATATAATGACTTTTCCAACTACAGTCACTATTCCTGAATACACTTCTGTCAAGATTCAGTTTAGAAAAACACAAAACTCATTTTATCAACTTCCAGCTTGCCTGTCATTTGGGAAAAGTTGTCTTGACCCTTCCCTGCCACTAGTTTATCACTAGCTTTTTTAATTTAAAGAAGGGAACACTTTCATATTTATATTTACATAGATGTAAAATATTCACATCCTTGTCCATTTATAAGGTTGTCAGTCCAAAATATTCAAATAGATTAAAATCCAGGTAGCACAGTGCTACTGACCATAATGGAATGGATTGCCTAGGGTTCTGAGGAAGAAACATAGAAGTTGGGCTTTTCAAGAGCCCTGAAATAGCAAACCTGAAAGATGAGATAGTTATTTTGTTGCTTGAATTATTATTTTATGTTTAAAATTATTTTCTTAAATTATAACATAAATAATTTTCTAAAGCAGCACCTTCCTTGGAGAAGCTTTGGTGGCTATAACTGCCTTCACTTTAGATAGGTACAGTTGAGAATCTAAGATAATAACAAAAGAATGACATCATCCCAGAGCAAGAAACAAGTCAAGGCTAAACACCTGAGGCCCAGAGCAAAAAACATGTGAAAGACATGGGAATTCAGAGATGCAAGCTGTCCCTAAATACAGAATAGAGTTACAGTCAGCTTAAGTCTGTCATTATACCATTAAGGCAATTACTTCTTGTCACTGACATGGATAATTGCTACTGTGTTGTAGCACAGGAAGGTGGTATACCTGGGCTTCACAATTACTGGACACCTGCTTTTGTTTTATTTCTTTATATTGTTCTTAAATGTAAAACAGATTTTACTCCTTCAGAATAAACTAAGAAAAGGGCCTGCTTAGCAAAAAAAGAGCAGTAAAAAGTCTAGTTGGAGACCAGTGACTAGTGGTGTTTCTGGGACCAATATCAGGTCCAATCCTGTTTAACATCTTAATTAATGATCTCAATGACAGGGTAGAGTATACCCTGTAAAGGAATAAAGGAAATTAGTTGCTTAGTGCAGACATGCTGAATCCTCAGGCCACACACTGTGAACTTTTTGCTGGATACACTGGGCTTTATAGCTGCTTAAGTAAAAGGGATCCCCAGAGCCAGTTCACACTGGGAGATAAGGGAATATGGAAGGCCACTATCCCAACAGCCATCTGCAAGCCTAGAAAAAAGAGAAATGGTCTGCCTAGAGATAGTGAAGAAAATCAGTGAAGAACAAGAAGACCCCCACCCCTAATATTATTATTGGACTAAATTGCCACATGAGGGGTGAAAAATTTAGATTGTAAGGGTATTATTGCCCAGGGATGTCTTTGGTCAGGGTCCTTTTCTGAAAACACTCAGCTCAAGCTGTCCTTATTGCAGTACCTTTCAATTTTTAAATTCTTTTTTTCCTGTAAGTGGACATCTTAGATGCTGATGTGGGAAACCTAGGGCGAAGAAATTTCTTTAACATACCCTCAGCAAGTTTACAGATGACACCACATCGGAAGGAGTGGTATACTGCAGGTAGTGAGGCCATCCAGAGGGAACTCAAGAGGATGAAGAAATGGACTGACAGGAAACTCAAAAGGAGAAGTGTAAAGTCCTGCACATGGGGAGGAATAACACCACGCAGTGACTTGGGGGTTACTCAACTCAGCAGAAAAAGTCTCGGAGGTCCTGGGGAACACCAGGTTGAACATGAGCCAGAATGTTCTTTGCTGCAAAGAAGGTGACTGGTATCCTGAGCTATGTGAGGCAAAGTATTGCCAACAGCTTGAGGGAGGTGATTCTTCATCTTTATCCAGCTCTGGTGAGACATCCGCATTACTGCATTCAGTTTTGAAGTCCTGAGGCACGCCAAAGAGTTCAGCAAAGTGTCACAAGGATAACAAAAGGACTTGAGTGGGTCACAGATGAGGAAAAGCTGAGAGACCTGGGACTGTTTAGCCTGGAGAAGGCTCAGGGAGAATCTTATCAATGTATATAAATACCTGAAAGGAGGATGCAAAGAGGACAGAGCCAGGCTCTTTCTAGTGGTGACCAGTGACAGGACAAGGGCACAAAGGTGAAAACACCTTTCTCTCTTTTATTTTTTTAATAATGTAGCTTGTTCTATTAAGTCTTGGGAAGATAAAAATCTCTCAATCTGTACAACTGTAGCTAGGGTACCACTGTTTGGCTGCAGCACGAGTGTTGCTTTTTTCATGCCAAGTTTTATATAGGTTTGTAGTCAGGAGGTGAGGTCAACCTCACTATCTCTACAAACACATTTATAGATTTGGAGTGGAATGCATAAGTCAAATCAAATTAAATGGCCACATAGAAAGCTTTGGCAACACTTGGAAAAGTGATTTATAAGGTAGGTTTGGTAAGGTATGCCAGCTCTACATAATTAGAGAAGGTTGGTAAAAGAGTTAAACAGTTTTCTTACTATTAACTATGTAAATTTGCATTCTAAAAAACCGATCTTCTCATGTACTTGTTAATATTCAGTGTCACTTGTTATTCAGTTTATCAGCTGATAATATAGGATAATGTATTTAATCTATTTTCTGATGGACCTAAATCCAAGTGAAAAAAATTGGCTTTCCTGAAACATGCAAAATCATTTAATTGAATTTAAATACTATTTCCTTAGCTAAAAGCTATTAATAAACCTTGAACTACTGTAGAATCAACTACAGTTGGTGGCAATTCTAAGACTTTTTGTTTGTGGTTTATTATAATTATTATTATCATAATTATTATTTTAATGATTATTATTCCAAGTCTTTTGTCCAAAATGCTATATACATATACAAAAACTGATTTTTTACAGCAGATTGTTCCTTTCACAGTACTGATTTACTGCTTCCTTTTACATCTCTTAAATAAATGTAATTTATAACTGCAATTACGTAATTTAAATTGCAATGATTTAATCAGAAAAAAAATTCAAATTATTAGTTAGAAACTACCACAAAACTCACCCAACACAATTAAACACGACACTTTAGTTTCAGATAATACTATAAAGAAGATTTCCTTAAGAAAATTGGACCAGATAAATCTGTTTAACTCTTCAGAGGAGTTTTAACTGAAAATGCTACAAGTATAGGAATTTAGATGTCGCATATCTACTTCCTTCTTAAGGCTTTTAAATGGATGCTTCATATGTCCCTCAGTTTAGGAAGGACACTAAGGTGCTGAGGAGTGTCCAAAGAAGGTCAATGAGGCTGGTGGAAAGGACTTGAGCACAGGCCCTGTGAGGAGTGGCTGAGGGAGCTGGGGTTGTTTAGGCTGGAGAAAAGAAAACTCAGGGGAGGTCTCATCACTCTCTACAACTGCCTGAAAGGAGGTTGAAGAGAGGTGGGGGGCGGTCTCTTCTCCCAGCCAACCAGCAGTAGGACAAGAGGGCACAGTCTTAAACTCTGCCAGGGGAGGTTTAGGTTAGACATTAGAAAGAAATTCTTTACAGAGAGAGTGATCAAGACATTGGAATGGGCTGCCCAGGGAGGTAGTGGATTCTCCGTCCCTGGAGGTATTTAAGAAGAGACTGGATGTGCACTCAGTGCCATTAATTGACAGGGTAGTGTGAGGTCATGGGTTGGACTCGATGATCTTAGAGGTCTTTTCCAACCTGGTGGGTTCTGTGACTCTGTTACCTGTTTTTTGAGGTTTTTAAATGGATGGTCTTTATTTAGTCACACAATTTTTAAGATTAAATTTATTTAAGAGAGACGACATTGCACATTAAATTAGAAACAGAGCAGAACCTTTGTAATAATTAAAAAAGTATACATCAGAGAGGGATTTGTCCCTCCTGTTTCTTAATAATGAAGAAAATGCACAAAAGCTAAATAAAATTTGCTTTTTGGACTGCCTTTTTATTGGGTGGGATTATGGGGTTTTATTTGGTGATTCCTCCTATCAGCCTATTATTTATTTTATACTTCAATACTCTCCATGATACTGTCCAATAGTATTACTGTCTGGACACTACTTCCATGGCTCGCAGCAGATCAGGAGGTGAAAGGCATCTCTGAATAAAAAAACCTCAGTCTCCCGGCAGGCAGACGGGGAGCAGGTGAAAAAGCAGTGCCAAAAGTGCTCATTTTTAGCGCTCTGGCTAAATGCGTGTAAAGGATTCATGTTACGCTGCCACCTCCCCGGTAGGCGAGGAACAGGTTTCCTAATGGAGCCTGGCAATCTCCCACATGGCTGTCCTTGGCACCTCGCCGCCATCCCCGGCAGAGCTGAATCGCCCCCGTCCCTCCTGCCCGGCGGCCTCCGCTGCTTCTCCGCAGTCGCCCCTCAGCCTTCCTTCGGGATCTGACTCCCAGGGCCGCAGCTTCCCAGGGCCATTCCCAGCGCCAGCGGCCGCCAGGGACCTGTTGCCAGACAACGCCTCGCCAAACCCCCGGAATGTGGGGCCAGCCCTGCAGAGGGATCACAGCGCACCTCGGTTAAAGCTGCGTCGGTTTTCTAAATTTTTTGTTTTCTTATATTTTATTTTATTTTTATTTTTACATCATGTGTATAATGTATGAGTTAGAGAGCTATTACTACCTAAAATCAGAATAAATCATAAACAAGCAGCTGATACAGAGTTATTATCACAGTGTTTGTGTGCATAGAAGTAGGAGTTTTTTTAGGTATGGTATCATTTTCTTGTTTAGCAAAATTAGGAAAAATGTTTCAGCTAAATTTCTTTCTTGAATTTTTAGATTTTTTTTCCATTGGTTGTTTTCATTTCTATAATGGGTTAATTCAAGAGTAAAAGCAGTGCTTGAAGTGAAAAGTCAGTGTTTTAGCTTTGACACTGACAGCAGAAAACGCTTCTTTCTTTATAGTCTTTCTTTTTGCAGATGAGTTTGCTGTATTTAACCTAAATGAACAATTTTTTTTTTTTTTTGGATGTCAGAAGCTAATGTTTTGTCAAATATACTTTTTGTTAGGGAAAAAACCCAAACCTTCAGATTAGCATGGGTAGACATTTGTCACTGTGCCAGATTAGGCTGAAAGACTATCGAAATCCAAGTGCTTTGATCACCGAAAAACCATAACCCAAACCAATTTGATACCATAACACGCTGCTCCCAGGAATGGACCCAAATACAAAAATGTCACTCCCCCTCAGCAAGGTGGAAGAAGCATAAAAAGTCCATAACCATGAAAATATGGCTTTACTGAACTGTATATTAATAAATTTATGTATAATCAGTCTATAAGCAAAATCCTAGTTTCTTATAATCAGGCATCAGACTGTAATACAGATATCTAAAGCTCTGTTTGCAAGGTGGTTTGGGGTGACCATTTTTTTTCCTTACAGATATTACCAGGGGAAAAGAGGGAAAGAACTACCCAATTATTATATTTAAGAGTTTGAAAATTGAACAGATAATGGGGGCTTAATAAAAGCACGTTATCTATACACGTGTATTATCTCTTCTTTTTTTTCTTAAATCTCCTTTGGGATAGAAGGAAAAAAACTAACAAAAATAATGACTTCTTTTGCGTGTTTCTGTTTGAAATGCTTACTCATAGTCAGGACTGGCTGAAATGGCAGTAAAATATCCACAGTGAGTAGTAGTTAAGGTGTGAGATTCGTATTGAATCAGAATTCATATTCTCATTTTACAATGTCAGACTTTTATTAGCAGTTCTCATAATGGTTAGTGATGACAAAGTTGCACCCAGAAATTCAGAGGGATATTGGGAACCCATTTTATTAGGATATGTACAAACATATAATAAAAGAGAGTCCCTGCCCCCAGCTATTTGTAGTATAAATACACAAGACAAAAAATGTAGAAAATGATGTGTGATAAAACAAAACGAAAAAAATTTAAATAATTCCCAAAGGCTACACTGTACAAGTATTACAAAGCAGAAAAGAGTCCCGGAATTCTGATCCACTGTATACCTAGACCACTTGTGGCACAGATTTCACAACATTATTATCCTATATAATATTCCTTTTCAGATCCTGAAAGCATTTGACTGAGACTCGAAACACATAAGCTATATTTATTTGGTCTATACCTACAGAGTGTGCAAAGACTTATGCAGGACAAAAGCTGTTTATTGCAGCTCAGGCAATTTTTTTCCATTGTTGAGTACATTTTTTCCAATGTACTCAAGTGAACTCCACTTGCTAAATACAGGTGTTAAAGTCAGATGAGTCTCAACTTCTCATCCTGAAATGACCACCTATTGATTTTTCATCAGTCTAGTGTAGATATTTCTTACAGGACACGTTATGCTTCAGAGATGTCTTTTTGCACTGTCTTTGATTTTCTGTACTATCCACTCCAGTCTGAAATGAATTGATCAATGACATTGGCCCTAAAAGTATTGATAATTATCTATTTGTTTTTAAAGCTAAGTGTCTGTCCTCCATAGGCACTCTTGATCTTTCTTTATCTTTTGCAGTCACTTTGTCTGGAGAGCTTCTCTGCTTTGAATTCTTCTATGTCATTTATGTCCTCTTTTGATGATTATTCCTTTCATTGTATCTTCTGGGGATTCTCTTCCCATTCACTTTCTTTCATGGTGTTGACAAGTTTTTTGTTAATGCTAGAGTTTTCTGGGGTTTACATTTCCTTAACTCTCACTGTCTAGTCTGCCCAGTATCCTGTTTCTCTCTGCCTATGATATATCCCCAGGAAATTCTGCTGCTAGTCTGTTCTTTTATCTTAAAACTTTTTTCCAAAATCATCTTCTTTGACACTTTTCCATCATCTTACACAACTAATCAATCATCTTGTCATTCACCTCACAATTTTGTGGTTATTTTTTGCTTTCTGCTTTTCTTTCTCTAACCCTTGCTGGATCTCATTATTTCATTCTTAGTAATGTTTTGAAATCCCATTTTTTTGCATCACTTTCACACTGTAAAATCCTAGAAAATGCGTTGGTCTTCCACACATGCTGTGACCATTTTCTGTGTTCTGACTCTGTATCACTCCTTCAGGCCATATTGCAACAGGCCATGTGCAACAGAGACGAATTTGTTTCTAACCAGTTTCTTAGTCATTCAAGCCTTTAATCTGATTCTGGAGGCTTTTCATTCACTTCTACTTTTTAGTATAAAATTCAAACTTACTGAGCTCTATATACTTTATTTTTCTAATTTGCATAATTAAGCATGTATCACTTCTACTTTTTAGTATAAAATTCAAACTTACTGAGCTCTATATACTTTATTTTTCTAATTTGCATAATTAAGCATGTATAACAAGTACAATAGAAATCTGTACATTCCAGTAGAATTAGTGTTTTACTGGGAAGTTCTAGTGGGCAGTGCAGGAGATATATGCCAGAGTATTCCTGAAGATTTTGTTGCTCATGTCAGGATGTACCTGTGACCACAGTAGTGTTAGTAGACACAACAATCTGAGCATTGTCAAAACTCTGCACAGACTTCCAATCAAATTTTAACAGATTATTTTTCTTTATGTTTCTTAAAAACATAGGGGAAAAAAGAGACACTTGTCAGGTGAAAGAATACATATGATGGATTCAGTAGCTAAAGTACATTCACACACACAAAAAAAGGAGTCAGAGAACATATAGACAGATCTAAAAGAAGCACCCAATGAGGGGAAAAATATCGTAGAACAATAACCCCACATATTCTACCAGAATTGAGAAATGTTCTTATTAAAGAATAGATTTGGTATTCTAACTGTAGCAGAATTTATGATAACTTACATCAAGAAAGACAGCTATAGAACCATTGTTCTATATGCATATACTGTGATGCTGAGTTTTCTGAGAGTGGGTTTGGGGTTTTTCTTGTTTGTTTGGCTGGGTTTTGATTTTTGGGTGTTTATCTCTTCATTTTTTCTTTAAAAAATAAAATTAAAGCACCGAGATTTAGTTAGTAATAAATAAATCATAATAATTGAAAATTATAAAATGGTATTACACAGAACCCAAATATGGACAGTATAGTTAAGAAACAGGTGCTTGATTTTTTTTTTTGGTTTTAGCGTTGCACTTTTTTTTTCCAATAGAACACCCAGATTATGGTTTGGCTTTGAGTTTTTTTAACTCAAAGTAAAGCTATTAAAACTGGGATAAACAATAGCTATATTGTAACATTTCTTATTTTGAAGGATTCTGAAATATGTTGCAAGCATAATCCAATAAAATGTAAAGTGAAGACCTCAATCATGAAGACAGATATAGTTTAAAACTGAAAAAAGATACAGTATCCAAATGAAATTTCAGATGGAGTTAATAAGGAGAAAGAAATAACAAAACTGATTGAATTTGTCCAAAACACTCATGTTCACAGTACTGCTCCTTTTGAGATGGTCAATGTGTTTTAGTCATGAACAGTGTAACTGATTGGTCCAAGGGGACTACAAAGATGATTTGTTTCTGGTTGTCAGCATAGTATTATTGTGACAAGATTTTTCTTACTAGCTATAATCAACTCAAGCAGCAACAGTGTCTCTGCTTCACAGCTCCAATGCCATGGTGCTGCTGTCTCCTTTCCTATTATATTGCCATGGCTGTCAATGATTCAGTAGAACTCCAGAATCAGAACTGTCATAGAAACAGAAATATAAAATCATATTGTCAAACTGCCAAAGATTTCACTGCAATGATATTTTCTTGTTAGAATCAGTCTGGGTTTAAATGTCCTAATCAATGGAACACTTTCTACTTTCTACAAGGAAACTACAGAAAAATGTTAGAGATATTCCCCATATACAATTTTTTTTTTTTTTTTTAGTACAGTCCTGTACTGCCTCAGAGGGAGTTGTACTGATTTCTGAATCTGCAATTGGTCTTATAAGTAGCTAATTCTGTAGAGCTGCTGTGAGTTAACCCTCAGATAAGGACCACATAGTTGGTCGCTCACTCTCCACCACAATCCAGTGGGTTGCACGAGAGAATAAGAAGACCAAAGCAAGAAAACTCATGGGTTGAGATACAGATGATTTGACAAACAAAGGAAAGACAAAACAAACAAACAAAACCAACACCAAAAACCAAAACCAACCAACCAAACAAAAAGCAAGAGGAGAAAAAAGCCCCCCAGAAAACATCCAAAAAACCCCTATCAGCTCAACACCTCCCAGCCACTCTCTGGGCAATGGCTACTTTCCTGCCCACCCCCCTAGAAAAAAACCAGCAAAAACCTCTACTTCTTCTTATTGCCTAGCATAATCTTATATGGTATGGGATATCCCTTGGTGATCTTGAATAAGCTTTGATGGTTGTGTCCCAGCTTCTTTCATGCCCCCAGCATACTCACTTGTGAGGCAAAGTTGGAAAAAGAGGAAGACCTCTATGCTATTCAAACACTGTTCAGCAATACCTAAAATGGGTTATCAACACTGGTTTAATCAGAAATGCAAGGCGCAGCACCACACTGGCTGCTGGGAAAAAAATTATCACCATCCCTGCCAGACCCAGTACAAGAGGTCATTCGAACACATAGCCCTTCATCCTACCTTGAACTAAAGAATAACGTCAGAAATTTTGTTGCATGGGTTGACAGGATAATCACCAAGTGCAGTCTCATTCAGTAAGATTTCAGGTGCACTGGTGATGCAAATGTTGGGAAAACATGGAACTTGCTGGATATATGTTTATTCTAGGTGTTTATTGCTCTGTGGGACTCCCAGGAAATGCTGGGACCATCAGAGTGCAGGGGAAAATGGAATCCCTATACAACTGGGTGACAAAAAAAATTATTCATCCCTATCTCACTGGAGAGTTCTCTAACAGCTTTAGAGCTGCTTTAAAACACAATAGCAGCACTAAGGAGATTTAATGCAGCTACCAATAATGACTGAAATCTCCAAAGAATTTTAAGTTTCCTACATATTGAAAAAGAAAACTTTAGGTTCGAAGAAAATATTTTAACGGTACTTGCAGATGACTGTAGTCATACTGTGAGGACACTAAGAAGCCTTAGCTGTGACATCACAAATAAATGTAATGAGTATTACAATCAATAGTTCAATGTGTAAGGCATAACCATTTTAATTTTATAAGTGTACACTACAAGTATTTTTAAATCAGTTCAAAAATTGACAGGAAACAGTACTCCAGTTTTAGTAGCAATTCAATGTTTATACAAGTTTCATTTACAGGGTACCCTAGCCATTGAATTCTGTACAAACTGTAGTTTATGTACTGAAGCAAACATCTGGGAGAACTCCAGGGTGTAAGTCTTAAGAATGTATATCTACATTCTACAAATAGATAAAGAAATAGCTGTGTCTGGCTGAGGTTAGGATATCTCAAGAAGAACACTGTGACATAATTTGCTTATCATTAAAGAATTCGGAGTCAAAATTAATATCAAGATGTTTGGCATCAAACAACAGATCCATCCAGAATTACGGCAGTTGTGATATTCATCATTGCAGTGTTTAACTTCTGTACTCCTGAAAAAAACACAGAGTCTAAACTGAATGCATAATTTTCCTATTGAATAGAAAATGCTAAGGCAGTAATCACATCATTAAGTCTCTAAGTTAGGCTTCTTATACGTTGTCAACTGCAAGAGACAGGCTTCTCTGAAACACATTAAAGAAAACAAGAAAAAAACTTCAGAGCTCCTAATCGTTCTGTGACTGAGCTAGCTCTGCATTGAGTGTGTCTGATTTACACTAACTTAAATTCCACAGTTAGTTGATATAAACACTCCCCCTTGATCAGTTCAGATCAGGATTCACAACTAACTAGACTACCTAATAGGATGTCTATAAAAGGTTGTAGCTTAAATACTGCTGCTCTTGAGATATGATACGCAGAATTTTGAGCACATCTCTCAGAGAAGGACTCTGTGTTGACACCCTCAGCTGAAGTCAAGTGCCTAATGTTTCTTCTTGCTAAAATGGGCAACAGTTTTTTCAAGGCAACAGCCTAGCTACTAAAGCACTCCCTCAAACCACAAGAGAGTTCAGTTTAGAGCAATTGTCAATATGAGAGAAAATTACATGTCTCGCCTGTCAGAGAAGTGCCAACTATCTGTTGGCTGCTCAGGGGTACTTTTCTTGGTGAAGCTATACTGCTTTGCAAAAAGTATTAAACATGTTTCTCCTATTTAAAGATAACTAATAAGAAAGAAATAGCATCTATGTGTATCACTTAGTTCTGCCCATTAGCATCATATTGGGTCTAGCTTTATAAAAATACCATGAATAGTGTCTTAAAGAGTGTGTGGATTCTCCTTTTGCATGTGTTTCACTGTGGACAGCCTTTCACGGGAGTGTTTTAGAAATGATTCTACATGCAAGCTTCGGCATTCCTTTTCCTCTGTATCAACAGAACCAAGTCCAACTCCCAGGCTTTGTGATATGTGGATTAACTCATTTCACCACTGCCCTTTTCTACGGTGCCAATGAATAGTTTGCCTACTCACACCAGTCAAGGCTGAGACAGTCCATTTGGTTGGCAGTGACAACCCTCAGACAACAGTTCTGCACCTGCTCTGATTCTTAACTTAAAAGATGGCTCTGTCTCAGTACATTTTTTTTTCATAGTGTTGCCTTAGAGAGCTGTAGCTTGAATGAAGTCATTGTTTCCATCATTAACTGCTTGAATAATTCATTACTTAGCAGAAAACATCCCTCTTTGCTCTCTGTTTATTCCATTGTTTGTACATTTCAAAATAATTCAATGAGTAATAAAGTGACTTTTGAAAAAAGAATTTGCTTACCCGAGAAAAAAATTACTTGGCACAATGAGTAAGGAACAAAGAAAAAAGAAATTTTATCTTTTTGGTGTTTTACACACACTCTGAAGTATGCACTTCAAAGTAACTGCTATGCCAACAAATAAATGTAGTGACCAATAAAAGTGAGCAGGTTATTTAATGCATAATTATATCTGTAATTAGTATGTAATTAATTTATTAATAATGGGCTTTCAATTTCCTTATAAAAATAGATACAGAAATCTTCTAAGCTTGGGAAACTGAAGACATAGATTAGTATCAAGACTAGAATTGTCACAAAGATAAACTATTCCAGCTTGCACCAGTAAACAGTCAAGAAGTAATAGAGGACATAATTCAGTGCAGCATCTGCTTCATCTGCTTCCTGTGAGTTATGGGAATCATTCTGTATCTAACCAAATATGTATGGGGTATTTCTTACGTCTGTCCTTAAAGCATACCAAGGTTTCCACATACTAGTCTGAAGTGATCTTTACTGCTTCACGTACCTTGATTCCTTTTTGTTTTAAACATTTTTTGGTAATAGATTTAAATGGTGGGAACTCAAACAGCTTAGTAATGCACTTGAAATTATGGGTAATAGGATAATTGGCAAGATTGAGTTGCTGATAAGGCATAAGATAGAATATGTTACTTTATATGGTAGTGAAATATACTGACAGATGTTAATTCCTTGGAATATGGAGCAGTTCTAAAACATAATCAGTTAGTGTTACTTCCTAAGTCATTTTACAATCTTGTTAGCAATGTTTGTGTAGGTTAAAAGAAACATAAGCTTCTTTTACAACCATCTCCAGAGTAGGAAAAATCTGAAGAAGTGATAAAAGTTAAAATATTATTTCTGTGAATAAACCCAATACATAACAGTCTCCTAACGTATTATAGCAGGAGCACCCTGCTCCTCTAGATGATACCTGGCCAAAGCCAGTTTTTCACACCCTTATGTTTGTGCCTTACAGCACCTCATCATGGCTGTAGCAGGTACAACCATGACCACCCTTGGTGGTGAAATTGAGAAGGGTAGGACCCCTTGGACAACAGAAATGGCCTCCAGCCAATGAGAGTCAGAGAAATTTCTGGGCCATGACCATGTATGACCATGAGCCCTGACCCACCGTGTGTGGTGTTTCTCGTAGCAGTTTGTGAGTGATGGGAAGCCTTCTCTGAGGACTGGGATTGCATCCCAGGGGACTTCCCAGGACTGAGTGTCCTCCCACTCCTTCCAGGTGAGTGACTGCTTTCCTACTGGATATCCTTGAGCAATTCAAGGACCCTTTGTGTGAAGCTAACTGATTTTCTGGCTAACTCTGAGAGGTCACCCCACTATGTGTGTGTGAGTGTGTGCACACCTTGGGTCATTGTTCCTGTCCACGTAGTAATAATATCCCTGACTGGTAACGCAGCCTGGAACCTGTTAAATGTCATTGGAGTGACATTTAGCATTACCCCTGTCATTCATTAATTTTGGCCATTGGTTTTGGTTGAGAATTAAAGTTTATCTGTTTGTTATCGTCATGAAGTTGTTTTCATGTACTTCTGTGACACATATGCAACATCACGAATGAAGATGAGTGAATAAAAATCAGTTGAACCAGTATGGCCAAACTCGAGCATCGTTGTATGAAAGAAGATGTAAAGCCTATAAAGGGTATCTATTCACTTGTAAGAGGTTGATCTGCTGTTCTGATGATAAAATACAGGAATAAAGGAATAAGTTTCTGATTCCTGTTGAAGCGATTAGGATTTTTAAAAATTATTTTTCAGGGTCTGGGATTTAATTAAATGAGTTTTCAAGTACATATGTGTATAAATAAATGTAAATATATTCACATAAGAGAACATATAAGTATCTCTATGCAAGGTAATAAAGAGGATATTGTTAATACTAATATATTAGCAGTCCTTGGGCAATGAAAACTAAGTAACTGTGGGAATGAGTTGAGAGAATTGGGGTTCAACACACTTTTGGAAAATTCATTTTAATGGAGTTCTCATATTACTAATGCAAGTAAAAGTGTCAAACAGAGTTTTTAATGGACTTGCTGCATAAATTATGCTTGTTTGATATGCATAAAAATATCTTTCTCTTCATATATAAGCAGGAGTATCTCCTTTTTAGATTCCTGGAGCATAAACCTGATGAAAGTGGGAGCCAAAAATTGGTGAAAAATGCTTTCAAAAAGAGGTATGGTTTTAAGGCACTGGAAAATGCCATAACATGGATTTTTTTTTCATTTTACAGTGTACAAATATTTTATATTTTACATTTTTTAGTTTATACCAAACTATACAGCCTTTCCTGTGTTTTTAAGTCATGTTTCCAAAGTGACCAAACAAATTCAGACTCAAGGGGAGGGATTAACTAATTTGCTATACGCACTTGGGACTATCCGACACATTGTAGAAGACTGTAATTTCACTTAAAATTTGGAAAATCTGTATTATTCATGCATGACAGAGGAAATAATAGGTGCAGTAAGATTTTGAAAAATCTCTTATAACACTATTGACAAGAGAAAGTAAGGAGAAAAATTACTTCAATAAGTATTTGTAGAAGGGCAGATATATGTGCATTTTAATAGACTTATATGTACATGTACACAGTACTTCTAAAACCATGTTTCTTAACCTAGAATGCTAAAAATTTCTAATAATTTTAAAAATACTATCTTTTTCTACAACTTTTAACAATTTTTTGCATGTTTGTAGTGTATTGCAAAAGACATATAATTGTTTCCTAAAAAGGAATTTCTACTGCCATGTCTCAAGCTTTAAATACCTCAGCACACAGACCATTTCGTTTTACAAGTCTGTCCATGCTTTGTATAATGATCTCTCGCAGCTGGGCCCCTCAGATCTATTGCAATTGAAATGAAAGATTAGTCAGAATAATAACATGCTAACACAGTGATGTTAGCTATGCTGTAAGATGTGTAGTTAAACTTATAATTATGGTAACTGCTACAGAGAAAAACTACAGATCCTGAGATCATCCTTAGTGACAATCCCTTTCTATCAGTGCTCTTAAAAGCTGCTTTAGTGAGACAAACTATTACTGCTGCTGGAAGATTTTGCCCCAGCAACATGTAATCTCAATTTTAACATGCTATTCCTACTTTCCTCAGATCAGTTGCCAAACCATGGAAGCACTGCATAAAAATAGAATATTGTATATGGAAGAGGAGAGACATGAGGTACTAGAAAAGGAAAATAAAGAACTAGAATAGTTTTGGCTGTCTACTGAACACTGAGAGACTCAGTCCCTTTCTTCTTTTATTGTGACTTTCTTGTTAAAGTGGGGGACAGTTTCTTAGATCTTCCATGAACATTCGTCTTGGTTTTCTTTGATGCATCTGCTCAAATATGGATTTCTTTCATGCAGGATCTACCTAATATAGCCTTTGGACCATGCCTGAACACTTGATGCTGCTGTTTAAACCTACTCCCAGGCCATGCAGTGAAACAACAGCTGACACATAGCAGCAGTGCTACCAGGACATGTCAGTAGTGTTATTTTTAAGGTTTCATACAAGGAATGGATTTTGAAAAGTATATGATCAAGGAAACAAAACCCAGTGTCTTTTTCAATTGCCAACAATTTGTCACTGGTGTAGGATCTTGAGATGTGCCCAGGCTTGGCTTAACCTGGGTTTCACTTTGGTAAAACCTGCTTTCTCAGGACCAGGAAAGTACTGGGTAGCCTGTTGTCCCTCAGCTTGGACAAAATCAATCTGGTTTATTGCTGCATAAAAATTATCCCTTTCTGTACCCATAGTTACTGTGGCCAGGGAAAAGTCTAATTTAAAAAAAAAAAAATAGTGGCTGAGCATGGTTAAACTTCGGTTGGTAAATAATGAGGAAAAAAAACAAACAAACATAAGAAGGAGGAAGCAGATTGTTAAGACTATGCCTAGAGGGAATCCCATGTGGAAACAAAATTGAGGAGGACAATATCAAGTGGGGACTTCTGGTGTTGGTTGAGGGGGAGCCGGGACAGGCTTTGGTAGAAACCACTTCCGAGACCCAGTTCCACCCAGCAATGCTGGCCAAGGCCCCGGCCATGTTGTTACCTCTTCTGAACATATGAGTGCTGCTAAGCAGCATTAATAATACCTTGGTTACATGAGTGGTACTAGGACCTGATCATTTGATAACAACTCAAACTGTGGACTACCATAAGGCAAAGGCAGTAAGTTGCATCACACCAAATTTGTAATGATTTAACTTCTGTTGTACCTCAAGAGAAAAATCTGAGACTGTATTTATCCTGCGTTTTAAGTCAAACAGAAGTAAATTAATTTTTAATATAAAATTAGTATTGCTTTTTCTAACAAGGTACTCCTAGAAATCTACTGCATTAAATATTTTCAATCTGACTTTGTCTAAAATACTCCTGAGAATGTGTACAGAGTATTCTTTATTCATGTAGAAATTATGCAGAAAATAAGCATCAAGATCTTCAGCATAATAATTTGTGCAGAAAGAGAATCAGCAGAAAAACAGCTTTTAAGTGAAATTTTGACACTTTTTCCTTCTGATGGACAACATTTTGGTCCCAAACCCATGGTGTGGTCCTTCCATTTACACAGGGGTTTCCTCTCCTTCGGTGTCAAAAAACATCAAGAAAAGAAGGGAGCATATTCCCCACAGACTGTCATATGTCAAAGGGGGAATCCAGCACTTGGGAAAAGAAGAGCTGGGACCCTCCCTGGTGCACTACTGCTGCTTTTGCTTAGCTCATGGAGATTCATGAGCCTCCTGCCCAGCACCTATAGCTGACAGTTCTGCTCTGAAATGCTGATCCTGAGCACTCTGAGCACCCCAAGGACCTGCCTGGTGCCCTTCAGTTCCCCCAGGCCACACTGTAGCATGAGCAAAAAATCCTTTCCTCTGTCCTGGGAAGCTACCTACAGGTAGCCAGGTGGAAGACAGTGTTGCAAGCAACTGAGGTACAAGCATCAGGTGCAACCAAGCCTGATTTGTTGAGCAAATCTGTTAACCATCAATGCCATCCTGGGGCTGAAGTCTTAAGAAAGTATTTTGGACCCTTTGAATGCAAAAGTATGATCCCTGTAGTATACATGATAAGGAAGCTGTTGCTCTTTTGCAATGGTCTCTGGAGTTTATTTAGACATCCAACTTAGGAAAAAGCCCCTCTTCTCTACCCTTCCTGGCAAAAGCAGGAAAATAATGTGGAAAAGGGGATGAAACTGTCAACATATGTCGTTGTTGCCATTCTTTTCAAAGAATCATAGAAGGTTTGGGTTGGAAGGGACTTCAATCTACTACCAACCCCTCTGCCATGGGCAGAGACAATTTCCTCTAGACTAGGTTGCTCAAAGCCCCTTCCAAACTGGTTTTGAATACTTTTTCTCCCTAGTTCTTCCTGATCAGCTTACATTTCTTAAGTTACTAGACATTTTATGACTACAAAAATCCAGAAAATATGAAAAAAGAAGATTTATGAATGCTTTTTTCCTTTGTGAGGGGAAGAAGAGGGGCACTGGTCTCTGGTGACCAGTGACAGGACCCAAAGGAATGGCCTGAAGTTGTGTCAGGGAAGGTTTAGGCTGGATATTAGAAAAAGGTTCTTCACCCAGAGGGTGGTTGGTTACTGGAACAGACTCCCCAGGAGTGTGGTCACAGCACCAAGTCTGACAGAGTTCAAGAAGAATTTGGATGATAACCTTTGGCACATGGTGTGACTCTTGGGAACAGTCCTGTGCATGGCTAAGAGTTGAACTCAATGATCCTTGTGGGTCTCTTCCAACTCAGCATATTCTGTGATTTTGTAATCCTTCCTGTTCCTGAAGCTGGATTTGCACCTTTCCTTCCTTTGAAATTCCTGGATAAGGAGACCCAGCCCATCTGATTACCACAGTGTTACCCTAGAGTGAGAAAACTGAGCCCTCTGAAATATCTAAAGTCCTGAAATAAGATTATAAATCATGAGATCATAAAATGAATATAAGACATTGCTATTTAAGTATCTCTATTGGCTTGGAAACCAATTTAACAAGCATGCATTTCAACTGTTTTGTTGCAAGGGTCACATCAGTCAAGACAGGTTCTTGGCTATGCGAGCACCTGGACATGTGCAATGAGCCAATTGTAACATGACACATGTCATTTTACTCTTTCCCCAGGACAGATTATATTCATGTTGTGAATCTCAGTCTTGAAGAGACTTAAATTTCAGCCAAAATTAGCATTGGGCATGTTACTCTGGCAACAATGTTTAGCAGCAGGCCCACCATGTAGGCCAAGAGAAATAGCAGAGAAAATGTATTCCTCAAAATACATGTCACTGGAGTGTTATATGTTACTGTTACCTGGAGGAAACACATCTGGTGTTGTGCAAGAGAGCATTTGCTTTCCTGTTTAACACTGGTATTTAACAGTTTTAACTGTTTAACACTTTTTTAACACTTGTTTAACACTTTTCTCTGGAGATGCCTGTTTAATAGTAAGTCTGGAGCTCAGACGGGGGAGGTGAGGCATCCAAGACCTACTCTGTGAGTTCAGGCTGCGGAGACTGCTCTTGGCACTACTGTTTTCTCTGCTTTCTCTGGTAAGTCTCTTACCGGGGGCTGGAGCAGTGAAGGCAAAGTGCCTGAACTCTGGAATTCCCACACGTGCTTACAGACAGACACTTGACTTTGGTGGGATACCAAAATACCCAAAATACTTCTGTCACTCTCACTATCCCTCTGTGATAAATAACTGTCTATGGGACAGGTAGTTGCAGAGGGAAATGCAGTTATTCATAGCTTGCCAGCCATCAGCCTCCAAAGCATTACCGGTTTGCTGGCCACCATCTCCCACTTTGGGAAGAATAAATTCCTCCTGGGTGAAGAAATATCTACACATATACAGTATCAGTACAGTTCTTGCATTTATCTAAAACTTATCTTTTTTACAACTTTCATGTTGTTTTTTTTTTTTGTTTGTTTTTTTGTTTTGTTTTTTTTTGTTTTTTTGTTTTTTTTTTTTTTTGGTTTTGGTTTTTTTTTTGTTTAATGTCATTGTGATTAATCTGTGACCATGCTCTCCTTTTGTTTTCTGTAAAATAGGGATCTTCTGAAGTAAACATAAGGCTCAGTTTGAATTAAAATGCAGCATTGACTCTTTCCGACTGGCTATAACAAACTTAACTAATTCCATTTTATTCTTAGCTTTTGTTATCCTAGTATGTTCTTTCTGTATTGGTACTATTATGACATAGTGATTTTCTTCCTTGCAGTTTTCAGTCATAAAAATGAAATCTGATTAGAAGTCTTGTACAGGAGTTTGGAATTTAGGTGCTCTTTTACACCTAGAAGGTTGTTTCATTACATAAATCTGCTAGGTACTGATTGATTTCATTGGGAGCATTGTCACTGATTTTAATACATTTGAAATCAAAGATTCACTGTTTTCTGTGAGTTCTAACTTTTATCACACCATAGTGCAATTGCTTTATCAGTTTATTAAAATTTTCTAATGAGTATTTCCTTTTGCAGTTCCAAGTCTTGTTCCACAGTCTAAGACTCATTTTGGTGTATTTTTGTTTTATAAAAATCTGACAACTTATTTATTTGTTTTTGGGATACAAAAGCTGACACGATTTTATGTCTTGCTGTGTTTTCATTTTGTGAATACAGCAAAGTAGCTAGTGCTATAAATTCCAAATTAAATCACAGTGACAAAATAAAAAAAAATCAAAAATAAGCTAGGATCAATATCTTTGAAGTTTTGAAATGTTTTATTTCATGCCATATGCATTAACTTTTCCGGATATTTTCGTTGCAACCTGAAGATAAACAGTTTCAGTTACCTTTTTAATGTCTTTAATGGCTTAGATTTTCTAAGCTAAATCTGTCTATTTAAAGTTATTTGTTGAGATAATTTTAATTAAATGTATTTTATCTGTTGATTACTTATATTTTTAAAGATATGTCATGGTAAAAAAAGCTGAATGCTCAACCTAAAATAGAACATTACTGATTTTTCAGATGTATTTCTTAGCTTCAATATGCACTTTTGGTATGGTAGGATGAAAAACTACTTATGACAATGCAGATTCCTCCATAACAAAACTTTAAAATATCTAGTTAGAACAATCAGCTTTGAATTTTCTTTAATCAGTTGCCTCTTCTACTAAGGAGAAGTATAAACTTCTATCTAGTCTCAGTGTCTGATTTAAGGAATGTAAATGCATTTTGTACATACACAGTGTTGTGGTTTATCTGTTGTATTGTTGTGATTGATCTTGACTGTTCAGTGATTGCTGGTTAATTACATACCATTAGTAAATCAACAGATTACTTTGATTCTCATTTGGTTTAAACCACATGAACAGAGCAGCGTTTTTCCCACAGCACCTCAGGATCCACAACTGTTGAATTAGGGTAGCTGCCTGTTCCATTTAGTACCTTTTAATGGATCCATTTTGCATGAATTTGTCTTGAATTTTTTAAACTTCATCTGTTTCTACTATTTCCTGCAGCAACCAGTTGCTAATCCAAAGGTATTCACTGCTTTAAGAAAAAGTTGTTATCCGGTTTAAAACAATTTCTTAGTAGTTTTATTGAGATTTGGTAATAGTTTGGCTCTCTCTTTTTCCATTGCACTCATGATTTCATCAGCCTCAGTCTTCCATCAGCCTTCTCATTCATGGATTGAAAAGTCTGAACCCTCTCAGTGTCTCCCTGTAAGGTAACTGCTTTGTCCTTTTCAAGGTTTTAATTGCCCTTCTGTACCTTCTCCAGCCCTACTCACTGTGTTTCAATATACACATGCCCTAAATTCAGGTGAGAACAAATTAAGTGTTCCAGCTGAAAGGTACACTTCATGCTGCAATTTATGCAGCAAATTAACAGACATATTGGGCACTGGAACAGGCTGTTGGGCACTGAAACAGGCTCCCCAAGACAGTGGTCACAGAATCAAGCCTGACAGAGTTCAAGAAGCATTTGGATGATACTCTCAGGCACATGGTGTGACTCCTGGGGATGGTCCTGTGCAGGATCAGAATTTGGACTTGGTGATCCTTATAGATCCCTTCCAACTCAGTAGATTCTGTGATTCTGTGGCATGGAAAATATCTTTCATTTGTCTGTAGAAGCAGTTGTTTTCTTGCTTGAGTTAATAAACACTTAGTGAATACATAGGAGAGAATAAGAGGATTTGAGGTAATAAAAAAAGGCCATAACAGCTAGCTATGCATAGAAATGGAGAAGCATGAAGGATGATAAAAGTCCCTAGTCACAGCTTTTTAATGTTCATAGCTGATTGGATAGCTCACCTTAATTTCTTACATTTTTTGTAACTATGATGTTTATTTTAGAAGTTATAAATAGAAAAGTTTATTCCTATTAAAATAATTGAGTTACACAAAATTTCAAGAAGACTAGCTAGCAACTGGTATCTTTAGTGAGTGGGATTTTTAAATTCAGGATTATAGAATATGTCCTGTGCTCCAATCTATTTTTCTAGCATCTTGAAGGTGCAACTCTGTGTATGAGTGAGTCCGCTAATTAAATGACTTCAAGCAAGGACTAGGCATGAAGTGATGAGTAGCAACTAAGATTGATCTCTAGTATGATACAAACACATAAGGAAAATATTTCAGCTTCAAGAATCCTGATAAAAAATGAAAAAAAAGCTCTTTTAAATAAGAAGTCTGGATTAAAAGGAGCATTTTCATTTAATGCAAAATTTATCCAGCCTGAGAAGAGCAATCCAAACCACTGGAAGGTGTTTATTTTCATCTTTGTAGTTTCCTTTAGATGTGGTAGTAGTGGATGAGCAACAGTATCAAAATCAGGGATGAAAACGGTGCATTTTCTTTATCAGTGAACAACAAAGAGAACAAACAAGAACAATCAGCCCTGTTTTGGACTGGACCCTGACTGAGAGAATTTTGAGATGTTTACTGCTAAGAGTTCCATCTGGAGATTGCCTCTGTAGTAGACACTGCAATTACTTGATTACTGGGTGGTAATTCCAAACACAATTCTCCATCTAGGACTTCTTTTATTTGGGTAGCTGTCATGGTTTCACCCCAGCTGGCAACCAAACACCACACAGACGCTCAATCACTCCCCCACCGGCAGGACTGGAGAGAGAATTGTAAGGGTAAAAGCTGGAAAACTCGTGGGTTGATATAAAGACAGTTTAATATGGAAAGCAAAAGCCACGCACACAAGCAAAGCAAAACACAGAATTGATTCACCACTTCCCATCACATGTAATGGTTACTTCTGAAGACAAAGGCCATCACTCCAAACGTCCCCCCTTCCTCATTCTTCTCCCCCAGACTCTTTATATACTGAGCATGATGTCACATGGTCTGAAATATCCCTTTGGTCAGCTTGGATCACCTGTCCTGGTTGTGTCTCATCCCAACCTCTCATGCATCCCTAACTTCCTTGCCAGCATGGCAGTATGAAAAGCAGAAAAGGTCTGGTCTCTGTGTAAACACGGCTCAGCAATAACAAAAACATCTCTATATTATCAACCCTGTGTTCAGCACAAATCCAAACACAGCCTCACACCAGCCACTGTGAAGAAAATTATCCCAACTGAAACCAGCACAGTAGCCTATGCCATATGTAACATGAATAACTGTCTTCTGTTATAAGGTGAATAATAAGATTCCTAGGTGTTTTGTGGACTCTTAATACACAGAGAAAATATTAAGGTTCATAGGCAGTGGCTTGTCTGTAGCTTTCAATTCCATATCTATTTGTGCTTTGAAAAAGCTATGGGGTTTTTTTCCTTGTCTTTTCTTTTTCTTATTTATTTATTTGTTTATTTATGGAAACAATCAAGGCTATCTCAGCTGTTTAGGAACATTTAAAGATTAGAGGGGTATATTCTGCAAGCTAAAAGTTGCTGTGGCATTGAACCAAGTAGATGCAGGATGATTTCTGTAGCAATTTATTATAAGACCTTGCCATCTCCATTTTGGCAGGTTGTCAGAAGTGGTTAGATGACATCACAAGCCCAAACTCAACTACAGAAAGAAAGACATAAAAAAGCAATTCTCTTTCCTTGGCCACCTTCAGTCGTGTCATGAGCCCCCACGGGTGGGGGGCGGGATGTCTGTTACAAAGTCTCATCAGGCTGAACAAGACACCGGACATGTGTCAGAAACACTTGTGTGTTATTGTACAATTGTCTTAGCTCCAGCAGACAGCACCCTACTTATTCTCAAATGTGCTGGCTAACAAGCCCTTAGTTATTACAACACACTTCATCAAGCCCCTCATCCTCACAACAAACCTCAGTACAGAGTATGGAGTAGTATATCACATAGCCACACTTTGCCCAGACAAAGTGAAGGAGGAGAGAAATAAAGGTGGAAAAGGAAAACGTGAAGAAAGAAGATCACCAGTACCTAGATCTCACCTTAATCCTCCATGCAGATGGTCTGATGCTGGGGTAGTGAGACAAAAAACAAGAGAGAAAAAAGAGAGCATGCAGGACCAATCCCCTTCCTTTTATAATTAACCTGGTAAAATAGTTTTTCAAACTATTTTGTTCTCACAAGCACAACTAGTGTTTTTGAGCCCTTCAGGAAGTGAGTCGGGGTGTGTGAGGTGGGGGGGTGGTGACTGGGCACCAGTCTCAAGGCAGAAAAGGAAGCTGGCTCAGCACAACACTGCCCCACCACTGCAGGACCCTCTCTTACAATCACAACTTTCCTGTCACAACAGTCAGAATGTCTGAGACAAAACATGCTTATGCCTGCTCCTACACAACAAGCATTCTTTCTTTCACCCTTACCATAGAAGTATCACAACCTGTCTACTCCTCATCATCTTAACATTGCTTTTTTGTGGCAGAAGTCGCTTTTCTTTTTGTATTTGTCTGAAGATGCATCACTAACCCTGCAACAAGGTTGCCATTTGGAAAACCTTTGAAGATATAATTCTACAGTATCTGAGACAGCAGGCATGTGTTCTTTTGGGCTTTGGAATAATAGAGAATCTGAAATAATATTTAAGCTTGAGTTAAATACCATGTTAAAAAAACAAACAAAACCAAACAAACCAAACAAATGAAAACAAAAAACTGAAAAAAACCCAGACCAAGCAAAAAACCAAACCAAATAAAAAACAGACAAAGAAACAAAAAAAAACCCGCAAAAACCCCTCTAATGAATCAAATACTTTTGAGCCCACAGTGGTCAAACTATTGAATTTTTTTTTTCATCTCTAGTGGATTTGCCGACTTAAATCCAGGATTAATTAATTATTGGGATGTATTTTACTGTTTGGAACACATTGCTGGTCTAAATTTTATAAAGGATTTGAGCTCAATTAAGTATAGAATGCTTGACATCTGATAATGCCTTTAAAATTCCTAAGCTTATTCAGGTTTTAGTGTTGGCACCCTGACTTATAATGACTGCCAGAAGAAAATCTTAGGATCTTCTGAAATTGAGTGTCTTGTTTGAGAAAGTTCAGCGTATGTTAGTCTTAGAAAGCTAACAAGGTTAAAAAGGAATAACAAGAATAATATTGAATATCTGGTTTCCTTTCATTAAACAGACTGATTTTATGCTAATGACTTATAAGTCATCTTTTCTTACATAATTTGCTCCAGTGCAGCTATACTTTTAATTTAAACTTTAGTTAATATGATTGCAAAATATGCAAGTATATTAAAATGGATGTACTGGAAAATACTAAATCAATTTTGTTTCTTTTCTTCCCCCAAAAGAAAAGTACTTTTTACGTATTCTATCATGTTGATTATTTTTTGATTTTAAATTTGGTTGGATATTCTCTGCAGAGCAATAGATCAACATCTTCAAAGATTTCTCTAGTACATTTTTGTCACTAAATATTCCTATACACTTGCTGGTTTATTAAATGTCAATGATTACTATTCACTTCATCAAGCTCTGTTTTTATGAAGGTATGTCCTGTGAAAATATGTGTACTTTAACTAAAAAATATTTTGCACTTTCACAATGATTACAGTGATTTCTCTTGCAATGACACCTAAACTGCTTTACAAATATGAATTAAAGTTTACAAAGCCTTTATAGAACAGGTATGAATTGTTATACATGTCTTCAAAGTGAATACTCTGAAGGACAAAAATTGTAAGCGATTTTTCTGAGTTCAAACAGGGTATTAATACAAATGACAAATTCTCACCCTAGCATAATTAATTGATCACAGTTCTTGAGTCCTCTTTAACAGTACAAAATACAATTCCATTCTGAAAAGTGACTCCATAAAAACAAGGGCCATATTTATGAATCATTGCTTCTATGAATATTCCTGCAAAAATATTGCTGTATTTTCTGGCATTGCAAATAGCTTGTGTTAAGCTGCCTCTAAAATGAAGTAAAATGACCTTTTCTTCACAACTAATACAGTTAGCAATGGTTTTTGTAAAGAGGACCATCTAAGTGGGACCGTGTAATTCAAGTCCAGGTTTCTGGGCAGAGCTTTCAAACTATTTTTCTAGGTTAACTGAAACATACTATATCAAATTCAAGAGATGATAAAATGTAATATCTAAAATTTGTAAAAAAAAAAAAAAAAAAAGTGTGTCTTCCTAAAGCCAAAGATTAACTACTCTGATTATTAAAGCAAAGAGCCAATGTGCCCTTCACAGGAGCTCATCTGTCAAATTCCTTAAAATCTAATTGTTCCTCTAGTCTTTACAAATTCAGTCCAATTGCCAGAGAAAGTGTGTCTGCGCTAAGTGTTGCATGTTTCTGAAGAGATGGGCTAGCTTGATCCCTGTGAGACTTTCAAGGAGGACACTTCAGAAAGGAGGAAGTTTACTAGCTGCTAAGTTTTTATTGCTATAGGAGAGGAAAGATAGGCATTCTACTGTTAGCCCACCTATTGATTCATGTTGCATTATGTAGGTATTTTATGAACATGTCTTGGTTTATACTGTCACTGTGTCTTCCTTTGCAGAAATATGGAATGCAAGGCCTAAAACTATCCTCACTTGGGGCAGAGGAATTTGCCAGAAGAACATTCTTCCATGAAACAGGAGTCTGGCTAAGTTGTAGGACAGTCTTTGAAATCTCATAAAGAAAAAAAAATCCTTTTCATTATGAAAACTATATGCACAAAATTGCATCTCTTTGAAACCATTAGAAATTACAAATCTCTTTTAAAAATCAAAATCATGATTCCAGACAGAATTTTTACCTTAAAATATAATACAGCTAGAAATCCCGTGAAATGGAGTACAGTTCTCTGAATCATTATCAATATTATGTAGAGTATGTGAAGCTGTAAGCTCAAATCTGGAAAGTGATAATTAGTTCCTTATTATTACATATTTTCTTATCAGTGATTATCCATGCTTCTCTTTAACATTTTTTCTTGTTTTGATTGGCAATGGAAACACGATAGCAGATAAATATTTTTTTATTTACATAAATACACTGTATGAATACAGTGCTTGAGTATATTTAGTCATGCTAGGAAACCTCTCAATTTTTCTTATAAATGATAACGGCTTTTGCTTGTTATTCACATTTTACATTATTTCCTGGCTCTCATCTACCTATGATTAAGCACTGAAAACACAGCAGCATCTCCTGTATTCAGTAAAAGATCAATTAAATCTGTTTTTAACGTACTTATAAACAATTGAAAATCAGTGAAAGCATTGTTCTGTATATATGTGAAAAAATCTCCACTGTAATATGGACCAACCCTCAAGAACTTAGAAGGTAAACCAAAGTGCAATTCATTTAAAAAAAAAAAAAAAAGGAAAAAAAAAGGAAAAAAAAAGAACAAAGAAAGCTATCCATCCTACCATGAAATAGGATGCTTACTTCTGCACTGAGTAATATGCCACATGCTCTGATTTAGAAATGGTAGTCCCCAATTCAGTGCCCCAACTAAGACTCTTCAGACCACACTCTCTCGCTCCCCCACTTTTCCTTCCCCCTCCTCCCTGTGGCAGGATGGAGAGGAGAACTGGAGGTACAAAAGGCAAAGATCATGGGTAAAGAACAATTGACTGGAAAGAGCAATTAAATAAGACAATGAACAGTAACAGCAACAATACTAATAACAGACAGTACAAGAAAGAAACTATTCACACAGAAAGCCCCTGACAACAAACAATACAGGACCCCTTCCTCCATCGCATTTTTTCAACCAGGCTGGAACCCCTTCTTCCTGGAAGAGAGTCCCTTTCCAGCCCCCTGTCAATGATGTGAGGTGGTACAGAATAACCTACAGATCCTGGCCATGACCCCTCCTGGCTACTGCAAAAATGACCCCTGTCCTGGAACCAGGACACCACTGTGTCCCTACGTATAGACACTTCATAGATACGCTTTTAACAGACCTGCTTAAAGAACTGGGTTGAAGTAAAAAGATGAGTTGCAACATGGAAAATTCTAATTAAAAATAATGACAAACTTTTCCACTCTGAAAGTGGTCAAGCACTAGAGCAGGGAGCCAGAGAGTTTGTGGAGTCTCCGTGCTTGAAGTTACTGAGATCTGACTGGACAGAGCCCTGAGAAACTTGCTGTAGTTGGCCTTGTTTTAAGGAAGGGCTTGGGTCGATAGACCTCCAGAGATCCCTTCCAAACTCTCAGTTCTGTGGTTTTGTGATTCTGTTTACAAATGTGTGCGTACTTATACTTACTAAACGCTGGACAATCCTTGTTATGCTTAATCCTGTGGGACTATGATCCAAAATGAAGAAAGCTAGATGTTACAAAAAATGTTCATCTCCGTCTACTGCAAGCCAAAGAAACTTACCCATGACTGCTGTCTTAAAGGACACATACCAATAAAGATGTAAAGTCATTCTTCTACCTTGAATTTTATGTGTTTTAATAATATGGAAGGAACAGAAGGGAATTAGAATAAAACATGATAGTGAAGTTTTCCTTGTGTTAGCAATAATGAATGCATTTGTTCTTGTTATCAGTATATACTTGGAACAAGATGAGTCTACCTGATAGATAAAACACTGTGGTTTCTTTTCAGGAGCTAACTTTGCCTGCTAATTAAAATATAATATCAGCACTAATTGAGGTGTTTACAAAATCCGGTTTTGATATTTAAACTGAAACTATGGACCTTTTATATTGTGCATTACTTACCTACCTAGAATCTTAAAAAATGGACAAATAAAAAATTAAAATACGGGGAGAGGGAAGGGTTGCTTTAGAGCTTACTAAAGAGAAGAACTGGAAGAGGGGTAGGTTGGTATGGATCACACCTGGAACATGATCACACCATGATTTTCTGAAGTTTTAGTGGGCCTCAGTAATTGCCTAAAACTTGGGGTTTATCCTAGTAAACCCTTCTCCATTTTCTGCTTTCAATTTTGCCGTTTGACAGATTATTTGAGTAGGCTCAAGAGCTAGAATTCTCTCTGAGAAACATTGTCCTGATCATCTCTCTGTTGGTAGCTGGAGAGGGCAGACAAATTCAGCAAGAAAAAGTAACGAGTAATTTCTTACAATCTTGAGAGGTCAGGAAGGTGATATTACAATTGTCTTCCTTTTACCTCAGGATAATAAAATGACCAAGCAGCAGTTTATTCCGCTGGCTTTGAAGAGGAGAAATGTGAAATGTTGATAGCAGAATGTAGCAATTATCATCAACATAGTCTCTTGTGATTTTCTTTGTTTTTGCAAGGGGTCACATAATAATAATACCTGAACAGTATGTCAACGTTTCTATGCTCCTAAAAAAACCATCTGGGGGCAGAGTGTGTATATTTGTGTCTTTTTTCCATACATTTTTTGCAACTAATGAGAGATTTCTCAGTGCCTAGTTTTTAAATCTGTATGAAATAGATGTGAACAGGGGAAAAAACTACAGCATACAAAGAACTGCAGCATTAGTTATGTTCAAATATGGTAAGATTTGAATTCCTCTAAACTTCATTCCCATTACACCCAAATTTTTGAAATATCTTATATTTTAGGTTATAAATAATGTTTGTTATTAGTTTACAAGCAATTCTATATAATGTCTAATTAGCTCCCTTTCTTCTGACATTTGTCTACTATCCTTGCATATCAGAAGAGTCACAGTATGACTAAGCCACATTCTAGAATGCCAATTCCATTTAAGTGCACACTTAAAAAAGAAAGGAAAAGGCAGACTAAATTCATGCTTGGACTAGGGTATAATTCTTTTGTGAAGAGAGCATTTTGCTTTACAGAAATAACTGTAAAAATAATTGGATGTTGGAGAGCTGAGGAACATTCATATAAATATATTAAAAGAAATATTTGTCACTTGCGAACTTTTACATTTACATCCTAGAAGCATGATATGAGTCATATTCAATGCATCACAAGTGTCTATTCTTTGTCAGATGTCAGACTGCCATCTCTTGCATTCAACTCAATCCTTTTCTCAAAGTCCAAGTACAAAACAGCATGTGTCAGATGGCCTTCAGACACAGATAAGATAATCTCACACTGCAGGATACAGAAAGGAAGTTTAACTATTTCACATATTACACTTTTTTTATTCTTGGCCTGAACAAGATTTTCCATTTTTTACACATTGATTTTATAGATGGTGTATGAATAGCTTCTTCTAATGCTATTTCCCATGAGTTGCAGCCTACATTTTCAAAAATGAGAGGTGATTTGAGGCTCTTTTGTTTCTGGAAGCCTATTTTTGAAGTATCTCTGAAAGAGCCTGATTTTTAAAAGAGGATTTAGGGTTTCCCTACTAATAATCAGAATATTTCTAAGAGTGTCTGAAAGGACCGGATAGTTCTAGGTCAGTTTTTAAAATTGCAAAGTTGAGGTAGTTAGGAACAGTCAACCCTCACTCGTGCTGTCAAAGATAAGATAGTTGCCTGGCACTATAAACATAAAAATGAGAAATCCTTGTTACATTAGAAATAACACAAAAACCCATAGGAGAAGTGGTTGAAGGGCAGGAGGGAAAATCTATACATTAATAATATTAATTTTGAAATGTTTTCTTGTTTTCTAGAAGCATATAAAGTAATTCTGCAATGGCTTATTTTACTCCATCTCATCAATGAAAAAATATTATATACTCATTGGAAAATGTAAAATTTGCATCGCATTCATCTTCCCTTTTCGTGTTGGTGCCCGCCAATCTGATATTTGGATACTTTCTCAGAAATAAATATCTTTAAAATACGCTGTAAGACTCCTCTTCTCTGGAAGCACACTGGGTGGGAATCATGTTTACTGTAAATTTATGCCAGTTCTTTTGAGCATGGGGAAGGGTCACCATATTGAGCATCACTCTGGTCATGAAAAATGCAAAGGCAAAGGTCTTGCACTACTCAACTTAGGTGGGTTTTATTTTGTGTGTAAATGCACAAGGATACATATTTCTAGGTGCTTCAGTGCAATGCATTTTAAAAAGTATAAGCAACCCAAGAAATCCCAAAGAATTGCTTAGTTATATTGTGGCACCCTGTGTACAAAGTGTTGCCACAAAAACACGATTTATTTTTTTTTTCTGAAAATCATCAAATCATAAACTGGTTCAGGTTGAAATATATCTTTAGAGGTCATCTAGTCCAACTCTCTGCAATGAGTTGGGACATCTTCAACCAGATCAGGTTGTTCAGAGCCCTGTCCGACATGACTTGGAATGTTTCCAGGGATGGGACATCAACCACCTCTCTGGGTGTTTCATTACCCTCATTGTAAAAAACTTATTTCTTATATCTAATCTAAATTGATCGTCTTTCAGTTCAAAACCATTAACCCTTGCTCTATCGCAACAGACACTGCTAAAAAGTTTGTTCCCAGCTTTCTTATAGGTCCCCTTTAAGCACTGAAAGTCTGCAATAAGGCTTCCCCAGAATCTTCTCCAGGCTGAACAACCCCAGCTTTCTCAGGTTTTCCTTTTAGCAGAGGTGTTCAATACCTCCAAATGCTTTTGTGGCCCTCCTCCAGATCAGCTCTTTCCTGTGCTGAGGACCCCAGAGCTGGATGTAGTGGAGAGTAGAGGGGCAGAATCACCTCCCTGCATCTGCCGGTCACACTTCTTTTGATCCAGCCCAGGATATGATTGGCTTTTTGGACTGCAAGTGCACATTGCTGACTCATGTCCAGATTTTCCATTCACCAGTAGCCCCAAGTACTTCTACACAGGAAAATCTTGGAAGTGGAGTTTAAAACAACACAATTTGTCTGGAACACTTGCATTTTTAGTGAGAGCAGCTTCTGGCCCAAGAAAGAAATAAAGAAAATGTAATTTTAGTTTCTCAGTGCTATCTGAATAGGCCTGTCAGAATCTGACAGTGTCTGCTAGGGATTAATAAGTATAAATTGCTTATCCAAGCAGAGTAAATTGTAAGAAGGCTTTTAAAAATTACTGTAAAGATTTTTACGTTTTAGAGGAAATCAGCTGATGCTGGCTGTAGAGTACATTAAGGGATTTGAGAGGCAAAATGACAGGTAGAACAACCAAGTAATTCTGAACAGGGACAGGGTATTTGCTTGTTCTAATAGTGTTTAATTTCACATTAAATCACCATTAATATTTTGTGAATGCTATATGCCAAACTGATATGAAATGCAGGAGAGGTGGTGGGGTGGGAAAAAAATGAACTGAGAAATGAGAGTATATCTGCCCCTGGAACTAGGTATATTTAGAGTCAGTTATGCTACCAAGATTTATTTCACCTGAACATATGGTCCATTAAGTAAAGTTATTCATTTTCTTCCCTAAAAAGAAAGAAAATATGCTCAATGATTGTTCAAGAAATGTCTTAATTTAATTATAAAGGAGCATGATAAAAAAAAAGTTTCTTTTATTCCTGACACAGGATCATGATGGCCTTGCTTTGATCTAGAGTTGAGTAATTGAACATAATGATATGTGAATGACAGAGTGTGACGAACCTTTGCACAGATCAAGAAGAGACAGAATACATGAAACTGATGGAAAGCTACATGGTGAAAGTGATTGGATTGTGTATGACCTTGCTATTTAACCCCACCAGTAACAAAGATTGGGGAAAGTGTTGTTGCATGGACATCCAGTGCCTTCAAGAAACAGAAAGCCCTGGATTAAAAAGTTGACAATTGTTACTGAGCTGCTGCCCTGAACCAGATGTCAAGAGTGCCCTGAGTGAATGCTGTTTTCCTGTGGCTGAACTACGCTGGTCACTGCAACAATAACAGAGCAGTTTGCAGTTAATTGTGTGTATGCATGAGGGTAAGCTTTTCCTGACACTGCCTCTGTCTCATTTGGTCTACTCAATAAATTGAAATTAGTAGTGTCATGTTTTTAATGTTCCTTTTCTCTTCCGTGACAAGTTCTTGTATTAATGAGCACTCAGTAGATTTCAAATTAACAGCGTAGAACAGCTCCGGCAGTGGGGGTGGAAGTTTCCAATATACTTTTTTTTCTTCTTAAATTTCACACTCCTTGCTGCTGGTCTGCTAGTCTATTTGACCCTGATGTGTTTACGGAGGTATTTTTGAGTTTATAAAGTCAAACCTTGAAAGTACTGGTTTTAGAGTATGGACATAACACTATATGACCAGTCAGAAAAATGTGTTTGCCATGTTTCCATTCCTGATGAGTGTTAAGAGCATCAAACAAAGTGATAAACATAGCTTCCAATGAATTTAGTGAAATCAAGAGCATGAAATAGACTGAGAAAGCTCATGATAAAATATGTTATTGCTAAATGCATTATTTGCTACTTACTGTTTTTCTGATGCATCTTTGACATAACTATATAATAAACAAATGGTTGACAATGAAATTTATATTAAAAGACAAGTTCAGAATAAGAAGTTATGGTACAAGGTAGCTAAAAGACTATGGTAACGGAAGCTAAAAGTAGTTTGCAGAAATGTAGACCCTGTGCTCAGGAAATAGTGACATTTAGATTTACTACTGACTTTCTAAAATGTAGAGTATAATAAAGACACACATGGCACACCTCAGTAGCTATATTTGGTGCAGTGAAAATGCATCATCCTTTGGATATTCCCCAAAATTCTGGATTTTCCTATAGATATACCATGTGTAGAGTAAGCATATCCACTGTGCTACTTCTATCCTGACTGTTTTTTCCTCTCTTTTGTTTTAGGAATTTTTCAGTGTCCCAACCCCAAAAACATCTCAAGATTTTACAATCATTAAACATTACACTACATAATTTGCATTTCTCTTAGTTTTTTTATCCTTTAGGGTATATTTCCAGTGAAATTTTGAAGCTGTTTTCCATGGTTTGAAGAATTACAAGCAAAATTTTTAATGTGCAAGCTGAGATTTTCATGTGGGCTTTGAATTCGTGCCTCAGGATCTTCCAGAAAAACAGCAGCTATCATGAGACTTATGTTTAAAATCTTAACAACTGACATACCTAGACTTCTAAGGACATGCCCACAGCATACAGGAGAGTAGACTGGATAACTCTGAACCTGGCAGGAACCATGCTAGTTCTGGAAACACAGATAATATAATTGATGACAGTTTTGCACTTGTCTGACTTTCTGTCAGCACACCTACTGATTCTGAGACTAGAAATCTTCCTCCTCCAAACTGCACCTGCTCAAATCTCTCTGTGTACATTCACATATAAGCAAACCTAGTCATGAATAAATTACACACTAAACTATAATTTATTACCATAGGAAAAAAATAATCCTAGCTTGGTGGAAGTTATTATTTAATCTTCCACTTCCTATCTCTGGTCTTTTCATCTTGAAGACCTGGAAGCACATCTTCAAAAGAGGTTTCTACCCCTTATGACTTTTTTTTTTTTTTTTTAAGAAGCCAAGCAATCGGCTTTGGTGGAATGATTTCAGTTGGCTGGTGAATTGCCTCTTGGATTTTGATGTATGAAAAAAAAGAGCAATTCACATTATTTTTAAGAATTGTAAAAATATGAGGATACTCAGTTTTCAACTACTGGGCTTCCTATTAGTTCAAGTAAGGTTAAGTTATAAACATTTTCACTGGTAAACTAAAACCTTGCAAAGATTTATTGGATTTTAATGCATATTTTCTGGTACTGTTTAAGATACTGTTAATCTTCAGAATCTTCCTTAATTAATTGGACACAGAACTTAAAGTAAGTTTGCCAATGACACTAAATTGAGAGGAGCTGTTGACTCCCTTGAAGGCAGAGAGGCCCTGCAGAGAGACCTCAACAAATTAGAGAGGTGGGCAATCACCATCTGTATGAAGTTTAACAAGGGTAAGTGCCAGATTCTGCACCTGGGATGGGGCAACCCTGTGTGTTTGTACAGACTGGGGAATGAGAGGCTGGAAAGCAGCGCCACGGAAAGGGACCTGGGGGTCCTGGTTGATGGTAAGTTGAATATGAGCCAGCAGTGCCCTGGTAGCCAGGAGGACCAACCATGTCCTGGGGGGCATCAGGCAAAGCATCACCAGCCGGTCGAGGGAGGGGATTGTCCCACTCTGCTCTGCACTGGTGCAGCCTCACCTTGAATATTGTGTGCAGTTTTGGGCACCACGATATAAGAAAGACATAAAGTTATTAGAGAGCATACAAAGGAGGGCAATGAAGATTGTGAAGGGCCTTGAGGAGAAGCTGTATGAGGAGCATCTGACTTCACTTGTTTTGTTCAGCCTGGAGGAGACTGAAGGGAGACCTCACTGCCATCTTCAACATTGTCACAAGAGAGAGTGGAGGGGCAAGTACTGATCTCTTCACTCTCCTGACCAGTGACAAGACTCAAGGAAATGGTATGAAGATGAGTCAGGGAAGGCTTAGGTTGGGTATCAGGAATACGTTTTTAACTCAGAGGTTGGCTGGGCACTGGAACAGACTCCTCAGGGAAGTGATCACAGCACCAAGCCTGACAAAGTTTAAGAAGCATTTGGATGATACTCTCAGGTAAATGGTGTGATTACTGGGTTGTTCTGTGCAGGGCCAGGAGTAGAACTCGATAATCCTTTTGGGTCCCTTCCAACTCAGCATATTCTATGATTCTATGATAATGACCTTAAGTAAGTCTGGTACTGTAATCTTATAGTGTTCCTGCTAAATTAAGATCTTTATCTCATTAATGTTTTTATGTAAAACATAATACTTAGGAATAACCATGTCCTTAATGACTAATCTCGTAATTACAAGAAAAGTTTCAGATAATCATTATTTGGTTTAAACTAATGATATACTGAAAATAAGGAAATAGGATTTCTGATTATTTTATTACTTTAGCTTTGGAATGTCCAGATTGCCAAGACTTACGGGACTTGGGGGTTTTAGTTTTTTTTGCCTAAAGCACGTAGCTTAGAATACTATCTGTGCAGTGTCTTGCAAAAAACCAAACAAGCAAAAAGCCAATAACAAGCACTAGAGACTTGTTCTGACTGTAGCCTACATTGGAATGTGCCTTCGTGAAAAGTAGTTACCAAAGGAGCAAATGTAAGCTAATAAATGTAAATAAAAGGCAGGTTTAACACTGTACCTATGATGGGCATGAGTACCCATGATGCCCATAGAGTGCATCATGAACTATACTGTACAGATTCCAGCTAATCCTATGTACGGACAGATCAAGCTAAATTCTCCTTGCCAAATAAAATGCAAGTAATACTGATTTTTTTTGTGTAACTAAATGATGTAGTTCACATTTTATTTGTGTGATGTTGTGCTTAGAATAAAAATTTTAAATTTTGTGTTTCATTTGTAAGAAATACCAGTATTACTGGCTATATGTGATACTGTGTTTCTGTAATGGAAAAAGAAACATGAATATTGCATCATTATAGCATATTACGTTATTTAGGCACTTGAATTGTCTTTTGTTCATAGCATTTTTAATACATGTGGATTTTGTGAGACTAAAATATGCATTAAATAAATAAGTTGAAATTGCCATAATATTTCAGTTTTAAATTATCCCAATCTGCATATATTTTGTATGGATTTTCCACCAAAGTTACAATTACTAATGTAAAAAAACCAATCAGAACTAATTGGTAGTCTCTGCACCTGACTGTCTCTTCTGATGTACTTTCTCCAAATAGCATCTTTATAATAATGAGTCACTGTAATGCTGTCTTCCACAGACATGAAGACAAAGGTAAGAGATTATCAAGGTTAGAGGCCTAAAAGTACTGGAAATGGCTCTTTCTTAATGAAAAGTTGTCATGCTGCTTAGACATCCTGATTTCAAAAATTGAATGGTCATCTTCTCGAATTATCTTAGCATTATATAGAACTTTTGCTTTGTTTTTAATTTTTTCCTGAGAATAGGATATAACATGGGTCTTCTGACTTAAGTTTTAGGTAGAGCTCTTGAATTTCTTAAAGGATTAGTAGTGATCTTTTTGCAGTTCAGTGTTTCTAAGTCAATTTCAATTAATTTGAAATTTAGTTCAAATTGATTCCTTTCAAGAGTCAATTGGAAATAATAAAACAGAGTAGCAAAAGTAAAATAGGTATATAGATATGTAGATGATGATATACTCATGAGGAACCTTATATTGAATTTCTTTAATGTACTTTAAAACATTAATACCACTTCAAATATTAGTGCTATTTACCTATTATGTAAATAAAGTGAAACAGAATTATTTTGTTATCATCACTGTCAGCCCAATTATAATATTAATATGTTTGTACCACCAACTGAATATAATTGATCATGAACTACAGAAAGAATGAAAGTCATAGAAAAGTCTGAGAAATTAACTATATAGAAGAGAGCCTTGGGAGATTAAGCCTGAGGAGGTTTGTATTTTCTATTGATGATATCAGTGATGTAGAAGAACTTCAGGACCTTACCTCATGTGAATTTGCATGTGATCTTTCCCTTTTGGTCATGAATATTAACTCATTTTCTTCATAAAGAGTTTAGGGGCAGTGGTCCATTCATGTTTGAAAAATTCATTGTGATGGAGAATTTAACAAAAGATAGAATATCAATAGTGTTTTCAAGTTCCTCTTGAAGGTTGGTTGTTTTTGTTTTGTTATGTGACAAACTACAACAATAAAAAGACTGTTTAATTTGGATCTAGCTTTGAAATTATGAATATTTTATTTTATCCTTAACTGTTCTGTACATTGAGGTACACACAAATGACCCAGACACTGATCTGCTGTCCTACACCTCTTAGACATCTGATAGAAACATGCATTAAGTTTAAATACCTCATGAATATAAAGTGACAAGAAATGATTCTTCATAAAGACAGCCAAAGGGAACATAGTCATTTTGACTCATTCAGATTTGAGATGGAATACAAGAAAACAAAGTTATCTTGTTTCTGCATAGGCTTTAAAATGCTGAAACACAGAGAAAATGTATTCTCTACTTCTTGGTTGGCACTATCCTAGTTCTTATCATGGAGATATGGCACACAATCCTTTCTAATTTTGGATTAAAATAAACACCAAAGTGTATGTTTAGAATGTCCATTGCAGATTTAGCTAATATGTCACAAAAAAGTGTCGGACTTTTCCAGCACCTGAGAAAAAAAAAATAGTTCAAAGCTGAAAATCTAGAAGATTTAAACAACTACAGAGGACTTGTTCCCATTCAATTTGTTTAGATTTTCTTATATGTTGGAGGGATAGCCTTCCAGAGTATTAAAATAGGTTTTTAATTTGAAATCAATACTAATTTCATCGATTTGTTTTTATATTTGTGTTTACTATATTCACTTTTCTTGTGTACTTCCTATTTTTTTGCAAGATGGAAATACAGATTGCAGGTCTGTAATAAAAATTGCATAGATGTCTTTGGTGTCTTCAACTAAATATGCACATCTTCTAAGATTTCCTTACAAGTGAAAATGCAGTTTATTATTTTTCACCTTTAGCTACATCTTTCCTAACATTTAATTTATGAAATAGATAGGCACACGATATATTGATACTAACCTGAAGTTACCATCATTAAGAACATTCTTCAACGCTCTGATAAGTCACAAGAGGACATGTGTATATGTTCAACCTTTCTGCATTTCACAACCAAGTCATAGTATTTCTGATCCTAGTGTTTACAATCCAGGAATATTTCAAATGTTTGGGTTCCTTAATGTGTTATGTTCAAGCTGTTTTGGATTTGTAGCTAACTTACAGTATTCACTTATCCTATTTGATATATTATTTTCTCTCTCATCATGTAGGCTCTGCAGGGAGAGCCTTTGAACTTGATAAATTAATAATGGGACAAGGCTTTTTTTCCTCTTGGACCTACATTTAAATGGTCCTGCAAGCAGTGTTGTGGTTAAAATTCTCTCACTGAAGGCCTTTGCATAACCTATGCATTCACTCACTCTTCTGAGGTGTCAAGAGAAGTATTGAATCATAATAATGCATGGTGGTTGTCACAGCGAGATCATACATTTCCTTTATCTGCTACTGAAAAATATGATCCATCCTAGTTTACTTTGATATTTAAGAGAGAGTGTTAAAGAACACCTCCTTCTCAGCCACATTAAATGATCAGAGAACTACATCTTTGCTGTATTTTTATGTCTCTTATTCTAGGCCACTATACTTGCTTTTCTCCCAAGGGGTCAACACCGACATAGATCACGAATAGATAAGTTCTTACCAATAAAACTTCTGAGGACTGATGAAAAAGAGATAGAGATTCATCTTGCATTGACATTTTGGAAGCATAATTATGAATCTGGAGAACCAAATTGTGTCTCAGAATGTGTCATAAAAAGTAAGAATGAGAGATATTGTAGAAATAGGAGGGAAATCTAAGGGCTTGAAGGTGACTGTTGTTTTTGGTGTAGTAGATTCAGAGTTAGTATAAAAGATGCAGCAAAGCTACCTTCAATAAAAATGCTGTGTGTTAATTTTCACCTTAAAAGATTATCTTTCATAATACTATGCATTTTAATTATTTTGACTATGACTATGATTTTCTGTCTTTCTTTTCAGACTTATAGGTGGATGAACTTATCCTTACATGACTTTTTCAATAGCTGTAACCAAATTTTTCATTATAATTTTTTCCTGGTTTTGATTTTTACAAATTTGTTCATTATTCAGTATTATTTGAACAAAGTTTTGTGCACATTCCAGACATTTTTTTTGCTAGTTTAGTTAGAGAGCATTTTACTTTGATTTAATAGATGTTTTTCTGGTTTTTATCTCTTATTTTTTCACATCTTAAACTAAAGCCTCCAACAGAACATTCCGTAGAGCTTTTGAATTTGCAAAATTTTATTTGCTATAAAAATTTCTACGAAGATAAGCTGTTGCTGCTCTCCTTTTCCTTTTGCCTCCTATCCATTGAATTTCCCAGTCATGTTTTGTTTCGCTAGCAGTTGGCTTAAGTTAACCTGAAATTAAAGTATACCAGTCACTAATGGTAAGTTCTAATCTCATACAGAAACAATTTGAATTTTGACATATCTTTCCATGTACTTGTCTATGTTTAGGCTCATTTTTTCCTGTAGTTTTCCTCTGGATAGATAGGTAATCCATTTTCAGAAGATTATTCAGTCTCAGTAACAAAGACTAAAATAGCTTGGCTTGCATCTTAATTGAATGTTGATGCTAATGTCTGTCTCCTGACTACTGTGACCTTACAAAATCATAGAATGCTAAGGGTTGGCAGGGACCTTAAAGATCACCTAGTCTCAAGCCCCCTGCCATGGGCAAGGCCATCTTCCACTAGACCATGCTGCAAAGAGCTCCATCCAACCTGACGTTAAGGACTGCCAGGGTTGTGGCATCTACAAATTCTCTGGGCAACCTGTTGCAGTGTCTTATCACCCTCATAGTAAAGAATTTCTTCCTAATAGCTAACCTAAATTTCTCCTCTTTCAGTTTGTAGCCATTACTCTCTGTCCTATCACTACAGGTCCTGAAAAAGAGTCCCTCTCCAACGTCTCTGTAGGCCCCCATGCAACCTTCTTTTTTCAGGCTGAACAGCCCCAACTCCAGTCCTCTTATCAGCTTGCTGGCCCTCCTCTGTACTCGTCCCAACAGTACCATTTCTTTAAGTTAGGGGCACCAGAACTGCACATGGTACCCCACGTGGGGTCTCACAAGAGCAGAGGAGAGGGGAAGAATCACCTTCTTTCAGTCTGCTGGCCACGCTCCTTTTGGTGCAGCCTGTGATTCAGTCTGGCTTTCTGGGCTGTGAGCTCACACTGCCAGTTCATTTTGAGTTTTTTATCAACCATCACACCCAAGTCTTTCTCCACAGGGCTGCTCTCAGTCACTTCTCCACCCAACCTGCAGATGTGCCTGGGATTGCCCCTAACAGGTGTAAGACCTTGTGCTTCACCTTGTTAAACTTCATGAGGTTTGCATCAGCCCATCTCTCAAGCCTGTCAAGGTTCCTCTGGTTGGCATCCCTTCAGTCTAGTGTGTTGACTGTAACACACAGATTGGTGGTATTAACAAACTTGCTGAGAGTGCACTCGATCCCACTGTCTGTGTCACCAGGATGTTGAACAGACCTTGATCCTTAATTTTTTGAACTGCTGTCGTCTCACTGAGGCCACTTCGGAAATATTTCTTATTTTAAAAACAAGGTAGTGCTGCAATCACATGTTCTTTCTTCAAGAAATTTTCAATGTACTTATCAATTTGAGCCAAATTCACAGGGGATAAAAGGTCATGAAGATAATTAAATTCCAGCAAGTTTCATGAGATCAGCAATTACCAGTTTTGTGTGGCCAGCTGTTAGGTCTATCAGCACACACATGCTTGCTGGCTAGCAGCAGCACACACAGCCACAGCATATGCTGACACTTGTCCATCTGGGGCAGCTGTGGAGTAAGCTTCTTGGGAGGAACAGAGAGATTTACAAGGGTGAGAGAGATAAATACATAGAAATGTGATTGCAAGATGGTTAGAAACATGATGGGCAGAACTACTGCCTTGCAACATATTGTGCTATGAAGTAATTCTATGTGAACATCCTTTGGCAAATATAGATTCTGCTTATGTAAAATGGTTATCCCGAGACAGGAAAATAATTGATTTATTAGGAGTGAGGTTTTGGTGTTTGTTTGTTTGCTTTATGACTTTATTACTTTCTAAAAGAATTAGTAGCCTTATACAAAATAGCTGCAGTAATTTTATGTTACCAGATCCCTCAGAAAATCTCTGAATTATTCTCTGTGTCAGTGAAATCTTTATTGTAAAATGACTATTGTTTTTGTCCACCAAATATTTCTTCATAGCTAAAGTTGGCAAATTATCTGGCCCTTTTATTCTTGCTAATTATATGTAAGCAGATTAAGATTCTTATTATTTTGCGATTGATAACTGAAGACTAAATACAAACATATGGCAGGCTAGAAGTCATTTGATGTGTTCACTTTGAAGATGTCTTCAACTGTTTGAAGCTCATATTCACAGGCTGTGACAGACTCCCACCATTTCACATTCTCAGCTGCTCTGATTGAATGACTGTAGCTTTAGCAGGAAAGAACATTTGCAGCTCGTACATCACATCAATATTCATATGCAAACTCAGGTATTTCCCTAAGGAGTTGATACGTCAAAACTTCTGGTTTGATCAAAAGTCTATTTTCTTCAATGTTCATGGACAAAAGTACATAAAAATTCTGCAGACCACTTGTACTATTATAGCTGTAATAGGTCTAGATCTCTAATAGGAAAAAAAAATTAGAGAAATACAATATCTTTTATTGTTAATAAATCACAGATCTTAAGCTCTATTTGGCTTTATCTTGACTATTCAAATGAGCTTGTTTCCCCTTTAATCCCGTGCATTATTTCAAGCAATGCAGTCTAGACTATGTCACTCACAATTGAAAATAAGACAGTTTAGAGAAGACAGGACAGGCAGTTAAACTGTAATCACTCTGAATATAAAAGATCTGAGGAGAGCTGCTGTGGTCTTATGATGAAGAGGTTAGTTGCATGGGGTTCATGTTTGCAACAAGTTGAAATGATTAGTTTTCCTTCCATAAGTTTATTTTACAAGCAGCTACTCTGTTGTCTAGGAAGGTGTTTTAGCGGCTAAAATATATAAAACAAACACACATTTAAAACTTCTGGAAACTCCATAAATTATTTATCCAGACCAAATACTTTAGTAGTTGATCATTTCTAAAGAAATAGACATAGCATAAACAGTCCTCAGGATGCTTGTTTGCGAAGTGCACTATTGTAAATGGATTGAGAATTTGTGTGCCTACACTAAGAAAAAAGAACGATGATTTTATATTTGCTGTAAGAAATATGTTCTATTGCTCTCATACTTAGGGCTTATGAGTTCTAATTTGGAGAGAAGGCATAAATCTTTGCTTTACATTGAGTTAAATCCAAAAATAGAAGTATTCTCAGAATGCGGTGGGATGCCTATCCTGCAACTAAATAAGGTTTATATAAAATTACCTTAGATACGGATACATAGATACTAATGTATTGTGTGAAGAGCATGCACTAGAAATTGAGTACAAAGATTGATTTTTCAACCAAATTGATTGTTAAAGTGAGATAAACAGATCTTTTATATAAGAAATATTTTCCAGAAACACAGAAAACAGAGACCTGACTGCAGTTTGTAAATGTAATAATTGTCTCGATATTCAATGATGATAACAGTAAACTTTTTGTTTTGTCAATGCTGATGATCCTTAACTTTGCCTTGGGATATCCAAATCACCTCTTGATCTTTAAGTTCAAGCAAAAATACCAGTGTCTTTGTAAGGCATTGCTTTAGCATTAAAGAAAATAGTTTTATTTGCAGCGTCATATTTTTATAGATTTGGAAAGTTGTAAGACCCTGGCCCCAGAGCCAGAAGCTCAACCTTTTAAAAACATACAAGATTCCTAATATTCACCCACTGAATGTTTTGAAGAGCCTTTGTTCTTTAGTACCTTGAGATAGGTAAAGAGGAGACACAGCATACGTTTTCTCAGGAGATACTTTTACTGCTAATAATGGAGAAAACAAGAGCTCTTGGCTAAAGCTTAAAAGACAACCAAAATAGAACACTCCAGAAAGTGTTGACTTAGCACATGCTAACCCACACAACCTAGCAAAATACAACCCACAGGTTACAAGTTGCTCAAAATATTAAGAAAGCAGTAAAGAAAGACGATAGAGAAGAAGGAGAAAGGTAGAGAGAAACATAAGAGAAAAAATAGCTACCACCAGGGTTGTGTGGAAGTCCAGCTTTCATGAGGTAGGTGGCAGGTTCCAAGAACAAAATGAAGACCATGTGCATCAGTTTTTATGTACTCTGGCACCCTGTGGCCGCCTCTCCCAGGCAGGACTGCTGGCCCACTGGCCACTCTGTAGCTCCAGGCTGGAGTGAGGGGTGATGTAGCCCATCAGAGGCTGGTTAGGGGTTCCAGGGGGCATAGTGTGGGCGGGCTCCCAGGCTGCCTTTTTGCTGACAGCTACTCTGGGGCTTCCCCATGAAGCTGCAGGTGTTGCCACATGGGATTATGGCCTGATTTCACCTCAGTGAGATTCAATCTGACCCTCCCCCCAGACACAAACACGCGTGCGCACACACGCGCGCACACACACACACACACACACACACACACACACACACACTCTCACTTGAGTTGGTTCTGACCAAATAATATAATAATCCAGTGTCTCACAGAGGTGTATGACAAAGCTATGGAGTTTATCAGTGGTTGTAGGAAAATATATAAAGTAGTCAAGTTCAGAGGGTAAAAGTCTATGTGAGTCTTACTTAACAATTTCTTTCAAAAGATCTCTGTTTGGTGTTTAAGAAGGTCAATACCCTTCGTATCCTTTGGTTATGAAGATAAGTAAGTATTATTAACGTGCAATGTTCTTTTATGAAAAATTCTGGTTTACAAAAAATGCAAATAAGAAAAAAAATTGAACGCGTTCAATAAACATGAGTCAATATTTAGACAGCTTGTTTTTGCTTTAGTTTTGGACTTGAATTTTCAAATTTTGGCTAAATCTAGCAGAATCAACTGAAAAAAACCTCAAAATTACCTAGAGACTACCAGTTTGCACAGGTGCAAATTGGTTTGATCATATGTTAATTTACTGAGAGCCAAGGGCACAACTCCAAACCGCAAAATCAGATGCTCAGCTCTTTTCTCTGTGTGAATGACAAGAAAAAGAGAATGATAGAAAACCCATGAACCATGGGAGGATTCTGTGTTTTTACGATCTGGAGTTTAAAGCAATCATAAAATTTGAGAAACTAGAAATGGTTGCAAATATATGCAGGTCAATGTTCCTTTAAAATAAATAAATTCCTAGTTTATCAATACAGTTTATCTACAACAGAGTCTCCTTAACCCTTTCTTAGTATTATTTTTGGGTTTCTCCCTATTTACTACAATTCCAGCAACAGAAATTCCCTCCAGCAAAACTCCTTTCCATTCTCATCCCTCCCATTTCTGGATCTCTGGTGGCTCTTGAATCTATTATGACACTCTGTATGAAACAGGCTCGTCAATTCACATTCTTTCATCTTCTTTTTTAATTAAATTCACTTGTTTTGTTAGTGGTACCATAAAAGTGTCTGCTGCAGTTTATTAAAATCTTGCATTATGAATATTTATTTTAGATACAAACTTTCAGTGTATTTCAACAGATAAACTGCCTCCCAGTAAAGTGTGGAAGTGGGAGGGAGAAGGAGAAAAATACAACAAAAAGGAGAAAGACTTCTTTTACAGAAGAGATGCAGACCTCTGAGACCTGTAATCTTGCATAAATTTAAAGCATAATATTAAATGTATTGCAGGTTACAGCTGAACATATGAGAGTGTTGGGAGGAATTAATTAGTGAAACTCTTGAATATAATTCAAACTGGGTGTAAATAAATGTTCTAGAAGTGATATATTTACTTGTACTGATAACATTGACTTCCTTATTTTAACAATAACTTGCAATTAATTTTTTTAGGGTGTTCATGACCTCTTGTCTGCTATTTTGATGTCCAGGTTGTAGCAAAAATGCAGCTCACTAGTTGCCTAGTATGTAGCAGAATGATATTTAAATTACTTGAAAATCTGTTTTTCTGTGGAAGATCTATCACCTTCCATCCAATCAAGGATCTTGGTCTGGTTTTCACAAATAACTGTACCCAGTTGTTATTTAAAATTTATTATGGTCAGAATTAATCCCTTGATCTTCTCTTTCAAAACATTTCACTAATCCATTTTCCATCTTAAGCAAAAACATCACTGTTCTCCCAATTACTTCACTAATGTCAAGCTTAAACTCCTGCTGTCTCTAGGGGAATACTTTCACTGAGTTTCTCTCAAACCTTGTCAGTCCAACTGTGCACACAGTCAAAACATTTGTGCAAGCTTTTATTATTGCCTACATTAACTATGATAACATCTGTTCTCTAGACTTGCTTACAGCAGCCTTGCTCCTCTGAAGTCATTGCGGGATATTGCCGTTATAATCATCCTGAGCTCATTTACTGACCCTACTTATTCTCCTTCAGCATTTTTAATTTTACTTCTTTATACAATAATTCAATCCAAAAATCATTGTAAAATCTAGTCAAACATAAATGTGACTTTCTTAATTTCTCCCTACAAGTCATTTTTGCTAAGGTTAGGATCAAATCAAGAAACCATTTAACTACCCTTTCCACTGTACTAAATAAGGCCTGGCTGAGACAGAGTTCATTTTCCCAATAGCAGCCTTCACAGTGCTGTGTTTTTTTTACATTGGTACCTAGAAAGGTGTTGATAAACACCAGTGTTTTGGCTACTAGTGAGCAGTGATGGCACATCAGCGCTGTCTCACCAACATTCTGCTCCCCAACAGAAGGCTGAGGGTGGGCAAAATCTTGGGAGGGGAATTAGCCAAGACAACTGACCCAAATTGATCACAGGAATATTCCATACCACATGATGTCAGGTCAGACATAAAAGTAAAGAAAAAGGAGGAGTGTAGAGGCATTTGTTATTTGCAAAGTTGGCCTTCCAGAACAACTGCTATATGTACTGAAGTCCTACCTCCCAGGAAGAGGCAGATTGCTTGCTGACAGCAAGTAGAGAATAAAACACTTGTTTTATCTCTGCTTTCAAGGACACAACGTGCTGCTTTCGGTTTTTTGCCTTTTCTCAACCTAAGAGTTTTTTTCTCTCTTGTTTTCTTCCCTCATCTTCCTGAGGGGAAGGAGTGGCTTGATAGGCACCTGGCACCAAGCCAAGGTCAACCCACTCCAATCTAAGTGTTTTTCCCAGCTTTGTTTTTCCTGTTCATGAAAATGAGAATGAAAAATAATGTTCTCATTCATGAAAATGACGGGACTTCTAATAGAAGATCATCAGGCTAGATAAAACTTTATTTCTTTAATGAAATGTGATGAAATTATTGTTTGGAGGTATATTGTGATGGAACCACAAGACAGTCAAAACTCTGGGGTTGTCCAGACCTTTTCTGTGTAGACAGTCTTCCAAAACTTTAAGGTTGAAAATAATATAAGAGAATTTTTTTTTCAGAACTTTTAAACAAAGAAAGCTGCAAGTAATTGGTCAGATAAAACAGAAATTATAAGAATTCATAAAATATTCTCCCATTGTGGCTTTGCTGGCAGATTCTTACTTCCACGTTTGTTTTTTTATCAGGTCAATGGCTTTGAGTTAGAACAAACTCAAAGAGGTCCCTTTTGGCCTCTGCAGAGTTTCTCTTTCTGACATTTCTTTGGCCTGCCACAGAAATGGGAGTCAGTAGTAACACCTATATACAAGATACAAAGTGACAGGTACCCTGAGATTGTTCACTGCTGCCTTTCCCAGAGCTACTGGTGTGGATGCCTTTGCTGTGACTCATGCTCGGCTGCTCTTGTAGAAGGGTCAATAGCTCTCTTTTGAAGGAGTGCTCTATCCAGCACACATCTTTTCAGAGGAATGCAGACATGATGTACACAAGTACCATGACAGGCAAACTGAGAATGTGATACCAACTATTGCGCGTTTATTGTCTTGTACTGTTTGGAGAAATAAAATTAATTTGGGGACAAAAGTCAAATCAGTTTACTGATATCTAGGTTGAGGTTGTATCAAACCTGTACTTGGCAGAAGAAGCCAGGCTCGAGAACTCTTTTTTTATTGTCTAAAAGCTTAGTAATTATCCAGTCAAGGATTGTGGGTCTGTCTGTAATGAATGCAACCTGATTCAACCCATCCTAAGGTAATCAATTGCTCCTATTTAAGTCTAGTGGTACCTCTCTCATTTCTCTGATTACACAAAAAAGAATTGAGGCACCTAAATTTCAGAATGCCATTTTTGTGGGTTGGTCACACTGTTCAGTTTAAACTTCTTCAGAAGACTGAGGTTTTTGACATGAAGTTTTAAAAATAAGGACTTTCAAGACATCATTTCAAAATCAGTTTGGTTTTATTTTTAAATTATCAAATATGACAAAACAGGGAAACAAACCAGGACAACCTGTCATGTTTTAAGATATTAAAAAAAAAAATTCCACTAAAAGATATGTCTGGTTAAATCTAGAAATGCTTTCCATCACTGGAATTTCCTAGAACACAAAAATCCCTTACTTACCAATCTTCTGTGGCAAAAAAATAAGTGTTGAGAATTTATACAGACACCACCTCTTTCATCAACTACCTGAACTCAGCAACAACAGAAAACAGGGAGGTAGAAGAATTCTAAACATGACTGGAAGAATATCTAGAGCATTGAAGGGCGATGCATCTGTATCTGTATTTGAAATATATGTATGGATAGTTGAACAGTATAATGGGAGTGCATTTCATATAACAGGTGTAGTACAGTGGGAATGGCTCTTGTATTTTATGTATTTATTCATAAAGTAAGTACATATTGGATTTGTTTTGCCTGGTCATAATCAGAAAAAGGATGTTTTCAATACAGTTGGAGATGAAAAAGAGAAGCTGAATAAAACTGAAATATTTTCTTATAATTCAGTAGCGTTATTATCCACATGAAGCACAACGGTGGTGTTGGGGTCTGTATGTGCTTGGAGATAACTAATTCCTAGGTGCAAGATCTTTACTCTGGTGACTCTTAACACCTTTGGTGAATGAGAAAACCTATTCCAGTAGGCATATTGACCATATAATTGCAATATTACTAAACCAAGTTTATTTCTTCATTTTTAGCCTACTACAAAAGTTTGAATTTTAAGAAAAAGCTGATCATTTAGTTAGCTCTAGTTAATTAAAAAGGTTGTGCGTTATCTGACTGCAGCTATTTTGCTTTTAATCTCTTTTCTTCTCTTTTTCCCCCATCTCCTAATGATGAATTTTCAAGAACACTTTGCCCTTTTTAGAATCCATTAATCAAGAACTTGTCTAATTTTATTTGACTATACAATCCTTTTTCTAAAAAACCCTTAATTTGATAATTGCTCGAAAATATGAAAACATTAACTGTAAAAAAATTTACCCATTTTCCAAAAGTTTAGTTGATTTTTTAGGTTTTTGAAGAACTACTAAAGAAAGAAGAAAACAAGACATTTATTATTACAAAGTTAAATAAAAATACAAATAAATAATTAAACTCACTGCCCATTAGAAAGATAGACATCATCTCTGAGGAAAATAGTGAGAGGTAGGCATCAGTTGTCTTCAGTATGCTTCAGCTGCGGAGGTTCAGATTATGCTTTCATTTTAAATCTTCTGGATTGATACTTAATTTCTTTTGTCTTCTACTATATGTTGCTATTCTAGGTCTCCTTTCCATTGTCTTTTTTTTATTTTTTTGTCTAAGCTAAGAGTAATTATTCCTATTTCTTTCATATGGTGTCTGCCCTTATAAATATAGGCAGCATTTGCTACACCTTAAGTCTAAAAACCAGCCATGCTTAAGGAGGCAAATACATACATAATGGAGTGCTGTGAACCAAATCTTGAAATCCTTTCCCCATCACATTTAATTAAAATAGTAATAAAAAAGAAAAAAGCAATTGCTTTGGGAATCAGTAAAGGAATATGAATGTTTTCCTTTCTAGGTCAGTAATTCAAATCTGTCAAATTTGATGGAGATCTATAATTCCATTAGGTTCTTCGCTGTGAAGAAAAAGTTGCTTTGTTGACAATCTGATTCAAGTTAATAGAGAGCAAGATGTTTTTTCCACATAGAAAACATCTTGCAGAGAATTTCAACTACTCAGCACTCATACTGGCAAACCTTCATCAGGGTAGGCCTCAAGGATAGGTGCAAATGTAAGTGTACCACCTTTCCTCCTTTTGGCTAGCCCATCTAGCCTAATACCAATTTAAATGGCTGGAAAGCTGCCCAGCAAAAAAGGACCTGGGATCACAGGTCAGCAGTTGGCTGAACGTGAGTCAGCAGTGTTATTTAGGTGGCCAAGAAAGCCATCCTGGTTTGTATCAGGAATAGTGCGACCAGCAGGACTAGGGAAGTGATTGTCCCCCTGTACTCGGCCCTGGTGAGGCTGCACCTCAAGTGTCTTGTCCAGTTTTGGGCACCTCAATTCAGGAAGGACATTGAGATGCTGGAGTGTGTCCACAGAAGGGCAACGAAGTTGATGAAGGGTCTGGAGTACAAGTCTTATGAAGAGTGGATGATGGAGCTGTGAGTGGTTAGTCTGGAGAAAAGGAGGGTGATGGGGTACCTTATCTCTCTCTACAGCTACCTGAAAGGAGGCAGTAGTGAGGTGGGAACTGGTCTCTTCCCTAAGTAACAAGTGACAGGACAATAGGAAAAGGCCTCAAGTTGCTCCAGGGGAGGTTAAATTAGATATTCGGAAAAATTTATTCACAAAAGTTGGTCAGGCACTGGAATAGGCTGCCTGGGGAAGTGGTTGAGTCACCATCCTGGAGGTGTTTAGTAGATGTGTAGATGCAGTGCTTGGTTACATGGTTTAGTAACTGACTTTGCATTGTTGGGTTAACAACTGGATTCGATGATCTTGAAGGTCTTTCCCAAGCTAAATGATTCTATGAGTCCACATTTAGTGCCCATTTAATAGCATTTTGTATCTTAGTGGGAAACTTCATTTTCCAATTCTTCCAAGGCACATATGCAATCAGTAAATTAACAGATATACCCACCAAAAATGAAATTGGCTTTATCCCTCCAGTCAATTGGTAATTATGCACTCTTAGGTAGTCTGGTGGATTTTAAAGGTATAATACAGTGGTGCTGCTTCAGTCAAACTGTCCTTGTTTATGCTTTTCAGTCAGGCTTGAATTTATTGTCAAGGTTAACAGCTGTGTGTACAGTACTATAGGGAAAATCTGTGGAGCTAGTTGGATAGATTATTCTGGAAATGTTTGTTTGTTTTTTCACATAGTATAAATTCACTGTAATAAAAATTTTTTGCAGATATACCACTGTCATTGGGCACATATTTGGGAATTTCTGGTCAAAAAAGCCTGCTCCATCACTTGGATGAGCTGGAAAGCTTGGATAGCTGATGAGCTATCAGATTAGGTAAAGTCAGAAACTGGCAGGTCCCAAGTAAGTGCCCTAAGACTAAGCTGGAAAGGCAACCCCTTTTGTGAATTATTCTTCCCCCTAACCAATATGGTGGCTAAAACCTTAGTACTTTTCACCAAGAAGCTAATGATATTCTCCATGCACAAGGAAATTCAGATTCATTTTTTTAATTTAGTATAATTCAGAGGCCTAGAAAATACATTCTCTGACCATGTTTTCATTGTTTCGAGGTAAGACATTATATGCCTCTATGTCGCACATTTCTTTGATATAATCAAATATGGTTGTTGAGAAACAAAGCTGCATGTCAAAGCTTTGAAATGCTTTTCAATGCTGCATTCCTGGTTCTAGCAAACTTTAATTATTTCTATATTGAATAGAAGCAGCAGTCCTCTTGCCACAATGCTAAACTTATCCAAAGCTTATTTGCTCCTGCATGGTCAGATGATTGAGTTGAAGCATAGGGTGCTATTAGGCTCATTTTAATTTCAAGGAATATAGAACGGACTCAGCTTCCCATAGGTATGTTGCAGTTAACAATATGCACTGAAAAAGAATGCCATTACTTATAACTGTATCATGGGGCATAGTGTGATATACTAGTGGTTGTTTCCCCCTCCTGCGTTCTTTCTATCACTAATTCAAGGATCTTCTATTACAACTCATATCTGTGACAAACAGGAGAAATATACCTTCGTTTAGTAGAAGTTCAGCCAAAGAAACAAAGAGTTGAGATATATGCTTACCAGAAATGATGAAGCCTTTAGCACAACTGAAACCTGAGTGACCTATTTAGAATAAAGAAGAAAAAAAAAAAAAAGTCAGTCATCCAGTCTGTAGGAAGAAGAAGGAAAAAAAAGGGGCATCAGAGAAGCCCTTAACGTATTTGTTTTATTCATGTAGTCATGGTCACAGCTTTTAGTCATGATTAATGCATGTCACTGATGCATCACTTTTAACATTATTTTTTATTTAAAGAAACTAAGTAGGAAGTATTAAAAGCCTCTCAGTTCAGGTTTTAAGTTAAAAACAAATAAAAAAAAGAGAAAGTGAAAGCTAAAAGCAAAATGTCCACTGGTGGAATAACAAAGAGGACAATCTGATGCTTTTACAGAAGGGAGATTATAGGCAAGAGTTCCAGAGCACTAGGAAAAACACTGCTGAGGTACTTGTATTGTGGGTGTTTTGTAAATACTGTTGATTAGGAAGAGAAAATATTCAGGTTAATGTTTTCTTTGAGGAAAACAGTCTTGAGTTATCTTAGAGACATGTTGTATGAAGGGGAGTGTTGGTTTCGGGGGGTTTTTTTGGTTTTGTTTTGGTTTTTGTTTGGTTGATTTTGGTTTTGTGGGTTTTGTGGGTTTTGTGTTTGTTTGTTTGTTTGTTTTGTTTTGTTTTTTTTAATTTAAGGGATGAAATAAAAAGAATCAAAATACCACCCACAGAAAAAAGTAACATAATGATATTTCCTTCTCAAAGAGTTGAAAGGCTAAAATCAAAGCCATAGCACTATAGAAAGAAAGCATAATAAACACCTGTGAAACTTGTTCAAAGCTGTCAAATGAAGGTGTATGAACGATGTCATTAGATGAGCTTTCTTGTCTCTACCTCTTCCCCCCTAGCCAAGTAATGTTGTATGATAATTCAAAAGTGTTAAAAAACTAAACTTTTGAATAAGGCAATGAGGTTTTTTTCTTAGAGGTCATTGAAATACAGAGTTGGGTGAACGTATACTGATGTTCGGGCCATTTGGAAATTTTAAGATGTGCTTACAGAGGCAAAGCAGCAGAAAACTGGCCTGCAGATACTTGTTTATCTGTCGCCTCGTGTGTGGCAGTTGACTGAAAAATCTTGGTTTAGTTGTATCTCACATCCTCTTTGGTATGATATAATATTCAAAAATATTGACTGAGGAAAGGTGAGGAAAGATTTTAATTTTTTTTAGATATTATTGTAAAAAAATGCTAAAGGAAAGAGTTTATGAGATAGGTTGCAAAAGTATTTCTGCCTTTCTCTCTTTACTAAAGAGTAAAGCTAGTTTAATTCATATAATATGATTTACTTCAGGGAGGTAATGATTCCTTAAGAAGATGTAGTAGTATACCAGTTATAGAAAATATAAATTGATAAGGACTTTGAAATAGATCATTGTTAAATTACTGCCCTAGATAATTTTAAACCAGAGAATTCATTCTCTTTCTTTTAAAGTTCATGTGAAAAGATATTAAATATTTTCCAAATTTTGATGTGATCTTAAACATTTTAAGATGCTGACAAGCAAGTTTTAAATGCTGTGTTTCAACAACTTTTTAGGAAGTTACACAGTACTTTGGTTAATATCTAGGCTATTGATAGACTCCTCCATCATTAGTCAATTTATTCTGAAATTGCAATAAACACATTTGTGTCCTCTGGGCATACAAAAACATACTACAAGTACTGTGTCTCTGAGTGTAAGCTGTGTTTCATGCTGTTGCCCTAATTAAAATTGATGTCACTTTAAAGGCATTCAAGGAACATTACCAGATGAGGCTAATATAATGAGGAAATGTTTTGAAACCCAGTTATTGTAGTGAAAGCTGGTAAGGATATTTATGTGAGACCTTCAAGGAATATTTGCAGTGCAAAATATTGTCTTATAGTTCTGTAAAGATACAAAAAACCCCATCTGATGGTATGAAAAAGAGTTAAGAAAAAAGTAAATCAAAGCTTAAAGGAAAAAAAAGTACCTTTGAAGTAAAAAAAAAAAATAAATAAAAAATTAAAAAAAAAATCCAAAGATCAAAAGCCAGAAAAAGGTGGTGAAAAAAATTATAAAGTAAACTGTAGAAATTGCTGGAGAACCCAAGAGGCTCATTAGAATACTAAGCAAATTAGCACAACTATGGTTCAAACCAGAGAAACAACATGAATGGGGTTAAAAAACTGAAGATAATTCTTGTCAGGTAAGTTCAACATGAACTTATTTAGAGGTGCTTAAAATAACAAAAAGGATTAAAAGGAGACTCTGTGGCCTTATGAAAAATATATATTCTACAAAGCTATGTGTAAAACTAAGCTCTGACACAGCTATGGAGGAAAGATGATATTTTGCATAGCTTTTCTTTGTGCAGATCTGATGTTGCATGAAGATACTGTTTGACTATGATGTCACAAAGAAAGGAGATCACCAGAATAATTTTTGAATTTAAAAGTTACAAACTCCTGGATGAAATGCTGGATGATTCAGCTGACTTCTTTAAAATACAAATATCTCCTAGAGATGGAGATTTAGTGGAACAGAGAGGAGATTTCTCCTCTTTTGCCTAGGGAAAGAATTCTTTCATTAAATAAAAAGAAAGTGGATTTCATTCCAGCTAACACCATAGGCAAATAGTGGTGACTAAGTCATTCTAACTCTAACTCTGATTTTCAAGCAGCTTTTCTACTGTGTTATGACTAAATATAACCCTTTGCTCCTGGTATTCTTTCTGTTTTAATGAATAACCCCCTGAACAAGTTGGAAACTTAACACATTGGAAAACTGGATGTTCAATTAAAACAACTGTAGTGAGGATTTCTTTTAAGAAATCAAACAGAATAGTGTATCTGAAAGAGGGATAGTAAAACATTCAGTAATTGCTTTTCCATTACTTTGTCTTAGATGGTCTGCCTTTTTATTTAAGTGATCAAGTTATTATCAAGTCTCTTTTCCCCTGCATTTCTTACAGAAAACTTCATCTCCCTGCATATTGTGCTCCTTTATGCCATCTCTTCAATGGTTTCCTGTATCAGTGGCTGAGGGCACTTGGTCTGTTCAGTCTGGAGGAGACTGAGGGGATGCCTTATTGCAGTCTGCACCTTCCTTGTGAGGGAAAGTGGAGGGACAGGTACTGATCTCTTCTCTCTGGTGACTAGTGACAAAATCTGAGGGAATGGTCTGAAGTTTTGTCAAGGGGAGTTTAGGATATTAGAAAAAGATTTTTCCTCCAGGGAGTGGTTGGGCACTGGAACAGGTTCCCAAGGGAAGTGGTCACAACACCAAGTCTGCCAGAGTTCAAGAAGCATTTGGACAATGCTGTCAGGCACATGATGTGACTCTTGGGGATGGTCTTGGGCTGGGCCAGGAGCTGGACTCAAGCATCCTTGTGGGTCCCTTCCAACTCTGATTCTGTAATCTTCTCTTTCCCTGACCTATCAAGCTGAAGGCAACTAGACCTCACAACATAGAGTATTTTAGTTTTTATTTATTTATTTGTTGATAATCTCATAAGTGAAAGATTGACATATTTATATAGTCCATTGTGAAGAAAGAAAGTGTTAACCCTTGTATGTCTCACATGAAAAGTCTGCACTAAAGACAAATTATTTCCCCTTGAAGTACTTATGGACTGGAATAGTTTGGCAATTCCTAGTTTACTACTTACCCTCAGCCTTTCTTGAGAACAAATACCTTAAATGAGATTCTGGATAGCACTTTTTTAGGCTTGAAACCAACACAAACCTTCTCTGATAGGGAGAAATATGACCTTCTTTACTTTGGTTAGTGCTATCTTGTGCTGGGAAACTCTGAAGCTGAATGTGAGATAGTCCCTCCTGTATGTTATTATTTCAGCACAAAGCAGGAGAAACAGAAAGTAACATATTCTTTGGCTTAAGTGGTAGAGCTATTTTTGCTACTGAAGTCTCTGACTGAAGTAACATTGCAAATATCTGCGGGGGAAGTAGGATTTGAGGATTCACGCAGCTCTCTTAGCTTTGCCTTAGCTACTGCCATGAACTCGGTCTTTGCAAGCAGACAACCCTTGAAAAATTACTCTAAACATCACACTAGGGAGTTCATGTCCTCACTATATACCTGGTAGCTTATCTGCATGCTAACTCTGCTGCCAATGAACTTTATCCTATCACAGAAGTGAGGTTTGCCCCTGGCTGTTTCTTACTCCTTTGAGGACAGAGAATGCGTGAGCTTGTGTCCCTGAGCAGTAATGATTTTCAAATACTTCTATTCAGCCCACATACAAAAAGCTAAAACTCCTATATAACTATTTGTAAGTACCTGGAGACTTATGGGTCTATACCAGTTATTAAAATCAAATGCATAATTGCTATTCTTGTGGGAAAATATTCACAGAGTAGGACTCTTTTAAAATGGGCACAGAAACCAATTACATATATTGAGGGGATAAGATCCAGATCAAATTTAATAGGATATAGGCACTCAGTGTTGGCCTTTTTATACACACAATAATTGAGGATTAAGAGAAAAGTCATGGTCTTCCATTATCTATAATTTACAGTTTTCAAAAATTGGAGGCATTTCTTCAACTCCCACAATGGTCACAAGCATAAAATAATTTGTCAATGTCACTTCAATGTCGCTGAAATTAACTCTTCATTTCACACTGAATTCCTGCTTTTCTGAGTTGTGCATAAGCAGCTCCCACCATCATTTCAGAAAGTTTCTCTAAGAACTTTTAACATTCTTTACCTGTATGAAGAGAGAATGTTAAATATTCAGTCATGTTGTTAACAGAAAAAAAAGAATTGGCCACCTTGTACTTTAATTACAACTTAGTGTTTGCCCTAATTTCTGGCTTTGAAAAACCTTGAATTTAAGGTTCGTATAAAGAACAGAAGCTACAGGTCAGAAACATCCTCAATCTGAATTCCCCACATTTTGACTGTTGGAAGTGAGATTTACAAAGGGAAGTTTCAAGGGAAGATGTTCAGAAAAGGCTCAAGATACATTACAGACAAAGTCTACTATTCTTCCTTCCTTCCTTCCTCCCTCCCTCCCTCTCTCCCTTCCTCCCTCTCTTCCTTCCTTTAACAATCTGAGAAAAGGAAAATACAAAACTGAGTAAAAGTAGACCTTGGATGGATGTAATGCATTTGATGTCTCACTTTTCTTTAGTTGTTTTCATGCACATGTTCTCATCTGTTTATGGGAGGAACATAACTTTTAATCTCATTCATCCAACTAACTTGTGAAATGCCTTATTTTCCACTCCAGGGAGGATTTTTTTTTTTTTTTTAACCTTTAAATTGCTTAAAATCGTAGGCTGGAACCAAGATGGAGAAACATGCTAGTCACATCTTTCAAAGAATGGGAAATTAGAAATCTGATGTCTCTGTGTTCATGCAGTTAATAGATAGTTTCTTCTCTCTTGAAGCATTTAAAGTGACTTTAACAATAAGTATCATGCAGGACACAAATTTTTGTTGAGTCTCCCCAGGTTATATTATTAAAAGTAAATATGGGAACCAAGGACAGATCTGTCAGCTACTGTGTGAAAAAAAAGAGAGAAAAAATGTGCTATACAGAGTTCAGGGGAAGGAATGTTAATAAAGTGTTTTGATGTTTTGGAGCTACAGACTTTTAACTATAGTCATTCAATTTCTCTTTGTTCCCTTCCCTGGTGGCTTCTGGCATTACTAAACATAGGGATACCCATCTGGCTCTGCACTCATTTCTGTGGCACAGTTAATGTTGATTCTGCCTGCACACCTTCTTTGTCTCAAAATCACAAGGGAGAAAGAATGCTAAAGCTATTATTTCTATGTCATTTAATACAACAGTCGTCTTCACAGAGTTTATTTTGTAAGCAATTATTGTCACTATGCATTGTTAGGTTCCAATCAGCTTCAATATCCACTTTGCAAAATGGTATGTTGACTTCTATTGTGACAAATCTAGATTAATCCCAAGAAGTATGCTGTTGGAATAGGCCCTGATGCAGTGTGAAATACACAGTAAGATTCACCAGTCTCATTTCATATTCAAGACCTTTTCTTCTCTGTGTGTTTGTGTAAATGATGTAACAGTTCATAAGGCAGTTGTAGATTTGAGCATAGGAGCAGCAAAACAGGCCTCTGAGAACCATAAACAGAAGCAGTAGTGCAATTTAATATTGGGCAGTGGGATATTTATTTTTGTTCAGCCTGCTGCTGGAACACATATATTAAAATCTGGCTATACATGAAAACATAACTGTGAGTCATAATCTTTGCAGAGCAAGAGAAACAGTAAAACTCTTCCCTCTCCATTTCTGCTTTCTTGTTCTATGAAACCAAGGCTGAGAATCTGTGGTTCATGAGACAAGTTGCATGTTTTCTTCCTCAGATATGTTTTCAGGAGACATCCTTTACAAATCTGAGCAGAAAAGGGCACTTGCACAACAGGGCATCATCTGTTAATCCAGTGTGCTAGATGTTGCAGGTTATTCATTCTTCCAACATAAACTGAAACTCCTGCAGTTCTCTCCTAATGCTTCTTAGGTAGGGTATATGTTACGTTCTATTTTGTGGTTTCAAAATCCAGACTTTGACTCCTATTACTTTGCTGTTTATCAATTAGATTTTTTTTTTTTACCATGGGAATATTGAATAATTATTTTTTCCTCTGCTTGTTTGCACATCTGGGTAATCACCATAGCAACTGATGTATGCCAGGTGTCTGCTCCAAAAGAGCTCTATCCTCCCAGTCTTTCTCACTAAATTCATTACACTAATTGCCAAGCAGATATTAAATCAAACCTAGAAGTGAATAAAAGATTGAGAAGGTATACTCCTCATTACAAACACTGTAAACAATTTCTAGATAATATAAAATAGAAATCAAATATAGAAATTGCTTCAGAGCAATTTTAACTGAGAAGAGGTCAAACTTGTACTTCAGAAATAGTTCTACTCCTCTTATTTGTCTAATATCTCTCTCTCAATGGAGTGATATATTTTTATTTTATGTATAAATCTTCTAAACTAACATGAAGAATTCAGTTAAGAATTCAGATGTCAGGCAAATAAGGTAAAAAGGTTTTAAAACATAATTCACCCTGTGTTTTTGCATGTAAATTGTGTGCTTGTATCAACACTAACTCTTACGCATATAATTATATCTTTTCATTATTTTTAGGCCAAACTTCTAAATGCACAGCATTATTCTTTGTTTTATATGTCTATATGTACAAATTAATTCTATACAATATTAAAACTTTTGTTTTTCTTCTAGTCTTTATCTATTCTCTCTTTATTAATGTGCTAATATTTTTATTTTCAACTAACATCAGTTTACCATAAATGTAATTCAAACAGTTCAACAACAGCTCATGATTGTTTTCACCACTTTCTTATTTGGCCAATATGAAGCTCTTGAGAAAGTTTCTCTTGTGAATATGCCATTTTTTCCCCCTCAAACACAGTATTTTATTCTTTGAGACACTAATCAAAATAATTTTATGAAAAGAAAAGATGGTTTCTTGAAGGTAATAATCACATAGCAGATTAACACGAGTTGTTTCTTCACGTGAGGAGTATAGCTTTGTATTTTTAACATTCTTGTTTTGTTGCTATTATGTTTAATAATAATTTCCTATTATAAATTACAGAAAAAATAATTTATAATGAGATTATGCATTCTGATACTTTAAGATTGCATCTAAATCATGACAGGCACATACCACAGTCCACCCTGGTCACTGTGGACATTCAGTCGTTCAGATCAACTGACTAGAACAGACTGTGTGCTCACTAGTGTAATTTCTGAGGTAGTGGGAGGATGATGTATCTTCTCTTTGGGGCTCCTCTCTTGCGGCAGCCGGTGGCAAGTTCACCATAAAGCAAGATCTTAGGGAGGTGGTGGTCCTTCATCCTGGAGACATGCCCTGCCCAACGCAGCTGTGTTCTCAGTAACATGGCCTCAATACTCGTAAGTGCTGCCTGTTCAAGAACAGATGTATTGGTCACATAATCTGACCAGTGGATGTTTAGGATTGTGTGGAGGTAGCGTTGATGGAAGCGTTCTCGGAGTCGCAGGTGGTAGTGGTAAATGATCCATGATTCAGACCCAAAACTCAAGATTCAGACCCAAGACCTTGATAAATAATGAATAATTAATTAGATGAACAAAAAATTGTGTTTCTACAGGTCCCTTACCTCAGTGAATCTCTTTTATTCAGCAAATAGGTTGATATATATGGTAGATATTGTAGTACCTTTAAATCTTCCAAATTTGGAATGTTTAGTGTCATGGTTACAATGTTAAAAATGTTCCACTGTGGACCTGAATTTCCTGAATATATATTCTTGAAACCTAAAGAAAAGACATTTATTGTGTAAACCAATTTTTCATTGAAAATATCAACAAATGTACATGCTAGACTCAATGTTAAATTTACCTCTTAGATCCGTACTAAATAGCTCTGAAGAATGATGTCATAAAGGAGCAAAATTTTGGTATGTTTTCTGAAACCTTTCAACATGAACTAATTGCCAAGTCATAGATATTTTAATTCAGTTGAACGTTATGAGAGCTTAAATGCTTGAAATTCAGGTTAGTATTGAAAAGCATTATGATACATTAACAAGAGCAGATCAGGTAAAGGCTCCTACAGGTAAACGAATGATCAGGATACAGGAAAGTAGAAAGAAAATAGTACTAATTACATTGAAAAATGAGGTTGATAGTGATTTTTGATTAACATAAAAATAACATCTTTGTCCATTTATGACAGATAGAGAATATCCTTTTTTTTTTACAATCCAATATTCAAGAATGTTTCATATACCATTGGGAAAATCATTACTTAACATTTAAAATTATTCCTATACACATATTCTGCACAAATGGCAAGCCTTTTTAGCTTTTTGTCATGCTATTTCTAAGACTGAAGTATAATTAACTTCCTTATACATATATGAAGATAATAAATGCATAACTATTAAACTGTATTCTTCTTTTTAAGTAGATATTGGTTCACCAAGAAGAGCTTACTTTATAGTGATAAAGAAGTTCTAGTAATATCTCCTGTGAAATTTCATATGAGATTTTCTAGGAATAAGTAATCACATTTTGGGTCTGAAGCTATTAATTATATTTGGTTTTATTAAATTGTTTCTGAGTACTTTTTGATATGTTTATTTGATGAAATTATCTATGTCTCTTACCTCTATATTTCTCTATCTCTATATGTCTCTCTATATCTATATCTCTATATCTCTACTTCCTTCTTTCTCTCACTCTTTCCCTTTTTCTTTTCCTGTCAAATCCTACCCAGTGAAGTAGCTTGCACAATTACACTTTGAGTGCACATACGGAAAGGTGACTTTGCAAAAGAGTAGTGCCATTTGATGGAGGATCACAAATGAAATTGAAAGGTTTTTTCTTATGATCCCATGCTCCTTAAATAAAAATTAATGTAACATGTTACCCTAGATTTATAAAACTGCAAACAGCAGCAGCAGCAAACTGTTGCTATTACTCTCAGTACATACTCTAGAAAATTAAAATTTTGAGTCATGTGATATACTTTGGATTAGTTTATTTAAATGGTGTTTATGTTTTAATTTGGTTTGTAGAAAAATTATGTTATTTTCCAAGGAGTAATTTAATTCTACCATCTGCGTCCCATAACTTATCCTTCTTTCCTAGCTTCAGCATCCTTTGTAAGGATAGAATATTCTCTTTGATAATTTCAAGATTTTCATTTAAGAGAGGTGCAATTATGTCTCAAATACAACTTTTACAATATCTTCCCTTTGTATCACTGTAACAGGTTTGTCTGACAACATGAGCATGGAGACTATTTCCCCTACTGAAGAAATCATAAGTCAAATTTTTTTCAAGACATGGTCAGAAAACTACCAATCTTGTTCATGGATAAACAAATCTATTTCACAGCAAATGAATTGATTTTAATTTCTTATTTTTTGATGTTATAAATTACTCATGTTTTTGAGGATAAAGGTTGCTCCACGTTTACTGCAACGTAAAAGTGTCCGTATGGGTAAGATATCACAGTAGCTGTAGTATTCCATCCTGATTTCTATCCTTATTTCCATTTCCATAGAGACATATCTCCAGCAATCTCAAAATAAATCCATTATAGCAGAATTATTAACGGATTTCCTCATAATATTTCTATGAGTTAAAGATGCTCTTACAAGAGAGTACCTGAAGTACACAGGACTGTGATCTAAGGTTAATCATGTAACTTTTGGTTTTGAAAATTAAACCCAAAGAGTTTTTTTCATGTTAGTAGTTTTTTTACCTTTCACTTAATTTCTGACACTACTAAAGGATCTTTGAGGTCACTAAAGCATCTATCTTTGAAAATCTTTGAAAACTGGAACCATGTAGCTGTCTAATATTTTTTAGCCTTTTTAAATTAGTGCATCAATGAAAATTTGCTTTCATTTAGTCTAATGATACTAAGGTAGATTTTTGAGAATTATTTTTGGTAGTCAAAAAGGTTAAGAATTCCTTCGCTCCAGTGCCTCGTATGAACATCAGAGAGCGTGTTTATCTAACTTCAGTGAAATAAGAACTTGGTCACGACATAGTGCCATGGTCTAGCAACCACAGAGGTAGTGGATCAAGGGTTGGACTTGATGATCTCAGAGGTCACTTCCAACCCAACTGATTCTATGATTCTGTGATTCTGTGATAAGTTAGTTTAAATTAAGGGGAATGCCTGATCATAGCCCTTGGGTTTGGCAGCAATTCTGGGGATGATTATTCATTATCCGTAAAATAAATAAAATTTGTAATTTATTTTAATTGTCTGAAAGACAATGGTGTAAGGAACATATGTAGGAGATGGGTTCAGAAAATACCACCCAGAAGTTTACTGAAACACTCTAAGGATGAAAATATGCTTTATTTATCACAGTCATTGTGTCAGATTTAGCTCTAGAAAACAGCAGTTCAATGAATTAGTGGGTTTGGTCCAGAAACTTGAGAATTCTTATAATAAGCAAAACCCTAAATCCATGTCACTACCACACAGTAGCAGCTAGAAAGCAAATAATGCCACAGAAGTGCCCCTATTTGTATGTATATTGCAGTTCAATGTTAGGCCTCTGTCTAGGGAGGAATGGGCGACTGTGAAAGGGAATGAATTAATCATTTGACTGTGATTTTTGGTCCTTTGCAGAGACACAACCACTGATCTAAAGCATTGTCTGTAATTCATCTTTGTCAAGCCCCATTTGTTATTGCTTTGCTACCCTTACTGGTGTTCACCATTCAGCTTCAAAATGGTTAATGGAAAACAGAGTGAAAGACTGAGGATTTTGATAATAGAAATTCCCCAGAATATAGATTCTCAAGGACAGAGACAGCTCAGATCTGTGATGTGCTTACATCTGTAGTGTTGCTACACTTGATTGCAATGTCAACAAAGCTTTAACTTGGCCTTTGCCCAGGATGTGTAATGAAAGAAGACTGCTTTTTCTTTTGGTATTAGCACTAAAGCTTGGCAGTGTTGCCCCTCATGCGCAATGTAGGCCATGCGTAAAGTAACCTAATGCACTGTAAATTTTCTAGATGTAATGTAAAGCGTAAGGAAGTGTTCAATAAAATTTTAATGAAATTCTAAGCATTAAGCAGACTCAAAATAGACATCAAAATTCAACCTAGATGTTTTCCTCAAGTGCAGCAATGGAGAGAAGAAATTCTTTACTTTTTAGATTTCATTCTTTATCTCCTTGCGTAAATGATGGACTCCCGTACAGGATCTGTTATGAGACTCTGCAAAATTAATTATTACCTTTCTGAAGCAAAATATGAATATCCCTAGAAGCTGCTATTGTATAAAACGTATCATGTAGTGTCTAACAAATAGCCTTGAGGGGCTTCATAATTACTGACAGGGATATTAGAGCTGACAGATTTCAGATGTATGCTGCAGAATAAAAAGGAAATATTGTAGGCTTGATTAACAATTTCTCATTTATATTTACACATTTGACAAATCCAGCAACTACTGTCATACAAGAAAGATCTGTGTTTGCTACCTTTCAAATGAAGATAGATGGTTCAAACTAGTTTGTTTTCTTTACTAACAGGACCTGACATACTGCAGAGAGAGACTTGTAAGTCTTATAAAGCTATTGTTTGAGAGGTTTCCAATGAATTTATTGACATACATTTCTAACTAATAGTTACAATAATGTTAAGGTGAAACAACCTAACATTTTAGTTATAATTTTTAAGGTAATGAGCATAAAACAGTTATTCTATTCCACAGGATTTTCTGGAATTTCACCTGAAGAAAATCATTACATATGCAAAGCATATCAGGTTGAGCAACTTAATTTCTTATGTGACTGTTACAGCACTACTTCTACTTGCTGCTTAATAAAACAACAAAACAAACAAAATCCCAAACATATTAATATTCAATATTTCTTTTTCACATTGTTGCCAGATTAGCTTGTCAGATGAACTGTAGCTTTGCACTGAATATTACATTGACCACTGCACTAGTATTTATTTCAGCCAGTTTTCAAAACATTCTATTTTATGATTCTTACTTTTAACAACAATTGTATTTTCCCTCCTCTCGACTATTTAGAGAGATATCCCAGAGACTGACAGTCTATTATTCTAAACCAATTATTTCCTTAGTATTCCACATGTGCTGGTCAAATATACCTTCTGTGATTCCTGCATGTCTGCGTTCTTTGTCCTTTACCAACATTTGACATCTCAGTGAAAAATAACAAAAAACTGTCAGCAGCAGCTGTATGACTAGTTGACTGTATGTTTCTGTGAGGCACTTAGATATTTTTGTTCAGTTTTCAATTGCTTCTTCTTGAATCAGTACACCATGTTTTTATTTTCTAACATTTTCATTTTTTCCCCTTTCTTTTGCATAGTTTAGTCCTTCTCATTATTTGTGCAAATGTACCAACTTGTCTCATACATGCATAATACAATTTGTCAAGGTAAAATGAATTTTGAGGGTAGGTAATTGATATTTAGCTTTGTGGTCATCAGTTTAATAGAAAAAAAAGTCAGATAAAAGACACTGATGAATTGAAGTTTCCCATGGATCAGAAATCCCAGCTCCTGATCACTTGAAATCAGTATTTCTTGCATTGTTTAAAACACACTATGTTACAAACATAAGCTAGCAAAGAACTGACATTTTTCCATAAGTAGCTCCTGAAATTTTCAAGTACTTTTAAAGGATAATGTTATTAGTTAAATGCAACATGAATGTTTGTGTCCTTTAGTACAGTAACATTAATTAAGTGCCCTGAAAATTACTTTCACCTTGTAGCAGAATATTTTGTTGCACAAGTGGTCTTACCTCTAAGTATAAATGCACCTACGTGTTCATACTATGAAAAAAGTTATTATTAATTATGTTTATCTTAACAGAAGAACAAACTGAAAAAGAAGCCATTTGACACATCACCATGGCCTTTTCTTACTACATTATTTACAATATTGCATATTGCAAGCATATTTCAGGTATTAAAATTAGGGCAGTTAAACTACAATACTGAATTATAAAAATTAAAAAAATATTGCTAATTCAGCTATAAACAGACCTGGGACAGCCCCATCTAGAGAGTTTTCAGGACCTGGACAATCAGGGAAATTAAACTCTGCAGAAATAGCTGTGCTACAGTACTGCTAAACATATACAGACCCATTGACTGTAAACATCAGTCATGAAAACTGTGTCAAAGGCAGTTTCAAATGGAAGCCTAATTTTCCTTTTCAAAATGTGAAGAAATGAACTAAATAAGTCCTGTCAAAATGTTGAGAATTATGCTATTTTCCACCTTCTCCTAAATTGCTATGAGCTCATATTGTACATTAATAAAACACAGAATCATGTTCTCCAAACATTTCTCTGGTTTTTGAGGAAAACAGAAACTTTACAGCATGTCAGAAGAGCAAGTAGAGCTCTTTAATATGGTACTATTTCATCCTTCTCTCATAATATTAGGTCCAAATTCTGCCGGGTTTAGCTTATGCATCGTGAGTTATTTCTCTGACTTGACAGGAAACTGAATTCCCATTACATTAAAAAAAGACCTTCTCTTTCTGAGGTTCAGCTTGCCAATCTGTCAGCTACCCATACAAAGTTTTCTGTTCAAGAATTCATAAGCAAAAATGAGTTTCCTTCACAGTGTCCAGGAAAGCTTTGGTGCAGAATTTAAAGCTTCTGGATGCACAAACCGGTCTGATTCAGCCAATTTTACCAGTGATGAACTTGCACATTCCCCAAACATCCTCTCTTAAAAGAATAAAAAATAATCATACCCATTATTTTCTCAAAACAGCATGTTGTCACCTACTTGTATGTTCAATGAAGCAAAGGTTTTGACTTCAGCTTCAGATAAATCAACATTCCTGAGACTTATAAATAACATTACACTATTGCCAAACTCAGTGCAAAACCAATCATCCTGATGAAAAAATGAATCCTGGTCTGCTTTAAGTGCAGGTCTATGAAAAATTTGGTGATGAATGGCAACCCCACAAAGACCCTTTTAACAAAAATTAGGGAGAAATATATCTGTCATATCAGATAAAAGCCTGACATGAAGTATGAGAACAGCAGACTTTACGACAGTGGTTTTCAAACTAAACTTATTGTGATATTTGTCCAACATAAAAACACTGACAATTTATCTCTATATTTTTATAGAAGTAGGTTCTGGAGGTGAAAACAATATAAAATTCTGTAATCGCCTTCTCTGTGTTCCTTTCTTCACTTGGCATTACAGAGTAAACTGACGATTCCTGTTAACTTCTCACTGTTCAAGAAAGCAAATTATATTCCAACTGAAAAATATTTTGATTGATATTGATGTTGTAGTGACACAGAAGCCTTTCTCAAACCTTTTACAAATATGAACTGCATACACTCCCTTACATTCTATTTTTAATATGAAAAAGGTTTGTTTTCTATATCTTAGACTACTAAATCTTTATGTAGAATGATGATTCCCAAACTGAAAGAGTAATATAGGTACAAAACTAACTTAGAAAGATCAACATTACATAGTTTTGAAGAATCAGAGGGGATATCTGTAAAAATAGTGTGTCAATAGAGACTGGGAAATGTCCAAATGAAAACCGGCAACATGTGGCGTCTCTTGAGGCGCTGTACTGGGACCAGTTCTATATTCATAAATCACACAGATAGTGGGATTGAGTTCATCCTCAGAAAGTTTTTGCATGACGCAAGGCAGAGCGATGCCATTTATGTGCCAGAGGAATGGGATACCATCCAGAGGGACCTTGATGGGCTTGAGAAGTCAGCCTATTTGAGCATCACGAAGTGTTGCTCAAATGAAGGCCAAGTGCAAGGTCCTGCACCCAAGCTGAGACAATCCTCAGTGTGAATACTGACAGGGAATGAATGTCCTCATGGAGAAGGACTTGGGGAGTCTGCAGTACAAGAGGTTGGATATGAGCTGGCAATGTGCTCTTGCCTTGAAAATAATCGGGGGGTTGTATGTAGAAAGGTTTAGAGAGTTGGAGTTGTTCAGCCTGGAAAAGAGAAGGCTTCAGGAACACACTGTTATGGCCTTTCAATATATAAAATCGGCTTATTGAAAAGACAGGAAAGACTTTTTACCAAGGCCTGTAGCGACAGGACAAGGGACAATATTTTTAAACTAAAAGAGGATAGGCTCTTTCTTACGTAAGTAAGAAAATATTTGCAATGAGAGTGGTGAGATACTGGAACAGGTTGCCCAGAGAAGTTGTGGGTCACTGGAAATGTTCAAGTACAAGGTGGACAGTGCTTTTAGCTACCTGATCTAGTGTCATTTTGCAGGGTGTTTGGCCTAGATTATCTTTGAAGGTCCCTTCCAACCCAAACCATTCTATGAATCTGTGATACTATGATTCCGTGTTTCTATTAAATAAAATGAGGGAAAGGGAAGCATTTATTAACCATTTATTACAATAAATTAATTTGTTTAAGAAATAAAATAATAACAGAAGTACTCCCAAAACTCCTAAGCTCCATATATACTTGCTGTGAAACAAACCTATTTATATGTAATACAAAAAAAAATTGAAAACAACTTTTCCATGTTTGAAAAAATGTCTTTGTTCTGTCAAGGTTAGTGCTCTGCACAGGATGTGCAGTAGAATGAACTGTTTTCTCTGCAGTCAACCTTATTGTAAAACAAAGTTCCCAGGAAAAAAAAAGAGAACTCTTTGAGGCTCTTCCCAAAACTTTTCCCCATACCAAGGGGGGTCTCAGAAAGTAATACGTGTAAGAAACTCTTATGTGTCAGGATAGCATGGAGAGTGTCAGAACAAGAGAGTAAAGAGTCAAGGAGAGATCAGACTTCAGAAATGACATTTGGAAGAAAGATATATCAAAAAACTCACCCTAAACCCCAAGAAAACCACACACAGCCTTGATAGCAGTTAAGATTTTTTTCACTTGAGTTTTCTATTTCTGTTCTCTGTTTTCACTGATAGGTACCATTCTCAGTTCCAGAGTGGCACCAAATGTGACCAATAATGTGTTCTGCAGTGATTATTTCTACCTTGTAATTTAAAGAATTGTTCAGCACAGTTTATTTTTGCTGATAACTCAAGCAACAATCTATTCCCATTCCTGTTACTTAGCTAGCTACATAAGTACAGTTATTGCTCTCATTTAAAAAAAAAAAGCCCAGATATTAAGCATTTACATCCTTCAGAGGACAGCATTTTCACAACCTTTTCTATCCTGTTTTGATTTGTTGACTCAGCCTCCTTTTATACTTCCTCCCAATTTTCTTTTCTATATTTTTCCTCCCCCCAGAAATTGTTGGTTTTCATTCTTATACATGAACATAGAGCTAAGTGGAATACACCTTACCTTTTTCATAGGCTTTTGCTGACAGAGTTCATAGGCAAGGGAAGAGCTGTGCCTCTCAGACCACTTTTTTCTCACACACTCAAGCTGGAGAACAAATCAGCAAGAAAAGAGAAGCTACTGAGTCATGGTTCCTTTCTCTCCCACCTCATGCTAGCTGTTGCAACAGAACTGCAAATGAAGGGGGAATTGCCTGTATGGCTGTCTCAAGTCACTTGGGTTTGTTCATATCAACAAACCAGAAGAAAAATGTTCTAGGTCAGAACAGACCCTCAGTGAAGGTTTGATACAGTGCCACCATATGGGCCTGTAACTTGGTTTATTTCTTGGTTCTCTCCGTATTTCATTTTGCTACTGGTTGCACAGCACTTCACACATCACTTCAGGTTTCCATCATGTGGTAGATATCCCATCCTATCCCTGCTGCACTCCTGGGCCCAATACAGGAAGACACAGCAGAGCCCCAGTCCCGGGGGGGAGCCATGAAGGTCTGTACTCCTTGGGTCTGTAAGCAAAGGTCACAGCTTGATAGTGTGTGGCAGTGCCATCTCTCTCCTAATTTGAGAACCCTTTTTATTTTTTGTAATGCTACTTGTTTCCTTTGTCCAGATCCCTCAGGTACATACATATATATATATATATTTATATATATATATTTATATATATATATTTATATATACACATACATATAATTTTTACATTCTTGTTTGGTCTACTCTTAATACAGGACAATTGTTTAAACTGAAACTTTCAAAGTTTATATCTCTAATAGAAAATTTCTGTTCACTTTTGACTCTGCCCCTCAGAATAAATTTGCAGTTTTCTCTCATGTTTACATGCATCCTTTTAAAAGCTATTTCATTACTATGTTCAATTTTTCTCCTTAGTTACTCTTATTTTATATTTGAGATGTTTTTTACATACTTATGATAAAAATATATTTTATTACTTTTTAAACTTTTTATTCTTTACTTTTTAAAGTGCTACCTGGCTAAATCATTCTTTCACAGCCCAGTCATGTCTTGGCTAACACCTCTGAGATAGCACAAAGTACTGGAAGCAAATTGATAGCAGATTCTGGTTAAGACATTGATTTAATTGCCTCAGGAAACAACATCATGAAGGAATGGAGCTTTCCTCAAAGTAAAATTGATGCCAAGACTTTAACCTCTCTAAAGTTCCAAATCCTAATTCAGCAGAGGTAAAGGAGTTGACTAAAGAAAAATGTAGAGTCACAGTGCTTGCTTTGTAGGTTCAGCCACAGCTGCATTTCATTGCAGGTGGTCATTGATGTCAGTGTAAATTGGAATAAACCTTGAACTATCACATGGGATATAATGAATCACCATGTAAAAACCACTACTGAGATTAAGACAGTGCTGTGGTGAAATTTGAACCATAGCCACAGAACAAACTTGTATGTTATTATGGTTAAGTAGGGGTGGGGAAGAATTCTCAAGTATTAATAAAATGATGATGCATTAATACGAGATGAACTGATGAACTGAATAGTTGATTTGTTTGATCATACTTTCTTCACATTTCTCTAAAAATGAAGTAGTTTGAGCATAATTAATTCTGCAACACATTGATGTTTTCTTTTGTATCCAGTCATTATGCTGGTGAGGTGTGAAACAAAGAGTTGAAGGGTAGAGCTGGTGTTTGTTTGAAATGAGGCTGTGATCATTGAGTTACAGAGAATGGTAGACAGTAGCACATCATAAGTAAGAATAAAAATTTACAAGGGATTCTTTGTAACTTAGTGAGACACTGAGTTAACCGAGACTAAGCCTAAGAGCAAGAACCTGCTCTGTATGGTTGCAATAGAAAAAATATGTACAAAACCTCCTTATTTGTTCTGACCTAACTGTTTAGAGGTTTCTAAAAAGCTAATTGGTCTTTCATGTAAGCAAAAACTTTATGATAAGGCAAAGGCTGAGTCAGCTCTAGCTCAATGATCTAGAAAGGGAATGTTAGAAATTACAAAACTGTAATTAAACACACTCAAAAGTAGCAAATGCTCTCTAGAAAGAAAACAAACATTTTAAATATTTCACAGTTTTCTTTCTCCTAGTTATCCCCTGTCCGGTTTGCTCATGTGAGGTTCCGTTTCCCTGGATGACTCCTCAAGTCATTGTGGAATCTATAAGAAATAGATTCATTTGAACAGACTCTGCAGTCATTAGCAATCACACTACTGTGTTGGTGTAATCCAGGAGCAACAAAAGCGTAAGAGTAAACCCCACTAAATTCTAGTTATAGGACCAAATGAGCTTAGACAGAGTCATATATTTAGTTGCTGCAATTTCATCTGAAGTTCTATGTACCATTTCAGCCATGATTATGGTAATCTATCTTCACCCCAAAAAGGCATTTTTCAGTGGAATAGTGAATGTCTAAACTGAAGCTTCAATCTTCAAGAATAAGCAAAAATATGGATCAGAAAAAATGGAAGTTACATAGAAAATAGATAAAAATATATCTTCTACAATTTTACTTGCCTTTCATACCCTCAACATCAGACCTGGAAGACAAGTCAAAACTGATGGTGTATTTGTACTTTGTTTTTGTTGCTAAACATGATAAGAGTGACCAAAGAACCTTCAAAGAACTGTTTCCACATTGTAATAGCAGTTAAACATAAACAGAAAGGTAGATTAAGAAATAGTACTTCAATGGTACATATTTTAACTGATCCCATCCACTAATTCTCTATTCATATTTCAGATCAAAGCTATGCTTTAAGGATACTGTCCTAAACACTATTCTTCTTAAATGTGTCTGTGAAACTCAGGAAAAAGTAAAATGAACATATAATTCTACAATTTCTCTTGCTGTATCGAGCCATCAGGTTACTCATGATTTTAGCAGATGTTTCAGCTTTTGCTTGCAAGACAACTTAATGAAGCAGGTTTTTCTCTCCCTCCTTTTCGTTCTCTGAGGAGCAAATGCATTCACAAGCAAATTCTCTACTATACTTTGGAAATCAATTTTACATGTTTCATCCACGTTTCCAGCACAGTTATACAGTGAAATTTGTAGTCTTAGTACATTATTTATGAAAATATCTAAATAATTTAAAAAAATGTGAGGCTCAGAATGGTGTGACCAATAAGAGAACCTACTTTCTGTGATGTTAATTGCAAGATAAGTCTTTGTAAAAGCTGTTACATGCTGATTCTATTCTCTGTTATCCAGAGTAGAATAAGGCTGGCTCCTGGAACCATGGCAGTAACTTTTTAAGCCATATTGGAAGTAGCACACACCAGTAAAACAGATTGGAATGAAGAATAAAGGATCTATCAGTTGTGATCTGAACCTCTTCGGATGTATTAAAGTTTCTCCCTTTATTGTGACGGGAGGCAACAGCAATGCCATCAGTACCAAATATTGAGGTAACAACTATAAATGATCTGAGTTGACATCACTAATTTAAAAAGCTGATGGTGAAAAAAGTCCTTTATATCTGTTGAACACCATGTATAGAGGTTCAGATAAAATATTTTCAAAAGACATTTGTAGGAAAATTGCTAGATGATAGTAGTATTTTCATTAAAACAGTTATTTGCTCAATAGGTTTTCAGAAGATTTTGCAACTCAGTTCCCAATTAAATTAACAAGGGTTAAATATATATGTTTTTTGTAGTTTCTGGTGATTCCAGTACTTGTCTTTCTCAACTGTTAAATGCTTAAATCTTGTTCTTGATATTATCCAGCAAAGCATGGTTCTTTCACAGATACTAAAATGTAAAACATATGAATTTGGATGCAGTTCTGTTTGGGGTAGACAAGTCTACTTACATAAAATGGTCAGAATAGGTGATAAAAATTTTTTGTCTGGTCTACCATAAGTACCAGCAGTGCTGATATCTCAAAGGTACAACTACCTGACTGAAGGAGAAGTAAGGATCTGAAACACTTTAAAAACTAGTTTAATTAAGTAAATCTGATGCAAAATTAAGTTTAACTCTTGGTAAATATTAAAAATATTAAAGTAATCTAAAATAATTCTGAATCTTCTATAATTTGTAGAGTACACAAGCCAGATACAGCTTTGAGGAGTCTGTGTGATTGCTCAGGATTCCGATGCACACACACCATGTTTACTGTGTCCTGTTGAGGAACAAAGGTGGTGAGGCAACCCAGTGTTCCCTGCCTGGAACATCTGTGTCTAGCAGTAACCAGGACTGGGATGAGGACCTTCTACTGCTCCGTTCAATCTTATTGGAAAGAATGAAACATATTTCTTTTGTGTTTGGGTTTTCTGTTGTTTGGTTGGTTGGTTTGGGTTTTTTTTTGTTTGTCTGCTTTCGTTTTTTTGCTGAACATGTATGATTTTTCATTCTGGTGAGGAATTTTGAATTTCTTCCTAAATTTGCCCATCTGATAGATACTCAGCTTATATGAAGGATTCCTTTTAACTATACTCAGGAGTCAATGAAAGGCTATGAGAAGTTTAAACTATTGCTTCTATTGCTATCAGTAACAACACCATAAGAAGAATTCACCATAATTTTTAGAGCAATCACATGTGCAGCCATTGTAATTACTGTATTTTTTTCATCAATTGCAATATCCACAGAGTAAATCAAAACCACTGCAAGTTATGATAGTTTGATATTCAAATTGAGGAATCTTTCTCACACCATATTAATCATATAGGTTTTACACCTAATATTTTATACTCATTCCAGGGAAAAATAGCTAATCTGTAAAACACTTTGAATATTTATCAGTTCAAAATAGACCCAGCATGTACTCTTATTAGTATTCAGTGTTTAGCTACCAAATTTTAAATTAGTCAGTATTTCTGCTCTCCTTATTTGGCCAAATTCTTTTTTTGCTTTCCTGATTTCTTTCTGAATGTTTTGTAAAATGTTTTATATCCTCTTTATATTCTCAGTGGTATTGTTGAAAAATCATAGTATTAATTTTCTCTAATAAATCCTGCACCAGTTCTTACAATGTGTTTGAGATCCTGAGATGTGATATTGATTAAAAAATACTATTTTATTTGTTTCTGTTAGATTTGGCTAATAACTTATTTTTCATCCAGAAATTGCTACTAACTGATATCACTTTTCAGAGTGCATTATAGATGATTGAAAGTGTAGGTAAAGAGAATAATGTATTGCCTATCTGCTTAGTAACAGAATAATCAACAGAATGTAAAAGTAACATTTTAAATGTTGTGGTTAATTTTTTTTAATATATTCTAATCCCCATTAGTCATGATGAGTACAGAAGGACCTTTAGATTGGCAAGAGCAAAGTTATACTATGCCAGATGCTGTACAAACTCTAAAAGCTTCCATTTCATATCTGGCTTTGTTTGAGGTTTCTCTTGATCAACTCTAAGTACTTAGGACATAGCCACATTGTTACAAGCTACCATGAATGATTTTCTGACACTCACAAGTGTACCAAATATTGCTTCACTCCACCGAGAGCACACAGAATGCTACGCAGAAGCTGTGTAGTCTTAGTGAGGGATTAGGCAAGTAATGCTGCAGCACTGGTGGTGACAATAAAGTAAGACATTTGATGCATACAAGAACTTACATTCAAAGGAAAACTAAAAACTTTAAGTCTATGGACAGCAATGTAGATGCCTTTCATTTTCTTTTTTAACAAGGATATTCTGTTCTATTAGTAATATTTACAATGCAGCAGAGAGTTGATCCTTAGAGTCTGAAGCTTATAAGCAAATGAAATAATAAGTAGAAGAAATATGAGACTTCTAGAAGATATGAAAAGCAGAGTTTTAAAAGAATATATAAGAATTATTGGCAGACATCCAAAGGGAAGTGTTAGTGATGAATACATATAAACCTGGCATGGTTGCAGCATTAAATATATTATATATATATTAAATAAACCCGTTATGTTTAGTTCTCAAATAAAGAGGAGGAACAAGACCTGAAGAAAAGGACAAGAATTTAGTAATGGTTTGCAAACAACTGGTAGAAACTGAGATCAGTATAAAACAGACCCAGGAGGAAGATGTAGTTTATGAAGTAAGAAGAATAATGATTCAGATAATTAGGAGAATTATATTTGTTCCTCTTTCTCTAAAGAGGCAGATGCCAGCTGTTAGAAGTTGAATATTGAAACTGGTGTCCCTGTGGTATGATCCTGTACAAAGGAACCTCAACTGTAATATCATGAAACAATGTTCTTAAGAATATAAACATTCTTATGTTTCTTCTTCAATACTTTGCTAGGCTTTAACCACAGACAGAGGCAGACTACTGGTCCCAGCTGGATCAGGCTATGTTTAATTCTTCAAAAAGCTAAATCAGAATGCATATGGCTTTTTTTTTTGCTTGAAATAAATCTTCCTTTCACAAGAAATTCTATCACTTACAGTTTTTCTTACAAAGCAAAATGTTTTAAAATTATAGAATTCCATCCAGAATGGAAATTCAATATTTTAATTACTATTTTTCACTTCATAATATACATAGTTTAACTGAGAAAGGCATTTTAAATTCATTAAAATCCAGTCAGTAATAAATGCCTGCTATTTTTTTTTGCTTATTGTTTGATAAGACCAGTTACCTTAGAGATAGAATACCTCTTCACTTCTAGTAGAAAGGTTACTATACTGAGCAAAAAGGAAAGATTAACTTAATTGGGTATTCAGGGATATATAACACACAAGTAAATATTCTATGTTCTAACAACAGAAGTTGAAGTATTGTCTTAAGTCTTTCAGAAGCAACTATCATTTTGTATTAATGCATTATTTTCAACCAGAGAACTTAAACAGAAGCCATTTATTTTATATATTCATATGTTTGTATAACATGTCTTTCTTCCTAAGGGTAGTTATCTGTCTTGAACTAGATATGTATGTGCACATATGCAGATTCTATTAACGTGCATGCACAGTACATTTACCATGCTCTGATTAGCAGCAGGAGCCAGCTTCACTTTCAAAGTGCCATAATTAAACAGTAGCCTGAGTTCTCTCCCAAAGTCTGGGAAAACAAGACTAAACTGATTGCTCAATGACCCTTGCCATCTCCCTCAAACTGTGAATCAAGTATGTTGTTGAGGGAGAAACGAAAAGAGGGAAGGAGAAATGTAGGCTATAGTAGTATCTGTTTTCCCAATTGACACTAATTTAATGTATTTTTTTGTAAATTTTTTGTGTATTTTATTGTGAAGAAACTGTTGCGTAGATGGAATGTGTCTTCGTCTTGCAGCAGTGCTTGACTCCCCGACAGCTTGTGACAATCCTGAGCACTTCCTACCTCCCCTGTCCTCTGTGCAGGAGCCAGGCTTCAACCAGTCCCCCACTGACCTCCCGATTCCTTCTTGCTGGTCAGAAGAAGGGCACTTTCAGTGATCTTTCTCCTTTCTAAAGGATATCAGAGAATACTGCACCACACAGATGTGCTAGCCACAGATACCACAAGTGGCATTTTCTTTACCTGGAATGTGTGTGACCTAAATTTGCAGACTGACCCATTTCATTAGGATGAAAGCTTACACCAAAGTCTCTTTCACTCAAAAACCTTTCTTTGCACTAATGAGAAGAGTTTTGTGTTTCCTTCTATAGTTTTCCAGGATGACCTACTGTTGTCTGTTAAGTCTTAGGCCACCTGGTTTATATATATTCATCTTTGTATTGTTCGTATGAGGAAATTAAACACTTGGAAGCGTAAGACCTAAAAGTATGGCATAAAAGGAATTGGGTATTCCATTTGAGAAATATTTTCCTCAGTTTGTCTCTGCAAACATCTATCTAAATTCATATGTACCTATTCTAATGATTTTACTATGTTTTTTACATCTGCTAGCATATACTATGATCCCAAGATTAGGTAATTACTGAATCTTATAACCTGAAAGAGTTAAGGTTGCTGCAACTCCCTCACTGTGAAGCAAGAATTCACCATAGGGATGCATTCAAACACAAGCATATACTGCAAATACATATATATGGGTATCTGGACACATAGATCAGACATGTGTATATATATATATGTATATGTGTGTGCCCCAGATATACTCAGCACTCACACTAACTCAAATGGCACCAGTGGTCTCATCCCCTTCCACCCAATGAATGATTATGAGAAAGGTTCATTAGTGGGAAAGACATATGCACATGCATACATGGGTGTACCTGCACATGTATAATGTGGGTCCCTCCAGCAGCAGGGCTCAGATACTCAATCTGCCCATAGGCTTCCCCAAATTTTCCTAGTGCCAGCATCTGAGCAAATGAACCACTGAGGCCATAGCCCCACTTCAGCTCATGGTACAGAACTCTTACACTTTCACATTCACACTCCTTCCAGTTGGTGACACTCAGGCTCCCCTAAACGCACATGAGTTGGAAATGGAATTTGATAAGAAGTCATGGAAGATTATGTTGACAACATGATATGGCCGGATGTGTCCTGATAAGCCACCATTTGCCTGTGATCAGTTCTTTTTATTCTCTTATTTCTTTATTTTTTCCATCCTTGTTCCTCCCCAATCCACCTTGTCCCCTCATGTTTTTCACCTTTGGAAATGTCCCGTGCAAACCCAAAAAGTTTTTCTCCTGCATCCCATCATGTGCCCCATAGTTCTGGGTGGTGATCCCCTATGGGCACTGAGGGAGAAAAAAATGAGGCTGTACACACTGAGTTTGATTTTGGGACTTGTCCGTCGATATTTCTGGCATTCCCCTTTTATTAGGGTTCCTTTGTAAACAGCATCTGGTGTTTGTCTTTTAGTTAACTGAAATTCCCAGGATCATCCTAAACCAGCGCCTTGATCCCACACATTCATCTGGCATCATGTGGTGGCTGTGTTCAGCCACAAGAAAAAAACACGTGCAATCGTGACCGTTCAAAGAGGTGTTTGCTTTGAGAACACAGCATTCTCTTCATTAAAAACACCAGTCAAGGCCAAAACACTCCTTTTTCATCCTAATTAACTGAATGCATCTGCTGCTGGCTTAACTTGCTCCCACAATCTCCCTCAGTTAGAAAGGTGATCTCCAGAGCTGCCGCATTGGCTTATGGTGGTAGCTTGTCCTGTCTTGATATGGGGGGTGAGGTTCATCTGGGACAGCTGTGGGAAACCCCAGAGTTCATTTCTCAGAGGGGTTATTTGGATTCCCTTGCCTGACAGTGTGCCTCTTTGCTCCTTCCTGTGTTTGTGTGTGTGTGTGTGTGTGTGTGTGTGTGTGTGTGTGTGTGTGTGTTTACATATGAGACTTTAAACACATAAATTGACATTCACATCTCCTTCTCTGGTGTTAAATTAAATCTTTTGTTTGGAAACTATTCAGGCAACTAAAAAAGAGCGAGACATTTCAAACAGTCTTACTTAGATTTACATTAGCAAAGCAGGTGAAGGGGGCTTAGAAGGAGGCTAGAAAAAAATGTCAAAAGTATAGTGTGTGAAAAAAAAGTGAAATATTATGTTTGGATAAATAAGTACTATTTTTTATGACAAATTTTGGCAGTGGTCATTATAAAGCAAAAAGTTTCAGGAGCAACATTTAAAGGAATACTAAAATCAAAGTTGAGTTTGATGTACTTAGAGAGTGTTAATAGTTTAGCTGGATTCACCAGATGATGAAATATTCACCACTAGGTTTAGGAATGTCAGTCTGTTGATTAAAGGTCAGTTCTGAATAAATAGCTAAAGGAGGCTAATTTGCAGTGATTTGATTAATTCTCCAAGACTATTATGACAATTCACTGCTGTCATTCTATTAGCTATCTCTTAGAGAACAATTTAGGAAATCTCTGACGAAAATGTTACACAGAATTTATGCTAGGCTTTCAGGCTTTGAGAAGATTTCCAGGAATGCTTTAGAGAAAAATGTGTGGCAGTTTGATCCACATTTGTTTCTTGCTTTATTGTTGTCCTGGTACTGCTGCAGGGCTTCTCGGCTCAGCATTGCATTGTCACTCTTCAACATGATAGTGAGGTGGCTCCTCTCAGCTAAGTCTAAAAGGTGTTCAGCTGAGGATTCTGTTGTTCTCTTTAATAGCAAGACCTTTTTTTAACTTGTCATTCTGTATCCTCTCAAATACCATTTGAACAAATGTTTATGTGATCTCTGTGCAGTTACCAGTCTACCACATGGAACCTCTGGAAGTATAGCACGGAGCCATATGCTAGGATGAAAGTGTGCATCTGGCCTGTTTTGAGGCCAAAGATGGAAAGGAGTGTGTTACAGCTACAGTGAACTGACTTCAGATGCACAAATATTTCAGAAGTGGCCTTTACTGTTCAATAGTGAAATAGAGAGAAGCTAGAGCATTTACCCATGACTCCAGTCTTCCAAGTAATGGCACTACCTTCAAGCATTACTAACTATGGCAGTTTTCTTCAACCCCTTGTCCTTGGGGGACAATGACAATCTTGTTTTGTCTGTTCCTAGCTGCAGTGTTCCAGAAGTCAGCCTTTGCAATTCTTTCATCTGCTGTGAGGCAAAGGGTGTCAAGAGCTTGAAAGAGCACAGGAGAACAATTCTCTTAGAACTTTATCTTTGATGGCAATCTGAATTTCTTCTTCCCCTTTGTTTTTTAATCTGCTGTGACTTCTCCATTTCACACTACTTTGAATTTCAGAGAGAATGGCTATTTGTCTTTTAAATACATCTGTTTTTTACTTTTGCAGTTTGCTAATTTATTTTCACTGTCAGAATAAGGCATGGACTGCTGCATATGAGTATAAGGCTTTTTGAGCATTTGTTTTTGTTGTTGAATTGCTTAGATGGATTCTGACCTGATTCAGACATGTAATATTTTGTTCCATCTAAATTATTTATATATATACATATCCATTTAACTCAGAAGTTATTAAAGTCCTTTTAGAATGAGAGCTGGAAAAAAATTTCAAGTAAGTGTGATTGTTCATTTCACATCCATGTCTGATAAAATACTGGGTTTGGTTCTGTTGGAAATACACAGGAAGACAGATTATTGAAGCTATAAATGATCAAGTAATGAGCATGTAAAATCAGAAGCAAAATGCAACAATAATATTTTTTTATATTCTTGTCCAAGTGAGTGAAAAGGGAAAATTTTTATTTTTTTTTTTGTTATCCAAACTTCTATTCTCTCTTGATTTACTATTATGATGTGATAAAACTTCTGTAGTGCTTGGTATGATCACTACTGTGAAATAAAAATGAGTTGTCAACTGGATGGGACATGCATCCTGTATTTTATGTCCTATCAACTCATGAAATCTTCAAAATGCTCTATGAAACAGACCTTGGAAAGAAAATATGCATCTGAATTTGAGTAAAAGCTACTGGCCTATGATATTGCTATTAATACTGAATACTAGCATGTTTGAAATCAAACAGACTTCCACAGATTCTTCACATCAACATAAAATTACCTTTGAAAAATTATATCAAAGAAAGTTTTTGATGTAATTGGTATAATTCTTGTATAACCTCTACTAATGACTATGCAAATGTGTTCTACAACAATAACAACTCCAGCTTTAGCAAGGACAAATATTTTTTCTAACTTTACTTTCTATATGGTTATATATCTTTCCAAATGCCCATATTACACCAACCTACAAACACTCTCAACATTCTGGTTTTTGTTAATACAAATACAGATGTGCAACAATAGTTTGGTTTTACTGGAGTTGCATCACTTTACAGAGAGAGACATTTTCACTCTCAGAATTTTATAAAACAACATCAGATTGTAGTAAGCCTTGTGGCAATAAATCAAGTAGAGCCTATATCTTGTTCAGAGAAAAAGTACACTTCTTTCTCTAATAATTGATAACATTTAACATAAAGTCAGCTAACAGTGTCCATTCTCTGGGAAATTCTAAAAATTGATTTTGTTTAATCTTAAATAAATACCTTTCTTAAAAATATTTTTTGTGAAGAACAAGTAAATAAATTATCTTGTATTCAGATATTTTGTATAATGTACTATTATTTCTCTGGATAAAGTTAGGCACCATTTTGGTCTGTATCATTCTGATCTAATGTTACTTTTGAGGGGTTTTCTTCCCATATGTCTTGGTAACATATATTAAATATGGGCCTTTGCTGTATTAGGATGTTAAAGTCAGTAAACCTCCCTGATATAAAAGTTTAAAATAAGAGACATTAGTTTCTTCTTTTCTTTAATTCTATCTTGTTGAAGCGAAAAGTTCTCTCATAACTTATGACAATTTTACCAAAATTGATGAAAAGCTGTTAAATTAAAACAAAAACATATTTTTAAAACTGTCATACTGAGAATTTTATTTTATTTTTTCTTCCAAGAGCTTTTGCCATTTCAACAATCCAGAACTCTCAAGCTGTTTTGTCCAAGATATAATTACAGATACTTGTTCTCTGTGTACAAAATGTTCTTCAGGACTTTCAAACCCTGTTTAATTTTTTTAAACTATGTTAAGTTACCTAGACCAAAGTTACTAGTTTCAAAAAACCACAATATTAAACCTGAAATTTTTCAGAAAAAGATTTTCAGAAAAACAGTCAGAATGATAAGCTTTAACTTAAACTCCTCTTATAACATCACAAAATTAGTGTATTTGATTGTTTTATAAAAAAATTTGATTTATATAATTATTTCCAATCTGACAAAAAAAAAGAAAACAACTAAGCTATTTCTCATATACTCTAATCAGAGCAAGTTTATAGGAACAATGTGTATGATGAGGACAATGTTTTGAAACATGGTGAACGGTTTTAGAATTGGAGTTGTTGTCTCGCAAATATCTTTATAATTGCTTTGAACACAGAAGGAGATCTTGGAATCTAAACCCCCATGTACTACTCTCTAGCATGACTTTATTATCAAAGAGGTTCAATAGGAATAGCTAGGAATAGGAAGATGTAAACTCTTCCATTCTGGGGACTAAACATCCTTATGTGTGTAGGGCCACTTATGACTGCTGCTCAGTGTAGTGTGGTCAGGTAATGGCAGTCCAGCTGTGCAGCTGTTTACCTTCCCTTTTTCCTCATTCTGTTTTCAAGTCCTGAACGTTTCAAGTCCTTTAGAACGTTACAAGTGCTGCTTTTGGACACTGTATAGCAAACTTGCATTACTGTTCCCTGTATCAGTCCTGTGTTGATCACTTGGTAACTTTTTGCTGGGGTAGATATAATCAGAAATCAGTAGAACAGAAAAAAATAAAAAATATGTTATGAATTTTGCTGTTATAGTAGGCAGTAATGCAAACCAACATACAAATTTATACTCTTTCTAGAGAGAAACCCTGGTTCCAGGTGTTTTTTTTTGGTTTTGTTTTTGGTTTTTTTGGGAGGGTTTATTTGGTTTGGTTTTATTCTGTAAGAATGGTAATACAAAACCATTAGCATTGTCACCCTCCACCTCCCTCCCACATAGTCATGACTTGCTGGTTGTGTCAACTCAAGAATGAAAGGAAAGGCAGGGGGGGAAAAAGGTGGTGATGTAGGAGGCTATGTCGCTACATATTCAGAGCGGGTTAGCTTTCTGGTATGAGAAACCTGAGTACTCAAGATAACATCAGCTCTGAACCAGTCTCTGATAGAATTTCAGTCCCTATGGATTATGTAGTCTTTCTTGGTAGCTATCCACCTGATCTAAGCAGTGACATTAACTGAATGCTATTTCTGATGGAAGAAGGGGAGCTGTTGTTCCCAGGTAGAAAAGGTGTTGAGGGTCAAGAGGGAAGATGGGAAGAGCATGTGTCTTCTCTTGAATACCTTTTCAGCATCTATGTATGGACCCTTACCTTTTTAGCAAGGACAGAAAGTCATACTAAGAACTTTAAAGGATAGGGAGAACTCATTAAAACTTAGATGACGAAGTTTCAAGTTCCCTTATCTTGTTCTGTCATGTTATGTACATGTCTTAGACATGAAAAGGTCAGAGAAGGAAGGACGGGCTCTGTGGAAAGCTGAAATTTGCAGGTCCTTAACATTCCAATCTGATATTGTTTAGCTTAGGAGAAATGGGAGGCTCAGAAATAATAGAGGTAGATTGGTGTCAAAAATATTACTGCAAATATTAGTACCATTGGTTCATTCAACTTTTGGCTATTGGATTCTTGCACCTTCCTAGAAGGGAAGTGAAGTCAAATTTGTACCTCTGACAGACACCTAGCATATATGACTGGTGAGATTGGTGCTGTTATCCCAAAAAAAACCCACAAAATTTTGTTCCTTTTGGGAAATGTGGCTCCTAGTGTAAGGCTTCTGAGATGTAGTTCACTTTTAATGTTCAGATTCATCACTGAAATAGCTTGCTGTCTGGGCTCCATGTGCTGGGAATGAATTAGAGTCTCGTTTCCCACTGGAGCTGACTCAGCCCTCATCTGATCCATTAGTGGTCCCATGCAGAGGACTATCTGTGTGTGAAGATCTGTTATTTCTACCCTTCTCTTGGTCTGATTTTATCTTTGACTGGATGAGTTGAGGGATATAAAGAGTCTATATTTGTATGTTCTCCAAAATACAAAGATTAATCATGTTGTGTAGAATATCAAACTGGATAGAACAATGGCTAGGTCTGGTAATGCATGTGTCATTCCATCAACCGCTGAAGTAGAAATGAAAAGTATTTTAGACTAAAGTAGGGTTTAGGAAACCAGTAATTTTCTAGGTATTTAGAGGAGTCATTGAAGATGTGAGCAAATTATTTTGGGCTTTGTGTTATGAATAGTTAAATGGAATTCTGTGACTAAAGGCCATAAAATCATATGTCTCCCAATTAAAAATGAAATTATAAAAATAATGAGTTGTAATTATTTTTTAAACTGTATTTGATATAATATGCTTACTTCTTTGACAAAATAATTTATCTGTTCCAATGACTTAATTTTTTTATCTATTATATCTCAGATAACCTAATAAATCTATTCTTTCTTCCCTATAAACAAGTTCTATACCAGAAGAAGAAACCTCTGTATTCCTTAAAATAAGAATCTAGTTTGGCAATGTAGACAGTGCACTAATTAATATAATCAAAATCATACCCATTACTGCAAGCTCGAAATGGACAATTTAATGGACTGAGTTTTATGCTGGTTGTAATGAAAGTTGACCCCTTTGGCTAATCAAAATTCATAGTAACTCAGTGCTGTCTAAGTGTTGCATAAAATTCTTTACCTGAAGCCGGCAAATAGACTGTGGTTGAAAGAAGAGAGAGGAGGAAAGCAATAAAAGGGACCTCATAATAATAAAAAAGCCCTCATAAAAGTCCATCACATGCATTTATTCAGGTTAGTTATGTGATACTATTCAATATGCTCTAGAGGAGAAACTGTTTCTGAAAGAATGAGGAAACCCACAATTATGAAGACGTGGTATTTTAATATAAGTGCTGCAAGTCATTAGTTCTTGGCTTATTAGATCCAATATAATTCTTCCACTTAGACTCCAACACTTATTAGTTAAGCAAAGCACCTGAACAGTATTTCACATCCAAAACCTGATTTCATGCCAAAGGTGTAACTGGTGATATAGGAACACAAAAGATTCAATAATGATTTATTTCTTTTAAGTACTTTCATTCATTCGTCATTTTGATTGTCAAATATTACACTGAATGTTAGAGAAAACATAATGACCTTGCAGTTGTAAAGCAGTGGCATAAATATTGTAAAAGAAGTATAAAACCAGTGAGGTACTCTTAAGAAAGTAGAAAGTTGACCACAAAATTGTAAGATGGGAAAAAAAAAAGAAGACACTGAATCTGTGCTCTACTGAGGTGAAAAGAGATGTTAATAAAGATCTAAATTTACTCAGTATTGTTTATTGGGCTAAACTTATCTCCCTTACTACTTATGTACATTTATTTAATTCTTTATTAAACCAGATTAGTAACTTGTATCCTTTCTCTATACTTTGAGATTTGTGAAATTAGAGATGTTTGGTTTTAAGTTTTTGGTTTGCTTTGTTTCTTTAATGAAAAGTGTAATTCTTTAATGGCTTTAAGAAAATGTAGGGGGGGAAAGTACCCTAATGGTAACCATTTTTTATTCTTAGATGAGGGAAGAAATGAAAATAAAGTCAGTTCTTTACTTCCTGATCACAATGAGAAAGTCTCTACTTTAAGAATATTGTAATAATGCTGGGAAGGATGACTGATTTTATAAGTACAATCTTGGCTCATTTTACTTTGTACACTGTTCATATGTGATATACACTTCATAATCTTCTCTTTCCATGATTTTCCTTAACAGAAAGGTTGCCTTGTTTTATAATAAATCAATAAATAAAAATCACAACTATAGCTCATTTCAGAATTACGTTATCCATATTTTCAATTAATTTGATAAATGAAAACCATCACATATTCCTTATCTCAATATAATTCCACTCTCTGTATCAATCTCTATCATCTACAAGAAGGGAAACCGGCTAGTTTATTCTCATTCATGAGTCTTTTAGTAGGTTCAGTATCAACATTGGCCAAACAGTACTCCAGGTTGCCAATTAGTTGGAGGCAACTAGAATATATCAAACGAGAAACTTCTCTATTCTTTTCTAAGGAACTGGTCAGTGTTTATTTATTTTAACATTATACGCCTAACATTATCCTTTCAATCAACTCCTGGAAGTAATGCAGCATAGAATACGAAGGAATGCAGGGACAGATGCCTAAAATACACAGGCGCGTATATGTTTTGAGTCACACAAACATATTTTCCATTCTCCACTGCAACAGTGAAAGTACCTTTTTTCATTGTTTTTCCCCAAATAGGTATCTATGGTGCCTTTTTATCAACATGCAGTGAGATAAACCAATCAGTGCTTGAACCAGAAATGACAGCAATAATACAGTGAAATTGCATTTTAAAGAAATGGATATGTTTTCTCAAATCTGTAAGGCAAAATAGACCCTCATGCTCTCACTTAAGTAGTGAAAGTGAAGGGGAACACAGGCACACTCTTATAAGTAAATAAGTCAATACTGATCTAGTTTGCTGCTTTGTTAATTTAAGTATGTTACTTCATCTCTCCCTGACTCATTTTTCTTATAAGAACTGAATCTATTTAGAGAAATATGAAATAGCAATGTAAACTACTTTTTCAGGAAATCCTTTTCCTTCCTGACTTTCTTTATATAAGGACTGTTAGCACAGTGAATTAAAAAAGGATTAAATTCTGCCACTGTATGAATGTAATAAAAATCCTATAATTAAACCAGTTGATCCAAACATCTGAGCACTGCAGACGAATTCTCAGATGTAAAATGCACTCTGGAACACAGACTTTTTAAAAAAATATAAATTGATATTATTATTCAATGCAATAAGAAAGTATATTTAGAAAATTATGTAGAAGCTGGGATTCCAAAATACATGAAATCTTAGAGCAAAGTTAAGGACTCATTATGTAGACTGAATTGCTGTGTTATCTCTAGAGAAGCTACACTGTTTCCTTGCACCTTCAAGAGGAAGTCAATTCTAGTGGTCAGCTCTGCCACACAAAATAAGAATTTCTCTAAAAAATTTGAATTTTCCCAAAATTTTTTGAAACTAGAAAATTGTGAAATTTTCTATGGGCTAAGTTTTGGCCTCTGACCCAAGATTAAATCCTCAATAACACTGCTAAAATCAAGACAGGTATAGCAAGAACGGGAAATTTTGAGAGTTGGTCAGAACAAAAGGTTTGCATTCAGATCCTACACTATTGTTGCACCATGCTTTCTTCTAGAATGATTTACATAAACTCTTTTACCTCTTTTCCTGGCTCAGTTTACCATATTCTGAGTTTGTGAGAGTTTGAGGGAATTTTTGGTGGTTTGGAGGTTTTGCGGGGGAGTGTTTTCTTGGTTTGGTTTGAGTTGGGTTTTGTTTGGGGTTTTTTGGATTTTTTGGGGGGGGTTTTTTGTGTGTTTTTTGTTGTTTTGTTGTTGTTGTTTGTTGGGGTTTTTTTTGTTGTTTTTGGGTTTGTGTATTTGCCTGTATGGTTTTTCTTTGGATTGTCAGAAACACTCATAGAAAAATACTGTGGGGACCTTTATAAACCATTCCTTTTCTAACACATTCATCTTGAAAATGATTGAACTGTCTAGAAGAACACTCAGCAGTATAAAATAAATGGATATACTATGGGAGGAAGAACTATTGTGCATTCTCTGTCAGTTCACAACACCAAGCTGTTCTGTGTATGTAAAATGATGAGCGCCTGGTGGTTTTTAAGTATACATCTATCGCTATCAATTTATTTTACAAAAATGTATCATGAGAAGATAATTGGATCTAAATTTATTATGCGACAGGCATTTTTTTTCTTCCTGAGGTGGGAGCAGGGGAAATTCTCAGAAAGTGTACTGTGAAATACCTCAATTGCAATTGAAATTCTTATGAAGAGACATGAATAAATCTGTTCTGATTCTGCTATGTTATTATTTAAAGGAAAAAAAAATTACTGATTAACTCCAAGGAGTAGATTATGTTTCATGTATTATGCCTGTTGTTTAATTATTGTATTTAATTAGGGTATTTTTCTTATTCTACAGTTACATACATCATCTGTTTAAAGTAGATTTTAAATACTTCTAAAAAATTTAATTAAGGTTCTGAGGTAATCTTAAAGGAATGAGATCATCAGACACCACACTGTTGAAGAGGTGAGATTAACAATTTCATAAGAAAATGTCAGCTGAAGACTGCGCAGGTTGCTATTCATTTGTTGTACAGAAATTTCTTAACTTCGATATTTTTTTCAAAAAACCGACTATCTCAGGGTTGCACAAAAATGCTGAAAATTTTGAGCAAAAAATAACATAATAAAAATTTTAAAAGTATAGTTTTGTTTTATACAAACAGGGAAAACATAATATTGAATTACGATTTTTTTGTGTCACAGGAGGTTTTTTGCCTGTCCTCTTCTGCATTTTGTGTGAATTTAAATAAACAAGGGTTTGTGGTTTCTTTGGTGTTGGTGGTAGTGATTGTGACACTGGTTTTCTTAAGCATTAAAAAAATTTGAGGCATGTAATAGTGAAGGAGCATGTCACTAAGTCTTCATGATTTGTGTGGAAATTATGCATTGATAGAGCATAGATCTCCCATTAATAGAATCCACTCTTTACACTACTTTTAAATAAGTTACCTATAACTCTATCAAGCTGTCTTTCGATGTCTTTTCTAAAAATAGAGTGAGATTTCTTGATTTGGTAGTCTAAGGAAGGTTCAAAAAAGAAGAAAAAGAAGTTAAGGTGCTAAATTTAATGGCAAAGTGCTCATGCTTTAAGGAGGCATTGTTCTCAGAATATTAATACGTAAACTTTGTTAAATTAATATTTTTAAGTACTTAATGGTATTCTACATCAAACTGAAAAATTGCTTGCATTCAGATTAAAAACAATTTAGGCTTCAACATAGAGCTAATAGATCATTTTGCACAACATTAAACCTCTTAAAAATTGCAAGATTATTTGATGTTATAGCACTTTTAAACAACACGAGCCTAAACAATTTATTAATCAATGTTGCTGATTAATCACTACAAATGTATTTTGAGATATTTATTTAGAATTAAAAAAAGAAAATTAAAAAATTCTACAGAGTATTCCAAACCCTGAGGGCATTGGTGAGAGGGAAATTACCCCAAATTTATGATAACCATTTTCTTTAAAAAACCTGCAAATTACATATGAAAGTATTCCTCCTGAAGGACAAATCTACATCTGTGCATTGCTATTTATTCTGCTGGTGTTTTATTGTCTTGTTTTCTTGTATCATCCTTAAATAATAGATACTAGGGTTAGAAATGACTGATTGGGTCATCTGACCCATCTTTGTATAGAAGTAGAATTCTACTTACAATTTTTTATAGATTCCCTCTGTGGTATGCCTTGAATGCTTTCAGTGATAATAGCTGTTTTGGCAGGTTATTCCACTATCTAATTGACCTCACTTTTATGCATTACTTTTTCACTTTTTGGTCTCCATTTTCTTTAGTTCAGGGCTTTACTTATTCTTTTACTTACAAGAACAAATTAAGTTAGAATGCTTTTTTTTTTTCTATTTGGTAATTCCTGGAATGTACTTATATATACTTATTTTATCACCTCTTACTTATCTCCTCCGTAGGCCATATAAATTCAGTGCTCTTAGGCTCTCTTCATAGGTTACGTTTTTTAAACCGTTCAGTGCTTTCGTTGTTTTTGTCTCAACCCTAATGACGTAATTTTTTTACAGCACACAGATAAGAATTACGGTGCTCCAAGGGCACACTGTGCAATTTTCTGTTATATAAAGTAAAAAAAAAAAAAAAAAATTGCAATTATTGACAGGGGGTATTTTAATCCATTTTAAAAGTATTAGGAAGTGGCCAATTCAAGATTTACCAAAGGCCTAAGTATGTTGTTACCTTACTTGAAATACTTACTTAAAGCAATAGAGAACAAATATCTTGGTTTCAACAGTATTTAAGTATATAACTCTTGTTGAAGGTGTTGCTCCATAAACTGAGATATTTGGTTGTGGGGTCTTAAACACAGAGTAAGAAAAAGCTTTCCATCTTGCTTTGATAGAGTTTATCTTTTCTCATTCACAGTTAACACGTAAACCTCCTTATTCATTACTGTGTGCAGGGCCTTTGCATAAAAAGACACTATCCAATATCACCACAACAAATCAGGATGATTATAATCTTCTATTTATAACAAACAGCCATTAACAGTGTTTTTATTGCTATTTAGACTTGCCGATATCAATTCCTCTTTTATCTACATGCTATATTATATGGGAATATAGATACATTTTTTTCTATTTCTATGCTGTTTCATTCTAAAACAGCATTTAAATGTTGGCCAGTGTAAGGGACTGAAATAAAAGTACTAGATTCTGATGTTTAATTTTGATTGTTTTGTTCCTTAAATCTTCATACATGGCACAGCACTAAGCTCTACTGAAATGAATTTGTTTTACATTGAATGACCCTTTTTCTGCAAAACTGTTTTACATCTGTGTGGCCCCCAGCATATACTGGTGCATGGGGTTGTTCCTCCCCTGGTGCAAAAATTTGCACTTCACCTCGTTGAACCTCATGCATTTCTGTTGGACCATTTCTCCAGCCTGTTGTGGTCTACCTGGAGAGCAGTGTGACCCTCTGGCATATCAGCTACTACTCCCAGATTCGTGTTGCCTGCAAACTGGCTGAGGGTACACTCTGCCCCATCATCCAGGTCACTAATGAAGATGTTAAACAGGACTGGACCCATTATATATCCCAGGGGTACATGGCTAATTACTGGCCTCCAATTAGATTCTATGTCACAGATCACCACCATCTGGGCCTGGTTATTCAGCCAGTTTTGAAACAACCTCACCCTAACGTAGAACTACCAAGAACAGAGATCCACCCTTTAGGAAAAATTGAATGAATTTCAGAATATCTTAACAAAGCTCACCATAAGACAAAATTTGCAGTAGAGACTAAAGGTTTATGCGGACTGTTTGCAATAAAATATGGTTCTGACCTACCTCTGATGAAGGCTGTTTTTACATAGTAGAAGAGACTGAAGCTGTGGCTGAAGAGACAAATTGAAGTGCACATACACGTCTGTATCAAGATTATCTGGTTAAAATACCTGATACAGACAGTATTTCTAATGGTATTTGACAGCATATTTATTTCTTTAATTCTCCCTAACTACATCTTTATGCAGTTAGCAGCATAAAATTTATATTACTAAGGACTGTGTGCTGTGAGTAAGGAAAGGATAAACAAACATTCTCGGCTTTAATTGGTAACTTCTGATAAACATTCTGAATGTTTATATGTGTATATATGAACATACATTTGTATATATTCCCATTGTACTTGTTGCAATTACAATTGCTGATTCAATAACTGAACATGAAAATGATTGATTATGTGTCCAAATGCAGGTTTGCTTCCTCTGTAAGTCAACTTGCTCAATTCCAGCAATTAATTGCATGGGCCATTGAACATGAACTGGCTGCAAAATGCCATTATTTTTAGCTGATCATAGTTTCCATGAAGTATAAATGATAAAGGACTGATGGTGATTACCCAAATATATCAATAAATTTAGAAGTTTTGGAATATTTGGAATAAGTCCTGTAAGGCCATTTTTGTGTGGCCAAATTAAATAAAATGTGTAATATCTGCATGAGTGTTTTTTTCATTTGTGAATTTTTAAGTCAGTTTGCAATGTGTAGATTAAGCAAAAGGTGCAAGACAATGCAATATTAGGTATGTGATAATTTTGGAGCAGTGTAGTTGTAGTTGGTGTGTCCAGAGTGTGAATATGAGAAAGGTAAAATTTCAGCTATGTCTCCAAGGGGAATAATATTTTATTTTAAAACAAAGATTTTTTCTTCCAGGTGAACATGGATTCTGTTATGGAAGTGAGATTTATGTCTTCCATTTTTTTCTCCAGTGCAGACTTAGTTAAAAAATAATCAAAAAGATTTTTTAAAAATCCTTGAACTTGTGTAATCAAAGGAGTACATGTGTAATCAAAGGAGTTCATTTTGGAAATTCTTTTTTATTTTCTTTCTTTTTCCCTCTCTATACTCTGACTTCTCTTTCTGTCTTTTCTTTCTGTTGAATTTTGAACCTTAAACAACATTAAAACTTATATAAACAAATCTCTCTTTCTTTCTCTGACATGTAAGGAAAATAACATAGAGGATTTTCACTCATTTCCATTAAGTCTACACTTAAAATTCTTCCCCTGAAAAATACATAACATTTAGAAGCCAGGTCTCTCTGATGTATACATTTTTGATTCTTTATCAGCTCTTTTCATTCTATTAGATTACAGGACTGTAAAAGCCCGCCAGGGTCATCAAAATCGGTATTCTGCTATCATAAGCAACAATGTTATACTGACCTTTTTATGAGTCATTGAACTGGATCTTAAAATTAACGATGTGGGATTTGGGGAGGAGGATTTTATTGTGGTTTTTTTTTTTCCTGGTTGAGATAAAGCAGTATGAACTGTTTCATATTAGCAATGATCTGCTAAATGTTACAGATTTTTAATTTTCACCTAAATTTCTAGCCTAGCCAACAAAGAGTCTGTGGGACCTGATGACATGCATCCCAGGGTCCTGAGGGAACTGGGTGATGTTGTTGCCAAGCCACTTTTCATGTTATTTGTTGAGTCATGAAAGTCAGGCAAAGTCCCTGGTGACTGGAAGAAGGGAAGATATCACTCCTGTTTTACAAAGAGGAGAAAAGACAACTCAGAGAACTACAGACTATGGAGCCTCACCTCTGTACCTGGGAAGATCATAGAACAAATCCTCATGGAAGCAATGTTAAGACACATGCAAGACAAGGAGATGATCCAGGACATCCAGCATAGCTTCACTAAGGGCCAATCATGCCTGACCAATCTGGCGACCTCCTGTGATGGAGTGACTGCAATGGTCAAAGAAGGACAACTGATGTGCTCTACCTAGACTTCTGTAAGGCCTTTGACACAGTCCCACACAACAGCGTTGTCTCCAGATTGGAGAGACATATTGAAGGGTGGACTATTCAATGGATAAGGAATTATCTGGAGAGACAGAGTTGTGATCAATAGCTCCATGTGCATGTGGAGATTGGTGGAGAATGGTTTCCCTCAGGGCTCTGTCTTGGGACCAATGCTTTTCCATATCTTTATCAACGACACAGGCAGTGAGACTGAGTGTACTCTGAGCAAGTTTGCAGATGACACCAAGCTGAGTGGTGCAGTTGAGAAAATAGTAGGAAGGGATGAAATCTGGAGGGACCTGGAAAATTTGTGGGGATGGCAAGAATTTTGTGAAGTTCAAGAAGTCCAAGTGCAAGGTGCCTCACCTGGGTCATGGCAATCCCAGACATGAGTACAGACATGAGAAGAAATCATTGAGAACAGCCCTGCAGATAGGAACTTGGGGGTTCTGGTGGATGAAAATCTGGATATGAGCCAATAGTGTTCACATCTAGGCCAGAAAGCCAACTGCATTCTGAGCTGCATCAAAAGAGGAGTGTCCAACAGGTTGAGGGAGGTGATTCTGCCCTTCTACTCTGCCCTTGTGAGACCCCACCTGTAGTACTGCATTCAGGTTTGGGGTCCACAGCACAAGAAATATGTGGGCCTGTTAGAACAGATCTGAAGGAGGACCATGAGAATGATCAGAGGTCTGGGCACCTCTCCTACTAAGACAGGCTGAGAGTTGGGGTTGTTCAGCCTGAAGAAGAGAAGGCTTATTGTGGCCTTTGAGTACTTAAAGGGGGCTTACAAAAAGGAGAGGAACATTTTACACAGGCAGACCGTGATAGGACAAGGAGGAATGGTTTTAAACCAAAAGAGGACAGATTTAGGTTAGAAGTCAGGAATAAATTCTTTACTCAGACGGTAGTGAGGCACTGGAACAGGTTGCACGGAGAAGCTGTGGATGTTCCATTCCCAGAAGTGTTCAAGACCAGGTTGGATGGGGCCCTGAGCAACCTGATCTAGTGATTGGCATCCTACTCACATGACTGGGGGGTTGGAACTAGATGGTCTTTAAGGTCCCTTCCAACCCAAAGCATTCTATGATTCTATGAAAAAGAATGCCAGAATGTCTCTGTGTATCTACATTGAAGTTTCCATGGTTAAAGTAGGTGCAAAATGAAACTTTGTGTGAATAATATAGCAGTAGCAGGTAACTCAGGACTGATGACATTGTAACTGTGGCAACACAAAGATAAACTGTTAACAAAATGATCAATGTTACTGTTGTCTTCTACTTTTTAAAAATTATTTTCTTAATTGTATATGCCAGGTGTTGCAGCTTTCAGTGGATTTTATGTAGATATTTTAAGCGTGGAAGGATTTTGACCACTATACATCTGAATAACAAACAGACAAAATCTTGGATCCATTTTATTAGTATTAATTGTATTCTGGAAGCTGGACATGCATTTTACAGGCTCGTGTTGAGCAGCATTTAATGCAAAAAATGTCCTCAAAGTCAATAGGAATTTTTATGGTATCAGAAACTAAGTAAGAGAAATAAAAGTTGCAAATCATGTCCAGTAAGCAAAGCACTTAAGGGAAAATCAGTGCTGAACCTTTGTGGAGCTTTCTATCATAAAAGATGGCTTCCTTACCAATGTCTGCTCTCTGTACGGCTTAAACCTCGTTTAACTCAAACCATAGGAGTTGCAAGGTTATTCTCCTGTGTACATATAATATATTCATCCCCCATTTTCTCTTTCTTACCTGGAGAAATACACAACCTCAAATGAGGTGTCAAGACCTGCTAAAAAATACATGAAAATTAGAATGGAGCTAAAAATCACAGTATTCTAGGTGAAGAGCTATCAGAGATATGTCTGATAGAAGCCCTGTCAGCCAGAACAGGGGGTTGTTTTTGTCTATGTTTGCATATTCCTCAAAGTAGATTAAAAAAAAAAAAAAACAGGGTTAGGCAAAAGACAGTTTTTAGTAGAACATAAGACTAGTTTTTAAGGCTAGAAATCCACTCACTGCTCAGAGAGAATAGAACTATAATCAGTTTACGTGACAAAGTCTATCCTTTCTCCTGAAAACCTTACAGGAAGGTTTCAGTATGCTCAATAGCTTTCAAGGTTACAACAAGCCTTATGCTGCTCCTTTTAATTCTTTCATAGCTTTAGTTTCCTTTGAGACCTACGTGCCTATTCCCTGCTCCTCAGTGTCTCACTATAACAATCTCTTCTGTGTCTACTTCATCCAGTTTTATCTTTCAAGTCTGAGTCCCAAGGGAAGGATCACTTTCTTCTTGGAGTGTTTTATCTGACCTATTCCTTGTAGAAGGTTGTCCTCATAAAAGAAATATGGATCCTGTCCATATTTGCAGCCAAATAAGAAATTATAAGAAAGAGAGTAAGCTTAGAGAACCATCCCTTCTCCTGACATAGGTATTTAGCCTTTTGGTCTGCAACTCTCCATGGGTTATGTGCTCTGGCAGTTAGACAAATAAGAAAGCATCAGAATTCCTATTAGAACCATATAGAAATGAAAGGTAATGGTCCTGTCTCCTTTGATGCAGTAATACAACTTTAAGAGTTGTCACCCAAGTGGGACAGAGCTGGATTAAATTTTCTGAGAGAAATTTAGATTTCTTTTTCCCCCTAGATAAATACTCTGTCCGAATGCAAAGCTTTTGGTGGAACAGAATTCTCTCTTAAAATTATTCTGTTTTCAGGATTATAAATATTCATTAGGTCAAAGAATACCTGGGAAGGTTTCACAGTTCAAGGTTTAATTCTCACCAAATGCACAAATTGGAGGAGACACCTGAATCCCTGGCAAGGCAATTACAAAACGCTGCAATTTTCACTGCCACCTCCCACTCCATGGGAAAATGTACATTTTTCTCTGAAAAATCCTCTGACTGTTTAATATAAGAGAAACACCCAGTTTGTGTACAGCAATGAGTCTAAGCAGTTGTGGTCATGCCTCGAAAGAGACAGATTCCTGTAAACTTTTGATAGGTAGTGGTATTTTCCTGTGGGTAGCAGGTGGTTGAAAAGTTCTGTTTGTTTTACAGGAGAATCTAGAGAGACAGTTTGATGATACTTAGGTTTCTCAGTTCTTTTATGGATCCTGCCTAAGTATGGTTACCTGACTTATCATAACTTAGGCGTGAAAGAAAGAAAGAAAGAAAGAAAGAAAGAAAGAAAGAAAGAAAGAAAGAAAGAAAGAAAGAAAGAGAAAGAAAAAGAAAGACTCCTGCTGGTGAATGAACAATCTACTTCAGAAGATAATTACAAAGAGAAAGGGAAAATCCTGGTTCCAGACAGTAACTGTATCCATACACTCAGGGACTTGTGAGCTACAGATATGTAATCTGTTCACGATTTACACCTTCTGTGTGTCTCAAAAGACTTCAAGCTTAGTAGCACAGGGTGGCTTTCATCCAAGCAGATAGAAAAAGAAAATATAAGGTTTAAAAAATTTTGTATGTTTTTAAACATAAAAAACATACTATTATTAATGATTACTGTTTTTTTTCCTATTTCCTTTTTCTGATTTTTGCTTCAGTGATTCCTAGAGTAAGTAGCAAGTTATCTGCTCAAGCTTTTCTTCGATACACAGGCATTTTAGGATAGAAAATTTGTTGTGCTTTGCTTTGTTTATGCTGAAAGGTAAAGAAATGGAAAATATGTACTTGGCATGCCATAGTCTTGAGGGACTATTATCTAGTGCTGATCAAAGCTGGATTCTAGTTAAGTCTTCTCAAGGAAGTGTGTTTATGTTTGCATGTATCTGTGTTTTCTTGATTCAGTGGCAAAACCAGGAAACTAAATAGATAAATTACTAGGTTTCTATAATTTCAAAATCAAGCTTTTGCAATCATTTTCACTGAAGTAAAGCACTTGGTTTGAATAAAGACATACTTTATTTGCTTAAAAATTAGATCAGCTCCATTTTGGGGTGATTTTATAAGTCATGGGAAAATGTAGAGACAAAACCAGTGTTTTTAAGGAAATTCACTTGTCAATCAAAAGCTAAAAGAATGTAGCTTTCCCTCCTCATCAAGTCCCCCAGACCAATGGTTAGGGCAGTCATTTAGACCACAGGACATATTTAAATATCTAACTTCTTCATAGTTTAGAGGAGGGAATTGAAACAAAGCCTTCCTTCCACTGAGAAGAGAGTACCTTATCTAGAGAGTCCCTTATCCAACAAGCGTCGCTTTGTCCACCCACCACTATGTTTTGCTTCACAAATAAGCTGTCCATGTGGGGCCAGTTGTCTGAAGACAGCACTATCTACGCTTTGCCAAGTAGAAACCAAATGTTACAGCCATTATGGCCAATTATCTTTACTTCCTCTGTCGATGTGTCATAGTCTTATCAATGCTTTCTAACTAAGTTATACTTCTAGATAAATGAGCCAAGGAAAATATTAAAATTATGCATGTTATTATCTGTTAGAGAAACATAATAAAAATCCAAGTTTGGCCTGCACCTAGGGAGCCCAACATCCAGGAATGGGGGACATCTATCCAGGACCCAACAGCTTCAATATATCTGTGCATCCTGTGTGCTCAGCACATAGCCCTCCTTTATTTGAGGACATAGTGGTCCTGTGCTCCCTGAGGCCTCTGAAGGTGCAACACTTTGCTTCTCTATGCACATGAGTGCAAATTGTTTGCCCTACTGGAATATCCCAAATATAGTCCTACTGGAAATAATATGTCTAATCATTTCTGATTTTGTAGTACCTTACAAAGTTTACACCACTTTTTCAAAACTGAGGAATGTCTCTGTCAGAAACTTAATTTCATTCCCTTCTTCATTTAAAACCTTATTCACAGAAATCATACAGTTGTAGAATTGTAGAAAGGATTGGATCAGAAGGGACCTTACAGATCCCCTGACCATGGGAAAGGACACCTTCCACTACACCAGGAGGTATTCACTCTTTCCTTCTGGAATAACATCCACTGTGGAGTCTTCTAGGATGCAGCTACTTTCGTTGTTGTTGTGTTGATTATACATTTGATCCTATAAAAACTTGATGGTCAGGAATGAAGGCTAAGCTGGTGAATTTTATAAACTCTGTGTTAGCCCTCTAAGGAGCAGACATTAGAAGGAGCCTTCCAATGATTCTGTTTTAATGGTTTAGAAAATTTACAAGCAGTTTTTGAAAAGCTTTAGGTTCATTCAAATATGTCTGCTGGTTATAGACGTGACTTTGAAGAAATTTGTTGTTTTCATTTTATCACCTGTTCCTTTGGCTGAAAATCCTCAGAATTATCAGCATTAACAGGAACAATTAACAAAACAAACTTAGCTGTCTCAAGGAAAGGAGAAAATGTTTAAAAAAGAAAGCATGAGATTAATCTAAAATTTATCAATTGTATCAAACAACTCATCAGAGCAGCTTGCATCTATCCTGTCTAACACCATACAATGGTGTTTGACTTAACTAATATTGTCAATATTTTAAAAAATTTTGTATTCTTAAATGAACTTTACAGCAATTTAAAATGCTTTAATGAACACTGCAAAAGAAAAAATAGCTATGCTTATGTATTATGATCAAGCTACTTTACTTCCTTTTGGTAAATAGTCACCTCTCAGTTTACTTAGTTATAGTCATATAAGAAGCTGCAGGGGTAAGAGTTAAAAATAGTTAAAAATAAATGTAATGTTTGAAAAGTAAAGAAACCCAACAAAACTATTGTTATAACACATGCAAAACTGTGGAGTATTACATTACTGAAAAATACATTAATTGTATTGAATGCTGAATGTAAAAAAAATGTGGTGCCACTGATCATTTGCAATTTGATTTAGGTGAGATCTATTGATTCATAGCTTATTAATATGCTATGTACGAAAAGATCTAGCTAGGTACATTTCTTTCTTTGTCAGAGAAGCTTACACCTGCACAGAGTAGTATGAATAGGCTGCAAGAGCACCTTGTTGTTTGCTAAACAGAATAATTAAGGATCCATAAGCTACCAAACGAATGCAACGATTATCTTTAGGACTATCTTAAGAAACAAAATGTCGGTGGCTTTTTTTTTTCTTTTTTTGTCTCATTTTGGTGATATGGATGCAATCCACATTAAAAACTGATGTTTTAGAAAAAATATACTTTTGTGAAGTAAAACATGACATCATAGTAGGATGGGACAAAACATATTTAATGACTATAACCCTCTTTCTAATATTTGTGATCTTATATTTTTGTAATCTTAATTACATATTTTTAACAGCTGGGTTTTTACATGCACTGTCTCAGATTCAAGTGCATACCTCCTGTTTTGTTGGGGGGGGGTTGGTTTTTTTTTTTGTACAAGTTTATTTATGCCTCTTCTCAGTCATCACTATCTGCATCTGAACATTGGACCTTCAGCTTAATAGCACAAATCTCTTCCACTAAAGCTTTACTGTTACAATTATTGCAGATGGTAACAGAAATAAGTGCTTATCTCAGTGGACCAGGTGCTTGAGAGAAATGCATAGCACAATACTCCAGTGGATTACATATTTATGAGTAAACACATTTCACAAAGAACACAGATGACTACTTAAATGAATGAGTACCTTTCTTGAAGGCACCGTGTCTAACTGATTGAAAGGCAAATTATGGATCCATCATGTTACTGATTATAGCAGCCTCTGTTTTAAAGGGAACAAGTTCTAGCTTATAAAGCCATTGAAATGTACAATGCATAAAAAATACCTGGGAAATGTGATCCTTAATTCTTGTTCTTTAGTGCTGCCAGCTTTTAAATTCATTGTTGGCTTTTATTGGTTGATAGGTTTGTTCCCTTCCTCTTACCTCCACCCTATCTACCTACAACAAAGGACATCTATAAAGGATTCAGATATGTTTGTAGCGACACACTTATTTCAGCAAGTGTTCTCTTTCTCTTGAAAAGAGGTTCAGTCAGAAAAAATAGAGTAGACATTCTTATATGCATGTGGAATACTCTTAATATTTTCTTTCTATCATTTCTCAACTCTTGTGAGACAAAAGGGGATAAATGTGGTTTCAGAGAACAAATTTCAGAAAAGGTATTTCTCAAGAAACATGACTATGCTAACTAAAATAAGATGTCAGCTTCTTATTATTTCTGTTTTAGACAGTGCAAGTATAATAGGTAAAATATTTTTTAATCCAAAAATTATTTTCGTAACTGAGAAAATGTCAAATGGAAATTTGCATGCAGAAGAGGTTTTTTTTGCTTATTAATACCCAAACTAAAACTGGTATCTCCCACAAGCAGCTCAATATGAAAATGTAGTAGTATCATTTGGTAAGTTATTGGGCCTATGTTACCTAATATGTTTCCTCTGGAAGAAAATAACAACCTTTTTTTTTATTTTTCCTTATCAAAGTCTGGAAAACAACAATTTGGCACAGAAACAATGTGTTTTGGTCCTGATCTCCCTAAAATCATGAATCAGAGAAGATAAATATTTTACGTAGCTAGAACCTAGAGAATGATCACCCACTATAGTTTGTTAAGATCCTAAAGTAGTTTGTTATTGTGTAAGTTACCTTTAAATAATGTGACATACTGTACTCTGCTTCACTGTTATGGCTTTAAGTCATATATGTTGGTGTTACCAACATATATTGGGAAGAGAGGTGTAACAATGACTGTAACACCATTTCATAATTTCCCATTCCTCCATGTTGCCTGATGTCTAGCAACACTTGAGGTGGTTTATGGCATCTCCCTGTTAGCCAAATTGTGCAGAAGGCTTTAGGGGCTGTGGATGTGTAACACAAGATTGAAGCCTTGTGCTTGTGTGTTTCTTTTATTTCCTTCTCCTTACACTGGCCTTCTGAGAGCAGAGTGTTGCTTTAGGAGTGGTTAGGTAACAGTGCATGACAGAATTTGAAGTCCCATATTTTCATTACACTCATATAATTTAGTAAGAATTTACATGTGTCAGATTCCTAAATTATTGTAAACCATATAATACCTACCTATCCTGTTATTTCCTGAAGCATCTTTATTGTTTCTGTGCTAAGACTAGATTATTACTTCACTCTATCGCAGAAAGCTTTAATAAGTTATATACTTCTGATAGGTTATACATTCAAGAAGAACTAACTCTGACAATCCAAAACTTAAACACCTTAAGACAGGACATAAATCAGACTAAGTGATTATAGATTTGATTAAGATGATGGAGATACACTGTTCCATAACATCTCAGAGTCTTGTTTTCCGTCTTATGGTTTGAGCCTTTTACCTGTGAAGCAGGTATTTTCCTGCAGCTCATGGAGAGCACCATACTGGAGCAGATGTCAACACTGCAGCCTGTGGAAAACCCCACACATGAGCCGGTAGATTTGCTCTAAAGGAAGCTGCAGCCTGTGCAACGAGTTCACAATGGAGCAGGGGAAAAGTGTGAGGAGTAAAGAACAGCAGAAATGAACAGTTGTGATCTGATCTCAACTCATATTTCCCATCCACCTGGGCTAGTGATGGTGGAGGGAGTGAGGTGGGAGGTGGTGTATTTGGGGATGAAAAAATGAAGTTGAGCCTGGGAAGAAGGGTGGGTGGAAATACGATGATTTAGTTTCGTTCAAGGATAGCTGATTTCATAATACTGATGAATATTTTTGTGCCGATGAATATTTGTGTGCCAATGAATAAATACAAAAGAACAGTCAACAACAATAACAAGAAAACAAAAGAATTACCCAAGGAATATAAAACAGATTATAAGGGACAAAAAAGGTAATATGTGATGATTCATACTCAACGTAATCCATGCAATCATGAAATGTATAGAAAATGAAAAGTACAAAGATCATCCAGTATTTTTTTTTTTTCTTAGTACTTTTATCATTAGAGTTATAAAACTATGTATGCAGGCTATCTCTCTCTGGACACTCCTTTAATCATGTCTTCCAATATATCGTTGCTAACATGATTACCTTTGGCTCCTCTGCTTATGTTCGTTTACCTTTGGATCGTCTGCTCCATTGCCATTAAAATCACCTTTTGAATTTACTTTTATTCTAATTTTCCATTATGAGATACATTTTTTCATCTTCACAAGAATCCTTGCTGATATTAAGTCTTCTTTTGCTTCAAAGAAACAAATACAATGCCTCTTACTTAAGTTTAATGGTAAAATACTGTCATCTCAACAATCTGCAACAAAACATTAATTAATGACAACTGATCAAGAAAGATGCATTTGTGGCTGTGTTTGAAAGAAGTAGAATCTAAAGGCATAGGGCCAAATATTTCTCTGAGGGTTTCTTTGTAATGATTTAAAGAATCAGAACAATGATTACAGTAATTCAGATCAAAATACTTTCCAGGATTCCAGGAACTTTACGTAAACTGCATTAGTAGTAGCAATTACAATTCAAATATCTGCCATCCACTACTCAGTTCCATCATAATTAGCCTCACTCAAAACTCTTACAAAATGTAAATAGGTATTCTGCAAGTGCTTAGTGACTATCCTGTTCTCATTCAGATTTATCAGACACTGAAACAATAGCATTGTCTTCCTGTCTTTGCAGCATAAATAAATAAGTATAATATTTTGAAGTCTGAAAGTCATAAAATGTTCCTAAGCAAGAGTCTCAATATCCATTGCCTTATCAGTATGTGTGCCCGGTATGGATGGTATGCCTTAGTTTGCCTTCATTTTCTTTCTCTCCATTCTCTCTCTATACCCTAAGTTAACCAGTTCCACTTCAGTACAGCAAGACAATATAGCAAAATGGTCAGATTTTGGAATTACTTGGACAATTGGTATTGGTCTGCAGATAACTTTTTTTTTTCTAGTTTACTGCAAGAGAGAACAATCATGCAAAACAGCAATTACATGCAAATCTCACCAAATTTCTGTGCTCTTAGATAGTACATTTCCTGGTTCTTCAAAAGAACTTCTGAATTTTGGAAAAAAATAGAATATTCCTGAATAATAAAATTGCTGAGATATCGATAAATACACCAAATTGAATGTAACTGGGCATCTAGAAACTGTAAATTGGCAGCACTAATAACATAGGTACTCTCTTAGCAGTGGACAGATAAAGAAAGAATCTACATCTCATTTCATCTATGTCATCATCATGCTCATCTTGTGTCTGGAATCCCTCTGAATTGGCTTTGTTCAAGACCAAGGCTCATAAATATATTTTTCTAGCTCTTTTTCTTCATACGTGTGTTCTCCAGTATGTTTTTGAGCTTATGAGTTGTTCTTATCATCAGGCCTCAGTGGTTAGGAATTGCTAGCAAAATGCTTTGTCATAGAATCATAGAATTTTAAGGGGTTGGAATGGACCTTAAAGATCATCTAGTCCCAACTACCCTTGTCAAAGTCAGAGACACTTCCCAGTAGACAAAGTTGCTCAAGGTCTTATCCAACCTGGTTTTGAACACTGCCGCAGTTGGTACATCCATAACTTCTCTGAGCAACCTGTTCCAGTGCCTCACTACCCTCACAGAATAGAATTTCTTCCTAACATATAATCTAAACCTACTCTCTTTAAGTTGTAAGCCTTCCCCCACTATCTCATCACTACAGTTGCTCATGGAGTGTCCCTCTTCAGCTTCCCTGTAGGTCCCCTTCAGATACTGGAAGGTTGCTGTGAGGTCTCACACAGCCTTCTCTTCTCAAGGCTGAACAGTCTCAACTTTTTCAGCCTGTCTTCATAGGAGAGGTGATCTAATCCCTTTATCAACTTTGTGGCCCTCTTCTGGACTTTTTCCAACAGTTCCATGTCCTGCATAGCTGGAGGCATAGAATCACCCCATCTTTCATTTCATATTGAATAAATAAGGACATGTTGGAAAGAAGACATATTCTGTATATCTAAGTTTGTTTAGCTTTGAGAATTCTGAATAAAACCCAAAGTCCAGTTACAAAATCACATTAGTCATTATTCTACGTATAAAATTACTGTAGAACAAAAACAATTATAAAAGAGCCCCAAACACTCTAAAAAAACCCCAAACACAGTCCCTCCACCCTCATACTTCTTGCACCATAGGAACCACTAAATGTGAATATAACTATAAATACAACCACAAAAGCATGATTTTCTTTCTCTGTATGTTTTCTGTGTCTTGCCTTTTTTTTCTTTCTACTCAATCCTTTTTCTTTCAAGTTGCTCTCAGTCTCCCCTCACTGAGGTGGAATCCTATGTAGGCTTTCTTGGTTTGATTGCTCTGATCTTTACACCTGCCTGGGATTGTTGACTTTCCTCCCAGAGCCATTGCAGAGCATGCTCAGACAGCAGCTTCTGTCTATGAGCCTTTTCCCATAATCTCCAGTCTCTAACGCCAACTAGCACCTTCTCAAGCATCAGATGAAGAAGTGATTTTAAGTGGGGGAACAGCATTTTACTTCTCCTTGGAGCATCATTGCTATGATTAGCTAGGTCTGCTCGAATGTTCAAGTGCATGAAGCACCTGTTGCCTGAAAAGAAAGAAAAACAAAAAAAGAAGAAAACAACAGAGAAAGCTGTTCAACCCTCACTGCCCCTTGGCAAAGCAGCAAAAATTGTGAACAGCTTTGTAAATGTCAACCCGAGACATTTACAAATGTGGAAGTACCTCGTTCTCTGTTCACATGAGGTCTGAAATCAGGTGTAGAGGAGAATTTTTACAACCAACTGTATGGGTGTGAGTCTTTCTCTGTCTGGATGATTTGTAAAGTAGTATTTTGAAAACTAAAATTGCTAGCTGTTCTGTAGACATTGGCCGATAAGATATAGGTACAGACTTTATGTTTGAAAGACCGAACAATTCATTTAACTACTGGCTTATTTGCAAATAAATAAATAGTATTATGTATGTTTAGGTTTTCTTTAGTACTATATTGAAAACAGAAAGATAATATCTCCACGTGTTTCTACTAATATATAAATTATATTATTCTGTACAATTCATAGAGGAGTAGCAGCAGTTAGTGCTGGTGTGGTATGAAATTTAACAAGAAAAAATGCCAGATTCTGCACCTGGGACAGAGTAGTGTCAGACACAAACATAAATCTGGAGAGGAGTGTCTGGAAAGCAGCCCTGCAGAAAGGGATCTGGGGAGGCTGGTCAGCAGCTGCTTAGTGCAAGCCAGGAGTGTGTCATGGCAGCCAAAAGGGAAAAATGGGTTCTGGTGCATGAAACACAGCAACACCAGCCGATCAAAAGATGTGATTATCCCTCTCTATTCAGGGTTGATGCAGCCTCGCCTTGAGTACTGTGTGCAGTTCTGTGTTTCACAGTTTAGGAAAAATGTGAAATTTCTTGAATGCAACTAAAATGGAGATTCATAAATGACCTTATTTTATTGTATCAATGTGCTTAGTTAGCACACCAAAAAGTGCAACTGTAAGTTCATTGTTGGCAAAAACTCTGGCACAAGTCCATTATGTTGTGATTACATAGGTTCAAAAATATAAAGACTATTTTTCAAATAATTTCAAGTATATTGTTTGTTCCAAGCAGCTTAGAATTTTTCTTTTTTATCACATTACATGTTGACAGCAACAGCATCATAATGTCAAACTGTCACCTCTAAGATTAAACTTTTTCTTCTGAATGAGTCTCAGTTACTAATTTGGGCAAGGTTAGAATCCAACTTGGCTCCTTTGGCAGAAATGAAGAACAGATTAAGGCAGAAAGCTGCAAAGTGCTGCTCTTTATAATAGAACCTTTGATGAGGAAGAAATCATAATTTCATTGTAAGTGATTTTAATCATGGTGAAATAATGCTGGACCACCACAATATTTGTTTAATTGAATAGAGACATGGAATGTAGCAGAAGTAATTTGTCAGGCTAAGGAAATTTGAGTGTGATTCAATTTTCTTCACACACAAAAATCTAACCTCCATCCTCTGCAGAGAGTGTTAAGCACATTATTTATCCTCTTGGCATTAGTGTTGGCTCTAATATCATGTAAACTAAAGCAATAAAATGTACTGTTTACATCATTTCACAGGAAGAAGTTGTGCTGTGCAAGGATGATGATTTTTATTTTTATTTTTATTTGTCTTTCATGGATACTCCCCGATCAAAGGCTAAATTTGTTTTCATATATTAGAATACTATTGAACTCATGTAAAGAAAGTCTAATCTTTGAAAAATATGAAAGTCACAGTGATGGAATGTAAAGCTAAAACAATTGACATAAATTTATAAATAAATTTGAAAACCCATATTTTTAATAGACTAAAATTGTATTATCTTTCTGACATTATCTTTATGTCTGAAAAGGTGATTCAAGTGTTTCTGAACTTTAAATGGATTCTCACTGTCTAAAATTTCCCCAAAAGTATGATAGGAAATGCTGAAAGCTTTTGATAACAGAAAGATCATTTTGTCAAACCCTGTCAAGGGATTAAAACCGAAATATCACTGAACCTAAAATCTTCAGATCTAAAAGTAGCCCTTGCTGATTATGACTGAAATATTTGATTAAAACAGGGTGAAAAAAGCTTGTACTACAAGGGTAACATCTTCAGATTATGGCACTGTCAATCTGGTACTTCATGAGAGCAATGGAAACACTCAAAACCAAATTCAATGCTGGTATTTGTTCCCTAAGTTCAGCGGTAACTGTAATTCCTTTAATTTTTTTTTTTCCATGGAGGAAAATAAATATAACACAAGAGCCTAAACAATGTAGAAGCAGTTATTTAAGCATTCTGGTCTTACAGATGAATGTCCAGAAGTGTATAACAGAAGAAAAAGAAGCAAATTTCATCACATTCACATGCCTCTAAATGTATAACAGGGATCAGCTTTTTCTCTTCTGTTTTTGAGAAGACTTCAGTCTCAGATTTTCCTTAATTAGTTTTATCCCAGACTCATCAGTTATTCACAGTCAATACTGCACCAAGGCAACTAAATTCCTTTTTGAGCATTAAAAAGGAAACTGCAATATAAGAGAGTTTTTTAAGCCAGAAAATGCACAATAACTTCTCATTTATAAGTTTTATCATGGATTCCAAGCACAAAAATCCTTCATCATTTTATATTGTTCTTTCTTTATCCTCTTTAATCTAATTCAATTTAAGTGTAAGGATACTGACACAGCAGTAGGATGTCACCCACACCTTTGCTGTCTTTACAGTTCCCTCAGCAGTTCTGCAAAATATATGATACAGAATGATTTTTATTCCTGAAGCAATCATATGAATATTTTCCTCTTTTGATCAATGCAAAATTTTCAAGTCAGTACATACGCACTAATCGATGTGGACATAGTAAAGAATATAATTTGGCCCATTATCTGTACATATTTTATACTTTTCTTATAATGATTAGTAAAAGGATCTTAGTACCCCAAGGACACCTAAATAGACTGCCAAAACAAGGATTCCACTAAAAATATTACATTACATGGATGATTAGAAATGGAAACTGTTGAACATGTAATAAATGTTAGACCTATCTATTGTATTGTTTTACTTCTAGCTTCAGTGCTGAGATAGCCAGTATTCTGGTGTCTAATAAATAACAGGAACAAAACAACAAAAAATAAAAAGACCTGAAAAATACACAGATAAAATATGAGGGAGGGGAAAAAAGAATGCTATGTATGCTTTAAAAACTGTACTTTGTTTTCATTGTTTACAGGATTGTGGAAATGAAGAGTTCTATCTGAAAGATCAGAAAGTGTTGTTATGTAGAGGATTAGGAATGAACTCTTGGGTTTAGAGAGAAGCCTAGAACATGAACCTAAGTGTTTTTAAAGGGTTTGAATATTTAAGTAATAACTATTGGACACAGAAGAAGAAAGTCTTCAGGGTAGAGGATAAGGTATACAAACAGGGAAAGAAGGTGAACTAGAGGAAAAGGGGGGAATAGTTGAAGAATTAAGAAGAAAGGAGGGAAGTACCTGATAGACATGTCAGTCCCCTTGTTATGCCTCAGTTATTTCCTGAATGACTACTCCTTCCTGAAAACACAAATTAAATGGAAAGGCTAGATTTTGCAGATGTTCTAAGGGGAAAATGACAGGATTTAGTAACAGCCTGAATGTGAGAGATAAAGGAAAGAAAACTGTCTAGTATAATAATAAGTTACCTATTTAGGGGATGAGAGGGATTACAGGTTTTCGTGCAATGATAGGAAAAGATGTCAAGGTGAGGACACGTGCAATGTTTACTTACTTACATGCCTCTAAAAGGTCTACATTTCTGCTATAAAGACATGAAAAATCCACAGTGGTTTTCAGAGTTGAAATTCAGTATGTGTCAAGAACTGAACAAATATAAAATTTAAGGTGAGATAGGATGTCTATAAGTTACATATCAAAAACATATTTTGGCTGTTCTTATGTAAAGACAAGAGCAGGGGGGATTAAAATACTGTTAATAGATATTAATAGATGTCAGGAAAATTTGCTTTGCATTACAAAATCAATTACAGTGTGTTAAATAGAGCAACTTAAATGTGTTTAAAAATAAACAATGGTGAAACAGTGACAGAAGTATATAAATATTTTAAACACCATGAAAAAAGAATTCTTTTTCTTCTCTGATTTCAGTTTCATAAATTTTCTACCCTTTCCAGTAACTAGTGTACCCAAACTGATCACAGGAGAAGACTTTGGATTTTAAAGGGGGAAGAAACTTACAGCAGTGTACCATTAACTTCATTACATGATAGGTCTAAATCTTAATGGCAGTGTATCAAATCAGTTATAGTTAATGGGAAAATTACATAGTTCTTCTGAGAGATCTTTCTTTCTTTCTTTCTTTTTCTTTCTTTCTTTCTCTTTTCTTTCTTTCTTTTTTTTCTTTCTTTCTTTTTCTTTCTTTCTTTTTTCTTTCTTCCTTTCTTTCTTTTTTCTTTCTTTCTTTTTTCTCTTTCTTTCTCTTCTTCTTTCATTCTTTTTCTTTCTATCTTTCTTTCTTTCTTTGTCTCTTTCTCTCGGCCTTTTATGTTTTCTATTCTATGTTGTTAATTGGATCAAGTCAGATTTAATTCCACTGAGACTGCAGCTCCAGTGTCATCACCATATAAGCTGTTAAATCCTTCTGAAACCTTCAATTCCTTTGTAAGTGGCAGAGACTCTTTCCAGAGGGCCTCACTCTGCAAACTGTGTGCTGGGTTTTGATCAGAGTTGTTTTCTTGATTTCTGTAAATTCTTATGCATGTGTGGTAGTTGGATATATGTGTAAGACCAGTCCTGCAGGGAGAGAGAGGTTCCGCCAATGACTGTATAGAACGTGATGATCAGTACCATTTTTTTCAGTCTTCTACCAAACAAGGTCTGTTGAAACTCCAGGGGGATATTAATTCATTTCAATGCTTCATTAAAGACTATGATCATCTTTTAGGTTAGTATTTGGTTTTAAAGGCAGTTCAGAATTTAAAATAAATGAAATTTTAATCAGGCACGTGATTGACATTGAAGTAGACAAAGATACATTTTGGCCTGTTCTCACATGAAAATAAGACATTAACATAATGCTAGAGAAACATCTGTGTCAAAGTTTGCGCTTTTATCCAGAGAAAAATGGTTTGTGCTTCATTGTGTTTCATTCATACTGTTTCTTATTGCTGTGCTAAGTTTGAGAATATTAACTTATAAGGCATCAATAGTTAGAAAGGGCTTTATTTCTGTAGTACTTATGGTTTCTACTGGACTACGCTGTGTGCTTTATATGCTAAGGAAGTTTGAACTTCCAATTTGTTGCTGTAAATGTACCCATGCAAAAGTGAGTTAAAAGACTCACTAGAAGCAAAATGTAGGTTTGAAAAGAAGACAAAAGCAGTCCTGTGCCTTATTTTATGTCTGCAGCTCTTTAAAATGCTACCTCAAGTATTGGAAGTTGTTTATTTTGCGCTGAAAACAGTACAGTGTTTTTCCATAGTTTACTCAAACAGTAAATTAGTTCCTGATTGTTTTTAATTACTGTGTTTAGACTGTTTCTGATATTTAGGAAAAGCAAATATAAATTTGTTGATAGAGAGATTATCTCTTCTCTTTTGACTGTAGAATATCTACCTTGTTTCTTGGTGACTATAAATCTCTATAGTTCTCTATAAATCTGTACAGAAGTCAATAAACTTCCTATGCTTGCGCATGCATAGGTACATTTTTTTTTTACATAAATATGTTTGTAAAGAGATTGAGTATTTACATATCTATATACATATATATATATAAAGAAAATTAACTTTTATTAAAACAAAATTGGAAATACCTATGTGCTCAGGGTATTATTCATAACTTTTATCTTTGATTATCAGGAATGAGAATTTCCATACTAAAAATAATAAAAAAAAAATGTATGCCTATTTTGCCATTATGAACTAGAGAAGAAAGCCCAGGTTACCACCAAAGACCAATGAGAATTTCTTGTCCTCAAGGAGGATCAAAACTCCCCATTTTTTTAATCTTGTTTATATATTTCTTCTTTTAATCATTTGACATTCATGCAATATTATGCAATAACCCTGGAGAGCTATTTTATATTTGAAGTAACAATAAAGGAAATGTAACGCTACTAGATAAGAACTGTCTGACTTCAAAACCATCAAAAAAACCTTGCCGTTGCTGTCAAATTTATTCAAAATTAAGATGTCTCCATGAAATATTTCAAATTTCAAAACATTCTGCTCAATATTTCTGTGAGGTTCTGGTACCTGTCAAATAATCGGCAAACTAACTAAATGTTATATAAATAAAATGGACTTAAGCAATATTGGTTTTAGTTAATACTATGACAATTCTCAGAGGAAGGTACATTAGTTTTAGAAAAAATGTAAGGATTTTTTTTTTTCATTTAACATGTATGCTTTTGGCTTAATTATTTTGGTTTGGTTTGGGTTTTTTTATAAATATTTGTGGTTATTCTCGTTCTATATGTAAAGTTTTTTTCCCATCTTTGAATACTAACTTCAGATTTATTTCTTGATATCCTTTTCATTATAAATCATTCTACAACTATTTTTTTTTGTCCGTAAATTCAAATCTGATTAAATGACCAGGTGTTTGGTGTGGTAATTTCCCATAGTAAAGACTACCTTGAAGAATCTCATAAAACAGAAAATCTTAAATGTAAGAAAACAAGGGACAAGCTGTGACAGAACTTTATGTCTTTTGGCAAGAATTTTTGCTGTTCAGTGTCAGGGCATAGGATGGGGCATCAGGTATGGGGATGGGGATGGGGCAAGGTTGGACTGGGATGTGATCTTACTGGTGGACAACAGGATCAGGCCTAGTGGGGGAAAACAGGGTCAAACACAGCCCTGGGATGTCTGGGCAGGATTATGGGCACAGACGGGTGGAGGATGGGCAGAACCAGTATGGGCTCGTCAGCTCCTAGAGAGCAATTATGTCTTTTCTACAATAATTTGAGCTGAAAAAAAGAAATTATAATAACATTGCAAATTTCATTAGGTTTCAGAAAGCTTCCTCCCACTCTATCTAATTTTATTCTCCTTGAAATCCTGAACATTTCTGATTATGTGGTCATACTTACTATAATTTAGCCTATAAAACTGTCATAGCAGACAAAATCTGTGGTAGTCTTAACCTCTGAAACATCATAGGCAAACTATACATTATTCAATTTGATAACACTTTCTAGAACATACATTATAGCATAAAGGAACAGAGATCAGCTTTCTCCAGAGGTCAACTGTGTCTGCTTAATGAACGTAGAATATGTGAAGAGGCTCCATTCTGGGTGTTCCAACACATCTTGTTTCAGTTCACTTGGAAACAGGAAGCTCAGGAGTGTGGGGAAGTAACAAAAAATGGTGGAGTTTTAAAACAAAGTTCCTTATTCCTTCTTGAATTTGAGATCTATTTCTCATATACCACCACTACCTATCATCTTTCTCCAGTGTTTCTTTTTTGCATTCATATTGAATAGGTCTTCTGCTAGAACATACTTTTTGTTAGGCGCAGGAGAATAGGCTAATATAGTAAATGCTACATTCACCTCATCATAGATCTCAGTAAAAGAATTAATCAACAATTTTTTTTCAAAATACATTTAAATCTTGGTTTGACCTGCTCTAGAAACATGTCAATTTTGCCGCAGTTTTAACTGAGTTTTAAAAAGAAAATGGCTCTTCAGATTTTTTTTATTCATGAATGAAAACTGAGTTTAAAAGAACTCCAACATTTTATATTGTGTTGGCCAAATAATTTTGTTCTGGATTGACTTCTTGGTTTGACCAGGTATTTCATATCAATTTTAAGGGAAATTGATTCATTACTGTTACCCTTAGAAACAAACTGGAAAAACAGTGACTTGGAAAGATTATTTTTTGTCATACATGTAGAATGCAGCATTACAGCTAGAGGAACTTATTTTCCTGAAAGAATATTTGTAGTTTTCTCTGCGGTGTCATTTACAGTACATTTCTAATCTTTTTTTTTCCCCCTCCTACTCCTTTCTTGTGATTTCTTTGGAGGAAGTGGAAATATATGTCTCAAATATTAATAAATAAAATTATTGTTCAATAGTCTGTTGATAGAAAAGTTTTGTTTATTAAACACCAAACAGTCATAATGTTCAATTTTGGAAGGCTAGGTTTTAATAGCTGTTATATTTACTGCATAATTCTGTTATTTCTGTCTATACATATAATTTTTGCTTGAAAGTGAATAGAAAACTGAATGCATGGAAAAATGATAAGAAGTCAATTAAAAAGCATTACTTTATGACTGTGAATTGTCAAAGCAGAAAGAAATGTGCTTTTTGAATGAGGAACCTGAGCAATTGGTGCTTAACTGTTGCTTATCTGCTCAGATGTATGACTATCCCCATCAAGACAAGCATATTATTTGACCAGACAATATCTTTAAAATCATAGTTCATACTTTGAACTTGATCAAGTTTTCTGCTGTCTTTCAGCTAAAGACGAAACGTAGTAAAATAAAACCAAAATGGGTGCATGTCTCTCAACAGCTCTTAAATTTTTTTAGTAACTTTCTTAAAAGAACCAACTTTTGTTTCTTTAACACAGTTTGAAAGGATCTTTCTGGGTAATAATAACTTGTTAGCAGACAATGAAAGAGATAACAGACAGATACTCTCTGTTACGAAAATTCCTTTTATCAGACCAGTTTAATCTGGAAACTATTTAGAATGGAGGAGTTAAATACTGCCAAAATTAATGTTGCTACTGAGGTTATAAATCCTATTATAATCTTTTAGATTTAAGGTTCTATAATACATGTTTGATTGTTACCATCTTTATAACACCTGAGTCAAGAAAGTCCAATGGGATAAATATTATTAACATCTGGGAAAGATTTGACCCTGGGCACATCTAAAAGAATAAAAGCTTGTCTTCTACTGTTCTTTCTTTTTTCATGTGTGAGTTATCTTGCTAATCCAATGTTAACTAGATTAATGGGGTAGAAAAAAGGCATTTCTTTCTGCATGATACAAAGGCTGTAGCTGAGTGCAGTGTGTTTCCTGCTTAGTGCTTCATGAGTGTTGAGAACCTAATGAGCTCATATCTCCTTTCTGAAAGAGGAAGAAAAAAAATTCTGGCCTAATGACTGCTTTTACAACCAGCAATAGCAGTGCAGTTAATATATTGCTATGTGGGAATTGCTTCTAGCAGCTGTCACAGTGTACATTTACTGTTAAGTGCTGGGGTGTAGACATTACTCTTGCTCTTGATTAACTAGAGAGTAATCAGGGAAAGAAAGGTGCAAGCAATGCAAAGGGTGACCTGAAAGAAAGGTCTGTCTCCCAGCATGGTGACTACACTTCCTCTTAAGATTTTTCTCACAGGCAAATTGAACTTACTAGAGCTGCTAAAGCTGGGCCAGCTAATGGACCTTTAACTGGTGTCGTAGTTCAGATCCTTTGCTGAAACACAGTCTTTTCCGCTGTCATAAAACTCTCCTAAAACTTATGAGAACCAAGTTATATTTCCGATTTGAATGTGTTTTGGTTTTTTTTTTTCCCAATGAGAAAAGAAAGTTTCTGTGATAATTAGACTATCTTTCAATACTAATAGTTTTGTTTTGGGAAGGTGAAAAATAACATGGAAGAGATATGCCTATGACATAAAAATAAAGCACTATACCATCACCTGTAAAAGGTGAAACAATAGAAAATGTTATAAATAGAAAAAGCTTTACACAGAGCACTGGTAAAAGTGTTTAATATCTTAAACTGATCTAATCCAATGACCTAGGAAGATCTGGTGTTATTGACTTTCAGGACTCAATGTAGAGCTTTTTTTTTTTTTTTGTGAAATCATTTTAAAAAGGCATAAATAAGGACCTTTGATAGAAGGATGAGTGCTAATTGTTTACTCCAACAATATTATTCTATAAATTTCAGGAACATAAAATAATTGGGTTTGGATTTTGCTTCTGCTGCTGCCAGTAATTTGCCACAATAAGTTTTCTTTTTTAAGAGTATCTCTAAGTTAGATGGGCTGTTAAAGAAATAAAAATTAATTTTTATTATTATAAAAGAACATATGTTTATGTTGTGTGGATCTTTTTGAAAGAAGTGTAAAAATGTTTATCAACCTAACTGTACATAGTAAGGGTTCATCATTGTATTCATCTGTATTTCTGTAAGTATACACATGCAAGCCTTACACATTTTCAGAACTGCTACCTATAAGACTTGTTATGACTTGTGTTACCAAATTATTATCTCATTAAAAAAAAACACAAACCCCTTTATAATAATAATGGGTCTACAAACTGTCCAACTGTTGCAGTGGCTGTAATAGCAACATGGATTCAGTGAATGGACATATGGTTATATTCAATTAATTATTTGAGCACTGGACTGTGCTGTATACATGTAGGGGAGTTTAGATCATGTTGTCATTGCAGATGCTGTGATAGAGACAAAAGTAGTGAGTTTACTTTAGGGAAGCATATTGCTTATTTAGGAGTGTAATGGCCCCTGACAAACTCATTCGTAACTGTTATGTACTGTTGACATAATAGCACAAGTTCAGGAACGTTTTCCTTAATTGCCTTTTCTGATTGTTGACAAGTTTTGTTTTCTAAAACAAGATCAAGAAGAAAGTCTCTTATTCCAAAATAAGGCAGATAAAAAACTTTTGCTAATTTTATAAAGCATACTGCTTTTATTCAGATGTGCTTGTACTAGTAGGTAAGACATTTGATTTCAGAATTGCTATCAAGGGAGTTAGTGGGCTGTCAAGCTCTAGGAGGTTGATGATATAGTCTCTAGAAATAGTTGAGTTGTTTTTCTGGGAAAATAAATTATCTAAGCAATTACGCCTTCTTTATTCTGTTAGACAATCATTTATCAAATGAGCTTCATTCCCTAAATGTGATTTTATGCATAAATGTAATCTGAATAGATTAGATAGCAGTTCACAGTGGAAGGGGGTAGATGTGTATTGTCCACTTAGACTATATTTTATCCATTATTTGTGGAGTGTAATTGATTTCATCTGATGTTTGTTTTTTGGTCATTTGACTGTTTGGGAGAACTATGTAACTCTCAGTTTTTAAACAGAGGAATAGCAGAAAAAATGCTAGAACTGGTATCCAGTCATCAGGATTTCCAAAACCAGTACAACTTTCAGAAACAAATGAAAAGTAATTCTTCTTGTCCAAACCATGTGATGATCTATGAAATGTTATTACTTAGTTTTCTACCTGAAATAACTATCAAAGGAGAGAGCTCAGTTTAAGAGGTTTTGCCTTGGTCTGCCTAGTTTTTTGCTGCAATACTTTAAAGTAAGACAGCATAAACAGCTGATGGGGAGAGGCACAGTTACCCCCCATGTCTCATAGTGTCTAGTTTACAGTTAATATTTCCTCAGAATTTCTTTGATGGTCGCCCAGGAATAAACACGGTTTAATGCTTTCTGATATGGCAATTTTATGTTACTACTACAGGACACTTTTGTGAAAAGTAGAGTCTGCTAAAAAACCATTTAAATTTTGCATTTCTTTACTCCATCAGTCACTTGATGATTTCACCTCTTGAGACATTCCTTCCAGTTTCCTTCTCAACAGAAGAACTAATGTCATGGCCAAAGAGCCAAACTGGGACTGGAGTAACTAGGTTAAATCTCCATCCATTTTAACAGTGAGCATACAGCTATGGGTAGTTTGGCTTTAGTTTGGGGTTTTTTTTTCCTCTACTATTTCCAAAGGAAAATATTAATGTTTCAACTCCAGTCAAAAGTTCTCTTGTTTATTTCATAAGTACACTATAAAAGGGATCATACCCTATGTGCTGCATTCTCTAAACACTGAAGCAACATGAGTTATATTGCTATTGTTGTATATAGGTATTCATATATATATATTCATATATATATGTATAACAGATGAAGATTAGGTGTGATATAGGAGTGAATAGTTGCATATGTAATGCGAAGGTTTGGTTTGGTTTGGTTTAAGGAAGCAAACATTATTACTGAAGTTAACCACATTATTAAAAATTTGATCATGGTTATAAGTTAATTTTTAAAAGGATGTTCAACCAAACCTTTGGATCTGTTCTTTTTTAAAAAGGAGTAATGTTTAACATTTGAAAGGGAGGAGTAAGAGGAGAATAATTGCTTTATATATTTTGAATCTGTGGTACTCCTGCATCCACCAAATGGATAAAAATTTTACTTCCCCTTTTAAAAAAAACAACAAACAAACAAACCACAAAACGTTTTCTCCAAGCTACATTATCATTATAAATATGCAGGAAATCACAATTCAAAGATATTTCGTTCTTCAACATTGTAAAAGAAACCTTGCAACTTAAAAAATAAAAAAATTAGAAAAATATCAGAAAGGGATCGAGAAATCAAATTTTAATCATCTGGATTGTGTAGAAGTCTTGGATAGTGTATTATTTTTCTAAATATTTTTATGGGCATTATGCAAAACAGCCAGTGAAAATGAAGAGATGGCAACAGCATTCAGACAGATTAAATAGTATTGCTCCCATATGATTTTATTGCTAAGTGTAATCTGTGAGGCAATCATGAACAATCTATTTAACTAAACATTTATATATCTGAATGAAGACTCTCCATTTATTACTCAGTTTTCACATGAGAATTTTTGGAATATATATCAGACTTCTTAATGCCAAATCAAATAACCCCATGTCTATGTGTATACTATATCACACTATCATGTGAATTTTAATGATTTTATTGCAGCATATTTCTCTTTTATTTTTTATCATTATGATAAATTAATTCTTCTTGAAAAGTCCTTGCCAATTTCTGTGCAATTTTTACCTCACTACTCTTCATGGAAGGGAAGAGGGAAAAGGAGCACTGCAATGTAATATAAAATTTAGCTAATTTTGGATAATGCAGTTTAAAACTGGATTTCTTGTTCTAAATGTCCCTCTAGAAAAATTCAGTGCTAAACAGCCATTCAAGTGACACAACTGTAATAAAATCTTCTGGAAAAACTTGGTTTTATTTCCTCTAGAATATTAAACAATGTAATGTTAAACCAAGAAACTAGTAGAAAATCATTGTGTTCTGTGGGATCCTCATGTGACTTTTCTTCTGAAAAAAAGTGAATCTCTAAGAAGTGGCTCCTCTTAGGTCTCAGCTGATGCAATGGGCATTACTATTTGTGGTTTGTATAGTTCCACAAATCCTGAATTCCATTTCTGATCCATGAGTGAATAAAAATCAGGCTCTGAAAGCCTAAGAATTAAGTAATAAATGATCCAGCTGTTCCTTTGGACTGAAATAAGAGAAACATGCAGGCAAATGGTTGAACTTAGTCTGCATATGCCTTCAGTACAGAAGAACAATTCAACACCATATTTGCTTAGAGTTGTCTTACTAGTTTTCAGAACTGTAACATAGAATTGTAAGTACAACTCAGACAGACTGACAAGTTAGACACACAAAGAGCAGACTTTATACGGTAATAGAAGTTTTAATCTTTCCCAGGTTTGAAACCAGCAGAAAACATTAAGCAACTTGTAAACTTCTAAGCATGACATTAAAGATGTTATGATTTAAGAAAAAAGAAATCAAAAGGTCTAAAAGTCATGCTATCTTCAATACTAAAAAGAGAAGACTGAGTGAAATTTCTCTCTTTCACATACAGAGAAATGAGCTCTGTTAGGAAAACTGAGGATTTTTTTTGTCCAATGAAAGGAGGGGAAAAAAGAAGCATTGATTAGAATGGACTTGAAAGTTACAGATGATATGCAGTTAAAAATTTTTACTCCATATATCACCACAACAAGGAAAATAAATGTAATATGCTGTGGGGTAGCAATCAAATCAAATTTATTATTTTCCACATACCCCGTACAATTGGGCTTTTTATTTCTTTATTGTGATTAATAAATTGTCAATATATTTTACCTAAGTTAATTTACAATGATATCCAGGCTTCTTTTTTCAATGTGTCTGCTTCTAAGTCTACATATATTTATACGCAATTTATACAAATCACTATCAGTCAGCTTTTTTTACATGACAAATGTGAAACGATAATAGGGAGGATTTATGTGACCATTATTCTGTATGGGAGTAGTTGGTTTGTCTAGATCAATGATTACTGAACATTCGCACATTCATAGCTCTTTTGGCTTCTTCTTTTATTTTAAATTCATTATGCTTTAAATTATTTAATTATTTAAATTAAATTATGCTTTATAATTTTTGAGGACTATAAGTTGGTTTTTTTCCCCTTTTTTGTAAATTTTTTTAAAGCAAAATGGGAAATATTAATTTTGGGGGCAAACACTTAATAAAATTTTTGTTGTTTTCCTTTTTGGCCACTCATTGTGATCCTGGTAATTTTATGAAACTTGTGTCTTCAGAGAGATTAAGTGCTTGGAGTATATTTCAGTACAATTATATTGATATGTTCAAAATCACTCCCTACGCATAGTTCTTCATCAAAATGGTCCTTGTCTTGCTTTGGAAGAAGCAGGATTTATTCCAACAAGATGAGTGTATCAGAGTCTATTTGTGCAGGGATTTAATTGTTTCCAGCAGGGAGCCACTCAGTAGGACTGCACCTACTACTTGCAGGGTTTTTTGCACCTTTTCTTTTCCATGGCACCAGTTAAGAGCTGATCAGTTTATCAGTGTCTAAGAAATAAAATTAGGAAGGACCTTTTCCAAGGACAATGTGGTCACTATATAACTTAGTAGCAGCTTTTTTTGGTAAATTGTGTAACAATCAGAAGAAAGGGATTGCTTTAAATTTACTGCCTCTCTTTTGCCTTGGTTTGCTAAACTTAAAGGAGAGTGAAAATTGTTTCTTTAGGTAATTTTCACTGATCTGATGGCTACCCTCAGTGCTTTCTGTCTAATCTCTACACAGAAAAGAACTCAACCCTTTAAAACCATCTAAAATCAAAATGTAGATAAAGTGCAATGCCTGACAGAGTTCTGATATGACAAATAGAAGTGTTATTCCACTTATTCATAGCTAAGAGGAAAATTGAAATATTTTTAAAAATTCAGAGATAATTCAGAAGTATTGCAATGTTCTGAAACAAAAGCCTAAAAGCCAAGGTCAACAATTAAATAATTGGATGAAACTGATAATAATTATAAATCAAGATAAAGTATTAGAACCTGGTACTTTTTGCTCATTACTAAGTGTCTAAGAAATTACTTGGTTTAGAAGAATTTGATAGGAATACTCTAGGGGCACAGATCTATTTCTACTACTGATTGTATCTTACAATTTTCACATGCAGGTATCTTTTTCTTTCTCTTAACTGGGGTGAAAAAAGATAACAGAGATATGATTCATTAAACACTGCAGAAATCTGCACTATTTCCTGTGGTTTTGTGATACATACAATAAAATATTCAAGGCCCTGATACAGCTTGATGATTTAGCACAACTGAAAGAACAATATTCTTGTGAAACATTGAATAGTTATAACATGATAAATCTTCTTTAAAAAATTAATATATTTTCTCTTACGAAAAAATGAGAGAATTTTTGTGTCTTTCTGGCAGAGTGTGCATGAAAGATTGCAAAAAAAAATTAGTTGGAAGCACTAAGTCTTATCATCTTAAAAAGGAAGTGCATTCAGGACCAATGTTGGTTTCTACCACTGTATATTTGGAGTGCAATCAGGTTTTATCTTTTTATATTTATTAAAGATTTCTGGAAAAAAACTCTTTTAACCTTGTATCCTAGCCACAGTTGAATAATCTCAAGAAAACAGAACTGAAATAAATACTGTAGGGTTAGTGTGTGGGGAGAGAGATGTTCTGGACTACAAGTTGTCACTTGTGTTACACATCTGAATATTTGCCTAGAGTCAACATGTGTGCCCACAGTCTGCCAGAGCCCTTTCTATCCCTCCATGGCAGGATGCATTACCACCACAGCCCAACAAGCTGAGTCCAGGCTCTGGTGTGCTCATGTGTAGGCAATTGGCTGAAGCTGTGGTGAAAAGACAGGTGCCAGGGCAGGATCAGAGAATTACTTGACCAGGAACAGGCATAGTCCCAAGATTGCTCAGCAGAGGACCAAGGGTGCTTATCATAGATTGTATTTGGCCATGTTCCCAATTCTTGAAGGTCTTTCTCAAATGTCTCTTCTTTCTGACTTATGGCCACATAGCCACACCAGATGCTGGCCTGAAGCCTGGGCAGCTGAATTCCTGAAACTGGGTGTGGGGTTTGCACTCAGGCCCCTGATGAATGGTACAGAAAATGTGCCATTCCAACTAAAAGTGTCCTTTGTTCAGCATCTGCTTCCTTTTTGGAGCACTGAAAGAAGTGTGCACCAGTTACAGTCTTCATGAGGACAGTGACACACATTTGGGAACCAAAGCCTGTGCAAGCAGTTGCCTGTCATGTTAGAAAATCTCAGTGCTTTGAAAAGACTGAAATCTGACTTTCTATTTAACTGATGTCTGTAAAGGCCAGTAACCAGAAGTACTGTGATTACTGTTTGCGTGAAGAGTTCACGTGGCAATTGATGTGAATAGGTGAATTCAGGGTGGCTTGAGATGCTGCTTAACACTACAGTGTTGTTCCGAATGTGTACTCATTATCCAGTGTGCAGCACAAACTCATACACCGAGACAAGGTATTTCTATTTTTTATTCTACTTTGCACAAGGTAGGGAGCAGGGTGCTAATGCTGTTTCAGAAATGATCCAGTTTGGATGGTGATAGATAGTCAGCAGAAACTTTTCCTGCTCAGAGGTCAGGTAGGACAGTCTTTTATAGGTAGATAACATATTTAAGAGACCTTTTGTATGTCAGTAAGATAACAAGTAGTGACTAATTTTGCGTGGGCCACAGTGGTAGGCAGAAACATGGGACAGCTGGATTGTTAGAATTGAGCACAACAGTGACTCAGGGAGTCTAGTTTGATCCAGGTCAAGATGCAGCTGGAAGGACCTTTGTAACAGGGACTCTGCCATTTGAACAGTAACTGATCATCCTGTTCAAAAAATCTGATTTCACATGTAAGTGTTTCCCTATGGCAATATTCTACCCTCTTTTTTTTCCCCACCTTTTAATATGCAACATGCCCTGAGCATCTATGGAACATAAACAAAAAGTTTTTCACCATGAAGGTGGTCATATACTGGCATAGGTGCTCAGAGAAGCTGTGAAATCTTCATCCTTGGTAATATTCAAAACCCAAATAGACATTTCATTAAGAAATGTTCTTTGACTTTGAAATTCATTCTGCTTTGAACAGGGCATTGTTGATCTCCAAATATCCTTTACAACCTACTTTTTTCTATGTTTAGTATTTTAAAATCTCAACTGTTTGTGGAAGGAAATATTTTTCATTCATATGTGTTCTTTTCCAAATTTAAGAAAAAAATCACAACTCCTGACTGGTGCCTCAAGGCACTATATGAAGAAAATATGATAGTGACAATAGTAAAAGCTACCTGCCAAGTTTCTCACTGTAGATTTTTTTGAATGTTTAATCATTTTTTTGAGAACAACAACACTTACTGGTTTGATTTTATTGGTTCGGAGAACAAAAACACATTCTGACCTTCGACCAGTATTCTTGTGGCTCATTTCACTAGAACAAAAATTGCTGCTTATGGTTTCCTCAACTTTTCTCATTCATTTTTTATCATAATTGATACATGCTGTTACTCACATTCTGTAAATATCACAGTCTGCTACACACACAGTTTGTAAAATTTGGGATTGGCCTGTGTTTCAATTTGCTTTTGTGGTCAACAAAATAAAGAAGGAATTGGAGAAGACAAAAGCAAGAAAGATATTTCCTTCCAATATGAAAGACTAAGGTTTTTGAACTTTTCTTTCTTTTATTGGTTGCACAGAAGGTGTGTGAATGCTGAACATGGAGAGTCACGTCTGAGTATAAAGCTTATAAAGAGCCATGCTGAGATTCAGAATATGTCAGTGGAGACTTGGCACTACTGGATTGGATTCAACACTGTGATAAACACACCTCCAAGTTCACGTAAGGCAAATCTGAGAAGACAGATTATCCCTTGAAATCCTGGAAATTTTTTTAACAGAACTTTTTAAATGACAGTGACAGCATTATAGTGAAGCATACTGTGAAGCATACTGTGAAGATGTGAAAAATGCTAGTAGGATGTTAGCAACAGTGTGTTAGTGTGTGTTCTAATAGCCTCTACTGCGAAAGTTTTGGACTGGCTATTGCAAATCTGCGTGTTGAAGTGGGTAAGAACCATGTTAGTAGTATGTGATATATAGGTATGATTTTAAAAAAGAAAGAAGCAAAGCTAACATTTATAATTGTGCAATGGTTGACAATTTCGTATTGAAGCCACTGGGATTTCTGAAAAAGGAATAGACACTCAGAATTTCCGTACGAGTTTGAACAGTTTTGTTTTGTTAATATTTTAAGAACTCAAAAAAAATTTTCTTAAATAGTCTCATACATTGTATAAGAACATTTTAGCAAAATCGGACATTTCATTGTTGTTAAAAGCTTTTGACCCTTCATTTTAAAAGGAGAAAAATTTCCAAAAATACGTTCTAATTTTTTGTACTGCTTATAATTCTTACAAAATTTAATATAAATATTTTTAAATACTAGATAAATATACATTTTAGTGATGATGAAATTCATCAGCTTGGAGGACTAGCAGAAATTTTATCTCATTGTGAATCAGCTTTTATATAAAACAAGTATTTGTAAAAAGTTTCTGTGATATACAGAAGGTTATTATTAATCAAGTCAGTCTTCTTTTTTTTAATAGTTCTGAACACATGTACAGTCCAGAAGTGATACTAAGATGTTGAAAATATCTAAATTCAGTCTTGTTGAGGTTTAACCCCAGCTGACAACTAAGTACCACATAAACATTTGCTCACTCTGCATTCCCCATACCCGGTGGGATTAGGAGGAGAATTAGAAAAAAGTAAAACTCATAGATAGAGATAAGTACAGTTTAATAATTGAAAAAAAGTAAAACATAATACTAATACTACTAATAAATTGTAATTCAAAGAAGAAAGAGAAGAATAAAACCCAAGAGAAGTAAATGATGCACAATGCAATTGCTAACCATCTGATACCCAGCCCATCCCCAGTCTGTGACTGGGCCCTCCTGGCCAACTTCTCCCAGTTTATATAGTGGGCATGACATTCTGTGTTATGTAACATCCCTTTGGCCAGTTCAGGTCATGCTTCCCCGCAGTTTCTTGCGCAGCTCCTCACTGGCAGAGCATGGGAAACTGAAAAGTCCTTAAATTAGGGTAAGCTCTACTTATCAACAACCAAAACATCAGTGTGATGCTAACTATATTTTCATACTGAATCTAAAGCACACCTCTGTACCACTTACTAGGAAGAAAATAAGCTCTATCCCAGCTGAAACCAGGACAAGTCTCAAGGTAAACACTTACTGTACTTCGTGACATGTACAAAAGCATATGATGTGTAGCATGGAACGGATAAGAGAAATTCCACATGAAAACAGGTGAACTGAGCATCATTTCTAAAGGAAGTAGGAGTTCAAGAGAGTGACAGAGGTAATTTTAAGATCACAAATAAAGGGAAAGTCAGTTTAAGGATGTATCATTTTCAACAATCTATATTCAAAGAAGAGAAATTGAAGAAAGAATGTCATAAGTGACTAAGTCAAATTACTGAGGATGAGAACAAAAGAACAGTGCAACTGTGAAAAAAAATCAGGAAGCTGAAGAATAGAACAAATGACAACAAATAAGGCATTGTAAGTATAGCAGTGGAAGAACTTTGTATGCATGCTTAAAGTGAGTGGAAAATTAGGAAATAGTTGGTTTCCCCATTACTTATAGGAAATGGTACAAGAGCAATCAAGAATATTTTTTATTATTATTAGTCCTTATTTTAAGTGCTCATTAATGAGCAGAGAACTAATGTTTTAAACGAGTAAAGGAAATTTGCTAGGTGTAATTAGGAATTGGAACTAGACATGCAGACGACCTCCTGTATATTCTGAGCTTTAAACCTCCTGAAGCAAAAGGTAACCCCAGAGCCAGTTCACAGTAGAAAATAAGGGATCAGTGAAGCCAATGCCCTGCCAGGAGAAGCTTCAACCTTAGATGTAAGTGGAGAAACAGTCTGACTAGAGACAGTGAAGAGAACCAATGGAGAACAAGAGGACCCCAGTGCATAATACTATTATTCAACCAAAGTGTCACATCGGGTATAGGAAACCTAAATTGTAAGAGTATAATTGCCCAGGGATTTCTTTGCTCATGGTCTCTCTCCAAAGACACACAGTTCAAATTGTCTTTATTGTGGTACCATTCCATTACTAAATTATTTTTTCCTGGAATCAGACTTCTGAGATTCTGCTGCACCTAGAATGAAGAAATTTCTTTAGGAAATCTAAATGCAATTAACTGAGAAAGGTACAAAGATGAAAGCATAAATTAAAGATTACTGACATGATAGTTTTGAACGTTGAAATCTGCCATATATTATTTACAGGTTCATTTGTTCATTCATAATTTTGTGTTAGGGAAGTTGTACTGGATAGAAAAGTCATAGAATAATGTAGGTTTGAAGGGACCTTTACAGATCATGTTGTCCAGCTAAGTCTTAAACAACCCCAAGGATGGAGATCCTATACCTAGATCTAGCTGTAATTCCCTGTGTTGTAACTTGGGCCCATTCCCTCTTCTTATTTCACTGTGTACTCCAAAAAGAGGTATAGTTCCATCTTGTCCATGTCACTCCACTTGGAAATTGTACAAATGTAAAATTCTCCATTAGCCTTCTCTTACTACAGATAAACAAATCCAGATCTCTCAGCTTGTCCTTCTATACTGTGTTTTCCAGTCACCTGACTATTCTGGTGACCCTACAGTAAACTTGATCTAGTACATCAATGTTTTTCTTGTATAGCAGAGGCAAAATGGGCACAGAACTACAGATTTGGTCTTACAGGAGCCAAAAAAGCCTGGTAGAATCCGTTGCAGTACATGTCACCTACCTTGACTTAGCAAGGTCTCCGGTAATATTTTTCTTTTCAAATTGGGACATAACAGTGTGGTTTGGATGACAACTAAATGGAAAAAAGTGGATATAAGTTTGGGATCAGACAGTAGTGATTAATGGCTTGTACTCTAAGTGGAGGTTGGTAACTAGTACAGTAGTGCAGGGGACTGTTCTGGGACCTCTTCTGTTCAACATCTTTATCAGTGACCTGGCAGAGGTGATGGAGGAGATTCTAATCAGGTTTGGAAATGACACGGAATTGAGGAACTAGTCAATACATTAAAAGACAGATAGAAATGACAAAAAATACAGTAAGGGCAAAGCCGAGAATTGCCTGTTCTCAAGGATATAGACTGGGGACTATCTGACTGGGAACAGCCCTGTGGGAAGTAGCTTGGGGGCCTTGGCAGACACAAGGATGAACCAGCAGTGTGTCCTGGCTGGAGAGACCAATGGTGCCCTGGTAAGTATTTAGAGGGACATAGCCAGAACTTTGAGGGGAAATATTACTCCCCGATACTTGAAATTCATGAAAACCCATGTGAAATACTGTATCTGGTTTTGAGTCCCTCAATATTAGAAGGAAATTGATGAATGAGTGAGTTCAGCAGAGGGTACTGGCTGGGGGATGTAGCACTTGCCCTGTGAGAAGAGACTGACAAACTGAGGCTTGTTCAGCCTGAAGGAGAGATCATCTCAGGAGCACTTAACAAGAATGTCTCAGTACCTATGTGAAGGTTATCAAGAAGCTGAAAGGGGACTTTTCCCACTGGTGCAAGGTGGAAAGATGAGAGGCAGCAAGTGCAAGGTGGTTTCAGACTGGTTGTTAAGAAACACTTTTTCACTTTGAGTAGAGGCAGGGAGTAGGCTGCCCAGACAAACTGTGCATTCCCTGTCTTAGCATGTTTTCAAGACCTGACTGGATGAAGCTCTGAATAACCTAGTCTGACTGCACAGATGACCCTACTTTGAGCAACGGGATGAACTAAACAGTTCTTGAGGTACCTTTCAGTTCACCTTTATGATTCCATCTCTGTATATGTGTTTGAAATTCTATAACGCAAGGGCACACTACTGAACCATGTTGAACTTGTTCACCCAGACTTCCAAGCAATTTTTTTGCAAAGCAAGCATACAACTTCTCTTGAAATAAATGGGAACAGGAATAAGTACAGACACAAAACCTAAAGTTTTATAGAAGATTTAGCTTAAGTATCTGGAAAGATAATAATAAAATATATGTGTTAATTTTTAAAAAATGTAAGTGTCAGCATATAATTATTAGGAATTGTATTTATGTATTACTTATAAAAGCATGGAATAAATTGTATGAACTATTCCGTATTTTTGACAGAAATAATTTTACTGTTGTACATTTTCCATATCATTTTTCCAATTAAAAAGGTGTCCTCAAAAATCAAAAATTCCATGAAGAAAATTAAATTATACTTTTTGACTGCTGTTCCTGAAAAGTTATGTCAGTTTTGCTTCTTATAGGAGGAAGTGACATTATGAAGATCTTTTCTAACACATAAATGACAGACAGAAAGAAACTCCAGTGTTAGTTTTCTGGTGTTTGTTTGTTTGTTTGTTTGTTTGTTTTGTTTTGTTTTTTAACTTTTCATCTAAGATTTGGATAAACATTTTTCAAAAGTATTTTAGTTTGTTATTATTTTGCTTCATTTTGTTTCATCTGAGTAAATTTATTTTTCCAGCCATTTCATGGGTCATATGAAATTAAGACCTGTCATTCACTGTTTTACTGAGCTGGACACTACATGTCTTTCGGTTCTGTCCTAACTCTGAGAAATCTTTTGAATGCATTTGTGACATATCAGTATATCTCTTCTATTCTCAGTCTTCTGTAATAGCGACAGTGAATCCATCCTGCAGTTTGCAACTTAATTTTTAATGGCAGCACTAAGTGCTTCAAGTATGTTCTTCCTACTTTCCATTTCTAGGACTACATCATACAGGACTGATTCCTAAACAGTTAGAGCAAAAGTATGTCTAGTGCTCAGAAACTCTCAATAAGTCAGTGAAAGTACAATGTGAAAGATATAAAGCATCAGCTAAATTTTTAAACCTGAAGCTCTTATTACCATTTTTTATTATCACTATGGCTCCTTGCTGTAATAAATCAGAGGTCAAAGTTTCAGAAATATACTGTAATATAAAATAAATATCAGTCAAATATCCCACACAAGGTCCAAGTGTGAGCCTCTCGAGCTATAATAAAAGTGCTTTCATGGAATTTCCATAAAGGATTTCAGTGACGGTTAAGGGAAAGGGACTGCTGAATGGTTTTATGGATAGCAAGACTTTCTTTTTTAATGCAACATAAATTTTATTTTACATGTCAGTCCTCTCCAACTTTTATTGTTTTAATAACATAAAGGGTAAAATTACCAATGGGATTTGTACACTCAATTCTCATTAATTTTAATAGGAACTGGTCATCAAAATCCCTTAGGCAACCCTGAAAACATCAGCCAAAACTTCCTGCTGTATTTGAGAGCAAACTGCAAAATCAACAAAGCCCAGAAAAGCTCTCCCAGTTGAGCTGAGTATGTTTGCTGTATTCCCACAGCAGTGAATAGAGCATAGAGAGAAGTCTGAATCCCTTTTCAGGGCCCTGAGTCACGAAAAATGCAAACAGAAGTGCTCTGTAACAAACACAGATAACACAAAATATGATCAAAGCTAGATTGTCTTTCCCCCTGCTCTTGAAGCATCTTGTATTTGACAAATGCAGAATGCTTGAGAGTAAATGACGAATGTCTTTGAGGTACAAAATAAAGAATTATTTCCTCTGTGTGTTTATAACAATTCTATGTCTACAACATTATGTAGTCATATTTTTCAATAATACATTATATCCCATGACCTCAGGTTACCAGAGCTCAAATTAAGGTTCCTGTAACAAAACAAATGAGAATGAAATACATGATTTTTTTCAGTAAATAAAAATTATGAATAATTTGTCTAGAGCTGAGATTAACTTGTTTTGTTTAACATCAGTCATCCTCTCAAAATGTCCACATATACTTTCACGTTATTGGATTAATATTTCATTACAGCTCTTTTTCAAAGAAAATATTTTCCCAAGATATGAGCAAGTGTTTTGAGAGTCAAAGGTATTATAGACATAATGGAAAATTTAATTATTATAATAGTGTTCATTGTTCATCTCCTTCAAACATTCTGTGGGAATGTATGACAAAGCTAATGTCTCTTTGTGTTCTTACTTAGTGGAATTGGAAATCTCAAACAGTAAGTTTTTTTGTTAGTTTTAGAAGGCCGAGTTTTAGTCAATGGATTTAAGTTCTTGTAATGTTGGGTTCACATATCTTTGTCCAAAGAGCTCCTAAATATTTTTAAAGACACCATACATCAAAGTGAATTAAAAAAAGAAAATCAGATCCTAAATATATTAACATTTTAAGGATTGTTTTACTATAGAAATTATGCATCCTGGTCTATTGGTTTTATATTGTCTTTAAATTATAAATGTTAATTAATGTACTCAAGTAAGGAAGCATTTAAATAATATTCTGCTGGAGAAGTTAGTTTTTTCATTAGTAAAAAAGTATTTTTAAAAGTATCTCTATAGTTTACCATGGAATACAGAACTAATGGTATTATCAGGAACACAAATCTTTAATAGACACATCAAGCAGTTGCATTTCTAGACATTTTTAAATTAGAATGTAGTCTTTGATATTTGATGCTAGTCTTCATCTTCCTAATGTTACATTTATTTTCTTGTATTTTTGAGAAAAGGAGAGGAAGAGGGGAAGTGTAACCTTGCTGTACAAGTGGAAGGCAAAGGAAGTCTCACTTTTCTAAAGAAGAAAAATGTTTTCAAACAACAGTTTTCAATTTGTGAAGTAATATCATATGATAATATATTACATTTTCCACTTTTAGTCAAGAATCTTCATTCTTCAGTTGTCTGTAAAAGTACTTGGAATAATTTTTGCTGGATGTATCTGAAGCCTGCTCTTCTTCAACAAAATTTGGAAGGCCAGAATGAATTTGGTACTGTAAATAATTCTTGCCTACAGACAGGCATAAAACAAGTAAACCTATTAAACCTCTCCTTGATATCAGCAACTGCCTCCATCACTACTGAAAGTTCTTATTTCTGCTTTAATCTGCTATTTTTACTTTTTTTTTGGTCAGATAAACTGAAACAATGAAGTTGTATTATAAAGATCTTAAATGCTACATTTGAAGGACTAGAAAATACGAATTTGAGGCTGAATACACAAGTCAAAGAATATGTCCCCAGGAAGAAAGGAGAAGGCATCTATCCAAATGATGGATTTTGATGTGTAGTTGGAAAATGTTGTTGCCAATGTGGTTATTCCTCACTGAAGTCTTCCTACTAAAGACAAAAATGGATACAGACTTTTGCAGTCCTAATTACACCCATGCTTACCTAAAGGAGTTAAACTGATATTCAGCTATGTAACTCCTGGAGTTAGGACAGATGTAGAGGATTATTCCGTTGGAGTAGAGATTATGGTTCAGAGCCTTGCTAGCACAAATTAGAGAAAAACCTAGGCTTTTTACCAGGTGTTCCAGAGCTCAATAAGAAATGAGCAAACCCTTGCTGAAGATTTTTCTCGGTCTGTCTGTGTTTAGCCTATATTGGGATGCTCTAGATATGTTCTTATAAAGTGAGACAACTTTCTGAGGGACACAGTCTACTTTTGTGAATTTCTTAACTGACAGTGTCCTAGGTATGTCATCTTTCCATTCACTCAACTGACTTAAGGCTTTCCTCAATACTGCAGCCCTAAATTTGAGGTTGCATAATTTAATTCTGTCTTGGAAAGTCTTAGGTTTGGGGATTAAACTGCTTCTGAACTTTGATGGGTTTCTTCGGGTTTGCCTTTTTAATTTTTTTTCCAAAGTCATTGTCTCGACGTAGCACGGACTACAGTGTTTATGATAGGGAAGCATGTGAGATACTCTGGATTGCCAGTGGCATGTATTTCCAGATCTTTGTGCCTCACCAGCAGTGTGCAGTTTGTAGTCCCCCAAATTGTTCAGCCTATTTGAGACTGTCATGCAGTTAAGAAGCATTACATTTTGATTTATACACACAATAATAGTCTGCTTTGAGATAGCAGAAACAAATTAAGCAAAGTAGAGGGAGATTGGGGGTTATTTACTTGTCTTTCCTGTCAAAAAAGCAGAGCTGTAGAAATGCAGTGCATCTGACAATGTGTCATATTGTTTTTGTTGACAATATGCAGAATGCTTTCAATCTGATAATGAATACACTTAAAATATCTTGGACGTAGAGGAATTACAGATGAATGTTGCTCATCTCCTCCACTTCTTATCAGGAAGATTTGAACTATTGTTGTCTTTTTCTTAATTCAAGCAGATTTTGTGCTTGAGCTCTGTTGTCTTTATAAAAGTGCAAAAACAGAGAATAGTACGGATAAAAGTGCTATCTGCCTGCTATCTGTGCATTTTACAGCTATTTAAAGAAAAAGCAGCTTTTCTTGCCTATTGCCCCAACCTGTCCAGAGTACATGTCCAAGACAATGAAATATGGAACTTAACTGAAGTTATTTGGATTAAATCCTGAGTTTCTGACCCAGATTGTAGTAAATCAAATTATCAAGGTTTATTAGTAACAATGTGAAAACGTTGACTCCAGAACAGAGTGGAGCCTTAGTGATTCAAAAGTTTCTGAAGACTATGATTCTTCACTTAAGCAATGCAATAGTGGCTAACATCAAGAAGATATTTCTCATATCAATTTTTGAGTTGCTCCTGCTACTGAATTTTGGTAGGAAATAAAATAAAGGAAACCCACAAAACTAATCACTGAAAAATCTAAGTGAAATCTAGTTGTTAATAGTTTATGCATACCATTAAATGAACCTCCTCATTAGGAAAATCAGTGTATTGCACCACCAAGTATTACTAAAAAGGAATAAAATACCAATACGTTGAACATTTATCATAGGAAACATCTTCTGGTTCCAAGTATATACCAATTTTTAAATCATATAATAAACGAACTTGTTCAGATAAGCTGCTGGTTTTTCTAAAATTTGATTACTTAAGTGAGATAAACATTTCACTTTGTGACATCATTATTCAACTTGGAAATATGTGTCTTTGTACCTAATGTGAAAACATGTCCTGGTTTTAATGATTATGAGTGCATCTGGCTCCCACTGGGCTCCACAAGAAGCTACAGAGGTTGAGTATTTGTGAGAAGGAAAGATTTGGTTGAAAGAACTCGGGTTTTTGTAGCTATGTGTGCAAGTGTTAGAATAAATAGCTGTTTGTGAATGTCACCAAAATTTTAATGACTATTAATGGGCATCTATTTCAAAATTTCTTTATCAACTTTCTTCTTATTATTTTATGATTATCTTTGTTATTTAGAGATTAGGTTAGTGGGACTTACTATTTTTAGGAAAAATTCTAACCAGGTAGTGATTTAGCATTTCCCATAGATCTTATAAACAGCCCATTACATCTATTTTCTCTCACAGTTCTCCCACTGTGAAATTTCTGTTGGTTATTTTTATTAAAAGGAATTAATTTTTTTCTGAAGGTATCACGTGAGAAAAATGTTCATGACATTGTGTATTTCCTTTGTTCTTGAAAAGGATTGTCAAAATTATGTTTAATATGGTAAAAGCAGGAAAATAATAAAAGATAAATTAACCAAGTCTTTTCATAGTTCTCAGGTCATAGGTCAGATCCAAATAATCCTAAAATTTTGGGAAAATTCACTGGACTTTGAATGAGGCCTTGAGTCTCAGGTAAGTGACAGCATGAAGTACAGCTGTATAACAGAATGGGTGCGTGATTTTCACCAGCGATAGGAAAGCAAAAGTTAATGAGGAGGAACCTCTCAAGAAAGGAGAGCTACCATGGGTGACAGCAGCAGCAAAAGAATTGACACAGGGCCATAACACAGTCAGGGGTTCCTGATTTCCATCACGCTGAAGCTAGGCAGAGAAAGAAAGCAGCTGGACTTTTATGTGTTGTATTTCTTTCTGAGATTTAACAGGTCATTAGGGGATAATAGTACCTTTAAAAGACCTGACCAGTAGGAGAGAGGACAGGCTTGCTTATTGAAATTTCTGTAATTACTCACTCTGGTTGGGTCCCTTGAAGAAAGCAGTGGAAGGAGTTTTGAGGTAGCTGACCTCTCCTTGGAGAATGGTTTGTGTTCCACAGGGGAGTGCACAAAAATTTATCTCAGAAGTAGTGAAAGTGAATACATAAGGATTAAAGTAAATCTCTGCAGGATATGGAAAATTCAATACTTCATACATTTACAGCCCACTACCATTCTTAGACCTTATTGTATATTTTGCCATAATTTTTTTTATTGATATGTGCAACAAAGTAAAATTATAGAAAGTACATTAGAAATTATTTCTTTGGAATCACCTACGTACAGTTTTCTTGCAGGCTGAAGGGATATTTCCATTCAAGCAGTGAAGATTGGTCTGATTATTGCACTCAGGAGTTGTTTCAAATTAGTATTAGTAATAACTACTAAGAAAATCAGCTCCTTGGTTTTCTGTTATACAGTGACAGAGGAATTAATGTTGCAATTTGCTATTCAGACTATTTTATCCAGATATCATTTTACTTTGGTTTTCAATTTAATTCTCTGTGTCTTAGAGCTTGATGAGAGTTTTGCTTTAAAAAGGTCTTCAGGACATTCTTCTCTCTCTTTATGTTGCAGTCACCAGGGTATGCATTTTTGTTTGCTTGTGGTTGTCTTCTGTGCATCACCAACTCTTTTCCACGCAAATCATTAGTCTTAAGTATAGATTCCATGTATCTATGGCCATCAGAGGGACTGATCATATGTGTGACCTACCTTTATTTTCCCTGAGTTAGCACTAATGCGACTGCATTTTTAGCTCACCTTAGATCTATCGAGAGGGTGTAGTCTGACAGCTCTTCAGCTGATAATGTAATTATTTGATGTAGTTGATCAGTAACTGTGCAGCTTGGGTTCTGCTTAAAACCTAGGGTAAGTCTTCAGGACTTCATCTGAGAATATGTAAAAGAAATTGATGCTGCACTATGAATTCTCTGAAGTCTCAGGGTTTTGGACATCAGGTAGCATGTTTGTGGATCACAGAGATCTGGAAAAAAATGTGATTAGAGGAGTGCTACAAGGATCAATTTCATGGTGATCAATGAGATAAACCAGAGATAGAATGTCAAAATCTATGAGAAGGAGCTGTTAACAGCATAAGATGACCTCATTCAGGATAGTTTCAAGAGGGCCAGCTAATGGACCTTCTGGGCTATGTAAGTAAAAGTGAAGAAGAAAAGCAATGAGGCCATGATGAAAAAGGCAAAAAAAAATTACTAACAACTCATCTTTGTCTTCCTGTTATGGGATTTTGATATGGAGAAGGATCATGACATTTGAAGGTCTAAAAAATTGTCACACTAAATTAAAATTTCAATAACTTCTCCATACAATAAAGTGTAAAATGAAAGAAGCGGTCATTGGTCCAAATTTTACTTCAGATGGTTAAAAAAGAAAACAATTTATTAAAACCCCATTTTTTTCCTCAAAGTAAGAATTATCAAACTTTAGAAAAATCAAAATATTCATAAGGCCTTTTTTAGTTCTTCTTGTAATATAATTTCATTTTTGAATAAATATAACCAGATTTTTTTCTGGAACTTTGTCTTAAATTTTATTTTTTCTCTCCTCTGTCTTCTCTTCACATCTTTCTTTCACTCTAGATAAAAGAGAATTTGAAAACTTTAGAATGTACTGGAGAAGACTGGTAGGCTGATTGTGACAAGACAACAGAAAAATCTACACAACAGTCTCAGAAACATATTGAGTGAGATCTGCATATCTAAGCCTCTGTCCTTGAAGAAGGTTGGACTTTGGCTTTACAGGATTTTCAGTATGTGAGTTAGGCACTCAAGCAGTCTAGACAATGTAAATGAATTAATCTACCAGCAAGTTGTTGAGAAATTCACTATTTTTATTTCACATCTAAAATGTCAATGGTAGTTGTGTGGCTCACGAATGACTGTCAGAAAATGAACTTGAGGCCTTTTTGATGTTTGTGGGAGTTTTGCCATTGACTGCAACACAACCAGAATGTTGCTCACAGCTGTTACCATAGTGATTGGAACTTATTTTTGTCTGACATTGCCAGAGAGTCCTTGGAAGTCTTGTTCCAGTTGATTTCCTGTACACAATTTGTGATGTTGTTGTGGTAATTAATAATGACAATATTGGTGATCAATGCTGCACCCATGATGGAACATCTCGGCTCTTTTGTGTTTTGTATGACTTAAATCCAGTACATAGAGAATTACCTTGAAAGTGACACTCAGCACTAAGAAAATAGACTTTGCTTTTTCAGAATACCAGATCTACAAAGCTTTCTCTATCAGAATATTTGAAACACTAGTTCTGCATAAAAACTAATTTTTGAAATATTTTTGGAAGATTTTTCTCTGTTTTACAAGGAGAGTCTTTAAACTGAAACAAATAAGTAAATCATTCCTTTAAGAACTGGATCACTTAAGAACTTAAGAAAATAATGAGACAATTAAAGTTTAATATACTATTTATGTTCTACCCAAATGCTCATGTTATCTAATCATTAAGATACCTAGTTTATTAATTCTGAAGAAGGCAGAGTTCCTAGAGATAAAAAAAAAATATATAATCAATGAGTTAAAAGAGAACATCAGAATACTGTAGAACATGAAATTCCAATGATATTGACATTTTCAGACTATACTCTGGTTTGCTTGATGGATGTGAGAGACACTTGTACAAATCTGGCTAAAATTGTACAGATTTCCAAGAAAAGCAGGCACATCCTTTAAGGCTGTAGTGAAAATTGTGTGAGACTTTTACGTGTTATTTGAAATGCTACACTGTGACCAGATTGTATTATGGAACCTGTACAGAGGGACAGTGTTAAGGTTAACTTTTGTAATTTTAATTTGATATTTACTTGTTAGAAACACTGACAAATAACCTACTCTCATACATTATTGTTTTATTTTTTCATACTACATACTATTAATTTCCATTGGGTGGAATGTCAGAACTGGTCCATATGTATGTAACTATGTTGCCCTCTTGTGACCAGCTCTCTAAAATAAGAAGTCATAGACCACTTCAAGAACAGAACTTGATTTAAAATAATATTAAAATTAATTATTGATAGACTTACACATTTTGTGTGTTTCTTTTAAATGAAAAAGAGCAAAAATTTTATATTTTCTAAATATAATGTTAAATATATGTCACATGCTTGCTCTTTCAATTTCTTTCTGATCCTTGTGTCAATTTTTTGTGGTTTTCTCTTGACATCTCACTGTCCTTAGGTGCCCTACTAATACAAAAGCAATATTCACAACCATGTAGGAGCATGTAATGTGTTGACTATGATATCAGGAGAGAAATGTACTATTATTAATTATATATGTATATAATTCTTCCAGCATCAGATCATTCTGGTTTTGGTCCTCTATCTTCTATAGTTCAGTTACTGGTTGATGTAGTAGGCAAAACCATAGTAAAATTAATCTGTCACTTATTTTGGATGTAAAACTGTTTAAGTTGTCTTTGTGGCTTTGTCATTTGTTTTGGTTTGTTTGGGTTTTGGATTTTTTTTTTTTTTCTTCTTAAATGCTAGTCTTTTTCAAATTGAATTTATTTCTTTTGATTCATATATTGCTCCCTGCAGCTAGTCAGTAACTTTCACAAATTTCACTTAAGAAAAGAATTTTAAAATGGTAACTTTGCTACCCAGTGTGAGTTTTGCATTTTAAGAAGAACTCATAAGCAATGTCAAGTAATTTCCTGACTTTTTGTAGTATTTTCCAATGCTTCAAATGTACATAGGTCTCTTTTAGTTGTCTTGTCGCCCTTAAGTTATTGATTCAGAGTTTACTTGAGATGATTGACTCTTGTCCTACTGTGTGCTATGGTACAGAGTGGTCCTAACTTATTTACTTTCAAAGATTTCAGCCATGTCTAATACGACCAGTAAAAGACATTGAGACTAAGAAAATGGAAGTGGGAGCACAACAAGAGGGCATACAAATGCATACACACTCACCTATATAATCCTTTAGATGATATTCACCTCTCAAAATCACCTTTCTTTATACAGAAAATACTGGATATTGAATGTATCTTCATCTTTTAGGCAAATATTTAGGGGATGAAGTCACTGTCCTCAGAGGCCAAAACATTCTAGCAAGTTATTCTTTCCTTGAGTAAGGAAGACTCTAAGGGAAATTTGAGCACATTAAGACCTGAGAATTAATTTACCTAAAACAGGGATTAGTTCCCATTATATTAGAATTGGTGAAGCCACCCCAGGTTACATTTTAATTAGAATTTTTGTTGCAGCTTTTCTGAAGAGGATGCTTGATTAAACAACCTACTTTAGCAAAGTATAAAATTCTTCTTCATTGTACTTTGAATCCACTCCTTAAATCGCAAAGATGTACATAGAACAGAGAGCTTGTGCATCATCCTCTTAATAGTTGAGAGAAAGCTATTAAATAAGCATTTTTTTTCTGTGTATATATCTAGATACAGTAGTTTCTAAAGAAAAAAAATCCACAGCTTAAAAGGACAGAACCCAAGTACCAGGAGCTGTTTAATGCTGTTTTTCCAATCCAGGATAAAGGTATTATTTGATCATATCAAGAGCCTCTGGTGAAATGTGGGCATGTTATCATTTTATCTGCAGTTGCACCCAGCAGCATCACAGCTTGGGTGGACAGAGAATCTCTGTGCCGGCAGCAGAACTGCCCTTTCTGTGTGAGGATCTCTGAGCCAGCAGGGCTGAGTGCATCCCTTCAGTTAAGGAGGACTTCTGGAGCATACTAAGCACACTAAAAGCATACAACCATCACTGTCCACTCCTCCCTTGCTCCTTAAGGAAAAGCACAGTGTCTTCAAGGATTTTGTTTATTCTGCGAGTTTGCCTGTTTGCTGGTGTGTATGCCATAGCTTGAAAGGAACACTTTTGCAAAGCCAATGCCATTGGCCTAGCTTTATTACATGAATTAACATCATACCTATGGAAATGGTGGCTTTTGAAAATATGTCTGTTTTGATTTAAATACTCTATTACGGTGTTCCAAATGACCAGAATATCTGGAGCTAGGAGTTTAGGCAGATAATTGTAGCTCAGTTCTCTACTGTCCTGACTAATATGGAGTTCTGCACAGCCAGGTTATTTGAGAGGAAATCTGGAAATCCGGTAATGGTAAAAGACCATTTGAGATGGAAGGCAGAAATTAAATGTCAGAAAGTGTTCTCTGCAACAGTGTACCTATATGCATTGAGGTGCATGGCAAAATTGTCTGAACTTACGGAGTAATAGACAGGATATTATTTTAAGTCTTCCCACAGGAACAGTAGAATGAGAAGTGTATAGCAGCATCTTTTGCTGACACACTGCTAACATGCACAAAGATGTATTTTTCCTTGGAATTCTCAAACTGACAGAAACATTGACATAATTTTATGGTTAATTTCAATAATTGTCCTTCTCAAATTTTTTTGATTCATCGTTGGGTTTTCTTTTCTGCAGCAAAGCATCTTCATTTCACACAGTGGTTAACAAAATAGTATTGTATTCATGTATTTCAGATTATCCCAGAGTTTGACAGAGATATTTAATTGTTCATGATACCTGTGGCTTAGAAAAACACAGTCTAAATATAAATGCAAATTTTTATAGCTTGAAGAAATATTCCTATAAACAACTTTATCCCAGGACTACTACAAAAATTTTCCATAGTTATTCATAGTTTAGTATTTAAACTGAATCATGCTGAGAGAATATGAGCAATTTATATTATTTATATTAAATATGGCTACTCATGCTGCTCTTAATTGGCTTTTATGTGGGTTAGAGATAGTTTACAATAATTAAGCTGTAAGTAGGACTTCACATAGGACTTCATCATCTCTAAACATCTTCTTCGGTGCTCAGATATGCAGAGCAGTGTTATGACTGGAATCTTGAAAAATAAATCATTATTAAAGATACATAAGGAGTGATCAGACTGGAAAAATGTATCCATTAGAAAATGAGAGGTTGCTTTACATTTGTTAGCATCCCCTACTCTTTTTATAGATGTTTTCATTAATGAAACAATCACTTTAGTACCAATGATACATAAACCTTACACGAGGATAGTCCAGTCTGATTTTAAAATATGTTGTTCTTATAAGAAGAACAAAATGTAAGAAATGTCATTATTCACTTCAAAATTTAAATTGTTGTGCTTGAATTCTTATCACTATAATGCAGGCAGTGTTAAGTTCCACAGTTTAATTAATATTTTTAGGGGTGTTAACCCATTCAGAAATTACAGATTGAAAAGAGTATACTAATCCTCATCTAAGTAAACCTGTTTGGATCAAATTTCTTTTTCTGATCAAAGCTTTTTGTTCACTCTTAAAGAAATCATTTTGTGTTGAGGGTTAGGAAAAAAAGTCATTTCAGAAGCATAATAATGTTCTTAAAAAACAGGTAAGCCAGGACACAGTTACTTTTTATGACGTGTTTACACATTACATTAGTGAATTAATAAACATTTTACTTGGTTTTAACTTGTTAGCTTAACTTCACATAAGTGAAGGGTTTCAAGCAGAAAAATAAAATACAACAATGAGAAAGATCCTATAACAGAGAAATTAAAGCAAATTGAACAGTTTGGAGGATGACAGAAAGAAGGTGTTAATAAAAGTCTTCTGCATATGAAGGAAAATATTTAGGAAAAGCAGGTTAGAAAAATGGAATATATGACATAAATATGTATGTGAGGATGTTTTTTTCCTGAATTATACAGGAAATAGAATACAACTGTATAAAAGCCAATGTGGGGAGAAACAGGGATTCTGTCAATGGTTTTTGAAGTCATTGATTATGCAGATTTCAGGCTGTGGTACATGAAATCTAAAGCTCAGGCCTGACTTTACTGTGTTCCTCTGAACAAATGTACGTTAGATTCATGTATCAGGAGCTTTTTCCCAAGGGCATATGATACTTTTTGATAAAGATATGTGTTACAGACCTGCTGGACAGTGTAATGTGGGATGAGTTCAGATTTTTCAGCCCTTAAGAAAAGCTATGCTCTCTCAGTGAATCTATATTGTGCTCTGTAGCGGTCTAAAATTTGTATTTGAGCTCTGTTATATGAATTTGCAGTCACTGTGTGTGATAATCTAAATTAACTTCTACTTTAGTCCTTCAAATATTATTTAGAAGTTTATAACACCAAAAGGCAGTTGATTTAGAGGACATTTTCTATGTGAGTTCAAAGTACATGGCACATTTCTGTTGTGATAGGATAATTGTATATATTCTTACAGATGGTTAATTTGTTCCCCAGTTAAATATTTGGAACAGAACAATGTGAGTTGTGCTATATCCTATTTGACTTGGAGAAGTTGAGATATGACACTTTTCTGATATGCCGTGTAGATGTTTAACTTGTATAAAACTTGCCAGGAAATGCACCTTGAAACATGTGCAAGACCTTGGAAAAATAAAGTAATAATATTTTCTCATGTACAGAGTGTAATTCTTGTCTGCCTGCTAGAGCTGAAGAGTGAGAAGCAAAGACAGTTGTGTGCCCCTTTTCCACACTGCCAAAGTCATGTATTCCTGGGGACTAACTTATACTTCAACTGGAATGTAACACTAGTCTTTTAAACATTATATGACTGACTCCAGATTACTAGAGCAGATTTTGCTCTGGAATCTCTTCCTAGTCACATAAAAAGGAAAATGTTAAGTGAGGGATCTGAGCTTTATACTCATGAGAGATTTCTCTCCCAGCATCTGACCTGCAATAGGTATGCAGAGCCTTTCATCAAATTACCTGTCAGAGGAGCTTAATGCTCATTATAATACTTATCTTATTGGTGGCAATGTTAATGGAAAAAGGAAGGTAAGGAAATTTATCTAACAAAATTCAGAAGCAGAAAGTGGAGTAGAATTTAAGACACTTCTGTTCCATATTAAATTCCAGACTCTACTAAAATATAATGCATTTAGGCTTTGAGATACTGTTATAACTACACACTAGAGACTAAATTCTTTTGTCCTTGTTCAAGCAAATCCTGCCCCCAGACTGAACTGGGAATTTAGATTGAGTGAAGACCGCAGAATTGAGCCCTAAAGGAATATGACTTACTCCAATAAAAGACACAAGAGAGTTGAAATAAAAATACTGCTAGCAACATGTAGCAATGGAACAACATTACTTAGGGAAACATTCAAATGGGATGAATTAATTAGAAACAAGACTTTGATCTAATGCTTATGACAGTGTTTATGTTCAATGTAACCTATTATTTGTATTACCTCAAGTCTGTCATATATTTTTTCTATTTCCTAAGTAGTGTTTGCCTATCTTTTACTGCTCATGAAGAAAATGTTTTGCACTGTCAACATATTTGTTTGTTGTTAATAAAAGATTATAACTAAAAATATAATGATGTGTCAAACAGAACTAACCCTCCAGAGAAGCTAAGCAGATGGAAATAGTGCTATGAAAATGAATGCATTGTAATTCAAATAATTTGCTTTTCTGCAACAAATTATCTTTACATCCCACCCACAACATACTAATGCTGAAACAGAACTAGAGCAAGCTTATGGATTGATTCTGCCATCCTTTACATTGGTATGAAACCTTCGTAACATCATTTGACATCAACAGAATTATTTCAGATTTACAATAACATAAATTAGGGTTCAACGAGCGGAAAATTAGTAGAGCTAAATGTTTTAAATACATTTTAAACTCAATGAAACATCTATTATCTCACTGATGAGCTCTATCTAACTCCAGTTTAAAATCTGCTGGCTCTTAGAGAAAGATATGGATTATGACTGCTTTGAAAACAGATGCATATTCATTGATGAGACATTTTTGATTCCTCTTTTTAATGCATATTTTCATATTCATGTTTCTCTATAATTTATTTTCAGGCAAATATAAGTTCAAATAAAGAAATAATTGTGATCTGTGACTTTTTTTGAAGTACGACTGTTTAGGTTGATTTTACAACAAGAAAGACTGCACAATTTTTAGTATTAATCTAAAATGAAATTTTCCATATGAAAAGTAACTAAATATATTCCTATTATACTATTCATTCACAAAATAAAGAAATTAGTCATACTACATATGATGCCTGCATTCATATAGAGAAGCTAACTGCAGCTTCATTTATACCTTTCCTAACGCAAGAAACCTTCATAAACGAAGGCTACTATTTTTTGTGGGTTTTGTTTTTTTTTTCCTGGAAACATAATTCCATCTTTCTTTCCAAAGTAATTTAAAATCCATTCCTGTCTAAGGATTTATAAACATTATGAACATTTATACACTGGTGTTCATGCACAGTGTTCAAGAAATTATACTGAGCACAATTTCTTTCAAGAACTAGTGGATTTCAGTTTTATTGCTTGATATGTTCCCATTTCTGCTTAAATTTTGCTGACTGTTGCAAAGCTAAGCATAAATTGGTTCCAAAAAGGCTTTTATTTCTCTTTCTTACAGAAACTTTTAGCTCTCTCTCCCCATTTCCTGCCCCTCTCCTCTTTCTTTCAATGACTTAATGAAATATCTGCCTGTGGCAAGGGGGTTGGAACTGGATGACCTTCAAGGTCCTTTCCAAAACAAGACATTCGATGATTCTATGAAATTCCTAATTGAATTCTGGTACTTTCCTCATTAATTTCAGGCAGATGTAGCTACAAGATTTATGGGAAACTTCAGTGCTTATGACATGGCCATGGGGTGAAACTTAACTAAAAGCAATGTACATGTAAGTGAGACCTGGACTACACCTGACCCCTATAAAGATTAATTCAGTTTGTAGAGAAAAGAAACAAAGAGAAAGAAAGGAGAAGGACTGTTAGCATCGTTACCTTCCTAGAACATCACGAGGCTGGGAGGCCAGAGAGAAATAGTAACCCAGGTATGAACTGCTGATTGGCCTTGAAGATGGAAAAAGTCACAGAAATAGTGCTGTGGCTACATGGATAATGATTATGGCTTATGCTGACAATCTATTTGAGTTAAAAAAAAAAAAAAGTTGAAAAATAAGCCTCTTAGAGAAAGTAGAATGCAACAGGGCAGTGTGGAACTGCCCTGGGTTGCCAGAATGGACTTGGAAATATTGAAGTAGCCTAAACTACGCTCGAAGTTCTGGGTTTGGTTTTGTTTTATTTGGGGTTTGTTTTTAGAAATGTATGAATGCTGCAGGATAAAAGTCTTAAAATTAAATAATGAAAATAAGATTAAATATCATGGAGTGGGGTGGCTTTGCTCTTATGCCTGCTCCATCCAAATTTCCCTGTGTGAGGCATTTTGAGATTTTAATTAATATGGTTTTACTGGTTGGGAATGGAACTAATTCTTGGTAAGAGAATCAGGCTCATACTTGTAAAATGTTCCTTTCCTATTACCAGTTTACAGAAAAAGACTTAAAAATTTAGCTTCTCCAGAGATCTACTAAGATGAAAAGCAGAGTCTACAAATAAGTATTGAAATATTTAATGGCCTCTATCTCATTCCAATGTGAAGTCACTACGGAAGTAAAATAAGATTAAATCTTTGTTTACTGGTAAGTAAAATTAGACTTGGATAAGAGTGTTTCTAATAAACTGGAGATAATTTTTCTTCATCTATCAAGATGACAAAGAGAACTACTTATTTTTTTTTTTTTTAAACTAGAGATACTAAGTATTTAGTCAGAGCTGCTAATTTATCAGTTTGGAAAAATTAGTTGATAGAATGCAAGAGCTTTATTTTAATATTTTATAACAAATCTTACTACAAAATGCAAAGCATATGTTTTATTTGCAAAACCAAGTAACTTAGAATATTTCCTCTGCTTTCCAACTATTGACATGAAAATATAAGTATTGTTATTCAGTTGTTCAGATACAAAAAAAAAATAATGAAAATTGCATACAATTTTTTCAAGGCTTGAATCACCTTCACCAACCAAGCAACTGTTGCTCTTTCTAAGCTTTTGCAATTTCCCCTTTTTTCAGATCTTATTGCAGTAGTAGTAGAGTCAGCAGAATGCAGTGTGTGTGTGTGTGTTTTAGCTGTTCAAGTTTAGTTCAGCAAATTAGCTTCTTTTTTCACTAGGGGACTCAGGTCAAGAGTCTGAGCTGAGAATGGGAGACACTTCAGTGGATTTCATATGTTGAGTTCTCCCACAAGAGGATAGTTTGTTACATACATCTAGCAATGTCTTCAATGACTGCAAAAAACCACCAGATCTCTCTGTCAAAGATTTTATATTTTATTGATCGGTGTTTCTATCAAAATTACCTTCATCAGTTTAGGATTGCTTACTTTATTAGATAGAGCTGAAATAGTTTGATTAAAGGTCATTCTTCCTCTTTTGTCAAGTTAGTGCAGCTCTTTTTTGCTTTAGGTGTGGTCTGCTGCAAAGAAATCTGTAAAATAACTTTCTAAGAGAGTTATCATCTTTTTTATGCATGCCTCCTCTGTTGGTGCTGCCACCCACCAAGTATCCTTTACAAATCTGTTCTACCTCCTGGAAATGTGGTTATTTTACCATGCTTCATGATGGTAAATCAGCACAAAGAAGGTTAAAATGTCATTTTATGGAGTACTAGAATCTTTTTGAAGCATTGTTATCAATGTTTCATCACTACTTTGTATTTCAGTGTCATAAGAGATAATTTACAATAGATATTAGAAACATGCAAACTGTATTTTACAAATTTTTATGTGTAGGAGTATTGTCTGTTTTGAGAGCCTGGGTACATGTTAATACAGTGGCCATTTAATTCAAAGAGTTACAATTGCTTAATATAAAATGGAAATGGAGGAAATTAGAGCAACCCCAGCATGATCTATTCAAGACTTCAAAGGGTATGGCATTCGTTTCAGGCTACCGGAATGGAGAGACTGAACCAGCAATAAATACATGGTGCAAAAAGCTCAGAGGTGTTACCACATGGCGTGATTATGCTGGGTCTGGCAATTCTGCCCTATTTTCTGTGTAGGCAGTTAGACCTAAAAGGAAGGCTTGCTGGTAGTGGTGATATAGGTCACTGTTGGAAATTTACTAGAATTTTTCCTTTCCTGATTGTTCAGGTTTAATCATGACTTGAAATCAATTGCTGGTTACAGAGTGATCCTCACTGAAGTGTATTTATTTATTTTTGTTCTAAAGTGATTTCACTAACATATTATTTTTAATTAATATCTTTTTAGAATAATAAGTGATTTAATGATATAGTTAAAAATCCATACTTGAAGTTTCATAGCTGTATTTTCAAGAACACAAAAAGTCATGGGGAGGAAGGTATTCAAAAACTTCTTCTCCTTTTACTGAACTAAATGAATTCATATAATATTTCTGGGCATTTTTTTCTACAATAGATACCCATCTCATAAGTAGTTATGAAGGGTATTTTTCTGTAAAAGAATAATTATACTGAATGATTTTATATAGGCTGGAAATATTATTTATATGTTTCATTTTTTGGAAATTTTAACATGAATTCATATCTTTTCCTTGTATGTGTACCTACCTCAGCTATCAAGTGCAGGTCTTAGAAACAAGCTCATTTTTTTACAAATTTAAAAGAATATTTAGTAATCATTGGGTTCCCAGTTGATTTTGGAAAAAAAAGGACCAGGTGATAGTAAAATTTCAGAAAACTGAAAACGTTAATTCATTTATTCATTATAGAATCATAAGCTACAGGCAGCTCTGGATCACTTTTAGCTTTAAATTTGATTGTAGCATTCATAACTAAGCTTCAAATACGTAGCAGAACTCCTAATCTAGTTGATATTACCATATGATTATACCTACCCATCCCCAAGACATGATTCTTACAGTTTTTGGTGATTGGGAGACTGTATCACTAACCTCCACTTTATCCTGACTTATAGCAAGGATTCAGCAATAATTTACCACTAAGTCTGTGAAGCATTGAAACTCTTCCTTTGTCCCTTATTTGTGTGTTCTAAAGGCAATATTCATTTAGCATGGCAAGCACAGGGTGCTTGTATTAGGTCTATTAGCTTGCTATTCTTGTAGCAAGTGTATTGGGAATGCACTTTAATATCTTGGTTTGTGACTTGCAGCCAAATAGCAGGTGCAATTGTCCTCTCAGGCTCTTCCCTCTTTACACTGAAATAAGCTCCTTCTTGCATTCACTGTAGTTTCCTTCTTAGCTCAATCTTTAGTCCCCATTTGCAGAGTACCAGTTCTGTAGCTGTGTTGCAAGTTACTAAACATGTTTTACAAGATTAAGAAATTTGTCCTGCTTTACTCAGAACACAGTTTTTTCCTACTGCAAATTTTAAGCTTTGGTACCAATCCAAAGGGCAAAATCTCTTCTTCCAAAGTTAAACTGATGTTTCCATGGTGTTGAAGCTTGATGATACTTTCTGGTTTATAATGCCACTGATCTTTAATTAAATTCTCTAACATACTCTTTAACACCAACATGTTTTCTTTGCCTTATTTTTCAAATCCTTTCTTGAAGAAAATCCTGTCTCTGAATTCTCTACTCCCCTGCACTTGGCATTTGAAGGGATAGAGAGATGGTGTAGGGTTGTCTGGATCTTAGTAAGAAAGGGTGTACAGTAAAGGCTTTAATAAAGTAGCTGTTTAAACAAGATAGGATGAGTCATAGAGACAGCAAGAAAATCTTACACGATTTCAGATGCATGTGTGCATCATCTGACAGACCATTGATGCATCTCCCAATAGTGTGCTGCACAGATCCTGTCCATGGAGAATTGTCCTCCATTTTGGCCATTCAAGCTGTTATATACAATTCTCTTAAAGAAAACAAGTCTATTCATCATTGGTACTGTCAAACAGAACGGATGTTTGCATCCAAGGAACTTGCTTCATACTTAAAGGCAAGACTCTGCACATCATGTAATTGCTGGTACCCTCAGTTACAACCAACTGCCTGAGTTTGTCCTGTGGTCAGGAATTCATGCAGTACCACACAGCCTGAAGACTTGCTGAACAGATGGTCCAGAGCAGCACAGGTCTGCCTCTGCTCAGGTAGCTGTGGCATTGATCACAAAGTCCTTGAAGCACAGCAGCCCCCTGGTCAGAACCGCCTTATTACATCCCTTGACTAGCATAGACAAGCCAAGACTTGCCATACTTCCTTGTAGGCCTGTAAAATACGCCAAAAATCTTAGAAGAGTAGGCTCAGAAGAGCCATTCAAAACACGATATTAAAGCCAAATTTTACTTATGGAAAGTAAGTTGTAAAAAGTGAAGCAGTGACTGAGTAGGAAGTAAAAGGGGAACAAATCAGGTAAGACCAAAACTTGATATACCAACTGAAAACCAGTAGGGAATGGCTGGCATATATAAAATTAAGTAAGAATGTCAAGAAGCTGGAAAATTTTTACACTTAATGACGAACACTATTGTTAGCAGATTGCTTGCTTCATGGTAAGAGAACTTTTGATCACAGGATAAATACATGGATGTTTTTGGAGGCCTATGATTTACATACAAAGAACCTGTAAAATCCAAATTACACTATTGTGAAAATTTCATAAAAGTCTTCATACACTTAAAGAGAAAATGAAAGGAAATATCTGTAAAAGATATGTCTTTTTTATTACTATTATTATTCTCTAGAAAGAAAGACCTCCTAAAATTAAGCAAAGGACTGTTTGAGAGGAAAGTTTCTTTGAAGGAACATGACAAAGTTGTCAAGATGTATTGACTCTTGTACATGTGGAATACTGATGTAAACTTCAACCTTTACTTCAGCTTTCTGTATGCCAAAGAAGGCACTCAGCACTTTTCACAGAAAGTCAAAAGCGTAGGTACTTTCAGCAGGATGATAGAGGTGACATACCAGCACAGTGCTAAAAAGAATGTTGCTCCTAGCCACAATCTATAGAGATTAGCACCAAAACAGCCTTGGTGTCTCCGGAGTAGTTTTTTAAATGTCGTACAAAATTAAAGCATACATTTGAAGATTTCTGCAAAAGAAGGCTATTATATTTTTTTTTCAGTAGCTAATAAGAAAACTAGTGGATTAATAAAATATGAAAATGACATTTTGAAGTGAGTTCAGAGAAAGGTATCAATAAGCAGGTGGCCAGAGAAACTGGAAAAATGATTAAAAGAGGAAATTGTAAAAGTGATGAGGCATCCCCAAGAGACTCTTTGCACTTGCATCCATATGAAACAATTTTATCTCAAAGCTGCTTTTACAATCACGTGTAAAGGAAAGGATTAGTGTACACCCAAGCAACGACCCTTTCAAGTAGTTATTTTAGTAGCTTGATTTTCTTTTAACTGTTTTGATTTGTCTATGGATTTGTGAAACCCAAAAGGAACCTTTTGTACACCTCTTTTCTTGACGTGTTTCTATAGGGCCTTAATTTGCAATTATGCTGCAAACAGCTCTGAGAGGTATGTCCAGCAAGTAATGCCAATATAGCAAACCTGAAGAAGAGCTGACCTTTCCTTCTTCACTCTATCAACTACAATCTTTGTGCTAACATTCAAAGTTAATTTAAAGACTGGAGTTATACATATGGGTAGAAAGCTTCTAATAAATATTTCTAGATCAAAATTGATGCTGCATATGCAAGTACAAAAAAAAAAACAGAGGCAAAATGAAGCTTTAAAACTGTATCTGCACTTCTGCAGTACAAGCAGCATGGGAAAAGAATTACTTATCTGCTTTCTAACATCTCACTAAGTAGCCCCAACATGAGGTATCAAGGGTTTTAGAAGGAATGTACAGTCATAAAGGGCTCTCAATGGAGAGTCAAAGTAATGTTTCACACCACTTAGAGCCCTGAAAAAGCCTGCATAACATGGATGAGCTTTCCAGGTTGCTGAAGGTACGTTGTCAAGTGGGAAGCAGACTAGACTGAATAAAAGGTATAAATGTGTCTTCAAAGTTTGCTAGGTCTTTTTTCTTTATGCATGTTCAGTTCCGATCAAGCTAGTAGAGAACCTTCCTCACATGACTTTGGAATTTAACATGTATCCAGTTTTATATTTGAGGTAACTATTCACAAAATATCTCTGTGGCCTGGTATTGCAAGACCCGATGCCAGACATTGCATTTCCCATCAATAGCATTTTCTATCAATATTGATATCAATAGAAAGGGTCATAAATGTTCAGTTACAGATTTTATTAATAAAGTTATGCATAGAACATATAATTGCATAAAAAATATCTGTTTGTAATGTTTTGATTCTTCCTTGTTTTTCAGTACAAATGAAAATGAGTAACATCTTTGTTCTTTATTTCCTATTCACTTTCTCTAATTCACTCCACATCAGAACACTGACTTCTTTACCAAATTGAAAACAAAATATGTAGCAAGCTGAAGGACATTCAGTCACTCTTTCTTTTTTAATTTAAATTAAACATAAAATTTCATAAGCTATCTAAAACTATCAGGACTTTCTAAGCAAATAAAGCTTTCAGAATAACAATTCTCCATAGTAGACTTTTTTTACTCTAATTGTAACAAAGTGATTTTTACTGAACTCCACTATGATTTTTATTTTAAGACCCACTCAGGTCATAAGATATATATGTTTCCTACCTTTGAAAAATCGATGTAAACACATCAGCTCTGACAGGTTGTTATCAATGTTTCACAGAACATAAAATCAACCTAAAAGATAACCTCCCAAAACTCAGAGGAAAAGACACACTTTCAAATGTGCTTGTCAGTCTATCTCAAAGGAGACAAAGCTGGGGAAAATGTCTTTAAATGTGATGGTCTCCTATGATCTGTTTCTAAAATTGTGTTTCCCATTGGATAGATCTTTTATCAGAACAAGAGAAAGCTTTATGCTGTCTTGCCTGACAGTGAAGCACATGCTTTATACAACTTGCTGCAAGGGTTATCTCATTTAAACTACTCTGTGATCAGCAACCTGTTTCTCCCATGGGGCTCTTCAAAGGTGGCTAGTACCCAAAACATGAGAGGGGAAAATAAAGCATTTGAAGCTACTTTTTTGACATTTTCCTGTATTGCTTCCATCTCTCTTATCTGTCTTGTATGTGGGGATCATAATTTCAAACCACACAGAATCTAGAAGAGGCCAGTCTATGGTTCAACACATTCATGTCTGTAATATGTTTTCCACATAGATATCTTCACTGTGCATCCAAGGTGAAGCAAGAAAAAAGATGCTTTGGGATTACATTATTCAGAATATTGGATACCAAAGGAAGTCAAACTATAAAGAATCTTTCAAAATGTGTATGAAATAGGTCCCTGTTCTGTCTCCTAGGGAACTTCCTTAATATAATATTGAATAATAAGAAGAATGTTTGCAATTTTAACCCATCAGAAGAGAGCTGGACACAAATAGAAAAACAAACAAACAAACAAACAAACAAAAAAAACCCTAAGATTTTCCTTTTTTCTTAGGCCACTTTCAATGGCATAGATTTGTCTCATTTATTCTGTAGATGGAGGTTCAAGAAAATGGGTAGAAAGGTTTTTTGTTCTTCTACATTGGTGGGGATAAGACGAAGAGGGTTATACCACATATCTCTCCATAATACTAGTGATAAAGAAAGCACAACCCTCTGATCATTCTGAATTCTCTGAGCTAGAGGTGTTACATGGTAACTTCAAAAAACGATTGGTATTTGTATTAGCAATCACGTTTTCTTGACTGCACTGAAATAAAAATTACGTCTATCAGCAATTTGCATCAGTATTCAGAGAATTTCTTCTGAAAGGGATGATACTTTGTTGATTTCATCCTCCTTTCAGTCACAGTGTCAGTTCTGGATATTTTTCTTCTGTATGTCTCTGACTTCATGGCACCTAGTCATCTGTATGTAGATGATGCAGAGTATCTACAAGCTCTTGTTTGTACTCCAAGAGAGTCTCTTCCAAGACTTTGGAGGGGGAGCTGATGGAGAGACTATTCTGAGGAGAACTATAGTGAGGAATGATGTGGGGAATCAATACTTGAGAACTGAGTTGTGTTGAATGTGTTCAGGTAATGTGACCTCATGGAACTAAATCTGAAACTAATGTTGACAGAAATTACACGCTTTAACTGATGATGATCAATCCTGAATAATGGCTGTATAATGAGAAGTCTATGGAGTCCCAAATAATATAATTTACAATGCTCTGGAAGCATAATAGACTCTGAAATGAGTGAGAAATACCCAGGTGCTAACAACATCAGCTTGAGACTTCCATTTCAACTGAACTGCCTTTAGCACTTAAAAGCCACCTGTACTGTAGGGTACAGGGACACATTGTAGGAACTTTAGGGCATGTTTGGTATTCACTGCACTTTTCAGACTGTAGATGGAGGGTATGGGAAGCTATGTAGTGTATCAGTTCCAGTGCACTGGATAAATATCTCCCCAGCTTGTCATTAATATAAAATTTTCTTCTTTTACTGTTAAAAAAGACAAAAATAACTGAAAATAAGCCTAACACGAACCTATCTCCTCTGCTCTCCCTCTCCTCTCCCTCTCCTCTCCCTCTCCCTTCCCTCTACCCTCCCCTCTCTCTCTCCCTCTCCCTTTCCCTTCCTCCCTCTCCCCTCCCCTACACTCTCTCCTCCTGTTTTTTTTTTTTATTAATGCAGTGTAAAGTTATCAGATTGAAGTACCCATTATCTACCAGAATTTGAAAACAACGATAGCATGAATTAAAATAAAGTATCAGAGTCTCAATTTTCTTCTCAGTTCTAGTGCTTCTGGCGTTCCCATGTGAGCTGTTAGTATGATGAGTAAATATGCAGTAAATTGGTTCACTAGGGTGGAACTATAGATCTCTCCTGATGTTTCCTTTATTCTTTGCAAAAGAGGCTTCATTGTTTCTATATATTTGGTTATTATAGCTCTGATGTTGCAAAGCAAAACAAAGTGCCATACAACACAATGCTTCTGCATATAGAAAATGCAAAAATAGGAAGCAGAAAAGGTAAATGTGATGCAAATTTCATGCTTTATCTTGTTGATTCCCAAGCGTATTCACTTGAAGGGCAAGTCTTCCATAAGTTGTGGAGTTACAATGACTTAAAAATATGTTCTCATCAAAACCACAACTTAATATTTAAAGATTAAACTGTACAACAGTTTAATAATTGTTCTACCTTGGAATCAGATACAGGAGTATTATGACTCTATTATATGTATCACTCCCCATATGACATTGTCTAAAACATTTTAGTAAATTAAGCAGTGATCTTTAACGGCAAATAAAATAGCAAAAAAACCCTGATATTTGGTTTAATGCCTTATACTCGTTTGTCCATTCCACCACTATTTCTGCAACCTTTACAAACTCTTCCGTAAATTGACATAATGTACCTGTGATTGACTCATTCATGGTTGTTGATGACTGTTGGAAACCAGAGCAATGTAGAATCTACAGTATTTCTGGGTATATTAGTATATTTAGTTTCAGTTCTCAGCAAATGGCATATTCAGTATTTGATGCTACTCATCTAGAGTCAGGTGACACAGCTTGGTTATAGTATTTCAACAGGAGGTTTATTCAAGCATAGTTGGATATTGTAAGAAACACAAGCATTTTAAAAATAGACTAAAGTTTACTAAACAGCATTTAAAAATGAGCATCATTAACAAGAACAGGGATGAAAAAGATTTCCAAAAACTTTTTAAGTACAATCATACAAAGTAAACTTCGTTTACAGCTAACAAAGTAAATTGCTATTAGCTTCAAATTAAAAATCCTGAGATTCAGAGCTTAAAAACTAAAATATTACTACAATTACTTAATCAATGCACAGCTTCTGTTCTAATTAAGCATGACATTACTGTGCAGAACTTTAGGATCATAAGGAATAGCAAGTGTCTAATAAGCACTAAAATAATGATCAAAATAATTTCCTAACCACTGTACCATCTTGATAAAACTCTTTTCTTCCATGACTTAGACTTATTTCTGTTTTCCTTACTTTTTAATTTTACTTTGAACACAAGGTAATTCTTGAAACACAGGTAAGACAATACACTGGGGAACAGAGGGTAATCTAATACTTCTTTTTAACTTGTTTTACAAAGTCACAGTTAGAATAGAATTTATCCCTATGCCAGAAAATCAAACATTACATATATGCTTACTTATCCCGACAAGAGTTACATGGTACATGAATCTTACTCAGAGCTCATTTTCACTTTGAGTTTCCAAGACTGCAAGTCTTGGAAAAAATATTTTCACTTTGCAGATTCCATGTCATCTCATTATCTTCAGGCTAAACAACTAGCAACAAGGAAAGGTCTCTGTGTGAAAGGGAGGGAATGGACCAGAAAGAGACACATTGGTTGTAATGTTATTATGTGATATGAAAACACTTGGCCCTTTGACATTTTCCCTTCAAGTAAACACAGGTAGCATGCTCGTGCTTTGGGAACCACTACATTGTGGAGTGTACAATTTGAGTGGTAGCTGGGAAGAAACCTTGCATTTTGTTTCATATACTCTGTGGCAGCTTCTTATGCTTGCTGTGGGATTGAGCTGGACAGAAGACATATGGTGGGCAGGTGCTGGAAGCCTTGGTTTAGGAAAGACCCATAGAACCATGAAACAGCTTTCCCACTAACCCCACCAATGTATAACAATTAGTAAGTATGTAACTCAGCACATGTACATATATAACAGAGGGTTAAGTACTGTGTGCTTGTATTCTATCCTGTCCTTGCCATACTGGTTTAGGTTTAATATAGTGTCGTGGTTTACAAATGGTATTCTCCAGTTTAGAAGTCCCACCAAAAAACCCACTGCTACTCGTTTCCCCTGCCCCTCCACTTGGAGACATAAAAGGCAAAGACCACAGGTTGAGAAAAGAATTTCCTGGAAAGAGCAATGAGATAAGAAAATGAAGAGTAACAGCAACAAAATTAATAACAAAATTGCACAAAAGAGACAGTGGGAAGGTTGACCCAACTGTAGCCACGCCGCTCAACCTACTCCCTCCTGTCAGTACCAGCGTTACCCCACCTCTTGGCCCGCGATGCATGCTCCACCAGGAAGGAACACCCTTCTTAGAAGTGAGAGAGACTCCCTTTCTTCCACCCCTGCCAATGACATCAGATGGCATTGCATAACATCAGGGTCTTGGCCATGCCCACACAGTTCCAGGCTCTGTCCCTTCATGGCTACTGCAAAAAATTAACCCTGTCCTTGGCCAAAACCAGGACATATGACACGGATTTTACCTACAGCAGGTAGAGAGTTATTTGCTGCCTCTTCCTAATAATATAACTTTTGCATTGACCATAGTTAATTTCTTAAACAAATACCCTACACAAGCCAAGACATGTAGAAGTCTCATGGTAATTTCACTTGCTTCCAAGCAGAAACACATATTGAAACACCTTTTACTTTTTATTACTGTTGTAAAGCTGTCAGAAAAATTACAAGAGGTCTCCTTTAAAGATTTCCTGTCCCATACTATTGTGTTGTTTCTTTTACAAAAATTAGTAGAAAGAAAAAACATAAACAAAATGTCAAGAAAAAATATTTTAACTTATTGCTAAGCCCTTTAGAACACGTTTTAAATTGAGGAAATTGTTTTTGAGGTGTACTAAAACCACAGCTGAATTTTAATTTTTTTTTTTCCAGATATATAGAACTTATTCATGTAAACAGAAAGGCCATGGCTATTTCAAGTTAGTTAATAAGAAAGCCCCAGGAACAGCAAAATTCTCCTCTGCACCCTTCTGTCTGTAGAACTTTTATTAAATGCTAGCCCAAGTAACTATTTTTTGTTTGCGAACATGGGAGAATAGAAATGATCACAAGGAAAAGAACCATTAAATAAGAACAAAAATGACTAAAATATGGTAACAATATGTAAGTTATACAAGTTTTAATGATGCACGTTCCAACAACAGTAATTATGCTTCTCTGTAGAAATGTAAGGCAAGAAAAGGGAGGAATCCTGATGAAGGTCTGGACACAGTTGTGAGTGAAATAGGTTTCCACTTGCATTAAGCCAGAAACACTCTATATTTTTAATGTTGTTCTCCAATGTCTGACCAGTCGGCTGTCTGCACATTGCAATTGCCAAAAAAATACAAGTCAGTACCAGATAAAATAAATGGGAGCATCACTGAGATCTAAAGCATTAATAAGTACAAGTGAGCACTGATAAATCCTTCCTTTCAAAGAAGGGAGGATTTTTTTTATTGTTTTGATGCTGGTTGTGCAGGTGGAGAAATAAGGACAGGGAATCTGAAGAGTTTCATCTTAATTGCTGTTGTCTAATTCTGGAGCATATATGACTTCAAGTCTGCTTTACTGGTAGCTTAAGTAGCCCTGGCTCTCTCAGGTTTATCCTTTCTCCCTTAACAAAAACTGCCTGTCTTCTAAAAGGCAGAAAAGGAAGTTATTCTACCTCAAACAATATCTGCCTTGTATGTAGTCAGAATGGAGGAAAAGGGAAAGACTGTAATACCTCCTGCATTGCAGTGTCATCCTGTGTGTGAATGAAGTGACAAAGCCTTAGGAAGGCTGTCTTGCACAGCAGCATCCACGGTTACACATACGTCTTTCTGGGAAAAGACTTACCAAAAAACAGGTAAACATCCAGAGATCCCCCTAGCTACACTGTTCCTGATTCAGGCCAGAATGCCTTTGGCCTCCTTGGACACCTGGGCACGCTGCTGGCTCATGCTCAGCCAGCTGTCAAACAGCACCCCTAGGTCCTCCTCCGCCAGGCTGCTTTCCAGTCACTCTGCTCCCAGGCTGTAGCACTGAATGAGGTTGTTGTGACTCAAGTGCAGGACCCAGAACTTGGTCTTACTAAACCTCACATTGTTTGTCTCATCCCATTTATCCAGCTTACAGAGCCCTCCTACCCTCCAGCAGATAACACCCACATGCAGCTTGGTGTCATCCATGAATTTAACTAAGAGTAGACTCGATCTGGTCATCCAGTTCACCAATACCAATCAGCACCACCTGACAAGATCAATCAGCACCACCTGATAAGCTCAATGTTAATAATGATGCACAGGCGACGGATGAGGTAATATATCCCATTATATTAATACTGCTCAAGTGACTAGTTCTTGTTGCTCTCATTGAAACTTTTGTTCCCGCTTTCTTTGTAAAATTTGTGCTATTTAAAAAAAAAAAAAAAAGAGCCATTGGGTAGCAGAATATGTGAAACTATTATGTTCATAGAACTGGACAATCTGAATTTTGATTTTAGAAAAGCAGAATATGGATCTTGAAAAACACTTTAAAAATCTACTCTAGGATGTTATTATTTTGCCAAGAAAGGTTGAACCAGATGACCCTTGAGGTCCTCTTCCGATCTGCTATTCTGATTCTACCATGAAATCTAGCAGAGGAATAGTAACCTTAATGTTTGTTTGTAAACAATGTTTAATTTTACTCATAAATGTTAATTAATTTGAATAATCTCTCAGACTAAAAGTCTATCAGTTATTTTAAACACAGTGTCTTTCATGCCGTTTCCTCCATAAATCTAGGATTTGGCTTGCGTTTCAAGCAAAAATTTTATCCAGACTATGGATTGTTTTTCCTTTAGGAAAAAATTTAGAATACACAAATGATACATTGCCAACATAATTTTCTCTGAAATCTGTCCGTTAGCTCAAAAGGAAGAATTAGCATTGTCCTCCTGCTTGGCAAAGGAAATTAATTAGGATCAGAAACTTTGTTGTCTTAACTATTACAGAGCTTCCATAATTACAGCATAAAAAATCACACCCCACAAACACACACAAAATCCATTAATGAAAACAGAATCCATACAATTTTTTTGGCCTGAAAACCATTGTTTTTCCCAGCCTACTCAGAAAAGAACAGTATGTATGCCTTTCATCCCGTATTAGCTCATGCACAGTATCTGGATATTTTGTCAAAAAGGATGGCAAGCAGAGTGCAGATGTTGCAGCTCCCTTCAGACCTCCTATAGGACGAACATTTAATCTCAAGACACATAGATCCCCAGAGGACCAATGAACTGATAGTAATGTCCACTGTTATCACCCAAAGGTGAAGATTCCTTCTTTCAGCCAACAGCAGTAGCAAACTGCTGTCCTCTTAATCAAAGAAGATGCAGGGACTAAGCTATGAGCCACCTGAGCACCACCCAAACTCCAGGCTGCAATCCTCTTTGATACGCTACAACGAGTTCTGTCCTTTACTTTAGGTAGTGTGTGCTCTCCAGATCTGTGCACTCCCATAGCAGCAAGCAGAAAATAACACCTCTGATAAGGACATCTCTGTTTCTGAAAGGTTCTGGTGCTCACAGCTTAGCTACATTTAAATTAGTCAAGCACTAAACTATGAAGATTTCTTTCAAAAAAATAAAATTATCCATTTAGAAAGAAATTATGTCCTGGAATGTCAGTTAAAAATAAGTATGACAATTACAAACATTACAGAAGGAACAAAAAATACAATGTATTGAAGAAATAAAATACATTCTGACAAATAAATTAAATACGCTTGACAAAGAAATGAAATACAGTATCTGACAGCAATTTAAGTAGGGCATCAAAAAGTACAGTAAAATGGGCTACAATGTAATCAACTTTGACCCACTGAAAGCAATTAATGTGATACCAGAATCATCTGGGTTTATGACAAAATTTAACCTCTGACCCAGAGAGAAAAAAATAATGACCAGAGTTTCTGAGGTCATAAAATAATTCAAGTCCTTAATACTCTGTGAGGGACTGTGAAGGTTCAATTCATATCAAAGTCAGAGAAAACTCAGGTCATTTAGGGCTAGACACTCAAAGGTACTTAAGGACTTAACCCTCCTTCCTCTCCCACCTCCAGCAGTGCTCATGCTTTTGCGTATCTGATCATCAAAATCATGTGAGATTAAGTTCTCTACCATTAGTAAAATTTTATTAGCAGTAGGTAACAGCTTGACTGCTGTTGGATGGGTAATAGGAGACCTGTACTTGACTGTTGTTTCATGCACTTGTCAAAAAATGAAATGTGAAAAATTACCTGTTGACCAATGCACCCTTGAAATATCTTATTTTTTTCACTTACCAGATTATGTTACAGATACAACTATGGTAATGACTAAACTACACCAAATCCCTGTTCTGAAACTGACTTACGTTGGGTTTATAATTTAAAAAATAAGTGAATATGGACATTTTAAAATTAGTGTGTTCATACAGGGACAGTATTTTCTGTTCTGCCATTGCAGTGCAGTGTCTTTCCTTTTCTTTCTCTGTCCATCAACAAGGTCTTTCAAAGAGGAAAGTTGAAAAAAAAAGCCTGATCTATGGAAAACACAGTGTGCTTGGCACCAAGTACACAATTAGTAGCACTATGTAGAAACTGTTTCTCTTATTTAGAGAACATGATGCACTTCAGAAGGCATTAGCTAATCTTTAGTTTGACACCTTGCTCAAGTGCCTCACTTTTTTACAAGAGCTTTCTGAATATATTCTGCTTCCAGATTTGTCACTGATAACCTCAAGTCATTTTGTTTCCTTGTCCTTTTGTTTCACTCTAAAAGGAATGAAAAGAGATGCCACAAGGAAGCTTGATGAGATGATAACATATTTGCAGTTTATTTTGAGACCTTTGGAAATAGAATTTGTTTCTCACACTAATTCACATTCTTTATCTTTGAGTACTTTGTGCTTGAAATATTCACCCACTCCCACATTATTGCTGGAAAAGTCCTCATGTAGGTCAGTACTTCTGGGGTCACATTTTAAAGATAATACCTCGGACCCAATGATTTGGTTTCTGCAGTGATATTTGGTTATCTGGTAAAAAAATTGCGTCTGTAGGACTCTTTCCTGGTGTAAAACCTTAGCAAGAAAACCTGATAAAGCTGTAACTACCTCATGTTAAACCACATACAAATAAAGTGAAGAGAGAGGAAATGAGCAAGACTAGTCCAATTATTTTTTTTTGTCAAACCAGATCTCTGCTGCACACCATCTGAGATTTTAAGTGTTAAAATAGCACCTTATTTTGGGGACAGTCAGATGTAACCAAAAAAATTCAAATGTATTGGTTAGCTGAGCTTACGTATAAAACCAAACCAAACCAAAAATATTCTGAAATGTGTTACATACATTACATCTTTGGATAATGAAAGAGAAATAAACATTTTCACATTATTCCTGTGCTAAACTTGTGAATCAAGCAAGGTAATCACAAGTCAGATTTTCTCTAGGCCTCTGGGTCAAAATTGCTCCCAGATTAACTGAGCCTTGGCACAAAAATCACTTCTTTGTGCAAGTCTGAAAATGGACATGCATGCCACAATTCTTTTGTTTTAAAAAAGATCTCTGTAATTGTTACTTTTAGTACAAGAAACATAGAGGTCAACTTTTCTCTACAACATGTTCACCAGTGCTGCTTAATCCAGGTAAGAATTTCTCAGAGCATCCAGAATTCCACAACTGAGCTATTTCTTTCTTTTGTTCTTTGCCTAGACAACTAGTTCACTTCTTCCTTAGCTAGCTCCATAGTTTGAAAAAATAATGTCGGACAGCAGGTAGTCATGTTTCTCAATAGGTGCTTTCTTTTCTGCCAAAAAATAAGAGTCTACACACAAAAAATAATTAGTGAGAGACCCTTTCAATAGCATCTCATGTTTCTGAAAGGTGATTACTGAACACTCTCAAAACCTCATTAAAAATTCCCATCACCAAATTAATTTGAAAGTAGTAGTTTGTTATAATAGCCACCTCTTGGTCAAATATGTTCTGTTTAAGAGCATATTCTTCAAATGTGTCATTCTTAAACCATGAACAGAAATTTCTCATGCTGCCCTTCTCAGTCTCCCATTCAGTATGGAAGCAAAAGTCAGGAAAGAGGACAGGTACTGTGATAGAGTTCACAGGTGCCTATACCTTCACAGAGAACTTACAGGTAAGGCAGTAAGAGTCTCTTAAAATTCTTTGAAAAACACCTGTGATATAACATGGAGAAGTTGGATATATTTTGCAAACAGTCTACAGTAGAAGTAATGTCTTCTACAGCATTGTTATAGACTATTCTGAATGAATATTCTGATCTGCACAATAAAAATTCTTACCAGCATCAGAAGCTGTGTTTGTGTGACTGTATATATCAAGGTTTAATTTAAATAAAACTTCACTCAGGTAATTTGCTATACTTTTTTTCAAGGTGTATTGATAAGTATGATATATTTTTCTCCTTTTAATGTTACATTTGCCTACCATAGTTAAAGAACAAGTAAAAAAACATTATTTACATTAAATTTTTAAGCTTTTGTTTTGTTTCGTTTTTTTCAGAAAAATCTGGTGGCGTGTCTCATAAATTACACAATCAGAATTCATCAGACTACACAGAATAGTTTATGTAAAATAAGGTATTTATTCAGCTGGCAGAAAAGTAAGCAAGCTTACAGAGAAGCAGAAATTAAGGAAGATAGTGGGATGCTGATAATTGCAAATGTAAGAAAGGAGTGTATTGGGGAAATATAAGAGGTACTTTCTATTATAAAATCGTACTGACATGGTGTTTTAACCACTTGTGTAGGAGCAGCATAAGCCAACATTCCAGACTTATTTTTTCTTGATTGTTAGTAGTTATTTCTTCCTGGTTTTAATTTTAGCCCACATATTTGAATGGCAATACTTCAGGGTAAAAACAAGAGCCCAAAAATATATTTCCATATGGATTAAACCTGGTATTAATGTCTGTAACGTACATTCTTAAAGCTAATCACATTTTGCACTTCAAGACATTTTCAATATTTATTCTTGAAAGTATATTTCTCCTTCAAAATACTTTATCTGATAGACAAGTGGAATTCCAGTTTCATAATTGTTGGCTTCTTGGATCAGTGTCTTGGTCTCACTTCACTGTCCCCTTGAAGTCCCTCTACAACAAAATGTAGAGGAAAACAAGTTAAGATTTCTGATCTCCTTTACATCTATCATGTAGGCTCAAGATGTTGCATGAGCTATGATATGTATGTATGTATGAGTATGGACACTTTAAGCTGCACATAAGAATAGCCAAGGATGTATCCAAAAAGAGGATCAATGATCAATTAATTTATTTCCTTGGCTGGCTTTTTATTTTTCTTTAATGTATATTGCAATTAGTTTAATTAAGGAGCAGAAGAGCAGCTCAGAATTTAACAACTTGTTTAAATAGTACAAGATCTTTTTAGATTTCCATTCCAAGCCAACAGCTAAACCAAGATTATGTAATGAGCTATTGACAAGAATAAATCCTGTCAGTAAATGTTTTTCTATCTTCAGCTTTCTCATAAAATATCAAAGACCCAAGGACACACAAATTGTTCTCAACAGTTGCTGTTTATTAATATATTAATCAGTAAGACGAGTGAATAAATCATAATATTGTAAGAAGAAAAAGCAGAATTTTATATAAATACTATTACATCTTGAAATTGAGTAATTCTTCCTTTTCACTTGGAAGTTTGTTATTCTGCTAAATACATGTGCACCTTAGAATAGGAAACAATGAAAATTATTTGTTTTTAAAATATTGACAAAGTGAGATAATGATATAATATTGTAATTACACTGCCACAACAAAGAGCAGCATTATTTTTGATATAAAAGCAGAGGTAATTCTTTACATTCTTTCCTTGAAAGCTCTTTTTAAAGCTTTAATTCTCTCATTGAGAAAGCAAAAGTCTGACTTCTGTCAGGAAATTCAGTTGTGATGTTTCCCCTTCTACATGGTGTTTTTTCTGTAGTTTGTGTTCAGAGGAGATAACTGCCATCCTTTTCAGAATAGGACAGTAGGTAGCAATCAATATTTCCAAAAAGGCTTAGGGAACATATGCTTTTGTGTGTCTTATGGTGTCTTTTGATACTGTTGAAGAGTGTTTGTTCTCTTCAGTAATCTAGCCAGAGACTTGACCCTATCATTTCTTTAAAATGAACGACTTCTTTAATTCTTCTTTTCTGAGCAGTGCTGTGTTTGAGAGTAAATGCTTTGGGCATAATGTGTTGACTGAAAATGTTCCTGAAACTCTGTGCAAAAGAACTGCTTCGTATTGTTGGCTTTGTGACATGTTCAAGGAAAAAGAACTTTAAATCCTTTGCAAATACATAGAATTGAATAAAAAATAATGGTTAAAAAAGAGTTCCCAAAACACCTAGCTCCACTTCAGATTTATTTCTCAAACTGTAATTTAATCATCGGTATTTTAAAGAATTCTTCTTCCTCTACTGTTGTGCATAAACGCAGTTATGAAATGCTAATGCAGAGTAAATTACTAAAAGTAGAAAACTGTTGTACTGTAGATGTGCTGCTTCTAGCACCAATTTGTCTTATTTAGAGTTAACCAAGATACTACTGTATGGGTCTGTACTATGCATCTTAAGAAATCACTTAGTATATTGAAATGTTGAAAAAAAAGGTATTTAACACCAGCTGTATTCTTATATCAGTACCTTATCTAAATGTGATTTTTATGTTAAGGGTTAAGGTCAAGGATATCAAATCTGGATGTTAAAATATGTGTCTAAAAATGAAGTTTGATTTCTCAAAACTACCTTTCTGAGTTAAATGGGAGAGGCAAATATTTTGTAAAATTAGAACAAAGCTGCCTATTCTTGCCTGTCTGTAATATGCAGAGAACATGACCTTCAGTAGGTAGAAGGTAGAATTTCTATTAGTTCAGTGTTGTACTATTAAAAAAAATTATTTTCCTTAACATATTGCTTTTAAATATGACAGAAACTAACAACTATAGTTTGAAAATGACTAGATGTTAACTCTTGCTTTTCTTTTCTCTGGGCAGTGTCTTCCTCACTACCAAAATTCTTAGTGTTTAAAATGGAGTCTTTGTTGAAGCAGTCAGGTTAATATACGTCCTTTTTAGAACTCAGCATGGGGGTTTGTTCTGCTTGTGCACATATGTACATTTATTCTGTTATAGAGGGAAAAGTTTATTAATTTCTGCTTCCCACAAACTGAAAAGAAAATACTATCTTGTATGTAACACAGAATTAAAAATCCATACAAGCTGCTAAGACAACATCTTACAAGGTAAAACAGCTTTGAAATGCATCTGCTTTGGACAAAGCAAAGTTTTTACTGAAGAATGCTTTCTAACCAAGCGTGCCTTTGAATGATTTTGCCCCTTCTGGAGCAAATGTCCTCTGTGGATCCTGAAGGGTACCTGACCCTGAAGTGATTTTACCTGCTAGATCTTCCTAGTGTGTGTTTGCTTGTGCAGCATTTCTGTAGTTCTACAGTGGCCTAGTGCATGCTCATCTGCTTAATGACTGTTACTAGTATCAGAACTGACATGATCTTAAATTTCACCCAGAACTCACAGTATCCAATGTTTTTCTAGTTCACTGAAAAATTACCTCTGTCCAACTTAAACTGAAACCAAATTAAAACCTGGGACAAAACAGCGCACACTGTAAATGATTACATTTCTATCAAAGTTAAAAAAGAATATTTTAGATAACCTATTCATAGGAAACAGTGTTCTTATGATCACTTTTTTTTTTCCAAGAGTACAGTTACCTCACTCAGCAGATGTTGCTGAGTGTTCTTTGATGTTCTTATTTTTTTCTCTCTCCCTTCAATATATCATGTCAAACTTTATTTAATGCACACTATCCAATATTTGCACTGAACAAAGTATATAAATTTTCTTCCAGGAGTTTCTGCAGTGATCTAATTTTAAATTTTGTTTTTTTAAAACATTTATGACTGATTTAATGTCCTTGTAATACAGATTGGTATTATTATAATTTCAAATTCATTGCTAGGAAACTGGGGATTCAAGGCAGCCAATGTCAAAGTTTTTTGTTTCCTAATGTAAGGCATCCATATGGAATCTGATATTTCTACTGTTGGTACTGCGCAGAAACAGCACCAAGGATATTAGGGTATGGAAAATATTCTGCCATCTCGTTAAGCCATCCAGGTTGTCAGCTGTTTTTCCATGCACTGTCACAGAGTCACATAATCAAAGAATATCTCACTGGAAAGGAACCTTAAGAATCATTCAGTCCAACTCCCTGCTCCTCATAGGAAAACCTAAAACTAAACAATATGATTTTGTCCAGGCACTCCTTGAACTCTGTCAGGTTTGGTGCCATAACCACTACTCTGGGATGCCCGTTCCAGCGATCGACCACCCTCTCAGTGAAGAACCTTTTCCTAATGTCCAATCTGAACTTCTCCTGATGTAGCTTCATCCCACTTCTGCATGTCCTGTCTTTGGTCACAAGAGAGAGGAGAACAGCACCTCCCCTTCCTCTGCCTGCCTTGAGGAAGTTGTAGACTGCTGAGGAGACCTGTTGTCAATACAGGCCATGTAGATCCTTGCCTGAGTATGCCTGTTTTCTTTGTCTCCAAAGCTGTTCTAAAATGCTTGAGTTTATGCCATATTAACTTTCCCTAATAACACCTTATTAACTGGTTGTCCTAGTTAGAACAGCTGGGACCAGTTCATCACTGTGTGGATGTAACCCAAAACTGTGTATTCTACAGCCTTCCATGCCATTTTCCAGAAACTGTTATTAATAGACCATTTACAGCAACTACAAAGAGCACACCTGACCCCTCAGGCTATAAGCTGGGTGTTAAGAGGCCTGTGAGATAGGAGGATACTCCTGCCCTCATACCCATTGTGGAACTCCCCATCCTGAGGGAAGTACTGGGCATTGCTGCCTGAACCTGAGGATATATAATCTTGGGTGTCTTGGGACTTTGGTACCGCTCATGGGATCCAGAAAAGGACTGTGACCACCACTCTCAACTGGATTGCAATGACCACTTTCAACCAGACTGCAATCACCACTCTTGACCAGACTGTAACAGCACTCTCACCAACAGGTTTTCCCTCTCCTTTTAGTTTGAACTCAGGGGGCCCAACAAACACCACTGTTCATGCCCCAGGGTGCTGGGTTATACATTTGGGTTTTGTGGGTTAAAACCAATTGTTAGTCTTTGTATTTATTGTATTATTTTTACTAAATTGTTATTCTGACTGATGATCTTTCTTTTGAGCTGGGTTCATTTCCCCTGCCAGTTTATCTTTAAACCAGTGCACTGGTGTTCAGGGAAGTCCACTGGCTTCTGTGGAACATGTAAGTCAAACTGAGTATCCGGAAAATAAAAAAATACCAGGAGCTTAAAATGTAACATCAACCTACAGAAAGACTCAAAGTGTTTGATTAATGAGACAGGCAACTAAAAGACTGTATGTGTAATTTGAGTTCTAAAATTTACAAAACTTTTCCAAAGATCTCCAGAGGTGCAAAGGGTCAGATTCACACAGGCTGACCTTCCTCAAATTTTCTGTAGCTGCAGAAATCACAATAAGCTGGCAAATTCATGCTATATATCTCTAAGGATACATAGAGCCCATACCATTCGGCTCTTCCCCTTTCAGTCACAGTTCTTCATTTTTACTTCTTCTGTTGGTTTAATCGATTCTTTCATGGTACTTTAAGTCATTTTTCTGTTGCTGGGGTCCCAAAGAAACACAAAACTGGTATGAATTTCATGACTAGCTCTCCTCAATATATAAAGAATTTGAATTCTTTGACGTTTGAAAGCAGTTTCTTTCTTGGCATATTCTAGAAATGGTTGAAAAGAGGATGCTATTTTCCACAGAAGAACAAGATTGATTTATTTTTTCACAGTGTTTTCCTCATTATTACAATCTCAAGAAAAATCACTGTATCTTAAAATAGATATAATCTGTATAATCTGAACAGAAGCTTTTTTAAATTTCTGCTTCTGAACCTGCAAGCATTGTTTCTGTGTATAAAAAGCATGATAACACTGATTATAATAGAGGGAATTGTTTAGATTTATTGCTGTTGAAGCAGTTTTGTAAGCTATAAGGGCTATCAAAAATGTGTACAGCTGCACACGATTTAGCAATTACCAGTGTCCAAAGCATCTATCTCTGGCAGATGTTTCAGAAGCTGCTAAATTTAAATTACATCAAAAAGAATCTTGAACACGAGTCTTGTGAAATGTAAAATTATTAGCTTAACTTCTACGGTGTTTAAAAGTTTTTGTTGGTTTTTTTTTAATAAAAATGATTGAATAAGCAAAAATCTGTTATATCAATAGGAAAATTAAGTAGGATTGTATGTTCATGCCAATCTGTGTTTGAATAGTGTTTTCTTTAAATAAATGAAATATTATACTTTGAGGTTTTATGTACTTAGCTGATGTGTCTATCCTTAAATACTATAAACCCTCTCTGTGATTCTGTTTTACTGTCTCTAAAGTACTTAAATATTTGTGAATAATTCTGGCAAACTCCAGCCCCAAATAATAATTTCAGACTATATTCAAGACACTGTGTACAAGTCTCATGCACTATGACCTTTTCACAAAAAAATAAACAAAAAATAAAATATTGAAACAGGAGCCAATATTTCCACTACAACTTAAATTTACTAATGGTATTAATGTAAAGTTTTATGTAGCAATAAGGTGCTAAAAGACCAATGCAAGATAATTTGGCGTTTTGAGATGGACAATTTGCCTCTTAATTCAGACTATTTTGTTCCTTATGCTGATGCATCTTTTCATCTTCAGTCAGGGACCTAAGTGAAAATGTGTAATAATACTGTTTGAAGTGGGAGTGGGGTGAGGAGAGCGGTGTTTTGGTTTGTTTGGGGGTTTTTTTGTTTAATTTCTTGTGGTTTTTTTGGTCAAGAATTGCTGATGATTTTCCTGAAGGTGTCATAAAGAGCAGAAAGGTGCTCTTAATTACTTTCATTTTATTCCAGTGTCATGAGGTAACTTCTATTCTTCATGTGTTCTTACCTGCAAATTTTGTCGTTTCTGTTTGCTGAGTTAAATCCAGTTAACACTAACAATGTTAAGTAAGGTTTATCAAGGAAATTATACAGTAGTACTGCCAGAAAAGAACTTTAAAAAGTTTTTATAGTCCAGTAAGTCTTTGGAGTTGTTGTTAATTTACGCTAAACTAACTACAACCCTGCGTAGGCTTTTAATGTATTTTAGGGCAGTAGAAAATTTTGAAGGTGATAGTGAACAGTAAAATAATTTACTGTTATATTTAGATTTTTTTGGCATTTGTAGTATTTAATGGCTCCAAGTACATTATTACATTCAGTACTGGACGTGCAAGTGTAGAAGTCAACCATTTTCAGGTCAATAAAAAATGGAAGGAAATGACATAAATTTTTTTATCCAATGTAATTTTCAAATTGTTGACCTGGCTTCCATCTGGATATTAATTTCTGAATAATAGAAAGGTAGAAAGAGTGGAAAGGAATTAGTTTCAAAAGGATTTTAGAGTACCTTTTTCTTATGATTCACTAGTATGGGAAAAGTGTAACCTTAGCTCTAGATTGCATCTTTTAGAGGACAACTTTTAAATGAAAGAATTGAGATAAAGCATATGACCAATTAACCTAACAGTGCTACATTGAGCATGATCTCTGGTTTTTTTCAAAAACTGTCAATTTATTAATTTTCTTGTCTACAATGGACTTTCTGACCCTATTAACAGGGCACTCAGACCATTTGCATTAAACCATCACTATCCATTTTATTATGAGCTATTGTAAATTTCACATGTAATACAGTGTGCAAATCAGGTTTATTTTTGAGCTTATTAGGCTGCTAAAAGGAAAAAAAAAGCACACACTTCAGTATAACCTTTTATAGAATCATTATTGTTTAGCTGTCTGTTTGCAGTCAAGCTCACACTTGATTTAGTCACTTTTTAATTCATTTAGTTACACTTATTTAGTCACTTTTATATTTATTCTGGCTGATATGTAATGAAATTGATTGTGTTCAAAAAGTAAAATATATGTTAAAATATATGTTATTGCACGTGGTATGTTCAATAAAAATATTAAAATTAAGATATAACACCTTTAATTTACATGTTAAAAAATCAGAAGCAGTGTCATTAAAAATGTATGAATTACTCTGAGTTTAACACAGTCCCATATGCAATTAAAAACAGGGAATTTTATAAAACGTATGTTGTAGTTTAGGAATGGTATCCCCCAGTTTAGAGTTCCCACTGAAACACTCCAAATCATTAGCTACTTGCTCACTCCCCAGACCCCTTCTCCTCTCCTCTTTCAGCAGGATGGAGGGGAGAATTGGAGGCACAAAAGCTAAAGATTACAGGTTGAGATAAGAACAATTCAATGGAAGAAAACAAAGAAGAAGACGGACAGTAACGGCAACAATATTAATAACAGAGTATACAAGAAAAGGGACAAACGATTCACACTGATTGCTCACCACATAGAGCCCGATGTTACCCCTGACCAGAAGACACCTTTCCCCCAGACCTCTGCATATAGTGTGAGGTGATATAGAATAACATCCAGGCCCTGGTCATACCACTCATGGCTACTGCAGAAATTAAACCCTATCCTGGCCAAGACCAATGTATGGAGTAAAAACAACTCATATCTTTAGTAGAGTATACATGTCTTGCGTACGAAAATGTTTTACTTCTGTCTTCTTAGCTTCTGAGTTTACATTTCCATTGTGTCTTGCTGTGTGCTATCTTTCACTTTGGAGAGCGAACGTGAGAGACAAAACTTTAATGGACTATATGCACAACTAGCACAAGCCTTCAGCTGAAGTAGATGACTTTAATAGTAATCCTTTGGCTCCAAAGCTATCTGTAGATCCACAGAAACCCTAGGCTAACCTTACTAAAGGATATCTCCTTCATCTTTATTTTCTCTCATGAGTTGCAAAGCTTCTTTAAGGACCATGGTGTCCTTGGTTATGACCCTCACAGTTTAGCCAGTCTCTGCAGAGAAAAGGTGGTAAATAGAACTCTCCAAAACATGGACAAGCAATCTACAGATCTTGCTTTAACAATACCGAATACAGAGAAGGCAATATTAGTTGAAAATATCTAACGAGATTATGCAATTTTCTGTTAAAATATGTAAATAAGGAAAATATTTAAGTATATTAAGACTTTAAAAAAAGATACCAGATAAGATGATAAGATTTCAAGGCTAATTTGAAGACAACATTTTGTGTAAACTCTCTCATAGGTCTTTGAAATTCTAGAATTTATATAATTTAAATTCTGTTTTCACCCTCCTTTATTTTTGTTTTTATTTGATATCAACCTATCTACATATTTTACTTAAATTTGAAGGTTAGACTTCAGAATATTCAACATCTCAAAGGCAAACAAAGAAAAAAATACCAAAACACAACAAACCACAGCCAACCTCTCCCATAAAACTCCTGAGTTTTACCTGTTTTAATATGAAACTAATATATCTGAAAAACACAGACATAAAGTTAAAAATTCTTTATGTCATATTTCCATGTACTTGTTATCTAGCCTGAATGGTGGTGACTGCGGCTTGGTAAGCAATGCTGGTATATCTAGGACTGCATAAGACACATTACGTATGTAATCTGTCCCACAAACTCACAGAGACATTTTGCTAAGTTCCCAACTTATAAGAACACCTGAGAATCTCTCTCAGTTTACCTGTGAAAACTGATCATACTTCTTACTAAAATCAGTTACAAAAGTGTCATCAGGCAGGCTGCAGTACAGATAACGCTGACTAGTTACAGCAACTACAACAGTGTGAACTTTATAGCATTCTCATGAAACTGTGTGAACATCTGCTTTTATTGCTCTCCTACTTCCCAGCTTTTCAAAATGTGAACAGTTTTTCCTATTATGGTCTGTACTAAGCAAAGCCATCAATTTTAAACATCTTTTTCACATGTGCTGCAGAATGAAATAATTTTCTTTTCTCATCAAACAATCTGTATAATTAGAATACTTTTAGCTGTCTGTATCAAACAATTAGTGTATTAACTGCTGAGGATTGGACTATACTAGTGAGCATGTAAGCAAAATTTTATAAATGTGATTACATTGTTGCAAGTGTAATGAACATGAATGGCATTTCTATAGACAATGAATCTTTTTCTCCAGAAACCAACAACAGTTTTCAGATTTTCATTATAGATAGTCAGTTGTTTATCCTCAGGGGATATTTCCCTTTTCTATATCTCAACTTTCCCCTTTAGATTTAAAAGGCCTAATTCTGACCTGACTTATTTAACTTTTAAGCTAGAAGAAATAAATTGATTCAAAAAAAGTTGATTTCTGAAACCATGACTGGTAGCTTACCATGGCTCGGGGTTTTTTAAGCAACCTCTAGCAGTTCACTGAAAGTTAGTCCCTTGTCTTGCTGCTGTGGTTTCTTAACAAAATAGTATGGGATGCACAGCAGCAATTTACCTGAGTTTGTTGACAAGTACTTAACATATTATTCTGAACATTATGAACACATCTGAATTGTGCATGCTAGTTAAACTTAGAGGTCTATATTTTGCTTGATGATAGCTCTTCTAGCTTTCCCTTGCAAACTTAGCTATTCCATCATCCTCCAAAAGAATGAATTTACTGTCTCATCTGTGATAGGTCAGGTCTGCAAGCAAATATTCTTGAAACGACAGCTTTTTCTTGCCATACTGATATTCATAGAATCATTGAATGGCCTGAGTTGAAAGGGACTATAAAGATTATCTAATTCAAATCCTGGGTTGGAAGGGACTATAAAGATTATCTAATTCAAATCCCCCTGCCATGGGCAGGGACACCTTCCACTAGACCAGGATGCTCAAAGCTCCATGCAGTCTGGTCTTGAACACTTCCAGGGATGGGACATCCGCTACTTCTCCTGGCAACCTGTTTGAGTGCCTCACCACCTTCACAGTAAAGAATTTTTACCTAATCTAATCTAAACCTACTGTCTTTCAGTTTGAAACCATTCCCCCTTGTCCTGTCATTACATGTCCTTGTGAAAAGTCCCTCTCCATCTTTCTCGTAGACTCCCTTCAGGAACTGGAACGTTACAATTAGGTCACCCTGAAGCCTTCCCTTTTCCAGAAAGATCAATGCCGATTCTCTCAGACTTTATTAATAGAAGAGATGCTCCATCCCTCTAATCAACTTGATAACCCTCCTCTGGACTCACTCCAACAGGCTGATGTTGTTCCTATGCTAGGGACCCCAGAGCTGGATGCTCTGTTCGATCTCACCAGAGCAGAGTAGAAGGACAGAATCACCTCCCTCAAGTTGTTGGCCAGATTTCTTTCAATGCGGTCCAGAATATCTTTGGCTTTCTTGGCTGCAAGTGCATATTGCGAGCTCCTGTCCAGCCTCTCATCCACCAGCACCCCCAAGGGCTTCTTGGCAGGGCTGCTCTCCATCTGTTCATCCCCCATTCTGTATTGATAACAGGAGTTGCCCCGAATCAGATGCAACACCTTGTAATTCGTCTTGTTACATCTCATGAGTTTCCCATGTACCTGCTTCTAGAGCTTGTCCATGTCTCTTTGAATGGCATCCAGTCCTTCAGGTATGTCAACCACACCACTCAACTTGGTGTCATCTGCAAATGTACTGAGGGTGCACTCAATCACTTCATCTATGCAGTTAATGATGATATTAAATAACACTGGTCCCAGTATAGACCCCAAGGGACACCACTTGTCACTGATGTCCATTGGGACTCTGAGTCATTGATTGCTACCATAATTTGGGTGTCTTGTAAGAAGAAATGCCCACCTACTCTACAGAAATACTGTGACTGGCTCACACAGAGAAACACGTATATCTGTATTTACAGTGGCTTTTTTTCTCTGTATCACTTAACATTCAATGTATTGTTCAATAATTTCAAACAAGATAGAAATTTATGTACATAGTGATTCTACATATGTAGTTTATTTCTATCTTTGTAGGATCTTTGTGGGATCTATGTAAGAAGGAACTCCAAAACATAAAGAGTCATTCAGGAGTTCTTTCATGAATCTTTGAGAAGAACAAGCTGATATTTTCTGTCATGTCCACTCTATGGTTGAAAATACCCTCACCATCTCTAATACAGACATAACCATGTTCTTTTAAGAAAATCCTATTTAGCTGAAATTAAAAGCAAGTCAGATTTTAAAATCTGTGTTAGAACTTCATTCATGATACTTAGAAGTTCTTAATTAGTTGTGCAGTTAGCGATAGCATTTTACAGTCATCATAACTAGAAGAATTTCATACTTGAGATATATTCAACAGCTTTTTAAAGTGCTTTTTTGTGTACTGCCTAGATCATGCTTATGTACATTAGCTGTAGATAAAGGATTTTTTAAATTAATTGCATGGTATATTTTTTATTTAGTATAATGTTTCATATTATTCTCTTTATGATAATGATATCAGAATGTTTAACATTTTCGTCTCATTAGTTTCTTTCTTTTGAATTTTATTGGAAAGTATGTTGAGATACTTTATATTTAGGAAAACATTCCCATCCACGAAAATGTGTTTTTCTTCAAAGTATACAAAATTTCTGGGCTGTGCTTGATTTTGTTTTGTTTTGGTTTTTTTTCAACAGGATTTACCATGCACAAACTGCAGTCTTTAAAGCATATAATGGCTTAGTAAAAGCACTGCAATTTATCACAATAGAATTCTGTGTCCTATGTAAGAAAATTTAATTTCTGATGAGCTAAGAAATGGGTACTCTCTACTATAGTTCATCATTACCTCTGATTCTGTTTAAGGAAAGCTAAATTAATGTTATGAAAACCAGGAGTTACTAAGTCTTCTGACAGTAAAACAGGGTTAATATTACATTGATTCTAAATCCTCTTCTTTACTTCTTCACAAGAAACATGTTTCTAGGCTGTTGGTTTTGAATGGTGTCACAGAAACTTCCCAATACAATTCTGTACCTCTAGACACTGCAAGAGTTTGTAATAAAGGTGATAGTTAATTACCTTCCTAAACTGTTTGCAAACAAATCACACAAGATAAATAGCCTTTTTATGGAGAAAGGATGGATGCAATCAGAGAATAAATGTTTAGGTGAACAATATCCAGAGGTCTGAAGTTAAATTTGGAAACAGGTTGTCAAATGTATCAGTCTAATGCCACCACAAAAAAGATTTTTTTTTTCTCCTTACCAAACTAGACTTAGTGCAATTTTATTGTATTGTCCAAATTGCATGACATCTTAAGATCTTTTGATGGAAGTTGTAGACATCCTTGTTAATAATTTATGTTCTGGGAGATGCTCTAACATTCAAAAAAAAATAGTTCAAGTAACAGATTCCCATTCTAGATGCCAAAAAGGCAAACTGATATTAAGGGAGACTAGGAGAGCTCACAAAAGAGAAATCTGTTGGGATTTTATATATAAAAGTAGCATCTCTTGCTAAGTACATCCCTGAACTATAAATTGTTGAAATATGGGATACCACTAAAAAATTCTTGCTTCTTCTGTAAGAAGGCAAAGAAATTCCTACAGGATACTATAATTGCTGGGCTGGAGAAGCTTCTGATCTGCCCCAGGAATATTCTCCTTACCTTTTTGTTGTACTTGAAAACTGATCTGAAATAGTATTATCACTGTATTTGGTCTGATTAATAATGTAATATTTTTCTTTCTGTATAGATTGCAAACTGAGAACAACAACCATTAAAAATAACAAGAAATCTATAAAAATTATTAACTCTGCTCTCTTACACAGCTCACAAACCAGCCTGAAGAACATCCACATTAGAAGAAGGGTTGTTCAGACACAATATTAGAAGAAATTTTATTAATTTGTCCAGCCTGTCATGAGAAGGTTTTGTAATTTTGTATTTGTAAAGAAGGAAGGTGAAGCAGAAATTTCCCATTATCTGTGACAGAGAAAATGTAATTGGTATGACTATTTCTCACAGTGTCCTTTTGAACTTAAACTGACTGGTTACATGCAATAACAGTGAAAATAAACATGCACAAACTGACACTAGTATTGTTTTAATTAAATTCATCATTCCTGTGTTTCTCTGCCAGGCCATTTCTTCCAAAATAACTTAAATAATGAATTTATACCAGGTTTACTTCTCTATAATAGTGATATTTTTCAGACAATGCAGGAATGTACAAAGAAGTTGGTATAGTATAAATTCCCATACTAGCCTACTGCACTTTAACTTCTTTGTACAGATAATAGTTCAAATAGAAGAATTTTCTTATGTTGGTAGGTTCTGAGTTTCAGTTAGGTTTCAGAAAGTGAACTTATTTATGTCCAGAATAATTCAAAGTTTAGTGAGTCAGACCTCAATAAATCAGATTTCCATGTTCTAACTGGAGTCACCTGAGATATTTCAGGGAACATAACAATATACTGTCCTGATTAAGCAACTATTTTCCCCATCTGATATGCAATTGAATTCAGATCTTGTCCACATAGGAACATATAGACTGTGTAGATCTGATATATTTCGAAACAATAATCCAGTTAGCACTAACTTCAGAGTGCTTAGATATAGAAACCTTTCTTCTCTTTTGCAAAAGTCATGTGGATTTTTAAACTCATTTGGATAAATCCAAAACCAGGTGAAAAACCTGCCTTTAGCACTCTATAGAATTTAGTACAGAGGAAATTTTCTGTAGCACTTATCGCATTCTGGATTTATAGATATAAATTTCATATAAATTTCATATAAATCATAAATTTTATATGAAAAAATTCTCATGAATATGTAGTACAAGTATTATTAAGTATTTTACATGAGAGTCTCCCTACAGATACCAGTAAATAGCTGATTTTTCAAAATCCCTTATGATTCAAAACCAAAAGATTTTTAATTTTTCTTTGTTGTTCAATATTACTGTGAATATGGTTTCTACCACTCCAAGCAGAAGCTGTAGGGATCTGTGGGGCAAGAGGTGTGGGGTGCGGGCTTGGTCCCCTCTCGATGGTGCTGGGTGCCATGGCTGTCTGGGGTGAGTGAGTCTTTGCTCCCTGGTGAGTTGTGGGACTCTGTGATATTGTTAGTGGTGTGGGTCATATTGAGGAAAGATATGAAGATAACACTTTAGGCACCTGATGGTTCACTGAGAAACAATGGGTCTGCCAACCATAGAACCCCGAGAGACAACAGAAGGGGGAACATAACACCAGAAAAGAGGTAGGCAGTGGTAGGGTTTTCTATATAATAATTTTAAGGCTATTGGTACTAGTGATGTTTTTCATTATTAGTGGAGTTATGAGTGCTATTTCAACTGGATTAATAAAAACTTTTTTAGCTTTTGATTAATTTTTTAAGATTAATTGGACTAGCTATAAATTCTTTCTTCCATTTCATTAATATTTTGAGTATAAATTATGTACGTTTTGTCTTAATATAATTATTTATTTACAATTATTTTCTTAGGACATGTATTTTTAGTAAGTCTAGTGCTTCACATAAAGAATTTTCAATTCAACTAAAATATATTTAATGTGAGCAACTGAATATCTACTGTAGAATATGTTATTTTTTATATGTATTTAAAAAAATATCAACTGATGTGAGACATACCTTCTTAAACTGCTCATTTTTATTGATGTTTGTTTTATGTTTCATGATGAGGAAGAATGTCAATTGTCAGATGCATCCAATTCTGTGGGCCCTAACTGAGATTCCCTCTGGCCTTAGTCAATATACACAGTTGGTTAGATTATTTTCCAGTTTATTTGGAAGCTAGAGAAAAAGACAGAATGGTTAGGTGGTGTTTTGCAAAGACAAGCCTATAAACTTAGATGCCTCTCAGAAATGACTGTAACATTATTTGATGAACAAAGAAATCAAATAATTTCATGGACACTTTTTTATTTACTGCACTTCCCTCTATTTTCCCTGCAATATGCTTAGCAGCCCAACATTTATCAATGAAAACAGAAAACATCTTAGTGACTACAAGGATAGATGAAACTGTAACTATGTGGTTCCTTAAATGTGCAGACAAAGCTATTTCTAGTGCATTTTCACTCCTCTGGGAAAAAAAAAAAAAAAAAAAAAAAAAAAAAAAAAAAAAAAAAAAAAAAAAAAAAAAAAAAAAAAAAAAAAAAGGGAAGAACTTCCCCAAAGAATTTTTTGAAGAAGGAACAGTTTGGATTTTTAAACTTCTTTAAGATGCCATCAGTGAATTCAATAAGATGGAATGACTTAATTCTACTCTTAGGAAGTGAGAGGACTGAAGGTTAGGATGGAGGATTAGATATAAAACAGTCAAAAGGGATGAGTTTTTTTCAAGTTTGCAAGAAGCAGTGTGAACAGAAAGCAACAAAGAAAAAGACATTTATTTCTCTGGCACTTTTGTTAATAAATATTCCTATTTTGTCTTTTCACATCTACAGCGTCAGCCCAAGGAAAACATATGGAACTCATATTAAGAAATATCATGTAGTGCAAGTGTATACATGCTAGACATTCATTTGTGAAGCTTCTGCAGACAAAATCACAGTAGATTTTTCAGGATAAAGTAAAGAAAATCTCAGTTAAAGTCCTTGTTTAAGGTCTTCAGGAAAGTAATTCAGTCCTTTTTCAATACATGTGTTTCTGAGATTTGTTTCCGACTATGTCTAGAATTCTTCCACTGATTTATATCTCACATTCAGAAATTCCTAACTCTTTTTAATATATTTAATTTTATTTTTTCAATGCATCAGACTACTTGGAGATTGAATGCAAGCTATTAGAATTAAAGTTGGAAGAGATTTCTGAAAGGTATACAGCCCAGTTCCTGACTTACTGTGATGCCTCCATCAATGAAGTTACTTGGAGTATTGTCTAGTCCAGTTTGGATCTTCCACACCCTTTCTGGGCAGCTGTTTCAATGTCTGACCATTCTAATTTTCTACATTTTTTCCTAATATCTGGACAGAATTTGCCTTGTTGCACCTGATGTTTGTTGCCTTTTGCCCAGTCACAGAAGGGCAAGCTGAAAGAACTGCATATTACAGTTACCCTATTAAATCTGCAGTTCTCTATGACACATGTAAATCTAGAATTGGTATTATTGATATAAAGTTTCACTCCTTATTATAGCTAACAGCATTCCTAATTAAAATCACAGCTCTGGTGATATTTAAATCACATTAAAATTAATAGTCAGAGAATTTCATCACTTCCTGGAGGTGCATCCCCAGCTATGTCTTCTTCTTCAGTGGCTGAAATAACAACAGATGCTTCCATAATCTTCTCTAGTCTAGACAAATCCAGTTGTCTCACTATCTCCTTGTGCAGTGCACTAAGGCTTGTGCACTAATCATATTGGTCAGTCTTTGTTTATCTTGTATTAATATCTCAATGTGTGTCTTGTAAATGGAAGCCCAAACTGAGACTTAATATTCCATCTATAGCCTCATAAAGGCAAAAGAGAGAGAAAAGATTAATTTTCTGTGACATGCCTCTAGGACAGTCCAGTATGTACTTAGTCTTCCATTGTAGGAAGGGACTGTGGGGGTGAGGCTGACTTGCACCTTCCAGATCCCTGGACTCTCCTTGCACTCACTGAAGTCAGGCTTGATGTCTATTAGGAAGGAAACCTCTGCAGGTAAGACACAGAGTCAGAAAAAGCTTTGTTTACTAGATTATGAAAAGTCACCAAACTTTGGCAGGGTTGGGATTATAATCTGTTACTTTTGATGCATATGTTATGTGCAAAATTGCTGAGGGTGCACTTTATCCCACTGTCTATGTCATTGATGAAGTTATTAAACAGTGCAGGTCTCCGTACAGACACCCGAGGGACACTACTTGTCAGGGATCTCCATTGACCACTACCCTCTGAATGCAACCATACAACCAATTCTTTATCCACTTAACAGTCCATGCATCAAATTCATCTCCGAATCAGAAGAGTTTTTCTCACAAAAGAGAGATAGAAACCCTGAAGATTAAGATAAAGACAGTTTGATAAAAGAAGGTAAAATAACAGAAAGAAGTAAGTGATGCAAGAGCAATCATTCACTCACAGACCAGCCTGTGTTCAAGCAATGCCTACTTTGGAAAAGCTTCTGCCCACCCCTGCATTTTAATTCTCAACATGATATTGTACAGAAGAGAAGTTTAGGTCAGCTATCAGAACTTTGTCCTCTTCCTAACTCTTGCCCACTCCCAGCCTATTTGCTGTGGGAACAGAAAAGTCCTTGACACTGTGTAAATCCTATTCAACAAAAGCTAAAACATTAGTGTTTTATTAACTGTTTTGGTCATCAGTCTAAAGCACAGAAGCATGTAGACTGCTGTGAGGAAATTTAACTCCATTGCAGCCAGGTCCAGAGCAACAATCTTGACCAACATGATGGCTTCCCATCCTCTTCTCTGTACTGGAAACAGACTTAACACTTGCTAGACCAAATTTTATTGTATAAGCCTAAAATTTCAACTTTTGTATTGTATATCTTTTGTGTGTATATCTCTCAGTTGATCCTCCAAATGTTCTTAGGATTGCCTATTATATGCCATTCTACAGATTGAAGAAGTCAAAAACTGTCACAATTTTTTTTTCAGCTGTTCTCTCTTGTTGCATTCTATGTCTCTTCTTCTTTTTTTTCTTCCCCCCCCCCTTTTCTCACCAGTTTAATCTGGATGCCAGGCACATAGAATCAGAAATTTACCAGAATCTAAATAATTGATTAAAAAAAGCAGGATAATGTGTGAGTCTCACAGTAGAACTACATCTGTCAACATAGCAAAATATGGAGGCATAAACCTCTATCACATGTGAAGAAAACGAAAACCTGGGGAAGGTAGAGCATATATGTTCATTATGGAAGGGCAGTAAAAACCTGATATTCCTTCTGTGCTTGAACTTGGTAAGTGTCCAGTGCAGCCAATGGAAAACGAAAGAAAATAGCTTAGCTGTCAGAGACTCAAAAATAAGTATAGAAAGAAAACAAAACAAAAAATATTAAAATAAATTAAATTAAACATAAATTCAGTATGCCAAACACAGAGGCTCCAGAAGGATTCTGTTATTGCATGTCTTCAGATCAAAATTTTGTAATCCAGTTTGATCTTAACTGTAGTTTCACTTATGTGTATTTTTCTGTTTGGTGTTTTTTATTCACTAATTTTTATCTGGTGTAATTTATTCTCTCACTATTAATTTTATCATTATCCTAATTAATATCCTAATTAATTAGGACAGTTAACTATAAAAGTAAATAAAACTGTATACTAATATAGAAATGTGGATTTACTTGTGTGATAGATAACAGCAGATATAATACGGTGACTGCAATTTACAGTTCTTCCAGCTTTTATCCTTTGCAGTGTGCTTAAATTCTTTTTTTGATGTTACATTTATTCCAAAATAACCTGGAAATTGAAATTCATGGCACGTCTTTTTGACACAGTGTACTTCCATGTCAGAGATTCTTGCAGAAGTTTGTAGCAGGCTGGTACAGCTGCATCACAGGAGACTTCAGCTGTGACACAAATGACAGTAGGGTTGTGTCCCTGTTTTGAGTCAAATGAGGGATTAGATTTGCAGGATGAATTTTGGTGGGAGAGTAACAATTTTCAGTCTCTGCACAGAAGCATGGATTTATTTTTTTTATATCTAGCCCATAGCTCTGAAGTCTCAGAAACAAAAGTCGTACCTAACCTTGTTAGTAAATCGACACCTAGGTTATGTGCTGTGGCTGAGCAGCCTCAAGTAGAGGCACAGTGACACCATTTAGTGTGTCTCTTAGGCAGGTATGTTGCTGTAATTGTAAACAAAGATGGAAATGTTTGCACTGTGCTATATCACTGCAGATATGTCGTTTCTGCTACCTGAGAATTTTCTCCTAATTTTATTGCTATTTTCTACCCTCGTATCACTAAATGACAAGTAACCCAAAAAGTCAGAATTTTGAAAAATGAAAAATGGTTTGAAGATACTGTCCTTGAAAAAGCTTAATAGGATCTGATTTTCAGAGGGAGCGCTTCTTTGGTTTGGTGTATTCAAAACCATCAATAACTTAGAAGATCAAGTCTTTTCTCAGAAACAGTCCTGCCATGAAAAATTCACTTGCCATTTGAAGTGTCCTCTCATACATAAGGTTTCATATTGCTTATATTTGTCATATTTGTTCAGTCTTTTAATAATTGTTAATTTGGTTCATATTTTAATCTACTAACTGTAAACAAGTAAGAGTTTATCTGAAATATAGTATTTCTTAGACTGTTTCTAAAAAAAAGACTCATGGGAAATATTGAGAGTCCCCACGAAATCCTCACTTCTTTTATTTTACAAATACAAGTACACTTGGGAACAGAAACAGAATTTGGTGTATCCATCTCAGCTCAGAAAAATAAGGTATGAGGACACCAAATGTGTCTGTAAGACCATAGTATAGAAATATATGAACAATGCCGTGCAAGTACAAAATCGTGGAAAATCTTAAACACAGTGTCTATTTTTAACTGAGCAGTGCAGTTCTGTAACAAAGTTTCTTTCCGGTGGAGAAGCAGAAATCTCGAGATCTTAGCATTATTTTCATTTGGATGAACAAGTGAAATATGAATAAAAAAGACATTAACTCCTTATTTTGAGAAAGTAATTTCTGAATAACTTAAAAAAATATTTTTAACTCTGCTTTATCTGCTTTATGTTTTTAATATTTTCTTACAATTTTAATTTCTATTGATTTCCTTATACAAGTTCTGTTAGTTGTTCTGTTTAGTGAGAATTGTTCTATCAGGCTGTGAGAGGTTGTGTAAGCAGCCTGCTGAAACAACAACAAAATAAATTAGCAAGAAAGAAGTAATGTTGATGTGGCTTTTAGTAGGAATATTTCAAATTAAATTGAACTGTAGAATACTAGAATGAAAAGTTTAAGACAAGGGGGTAAGTTAGGAACTTTTGAGTCAGTTTCTTATATTTGGATTAAATAAAATATGTTCAAAATATTTTAGCACTACCAAAGTGTCTTAAGTATTTAACTAAGGATTTAATGAGTAAATATTGTGCCTTGTAAGCCCATTAATCTTCTGCAAGATGATAGTTTTGAGTTCACAGAAATCATTACTCAGGGGAAATAACTGCTTTAAAGCAAAATTGAGATAAATAGTTGTACTTAAGAAGAGATGTATTAATATCATCATGGAACCTGTTACCACAGTTTTTGTATTTCAGTGATCTCTGCAGAGAAACATCATTTAGGACAATCATCATCACATCAGGATAAAAACTTAATACAATACTACATAGGAGTTCTGTATGACATATCCTTATGCACCAATCTGGTACATAATACAAATGATTGCTTTATATTTTAGTTTTTTTATATTTTAGCGTTTTTTCTTGTGGTAATACTTTATATCCATAATAAGGATCCTTCTGATTGTATAAGAAAGTTCATTTCATCCTGTTGGGACAAAGTATTATGACCTATTTTAGTTAATTTTTTTCTTGCAGTCAGAGGATGTGATTCATGATAATTTTTTTAGCTTCAACATAACTACTTGGAAAATAGAATTAATCTAGCTTTGTTTAGAAATAGGTCTCTTATTAATTTTTTTCCTATGCTTTTAGACAGAAGTTAGCTATTATTTCAGAAAATCATCCTTATCCTTAATGAAAATTACAGTAAATTTAGAATGTAAGCTGTCATGAATTTTGTGACAAAAACAAGATAGTGTTTTTATCTAAGTGAAATGTTGTGGAATATAGGGTAGAAACTGATAATTCAAAATAACTAATACAGAAAAACATGCTTTCAATATCAGGGAAGAGTTTTCATTTGGTTTGACTTTTCTAGAAAATTATTTTTAGTTGATGAATCACTTGTTAGAGAACCATTGTATTCATTCTTTACATATAGGTTTAACAAATTCAAGTAAGTATTCCCTGTAGCTATTAGTGTAGGTCTTCTTTTGTGTAAAAGAAGATATGTGTGCATTTAGAGACAGCAGTTCAACACAGTATTTAAATTTATATTTTAAAGATTTGAGCTGTAAATACATGCTTTATGTCAGAGTTTGTGTGAGTAAATGTAGTCTGCATTATTACTGCTATGGCATATCCACCTGGAATTCCAGCTGGGAAAGTTGTCACACAGCATAATTCAGCATTCCCCTGGTGGAAGGATTATTATTTTCTGTTATACTGTACAGATTTTGAAGCTATTTTATTAAATCTAAAATAATAGGAAAATAGGTTTCTGAAGTAGATGTCTTTGGTACACCTGAAAACAAAGTATAAAGCCATTCAAAACTGAACAAAAGTTATTAATTTTGATTCTGTTTAAAGGTTTACAATATTTTTATTAATTTAAGTGCCTTTAAATTTCCATTAAAAAACTTCAGCTTATGTTGTATCTGGTAAGCTGTGTTGTCCTGGTTACTCCTTCTACAGATATACCTTCATTTTGCTGAGTAGATATTGATCAAACAAATAATATAATACCGAAATGATTGAAAAATAATGATAAGCCAACTCATATTTATATAAAATTTAATATGTGTAAAACCAGTTGAATATTGTAGGCATACATTTCTTAAAGACAATAGTTCAGTGTTATTTTTAAACAAAATCATATCATCTTACAAAAGGATTTCATGCCTTTTTCAAATGCTGTGGAATGACAGCTAGTTTTAACCTCTCTCTAAAACTCTTTATGACAAATCCATTAGAATCACTGCTGCGATGCTTTTAAAGGTGTATTTCTAGCCAACCAATCACTTTGTATCTTCAGATGGAAATTATCAGAATGACTTGATTTGAACATGGACTCTCCTCAGCTGATGGTACCCATTAGACCTGCTGGACAAGCATGTCCTTTCAGCTTAATGACTGTAGTCGTGGTCCATCTCAGCAGCTGTCAGGTGTCAGCACCTGCTTCACTTAAGACAGTGTCTGCATTGTACTTAGTAAGGGACTGCAGACTCAGTAACTTCAAAAAAAACCAAAAATCAACAAGTCAAGTTTTTATTATCACATCCAGCTTATGGTATTTCACTTCTTTGACATAGTCTTCTATGAAAATGAAGCATCGTGGTGACTTGGGAAAGGTCCTGAGGTCTGAAAAAAAGCAAAAATCACTCGTTTTCAAGAAGGGCAAGAAGGAAGATCCAGAGAACTATGTGCTGGCCAATCTCACTGTGATGCCTGGGAAGGTGGAAGAGCAAGGCTACAGACAGGATCAAAGGTTCTGCCTCCTGGGGACATCCTTAGTGGAAGCAGCCCCAGATCGCCTGGCACCAGGCTTTCAGCCTTGGCGGGGTGCTGCTTCCACAACTGCACTGTGTGTCCATTGCCTTGTGGGCCCAGATGATGACCTTGCCTCCCTGACAGTTACTCTCTCCCATTTCCCTTCCCAAGAACAGTCTTCCCCGCAGGCTACATACTATCTCCCTATGATTATGGGGACAAGTTTGCCATCCTCATCTTCCACCTCATCTTTTCCATCCTGAAGCCAAAGCAAGAAGTTGGAGTGTGGGTCAGAGCCACCTTTCTCCTATCACCTTAAGGGCATGCCAGAGAACTGTGCCCTGCTCTATGCATACACAGAGCAGCATGAGCCCCAAGCAGGAACCTCAGTTCCAAAAAGACCATGTTTGGCATCCCACACAAAAGAAAGGGTGAGGTCCTTGGAAAGCTCACAAAACCCAGCAAAAGAGAGGCCCCACAGGGAAGTCTGAGCCAGTCTGGTCACAAAACGGCAAGTGTGGGCTGCCCCTTGCCTCCTCCCAAGACCCTTATGATACCCAGTGCTTCTGCAGGATCCAGACAGCTCCAGATCAGTCCCCACAATCCCCAGACAACACAGGGCACAGAAGCAGCGAGGGAGGTTCTCAAACCCACTGATTTTAAACTGATCTTAAAAGAATTTTTTTCTCAGACCAATGAATTTGTTTGTGTTTGTAGATAATTCCTGCCAACTAGAAAAAAAAATGCATCTCATCAGTGTATTAAACATTTGCTTTCTGTGAACTATTTCAAGAATTACAGTTTTTAGCAGGACTAACACCCAAACAGTAGGGGAAAATTGATTTCAAGTTAATATCTTAAAAAACAATAAAACTAAAGGGAAATGCCTGAAGGATATGTTATGGTAAATATGTACTAAGCAGCCTTGGACTCTTTTAATAATGCCTTTACTGATGCAACTATTGATTAGTAACTTTAGTAAAAAAAATACTGATATTTTATTTACAATGAGAGAGGTATTTAAGTGAAAACAAATGAAACCGTGACAAATGTAGAATTCTTAAGATACAAAAGCATCACTTTCAACTTCCTACAAAACTTTTTCTAAATTCTACTTCCCTAGCTGATCTTCTCTTTGCAACTGTAATCATAGGTCCACTGACACAATGGTTACTACAATTACTACAGAATGTGTGGTAACTGTAACAGTACACCAAGGGTGTTACTCTACCCTTGTACATTCACACAATTTATGCTCCATATTATTTTTAAAGAAGAGTTGATACTACAAGTGAGCTGCATTCTTGTGTCTGTAACCTTCTGTGCTAACGTCTTGTTTCAGAAGAAGACTTCCAAGATGTATATCACTCAGCTAACACTCACAACTAAGCTGCCATGCACTATTTAATATTAGAGTGGGAGAGAAAATTACTTGGTAGGAGGGTTAGTTCCAAACACTTTGTTAAAGAAGATGCTACAGCCCATTAGCTGCAAACAGCTAATGAAGAATGCCCTACACAGAATCACATAGTAACTATATAGCTTTGCTATATTATGTAGCAGGTGTATAGTTGTATTATTGATAAGGGATTGATATTGATATTTATAAGACTAATATATGTTTTATATTTAGGGAGCTCCAATACTTGATATGCTTCTATATTAAGATGATTAAGGAGGTATTTTTAAAAATGATTTTGCATCAAAAGTTAGGTGAAATTTTAACACTGACTGCCAAAATTTCACAAATTGTTTCTTACTTCTACTTCCCAGTCTGAACAGCCTGAATGATCCAGATACAGCAACAGAAGTGTACATTTCAGTAAGTAAACACAGCATGAGTAATAGTTCACCAAAAAAAGTAATTGCAAACAGCCTACAAGGCATAGTTGACTCATCAAAAGGGATAGCATTTATTTAAAGTTAGGAAAAAGGCTCTAATGAATTGGGATTGATTTGCAAAAAGTCAGAAGAATTAGTTGCTTTATTTTGTAGTCAACCATGAGACTAGTAGGTAAAAGTCTGCAACAGGATTTTTGCTTCTTTGTACAGGGTATGCCTCCTACGTTTTCCTTTGCTGCATAACTAGCAGAAGCCAACAGAGAAGCAAGACTGCCTATATTGAATAATGAGATTTTCTTTTATTTTAACTAACTAAATTAATAATCTAAGGTAAAAACCTTGTAATGATATTAGTCACTATGTGTCCCAACAGCTAAAGTCTGTAAGGTGAAAACAAGATATATTTTGATTTTCTGCCTTTTCTAATAACTACATATCATGGGCAAAAATAGGATTTTACCTCATGTTAGTTAAATTAGCACAAAAATACATATCCACTTATTTTATAACTTGAATATATTTGAAGAAATTTGAATGAAAGTGATTGTTTAAATTTTAGCTGTGTCTTCTACAAGTTTGGTGTTAACCTGACTGCATTTACTTGGCTAGGCCCATGTCCTTCTAGCAGTCTTTCAAGATCACACAGTATTTAATATATACAGGGAAGAATTAAATTCTGAAACTGTGAAGAGGTATAGATCATTATATATTTCTAATCAGGATGTTTACTTGTTATATTTAAAACATTATTAAACTATAGATGCAGGAAAAAATGGCTAGGTGTCAAATCAACATAATTCTAAAAATACCTACAAGGTGCACGTTTTCATCCCAAGGCCCTGAATAATTCTGCCTTACAACTGAAGTCACTTTCAAGTTATTGTCTTTATAACAAACATCTCTAATTTTTTCACTTGTTTAATCAATTCTAAATATGCACTAATTCCAATCACAAGTGCTTAGTGCTGAAGAGATGTGAATACATATTTATAAGGTCAGTGATAGGACAAAAGGGCACAAAATAATGCAGCAGTCACACATGTACAATATATTATTGCTTCCTGAGTGCAAAGTTGATATGCATTTTAAAAAGAATTTTTTTACTTCATATTAATAACTACAGATTTAAAAATGGTGGGTTAAATACATTGAAAATGCAGTCAAATTTGCACTGACTTACTTCAGTAGTCAGTTCTTATGGGATTAGATACTAAATCTTTTCATAGCATAGGTATCTTCAAAAATTTAAAGAGAGTTAGTTGACAGTTCTCAAAATTCCTGAGTTCCTTGTGGCTGTGAGAAGAGGAAAGAATGAACAGGAGAGTAAATACTGGTTTAGTAAGGCTAAGGTAAAACTAGGGTTTATTTTTGTCTTAAATATTACTTTAATCACTCTAATATAAATGTGAGAAAAATGTCGTCCTCGGTTCTTTGGAATATCTACTTTGCAATACAATACCATATTGTTGATTTCCCATTTTTTTCTTTTGTGGGCAAGAATACAGTTGATGGTTTCCAATAATTATAGTGTCTGGTAAAATTCGTGCTGACTTTAATTATCTTATGTTTACAATTTTAAATGTGACAATTGTTCCATGTGGCTAATCTACTGCCAATTTTTCCTACCTGCTTCTTTGGTTTATGTATTATGAGTCCTATGAATGAAGTCTTCTACAAGTGAGAAATGATATTATTAAACATTTCTTCATAGTTTCCATGAAACAGAAAAATACGATAAATGATATTGCACTCTTTTCTCATCTTCAATCTAAGAATCTTACAACACTTCATAAAATGTAATTGTATCTCACATGGAGCTTCTACAGTGAAATTACTTGCCTAAAGTTACTCAGGATGTGAGTGAATGGTGAAATTTTTAGCAGACCGATATCTGACTGAAGTCGCACGCTTTTGAAATATCACCCAAGCTATAGCCTTTTGACAAGTTCCCCTTGAAATCCAAGAAAATTATAAGAAAGCCTTAATGTAAACATGGCAATAGTTGCTCTTCTTTACAAAGATCTTTGTTTTTCACTCTCATTGCTCAGAATTAGTGAAGTTCCTTTGTCTTTTTCTATTTACTTGAATTTATTTAACTTTCTTCCTCCTCACTCTGCCTTCTCCTCTTGTAAACTGCTCTGTGTTAGGCCTTTTTCTCCTTCAATCACTTCTCTGCTTTGACTCTCTACTCTCTAATGCATTTTCTTATTCTTTACTTAACCTGGCATACAATCGGTTTACTTTCTGTATTGTACCGTTGTTAGTTGTGTATTTCCTGGCTCTGTCTTCCTTTAGATTTCCTACACTCCAACAGGAGTGTACACGTGACCTCATCTTCCTGAAACATTGCTTGGTCCTTCTGGACTATCAGTCAAGTTCTTTCTGCATTAAGAACGGAGTCATCTTTAGGATCCTTGTTTGTTTGTTTTGCCAGTGATATTTTTTAAAACCTTTTGCTAAGGAAAATAAAAACCATATTATCATAAAATACTTCAATCCAAGCTTAAAAAAGTATATAATTTAATTTGTAGCTTGTCCTTTTAGTACAAGTGCCAATGTGGCACTTTTCAAAATGGAAACATTACTCTGAAACCCAATCACCTACACATTTAAGAGATGGTTTTACAGAGACTTTCATTGTACTTGGTTTCTCACTGTTTTTTGATTTTTGATACAGCATTACTGGTGACTTCTTTTCATGGAATCATGGAATCATTAAGGTAGAAAAAGATCTTCAAGATTGTGGAGTCCAGCCTTGCACCAAACATCACCATGTCAACTAAACCATAGCACTATGTGCCACATCCAGTCATTTCTTGAACATTTCCAGGGATGGTGACTCCACCACTTCCCTGGGAAGCCCATTCCAATACTTAACCACCCTTTCAGTGAACAAATTCTTCCTGATGTCCAACCTCAACCGCTCCTGGCACAGCTTGAGGCCGTATCCTCTTGTCCTATTGCTAGTTACCTAGAAGATGAGGCCGAGCCTCATCTTGCTACAACCTCTTTTCAGACTGTTGTAGAGATCAATAAGTCACCCCTGAGCCTCCTTTTCTCCAGGCTAAGCAACCTCAACTCACTCAGCCACACAACTTACTCTCTAGACTCTTCAACAGCTTCATTGCCCTTTTGGTTTTCTTTCAATTCACTCCCTCATAGATGTAGTTGATTCTATTTATAATTCACTGAGTTTTATGTCTTGAATTTTAATCCCTTTTTTTCCCTTTAGAAACTTGTTTTGACAATCTTACAATTTCCAGTATCCCATTTTCTTACACTTACAGGACTCCTTCACATCAAAGATGAGAAAACTGAGGAAAATCCCACATATATTTGCTCATACCTCCTTCAGTTTTGCTGCTTCAATCTGTACTATGCTAACTTAATTGAACTTCATATCCTTATCTCTTGCTGTTTTTCCCTATCCTTTACTCCCTTCTTATAACTCATTCCCTCATCTTTACGTCTCTGCACAAAATTTCTATTTTTTTTTTTCAGAATATGGTACGATTCCCTTTATTCCTTTCTTTCTTTTTTTGTTTTCTTTCTTTTTCTTTGCTCTATCTCCATCAGTGAAAGCCTGATTTACTTTCTCTGTCTTCTACCCATTACTATCAAAAATCTTTCTACCAGAACAACCTGACCTCATAAATATTTTATCAAAATGTTCTCCAAGTCGGAACAACGTTGTATTTTAACAGATTAATCCATACCATGACTTCCTTGTCGTGTTATTAGCTAAAAAAAATGCAATGTCTCCTTTTATTCAAAGAGGAAGCATAAATTTTCTTTTCCCCACAAGACAGACCTCTAAAGAATCCATTTTCTTTTTACTTACATTTTGAGACTTGCTAGAATCTTTAAGTGGTCAATGCTGTCTTTGTCTTTCAAAATTTTGTTTCATGTCTCCTACAGGAAAATTTAATTAAAAAAAAAAATAAAAACCAACCTTCTAAATACCAGTTTTTAAGGATTAATGAAATAATTCCATAAACAGAATACAACAGCTAAACCTATCTCAGAGATTTTATATAAATAAAAGAGTAAGTGTGAAATTGTCATTTTAGCTTTTTGCTTTAAGATACTATGTGATATGTGATAGAAACACTAAGAAATAAGGAAGCTATCACCAAATTCTAAACACCCTCCACAAACTTTGATATTTATAGTCCTGATTAAATTGTGCTGTATATTAAAAGCAATTTGTGAAACAGGTGGTAAAGAAATTTTCAAAAGTGCAGAAGAACCTCATGAAAAGCCAGAATAACATGTGTAGCTTGAACCATTTTCAGTCCTAGCTGACTTTGTTTTTGACTGACAGTGTGTATGAGAGAACAACTAAAAGCCCATTCAACCAGAAGATCTATACCTCCTCAATAGTGTGCTTGTAATATCCTAAGCCACTGGTGCACCATGAAGAATCTGAATAAAAGACTTTTTATCTTCTGCCTAGCTCCAGTCACAGTTATGATGTTTCAATCTGTATATGTTGGGGACCCCTGGTGGTCTAGTGGTTAGGATGTGGCGCTTTTACTGCCACGGTCCGGGTTCGATTCCCGGTCAAGGGAAACTCCCCCGGGCAGATGGAACTCATCAGCCCTGTAAGGCCATCCATCTAAGAGAAGGTCACTCTAAACAAACCTACGTCCTGAGGACCTCGCTGCCACTGTCCAAGCTGGGTGGGCTCAGTTCAGCGCACACTGTGTCTCACCTAAAAAATCCACCGCGCAGGCTCGAAGGGTAAAGACCTTTCCCAAATCTTCGTTCGCGAAGACTGACCATACTATGACTATGTGTTTGTTGAATTTGTTGTGGATATTATTCATTGTCTTGGGTATATATCTCGTATCATATTCTTTATTTCGTTTTTCTTACATTTAATGATCAACCATTCTACCATAAATCAGATAAGATTTTAGGCAACATTTGTTGCCTCAATGAAAAGTGAATATGTTTTAGACTGTCCTAACTCACATTTGAATTCTCATCAGCTGCAATTTTTTTAGGACCTTACCTATTCTCAGTCTATTGGAACCAAAATATTTCACCATCTTTGATCAGACTATACAAGCAGGTTAACTTGCCTTTGATCACGCTTCCACAACTAATGAAATTCATTGGTAAGCGGCCTAAAACTAAAATATATGTCAGAATAACTGAATTTCAGAAGGCTTAGAAATAAGTAAAATTGAATACTGTTCTTGTCTAAAGAGCAGATTTGATCCCTAACATATTTTGTGGATGTGACAATATGTTCTGTCCAAGAACTTCTGATTCCTAATGACTATTTGTTCTTGCCTATAGGAATAAAGGCAAAGGACATGGGTGAAAATGTATCATTTAACACGTGCTTAGCTGCTATTAAATGAAATTGTTAAAAATTAAATGCATCCCCTGGGCAACATTACTTTAACCTGAGAGGTTCTGTGCACTATATTAAGAAAATTACATTAGAAATGGCCACTTGCCTGTTCATACCTCAGTGCTGTGATATATGGTGAACAGAAATAAGTCTGGTTTGTAGATCCTATCTCTGAGTAACAGGGCAAGACAAGTGGAGTAAAAAGTAAGGTAAGAATAAAAGATATGAGTCAAATGATGATGTTATCAGAATGCTCTCTCTACACATGTTTACAGTTTACATTTCTGACTTGCTATGAAGGAGCTACATTACTTTAGAATCAAGGTAAATTTGTCTGAGCAACTATCAGTGCTTTACAGCTATGTTGCTTCTAGTTCTGAGCAGGTTCCTTTACAGTTAACATACACACAAAATTCTCTCCATCTCTGCAGTGTTCATTGTGGAGATACTGTCCTTATCTAAACATTTGTCACTGTATGAACTCAGCTCTTCCTAAGGATTTAAAGGTAAACAAAAATCACAAATGATGTGTTTACCTTCTAGTCCTGTCTTGTGGGACTTATTTTAGCTCACAGGCCAAAATAAGTGGCCTCTCCATTTAGAGGCTCTGCAGTGGAGCTATCATTAATGCATCACCAGGTTTTTCTGTTCTCTTCCCTCCTGCAAACCACAACCATGTAAGATCAAGCCCTACATTATTTTTTAGTTTCCTGCAAATTTCCTAATTATCTGCTGCAAGCCTCAAGAACTGCAGTTGTTTTGCTTAAAAATAAAAGAATAATATTGCATGTGCTGCTATAATTGTAACAAGTCAAATTTTTAGCTACCTAAATCAAGTAAGCTGCATTCCCACTGAGTTGTAACTAGAAGATTGAAATATGCTTTTAAAAATAATTAATATATATCCAGTGATAGTAATATATTTTATTTTCAGACAACATTTTTACCATGCCGCTGCATAGTCTGTGTACTGTTAGATGCCCTAATTCCACCAAGACAGATGCCATTCATAATGCAAACAGTGTAACAGGAACATGAATGGTAGGACCAAAACTGAGCTATAGAGTGAGATAAATAAAAACTGCGACTACTTCTAACTTGAAGCTTAAGGAAAGCTGGCAAGGGGTCTGTCAAAATATGTTACCATTTGTCCAATCCCATTAAAAAGGAGGAAACAGTCTGGTAAGATGGAAAAGCATTAAAAGCATGATGAGTAGTAGTGAAAGGTGAAGGACTGAGGGGAAGTGATCGAGATATTAAAGAAGTCCTTTGGATTCACAGCGCACTCTCTTCTCATTCTGCACCTTCAGGTCTCAATTAATTCCTCAGGTTATATGCCTCTTTTTTTTCTTTTTTTCTGATTTTGTCCAAACCTGAATTCAGCTGTCTTAACTCCCCAAAGTTTCTGTAAGTTGGTAATGGTTCCTAGATGTTGTAGTCATTTATTGTAAATAGACTAGCTTCTGAGATGACTTAGAATAGCTTGGGTGACCAGTTTCAGAATCTTTTCTTTGTAAGGGCTCTTACCCAGGAAAATACAGGGCAAAACAGTAAATGGCCAATGACTCTTTTGTACAAAAGCCAGTCAGCAGCAGTGGCAGGTGCACAAAAGCTGGTAATGGCTTATTATGGAATGTGAAGAACATAGTATTGCTTGAGAACTGTGTTGTTGTACAACAATAAGGGCAGACAGAAAACATTTAATAGGATTATTTTGTTTTCTTCAATAGAAGGCCTGAAAAACTTGGAAGTATTTTGTCTGAAAATGTTGTATATATTCATGAATGTGTTTTGGAGGATATGATCACAAAATATTGTCAGGCAGCTTGGCACAAATCTGGAAGATGAGTGTAAAAATTTTGCCGTGCTTAAAGTAGAGAGTCCTCCCAGTCTCCCTTTTCTCCAACCAGCTACATAGAAATGGGAATATGACCACTTCAATACTAAAGGTAGAAAGATACATTACCAGTAGTATTGCTCCCTTGTGTGCCTTCAGTTACAGAAATGTCATGTCTGAATTGTGATATCCTGATGGGTTTTCTTTAACTTTCTGTTCTCTGTGAAACTATACTACTAATGTGTATGATGCTGCATCCCTGTATGACAACAGGAAAACTGCTTCAGTAACACTCAGGGAAAGCCCCTCCAACCACTTTGCCCCTCTTTCTTTCTCTTATTCTCTTGATATTGCATTCATTCCTAGTTCTCACTGCCTAAGGCTACATGCTTGCCCTCCAGACAACATTTTTTTCTTTCACTATATTCTCAAATACTCCCCATTCTGCCTACTAAGAGCCTTCGCTCTCAGTGGCTGACCAGTACCCAAACAAAACAATGTTTTCTTTGCTCTCAGAACTGATGTGGACAATACTTCAGTGAAACAAAAATAATCATCTGGGCACAGGAATTACAGCTGATCAACATCTGATTCCAGGACTGAGACTAGTCATAAAGTTTTCCCTCTTGCGTTTCGTTTTTTTATTTTTGTAAGGTATTTAGCATAGTCCTTCAACCTTAACATGGATCCTGGTAATTATCTGCCAGTCTTGGCAATTCTGACATTGTTTCAGTAATGTTTAAGGCTGGCTGAAAGGATTTTGCAGCAGCATTCTGTGGTGCTCACAGGCAGTATATGCACAGTCTAGCAAGTATACACAGTGAGAACTGAATGTTGATATGGATATTTCAAAAGCCTCATGGATGTTTACCGAAGAAACCACCCAGAGAAGAGTTTAGTTTCTTAATTCTTAGCATTTTATTATTTTCTTCAGAATGTTTATGTAATTTGTTAAGGCTCAAGAAGGGGGGGAGGGGAACAATATTTTGCATTGTCCCTTAACTATGTTATTTATTTATTTATTTGCAGAGCTCTATGCACATGAACGAAAATGGAGGAAGTTTTATGGCACTTTCCTGCTTAGGATTTTCATTTACTAAGTTATCAGGATCCATAACTAAGGTGCTAAATTCTACTGAACTACTTACTCCAGTTACCAAGACTATAATGTTGTCTTGAATGTAATTTGGAGAAGAGTAGTGAATTTTAGGGAGGTTTATGCAACTGTTTTCAACATAGTTTTAAGTTAAATAGTTAAGTAATAATGGAAAACTGAATCAAATGAGACAATCTTACAACTTTATAAAAAATTTCTTATTTAATCAATTTGTAACATTTTCTTTATTTTTCACTTAATTTCCAAGACTTCAAGTAAAATTTGATGATTAAACAAATTTATAGTGTATTTATCCATAACACAAAATTATGCACTGTATGTTTTTAATTGAAACTGGACTGCTATACATATTTGTTCTACAAATACTTGTAATAGAATCTCCACTCAATAAAGTCAGTAAAACACAGTCCAAATAGAACTACAGTTTGAATCAAAATTTATTATGAATCAGTTTTTTTGTTTATCACTTATAAACTTGTTTGTTGGTTTACAGGGTGTGTAGAATCTGCACGGCCATGTCAGTGACACACTCATTGGCTTTAATAAGATTAATAAATCCATTTTTAAGCACAGAATGGTTGAAACCTAAATGAAATAGCAAAGGTAACTGTGATTCACAAGTCTATATGTTCTTTAATCTGTTTAATAGTTCGCATAAAGCTTTGATTTTAGATTTTTGTTTTTTCCTTGCTGGATGTATTTTGAAACAAAGAGATGCACAATATTGGAATTTCGAATCCCTCATAACAAGCTCTCCCGTCCTGCTTATTTTATAACAAGCAAATTCTCAATTTTTCTGTTAAATTGTTCTTTACCAGGGCTTTTGAGCTGAGCACTTCAGTAATTGTACTGGTATAAAGAAAGAAGGCAGTGTTATCAACCCTCCATTTTATTGTTCAGGTCCTCCAACTTTAAATATGAAGGTAAAAAATGGTAAATTGTTATTGCTGGATGAAAAGTTTCATTAGGAATTGAGAATCATGTCTGGAAGAATTTACCTCACAATATTCCCTCAATTACCACAGAACTTCCTAAGGGGAATATTCAAGTTTCAAATGTATACACACACACACACACCGTTTCTCTGTTACACTGTGACATTCAGGTTAAGCTTCTGTGGTGCAGAAATAGTTTAGAAATCAGTGTGCTTCAAAGCTAACATTCTACTGTCATTATTTGATTTGGAAGGACAGAATAAAGTCAGAAAGGATTAAGGCATGAAGGACATTAATATAAAACAGAGGGTGGAGTAGAAAGGCAAAATCTAATATACACACTATGAAATCCTGATGGCCACAAGAAGTCATTCAGATCAGGAATGGTTGGTGTCAACAGTGTCTTTACCAAGCTTTCATTCTGGTCTACAGGCTGGTAAACAGCAATCAACATCAAAAAATGTGTAGATAAGTAAAAGAACAATAATACTACTTAAAATCTGTCCTCCTTTCTGCATTTTGTGCAAAAGACAATAGATATTTGTCCCTGAATTTACCTGTGGAATATAGCATTTCATAAAATTGTTGATGAGAAGAGATCTTGGAGGACATCTTCTCTGAACTTCCTCTCAAAGTGGGCCTATATCCAGCACTAGGATGGATAGCCATGACCTAGTCAGGTCAGGCAAGACTTTGTTTAGCCAAACTGAAAACCTTCAAGGATGATGATCCTGAAGCTTCTGTACATTGCTTGTTACAGCTCTGCACTACTTTCCCAGTAGATAAGGTAGATCTTTTCTCCTAATGTCCAAGACAAACCTCCTAATCCAGAATAGATATTGCCTTTTGTAACACTGTGCAGTACTGCTGACAGTTGGCTTTTTATGTCATTTTTCTAACCCTACTTCAATTAGCTTATCATTAAATTGCCTTCTTTGCCAGAAAAAAAAGGAAAAAAAAGCTACAAAGAAACCCATCTCTTTCAGGTCAGGTGCATGAAGATCAGTTGGGCAAAGGTACTCCATACACACAGAGTATATATGTTACTTTTCTGATTGGCTATTTTTGGCTATATCAGATTCTGATAAATTGTGTCAGCTGTGAATTCTGCGTCCTTTTTTGCTGTCCAAACTTCGGCTGATTACTGTAACACTTCCTTTTTGAGTCACTTTGTGCAGAAGACGTAACATGAGCAAAGTACCCCTGCAAACGGGATATGTGCAGCTTAAATATGACACCAAAATTCCTGCAGGCTTGCAACCACAAACGGATTTCTCTATTCTGACATCCATCAATTTCTCAGGCTTTACTTCTACCCACTTTCTCTAAGAGGTCAGTGAGCAAACAATAAAATTCAATACAACTCAAAGCATCAGTAATGTATGAACCAGAACAGTCTCATATAACAGCGAAGATAATCTCAATTGCCTTAGGTCATACTCCAGTCTTCCTTTCAGGCTCTGCTCTCCACATGCATAAGTGCTCTATGAAATAGAGGGGTTAATGGGGGCTATGCTGCGGCAGGGGATCTTTACTGAGTGCAAAAAATGCAGTTGGCTTTTAAAACCATAAAGGAAAGTATACTGTCTATTCCAGGGAGTCACTTTTTCCTTGATAGCACAGCACAGTTCTTCATGAATTCTACTTATCTTTCTCTCTCTACACAGAGAAAGGAAGCAGAGTAAATGAGCCAGAGAAACTCAGTCAGTTTGGGGAATTTTAAAAATTCTTTTTGAGATAAAGATTTCAGTGCCCACAGTTTCATGTGTACTAAGAAGCTTTACTAACAACTGAGTGCTGAAGCATGACCCACATGTCCCTTTTAGGTCATCAGAGCCAGAATGATCTCAACCCTTTTAGCTTTCAGGTTATGCCTCAGTCAAGGCATAACCTGAATACTTTAAAGTCATTTCAGCTGAGAAGGTTAAAGGTTGACATTTGCAGTCATGAGCTGTGTGTGCCAGCTTTACACTCCTACCAGTATCATAAAGTCAGTTGCCAAGTTTTCACCATAAGAAATTTCTAAAACTTTGGAAATAATTATTCTTAATATATTCTTTCTCTTCCATTCCTGCCCTCCCCTCCTTTTTTTGATGCTTTTAAAGTGATTATAAAGATTTTCTATAATCAAGTAATTAATGATGTTATGTTTTAATTTTGCCTATTTTAGAGTGATTTCTCTATTTTCAGATAGAAGATGCATATTATTTTCAGCACTTTTTCAGGTATCTGTAGAAATCTAATTCTAATGAGACCTTACAGTAAACAATATGCAGTAGTTAGAAAACCACCTAATAAAACAAATTTAAAAAAATCTTTCTTCCAATACCCTTTATCAATTATGTGTTCACATAAAAATCATTCAGTAGTGGTAAATGACAAGTGAAATTTTATTGCAGTCTTTCACTGGTGTGTGCTAAAGAGACTGGCACAGAATCTGTAATATTCTATGTCCTATTGTAGTTAATTCACTGATAACTCTTTTAGAAAGCTTTTTATTTTTTTAATTCAGACAAGATAAATTAATCAGTCTTTACTGAAGGAACAAAAATCATTAAAAGAATGACAAACTATGATACTTTTTTATGCTTTGTCCTTCCTTTCTGAGTCATAAAAAAGTTATTTAATTATTTTTTCAAGTTAGGGAAGTGTGTTTTAGGGCTGATACATGGGTAATTCTGTAATTTCAGATTTGCACAATATTTTCATACCTAGATATATTTATTTAAAGAAATTTATAACCGCCTTAAATCAATCATTAACAAAGCTCTATTCAAGTATACTGGAATGCATAATAAGAACTGATTACAAAACATAGTAGAAGTATAGTAGATTATGTTTGGCAAGAAATAGAAAATACTTAAACATAATAAAAACTACTTAGCAGGTTTTTATATATCACTTGTCAACTCAAGACAAAGCCAAGGTTAAAAAAGCCTTCTAGCTACCTCTCGTCTGGGTTTTAAATTCACTAAAAAAAAACAAACACACAAACTGCCCCCCGCAAAACGGAAAGAAAGATCTTGAGCACTGTCTGTAGTCCTCTGCCTGCTCATTGAAGGACATTCGTGTATTTGTGTACATTTGCCTCCATGTGTGCATATAAACTAGTGTATAAACACCTTGACTTGACTGATTTCTCCAGAAAGAGAAATAATTTTTGGAATACTGGAAAATCTGTCAAGTCATTTATTATTGCTAGAGATTTTGCAATTGTTTTACAGATTTTGACAGTTAAAAGAGGAAAGCTAGGAAGCCAAACTTCTCTCTGCTGCTGAAGATTGTGACAAGAGATAAGAATACTTACCACTAGGTCATGAAATCTGAACATACATCACACTGGTGGTGACTTATACCATGCTGCTGCTGCTTTGCATTAGCCAGCCTAAAAGTAGTTTCTCTCAATTCAGAAACCATGCAGGTGAGTATGTGTTTAAAGCCTAAATGGACATGAGTCCAGTTATACTTTTGTTTCAAAAACTTGTCCTTCCAAGTTAGTTTTTGAGGTACGTTGACATTGTGCACATGACTCTACATTAATTACTACTTGCGTTTGCAATTCATTTCTTTCCCAGTTAAAAAACAAACAAACAAACAAAAACCAAACAAAAAAAAATAGACAGTTAAATTATTGGGTTTTTCCTCTCTCTGTCTTCTTCATCACTTTTTTTTCTCCTCTCCCTAGTATAGCAGTAAACTCCTCAAATACATGATGAGCTCTGTTCAAACTTAAAGAATAGTTTCTCTCTAAAAAAAAAAATTGTATTCTTACTTATAATATTACCTCGGTTTGTTCAGCGGACCTGTATGTAAAGAAATTTTCTTGGATGTCTGACTGTGTTTTCACTCTTATATCTCAGCTAAGGACCATTAACAGAGCAGTATAAGGGGGTTTGCACTTTAAATAACCACACAAATGTTCATGTTTTGTTACCTTTACAGAAGCCAAGAAGCAATCAAGTAGAACAATACTGTCTGGATTTCCAGAACAGTTTAAAAACTATGGGCTTTATATTGCTTAGCTAATTTCACTCCATCCTTGTGTAAACTTTTTTGCATTTTGTCAAATATTTCAATGACTTATAACCAGAATATAACTAGATTATGCCCCTGCTTCATAATGGACTACATAAAAAAAAAAAATTGAATTAGATGCGACTGATATACAAGCTTTATCTGACACATTCAAATGATAATTTAACCAGCCACACATGATTCCAAAAAAAAAGAGCATGACTGTATTAAGAACTCAGAAAAATTCATCTTAAGGATGCAAAAATCCCCAAACCAAACAAATAAATAGTTGGAAAAAAATACCCTTTTCTGTACACCAATGTCAGATGATGCTTTCTGCAGCATAACATGAACACTGATTAATCTGGTGTACTGATGTTATTGATTAACACTCATTTGTGATGACTTGTAGCCCCAAGTGACTTTCTGTAGTGGAGAAAGGTTAATTCTTAGCAGACAGTATCAGGTCACATATAGAAAATGTGGCGGTGATAAGGCACTGTAAGAAAGAACAAAAGGATCATCTTTGTCATCAGTGTTGACAGCCCATCTATGCGCATTTTTAGCTGATATGAACTCAAAATCATGACGTAGGCAAGTGAAGATTTTAACTCAGTGATATTTTTGTATTCTGAAACAGTTACAATGCCTGTTTTAGTGTGTTGGTTTGGGGGTTTGCTGCATCTTCAGTTCATATTCATAAACTCAGACTAGCACTGGCCTTTAGCTTATTCAGGGATGAGGATGAGTGTTGATAGCTTCAGGAAACCGGCTATTTAAAGGTAGAGTTGGAAGAATTGTTTTGATCTTAGATATGTAACTTGTGTAGAGCTTAATTTTGAAATAGAGTTTGCTGAGAAAGCAAGCAAAGAAGTTCTCAAACCTCTTGGAGCCCTGCACAAAAGTCAGCAATGATTTATATGAAAGTCTACTGTTACAGTTACAATTACCTAGTGTTATATTGGAGACAGCTACCTTATTCTGGAGAACTACTTACAGAAATATTGTAAGAGCGCAATGGATACCACCTGTATCAATCACAGTATTAGTAATTTAGAATTAGTGAAAACATGCCTTTCTTAAGACAACCCTAAAATGTAGAATTCTTATGCCTTATAACTCAGTCTGTTTTTTTGTTTGTTTAGTTGATTTTTTTCCTAAAATTTTAGATATGGAGCATGGCACAATTATGCCTTTTGTCACTGACATGATTTTTGCTGGCATCTTTTAAGGTGTGGCTTTGGAAACTTTGGAATTTTTAATTACCTTTTTTCCTAACCCCACTGTAAAAGAGCAGAACTCAGGAGCCCAACACCAGCCAGTAGTCTTGCATTAGTTAATACCAGCTGGGGGCCCAAACCCAGCAACTTTAGATTGTTACACAGCTTGAATATACTGAGTTTAATGCTACTTGCAGATGTAGAAGGCCCCTTTTTTATTTTTTTACTGTTTAAAACTAGGTCAGGTCTGTAAAACAGAGTAGGAAACAGTGTAAAATTGTACTAGTCTAAGCTTGTTTTGGGGGAAGTAATATTTCAAGGAAATTCAAGTTCAAGGAAACTAAATCTTCAATAGCAGGCAGTTTTAAGTCAGCAGTCACCTCTGAAAAAATTCTCAGGGGTATGATGTTTACTTACATGCTCCACAGGGAAAATCCCTTTAATCAGATAATTTATACTTCCATTCTCAGCTCTATGGCTTTCAGATCACTAGCAGTGCAATGTGACAGTGTTCAGAAGACATTCTTGATTTCCAAGTATGTTTTACAGAAAATGGTCTCTGAGGTGATGGAGAAATGTAAATTTCTTTCTAAAATACTCTGAAACATAAAAGTCTTCCCTTAGAAATATTATTTTTTCTTCCCAGAGATGATGTCTGATGTCCAACACACAAGAATTCAAACATTGCAGTGGTAAATATCAAAACAGTAGCCTCTCGGCAAAACAGCAGAAGCAGAATTCCACTCTACAGTTTAGTAAATTCCCATGCATCACCATGAAAAAATATAGACCCAAAAAGTATTTATTGCAGGTAAAAAAAGTGTGTCATTTCTGAGGAAGTAGCTTTGATACAACATTTTGCTTCTCATAAATTCTTACAAACTAAATTGCGTTTAGTTATTTAAATATTTAGTTATTTAAATATATCAATCTTTCTGATAAGCAACAAGCAAAGAACTTTGCAAAGACCAGCAGCAAAACTATGACAGCATTGCTTATATAAACAAAGGAACTGATCCAAAAAATGCTCAAATTAATGGATGTCTTTCAATTAACTTCATTGGGTTTTTTGATAAGGCCTGTACTGTTAGAGGAATAAATATTTTTTGTTTCCATGGCAGTGTTGTTAATGTACAGAAATTAGTTTTGCTCCATGACAAAATTTACTTTACCTTAAATTGATAATTTTTTTTCTACTTTTTTTAATACTTTTTGATTTAGGAGAAGTTTCTGTATATAAAACTACTAAATTTTTCTTTTTGGATTATCATATAGACGAAACCAAATAATAATTTGAAAGAACTTCCTAATGGGAAATAAGAATTATTTGCTTCATTTTGAGTCTTGGATTTGAGCTACATTCATATTTTTATTATTATACTTAAAAAGGGTATTGGGCCCTCTCAAAAGGTGTTCTTAGTGCTCAAGTTTTGCATTGCAGATTTACACTTTTATTATTCCTCTAACCATGAGTGCTATAAAGAAGAAATTAGGGCAATATTCAGGACATGATATCCAGCCACAAGTTTGGACATGTGCTGTCATACTAACAATTTTGGTATACCTACTATTCCTCTGTGAGATTGATAGAAACTGAAACTTATATGTACATCATATATCATTTATTACAGAAAATGTAATAAATAAAATCTCAAAGCCAGGTCTTTCTTCCTTTTCTTGTCTTTCTTCCTGTAAGTGATCTTCACTCTTTCTCTATATTGATGGTGCTTCAGACATGCTTCGATTTTTAGCTTAACAATTTTTTTCTGGTTCCTGAACTCTTGTTGTGTTGACTTTATTTTAGACACAGAGTATTTGAGTTAGGGATTAAGTTTTGCTGTGTGTACATATTTAGTAAAGTAGATTGGCTCTAATAGCAAGGTTCTTCCATGTCCTTGTTGTATAAAGAAAAATTCAAGTATAAGAAATAAGAAGGTGCTAGTTACCCAGGTTTCAGTTTACAACAGAGACTGAATGACTTTCTTGTAAGGTCCACAGTTCCAGAGTTTCCCTTAGTTCTCCCTTCTTTTGTCCATAGCATGACATATATTTAATACCACAAATAATATGACGCAAACATATACCAGCAATATGGCAAAATAATAAGAATAAATTTTTCTGAACAGATAAACATAGTTGGCATTTTTACCCATATCTATCATATATGTAATGTAGGAAAGTATATATGGAACATAGAAGATATACACATTGTTGCCTAAAGGAGACCAGGAGGAATTTCTAACCCAGCTGAGGACAACACAACAGAGAAATTTCTGCCAAAAACCTGATTGTCTAAAGAAATTTGTTACTGCTACAGTGTGGCATGGATTGCTTAGATAAAGGTCATATAGTTTCCTAACTTGAAAGTGTTTCTCTAAACGCTTTACAGTCTTCGTTGTTTTTCTTAAAACTGAAAAAGACTTCATGATTTCATGACTGAAGACAGTCTGAAGAATAGCCTAAAAGAGAGCTAATAATTTTAAGAAACAGTACTGCTGTCAATAATATTTGAACCAACATGGTTAGGTCATTGATAGGTAGTGTAATTAAAAAACAACTGCCAATAAGGAAGAAAGGTGAACATGAATCTGTTTTATTATAAGGAGTTATATATTAATATTTTATAAGAAAAAAATCCTACAGTAGTAATAGTACCTAAGAACTGTTCTGTAGTTTTCAAGATTAGAATTGAGTAAACATAACTGAGCAGAGCTAGGGTGAGGAAAAATTAAGAAACCTCTGCATAGATTGTAAGGCATTCTGAAGGCTTGTGAAATGCTGTTGACATTCTAAATTGTGGTCATAACAGAAACCGAGATCCTACTCAGTCTTAGTAACAATGAACATCCCATAGGTAAAGTATTTTTGCTATTTACTTAAGAAAGGTATTGTGTGGAGGAAAGATAATGGAAGTTTTCCTCATGTTTGTCTAATTCTCCACTGAATTCCACTTGAGATATGCCATGGTTTAACCCCAGCTTGGCCACTTAACATCACACAACTGCTTGCTCACTCCCCCATGGTGGTATGGGGAAGAGAATTGTAAGAGTAAAATGAGAAAACTTATGGGTTGAGATAAAGAAAAGAACCAGAAGAGTGAAATTAAATTTATGTTTAATACTATTTTGACTATTTTTGAACACAGAAAAAATCTATTATAAATCAATAATTTTGAAAAGCAGTAGTTCTTTTTCTCTAGCTCTGTTTACTTTAGTATATTTTCTGTCTTCCATTACAATCTCCCTCACTTGCTGCCAGCAGATTTCTCTCTATAATGCATTTTTGCTGTTAAACACACATAACTATTTTCATTCTTTCTTAAGGGTGATTTATAATCTTTGTCAGAAGTGTCAGTGTGTAAGAAAAGGTATAAACTTCTTTGATGTTCTGAGAACTACCTGAAGCATTCCTTACTGAGTTCAGAATCTGAAGTGTGAAATGCCACCTCCTTTTACCTATGATTCATATTCTTCTGTAATCTTGTATTTTACTCTTGTGTGGAAATATTGCTTTATTATACAGAAGTGTAGAGAAACATATGCATATGATTCTAATAAAATAGGACCATGAATAGATCTTTTTCACTGTAGCACCTCTTCATCAGAAAAGGTCCTCTTGAACATCATTATAATAGTAACATAAACCATTTTAGAAGCCAGATGAACTATTTCATTACATGTTGTCCTGAAATAAGTGCTGAAATTCTTCATGTGAAATAATATTCCAACAGAAAATAGAAACTCTCAGACATTCCGTATGATGACCACTAATAAATAAGCCTTAGTAGGTACTCAAAAAGAAGACATTATCCTTCAACCTTTAGGCAAAAGCTTTCCAACACTATGGTTTTGATTATGTCTCTAAAAACCATTAAATGAAATATATAAAAAGACTTGTCATCTACCAGTATGCACAGAATTCAGAATACCAAATACAGGACAAACTGAGTTTGACATTAGAAAAAACTGAGTGTGACAGCTGCAGCAGTTACATCTTGTGGAAGGATGTGTGTGCTTGTGAAGACTTTACATCAGGTCCTGGTTGGAAGCTGGCATTTTCAAAGGTCATGAAGCTCCTTAGCACCATTCAATTACTGCACAAAGGGTACCACTGACAGTTTTAGCACTGTGGTTAAATTAGCTGAGTATTAGCTGAGACAATCAAACTTTTGACAGGAGTGGTTGGATAATATCTGTATATCAAAAAATACTTCAAATATAACATCCATCTTACACCCCCTCTTTATTTTTGAATGACAAGGAAAATAGAAATAAACCATTTAGTATCAACAGAGAATGTATCAACATTCTCTGCCTGACAATGGTACAAATATAGATAAGGTAAAAATCTTTGATTTTAACCACTTTTGATTTTGTCCTTTATTTTAGTTTCTGAATGAGCAATCTGAATCAGTAACATACTTTTCAAACTATATTGTCACGGACATACCGCTCAAAACAAGAAAAGACCAACATTGTTCTATTGTTTACAAGTCCATCTACGTTATTGTGGCTTGCCCTGCAAACTGTGTAGATGAATTTGGAATCATAGAAGCATTTAGGCTGGAAAAGTCCTTAAAGATGGAGACCAACTGTTACTGCCAAGCACTGCCAAACCCACCACTAAACCATGTCCTTAACAGCCCCATCTACACTCCTTTTAAATACTCTAAGGGATAATCACTCAATCACTTCCCTGGAGAGCCCATTCCAAGGCTTGACATCCCTTTTGGTGAAGAAATTTTACCTCATATCCAATCTAAACCTCTCATGGTACAACCTGAGGCTATTTTCTCTCGTTCTATTACTTTTTACTTGGGAAAAAGAGACTGACCTCCTACAATCTCTTCTCAAGTAGTTGTAGAGAGTGGTAAGTTCCCCCTGGAGCCTTCTTTTCTCCAGGCTAAACAACCTCAGCTCCCTCAGCTACTCCTCATAAGATTTGTGCTCCAGGCCCTCCACCAGCTTCATTACCCTTCTCTGGACACGCTCCAGTTCCTCAATGTCCTTCTTGCAGGGAGAGGTTTAAAACTGAACACAGGATTCAAGGTGGGACCTCATCAGTGCCTAGTACAGGGGGACAATCACTTCCCTAGTCCTGCTGGACACACTAGGCCTGATAAAAGTCAGGATGCTGTTGACTTTTCTGGACACCTGGGCACACAGCTCTCTGTCAGCCAGACCTGAAATCATGTCCTTTTACTCTGGGTAGATTTCCAACTACTCTTGCCCCAGCCTATCGCACTGCATGGGGTTGTGAGTGAAGTGCAGGACTTGGCACTTCGCCTTATTAAACCTCATACAATTGGCCTCTGGCCATCAATCCAACTTTTCTGGATCCATCTGCAGACCCTTCCTGCCCTCCAGCAGATCTACACTCCTACCCAGCTTGGTGTCACCTGCAAACTGACTGAGGATGCCCTCGATCCCCTCGTCCAAGTCATCAATAAAGTCATTAAACAGAACTGACCCCAACACCGAGCTGGGGGGAACATGACTAGTGACTGGCAACAAACTCAATATAGCATCATTCATCACCATTCTCTGGGACTGTCCATCTAACCTGTCTTTTTTATCCAGTAAAGAATACACCCATTCAAGCCAGAAGAAGGCAGTTTCTCCAGCAGAATGCTTTGGGAAATGGTGTCAGAGGCTCTACTAAAGTGCAGGTAGACAACATCCACATCCTATCCCTCATTCACTAAGGAGGTCACTTTGCAACAGAAGGAGATCACGTCAAGCAGTCAAACAGTACCTCCATCTCCTAAACCCATGTTCATTGGGCCTGATCCCCTGGTTGTCCTGCACATGTCACATACTAGCACTCAAATTGGTCTACTCCTATACCTTCCCTGGGATTAAGAGCAGGCTGACAGGCCTGTAGTTCCTCAAATCCTCCTTCTGACCCATCTAGTAGATGTGCATTACCTTTTCTAACTTCCGGTTCACTGGAACTTTCACCTTTAGCCAGGACTGCTGGTAGATGGTTGAAAGTGTCTCAGTGAGCCTTCTGCCAGCTCCCTCAGTACTCTGGCCCCATAGCCTTGTGTGTGTCTAAGAGGTGTAGCAGGTCACTGACCATTTCCCCTTGGATTAGGGGCTTCATTCTGCTCCCCATCCCTGTCTTCCAGCTCATGGGGTTGGGAAGCCCGAGAGCAAATTGTCTTACTAAAGACTGAGTCAAAGAAGGCATTAGGTACCTCAGCCTTTTCCTCATCCTTTGTCACTATATTTCTCTCCCCATCCAATAAAGGACGGAGATTCTCTTTAGCCCTCCTTTGGCTGTTGATGTATTTGCAGAAATTTTTTTTATTCGTCTTTTATGGTAATAACCAGACTAGGTTCTAGTTGGGCTTTGGCCCTTCTAATTATCTCCACGCATAACCTCACAGCATCCCGGTAGTTTGGCTGAGTAGGCTGCCCCTTCTTCGAAAGCTGATAAACTTTCTTTTTTCCCTCTGAGTTCCAGCCAAAGCTCTGTTCATCCAGGCAAGTCATCTTCCCCACGAGCTTGTCTTTTAGCCCATAGGGACAACCTGATCCTGCACCTCTGAAGTTTCCTTCTTCAAGAATGTCCAGCCCTTCAGGACTGTCTTACAAGGGACTCTGTCAGCCAGGTTCTTAAAAAGGCCAAAGTCTGCCCTCCAGAAGTTCATGGTGGTAGTTCTGCTAACCCCCATCCTTACTTTTGTGAGAATTAAAAACTCTACCATTTCATGATCTCTGTGTCCAAGACAGACACTGCCACATTTTTGGGGTCACAAACCATAATTCTGATGTGAATTTTCAGGTACTTTCATAGTTTCTAACACATCAACAAACCCTGCATCTTTGCTGCCAAATGGTTCTCCATCCCCTCTCTCAACTGAGATGGCATACCAAAGGACCTTGACATTACAATGTCCCTCAAATGGTATGCTGCCTCCAGACTGATCTCTAGTGAGCCTGGTTTTATCCATTTCCCCCTTCAAATCTAGTTTAAAGCTTTCAATGAGCCCTGCTACCTCCTGTGCAAAGATCCTTTTTCCTCTTTAAGAATGTTTCAGCACCCTTCCTGCATACCCTTCCATGGGAACTCCTATGGAAACTGCCACCCCACACCCTGACAGACACACCACACCCTATCTGTCTGCCCTGATCCCCAGCACTCCCAAGAGGCTTCTTTTGTATGCAAGGACTGTGGAGCATGTTGCCCATCATTGCTCCTGGCCTTGCCTAGATTTTGTCAGCCACATGAACTGATGACCCCTGGGGGGTCTCTCCACTGAGGTTCCTCTGGTTCAGGAAACTCCCTTGTGCACGGTGCTAGATCACCCCACTGTTGATCGTGCCAGCACTGGAGTTGCTCAGGTCTCCCTTTGATCTTTACTATTGTGTACATGTGTGTACATTCTTGCACCACACATTGAAATGGCACAGAGAGGTCTAGATGAATCTTCTAAAGTAGATGGTAAACGTAACACCATAATGCAATTACCACTTCTGGGTATTTACACAACCACACTTCCTTCCTTTAACTAGATATGTACATGCATTTCTAAGATATGTGCATGCACACTTACAAGTCCCTATACAATACAAATTATAGTCAACAGCTCGAAAGTGAGGAGAGCAATTTGACAGCTCTTCTACACAGTGTACAAGTATAATGTTAATCCCCCATCTTGGCATATTTTGTCCTTATTTCTGATGTTTTCTCTTTTCAGTAAAAATTTGTTTTGTATGTGTTTCTAATGTTCTTAAAACTCTCTAATTAATTTCTATATAAGAGTACAGAATACAATCCCAAATATATGTACAGATTGGGGGTAGGATAGAACATTTTCATAAAGTTTATGGTAATGAACCTAACTGTTACAAATATTTAGGTAGATGTTTTGAAGTATTTTATATTCATGAACACAAAAAACTAGACAGACATAACATTCCATAGGACTGGACCCTCTGAAGTTAAAGCAAATTGAAATTATATTCCAATAAACATCTTTGTCCATTATAAATTCCTTTCTTTTCACATGTTCTCTTCTCTTCCATACTCTAAATAAGTCTTGGTGACCCAAGAGTTCCTTTCATAGCACTAGTTTATATTCAGTTATGAATTCAGTGTCCTTTTTTTTCCCTACAGCCATTCCATGTTTTGCCCTTCCTATCCACATTTTAGATACCTGGAAAACATGAGTCTAATCTCGCTGTTAACAACCTAGGTTTTTTTGCATATAGAAATATGTCAGTATCACTCATGAACAATGACCTGGGCCTGCAAAAGAATCTACACTTTCATGAAGACTTGAGATAAAATATAGTGGCTTAGCATCTGTGGGAATTCTACTTTTTGTTGTGTTTAAACAGATTAAGATTCAAGTTTATTAGGTGTTGAAGACATCACCTTTGGCTTTTCAAAAGCTCTGCCTTGAATCTGAATATTTTAATCCTAAGCAACAAAGTAATCTTTTTTGATATGAGGTCATGATCTCTATAGAGATCACAACCATGTGAGGAGTGATGTTTTAGAATATCCTTGCTGAGGATAAAATTTGTATGTTTTGCTAAGAAATTGAGACAAAAGTATGAAAAAAAATTTAAATATTTAAACCACTAAAGTATAAAAAAATATATCAAGATGTGTGAGGTAGAGCTTTGCTCTAAAAATAAAGGCTGTTGACATGATTTTTGCTAAAACTTTCAAACTCCTATTTGCCATAGGAGTCTCTGTTATTAACATGTCTGTTATTAGTTAATTAAAGTAGAAAAAATGAAAATTCTTATATTTACCTTAAACTTAAGTAATTAATAGCACTACAGCAATTTTTGAATTATGGACTCGCCCACTGCTGTTATTCTGTATGCACCTTAATGGTGAGATAAATGCATACATTCCTTTTTAAACTTTGTGCCATTTTGGTGTCATGCTGTACCAAGGTATCCAAATATCAGTAGTTCCTGATCAGTACAGACATGCATTAATCTCCCAGGAACCAGAACAAACAATTTCATTCAGTAATATTTCTAAGCATAATAAGGATCTACAATATCTATGGCAGCAAAAAGATTTGTGAAGCATCAACCAGTGATCATTCAGATAAAATACTTAGTTTCTTACTAGGTGTCTTGCAGTTATCCTCTGAAGTTCTTCACATCCAGAAACTGAATATCAGAGTTTAACATCATGTTTAACATAAAGTATCTTCAAGAGGTCAGCTTGAATATGGCCTTGGACACCAACCAAGGCTCCTTATTTTAAACGTGATGGCCAAATGACAGATAAGTAGTAAGAAAAATGTTTTAAAGGAGAAAGTAAATCTTAGAAAAACAACCATGTGTCATGCTGGTCCCAGAGTGAGGGAGGCAAGTAAAATTTTAGTAGAGATTTAAATACAGCATGTTTCATCCGAGAAAAACAAAATGGTCTAGTTCTTGGAATTTGTGGTATTCTGATACACCTTTCAGAAATGCATCCTGTTCTGGAAGACAGAAGATATTATTGTGACAGACTACATGATAGTATCAATGTATGAACAAGAAATGCAAGAGACAGAAGGAAATAAACTGTCCAGAAACAACAATACTAATGCAGTGTGCCCAAATAAGCTGCCTGTTTCTATGCTCAAATAGACAAATTTGCCAGTCTTCTCCAGCCGCCTTTCTGACAGACGGAATAACAAGATCAGGAGAATTGGGTTTTTAAACAGTAATGTTGCTGATAAGATCAACTGGCAGTCAATCACAGTACATTTTAGTTCTTACTCACAAGTACTCAAAGGATAAAACAAATTCTTGTTCCATATCTCCTAACAGTGTTCTCAAACCCCAAATTATGTAGTTAACTTTGCACAATTTTCTTATATCAAAGTTAAATTGTCTGATAAATACTTCATCTTTTATAAGAAATCTAAAGGTTCTGAGTTTGTACAGATATGTCCATTCTCAATTGAATTAACCACGATATATTTTGAACACCAGGACAAATCATAAATCTTAATTGCTGGAAACCAAGCAAATTTAGCTTGAGAATTTTGGATGTCTTGGGCATAGCATTGGAACTTCTGTTCTTAATAAATGATGGATGAACTACATGTTATGTGAAAATTAAGAAAGTACAGTCAGTTTAACTGCATGTTCTGCTCATGCTCCCAACTGTTATGAAAATATGCTCAGTAGTTTTTTTCCTAGAAGTCTGAGAATCTGCTCTGCTAGATATTTGGAAAAATGCCCAGAAAAAAGACAGTCCCATAAGACTGTCCTAAGGGATATGGAGTTTAGCGACATACAAGAAATCTCATTATATGGGAAAACTAACAATGTGAACTTACCAAGGGTTTTTGAAGGGCTTTTCAAGTGATAGAAGATTGGGACTGGTTGCTTAAAAGCCACGTTATTGGGACTACGTGAAGAATTAAGGATTTTGTGTTGGACAAGATCTTAGTTGGAAAGAAACTAGACACTTTCTTAGTTACCAAAGCATGAACTAATAAAATCTAGTTTACAGGAGAAAAAACACATCTAGGAGCAAAAAAAAAAAAAAAAATCCCATTTTATCAGATTTCAGAGATTTTACTGAATGTTGAAATACACCACGTCTCCATTTTATTGGGTCTGTGTTGCAGGGTTTTGGTAGTGGTGGGGCTACAGGGGTGGCTTCTGTGGCCAGTTGATAGAAGCTTCCACCATGTCCGATACAACCAGTGTCAGCTAGCTCCAAGACAGCTAGCTGCTGGCCCAAAGCCAAGCCCATCAGCAATAGTGGTAGCACCCCTGGGATAACATAAATAAGAAGAGGAGTAATTGTAGCTGGAGAAAAGAGTGTGAGGACTCTTCTCCCTAATAAGGAAGGATTGTCAGAGATAACGTGATGAACTGGCCGCAATCCCCATTACCCAGCCCCCTGCATCACTAAGGAAAAGAGGTAGAGAATTTGGGACTAAAGTTATCTAAAGAAGAAAGGAGGGATGGCAGAAGGAGTTTTAAGCTTTGGTTTTATCTCTTATTGTTTACCTTGGTTTGATTTGTAATAAATTAAAAAGATTTCCCCAAGTCAAGTATGTTTTGCCTGTGATGGTAATCGCTGAGTGGTCTCTCCCTGTCCTTCTCTTGACCCATGAGCCTTTTGTTACATTTTCTCTGCCTTATCCAGCTGAGGACAGGAAGTTATAGAGCGGCTTTGGTGGGCAATTGCCATCCAGACAGGGTCAACTCCCCTGTTCTAGTTTCAGTTGGGATAGAGTTAATTTTTTTGTTGTTGTTTTGCATTTAGTATGAGATTAATGTCGATAACATACTGATGTTTTGGCTGTTGATGAGTAGTGTTCACCTTAAATCAAGGACTTTTGAGTTTCCCATTGTCTGCTGGTGCACAAGAGGCTTAGGGAAACAGGTGAGACAGCTGACCTGAACAGGTCAAACCGATATTCCATACCATAGAATGTCACACCCAGTATATAACCTGGGGGAATGTTACTAGAAGAGGCCAGTCACTTCTTGGAGGTGGGCTGGGTATCAGTCAGCAGGTGGTGAGTGTAAGGTAAACATACACAGACATTCTTCCCAAGAATACCAAGGCAGTGGAAGGAATAAAAAAAAAAAAGGTTTATTTCAGATGCAAGGACCACTTTTTTGTGATGCAGCACACATCGGACCTTCAGGGGCAAAAGGCAATGTTCTGCTTCCTCCAGGCTTCTCTCTCTCCTTCCTCATCCTCTCTGGCCCAAGGAGGCCTTGTGCATATCTGCAAACATGCTATCTCTCTGCATACCACAGAGAGAGAGAGCTTGCTCACAGCTTCTTCCCTACAGCTTTCTCTGAAATGCAGAAGGAAGGGAAAAAAACATCTAACCAATCTGAAAAGGCATTTTGCAGATTTCCTAGCTTTCCTTTACAAATTCTTGCACAATTGCACCTATACCTACATGAACAATTTTAATAGTACATCTTTCATTTTTCTTGGATTTTCATTTATTTCTTAATTACTATTAGTAGTGTTGTAGTAGTATACTTATATTTTATTATTATTACTATTATAATATTTTACTTTGTTTCAATTATTAAGCTGTTCTTATCTCAACTCATGGGTTGGAAATTTTTTTCCTGATTCTTCTCACCACCTGACCAGCAGGTGAGGAGTAAGTGAGTGGCTGTATGGTCCTTGGTTGACAGCTGGGGTTAGACCAGGACACCATCACACAATCAAAGTCATAAAAAAGTCATTTGTTTTCAGTGTATCTACTCTCAGCTCATCAGAGAATCAGCTGGCCACAAAGGTATTGATAATTAAGAAAGCAACTACAACCTTGAAATCTCTGAAGAGGTTGGTTAGTCTAAACAAAACGAAACTTGAAAAGGTACATTATATTTATGTTCCCATCTGTTACGAACAAGTATGAACCAGGTCTCAGCTGAAATAAACTGACAGATGTTTTCATTTTTGATGATTTTTTTCCCCATCATCTGAAATTGTTATTTGAAAACTTATTCAGTGTCAAAATAGTAGGTGTGTGTGATGTTTTTCTTATCATGAAACAACAACATAAAATAGTCTTGATAAAATAAACAGGCATTACTAAGAGTGTTCCTAGTAGTAAAGAGACATTTAATAAGAAATTTTAAGAACTAAGCATGAAACCAGTGATTCTGAGAAAATCTCATCTTGCATTCTGAAGTCCTGAAAATGGAACCCCTCCATCCTTGATACCAGGATGCAGGGAATTATTGCAAAGTATTCCACATGTGGTGATTGGGGAACAAAAATGTCTTAGAATGCCTCACAGTAGTGTACCTCCGTTGGGATAATATCTTGGGATTGTGTTTTATGTTTAAACCTTCTAGATATATAATAACTAAATATTATTTGACTTATTACCACTGTTAACAGCACTTTTCCTCCCTGCCTTTTCTGAACAAAAAACCCACAAAATGTGATCTGTAACAAATTATATTCCCTACCATATTATATTTTTCCTCAGTGCTTTTGTAATATATGCAGTTAGTAAAGGGGAAAAAAATATAGAAATGACTGACATTAAACATAACTCAGTGTTCAATCAGTGACATACCATGCATATTGTGTTAACATAGATTGTAATTACTTTCTCACCAAATGGTATGCCAGATCTTTTCACTGAATAATGTATGCAAGTGATGTGCCATCATTCTATCACTGCAAATTTAATAGGCATCTCTTTTGGAGAGAAGAAGGAAAGTGAAGGTATTTAACTTGTTTCTTTGAATTTGCACATTCAGTATTGAGTAGCTATGTTTACTAGGGAACACAAAAGTTTTTATTTAAAAATTGTACAGAATTAACATCTAAAATGATGATGAACAGGAAGAAAAAACAAGAGCTTCGAACCCTAAGAACTTCTGACAGTACTGGGACATTAAATTCCATTCACTAGGAACACAGAAGAAAGAACAACACAGATGGGATGAGCTTGTTGGTTCTCTACCCATTCTTTTCTGTAAAAATAAAAGCACAATTAACATTTTGTCTCAAATCAGTGTTGTGAATTCTTTTTGTCTGGAATCCTTCCTCAGAGGACTATATTATTTTCATTGCATGTTGTTTGTTTTTTTTTTTTTTTTTTTTTTTGTGAAACAATCAGCAGGAACCTGTGAAGATAAAATAATATTCTAATACTTATTTATGTGATCCTAGAGTTAACATAGCATTGGTATGTACTGCTGCACATTAAAACATATTCTGTCCACAGCATGTAGATTGAACTGTATGAGAAATCTGACGCTGTGGCATGCCGGGGCAGTAAGGGAGCGCCAACGAACAGAAGATACAGACAAAATGCTGAGAATAACACGTTAAGCCATATTTGACATGCTATAAGCTAACGGAGAACAAAATCAAGTGAGCTTGGAGACAAAGCAGCAGCAAGCTGTAAAACACTCACTTTGACAGTTTCTGAACAGCTTCAAAACCACTCTCCATTCTGATGCCTTTAACTAGTATTATAGGATGGATATCAGTTTTCTGCACATTTGTGGGCTGAGGGAAAGGATCTGGGCAGGAAGGGAGTACCTCAGCTGGAATGGGTACATAAATAAATTAGCTTCACACTGAAAATAGGTTTCATTTAACATGAAACAAGGCTTGGGTTTGTTTTTTTTTTTTTTTTCAGGCACTTTTGGTAGAAGGAAAGGCAGTGAAAATGAGGAGTCTAGACTTCATTTGCACTAGACCAATTTCTGTCTTTTAGTCTAGTATTTTGGAAACTCAGCTTGTAGAAGAAATCTTTTAAATCCATTCTCTGTCTTAATACCACAAATGTTTAAATTAGAATGGTTTAGGATATTTTGGAACAGAGATTTTATTTTGTCAAAATTGATGGAACACTCTATTATAACTCTAACTTCAGGACATGCAGTTCAGATGTCCAGTCAGGTAAAAGGGTTATTCATTAGATTGTAGAGTTTGATCTCTCATGAAAACATTACAATATTCCATTAAAAGTGCCACTGAATCTAAAAAAAGTAGTGGTAGTGTCCCATACACCAAACCTCAATTCCGAAATATGATATTACTTTTGGAAGGTGCAATTTGGATTCTTATCTAAAAAGTCTTCAATAATTCAGTATAATATTTAAAGCTGCCTATTTTGGAATGTAGAATTTTTCCTAAAAAGAATGTTCATTTTTCTCATCTAGACTGTAATCTCTGTCTCCATCTAGAAATGAAAGAGGGGGTATAATCTCAAGGCTTGAACTACAGGAGATTTGTGAGATCCTTGGCTTTAAAAAATATACCTTTGCATGAGTCTTTTAAGAAACCTAAGTGTTTTGTTTGAGTCCCTCTTTTTCAACATATAAGGATAAACTCTTTGAAAATATCTGTTGTTTTCTTCTTTTCAAAGACAAGACCAGGATATGTTATGAGAAACAAAATGTGATTAAGAATGTTTTGTGAAGTATGAAGTCAGGAGAGCCTAGTTTTTCTTCCTATAAGGGACCACAAGATACTTCTAAATAGTATTTCCAGATTTAATTGTTTTATAATATTATGCACTTTCATAGTATAATCCTTATACTGAAGAAATAATTATGGGTCAAACCCTTGAAATACTGTGGGCTTAGAGAAGAAACTTGTGAAAAGGAGCTGTTTGCCAATATATTCACTTTTCATGACAATTAATGCCACGAAAGTGGAGAAATCATGGAAACTCTTCAGGCATTACATTGTCTGAAACTATGAAGATTCAAACCCCTTAGTATGTTAAAGCTACATTTGCAATACTTAACTGGAAAATGCATGGTTTCCTACTTGAAAAATTTTATTTTTCTATGAAAGTGAATAATATTATAAAACAATTAAATCTGGAAATACTAATGCCCTCTTTATGGTTTTACTTGTTTGGGTTGCTTTTTTATTGGTGGTTTGGGTTTTTTGGCATTTTGTTTTGTTTTTTGTTTGGTTTGTTAGTTGGTCTTTTTGGTTTTGCTTTTCTATAAGGAAGATTTTAATATTTCTTACCTCCTGGTAATTGATAAAGTAATATTTATATGCAAATGAATATTATGCATAAAATCTTAGGAAGAACTGTGAAGCCTGAGTAATCTTCTCTTTGTAATTATTGTCAATAAATCAGGTTCTTTAATATTGAGGGATCTTGGGGATTTTGTCTTCTATGGTATTGATTACATAAACCTTCCTGAAATTTTTTCCTCCATAGATTTGTATGCTTTAGTCTATCTTTTTTTCCCCACTCAAGTTTGCCATCTATACTAGACTTTAACACTAACTTGAAGTGCAAGTAGAGTCCTTAATAGTAAATCAATTAGCTGAGAAGTAAATAAGCTCAGGTTGCCATCTCTGGAAATCTTTTAAGATTTGAAGAATTTCCAATATTTGTTTTTCATAAAAAGGCAATCTCAATTCAAAAACAAGACTACAGATACATTGACCCTCTCTAAGATAGTTTCAGGGTTGATGACAAATGACTGTGCTACTTTCAGTAGTTCTAATGAGAGAAAAGAGCCTAGATTTATGTTTCCTTCAGGAAAAAAGTCAGCATTCTTGCTATGTTTAGTTTTTGTTCTGGCTTTTTTTTTACATGTAATTAGTGCTGGTAAAAAGTTCTTTATTGATAATTCTAAACAATAAAGTCCTTGAAAGCACTTACTCTAATAATGGCAATAATGCCATAAATACTATTATAAGATTAGCTGTGTATCAGCCAGTTTATGTGTTCAATTGATCTGCTTGTAGTATAACTTAAATAAGAAGTAAACAGTCAACCGTTAAGAGGAGGATATTATTCTTCCCATTTGCTGGTGAAGAACTATTGAACAGAAAAAGTGAAACTGCTTCCTTCTTTTCACAGAAAAAATCAGTAGAAAACCCAGGAATTGAACCTGTGTCTGTATTTGGAATCCAGATGACCTGGATTTGATCCAGGTGACAAAGTCTTCCTGGTATCCTGAAACTATATTTAGGCAGCATATTGGTCCTACACTGCCAGTGCTGGGTTAACATATGGAGAGGTAGCTTACCGCATTGAGACCAAGTACAATTCCTGCCACCAAAGATAAGAATCACCTTCATAGAACCAGTAATAAAAAATAACAATGGATGCTAATCAAAGTTCAATCATGATTGCTGAAACAAATATTCACTAATGAAAAAAAAAAACAAAACAAAAAAACCCCCACAAAGACTATGTAATTGGGACTTGATGATATATGAGAGAACAAATCACAGTAATGCCCACTAGTGAGACTCATAACTGCACATCAGTGAAGCTCCGGATTTTGTGTTTGAGGTACAGGTGTTGTTCTCAAAGTAAAGAAGCTAAACATGTGTTCCCCCTGAATTACCTACGGAATGGACTAAACCTAGTAGATCTTTTGACAAAATCCTAGACATTAATTTCTTTTTTCAGCATCATACATTTGAATCTGTCCTTTTATAGAGAACTTTTATTTTCATTGTGCAATCTTAAAACCAGTAAATATATCATACAAATTAAACTTGTCTTGCTTTTTTCTGTATTACAAAGCAAGCAAGTCACTCCCTCAGCACTATTTTTTCTTCCCCTGCTTTTGTTCTCCCTGATCTCAACTTTTACACCAGAGACTGTCATAATTGTCTGTTGTATCATGCTGAATTGGTTGTCACATTTTGACAAATAAGAAATCCAGCAACCCTAAACTCATGGAAATGATTATTATGTCATAATTCATCAAATTGTTTGACAAACATTATCCAGCCAGGGCTTATGATAAGCAACACTTATTGTTTGAGTCCTAATTATTTCAAAGGTATAAAAACTGAGGTTCCCATAGCAACATGGGAACAATTACACAGGTGTCATATGATGAAACATCTGTGTTGGAGTTTAGGACTTTTTAGATTCAGGAGCAAATAAAATGCTTCCCAATTATGGATAAAAGAAGATTCATCTTCCTACTAATTTGGCACAAATGGAAAGGTTAGCCTTTTAATTGCTTCAAAGAACAAATTGGACTAATACAGTAAGAATAAAAGAACAGGTCCTCAGAGTGTTGTTGTAAAGAGCAGTGCAGTCTCTAATTTTGTATTAAGCAAAAGTAATCAAAAGACATTTATACAGAAATAAATATAACTGTGAGCAATCTGTTTCCACTCAGTGTGCTTAGACCTTAAACCTCAATTCACTGAGACTGGTTTTATGTGATAAGTATTTTAGAGCAAGCACACAGCAGGTGCTTACCATTGAAGTTTGAAGTTGACTTTTATGTTTCCTCCCAAAGGAGCAGAAGATTGTGGTTCTGTTTTCTGTAGGTTCATGGGAGGTAAGAAAGAGAGCAAACACAAGAAATTTGCTTCATTTCCAGGTGTCTTGCACAAGGGCTAACCTTGCACATGCTAATCTTTTCAAGCACTGCTCATGAAAGTTCCGTTTGAGGTGTTACCTTGGAGGAGGCAGAAGCTGTGGCCTTTGCTGCTTGTGTGTAGACCCAGCTGGGTGAAGGACTCTTCTCCAGGACCTCAGGTGCCAGTATAGCTCCTCAATAATTTTTATTTTTTTCTTCAACTCACTTTCAGAGTTTTTGTTTGTTCTACGCTTTAGCTTATTCCTTTCTAGAACAAAGTGCCCCAATATCATAGTGGAGATATTCTTCTGTGCCTTGTTATGCTGTATGTTGCATAGAATCAGTAATGTCAGACAGAAAGACATATCAAATTATCAGCCCTTTTCCAGAGTAGGTATCACTGACATAATTTTCAAAATTTAGAAGCATTCTGAAACTTTAGGGCTTATAACTTTAACGTATAAACGTATTCATATGAAGTAGATTGGAAAATAACAAAGTTTCAGTCAAGGCTTTTTGTTTTCAGAAGAAATCTCTATTTTCTACTAATTTGTTTTTGATAGAAAGTGTTTACTTTCTTCTAAAGCTCTTGAAGTGTTTGCGAAGGAATTTTTTGGGTGGTAAAAATTTAAGTTTTTTACTCTTCAGATACCGTCATTGCCGCACTGACTTAAAAGAGAGTTAAACAAAGTAATACCTTTAAGCATGTGTCTTAATATGAAGGGATTATTAGTAATTGTTTTACCAGCTGCAAGGTTACAAATTATGGGTGAAAGTCTAAATTCTGTTTGACATTCCATGAAGAGACTGGTTATCATTCAGAATGTTATGGTCAGGATACAGAAGTCATCCATATTTTGCATAGGAAGATAAACAAGGTGTTGCACTGGAACCACTTACAGGTTTTCCAGTCCTGTTCTCATCCTTGGAAAGCATTGCAACAACCATATCATGTATCTCCTGGCCTCACACAGATGGAAGATCTGTTGCTGATTTTATGCAGTATTGTAATGCAGAAAATAAAATCTCAGATTATGAGCTCTGATGAACAACAAGCAACCTCCCCTAACTGATGCCCTTTTCTAATTCTTTTTGTTCCTCCATACTACCAGAAAGAAATTTTTAACATATGTTAACATATTTTTTTCCAGTGCGGGCTTTTAGGCCCCTATGTGTACAAAGCACATCATGTGGCATTTGTGGGGGGTTGGTGACTGATACCCAGATACAGAATTGGCTGTCTTTGGTCTGCACTTAATGTATTTAAGAACTGCAGGCTTCCCAGTCTTCCCCATATGTTCCCTTTATATATTGAAAATTAAGGAAAAGAAGGCAGATGTGTGAGAGAAACAAGATGTATGGTAAAGTAGAAGTTTGTTCCTTGGTTTACCTAAAATATTTACCTATCTAAAATTGTAAGAGTTGTGAAACCATGTGGACAAAACACATCTTCAGAAAGCTAATGATTGTATATGTGAAGTTTCATTTCTCATTTGGCATTGCGGTCTTTTCTCTAAGATTCAATCTACTTGCTTGCCTACTTGGAAAGGCAGATGACTAGTTTGCTAGAGATCCAGGAGGGTGCTTACCAGTGTGTACAAAGACTTGAATACTCTTTTAATCTGAGTCAGTGTTATGACAAAGTTGTGTAGAGTTTCTGTGCCCTGGTTTCCCAGTTGTAAAGCAGAAATAATACCAAAGCTTTACTTTAGAGGGGTGACATGAAGACAATTATGTTACAATCTGTGAGGTATTTAGTTATTATAGTAATGGCAGTTCAGAAACATAAAGAAAATTTAGACAAATGGATCTCCCCCCTTTCAGTGGCATTTCATTTTGTGATTTTTGGTTTTTTTTATTTGAAAATAATTGAGATGAAAGTATATGATTATTCTCGTCTGAAAAAGTTAGCAATATTCACATACAAGTGTGTGAGCATGTATACAGGCTGATAAAAAAAGCAGGATCACTGAGGTGAACACCAAGTTATATGAACCTAAAATAAAGCAACACCATATGACCACTGGTTCAAGTACAAAGATATTCTAATGGCATGACATTACTTGTCAGTAAAGTCATTACCCCATAAAAATACAACTCCTTTTATATTAGGATTCTTTAAGGACCTGACTATACAAATAACAATCCCAACTTACTTCATTAGAGCTCATCCTATTCAGCATATTTTTTTTTTATATCAAAGTTATTCTTGGTTGAAAAGATATATAACATTATTCAGTTAATGTCTTCTTAATATAGCAAGACAGGTATAGTGTAACATGCCTTACAAGATATTTATCTTCTGTCTTACGCAATAAAGAATTAATGGTGTAACACAAAGCACATAATTACCTTGCCTTACATAAAGTCTATATTCACAAGTTATCATGAAGTTGTGCAAAATTATGCTTTGACAATTGTTAAAGAAAAAATAAAATACCTTACATTCGGAAGAACAAGAAGAAAGAAATACAAGAGGAGCTCAAGGGTACTAGTGTGGGGAAGGGTGGAAGGTGAAGAAAGAGGATTGGTTACAATCTAAGCATCATAGACTTGATGGAATAGGATTCTTGCATTCCTACATGAAGCTTCATTCTTCAATGCATCTTGATACTCCTGCACTGAAGCGTTCTTAACCTCCTAAATCCGCCTTTGAGGATCACAGTGACCCTAGAGACAGGAGAAGTAATACAGTTTACTGAGTAGCATCAACTACTCTGTCTAGAGAGCCAAATACCTCTAGGTTTTAGCTCCAAACTAGGTGGGAGTTGCATGTTGGTGGCAGATGTCACAAGCATCCTGGGGAGTACTGATGAGAAGTTCTCATAAGCAGTTGGCTGCTCTTGGGGTTCAGTGAAAACCTTCTCAGTTGTCTTATCGCTGACAGCTTTTCACTTGTAATAAAGTGTTAAGAAGTCCCTTTTGAAAAAACTTTTCGGATTTCTTTTCTTACTGTAGTGGAATACAGGTGACAAGGCAAAGGAGAAGAATGTCTGTCATGGAAATGTTTGGTTCTTCTCCTCTTGTTCTGATATCCATCTCTAAGATGGCTATTGTCTCTTCTCTTCCTGTTGTCAAAGATTGTAATACTTGGGCTACTCTGTCTGACAACTGTACTAAAAAACAGACAGAATTCTCAGTTCTGCTCTTTAGTTACTTCTATCAAGTTGATACTGCTTCTATGACAACATTTTATAAATGTTTTTCAGTGCTGTTGTCCCAAGTCCAGTTTTGTTATTCCTTCTGTAGAAAATCTTGATGCATCACACTTACAAATAAATCCTGTGAAAATAATAATCAATCTGAACTTTTGGGTGAATCAATATACTTCACTAGCTGAACGTAGCTTGTGACTGAGTGAATTTCTTTTTTTATTTATTTATTTTGATATCTTGACAGAATAATATTGAAATATTTTGGTCTAAACATTTACTCTCATAAAGATGATGTCAAGAAGGCTGTTACAGTTCATGCTTATTATGGTAATCCTAAATAGATATTATAAAAGTAAAAAAGTGTTTAGTACACTAGATTTTACATATTAGTTTTACTAGGGATGTTAAGACACTACTGTATTTTTCTGGCAATTTGTAACTATTGAAGGTCTTTTTCCCCGGAGGGCAACAGTCAATTGTATATGGCTGATGAAAAATACAAAGTGATAGTCTATAACAAATTGTGTTATGATCTTTTTCATTTTACAAGTAAATAGATTTTTATAGGGAATTATAATTTTTACCTTACATGCAAAACAACATCATTGTAAACATTTAATTTTAATTCAGTCAAAAAAGCTTGAATACCAGCTCAATGACTATATAAATTTTTTAGAGTCAGAAGTTGGAAGCACTAATTACTGGCCTTTGTGCTTACAACTGACTTCAGAATTGTTCAATTCATTATACTGCTTTCACAATAGCAAAGAAGCTTGTAATTCAAAATGGCATCACGCATTTTGTCTTGATAAAGACTGAGTCAAGAAAGCTGACTCAGCAATGAATGTCTGACACTTTCCATGTTTAGAGGTCCTAGTAGTCCTCTGTTGATTAAACGCTTCTGTAAAATCATCTGTACTGTTAGACAGTGATTCTGTAAGATTTCAGGTATCTTAATTCTCCTTGATTTCTACATAATCTCAATTTCCATAAAAAGGAGGTGATGAATCAAAGTACTATACAGTTCACTCTATGTCCGGTCTTACAGAATGCATCTTTCATGATGTTAAAAAATCAGTGCCTTTCGCTAATTAAGAATATGACACCTTTTCCTCCATCTTTTGCAATGTCAGAGTTCCATTACCAGAGAGTGGTCACAGCATTGGAGATTTTCCCCTATCATAAACAAGATCTGTACCTGTGAAATTATAAGAGTTTCCACCACCAACCCCATCATCCCCAACTTCTAAATGGCTGATAAATTATAATATATTACATTTTTCAGGCTCTTTGCTTCTACTGGTCCCTAACTACTTCAATGAAAATGCCAAAAACACCTTTGACATTACTTACTTCTACATATTTGTGAGAAAAAAACCCTGACAAATAAAAAAAGCCCCTATAAAAAGAACAAAAAATCAAAATGCATAAGGCAATATCTAGATTAGTAATCTTTAATGACTGCTTCTGTTGCACTAAGTTTGAAGAATAGTCTCATAGCAAGTTACTTGAAAGTAATCATGATATGATGAAATATCAAAGTACATTTAAAGAAAATGTACTTTTTTAATATTGGGGTTTGAGAGTTATTTTTACTTATTTTGAAATTTCATAATAGATTCTAAACATGATTTCAAACTTTTCTCTGCAAACATAAGGACTGGACACTTATCGTTGTTTTAAATGAGCCTCTCATGTTGACATATTCTTTCAGTGAGTTGTTTTTAGGAAGAACACCGAATATTTTGAGTCTTACAGTATAATTATCAGAATTGTTGATATTGTTATTGGGTCAAAATGTGGCACTCAGCTGTTCTCAAGCATGTAGCAAGTATATAACATACATTAAATCAGTCATGATGATACACACAATGCACTTTTGTGTTAAAGAATGAGAGGTATTGTCTGCAATTGAAAATAACATTATTTGAAAATAATTGTTATCTCATAGAAGAGTTTCCTCCCTACTTCCTTTCTACTGTTCCCATTTAAGACCTGTAATAGATGTAAAGCAGCAGCATATATATCCTTCTTACTTGCAATTTAAAAGGCAGTACAAGATTTTAGAAGCTAAAAAGAAATGGTAGTGATGGTGTTCTGAGACAGAACAGAAGGTAGAATAATAAATTGTGTTGTGGGAATCATATTATATTATGATAGTAAGAGACATCGCTCTTTCTTCTTTCAACTAACTTTAACACATTTCAAATGCCCTGAAACTTCTATTTGAGTTAAATTTTTGACTCTGTACCAAACATTTGCCTTTGAATTCTAACATTATCGGCTTTCTAGTTAAATATGACCACAAACAGAAATATCACCATCTGTGGTAATGTCATTCATAATAAAGATATTGTCAGAAAGGATGTGGAAAGATTCACTCACTCTCTTCTAATAATTCTTGTAAGTATCATAAGGACTAAGTTGTGTATCATAATATATTTCAGTATTTTTGGCGTGGGAATCAAAGATTTTTTCTCTCTCTTTTTTTTTTTCATTTTCACCCTCCATTCTTCTGATCCCCTCCTCAAAAAAAACTGCAATAAAACCCCCAAAACTCCATCCCCCAAAAAAACAAATGACCAAACCTCCAGCTCCAAAACATCCTTAAAACTGTGTTTAGTGTGGATTTTTTAATTTTTTTTTCCTTGTTTTATGAGGAAAAGAAAGATAAAAAAGATATCAAGTTATGGATACATTTTTCATAATCAAATTTCTGGGTTTTTAGTTAGACATATTCCCTTGTCCTTCATATAAATTAGAGGAACAAATAGTTCTTGCAAGATGCTTTTCACTTAGCACAGAGAATTGAACCATTTCATTTATTTATGGTCCTGTTCACCCACTACAGTCAGACATATATGCAGCCATTCTGTAACTGAAACCACAGTTTATGCACCATTGACAATTGATCTGAGTTTGTGGCCAGCGATTTGTATAATTTCAGGTCACACTTGATGGTCCTCCAGTTTCCCCTCTGAACTTGGTCCTGTGATTGGGTGGCCTCTGGGTCTCAGGGGGTATGGTGTGTCAGTCTGCAACACATCTGTTATTCCTCTTTTTGTGCATTGGATTCGTATTTAGACCTTGTGAAACAAACTGACAGTTTGTCAAGGAGCAGCTGCAAAAGTATTCAGTTCAAAGGATACTGTTAAAAACAACTGCAATTCCATTTCAGTCTTATTAAAGCTGCTCTCTCTTTAACTCTAGTTCAAGCTAAGTTATATGAAGAGTTGCCAGCTGTGCAGCACTGATTTGAAGTGTAATAATGTGCTTGAAGATTCACTTCTAAAACTAAGATGAAAGCTGAGTATTTTTCCCAATGTCAGTGGCAGCAATTATTGTGGTTGTCCACCGGCTAAGGGTGAGAGGCTCAATTCTTTTTTTTCTTTCAAATCCCTATCAAAACTTTTATGTCAGCTGTGCAGAATTATGGTGTCCTTTCTTCCTTCCCTTCAGAAATGTGGTGCAATTCCTGTTCGCTCTTGTGCATGTGCAGATTATGACATACCTCAGGAGGGTAGAATACGTTCGGTTTTTTGCCTTGCCCTAATCCTCATTGTTTCAAGTATCATCATCCTAGAAGTAATGATTAAGTAAATTTCAGTTGGTCGTTGTAAAAAATATACTGTTATTGGACTGTTTGCTTACAAATAGACTATTTCTGTCTCTAGGCTGGAAAGTCCCATTGTAGTCCCAAGACACAGCTCCAGCTATCAGTATTACTCTCGCAAGAAGATTGAAATTCCACTTTCCCTCACAGCAAATGATGATGGGTCTTTATGTGAAGGATGTCAGACTGTATTTTTAGCTTGATATTGATCACATGAAGGTGATAGGAGTACCTGGTCGTGCATTCTGGAAGCTTACCTAGATGGCAGGTACCAGGATGCACTTTTAAATGTGGGGTGTGCCCTTTGTACCTACAAACTGAGTCACATTGGGTCTGGGGGTAAACAGTATGTAACTTAATATAAATCTTGACCTCAAGATCATTTACACACTGCCATGTAGATTCAGTCAGTAGGTATTAAACTCAGGTTTTGAGATAGTCAGAATTTTGATCAGTTGTATATGTGATGGCTTTTCTGGAAATGCCTCTATCAATAGAGGAAATGCTAATGCTTTATTTTAAGTAATTAATTCTATTTATGCTCTGTTATGATCCCATTCCAACAGAACTGAGTCAATATATTTTGATAGTTCTGAATTAAATGCTTTGGAATTTCTATGCCATAAGAAATTCTTGAGCAACAATGCTTAGTCATGATTCAAGAAAAGTAAAAACAAAACAAATACTCTGTAATTCTAGTCTTTCCCAGAGATGAAAATTTAATTTTCAGAGCTCTAATAAGCAGTGGCATTAGTTTTTTTTATGCAACAGACACATTCCTGTTTGAAGAGAAGTACTTTTCCATACTTGAAAAAGGAGTTTGAGGATAGACTGTGTATTTGCTTGCTGAGTGTTGTTCATATAGCTTCTCTTTCACAAGGGAACTTGAAATCTCTGACCACTGTGTTTGACCTCAGTAAAACATCTCTTCTGTTTTACTGAGGCAACTGTTCATGGGCAGCTCTCTGTTTTGCCAGGGCAATACCCACTTGGATATCTTTACAGGAAAGGACATCGAAGAGAAACTCAAGATTCCCAAAAAACTGCCTTGTACATAGTATGGCTTAGTCAGAGATGGTCTACTGACTGCAAAAGGGGATGCACTAATTGTACAAGGGAGCATGATCTTGAGTGGAATATGAAAGGCAATTTCATGGTTACCTTTTCCTTTTGGTTTTGCCTGTTTGGAACTGTTGTGTTTTGGGATCAAGAGGGAGTGGGACAGGATTTTTCAAATGGTGTTTGTTCTGCTGTGGAGAGGCTAATTATTCCAGTTATTACTGAAAGGGAGCTGAGGAGACTGAGAGCTGAAGGTAAAACAGCTCCCCTCCTTTGTAAGGGGATAATACCATGTTGGAACATGTATCTGTTCTCCTTCATCAATTCTTTCCCACTCATGTTCTTATTCTAACTGTTGTATTGATGTAACATATCTTGTTACATTTTTATTTATGTATTTACTTGTTTTTAAAAAAGCTTTAGTACATATATGGTAAGTCTTTTGGTCAAAGTAACCTGTAACAGCACAGACTTGGGATTGAATTATTCAGTTCTCTTTGTGGTCTGCAAGACAGACATGTATAGATTCAGTTCTTTTTTTTTGGTTTGTTGTTTTTTTTCCTTCCTTCTCCAGTCTACACTGACTATAAACTCCAAAGCATTTTACTTGTTAATATTCTACGTAGACCACATTGATTGCTTCAACTGCACTGTACAGTTTAAGGTCTCTGCATGATAAAAATTTTTGTTTTCTTCTCCAAAGGGTTTTCAATTTGATTCCCTCTGGTACTAAGATTTTCTGCTTATAGTTCATCTGTCAGTAATTTTGAACCCTTCCTAAATGGTAATTAAATTTTAGATGTGATTGGAAGATTTTCTCTTACCACATCAAGTAACTCTGCTTGTAAGGAAAAGGTAAGGAGCTATTAATTTTGTCAATTAGGTATTGCCAAACACTCAGCTTCTTTGGCATGCTGATCAACAAAATACATGCTTCCCACAAGCCATGGTATGCTTATCTCTGGCAACAACGTTCTTCCTTGTCTTTGGGGATGAAAAATTAATGCTAAAGCAATAGAAAGGAAAACTAAGTGGATATGTATGCATATACAAGTTTCATCAGTTAAATGAATTTTTTTTGTCATTTCTGTCAAACATTTCCACTCTTTATATATATTTTTTTTTCTATAGATCCTTTCTTTCCTCTAGAGCTCTATTTTTTAATAGTCTTTACTTCCAAAAGCCCTCCATTTCCAGACTCAATCTGTGCCAACTTTGCATGGGTTTCCATGAAGCTCCACTTCCATTCAGTATCTGGTAATTTTTTCTGTCACGTTGTGAAAATCAAAATTGTATTTATTGTACAGTCTGACCAATGATCTTGTGTAAATTTATCATGTCCCTAACTATTCCTGAAATGAACCCTAGTTTTTTGTTTTGTTTTTTTTTGGGGGGGGGAGTGGTTTGGTTTTGGGGTTTTTCAAGCAAAAAACTCATTACAAGCTTTATTGGAAATGTTTAGGTATTTTTGCTGGAAATCTTGAATCCAGTAAGTTTTGAACATGCCTGAATTTTTTTCACCAATTGAATCACCTGAAACCTTACTAACAATTTCTTCCAGGCTTGTAAAGTATTTGTGTGGACTTTGAGAACAGATCAAAAAAGTATTCTGCATGATTCTCACAGTGTGCAAATATTGCCTTTAAGGAATATACACATAAAAAGGGTAATTTCCTTACCATAAGAGATCATTTTCAGTGTTTCACTGTCTTCTACAGATCAGTGACTGATATTCTTCATATTTTATCCTGCAGTAGGTTCAGAATTAATTTTCATTTGTTTCTCTTTATTCTTTTCTCTTTTATGTCTTGCTGTTTTCCCCTGTATAGTGAACTATTTTTCGTCTCCCTTGTTGTATTCCACCTCTGGTGGCAAAGAGATATAAAAAAATCACAATTTTTTTTTAATTCTCATTGGAAATGACCACAAGGAAATAAAAAAATAATGCAGGATTTAGGCTAGAGAAATAAGTCAAATTAAAGCAGTATAAAACCCATTTAAAAATAATAAACATTTACTTTAATTTTTGTCACCCCTCTTTACCTTCATTAGACCTAAAAAGGAAATCTGGATTAATAATAGGTAAAATATGGAGTTCTATCAAGGAAGAAAAGGTCTGTCATCTCACTGATTCCTTTTAATTTCCCATGCTGTGTAGGTCCTTGTGGTATGTTGTCTAATTGCTTCATGAGGGTTCTTTAAGTGAATGTTTCAAATCTAAATGGGACAGGTAATTCTTTGAGGGTTCAATAAAATTTATTTTTGTTTCATGTTATGTCTTTTCCTTTTTTTTTTTTTTAGTTTTAAAAGTCATTTTTTTGTGGTTTTTTTTTTAATATATACCAGTCATTTTAATACTGTTTAGTAGAGAAAGCATCAAAATGAAAAGAAGTAATGTTGTAAATAGCTAGTTCCTATTTTTTTTACTCTACTCATCCACACAAATTAATTTGTAACTTCAGTATTTTTGATCATGTTCAACCCAAAGGATTTATTAAGAATTTTTGAAAGAAATCAGCACAAAGGAAACCAATTCTCCTGTGGGCCAGTGAAGAAATGGTGCTGGTCTTTGAATGAAATCCTGGGGCTCTGCTTAAACCTCATTGATTTTTAGTGGGAATTGCTGGACCTATTGGAAGGAAAATAGATACCTTTGAATGTTCAGCAACAAAGAAGCAGCTCCTATTTCTGTGTTACTCTAGTGACAAATGCTAACTGGCTTCTCTGCACAAAAGAGCTCTTTTAATAGACAGAGCTCATACTTGCAATTCTGATGCTACCAAGCTTGAAAAGGAAAATCCTACCACCTCCACTTTCCTTATTGCTGGTGTCAGTATGGCTTGTAGGTAATGAAGCACTGGATACATTGCAGATCTCTGTGTATAGAGGTGAAAAAATCAGGACACAGCTTACAAAGACAGACAAAGTAAAAGCAATCATTGCGGTATGAAACATTTCAGACAAATCTCATGGAAATGAAAAATTACTGTTGACTTGCATTCCCTTATGGTAACAGCATCAAGACTCTTCTGATTTGTTAGTTCAGTATGGAGGAGTTTCTCAAACAAATGAGTGTAAAGGTCCAAAACTACACGATCCCAATTTTGGGGATGAAAACTGGAATATTTATTGAACATGTGAAATGTAATTTAAGGGTCTCAGGGGCAGGACATGTCAATGAGGAGGATGGGTTATGCTAACCAGAGGAGAGATTATGTTAACTAGGGGATTACACAATTGATTTACATTTCCCATAACAAGGATTACATGTGGGGGGAAGATGGTTAACATTTTCTGTATCCACGATTACATGGGAGGGAAGAAAACAAAGGGGTTTCAACATGGTCTGATGACATTATCACAAAGTCTTTCCATATCCTGCTGCAGGAGACAGGCCAATCAACATGGCTGAATACCAATGGGTCTTGTCTGGTCCTCAGATGATGGAATTTCTCTCAGTCCCTGTTGCCCAAGGCTTGCTGCTTAAACCCATCAAGCTCCTTCATGATGATTAACTGAGTTTCAGCCCTTAAAATGAGGAATATGGGGATTTCTTTAAGTAGTAGAAAGTGAAACAAATATCACAGCAGTTGCTAGATTGAGGTAAAGTCATGATTTACTTCATCTGTTACACATTAAATCAACATGGGCAGTGTACTAATAACAGTGTTGTCTAAATTAGGCAGTGGGAGGAAGCAAAGATGTCCACACTGGTTGCTGACTCTCAGGACTGTAATCCAGCAGCACTGTATTTGCAGGTGGTTTTCCAAAGCTGCTGATGGGGTAGGAGTAGGAAGAAGCTGCTGGTAAAGAGCCAGTTGGTACTGGAGAGAGAAGACAGAGTACTGAGCGTGGAGAGGAGACAGAGTAAAGTCATGAGTGGGCTCAGAGCAGATGATTAGGAGAACAAGAGAACACCCCTGACTTTGGTAGCAAATATGATGACAGTTTACAAAATTAATATTAGCACAGTCTTACAAATCACTTGGGTTTTTTTCATTTGCAGGACTGAATTGAGCTCTGATATGGGGATGACAGAAGACTTCCTGAGGTGCAGGCTGACAGAAAATTTCTGTCTTCTTTAAGCTGACTTCCAGCCCAAAAAGGTCAGCAGCCTCAGCAAAGCAGGATGTTAAACGCTGCAGAACTACTTCTGTGTGGGCGACAAGGGCGTCATTGTCAGCATAAATAATCTGTAGATGACCTGAAGTGCTGTTTGGAGAAAGAAGTATTCCCTGATAATTGTGGTTTCAAACAATGGAGTGCTATCTCACCCCTGGTTACTCCTCTACCAATTATTTATGTTCACCCTTGAAAGCTGCTCCATTTACAACTAGAAAGGAATATCCAAGCACTTTGTCCTGTGCTGGTTCTGAATATTAAATTACATTTATGTCAGCAGATTTTTTAATTTGTTTATTTTAAATACCTAACTTTTTGCCTGGGCTTACGTACATAATATTCTCTGTTTGAATCCCTTTACCTCTATGATATGTCATTTTATGCATAGAAGAGACACTTCTCAGGAACAAATTTCCTTTATGTTGAGTCTTTTCAAACATTTTATGTGGTTCTACAAAATAACTAAATGACCCTAATAGGATATTTTTAAGAGAAGTAAGAAATCAACATACCATACTTCTGTAACAGCTTTTATTTTCTTCATTATGTAATTTTTTCTAACTTTCTAATTTGTTTTCTGTTAAGTGCCATAGTAAAAACTTCTTACTGAATAATGAAATATAAAAACCTAGTATGTGATTCATGAAAGACTTCAGTGGTTCAGTCCCCTACTACTGTCCAAGATCAGTGAATTACATCCTATTGCATTCATGTGAATATTAATATCTAAATCAATTTTCTGAAAGGATGTTCCAGAAGACAACAATATTTCTGCAAAAAAAAAAGAGGAAAAAAAGCCCCTCTCTTGTGATCTCTGCAACTTTGATTTTATTTATTTTTATTTAACAAATCTGCACAAATTCTGAAAAAATTTCCAACCTAATTGATTTTATGAATCTCTGTGAATATATGGTTTTGTGTAACTAAAAGCACTTAAAAATATAATTCAAACTCAAATGAATAGCTAAACTAAGAGCAGGACTAGCAAAATTATTCTTTCTAACATTTTGTCTAAGCCTTTAGTACTTCCAGGAATTTTCTTAATCATGAACACAGCTAATCATGAACACTTTTGTAAAAGTGGTGTGGGTTTTTTTGTTGTTGTTTTGGTTTCGTTTTGTTTTTTTTTTTTTTAAGAAAAGGAGAAAATATTTTTGTAAAACTATTTAACTGCTGTAATAAAAACAGAAACAACACACCCATGTCCTGAGGCTTCCTAAAATCAAGGTGATAATCTGATAAAGAGGCACACTTCCTAGCTGAAAATATCCAAGTTGTTCCTTACTAACTAAATTTGTTTGACTACACGCAGGGAGTCACAAAATTCTAGGAGGGTAACATCAAGAACAAGGCACTCAGCGTGGTTTTTGCAGCATTCTTGAAGATAGATAGGAGAGGATGGGCTGTGTGGATATTAAATTTTAAAAACTTCTTATACTTCAGGAAGCCTTTAAAACTATAAAAAATTTTAAAGGTTTTATAAAAACTACATATGCACAATCTTCAAAAGAGCTTGAAATATGTTTGGAAAGATCAAAGAGGAATATTGTACATTATCATATGATGGGGGAAGGAGAAGAGAAGGAAGAGAGAGAACAAGTGTCTGGAATTTGGTGTTGCAGGTGAAGAACAGAACTGAGGATAAAGGTTTGCTTTTCACAGTCTTATCTGGCACAGAGTTTGCTATCTTACTTTTTATATCTAAGTACTACTTAGAAAATTGAAGAAGGAGGTGGAGTGTGAAATGTCTGAACAACCCATGATATTCTGTGGAAAAGAAATATGCCAGTTTTAGTGCTTGAATGGCTGTAATTATCATATTGTGGGCGAGAGTGCTGAAAGCTTAACATTTCAGCGAAGTATGGTAGGCTTATTCAATGCAAGATGTTGATATGTACCTATAACTTGTACATGATATAGTGTGTCACTAAATGCAACAACAGAATAACCGTTGCCTTTAGGCTGAAACTATATGTGCAATTTAGGTATTTTCTAAAGGTCTCTTTATAAATGTTGCATGGAATACACTGCAAAAGGCTTACACTGTGGCACTTGACAGTTCAGAGTTCCTTTGGTTTTACTATGTTGAGTGTACTTCCAAACTTGAGATTTCAGTACACTTTCTCCTAAGCAATTACAATGTCTTTCAGGATATTCATTAAGCTTACATATTTTTCTCTCTTCTTTCATTTTTTTCACCCTAATTTAAGAGGCGATGTTAGGTTAAATTTAGTTCAAGTTTAAGTTTATGACTTTTTTTTTAAATACAAAACAAACAAACAAACAAAAAACCAAAAGAGAAAACAAAAAAAATGCTACACAACCCCCACCTCCAATCAATGTGAAACAAAACTATAACCTTACAGTTAGAGTTGAAGTCCTTGTGTGTTTGGAACTGAAATACTAAACTGTCATTTAGGTGTTAGAAAGAAAAATATTTTTAAAAAGAAATAAATAATTCACATTCATTGTTCAAGCAGGTGGATGCAAGTAACCCTCTCCAAAAAATCACAGTGAACTTCTCACTGTAACTTATTTCTGTATACTCTTTTGCTTTCTGTTTGTTGCTCTTCATGGATTTTTCCATAACCATTGGTTGTTTGTGCTCAGATAGGTCACAATTATTTTCTCTCCAGATTATCTTCTCCAGAGAGAGAATGAATTCTGTTGGTTCAGAATTGAATTTATCTCAAACATTCACAGTCAGTGCCAATTACTGCTACTCTGTTCTGCTAAAATAACTATTGGCTCAGAAACTATTACAAGTCCTGTTTCTTTGTGTTTTCTCTGTTGCCACTTTAAACTCTTCTATAGTTGCTTGCTGGTTTTTGTCTTTTCAGGTCTGGAGTCTTCCTGCAAAACATACAGAGGCCAAAAGTGGGATGCCCCTTTTGTCACTGCACCTGAAGTCTCATAGTAACTCTTACCATACACTGCACTATGAGGATGATATATCCTCTAATTTTCCTATGTTATCTGCTTTTGGGTGCTTCTCTGGTGCCTTGCAATGAGGAACAAGGAAAGTCCAAAACGCTTTTTGAGCTGTTTTTAAAATAACTGTCTAAGCTAGACATGGAACTATAAGGAAACAAATAAGGAATGGAATCCATTTCCTTCCACTGTCTGTTTCAAACTCAAGTATATCAAAATTATTTTACCTTTAAGAGCCATGTTTTGAGATTTTAACATTATCAGAGCACAGAAATGAGTAACTATGCTTCCTCAAGGTGTTTAGATGCTTTATACATTTAACATGTCCATGAGGCTTTTCATAATCTACTGAGTTTTTCCAAGGGAGGTGCATTGGTTTATAATACCATTTATTTCCTCTCTCATTTTCTATTTGTGCTTAATATTATCTTATATAAAAATACAGTGTTTTCCCCCAAGAATGATCCAAACATATTTTACAAATGCAACCCTTTGAATTTGTTGCAACTCAATGTCATTTTATTAAGTAGCCTTGGAAAACAGGTATGTACAAGCAGAGTTCTATATTTCTGTCTGCCCTGTGAGGCAAACAGACATGCTGCACATCACAGTTATAAGCTCTTTCTTGAATTCTTTTTCCTACTAAGACTCCCACTGAAACCATCAAGGAAGTTACTTTTACAAGGAATGTAGACTCCTACTCAAAGTGAATATTTCTTGTTATAGACCAAACCAGGGGATGCTGAGGGAATACTTAGTTTTGCCTTTAAAAGTTACAATAAAGTTTTGAGTCTCTAAGCAATAGCATTACTGGAGAAGAGTGAGGGTGTGCAATGAACACTAGGGTAGTATTTCTCTGCATAGGCAGCAAGCCAATTCCCTTCTCATCAAATTCCTCTTAACCAGACTATAGGATGAAGATTTCTGGCCCCAAAAAAACCAAACAAAACAGTGTTTTTTGTAAACTAATAGGCAGAAAAAAGGGAAGCAAAATAGCATTCTGCCTCTGTGAAGGTGTGGATTTAGCTCCTTAGCTCAATCACTCTTACAAAGATGACAGACTAGATGTGCTTACTTGCGTTTGGTTTAGGTATATGCTTTTCCTTGCTGAATGTCCTGATTACCAAAAAAGACTCTTATTAGTGTCTCTTGAGCTCCTTCTCTCCCAAGTTACCATTTGCCTATTTACTGTGTCCACATAGGATTGTGTTCTAATTATTCATATATTTTGAAGCTTGTGAAGTTAAAGAGCATTACTGAGAAAAAAAAAACCACACACACAAAAGCACAACTGAAATATTTTGGTATTTGAAAGAAATTTTGGCTTTACCAGATCAGAATTGTTAGTTGCCATAGTAACAACATTATGCAAGAAGGAATTAATCATCATTACAATCATTCCTAAGTACTGAATAGCTGCTCAAAGCTTTTCCTCTTGACATATGGCAAATCAAAAGATTCATAACTCTGTTGTAGCAAGAAGACAACCTGAATGGCTTTTTTTCTATTTCTCTTGCACTTCTCTCTGAGGTACAACAGTTTAGCAGCCTTCCAACAGTAACAACCAGAATAATAAAATATTGTTCCATAAAAGGCAGTCTAGTGTTTAGGAAAGGTAAAAAGCCCTTGTTTTTTGCTCAGGAAAAAAATATCAAGTCAAATTCCTGTAAGTAATATCCTTTAACTGTGTATGGAGAGTGAAAGATAATGTACAATGTCTTAATTCTATTAGCACAATATGTATGACGTTTAGTAGAGTTATATAACACTACCTAGTGTTGATATGACACAAATTGATTTATTTTGGGCTTGGATGGCAAGATTTTGGTAGCAGTGGGGGCTACAGGGTGGTTTCTTCAAGATGTTAGAAGCTTTCCCCCATGTCCAATAGAGCCAAAGCCAACCAAGATGGACCCACTCCTGGCCAAGGCCAACCCATCAGTGATGATGGTAGCACCTCTGGGATGACATATTTAAGAATGGGGAAAAGTCACTGTTCAGGAGCAATTGCAGACAGAGAAGGGGGGAGTGAAAATATGTGGGAGAAACAACTCCACAGACACTGAGGTCATGGAATAAGGAGAGGGAGGATGTGCTCCAGGTGCTGGAGCAGAGAATCCTCTGCACAACCCCTGGTGCGGATCATGGTGAGGCAGATTTTCTCATCAGCCCATGGAGGTCCATGGGGGAGATACGCCCCTACAGCTTTTCGAGGACACCACATTGGGGCAGGTGGATGCCCAGAGGAGGCTATGACCCCATGGGAAGTCCACACTGGAGAAGGATCTCTTTCTCTTCGGAAAGAGAGGAGCCCACACTGGAGTAGGTTTGCTGGCAAGACTTGTGACCCTGTGGGGTCCCACCCTGAAATAGTCTATTCCTGAAGGACTGCACCTGGTGGAAGGGACCCATGCTGGAGCAGTTTGTGAAGAATTGCAACCTGTGGAAAGGACTCACATCGAAGAGGTTTGTAGAGGATTGTCTCCTGTAGGAGGGGCCCCACCCTGGAGCAGGGGACAAGTGGGAAGAGGAAATAGGACAGACTAGCTCTGAGCCTGATGAATGCAGTGTGAAGCCTTTCACAGCACTGGGATGCAGAGCTCCAGGAAATATATTTTTGGGAAGTCTCAGCTTCCTCCAGCTCTGCTGGCAAGGTAGCCATGTGTTAAATGCCCTTTTACAGAACTCAATAGTGATTTCAGTTCTCTCTTTAAAGATAGCTAATGGTACCTTTTATATATGTGTGTGCTTATAAATACACACACATATATACCTATCCGTGTAAAAAAAATGTAAAATATATATGAAATAATTTTAAAAGGTGATAGGGAATTTTCCAATGTCAGGGCATGTTTCCACTTTTGAGAATTGCCTGTAGTGAACCATAGCTGCTTCTACCTCCTGCTAACCAAAAAATCTTTGCAGGGGTGAGGAGGGGACGTGACACAAACTGGAGACAATAAGTTGAATGGAAATGTTTCATTCATAACTTTGAAACTCTGTCAGTACTGGTGAAAAAAAAAAAAAAACAAAACAGCCAAAAGAGTCATTTGAAGGGAATAAGGCTGAACAAACCTATTTTTTTAGAGCATCTATTTGAAAAAAGTGAGCTCAGATTCCTTTCTTTTCTCAGAACCATTTCTATATTTTTTCAAACAGTGTTTCAAGTAAGTCACAGAAAATTAGGGAATGCAAGTTATGATCATAGACTTTAATATTTTTGTAGTTCGAATGTCTCATAAATTGGGAGGAAATGCCTAATACATGCTTAAGGTTTATATTTGGTTTGGGTTTGGGTTTGGGTTTTTTTTGCAAGGCTCTTGATTTTATACCCCTGAATGACTAAAGCAGAATATCTAGTAACTTCCTGTCACGTCATATCAATTCACAGCAGCATCCTAGGGTAATGCATCTTCTTTCTTGTATTTTTTAGTGCTTATGCAAACAGTTTGGAAAGATGATTCTTACGCCTGAGGTAGACTGCAATTAGTATGCTATAGATAGAGAAGTGTATAATATACACAGTATACCATTTGTCAACTGTAGCCTAAAGAATTGTTTTCTACTCTGGAAGAATTCTTGAATAAAAGTATCTGATGGATTGCCAGATCCATCTCATACAGTAAATAGTGAGAAAATTTAAAAGTCCGTGTTCAGTGCTTTATCTGCAATGTGCAGTAGATAATTTATGTGGCAAACATTAAGTAATAACAGAATAGGAAAATATGAAGTAGTTCTTCCTTTATGAAGTCAGGTATGCTGGATATGAAATGGGAGGGTAGAGAGGGTCCTTTGGGAAGTTACTATGTAAATAGTATATTAAATATTGTATTGTAATGAATATATACTAAGAGATAAGTTATCCATTCTGCAGGCATTCTTCTTTGTAGTACCTTCTAGCTCTCCATGAATCTTGCTTTCTTTCAGACCAATAAGAAATTTCTATAATCATAGAATGATTTTGGTTGAAAGCGACCTTAGAGTTCCTCTAGTTCCAACATCCTTTCCATGAGCAGGTTGCTCAAATCCCCATGTAACCTGACTTTGAACACTTCCAGGGATGGGACATCCACAACTTCTCTGGGCAACGTGTCCCATTGCCTCATCACCCTCACAGTAAATATATATGATATTGAGCAATCCAAAATAGTTTTCTTTTTTACATTAATAGATTTGCCTAAATTTTATTAAGGAAGGTATAATAAACTGTTTTCAATTAAACATTAGGGATCTGTGTTATCTTTGTATTAAAAGCAGTTGCCTCTGAAGTGAAGTAAATAGTACTGGTTTTTTTAATTATCATCTTTAGTATATGTAGTATAAGGCTAGTACAGATGTTTGTATATTCATGGGTTTTTTTCAGAGCAGCTTGAGAATAATTTTTAAATATCTTTTAATAAAAACCAAAAAAAAAAAAAAAGTCTACATTTGTTAGCTTTATACATAATGGGAAAGAGCACACTGCTGAGAAATGTGTTACCGATGACTGCTATTTAGCAAAATCATTAATTTGGTTAAACATGAACAACAAATTTCTGCCAGATTAATAGTTTTACACAAAACATGAGAGGACTTAATTTCAAAGGAATGATCAAAACTGTGTATTGATTATGATAAAAATGCTCCCAGATATTGATAGGTTTCTAAAAACAGCTAGATGTCAAGTTCTGTGAAACATGAACCTACTGACTGTTATCAGTATAATGGTGGAATACAAAACTGGTTTCCTATTTGCATTTTTAACTTTATTGTTAGAACAGAACATCTTAATTCATTAAAAGCACCTAAAAATAAAGTGTAAAAATTTTGTCCTTATCTAGTTATACAGCCGTCAGCAATACTGGTCATATGTGATCAAAATATCAGTAAAGTTGCTGCCATTTAACTAACTAGCTCAGAAAATTGGATCCTGTTTTGCTGTGTTTATTTATGTCCATTTTAATGTGCTACTTAACAGAGGAAGCAACAACATAGTAAGTCTTTTATCCATGGTTTCAGAAGTGTAGCAGGTTTTCTTTCATCTTTTTCCTTTTTTTTTTTCTTCTATCCAATAATAAAATTAATGATAATAAAAAAAACTTAGTGTTGGGATTGATCTCAGTAAATACAGACTGTGCCCCTCAACTGCAAGAAGTAATTGAAGTTTTCACAGTATCTGAGAACATTCCCATAGTGTTTTGCCAACAAACCAGAATTTCCTTTATGCTACTCTCTTGCTTAGTGCATGAAAAATCATGCTTAAGGCTGAAACCAGAGGCATTTTTTGACATATCAATTCTAAATTTTCCCAGACTTTTAAAAGTAAATATTAAACTGTATATAGAAATTCTGTAACTTCACTGTAATGAGCTCAGGTGGGAATTATTCTCCTTATGTTTTGTATTGTGTTTCACAAATGAGTAATTAACATTTAATGTATTTAATGTGTATGACTTTTGTGACCTTTAGCTTTTCATATTGACATAAAATGACCGGTTTCAGAGAGTAATTTGAGAGTTTTTTATCAGAATCATCGACAGGCAAATCTTGTGAACTACAAAATCTAGTTTACAAGTCGTTGAAAAAGACAAATGAAATAGCTTGTCTTCCTGTGACTTATATCTGTCCCACCTTTCCTCCGTAACTACATCTCCCAGAAAGATACAAAGAGCTTGCATCATTTTTCTCTCCACTCCCTTTTTTTTTTCTTACCTCTTTTACTTTTTTTTCCCCTTGATTTTTCTGTTAACTTATAATATCTTACATATACTCTTGATTCTGGACAAGACAAAAAAGGTCAAGAAGAAAGAGAAGCAACATGGAAGTAAACTCTCTGTCATCCTCTCTCGCTCTTGCCCATAGTGCTTGGGATGATTTGTGTCTGTAATAGCAATATGAATTTCTCTAACACTGAATTTGTTTCATTTTGGGGATTTTTTGGAGTTTTTTTTGTTTTGTTTTTATAGGGGTAAGAAGTCTATTGTTGTTTATCATAGCTCTTAGAAGTGTTTTCTTACCCTGAGGCAATTTATTTGTCCAAATTCAGTATGGGTTCTGCTGTGGCTTCCATAGAAACCACTCTCCCTGGAGTAGTTATTCCTCTTATTCTCTGCTAATGAAGAGCCCTCAATCTGATTTAAGTATTTAACATTGTTGATAATCCCATCTTCCTGAATTCTCTCCATAGAAATCCTAGTTATCCTACCAATCTAACCTGTTTTTGTCCTTCAAATTTGATTTTTGTGTTGAAAAGCCTTCTGCTTATAAAATAACAGGATTGGACTCACAATCTTCCGTACAGTCTTCCTCTGTTTCCTTGTCTACATTTGGTAGATTCCCAACCTTGTTTTACAATAATAAATTCTGAGTGGTTTGTTACATGTTTTAAGAAGAGGAATACCAGGTTATGAACTAAATTATTGGCATTAGAATTATTACTAAGACATGGGTTCACAAAAAAAAGTCATATTTGTGAAATAATACACAAATAATGTAAAATAGCTATATAAAAGGCAGTTACTTAATTTTTTTTTAAGAAATGAAAGAAAAACAATCATTTTAGCATAACTATATTTGTATGATGGTTACAAACCAAGACACTGCTTTTTATTTTTATCTAGGTGCATTGATTTGCTATGATAGGATATAATTAGTGGTCATATGGCTTTTTAGAATAGACTTCCTCGCAGTAAGATTTATGATAACATAGGGTCAGTAATTTTAGTTGTTGACTGAATAAATCCTAGTAGTAGTACAAAATCACCAGGGAGGCTGAAGGAATTCTTGGTGAACCACAAAGGACTAACAAAAGCTACATCCTTGCATCTACAATATTTTTCTGGTGTACACGGAGATGTACAGTATCCTCAGTGTCCTCAGATAATTAATTTTTAATTTTCTCTAATAAGGAAGTTTGTCAAAACCTATAGTGAATAAATATTTGAAGGGCATTGTCCACATAATGCATATGCAGAAGGACAAAATCTAGTATCTGTCTTCACTTAAGAATGTAGACTTTCTATTTCTTTTCATTTTGTTTTGGTTTTTGTATTTCAGAAGAGTCAACAAGTTATGTAGCAGAAATAATTATTGCTGAGTTTTATTTATTTATTGCAGTGTATTTCTGAAGCTGTCTGCTTATCTAAATGTTCATTCAACTGGAAAGCTGTATTGGGATACAATACCACAGATTTGAGTATGGATTCTGGTAAGAAGCATATGTCAAAAAAATTTCAGAAATAATGAAGAAGGGTAGAGAAAGTAACAGTGTTGACTTGAGACTAGGTTAAAAAACAGAAACTTATTGTACTAACCTAAATATATTCAATTTAGCTCAAAGTTGCTGTCTGAGGCCTTGTTTGTGTTTTTTTGGTGTTGTGGTTTAACCCTACCTGTCAATTTAGCCCCACACAGCCACTCACTCACTATATCACCTCTTCTCCGGATGGGGGAGAGAATCCGAATGGTAAAAGCTAGAAAACTTGTGGGCTGAGACAAAGGTAGTTTAACAGAGAAAGTAAAAGCCATGTACAAAGGCAAAGTAAACAAGGAATTCATTCACTGCTCCCCATGGGCAGGCAGATGTTCCACCATCTCCAGGAGAGCAGGGCTCCACCACTTGTAATTGTCATTTGGGAAGACAAAGGCCATCACTCCAAAAGTCTCCCTCTTCCTTCTTTTTCACCCAGCTTTATATGCTGAGCAAGATGTCATATAGTAGTTCAATTGATGAATTTGACAAAGGCAAGTTTATAAGCATGCAGGGTACTGTGCAGCATTTGTTTTTCTTTAAACACAAGTGTCTGTAGAAACCATATTTTTATTCAGTGATGTTCTATGGCAGATAATTGCTTTAGTGTTTTCCTCAGGACCATTTAACTAGTATTAAAAGTCCTGTACCAGTAAGGCTTAAGTTGAGAAATATATATTGCTGCTCAACTAATTTTTTTACTTGTCCAAAGAAATTTATGGAGAGCCACATTAACAAAGTATAGTATTCAGGAAACCTTATCTACTTCATTATAATTTAAAATATATTATAAAAAGGTAGGAGCTACCAATAAAGACCTAATAATACTGATCTTTAGTGGAATTTTCCTGTTCTTTGTTACAAGAAACTCTTGAAGGAAAGTATTTTATAAGAATTTTTAATCTTTTCAATAGAATAGGTTTCCAACTTGTTATACCAATACAGTAGAGTCATCAATAGTATGTTTATGTTCCAGAAGAAATTATGATATTCCTTTAAGTAAGAAAATAATAACTAAAAGTACATTTGAAAGTTTCATATGAAAAAAATCTAGGAATAATTATAAATGTATATGTAATAAGTAAAATTTCATTGTAATAATTTAGATTAATTTTATATATTTGAAATGTTGGTTTCATAAAATCTTTTTCTAGATAGAATAAAATTTAATGAAAATTGATCTGTTCTTTGTGTCAAATACTAATTTTCTTATTTGAAGCCAGAAAGTGTTGAGACTCCCATCCTGAAATAGGCTTCGAAGTCAAGGATTTGACCACAAATATTCAGATTTCAATATAAGCAAAATGCCACAAAATTGTGAACATTTTTCCTCCAGCTTTTTGTGTGGGAAGCTCCATGATGGAGAACTAATCCATGTTCTGCTTTGTTTTCACCCTTCTCACCATCCTCTCCAGTGGCACAGACTGTGATTTAGGGCACTGAGGCCTGGTTCTATTTCTCTGAATGCAGAAACCCATCCTTTCTTGTTGTGAGGGTTAGCAGTTTTATCTGTGAGTGATATTTTTGGTAGCCTTCTAGGTGGCAGAGGATGTGGGACAGAAACAGCAGAAGCCAGTCAGAGAACTTTGTGCCTGATAGATTTGTACTACAGAAAACAAGGAAGTATTCTTCTTCTTTTTTTTTTTTTTTACATTCTTTTGCTCTGTATATATCTCAGTATGATAATGGTAGTACAGCAAATAGCTTCAGAGCTGTATTATACCAAAAAATGGGAAAAAATAAAGAAAAGGTCCACATGGGAACGATAATATTTATATATGAATGTAGCGTACAAAATGTGTTTATGCTACTGAGATTTAAATTTCCATATCTGACATATTGGTGATTTGTTTTTCTTTGATTACGTCCTGAGAAGCAGCATAAGAAATGTATGCTGTTAAGAGCTGATACATTGAATGTCATGTTTAATGTTTTGCAAACATAATCAAAATATGGAATATTTTCTTGTGGTTTCCTCAGTATAATGCTGAAATTAAGGCAAATGAAACATCATATTTTTTTAATATTCCTTAGGAGTGCAAGAGAACATATAAATGACACATACTGGGCTGATTCAAGCATTTTGCTGTATTAACATAAACATTCCTTTTTGAAAACACACACATAAAAATCACAGCAGGATTGGAAGTTTGGCATTTCCATGCCACAGAGGGTTTATGCTTATATGCTAGTGCTAGGAAATGAGATTATTCTTCCAAAAAAAGTAAAATGTTGGTATGTAAAGACAATTTGATAGGGGTATTTTGCAGGTCTAGAAAACTTCATCAGTGGAGAAACTGAAAGACCAGGTCCTGCATCTCAATACTATGCATTAAGAAAAGGAGTCTGTGTACCATTATTTAATAATGCAGATGATACTGATGTAAAAGAGTAATATTTTCTTAGTAATTGCTCCATCATTCGGTTTCCATCCCCTATGTCTTAGCACAATGATTCTCTACTGGGTTATTGTTTGTTCTTCTCTTAGCTAATTTAAATTGTAAGAAGTAAATGAGCATCTACATTTTTCCCGAGGAGATAATTTTCTACTTTAACAAATATCAGTGCTTTGATATTGAATTTCCTTATAGTCCCTCTATATATCCTTATTTGGAATTCTAAATTGAATACCCTATGGTTCTGAAGAGAAGTGTCTTGTAGACCGCATCTGGTATTTAGACTTTTTTTACCCTGGTCTTCTCCAATTTGAATGGTGCAATTCTACTGTGGAAAACTGCTTTGTTTAAAGGACACTTTTTGCTTTCATTTATTTAAATTACTTTAAACATTCTATAGTTCATGAACTGACCACAGGTTATTTCTTAACCTATGTGACATCAGAGGAAACTTTACCTTTTGACAATTTTCTCTTTCCTTCCCCTTCACTTTTCCCTCTGTAAGTTCTAACTGCAGAACTATGGGTGATGTGTGAGCAGAAAATGGACATAGTTTGTCTTCTTACTTCCACGTTGCACTTGAGGCATGACTAAGAATGAAAACAATATTTCTACTAGGAGAATGAGCAAATAAGGTCTTCAATACACTGGCAGTTAATAAATTTGGAATCCCCATTTTTGTTGAACTGTTTACTAGGCTAGCACTGTATTGCCTACTATCAATGACAAATTATATGTAAGCTCATATCTCAGGAGGAGAAATTGTACTTGAAATTAATTTGAGGACACTACACAAAGTTCTTAAAATAAGAACAAGCTAGTTTAAAAAAATGAAAGTCCAGTTTGAGAATTAGTCGTCTTTTGAATACAAATAATACAATATTTGTAGGATTGGTGAGTGAAAGAGGTTTGAAAGCTATCACTGTTGATCCAATGATCGACAAAACCACTTCACAAATTTAGCCTTTTCTAGTTTTCTTCTCTTCACTACTAAAACCAATAACATAATGCAGACACATAACCTGACTTTTGGTTAGCCAATTTCTATTCTTGGTCACTAGCCACATTTCTGGCAGTCCGCTGCCTGTCCCTTGGTCAGTCTGTTTGTATTCTGTGACTCTTGTCTTTAATATGTGACTAAAATGTTTGATTTTTCTTTTTACTCCCAAGTTTTGGTTATCTTTCATCTTCCCACACATCTATCCTTTTTCATACCATCTTTCTGATATATATATCTTTCTTCTATGATATATTTTGATGTTTCTCAAAGTGTAATTTCAAACCTGTGATCCATAATATTTTGTAAAGAACTCATATGCAAATAGTCCTCTTTTATCTCACTCTTTCTCTAAACATGATTATTGTATGAAAGTAAAAAAAAAAAATTTCTATTAATTTTAAGCAAATAAGTGTCAGAAGAAGGCTTTATAGTCTCTAAAGAGCATACTTATCTTTTTTACAAAACTGAAACAACATTAATTAATTGCAAATGAAATGATATCCTAAACTTTGGTAAGTGCCAATGCCATTTAATCTCCAGTTGGGTTAGGTTTTTTTCATTTTTTTTTTTAATTAGCTACTCAAACCTATTTATGCATTGAAAGGTAGTAAAAAAACTTTAAAAAGTTAACTGAAAAAAATTAAAACTTGATCTCGTAGCTTTTTTGAGAAAATCAGGTAACAGGTTTAAAGCAAGTACAAGCTTAGTCAATAATTGAATAGAAACAATTTAAAGCATAAAAGAAACTTCTACAAACTTCGTGGATGATAGATCTATAAGCAGCTATTAAAATGGTCCAGAACAGCGCAAGATGAATATTGAGCCAAAGTCTCCTCTTTTGTTTCTAGAGGCTGCTTCCTAACATTTACTGATTTAACACAGAGGAAAAATAATAATGTTCCAATATCTTAAGTAATTTGAAAGAGTTGAACTGCTGGACAAATCTTTTTGTGTATCAGGAGAAAGAACAAAAGAACACGAGTTTTCTCACTCTGCAGTTGTGGATTCTTGCATGAGGAAAATATTAGTAGCAAATCAACAGCAGCAACAATATTCTGAAGAGTAGAACCACATCCACATTTGCTTTTGTAGTTTTATAGGAAGGAAAATAATACTACAGAATCAGAAGGCAGCACTACACTGATGTATATGGACACAGTAGATATTATAAAACAGCAAATAATTTCCTATATATACTTAGAGGCTGCAGGTAAAAATCCTGGTGTTACTTGTAAAAGATGCAGAGAGGACAATGGAGAAAAAGAAACTTGGGGAAAAATTGATTTGTTCTTGAAAATAGTGAGCATGACAGTGTTGTTCAGGCCTACTGATAGGCACTGCATATGTTCAGTGATTTAAGTATTATGTAGATTTTATACTCCTAGATTTATATCTTTACATAGTGTATAGTCTCTATTACAGCAACTTTGTAAACATGGTATCAGTCAATTACATCATACTCTATAAGGAAAGGATATGATGCAATGAGACAGAAGGCTATCCAAATCCAAATAATTTGCTATTTGGGGAACAGAAACTTAAATCTGTAGCTCCTAAGTATAATATGATAATCGCTTTACAATGTTCTTTTCAAAGCTGGAAGCCACTGAAACAATGAACTTTCACTTTCATTGGTCTGTTCATCCATGTCTACAGTGGCCTTGACCAGGATATTTATAATAATCACTAAATGGAACTGAAGGAATTCGCAAAATCATTCAGGCCTGATTCCATGACAATGTTGCAACTTAAGGGAGTTGCATGTGAAAGTACTCTACATCTGGGCATTATTGGGAAGTAAGACTTGGATGAGCCCTTTATCAAATCAGAAATGTAACTTACTTTGGAACTATGAATGTTTGGAGTCAAATGTTATGTTCTTACTCTTCATTTTTGCCATCCGAAACTGCACCTTGACAGTTCAGAGTTCCACCTTTGGCAGGACAACCATGATATGGAAGGAATTTTCTTAAAATCTAACATTTGGCTGCTGTGACCCACTAACTTTTCTGAAGTTGCATGCAATAATTTAAAAAACTCCATATATTACAAAGCCACAGGATGAATTTCTATTTAATTACATAATAAAATCTATTTAGAATATATTCATATTATAGAAAAGAGTGCTGCACTACTTTGTTGCAACCGCTTTACCTAATGATTTTGAACTAGCTACTTAGAGATTATGTTCGTCTGCCTCTATGAGTATGTTGACAGTCATATCCCACAAAATTCAGGCAGTATGTTGCCCTACTGACTGAAAAGTGAGATTACAAGAATGTTTTCTCATTAACTGATTTGCTGTATTTATGTGCATATGGCAAAACTGAATTGAAAAAGTATTAATTAGAAAATGTCCCTAAATTTAGCTATAGGGCACATCAGCATATCTATGTTGCAAATGTTGCCATACAAATGCACCCCAAATTTGAAATTTATAAAGGAGAATTTTGTTAATAAACAATTTAAAATTTAATTTGACATTTGGATTTTGAAAGCTTATATTGCAGAGTGACACTGAAAATTTTTCTAGTCTTTGTCAGTCCTGATGAGAAGGGATTCATAAGCCTAAAAGCTTGTCTGGCTTTACTAAAGCACCTAATATACTTGGATAAAAGATACTACCGTTTTCCTCAGAATTTCATTCTATTGCAAGTGTATAAATCTTTTTTATAGGAAAGCCTCTATTTGCTAGGTAGAAATATATCACCATTTTTTTTCTCTACTTTATCTAAGATAGTATAGATTCACAGTTTTTGTAAGATTATTTAAAATTCTGTACACTGTCTTTCTGCAAATTATATGAACAATATACGATACTGTCTAACCTTTTAAAATTTATTTAAACCTGCTTTGTAGGGTTTTTAGAATCAAGTTTTTAATATACCTGCAACAATCTGGTTTAAAATACTGAAAGAGATCTCCTTTATGTCATTGAATTCATGTGCGAATTAAATCAGATTACATCACTATTATAAGCATGCATTTGTAGAAAAATGTAATGCAAAACTCATTTTCATTACATTTTTAGGGACTTTTCATAAAATCAAGAGAAAGACCATTAACACAAGGATTTTTTTACCTCTGAAATATTATAGTGTTAATAATACTTTGCAATGACTTTGGTATTGGTGAGTACATCAACACATCACTGACTCTGGAAGAAAAATGCAGTGGGTGAAATCTGGCCCTTACTGGTAGTGCTGTGCAAAAACTGGCCGTAAAACAGTTCAGGGTTGGCTGAACATCAGTGACAACAAATATTCTGGCACTATTGTGCAGGATGGCTGAAGGCACTCAGCCATGGCACAGAAAAAAACACACTGTCATTGCTTTGGAAAAGATCAAACTTCCCCCTTGGTCAGTAAGCTGCAGATGGCAGCATATGTGTTAGCAGGTGGGGAAACTGTTTACTCTCTTTGGCTCTCACTCTGGATCCTGTTAGATGTTGCTGTGCTGCTTAGTGTCCATTCTGTATTCTAATTTGAGTGTTAGTTGAAACAAAGCCCTTCATTTACACAGGGGATGACGTTGAAAAGCCTCTTCATGTCTTGTTTTCTCTCTGCATCTCTGCTGAGGGCTGCTCAGGCTTGTTCCTAGAGATTTGTCATTAAATTACAAATCTGGAATTGCTGGGGAAAAAATTGTTTTTTTCTTCAGCAATCAAAAGATAATGTCTCATCAAGAAATCAAATGGAAAGGCATGGAAGGAGTCCTTAGAAATAAAAAACAATCAGTTCTGAGGGAGTGGAGATCAGATGCTGTTGGGTACTACAAGCTGATATTCTTCCACTGTCCACCCCTTCTGTACCACCATTATCTGCTTTAAATGAATGATTAACTTTTAGGTTAAAGCTGCTTCTTTGTGAAATCTCAGCACAGTCCTGCAGTTTTTAGGGCTTACTGCACATTTCGTCTGTCCTTTTCCCTTTGTACCCGGAATCAATCGCTTCTTTCATTCACTTCCTGCAGGAGGCAAGCCCAGGAAAGCAACTCAGCATGTCCTCTTGAAACTACCTTGAACCTGTCTCCAAAACACATACCTGTCCAAAACACAACCTTAGTTTGGAAAGGATCTTTGACGGATGGTGTCACATGGAAGGTTTTCTTCTGACACTTGAGGGACAGCAAAAGCTAATTAAAAGCAAAATTTCTGATAATTTTAAACAGTGAAGACACATAAATTAATGTCTTCTAAATGGTTAGCTGTCCTCAAGGCAGTGTGACCTGTGGAGAGAAGAGCAGTTTTCTGCTTCTGTCTTCACTGTTGTCCTGCTGGGTGTCCTTGGGGAAACTGGTGCACAAATAAGTGCTTTTCCTACCTGTAAAACGGTGATAATGACACTGACCTTCTTTGTAAAAAAGCTTTAAAAACTAGGGATAAAAAGCATTATATAAGGAGTGAGTATTATTATCGTTGCCCCTAGCAACTAGCAGCCTGCTTCCTGACAGCCACAAGAGCAATTCTCAAGTGACAAAAATCCCAGCCCTAATTTCCTTCTCACTGTTTTTACTTGTGAAACTATAGCTTTCACTTATTCTTCCATTAGTATGTGCCAGTTATATACTCATGTGATGTAGTGCCTGGGAGGGTCCTTCTACCTCTGGCTGCTGTAGCAAAAGAAACGCTGCAAGGATTGGTTTTGGGGTCCTGTGTTGCTCCAAAGATATCCTAAATGTCTAAATGTCTACCAGTAACTCAAAAGGTAAATTGAAGGACAGAACTACAAGCAGTGAACAATGTTATTATCATTTAACACCCACCAAAAGTCAAAACCTGTGTTTGTGCAGGCTTACTTTGTACAACCTGTCACTCCCCTGTGAGAAGTGATGGGAGAAATGCTTGGCACACTGACTCTAAAAGCAAATGCTTCTAAAATTAGAGTTCATTCCAAGTTTGATAAAGGTATATTAATAAGTGTTATGACAGGAGCTATGTCAAATTCCATGATAAAATGAAGAAATCAGGAATATGCTCATACTTTAAGTTACAGGACTTTTATGAAAACATATTTCCTGCTAAAACAGAGCACAAGAAAAAGACATTGAAGTGGTGACAAGACATTGTCACTTCTTCAACATTTATTGGTGATTGAAATTTGCTAAAAAGTATTCTAATGAATTTTACTGGAGTGGGCGAAGGGTGCTGCAGAGTGTTTTGCTTTGAATGGAGGTGGTGGAGCAGCAGGGAGTAAAAGGAAAGAAATATGTGTTCCTGGATTTCCTCTGCTGCATGGAGCCCGGTGACAGCCAGTGGGCTGATTCCAAGCAAAAGCACTCGCTTCCCCTGCAGAAATAACGTCAACATGATTTCTTTGGAACACAAGAACATTGATATTCACAACACTCTTTTTCTGCATTTCATTTCCATAAGATTTTAATGAACATGAAAAATCCCAGATTTGGAAGTGATTTTTAAACAGAGTTCAGGCCAAATCTCTTCTTGTTTGATTTGTGAACTGAAATTGAACTGAAGTGTAAAATGTACCTTCTAACAACAGGATGCTAGAATATAAATCTGTGAAATCAGATTGTTTTATATCTTTTGGTTTATACCTAGTTGAATGTGTCTTGTGTTCTTCCATGGATTTTTTCCTTTTAGATGGGCATCTCTGTTTGAATAAGTGCGGTACCTAAAGGTTAACCCTATAGATAATAAAGTGGGGATTTTTTTAATATATGCATATATATTCACTCACCCCTACATACAAAATGAAAAAACAGATGCATACAAATAATATCCATGTCATGTTCCTGAAAATGCTTCTAAAATTCATCTGTTTTCTTTTGTTTGTTTGGTTGGTTGTTTTTTTTTTTCTTTTGTGTTTGCTTTTGTTTCTGGAACTGCTCAAGTTTTTCTAAAAGTTCAATTTTAAAACATAAAGTGTAACAATACTTCAATATGCAATGACCTGAACACTTATGCGTGCTGTCTGCTTAGCATAAGTGAGGAATGGTGTATAAATATAACTTTAAAATATAACTTTCAGTGTAAATTAGGCCATTAGCAGTTGAAATGCCTTTGGTAGAACAAAAGGTGTTAATATCTGTTGTCATCAATGCATAAGAAAAGCACTAAGGGAAAGTTACATATATTTTTTTGTTCTGTTCTCTGTGTGACTATGCTGTTCTGAAAACAGCCATTTAATGAAAGGACTAAAAATTTTGGGAATGTTTATGTACAGTGGTGGTTGTACTTAGAACGCTTTATCTGGTATAATGAGGAGTCTGTCTGAGTATTTAATTGAAAGATGTAACTTTCTATAGGAGATTGTCTCCAGAATTATTTTTTACTGATAAGACGATTTACCAGAATAAGCTTGTAACTCTATGTGGATGGTACAAAAATTCAGTTTAAATGAAAAGAAATAGTAAATACATAAACATTACAAAGAAGACCTCCATCAAGGTGGAATGGATTTCTGTTAGGCTTTGGTTTTGTTTTTTTGTTTGTTTGTTTTTAGGTTTTTGTTGGTTTGTTGTTTTTTTTTTGAACATTCAGTGGGAATTTTTCTGTGTACATTTTTACTCCTTTTTCTCAGCTTATTTTTTCTTAAGCCTGGAAAGAGTCTGTTCAAAATTAAGTAAATTCAGAATGATCACTACATATAACATTATTTCCTCAGAAGTTACTAAATTTATCTTAGGTCTTAGCAGTCACAAGTAGTTTTTCTGCAAAAGATCCTGAGTTAGTCTTGTAAATTCCAAGTGTTTCCGACTACTTCTTCTCCTTTGCAGTGAACCACAACACATCTGAGTGGCAGAAAAGTAGATCCTTGGTAAGATTAACACCAAAAAAAAGTAGTTTTCTCCTTTCTCTTGAGCCTGTTCTAAGGTCTTATGACCTTGAACTCCCCAGAGAGACATGTCTGAAGTTTTAGGTAATCCCATGGATCCAGAATTTTGCTAAGTACTGTTGACTTCACAGAGGATAAAGATGTATATAAACATGAAATACCCAGCACTTCTGTGCCTCTGTTCTCTCACAGAGGGAGGAACATCTGCAGAAGCATCACTGGAAGGAGTTCTGACTTCTTATCTCTCTTTACTTCCTAATGCTTTACTGGTTTGGCATATCCTACTGTGTTATTTAACACTTCTGCCCATTATTGGACCAATATTTTTTGCCTATTCAGCTGAATCCTGGTCTTTTTTGTTGGATTTTTTGTAAGTTGTATTAATGTCACTCATCTTAAAATGCCAAAGGAAGCTACTAACTTCATCAGTACTATCAGACTGGACAAGTCAAAGACATTTTCTGTGTCAGTTAGCTCCCTCCATAATATGAGAGTAGTAGTATCCACGCCGGATCTCACCCAGATCCTCCAAATATAGACATGTGAAACCAAAAATAGCCACCAAATTCCAGGGCGTTTCTCTTAACCTTCTTTTCCTTCTCTGTATCTTTTGAAATCCAAATACAATGTAGCAACAAGGTCTGGGTGTGATGCTGCCTTTAGGTCTTAGAGAAATCATATAGCCATTGTTTCACTGATGGTTAAAAGATGACTTACTAGTAACTGGACTTCAAATTGAGTTGTTCAGATACATGTTTAGTATCCAATCTCCTTTCCTTCTCCATCAAAATTCCTGTTTGTTCATTGAATTATGAACTATGTTTGTATTTGCTTCACAAAAATATTTTTAAATTATCAAAAAATTAATGTACATAATTCCATCAGTTTGAACTTACTAATTGAAAATAGAAGTTAGTCAAAGGGTGATCTGAAGTTTTTCTGCCACCTTTATAATCTGAAAATGTAGATTTCTGGATCTGTCAATGCAATGCAATTTCCTATTAGTTCCTCTACCTGACCCTTTGCCTGTTCATAGTAGTTTCCACTGTGAATATAAATTCCCCATCTGTGATGTGCTGTTTACTGTGTTGTTTCAAACACAAGAGCAAAAGAAGATCCATTAAAAAAAGAAAAAGTCAATTTAAAAAAAAAAAAATATATAGTTTATGTAGTCCATTTGAATGAACAAGCTCAAAGAACTACCAGTTAGACATGTCAGGTGATAAAGTGTCAACTAATTTTATTCATTGTAAGAATGCTTGAAATCTTTAGCAATTTTGAGAAATTACTTGTTTTGCTATGTCAACTATGCAAAATTCTGTGAGCTCTAAATCCATGTAGGTCATCTTTTAAACATATGTTGCTTTAAGGAATACAGGGTTCTTAGAGTCACAACTCATTTTTCTAAGCATGGGAAAGTCTCATTCTCTTGCTGAAGACAAAGGCTAAAGATCCCTCTCTTTATTTCAGTGACAATGACTCACGGGATGAGAAAACTTACAGTAAGAGAAGGCAAGGAGGTACTTTTATTTGTTGATTTTTCTGGACTTTCTGCTCTTCCCAAAGTACAACAGTGGTACCATGACATAAGGATATCGAGGACATATCTCTACCAGAGCCTTTTGCGAGGTGACTTCTACAATACTCCTTTTTTCTTTCTGTCATTGAAGAAAAGCAAACTAAAATCCTAAAATACAGAAATAAGATTATTTCTTTATGGAAAATACAATTTCTTAATTAATTTTATGTCTTGAAGGAATAAGAATTTCTCACACCCTGTTTCTTTCATCGTGCTTTCACTAGAAGCCTCTTTGAAATTCCACTGGAACTCAGATGTGTCCTGGACCAAGTCTTGACATCTTAAAAACTTAGTCAACTCCATGGACATATACCTTGTCTGTATCTGTCCTTACTTGAGGACAGATATATTTTCATTTTCCTCTCTCCTGCCATTTTACTTCACTGTTTGATATTCAGACTTCTGATCGCTGAAACACTCCTCTTAGTCTAATCTACTTTGTAAGATGATGTCTGGTGTACAATTTCTATAAGTCAAAGAGCTTTATATGCTCTATTCTATTTCTATTTTGGTTTTCACCACACTCCCTCTTGCTTCCCTCATCCCCAGTCATTTCTCTTCAGGGAGATAGCTTTTATTCTTTGGTTGTTTTTTTTTTGGTTTGGTTTGTTTGTTTGGTTGGTTGGTTGGTTGTTGTTGTTGTTTTTCTTTTTTTCTATCTCATCTTAAGACAGTGCCTTAAAATTATGGGAATTGAATTCAAAGATTAATGGATTTCTGTGTACTTTACTTTATCAGCAACGATGTTGAGAACATACACTCCATAAATCTTTTACTTTCACCTCCAAAAGACAAAAACCAGACACATGCAGTCCTACGCCATCAAATTATACACTGATGTCTTGCCACTGCATCACATCCATGTACATAGCTAACACATGCCCACACGTTATTTTGACCTTTTTGCGTCACTAGAGTATTTTGTTTGCAACATAATGTTGCAGACCTGACATGCAGCTCACAGCAAGATGTTCAGGCGTTTGTTCAGAACCACAGATACAAACACACACATTCTGCTCCCCACAAAAAGGAGTTCAGTGTGAGAAAACTTGAAGTGAGATGTCTTGGGGTTGACGGAAGAGTCTAGTAGAAGGATAAAATAAATAATAATAAAGAAATATTTTTGATAAATAATCTAAGGGTCAAAATAATAGAGAGGAAAATATTAGGCAAGAGTGTGCTCCTATGTCTGGCTGAAAGGCCTTTACTGGAGCCTTTTTATAATCTTTTTGATAAGAGATGAGTGCCTTAATATTCCATATTACATTGTCAGTCTGTTTCTTAAGTTTCTTTCTGAAAGGACCTGAAAAATAGCTAGGTAACATAGAGAAAACCTTAAAACATTGTTATTTTGAACATCTGTAGGAAATTGGTTTTCCTCGAAGTTGATACTAAAAATGGAAATTCTATGGATAGTGTACCTCATACATTGTTGACATATTTCATTTTCTTCCATACATTTGAGGGTCTTTATTTTTCTTTTTTATTAAACAAATGTGGACAAACCCTTCAATCCCCAGTTAGATAACGTGATACATTTAAATTCCTCTTATCCTCTTATTGTGAAAAAGAATGTGCATTGCATAAAAGCTGATTCAGCAAATATATTTTAAACACAAATATATACTTGACGACTGCTATTAAGGCTTTAGGAAATATGCAAATGTATGCACTTCTTTGAAGGGATAGAAGATTAACATCTTTAATAAAATATTAGTTGGACTTTGGTTTTATTGCTTGGCTCACTTTTATTTAAAATAAACTATTAGTAACATTAGATTTGTCTCATTTTCTCAAAGCCCTCCAATTTTCTCTTATTATTCCAATGAGATAAGAATACAAAAGCCTTCCTTTCATTGTTGATGTTTGCTTAATTATCCATTTTAAAAAGATATATTATAAAATTGTTTTCATATATACCAGACTAAACTTTTATACTTCTTTAAATCCTTAGACATATACTTGTTAAGTCTGCTAAATGGTCACCTGTTCATATAAGAAGTGGGAGTGAGTTTCACCATGAAACTACATTATTGTGTCATATAGTAATACACATTGCAAATCAGAGTGCTTTTATTTATAATTACTTTCTCAAAATAGTTTTTCTTTTTCTATACTGCAGTCCTATTACAGAGCACTCTGCCTATATCATTCTTGTACAGTACATTTTAACCACTAATCCAATATAAGAAGATGCATTAAAAAATGAAGTATTGCACAATATGCAGTTTCCTTTGCTCAGACAGATTGGACAGTTCTTCACGATTAACAAAGTACGTGAGTAGGTAGTGTTTTTATAAATACTAATTTATTTAATAAAAATACAAAAATATAAATATACATATATAAAAATATTGGGATGAATCAACACACAGAAATTCTTTAACTCAAGAAATATGGCAGTAATATTAATTAGTTTGAAGTATATTTTTGAGATTATGTTACAATGCAGGTGCACACTGTCCAAGACAGTAGGAAAAGTAATGCAAAGAAATTTAAAAAAATGGAGTTTCCATGTCATTATTAAAGGCACAAAAAGCCTTTTTTTTTTTTCATTCTAAATAAAACCCTTTCATCTGAGGCTTCTAGGCAGAGAGGGTGAATTATAGATTTTTAAAAATCTAAATCATTCATATTCATTCACGTTGACTTATTGATTAAGCAAACCCTTACTAAGACAACACTTATTTTTTGTAATTTTTTTATTCCCAAGTAAGAGAGAGTAGGTCACTTTATCTAGTAACATAGACATGAATTCCACTAACACTGACCAGGTCACAGATTATTTTCTCAGTCTCGATCACTATCCTCTCCACCATACATATCTGCCAGTTTTTTAAACCGAGGTCCCCAGTCAGTGAGGTACTCATAGTCTTGATTGCCTTCAGTGGTAAGTGACTCCAGGGAACTGAGTGAATTTGCTATGGAATCATTTCCTTCATAGGCATATGTTGCTAGTGAATCATAAGGAGGGGCAGCTGGGTCTAAATCATTTTCCTTTAACCTTCTATGAATAAAATCTTGGACATCGATGTTTTCCCAAAGAGGTGCGGTCCGCCTTATCTGAAATATTGTTTCTGGGATGACATCTCTTCTCATCTTACTTTCCTCCCTCGCTTCTGGATTTCTCAGTGTACCAATGTCAAAAGCCTGGGTATCTTCTTCCCCACCTCCTTCATCATTGTAGGTCACAATGTTGTCCCGAACATCATCCTTGGAGATGATCAAGGGTTCTTTCTTCCTCTGTCTCTTGAGAGCTGTAAACAAGACAACTAATACTAAAAGGAAACAAAAGATAAATGAAGAAATATGTAGTTAGCAGTGAAATAAATGAGCAAATATTTTATATCATCTGTTGAACCAGAAATGTTTTTAGGCTGGAATGGGATTTTTAGTAGGAAAATATTGATAAAAGCTGTCTCCAAGTTGAAGGTAATAAGAAAAAGTATTAATGATTTTATAGCAGTGAAAAAAATATGCTTTTTTAAAACCTATGGGAGCAATGATCAAAATATTATATATTTTAAATAGATATACAATTAAGCTGAAGTTAAAAAGCAGACAATGCCTTACAATATATGGTCCTACTAAAGTTTGACTTTATTTTTAGTTTTGTGAAGTACCACATTTCTGGCAGTCATTAAGGGTGATTTCCTCAAGTATAGTTGAATCTGCTGGCAAAAGTAATTCGCACACTTGAAAGCTTGTGATTTAGGTATTCCTAAGTGTCTAATTCACTTTTAAATATGAGATCTACAGGTCCTTCTGAAAATAAGAACCTGAAGACCGTCAGCTATCAATATTATTGACGAAACCATTTTTGGCTTCAATGACTGCAAGAATTGAAATCCAGTCTTTGCTACTGTTTCTTTTGAAAAATATGATCCTCCTAGTTTAAGTGCTAGTTGAATGACTCTTTCTTCTGAAGAGGTGAGGATTGACACAAAAATGAACCTCTGCAAAAGCAGATGAAAAAAAATGAAGTTAAGATTTTTAAATACATTGTAATGCTATTGATTTTAGGAGGAATTCAATGCTTAACTGCATTTTAAAATCTGACCCTAGCTGCAGTAGCTGGAGTAAATAGGAGAGGTCAGAAAGACTGTCTGTCAATGAGGTACAACAGTGGTTGCTAAACCATACATTACAAGTTATACATTATAAGTTTTTACTCTGAGTGATTTGAGTACTGATGAATAAAACGTAAGATTGGACATGCTGCAGATAGGGAGAAGGGAACAGAAATCTTCCACATGCCGTAGTATAATGTTGTGAATAAAAAGGCTGTTCTGTTCTGTTTTGTTTTGTTAGCTTTTTTTCTTTCTATCTGTACAGGAGCCACTTTTTTTCAAGCTTTCATAACGCTAGACAAGAAATAGCACACTTAAGTAAGTTTAAGAACTCCATATATGAGACAAGGGCAGATCACTAAAAGGTTACTATGAAGTGCTTTCACAGCCTGGTACTTAGTAGGTTTCTCCTATGCTGGGTATGTTGACGTCAGTCTACTATTCTAAAACACTGCACCTCATTAAAAAATTGAATAAGGTGCTGAGTATCACACTAGCTGTAGACTAACTGTTCTGTTTAGATGCTCTACAGCCATACACTTCTTTCATTTCAGATATGTCTGTAACGCTAAGTAAAGCAGGGCCTGTAACCCTGGGGCTAGAGACAGGACGTGGTCATATTTGCTCTGCATGACAATGGTCCCTGATCCTGTTCTGAGTCTCATGTGCTATTGATGTGATCCTAAGGCACATTTAGATTTTCTTTTTTAGTGCATTCTTTCTGTACTAAAAGGATTGCAGCTGATCAGAGTAATATTTTCACTGTAAGTAAGGGTATGCCTTCCATGCTCCATCTTTTGATGCTCTATGTTGGGGCATGAAGGATGGTTTTGAAGATGCAGAGCCTGTTGACTGGTGTTAAGAACTTTGCAAGGTGAACAGCTAGGTCTGGCAGAATTGAAGCATAATTGTCTGCTGGCAGGGGTTCCCTGCAAGTTCTGCTGCTCAAACTATGCCTGGGCAATGTTGTCCATTGAAAATCAGTTTGTCAGAGCTTAAGTATCCTTCCTTCCCTAAGCCCAACATTACAAATATAGTTCCTAGATATTGCCCCTCTCCTAATAAACTCTGTGACCCTCTGAATATTTACTGGAGGTATCTTGAATCCAGCCTAGAAATTGGGGGGAAAAAAAGTGATCTCCTTATAATTATATAAACCAATACCTGTAGCTTCTCATTGCCCCCTTACCTAGCTGTGTTTGCTGTGGCAGGTGGAAGAGATTTTCTGCAGACTTTTACTGGAAAGTTAAGATGATGGTACTTTTAAGGAGGCACTTCTCTGGTAAGCAAAACATGCAAGTTGCAATTTTTTTATTCTTAACACCAGGGTATGAGTAGCATTTATTCTAGTTTTCTCATGTATCAATGCATTTTTCTAATGCTTCCACTCTCCAAACACCCACCTAACTCTGCGATCACACTTTATTTAGTCAGCTGTTCTTGCTATTACTTGCAAGCAATCAAAAATTTCTATGTTTTTGAGCTAAACATTTCCTGAGCAGAAAAGAATATAAACCATTCACCCTTTAATAACTAGTATAATTTATATCATTTAGTCACTGCAAAACTTAACACTCAGATTCAGGAATATGATTTTAAAGTTCTGGATCTAAATGAAGATCTGATTATAGTAAAAACATTATTCAAATAAGCACGGTATCTAAAACTGACCTATATTTTCAAATTTATTTAATCTAAATAGCACAGTCTCATTCCTTTTACATATTCTTCTGAATAGAAATGATGACAAACAACCCATAGTACCTGCCTCTCCCCCTCTCCCTGTTCCTTTTCCCTCTTAGACAACAGTTGGTAAAAAAAAAAAAAAAATCGAGAAAAAGACCATATCAGGTATGAAATATTGTTCTGTGGGTCATGTGAATAATGACCTTTGCCTAGTCAAGTAAAGATCTCATCACAGGTACTTGCCTAGGAGGATAATGATGCAGAGGAGAATGGCAACCAGTGCCCCTGTGCTGAGGCCGGCAGGGAGGAGCAAGGCCTCAGCACTGCAGGACTGCATGTTCCCCCGGCTGTCGCAGGCACACACTCGAATGGTCAGCGTGCCCGTGCTGCTCTGGATCGGGTAGTCGTTGTCAAATATTATGATTGGCAGAAAATAGGTACTCATCTTACTACGGTTGTATCCATTTCTTCTAGTCAGAATTCCTGCTGTGTTATCTAGAATGGAAAAGCAGAATCAATAAATGTTTCTGGATTAAGTTTTATGTGATATTGGGGAGGGGGTGGTACAGTCAGCAATTACCTTTGTTGTCTACAATGGAGAAGTTAGGGTGAACAGCAAATTCTGGCGCCAACTCAAAGAAAAATTTGTGTCCTCGAGGAGGCTGATCTTTGTCAATTGCACTCACAGTCTGTATCAGCTATAAAGAAAAGAGTATTTTATGCTATTTTAGAAATCATGTGTTTCAAACCTCCGCTTTTCATGTCCAGTAATAATCCAATGAATCTCTATCTGAAGACATAAACGGATGTTTTAAGCCAAATGTTTCCTACATAAACCAGTAGAGGTTTTGGTAAATACTTTGTTTTATTATTTAAATACATAATGAAGGATGGAAAAGGATCCAGTCCTCACTGCAAAACAGCCATGTGCTTTGATTTGTACTCATTATCTTGCAGTGTTACACAAACAATTCCCCTTCTGTATAAGCTGTAAACCTCCTGTGGCCTCATCGTAGCAATGATATTGTGTAAACCAGTTGTTGACTGGGTCTGATTCTCAATCCACCTCATCTGCTCCTGGCGATAAATTGGAGTACCGCACTGGTAGGATGCTTGATTCTCCTGAGGTAATAAAAAGAGATGCTTTACTCCCTCCTAAATTGAAAGCTCTTACTGTGGAACTTAATAGCTGCCCTAACAAGGCCACTCAAGCCCAGCTGGGAATGAGTGATAAACGTAGCAGTATAGGGTGAGAGCAGAGAGGACTAAAAAAAAGAAGCTTCAGCAGTACCTCTGGATTGCACAAGCTTTTCTGTTGCATCAAAATGTGCAAATATGTGTACTCTACTCATGTGTGTATAGGCATGCATATGCACTAGTAATTTGACTCTTTTTCTGCTTTCTCTGTCTATCTGGACTGATAGATAGAGGCTAAGGGAAACAGCTCCAGAACTGAGGAAGGAGAAATTGCCTGGGAGTAGCTGTGGTTTATGAATGGACTTGCAACAGTTAAAATGCCACACTACATGAGTCACAGTAATGCCAGTAGGCTGTATAAATGACTGTTCTATCCTTTGCCCTTCCTGATGGGTGTCACACTAGAGAGTAGCCCCTAGTCCACCTTGGCTTGCAAGGACATGTTTGAGTTCAATAACAAGATGACAAAACTTCTTGGCATAAGACCAAGGAGTGAGTCTCAACTGAGGATGCTTTAACTCAGTAGAGGTGCATTCCTATAGCACCTAAACTTAAAGCAGAATGAGTTTGTTTCTTTCAAAGCTACAAGAGAGCCAATGACTGTCTTGAGTTTTCAGGTATTTCCATTGCACAGGTTGTCTTGAAATCCTGCAGACATCAAAACAACTTTTTATCAAAGACTTCGTTGTTTGTTTTTCTTTTATTTCCTCAGAAGGTGCAGCATGACTTCTTCAAGAAATACAGTAGTTGACAAGTAGCACTGATACAATCTTTGGCTTTGCATGAATCAAATAAGGAATTACTTTTACTTATGTACTTTCTCTGAACATCAGCTTGAGTAGGACTTGAGGATACAGTTAAATTTTGGAGGGTATTTAGTATCTCACAGAATGGAACACTGTTTTAGGCAAACATATTTATAGGGTTACAAAATAAAGCATTTTTATTACTGTAACATTCAGAAACATGCTGCTGCTAGGGTGCTGTACTGCATCATGGGTATTCAACCCATTTTTTTCTAGTTAACTTTGGGATAATTTTATTACAGCTAGTAATATTAAGGTGCAATTAAAACAAACATAACACAAAAACAGTAGAGAGGTCTGAGTTTAGCTTGTTCAATTCCTAGCATCTCTTTCTAAAACAGCTACAATACTTTTTTTATAATTTCTTTTTATTTTTGAGGCATATGGAGGAACTTGAAAGGTAATTTGTGAGCATCAGCCTTACACAAAAGGATGTGACTATATTGAAAGCAGGATTAGGCAGTTTCTAAGTGCAATTAGAATAATAAGTACATGTTAAGATCACTTTTAAAGCACTTAAAGATCACTGTTCTTTAAATCATTATTTTTTCCCAAGATTACTCAAACTCTCATTTCTGGTTAAGTACCTTTTTCAGTATGTTTCTGAGTCTCTGTTTATGCCAACATTTTTCCAATGTCTCATTGCTTTGATCTTTTCTGTAGTCTACCTCTGAGACCATTAGTACAGCAAGCAGGACAAGGGTTGGACTTAATTTTAGTTTTACAATGTCTAATAATAGTGTTACCAAAAAAAAAAAAAAAAAAAAACAAAGAGAAGAGAGAATAAGTGACATTATTTGTGGAGTTACCTGCTGAAAAACCTAAGGCGAAAATACCCATATCCTCATGTAATAACTACCAAAAATTGCAATTTAGTATCTTGGGGCTTTTTGAGATGCAATCAGTGGGGTATTTGTAAGATCTGGATTTGATTCTCTTCATGTGCAAATCACATGGAGAAGCACAATTGTATGAGGCATAGAGGAACCTAATTACAATGAAAAATTATTGTTGAGGGTAAGGCAGAAGAAGAAATAAAAAAACCCCAACCTTATTACCTGTTCTAACTGTTGGATTCATAAGCTAAGAACCAGCTGTTCTTCTACCAGAAAAGACGGGAGAATAAAAGAACAATGAGAATGGATGATTGCAGGTGAATTGTGTTAAATGATGAATAGGTGAAAGGAAATTAGAAATTTTATCTAATTAAGGAATTTTTTTCAGTTATACAGCTGTAAATAACAGAGAATGATGTCAATGATAATTTCTGCAGAAATGAAACAAATCTATTTTTAAGGATCACATTTATATGAATAAATTTAGTGTTTTGTGTACATTTTGTAATTTCATGTCGGAAATATATTCTACCATTTAGATGCAGTTATGGACGTTGAATTATGATCGCTCTTCACCAAGGCTTCAGAGAAAGATCTCTGATGCTGTAAGATTCATGAGGGAAGACTTATTTCAAGAAAATTACTTTTACCGGAATATATTTCAAGAGTATCAGGCTTAGAGAAGATAAAAAGCATTCCCATTCTTTTCTTTCTTTCATACTTTCCTATGCAAATGAGCACACTTTAGAAAATACAGCATTATTGTCACTATTTTTTTGACAGCTGCCTATGCATGTGCATGTGCATGTGCACTCCTGTATGTTTTAAGAAACAGTGTCATACTCTTGAGTGGATCTTATTCGATGGATTCAAGTTTTTAGAGGTCGCTTTTCTTTGAGGGTAATGAAAATTTAAACATAAACATTGACATAAAGTTTTCTCTTTACATTCAGAACAAGGTGTTGGTAGCAGTTTGACAATGTAAAATGTGTTGTGAATGAGGAATTATTCTCAATGGAAACATTTCTCGAAGATCTTGGGACTAGTGCTGTTTAGTCATGATTTTTATTGGTGCTCTGACAAAGGCCAGTGTCTTGGGACAGATGCTCTTTAATATCTTTGTCATGACAGACAGTGAGATAAAGTGCATCTTCAGCAAGTTTGCAGATGACATGAAGCTGAGCAGTGCAGCTGACACAGCAGAAGGAAGAGATCCCATCCAGAGGGACCTGGAAAACTTGAGAAGTGGACCTACAAGAATCTCATGAAGTTCAACAAGTCCAAGTGTAAAGTGCTACACCTGGGCTAGGGCAATCCCAGATATGAGTACAGACTGGGAGAAGAACTAATTGAGAGCAGACCTGCAGAGAAGGACTTTAGGGTTCTGATGGAAAAAAACTGGATATGACCCAGCAATGTGCACTCGCAGCACAGAAGACCAAGTGTGTCCTGGGCTGCATCAAAAGTCATGTGGTCAGCAGATCGAGGCACTTGATTCTACCGCTCTACTCTGCCCTTGAGAGACTCCACTTGGAGAACTGCATCTATGTCTGGCATCCTCAGCACAAGAGAGATATAGGTCTATTGAAGCGAGTCAAGAGGAGGGAAACGAAGATGATCAGGGGTCTGGAGCACCTCTCCTATGAAGACAGGATGAGATAGCAAAATTGTTGAGCGTGGAGAAGATAAGGCTCTGGAGTGAAATTATTGTGGTTCTCCAGTACCTAAAGGGGTCTTATTAAATAGAGGGAGTCTGACTTCTCTACACAGGCAGGCAGTGATAGGACAAGAGGGAATGGTTTTAAACTAAAACAGGAGAGATTTAGATTAGACATTGGAAAAGAATTCTTTATTCAAAGAATAGTGAGGCACTAAAACAGATTGCTCAGAGACATTGTGAATGGTCCATCCCTGGAAGAGTTCCAAGCCAGGTTGGATGGGGCCCTGAGCAACCCAACCAGTCTGGTGGGTGACATTCCTGACCATGGCCAAGAGGGTTGGAACTAGATAATCTTTAAGGTCCTATCCAATCCAAATCATTACATGATTGTATGTACATTATTCTATGTACATTATTCTGTTTATTTCTTTAATGATGAAGACAGAGATTCTGTTAAAGGGTTTGGACCTGTTTCCCATTGTTTTGTTTTGTTTTGTTTTTTTTTTCCAAATATGGCAAAGGTTCAATTATAATACTGTTTTGTACTGTTTGTTTGTTTGTTTGTTTTTCTCCTGGATGCTGTGTTTTTAAGGCCATGACTTTACATCACAGTCAAAATTGTGACAGTCAGTCTAGTTCATAGTTATTCATACTCATGTCTGAAAAAGTGATTGGGGCTAAATACACAGCCTAGTAACAGATTTCTTATGTGTACTTGATATGTCCTTAGACAAAGGCTACTCTCTAGTTTTTTTCAAGTTGTTTAAAAGAGAGAAAGCAAGTAAAACCTAGGTGGGGGAATTCTGAAATAGGAAGATTCACTTTGCACATCAGAGCATGCTTTTAGTGCTCCTGAGGCTGCATTTGTGGATGCAGACACCTGCACAAGTAGAAGACTTGGGTCATGAGCTCAGCCTTGGGAATGCCTTTAAAAGGAATATAGGAACCATAAGCAAATGTTAGGATAACAGTGCATTTTTAACAGTACAGAGGTCGGCAACAGCTAGTCACATTTTAGATGAGCTTTTCAGCCTGTGCTGGCTTGGCCTGTCATGCAAATAAATGACAGTTGCACATTGGGTCCAGGGTATACACTTAAACCTGCAGCCATATGCTTCGTAAAGATTCTTGAAAAGCTCATTGAAGAAAGATGAACAAGATAAAGTCCATGGGTGGACAGATATGACGTATTTTCAGGTTAAACATTTCAATTAATAAAACAATATCTGAGACAAATAGAATGTACACAACTAAATCTGCTGCTACTCCTTTTCAAAACAGCAGCATGTTTGTGGTTGCTGTCTGGTATTTAAGCCTTCTTTTTTTCTTTTTTTTTTTTCAAAATTCCTTATTTTGAAATTCCCTATAAGACAGTGAAAAATAATTTAAAGGTGGTCAGTGTTGTAGACAGTGCCTTCTGAAGTATTAAAATAATATCATTACCATATAACATAAAAATTGTACTTCTAGAAGTAAGACCACTGGAGACAGATGTTGCTAAGCTAGATATACAGTAACAGCTGCTGAATTTTTTTGTTTCTGTATGCAACTGTAGAGTTGCAGAGTCTAGGCTTTTAATCCACTTGAATCGTTTGGGCTTTCATTCTTGTTATATTATTCTCTTAGTTAAATCTGGTTATTGTACAACAGACATATTGTCTAATGTCACTTATCTACTTTCAGCTGTTTCAGAGATTAGACTTTAAAATACTACTAGGTATTTAAGGAAGGAATGTCGAGGAAATTTTAACATTTGTTTTTGTCTAACATTTTTCAGAAGTGGTATAGGAGAGAACAGAACAAATTCTAGACCTCAGCGCACTGGTTTTGTCATTCTTTGAAGTAATCAATCTTGTTTTCAGCTGCAAGTATTTTTCTAGGAATCTGAAAAGATCTCACTAGTTTGTCTGCAATAAACTATGGGGAAAAATATGGTGAGAGAGACTGTGTTTTAGACAATCATGAGAACATAGTAGTGTGCAAATGTTATTGGGGAACGGCAGAAGAACATCTTTGTATTTCTCCTGTCCTTTCTTTCCCTTGCTTCTTTTTCCTGCCTGTATGATCTAGCAGGGCCAATCCCTAACTAATCTTGAATGTAACAGTTAGTAAACAAACAGCACAGTGTAAATGTGAGGGATGAAGATTATGTAGAATGTTTTGAAGTGGCTACATTTCTCTAGGAGTGAAGCAATGTTATGATTCATAGAAGTGTTTCAAAATCAATCCAGCTGTCACAGGATGTCCATCTTGTCATTATGCAGCTTGAGTGATCACACATGAACAAACACAATTCTAGGATATACACCTGTAAGCTCCTAGCTGCAGAAAACAACCTCCATCACATGTGCACAAGCTAGAATACATGCCTGCCACTTAACAAAGCTTCACGTTTAGTAAAGCAAAGCAGTTTGGTTTTCAGATCTTGGCTCTGTTCCAGAAATTTGTTGGCAGTTTTAAAGCAGGACTGAATGCTTATCAGGAGTTGGAAAACTCTCTCTTGCAGTTCAATTCTTACTTCAAAAGAGAGACAGATTGTTACACGGGTCTCTTACTAAATCAAGCCAATAGGTGTCTACCTAGAGAAACAGCTACAATGTATAAACAAGTCATGACTCATAATTATAGTGGCCACATGAGAAAAAGTGATCTCTATCTTTAGATATCTGCTCTATCTTTATAAGAGAGGGAGGCTATGGAGAGTAACGAAATGAAAAATCAGCCAGCTCTCTGAAGGAGGAAACAAACTTTCTCCATTCTGATGTCTGAGAGCCTCTGAACGGCAGGAAAAAATATAGCACCAGTGGGAAAAAAATTAAAAAAAATTAAAAAAAAAAGTGACTCAGGTTATTTGTTTCAATATTATTATGGGTAGGTGTTGAAATTAGCCAACTTTTTAACCAACAAATTGTTCAGTTAAATCACTTTCCTTTTCAAGTAACTCTTCCTGGTTTCCATGGAGAGGACTCATCCTCTAATCCAACTAAAAAGACCCAATTAATTCCTGTGACAAGGCCATGAGAGAACTTTTACCAGAGCCTTCCCCACAACAGTCCCTGGGGCTCCAGCATGCCATTAAAGGATTAAGGATTTCTAAATTGAATGAGAGGAAGGCTGCTTCATACTTTTCTTTAGCCAGTGTACTAGCTGGTGGAATGCGATTCACGTGGTGACAAATGTGTTCCAGCCTAGTGAACACAGTTTTTTATGAACCTTTAGTGATAATGTTTCTCCCCAGTCATATAATTGTTATTTGGAGGCAAAAGAGGAGGAGAGAGTCTGCAGGATTTTCTTTCCTCTGACTCTCCTAAGGCTACCTGAAAAACACAAGTGCAGCCTCTAATATCTACTGATGTTGCAAATAAGTAATGTCACTTGCTAGCAGAGAGCAATGTTTGATCAGTCTGCTTTCTGATGCACCTGAGATTTAGAGAGCAGTGTGATTAATAAAAAAAAGTGTAGTTAAAAAATAAATTTAGAAATTAACTAAATATATTTATGTTCTCAGTCTGTCTCTTTTGCTATGTGCATCAGATGTAGAAGCAGTGCTGTGATGTGTCAGGAAGCAGCAATGTTTCTAATAAGACAGTTGGTTTAGATGATCTCCAAAATAAGGTGTAGCAGTACTAAATGAACACATGATTCCATATCTTTCTTGTATTATAGGGGACTGCTAGAGACATGAGCAATACAGACCATCTGGAACTTAGCATCCTTGGCCAAAATATTCAAGTTTCTATCTCTATACTTGTTATTTTTAAGCACCAAAACAAAAGTAGTCTCACGTACTAAAGGTAGTCAACTAACTGTAAATGTCCATACATGTATTCAAGGTGCCTGTCTTGAGGAATCCAATTATTAATAAATAGAAGAACAATCTGGCTCTGTCATTTTTCTGTAGCTACACTCGGTGCATACTGTCTTTCTAGTAGTTTTGGGGAGTTTTCCAGTGAGGGAAAATAGTTGCTGAAATTATGTTGGTAAACTAGATGTACGGGAGGTCTGAACAACAGTATGCCTGTTGTATGGGTCTCTGTCATCTCTGTTTTTAGGAAAGCACAGAATTTACCAGAAAGGTAAATGAAATTTCGTACATTAATGGATATTTCATCAAGGATGCCAGACTAGATGGAAATGGACTTAAGGAATCTGACAGGCAATATGCCTGGGTTGAACTTCTTCAAATATATAACAAAACCTGTGTTTGCTGCTTGATAAAATTGCACAAGAATAATTTCAAGAAAATCTTCATTTGTAAGCTTTAGAAAAAAAATTTTTTGTTATGCAACTAAAATACATGACTCACTTTTCTATCAGTCATTATACCGAGATTTTAAGATTTATTTGCTTCAGTTTCATCTTCTGCAATGACACTGATGCACAGACAGAATTTAGATATCTGTTTGAAATTAATGGGTAGAGTTCTCTGAATGTATTCCATCTGAAAAAACAGCTTATAAATCATAAACCAAAACAATATTGTTAGAATAGCCAAAAGTTTAGGGAATTTTTGTACATTCTTATACTATATTTTTGCAGTGACAATTTAAGTTACTGCTTAGGATAGAATGTTATGATCATAAACTTCAGTTGTTTTGAAAAGTGCTCTTTGCTCATTTTTCTGATATTATAATTCCTTCCACTTTTCTAATTTAATTCATCACTGCTTTTGATATGTATATTCATCTATTTGTGTCATTTGCATGAAAAATAGTAAAACTTTCTAAAAAAATAATTAAAATAATGGTCAAGTACCATTAAAGCCAAGTAATTTTAATCCAACTATCCTCTGTCATTCTAACTATAATAAATAGAATTGAATGCAGTCTACAATAATCTACTGTATCCTCTTTTTCTCCTTTTTTTCCCTTTTTCTATCTGTTAAACTATTCATAAAACATCGTTTGAATTGCGACTGGTAAATTACGTGTTCTTTCTCTGTACAGAGTTCTCAGTACCTGAAATTCTAGACTCATCTCAGGTACGATCTATGCTACTTTCAGTAGAGCCTCTGAAACTCGGTTAAATACAATAGTGGGCAGCAACCAAGGTAAAACATAAGCATGTTATGCTTCCTGATGTGTATCCATATCCATCATCTTTGTAAAGTCTTTGAATGTTGTATGGTCACTGTGCTCTAAAACCAAAATATTATACACATACTGTCTGTGAAGTCAGCCAGCTTTGGTTGGATGATGGCAGCATAAAATTAGTGAGACATGAGGATAGACCTAAACCAAGCTTAGGGTTCCAACTTGGACTTTCTTTGCTGGAGTAGGAACACACGTTTGTGCTGGTTAAAATAATGATCTCAAGATTTTTCTTCCTGTCAAGAATGAATCAGTCTAGACAAGAGGCTCATGTATGATCTTAGGCCTATTCCTGAAAGATAATCTCGAGGTCATAATAACATATATCTTTCTTCACAGGATTTAAAACTGAAAGACTGACATTACCATAAGCAGATGATGTTGTAACATCAGTAATATTAAGAGATTTCTGTAATATACTGGTTCTGAGTTCTATTGGTCTGTCTACTTACTCAAATCCAATTCTGAGATTGTTTATAAAGGGATATATATGAGCTTTGACCAGATTCAACACAATACCAAACTGGGTTTCAACTTACAGTGGAAGCAGCTGCATTGCCTTTTATTTTTGTAAGAGTTCATTTTTCACATCTTCTCTTCTGAAGTATAATAAAGATTTCCTGTTTTGTGTACTTGAAGTTGTGGCTACATTAACTAAGGTTTTGATAAAATCCAGAAAGAAATTGAATTATAAAACAGTGTAAAGGATTTTGTAGCGTTATACACAACTTTTTCCCAGAAATATGTTCTGATACTAGAAAAGGAAAGCCACCTAAAACTATCATTTTGTATTATATTCTATGTTATTATACTAGGGTATTATCCTTCATCTTTTATCTCCTCCTTTTTTGAATCAACTGGTATTTTCTGTATAAGATAGGAAATAAAGAGGCTGGGTTATTTTGCAGCTGCTCAAATTAACATATGTTGAAGTATCCATGATGGCATTCCAGGATAGTTTCATTGCAAGTTCTTCAGTAACATAAGTATTGGTTTACCTGTCCTGCTTTTGCATTTTCACAAACAATTGTTTCATAGTAGTTGGCAAACTCTGGTGCATGATCATTTATGTCTAAAATCCGGATGAAGACAGGTATCTGGCTACTTTGTTTGGGATTATCTGGAAAAAGAAAATTATTTATATTACAATAGAAAGAGGTATGTCTGTGAAAATAGTCCAATACATTTTTTCCAACAGACATTAGAAATGTTCATTTTTATTATACTAAAACAGTTATGTTTCATTTTCTACTGATGTACATTCCGTTTATATAAAAGCCCTATTTATATCTGAAACAATTTTTTATTATGGTATGTATGTTTTGAAATAATATAAAGTATACTTAAATGGATTCGCATTAAAAACAGGTGACAGAGTTATTATTGCTTTGTATTCCATACATCAGTACAGCAAATGATTCATTGCAAAAGTTGTTTCACGGGGTCGAGCTGTCAAGAACATTTACTTTTTCAAATCAATAAAGCAGTAAAACAGTGTCAGTCAACAACGACAACACAAACACACACATAAAACCACAAAAAAACCCCCAACAAAACAATGTTGTCCTTTCTCCCCAAAACATAAAAAACAAAACAATAAAAGGAGATAGGTAAGATGTGATCAATCACTCCTCACAAATTTGACCTCCAATCTCAAGCTGCTACCAGAAAAGGTTCTCACACTACACATATCAAAAATGGAGAACGTTTGACCAAAAAATGAAAAGAATTTATGAGGAAAAGATATCAGTCTTTCTGAAAATGGGGATAGGATTCATCTCTCCATATTACCTAAATCCCAAGCTGTTAAGCACACTGACTCCTGGGGAATCTATACAGAGAATTAGGTAAGGGAGAAAAGTTGTTCACTAAAATTAGTGTCTCTGTTTCCCCTTTGATTACTGTTGCCTGGAAAAAAAAGTAGGCAAGAGACATCCATATCTATGAGTTTCTAGCAGAATAGTAAGGAATCCAAGTGAAAGACTAAGGCCTAAGGTTTGCTTCAGAAGTGGAGGGAAAGAATTTTCCTTGGCTTCAAACAAAGCCAGTTTCTGAAATAAGTTAAAGCAGTTGAGGCAAAGCATAACTTCTTCCCATTTACAGTGGCCATTCTGACAATGTATTATTGATATGTCATGGACAACTTTTTATTTTTTTTTCCAATGATTTTCCCAAAGACTTAACTTGGGTCAGAGCCAGTGCATCACACCTGCACCAAATTATTGTCTGTGAATTATCAGAGAACCAGTTAACTTGTCATATATATATATAGTACATGGTTTTGTTGAGCCTGAGAATTACAAATTATCTTTTCAAAAATGGGCAAAACCAATCTTAAAGTAATAAATTGAAATTTTAGATGTGCATTTAAAGTTGCTCTGTATATTGATAATATCCAAATAATAGCAAAACTAATGAAACAAATAAGTCATAGATACTGCAGAATTTAATTCTTTTCTCAATTCTAATATTCCTCTGAGATAAATTTTCTTCAGCTTACTGATTTCAGTTGCTATGACAGTGATGTTGTGCCAGGGAGTTTCTTCTCGGTCAAGTGGCTTTGAGATGAATAAGGATCCATTTCCTGAATAGATGTTGAATATTCTGTCAAGGTCAGTGTGTCGATCCACAGAATATCTGTCAAGATACAGTAGAACTGAGCATTACTTTCTCCTGTTGCAGTCTCCAGTTTAGCTTACAGCCATCTCTAAAAGTTTTCTAATTTTAACTGTGGTTAATCAAGAATGTTTTCTTAACAAGTAACCTAACCCTTCCTGTAGCTGCCTACATGCTACAAATAGTGAGAAACAAGTTTTTAAGACTAATGAGCAGGAGGAAGAGCAAATTATTATGTGGGCGGTTTGTAGATCGATATTGGAACTTACATTTCAGCTCATAAAGTGAATTCTGGAATAACAACTAAAGGCAGATATTTTTAGATAAGATTTTATGCAAATTAATTGTCTCTTAGAGAACTCTGTCACCAAAGGACACACATTGCAGATATAAGTAAGTATCAATTTTTAAAATAATATTTTTGGGGTGTCACAAGGACAATCAAACTCACCAGAAAAATCTTCATGTTAGTTGCTGTTTCAGATGAAATTTCTTAAAATCTTGTTTTATGATTCTTGCTTTTGCTTTGTTCTTACCCAGCAAAGAAAAACTTATTTTACAGGTGTTTTTTAATTAGCCTACTAGTTACGAGTCACTATCAAGTTAGATTGAGATGTTATACATAGTTTACTTAAAAATATTTTATTCTCTTCCTCCTCTCACACTTCCTACCTCAACGTGTTCTTCTGCAAGATATAAAAGGCTTGTTCAGAAATGCAGAGATCAGGTTTCATAGTCACTTGCATGGTAAATACACAAATTTAAGTGCTGTATTTATCAATGCAGATAATAATAGCAGAATTACAGAAATTTTACAGTGCTGAATCCTCACCTCTAATTGTTATGACTTTCTAGCAATTGCTTCTTATTCAATATACTGTGATCATTAAATTGTTAAGCTATAGAACATGGTAGACAATATTATGTACAGAAGGCTGACTGCTATCAAGCTTCACAGAACATAGAAATACATAATTTTGAGTTTTTACATGATATAAAACATAACTTTATGAAGAGTTTGGTGAAAGTACTAGAACATACCAGCAGTTAAATGCTGACCTCTCCTTTCTTTTTACATAGTACCTATAGGCTGTTCTTCAAAAGCATTGTCTACACTGTTAATTGTGTTAATTGTATTTGTTTTCACAAGCTCCACAGCTCTCTGTTCGACACTTTTCAAGAGACCACGTGTGCTTAGTTACTCAGTCTCCTAATACATTTCACTCTCATCACTCTCCATGCATGAGACTTGCCCCACATCCAAAGCATTTTATATTGTGTAAAGTCTTACTTTATTGCATTCTTTGCTATATCTGGATCTTGGGCTACAACTTGCCCAATAATGCTTCCTTCCCTGGCATCTTCATCTACCTCTATTAAATACCAGGGTCTGCTGAACATTGGAGGTTCATCAATGTCTTCAATAGAAATTTTGACCAAAGCCGTGTCTTTGAATGGCCCCAGCTGAAGAAAACGAGGATCAGGATGAGCATTTGTTGCTTCCACTCTTAAGGTATATAGCACCTTGTTTTCAAAATCCAGATGCTGAGGATCAAACAACAATAATAAAGAAAATTATGTCACTTTACAAAAAATGTGAGTTTTATAATGCTGAATTAAAAATGGAAACATTTTTAGAAGTGAAAGCTCTAAACTTTAATGCATCCTGGGGAAGATTGAGTATATTAGGTCTTTTTCTAGGCAGAAGAAAAATAAGAATTGGTATAGGAGAGTAAGGCAAACATGATCCCTCTGCCTGCTACTTATTTAGGTTTATAAAAACCAGAAGAGTTCAACCTATATAAAATACAAAGAAAGAAAGACAGAACTGTCACTCAGTACACAAGTAGGAGTTGTTTAAAGTCTTATTTGTCTTATCTCATTGTAGGAAGAAGAGCAATTTTCTCTGTTACTAAATGTTCTGTCATATTTATCTTTTCTTTACTCCTCCTCCATTAACATCTACCCTTGCCTGTTTGGCGTCAGGAGCAATCCAGACTTGTCCCTGAACTCCATATTCCACAGTGAAAAGAAAAACCGTGAAATCTGATTTCCAATATGACACTTACATTATTCATATCCATATATGCATACATATACAGACATTCATATCTACACATATGTACATACATAAATATACATGTTTCCAAATATGTTTATAGATCTATCTTATATAGAAAGAAATCAATTAATTTTCAATATATTCAATAACAATAGAACTGGAAAGAGTGTTCAGGCTGAATTTTGAAAAACAACTAATAAATATGTCAGAGATGGTATTTTGAATTAAGTTTCTACCAATGCCTTTGCTCTTTGGATTTTCACTGACATAATATGTAACAACCAAAGTTTCACCATGGTTGGACCTGAACTGAGACAGATTTCAGGTCCTGGAGGCTGTTGCACAATTAGAGAGGGAGAGTTTAGGCTTGGACATGTAAGTTCATCAAACTTCAGGTGAGCCTCCCAACCTGGTGAGTCTTACCACAGCAATCAGCTGACAAATCCCACTATAAACTGAACCCCTCTAGCTTTTCACAATCCTAATTTGAAAGTACTGTGTGTGAGACTATATATATTGAACAGACAGCAGCCACTGAAATATTGCTTTATGTGAAGTGACATGCCAGTAAATTTCCCTTGAGACTTGAAAATAACAGATATCTGCTGAAGAAAGAGAAGAACAAAACTAATACAACAGCTCCTTGGCAGCCTGACCCCTTGTGAGACCTACCATCCCTTCCCCTGGAAAAAGAAAAATAACTGTAACACTCGGAGAGCTAAGTACATATAAAAGAGAGGGAGGAAAAAATAAACCTTTTTGACAGTTATAATCCCTTCCTGTGTGTCCTTGTCAGTGACGATATCAAACATGTCTGATCCATCCCCACTGGAGATGCTGTACTCAATCTCTGCATTTTCTCCCACGTCAGGGTCATTGGCTTTAATTCTGCCAAGAGGAGTCCCAGGTGGTGCGGATTCAGGAGAGCTGAATTGGTAGGTTCCTGGGAGAGTAAATTCAAGCATTTATTGTTTTGAGAAACTTTTTTCTTCTGAATAAAAACCCCCTCCAATTTCACATGAATTTATTTAAGTAACTTGAAGTTCCAAACACGTTAAGAAAAGTGCTCTTAGTCATCATATTAAACTTTAAAACAGGGTTCAGAGTTGATTGACGAACTGTTACAAAAATTTCAAGTTATTCTTCAAAGCCATTTAGTACTGTGCCTTTGTTTTGTTGTTTTTTTTTCTTTTTTTTCTTCATCTGTAAGGTGCAGAGAAGCTAAACAATAAGGTATCAGTTCTTATCTTGATTATCTAAAATTATATGTATGTAAATATATTCTCTCAGTTTTCTAGAAATGTTCCTAGATATATTTAGATATAGGAGGGGATTTAGTTTTGTTTTCTCAATGCATAAGCATTGTAAAAAGCACAGAGGATTTTGGAAACAGACTAAAATAAAATCGGGATCTTTTTTTATTCTTTTGAAATATGTATTCCGTTAGGTGTTCTGTGTGAAAGTAATTAATTCATCCACTATTGGCAAAACCTACTAAAGAGTCACGGATATATGTTCATTTGGATATATGTTCATGTTAATTGCTACAGTTAATTGAAATGCAGATTCATTCAGATTTTCCTTAATTTACTCTGCATATACTTTTTGTGCTCTTTTAATGGTTGGTTTCATTTAATGTTTTTATAATCAGGGTTTTCTAAAAGAAATCTGATTACAAAGACATTTTAATCTTGCCCATGTACATGAAAAGTGAATTTATGTGTATTTTATGACAATATTTGTAATAAAAATCAAATTATAAAGACATGCTGTTGCAGAAGTATTAATTGGATGGATTTCCTGACCAGTCAGAACAAGACATCGAAGACTTTTCATCACTAGCAAGACAAAAAAAAAATTCAAAATCAGTATTTTCAGTTATTTACTACCAAGAAAATGTAAAAAAAATAAATTTGATATGTTCAGATTTTGCATGAGATGCCAGGATCTGGTATTTCTTTTCATCTTTTTTTTCCATGTAAATTCATATTATTTTACTGAGTGAGGTAGTAGCATTGGAAAAATACCTTAAGAGTCTGACAAAATTAGCACCTGATAAAATGTACAATCCTTATTGAAAGGGTTCAGTAAGAACCCGTAAAAATTGTGTTGACTTGTAGTAAAGTACAGTCAACTGTCTTTCTTGCAACTACCATATTTCCTATATTTACATGCTCTTTACTGTCTTTTAAGACTCCTAAAGGATCCTCAATGTTCCATTTAATACCAGGAAATACCAAACATCTGAGCGCTGGATGAGTTTCTGTCCCCAGTTGTACAAAGCACAAAAGAGAATCACTGCAAATACCTTATATTAATATAAATGTGCAACAAAATGGAATCTAATGCTTGATACCAAACTGTTGCAAATTCAAGGTTGTAAGTGAAAACTCAGAGCAGCCTGTTTGACTATCATCCACACAGACCAAAGTGCATTTGTTTCCTTAAACCAGTCTGAAAATGGGAAAAAGGTAGGATTCTTGAAAGCTAAACCAAGAGTTTGAAGGTTTGAACCCTTGACAAATTCAAGGGTTTGGCAGGTGAGCCAGAAATACCATAAGAACAGATTTAATCATGGTACTTATTACTCCTTCCAGACAAATAACTCCCTTTAGTGCTTTTTCATTTGAAAGTATTCCTCTTTTTTGTGGTCCTGTGTGAATGTCACACATTTTTGGCATGTGAGGTGGATGTTTGGGTTAGAGTACAATAAAATTCAAAACGTGTAAGATTTAAATTCCATTTAGACCTAAGTCTTCTAGATGTCCAGGATTTCTTTCAGGAAACAAAAAAAACCAGAAAATCTGTTTCGTTTTAATGCAGTCCGAACAACCAGTACTTCACAGTGCCATTTTACTTTCTTCTGTCCCTCTAAAAAATTAAGCTTTAGTTCTTAAATACCTTGATATTAACCGGTGCTGCTTGCAATTGCCATTCACCCTCTGTTCTGGCAACATTTTCACTTATTGTAGCCTCACACAGGAGAAAATGGAAGACAAACGTTTTTGTAAGAAACAAACTTCCAGAACTAGATAGTTCTTTGAAGGCATGCCCTGCTTCATAGCTATCTAAGAAGAACTCAAATCCTTCAGATGTTTCTCTATGTTTGATTTCCTAGGAAGTAATGAAAACCAGCCTGCTGAGGACAAAGAAAATGACAGGGAAGGGTCATCAGCAAAATTAAAATTGCACCACTGAACAGATCCCACAGCAAGCCTTCTATATGCCATCCAATGTGTTTCAGTGGTGTTTGAAGTCGAACGCTGCAGAGAATATTGTATGAGGCATCAAATTGTGTAAATTTCTCTATAAAGTACCAAACACAAAGATTATTGAAATAATCATAAGAACTTCCATAGACCCGAGCCTTTAGTTAATTTTGAAAGAGGAGCATCATAAGGAGCACATGCTGAGGAGATTGGAAATCTTAAGTTATTTTGCAGTTCTATACATTTTTCATTTTTTATTTTATTTTATTTTATTCAACAGCAAGACTTGCAATGCAATCTACTATACTAAATTATAATTTAGGTTCAAGAATTCTTATTTGCCGAAATATAACAGGCTCTTTCATGCTATACATGTTTAAAAAGTATCCCCTCATAAAGTCAAACAGGCAATTTAGCTAAAAATTGCTGTTTGAGTTTGCCATGTGAAGTTTATTTTCAGCAAGTGAATTCTCAATAAGTGAATTCACTCTGAATGTGAATTCAAATTATCTTTTCTTTATGAGTGTTGCAGTACTTCTTCTCCTTCTTTTTTTAAAGTTATCGGTAATCATGGCTAGAGATTAAAATAGTTATTTGTAATTCATTCTTCCATCCTGCCAAAATTTTTCATTATTTTTTTTTAAAATCTGCTCTGGGTTGACCTGTTTGTACTGCTCTGGTTGTACTTATTGTCATGGTACTGAAGTGCTTTTCAAGTTTCTTTAAGTCTGGAGGAACATTTTCTAAATCAGCTCTGTTTGTTCAGTCCTAAGTGAATCTGAAAGAGAGCCAGGTCCCTCATCAGCATGAATGAGCAATTCAAAATTTATAATGTGGACATTTTTCCAGCAGGCACTGAAATGAGGCTGTAAATTTCTCCTATCTGCAGCCTATCAAACAGTTATCAGACACTGACTATAACAATTTGAGATTGGATTTAAACCAGAGGCCTAGGATGAAAAGATCTGCAGTGTGCTACTGTAAAGCTTTTTGTATTGTGCAGCTTTCTGTTATTTGCCATTTTTTATTCTACAGATGTATTAAAAAAAACTTTATTGTGTCAGACTGGTCTAGATTTTCAAAATCACTCAACATCAAGAACTGAACAGAAATTACAAGTACCTAAAGCAAATGTTAGACTGCAAGCACAGCATACCACCTGATCAACTTTGGGCAAGGCAGAACATTAGAAAATTTGCTGACCTCTTTGCTTGCCTAAACATACAGAACTAAAAATGACTCCCAAAACTGAACCCTATATTTTGTAATTAAATTTCTCTGAAGGTTTTCAAGTCCCTTCAGTTAGCCTAAGTCATCGTTACATCTTATATACCTGTAAGCAGAGTAAGAAGCAACTTTATCATTCCAAGAAATAATTTGCTATTAAAAAAATGTAGGCAGAGATTCCCATTTGCCTTAATAATGCTGCAGTGTAAACAGACACAGCAGTGGGCCAGTATTTACACTACCAAAATAATGAAAAAAAAAAAAGAAGTTTCCAGGTGGACAAAGCAAACCAGGTGATTCTAGAAAGGTTCTTTGGAAAACAGAACTATTAGATGCTCCATACTCTGGGGGAAGCGAGGCGGATTGTCGTTGACATCAGTCAGTGTGATATTCACGGTGGTGGTCCCTGATAGTCCTCCCATCTGGCCTCCCATGTCTTTGGCCTGGATGACCACTTGATACTGTTCCCTGTTTTCTCTGCTCATGTCCGGTAAAGCAGTCTTGATTATGCCTTGAAGAAGTGAGAAAAAGGAGAGACAGAACGGTGAAGGAGAAGCACCACCCACTTTGAACTCAGAATTTTTAAATGGACTCATATAAGATATACTGTGTAGATGATAATCCATAGTAATCACAACAAGATATACAGCAATAAGCCTTTCAATCTATAACTGATTTACTGTGATCTTAAGGAGAAAGATAAATAAATGTAACAGAGACATTAGTCATTGTTTTTGATGTGCTAAATCAATTTAATTATTCTTTCAATGACAAAAATATCAATATATCTGTTGAATTAATGAATTTTTTCATTTACTAACCCCAGTTATTATTTTAATACATTGTGTTATGTCCAGCTCTGGTGAAGTTTTGATATTATAACACAAGGCTAACTCTAACATGCCCTGTATTCATTATTCTGGGCCGCAATAGATCATAGATTGTAATGCTCAGTGATGGACACTGTAAATCAGCTAGGGTTATAGCTAACAAAAGAATTGGACAAGATTGTAAAATTAGTGTTGGAAAATTCTTTTTTGGGTGTTCAGTTTCAAAAATTTCATAAATGTAATTTAAATACATCAAGGTCTTGTATGGCACACAAAAAGAATAGGGGCCTCAGGTGAGAAAACCAAAAGACTTTTTCATTAAAGTGGTCATACACTTTTTTTTTAGAAAACCAAGCAGAGCCTTTTTTAATTTTTTTTTTCTTTTTCTTTTTCTTATTTTTATTTAGAAGGGTGGTGGCTTTGCAGGTCTGGAGTTATGAGAGTTTTCTCTTGTGAAGTGGAAAAAGTTAAATATTTTGTCCTTTTCTGCTTGGAGGATTCCCACCCCTGCCCTTCCTTTCTCAGAAGAATGCTCTTGTTATAGGATGTTAGATATTGTACAAAAAATCACCCAACAAACAGAAAACAACTCTGGAAAATGTCTGCTTCTAGAAAGAGAGGAAAAAAACCTTTGTAGTTTAGTGGTTATGGTATTTATGTCTGATCCAGGATTACCAGATTCTGATTACCATACCTAGGCTTGTTAGTATATATAACATTAAAAAGTAAGTTGGTTTAAAATGAAAGATAATCCCTGAACCAAAGGTGAGAGCCCAGGTCTGCCGCAAAACAAATGCCTGCCTAACCACCTGCTACCATCAGTTATTGTCCATATGATACTGGTCCTGTTTCCCTGATCATGCTTGTTAAAGATGTTTGTGTAAGGGACTGGAGAAAAGAGAAAAAGGCGAGAAATTGAAAAAGGTGGGAAAAAGCCAAACACTTATCCAAGGCAAAATCGTTTTGCTCCCTTTTAAAACTGTAGCCTTGTGACTCATTTTCTTTTTTATACCATGCCCTTGCTGTATTCTAAAAAGGAAATTGTTTCAAAAGGACTTTAGCCATCTTCTGATCATGCTCAATGGATTAGGAATTCAGGAGTTCTGGGCAAAGTAGCTCTTAAATTCTCAGTTCTCAAACTAGAACAATTTTGATAACATGCAGGAACAAGCTAATGCAATTCCTGCTGAGTCTTGAGTCCCTTAGGACTCGTCTGGAGGAGAGACTGTGGTTGAATGTTTCTTTTTTGAACCCTAATTTTGAATTATAGATATCTGAAGTTCACACATTTTTCTAAATTTTGGGGTTTTTCTTATACAATTTTCTGCATAACGGTGAAAAAGACTTTCATTCGTGCTTTACAAGATTCATGCTCCAGCCACCTCTCGACTCGAGCTGGTTCCGCTCCAGTGCTGTATCTGCCCACCGATTGCAGCCCTCTGGCCGGCCGATTGGGCTCCGCGCCGCCGCCTCTCCCTGGCAGTGGGAGGGAGGGTGCGGTCTTAACTCAGCATCCTGGCCCAGCTACAAAGCCATGCCAGGTCCCACTGACTCAGGGCTGGGGAAGGAAAGAAGCCCCCGGCCCCAACAGTCAGGACGGGGGGAACCCCACACCCACCCACCCCAGCCCGCCGTTTAACACGTGTCATCTCAACTCATAGCTGCCTCTCTTCCAGCTACACAATTAAAATTAACCTCTTCTCTTCTGGTTCTGTGAGTATGTAATTTCTGCTGGGGGCACCAAGTTTTTTAATTGGCCCAGTATTAAAAACACTACCCCTGGGGCAGACTATCACCAGTCCCGGGGGGGAAAGGTTTTTTCCAAACCACCACATTCTTGCTTCATTCTAATAAGAGTTGGAATTAGAATACAGTTTCCAAAAGCATCTTCAGTTAAAAATTGTCAGTGGTCAGGAATCAATTCCAAACTTTTAGAAATAATTAATTACCTATGAGATTTTTCTTTTGTTTTCACCCTATAATGTGAATTTGTTCATCTCTTATTTCCTTTTCTTAAGGACAAACACATGAAAATCCCAGAAATTGGTGTAAAATAGGTTTGATAGTTTTTGATAGTTCTTTTTGACCTTTTACAATTAACAGTCATCTTCTGGAAATCTTACTCGTAGCATTTAAAACAGTTCTTCAATAATTTCATTTTAACAGAAAAGCTGTACTTTTATTGTGATTCCAGTTTTCATTTAATGGTATCAGCTTTGTGTCAAGTCATATGATGTCATACACCTGTTCCAGTATCGAAATGGAAACAAAAAGTATCTTGGTCCCTGCATCCTGTCTCTGTTATTGCAAAAAGTAAGACTGAATGAATTGCTAACCTGTTTCTGGATCCACTGAGAAATATGGCTGCCCCTGGAGGATGCTGTACACCACTTTGGCACTGTTTCCGTAGTTGGCATCATCGGCATCTGTGGCTGTCACCTGAATAACAGATGTACCTAAATGGGTACCAAACAAGGAATCAGCAGATTTTAAGAAGGCATCTACTTCTTGTAAACAAGGCATCGTTCTTGTAAACCGCATACAATTGTGGCAGTGCTGAATTCAGTAAGAAGTCAAACAGTATCCAGTGGACAAATCCAGAGTTACCCTACCCAAGAAACAGTAAAATAAAATCAAATCTCATCTTCCTTGTGACTAAACCTAAAATCATTATCACTTAAGATTCATGTTTCAATTAAACACAAGTAAACACATGGGGACCTACACATCTTTGAAACCCAATACAGCATTAGGTTCTTTGGTGATCAAACAGGTTTGAGTATTGCTCTCTGGTACATGACCTCAGCTGAAACTGTTCACTCAAAGGTTTACCTTAATCAATAAATAAACCTAAAGCAAATTTTCCCATACACATTTTCTGCCTAGATGGCAAACTCCAAATATCTGAAATCAGACTGAATGTAAAATTTTGTCTCAACCTAACTGATTTTAAAGATGCTCTTAAAAATTAGCTTGGTTTTGCAATGAGAAATTGAGGTTTTGGGTTGGGTTTTTTTCTCTCTTTGTCAAAGTTATCCATCTATTCAGCAAATAAATGTCATTAAATGATAACTATTGATAATAAGTGAATAGTATTCACTTATTTTGTGTGATAATAGCTCATCCATGTCCTGTGATCATAATGAAGACACTATAGGCTATATGGGATCAAGAGTACTGTGAGTCAATAAATTTGGTATAGTTTATGGATTAAAAGCAAATGAAAGTCTGTAAAGAGTTTTTTATAAGATATATAAAAGGACAAAACTGTTCTTCACAAGCTTTTATTTCTTAGTACTTTTCAAGATGTCAAAATGCATTTTGCTAACCAAGTTTTGAGCTGACAAATGTCTAGACAAATGCAGGCAGTCCAATGACTGGAAGTGTAAAGGTCCTTCACTCCTTGCCAGGGGAAGAAGGCTGACTGAGTAGAAGCTCTTTACCCTATTTTTGGCTAGGTATTTTTTATGTATCTCACTTTCCTTGAAAGAAAAAGGTCTATTGAGCACTGTTCATTTAAGTGAACATCATTCCCTATTCCTTTTTTTTAGATCTTCCACCTCTCTAGATTGAAGTTTATCCAGATAACTTGCAACTTGACTAAAAATTTAGAAGATGCTCATTTACCTGGGACTAGTGGAATTGAAATGAATCATCTCTACTGTCGCTTTTCAGCATATGCAGGGGATGGAGGAAAATAGAAATCCAGAGTAATCAAAACAGATTTCATATTAATATGAAATCCTGTTAGATGCAACTATTTTTTTCATAGTACATAATACAGCTTTACAAATAATAATTTTACCTAGATAGCAGTAACAATTTCCACTATTTCAGGTTATCTGAAAAGCATGTCAAGAGAGGAGGAATACTTCTTTCTCTGCAACAAACTAGCAGAACAAAGTTGTAAAAATGATCTGTCACAAGTCATCAAACTCTAAAGAGGATTTTTGCCATCAGCTATCTGGATTACTTTTTTGCCTGGTTAAACAGTTGGAGGTCATCTGTGTGCCAAGCTTAGCTGCAAAGATAATCCCAAAGAAATTAATATTTAAGGACATTTTTATCACTAACTGTTCAGCAGAACTGCTCATCTGGACAAAAAATGAAGACAGCTTTTTGAGAATGGTAAAGTTCCATTAGTCTTATCTATTTTCAGAAAAGCAAGTAAGTTAAATCCCATGCCTCCTCAAGACTAACAGGGAAAGTCAATATCCATTGCTAGCCTAAAAAAACCCATAAAGGTAATCAGTAGACTCAAATGCTTATACTGTCTGTCATTATGGCATCTAGAAGTTAAGAATCAAGAGAAATGTATGTATATATGTCCATCCCACCCTCCCACCTTGCCCCTCCAAAATAAACAAAAAAGAAACCAACCAAAATACCTTCATCAGGAAAAGTCATTGGTGTGGTCTCCTGATCTAGACACTGTCATGGTTATAACAATGCATGCACATCAATGTTCTTTCTTTCTTTTCCTAGTCTACTGTTTTGATGAAAAAAGTTGCTGAATCTTTGAATTTCTTTTGAGTTGGGTTTTTTTGTTTGGTTGGTTTGGTTTTTGTTTTTTAAGACAGGTATATTACAGAGCTCAGGGCAGTCTTTGGGAAATTTCTGTCTTTGTCTCATTGGAATGTCTATCTTTCTTTCCTGAGGCTCAAGTGCCATATAATTATGGTTGCTGAGGAGAGTACAGAAGATGTAACCCTACAGAAACTTTTGAGATGGTGAATAAATAGTGTTACAAAGCTCATTCTTTCTAGGAAACTAACTGTACAACTGTGAAAAATGATTAACAAAAGTACATCCTCAGAAAATTCAGTGTCAGCCTGCAGTTAACTTTCTTCTCTGACACAGTCTGCTGTGTCGTAAAGGAGGATACTCACAAAAGATAGGCAATGCTTGTGAAAGGTTCTTTCACGAGGAAAGAAACTTCTCTCAGTTTTTTGGGTTTGAAGTGGGAGTGAAAAAAAGGTGGTGAAATAATGGAACTCAACACTAAGTATGAAATCATTGGCAATGAAGCAAAAGCAGCTTGGAACTTTTTAATTAAAGTATGTCTTTTCTTTACTCCATTTGAATGGTACCCATAGAATTATCCATTTATTCATTTGTTCATTTATAGTCTAGATTACTTCACAAGCAGCCTCTTAGCACCTGTATTGATGAATACAGCAGGAATGAAGGGAGGAAGTGGAGCCTGGGAAGAACTGGGAGTGAAGTAATGTATTTTAGTGTTTATCTTTTTTCTTACCATCCAACTATTTTTAGTGGGCAATAAATTAAATTGATTTTCCCAAGTGAAGTCTGTTTTGGACATGATGGTAATTGATAAGCAATCACTCAGTCTGTATTTCAATCCATGAGCTTTTCCATCTTCTTTTCTCTCCTTGTTTTTTTTTTTTCAGCGGGAGATAGCTGGGTGGGCTTCTGGCAGCCAGTCAAGATCAAATACATCACAGGAGCAAATTGGTGTGAAAGATCACCAAGAAAATGTGAGAATGACTACAGTAGCAGTCTAAGCAGTGATAACACCACTCCTCTGCAAAACAAAGTCCACTTCAACTCAACCCAAACCAGCCAGCCTATTCCATCTCAGGATGATAAATAAATCTCAGAGTTCTCAAGAGATGTGTACTTTTCTTTTTTTCTTTTTCTTTTTCTTTTTCATTTGTTTCGACAAATTCTCAATACTTCTTTAACACAGCTTACTGATCATTTTAGTAGCTTTGTCTCTCAAGGATTTTCTGTCTGCACACAGTAGGCAAGAAATAGGAATTTGCTGTATATGTTGGATTTACCAAGCTTCATGAGTGCTATAGCACCAGCATTTCCCCCCCTTTTTTTCTCTGCTTTGAGTCTGGAATCTCAAGCACTTTGGTAACATTTCTGTGATGTATGGGGTCCCAATGTAAAGGCAGAAAAATGCAGAAGGATAATTGTGAAGGTAACCTGAGAGAAGGTAAATCTATGCTAAATCTGTGAAAGTAGTGTTGGTGTGTGTGTGTTTGTCTGTTCATATGTATTGATGTATGTTCATGTCAGAATGTAGAGTCCAAAAAGGAAAAATGAGTTAGAGAGAGCATCACTTCATATCTAGGACAATATAATTCAAATGTCAGAACTGAATGTCGCTAACACAGACTACTAGAACTTATGAGGAGTGAGACATAAATTTGAAAAAAACCGCAACATTTGAAATGAGAATGTTTTTATAAATTATGTTTAAAATGCTTTCTATCCTTTGTGCTGTGTTTGAAAGAGTCCTACTGGTATAATTAGGTCTCCCAGCATGACACCAGAGTGCATCGCAACACTGAAGTAAATAGCCTGAAGAGTATTGCTGTAGTGCAAAAGAGGTCTTCCACTAGATGAGAGGAACATATTTTGCTACATTTTCATATGAAGTCATGCTGTTCAGCATGCAACTCTTGTTCCTGCTTGGCTCCTTTGGTTGACATGAATCCTGCCAATCAGAAGAATATATATACCTCTATTGGAAAATGCTATTTTTACTGATAACTTGTTCTTTAACCTTCATTTTGAACAGTATTCTCAATCTTGGGTGAAGAAAATGAGCAGATTATGTTGTTAGTAATGTACGTTTCAAGATTCCACCATGAATATTGGATCAAAAAATGACAGATAGTGATTTAAATATCATTCAGAACCATGTCAATTTTTTTACAAAAGGCAATGCTCTAACTTCAAAATGCATTTTGATTCTGACATTTTTATAAAAAGTAGGATTTCAGAACAATTAAAAATTCTCATTTTAAGGAAAAATAAAAAGGCTTAGACTTTGACCTTCTAATATAAAGCATTCAAAAATAATTTGAAAGTAAAAAAATCTGAAAACACTGAAACAGGATGTCTCTTATATTATGAGACAGCTTCATTTCTATTCTTTTTTTCAAGTCAACTTCTGTCAAAATTGGTAATTATTTAAAAGTTCTGGTTTTTACAGAGAAGTTTTGTCTGTGCATGTGCAGAAAGTCTGTTTCATTTTCAGAAATAGAAGACCAGCTGGGGCAAGTGAAGAGGCAGGAAGGACTTTATCTCCCTAAAGGAGAAACTCTTGTGCTTGCTTCCTGTTTTCAAGTGCAATGACAATCTGCTGTTTGTCAAGTTTATTTACAGAGGGAAGATTTTAGAAGAGGATTACTTTTACAAGCAAAAAAGATTTGGATGAGCTCTGGAAAACCTCTGGAATAAGGAATTTTGTATGGCTAGAAGCCTAAAGAAAATGAGTGGACAGGTAGTTTGCTCAGACAATAAGGTTCCAATGATTATGCAGGCATACTATGGAGATGCCCCTGCTGAAGACATAAGTAAAATTTTAAGTGAGCTACAGAAACAGAGATGTTAAACTACCTTTTTCTTTGTGAGCAGGTTGTTCTCTCCAGATAGTAGGCTGTGCTTAGGCAATGAACTGGACACATTATGCAATAGGAGATAAATGGCACCACCCAAGCCAAAAAACATTGGACTCACCATCAAGGATCTCATTACCACATCAGTTGGATGACTTCACTTCTGACTACTTTCTATACAAAAGGCAGGGCTAAATAAGGTTGAGCTACAACTCTTATATTTTGATTGTAAAACAAATCTACCTAGGAAGCTGAAGGAATTTCAACTTCACTGCAAAGTGAACTTTGCTCTTTTGTGCATGACCACAATTTAGTGGAGCTTTCACTAGACTGCTCTTCCTTCGATGCAGAAAAGGACAGGAGGTTGGTAACATGAAAGATTTCATAGAGCAAATGAAAAGAAAGAGTAAAAGCAGAAAAGGAGCAAGTGTCAACAGGTAAATAGATAAATGATAGAATCATAGAATCATAGAATCGATTGGGTTGGAAAAGACCTCCGAGATCATCGAGTCCAACCCTTGGTCCAAATCCAGTCCATTTACTAGATCCTGGCACTCAGTGCCACGTCCAATCTGCGTTTAAAAATCTCCAGGGATGGTGAATCCACCACCTCTCTGGGCAGCCCATTCCAATGCCTGATTACTCTCTCTGTAAAGAATTTTCTCCTGATATCCAACTTAAATTTCCCCTGGCGGAGCTTAAGCCCGTGCCCCCTTGTCCTATTGCTGAGTGCCTGAGAGAAGAGACCAACCCCCACCTGGCTAGAACTTCCCTTCAGGTAGTTATAGACGGTGATGAGGTCACCTCTGAGCCTCCTCTTCTCCAGGCTAAACAACCCCAGCTCCCTCAGCCTCTCCCCATAGGACTTATGCTCCAGTCCCTTCACCAGCCTTGTTGCTCTTCTCTGGACCCGCTCCAGCACCTCAATATCCTTTCTGAACTGAGGGGCCCAGAACTGAACACAATACTCAAGGTGTGGCCTCACCAACGCAGAGTACAGGGGAAGGATCACTTCCCTGCTCCTGCTGGCCACGCTATTTTTGATACAGGACAAGATCCCATTGGCCTTCTTGGCCACCTGGGCACACTGTTGGCTCATGTTGAGCTTCCTGTCAATTAGTACCCCCAGGTCCCTTTCTGCCTGGCTGCTTTCCAGCCACTCTGTGCCCAGCCTGTAGCGCTGCAGGGGGTTGTTGTGGCCAAAGTGCAGGACCCGGCACTTGGCTTTATTGAACTTCATCCCATTGGAATCAGCCCATCTCTCAAGTCTATCCAGATCCCTCTGCAGAGCCCTCCTGCCTTCCAGCAGGTCGACACTCCCTCCCAATTTGGTGTCATCAGCAAATTTGCTGATGATGGACTCAATCCCCTCATCTAAATCATCAATAAAGATATTAAACAGGACTGGACCCAACACAGACCCCTGGGGAACACCACTGGTGACCGCTGCCAGCTGGATGCAGCTCCATTCACCAGCACTCTCTGGGCCCGACCCTCCAGCCAGCTCCTAATCCAGGAGAGGGTACACTTGTCCAAGCCATGGGCTACCAGCTTTTCCAGGAGTATATTATGGGAGACAGTGTCAAAGGCCTTGCTTAAGTCTAGAAAGACCACATCCACACTAACACTAGGAGTAAATGGCCATTACTGAGAAAAAAAAAAATGAAGCCAACTTAGCACAAATAAAGAACCCGAGGAACCAGATTCAATAAAAGCAATAACACAACAATGGGAAATTAGAAAGGAACTTAGAATGTAGTTCAGTCATATATATTGAGAAGAAATATCTAAAAAAGGAGGTAAAAAAAAAAGATGCAAAAAGGTGACATAAAAAGGACATGTAATAAATAATTAATTTTTATTTTTACTAGTCTACTGCATAGATATGAGGTGAAACTTAGGTTCACTTGAAAACATGCTGTCTTATTTTTGTGTATACTGTCTCAGAAAATGTCTGATTGAGAAGTCAACTGATATGCCAGCTACTGCAAATGGGTACTGTGCCTTGAATTTCAATGTCCACTGATCTCTCATGCAGGAATCACAAACTTTGCACCACTGTGGTGTACGCAAACAGTCACTGCAACCCCTGCTAATTTGACCAAAAGTAAATTGTGAGAGATGTAAGAAAGACAAGCATTAAAAGCAGATGGACCTTACCACCCATTTCAGAAATACAAGATGCTATTTCTATGCAGTTTTACTTCAGAAACAGTCTCATTTATTTTGTAAACATTATGGGGAAACAATGCTTATAGTTTTTTGTGTGTGCTGCATTTTGAAGGTTTTGGGTTTTGTTTGATGTTTCCTTTTCGATGACAAAGAAGTCCCATTTTAAACTATGTTATCAAAACTTGCATTAAAGAAGTAACTACCTGCAAATGATTATCTCACTGTAGTGAGAAAGGTGCAATGTGACTAAACTATAATCTGACCTGTCTATAATCTGCCTGAAATGCTGCATTTTCCAGTGAATACAATACATATACTGCTGTAACATAAGGTCAAAATTTGAACTAGAAAAGAACTGCTAAAACTGAACAAAGCCTCTAACCCTCATCCTCCTGCTGTTCAATACCTTGATACAGTAACTTAGGTTTCCTTTGGCAGTAATTGTAACTGTGAAGTGTATCAGATACCCTGCATGAGAATTTGAAAAGCATTATATATGCATTAACAAGTGGAAAACAGGAAAAAATTAGGAATAATTTGAAGGATTGGTGGGTGAACAACTCTAAGTTTATTCTTTTGTGAAGCTCCTTTTCCTCCTTCTCATCATAAAGTCTTTTACTCTTTCCTGGAACAGTAATTCTGGTGCAATCAAATGTCAGAGATGAAACAGAGAAAAGAGTAGTCAGACTCTTTTAAGTGTTAATGTAGATTAGCTTTTACATTGCATTTTCTAGTGAATAAAGAGGTACAGTATAAAGTGATCTGCCGTCCATAATAAACAAACTACATCTTAGAAGTCCTCTAAGTCCTCTTCATTTTGTTCAATATTCTGTATATACTTACAATTAGAAAACACACTTCTTTTAAGCAGAACAAATGTCTACAGTCCATGTTTAAAAATTTAAACCTCAAAATTAAAATAATCACTGAATAATCCTCAAAATTTCTATTCAAAATAATGATGAACGTCACCAGTAGCATGTTCTGGGCCTGAAGCTGCTATGCATGTGATAGAGTTGTTCCAAATAGAAATAGTGACTAATGAAATCAACATGTTGAAGGAGCAACAAGTAATTCTATAATATGGCACTTAATTACCTTGATTACTCCTAATCTGACCACAATGCTTTTACAGAGTATGTGGAAATGAGCCAGCTGTGGGACCTGACAACTGTTCTCCATGACAGGTCAATCACAACTCCACTACTTACTTCCTTTTATAAGATGAGAGCTAATATTTTTCATCCTTTGCCCCATCTTAATTTCTGGAATACTCCAACAGAGAGAAAAAACTTTCAGCTGCTTTTATGATAAACATAGGAAGAACTTGACCCTGTTGATCCCATTAGACGAAGCAGTAGTTCATAAAGGTTGCAGCATGATTATCTGTTGGTTAGAAATCTCTATTCCTAGCCAACAGTTCCAGAGAAGGCTTTAGTTCTATTTATAATTTTTAATTTAGAAAATAATTGATTAATCATAGGAATATTATTTATTAGTTCCCTTTGTTCATGTAGCACAACTTTAAGACACTTCCTGCTTTGCCCTTTTCTCAAAAGAAGTTACTTGTGGTCCTCCGTACAATTTGTAAAGTTCTCATTTAAAAAAAAAAAGCAAGCTTAAAAGAATACATTCCTATACTGTTATTTATTTTGCAATGCAACACATAGAAGTTAATGAATTATTTTTTTTTTTGAGAAGGAACAAGTTCACTTTCTGTACTTATTTTTCGTTTTGTCCTTTTCTGAGCTCAGCTTCTGCATTCGCTTATTAGCTTTGGATTTCTATTTATGAAAGGGAACTAGAAGCTTACTCTCATTTATGTCTTCAAAATTTGTCTGTAATGTGAATTAATAGAAACCTTTAGGGAGCTTTTACCTTTTGTCAGCTCTGCAAACAGATGCATTTTAGAATCACATGTGAATCTCTATTATGACCATGAGAATGTAAATAATTATTTTTAACACTATAGGCTGGTCCTATATTTATTTTACTTGCAGTCATCTTTGTCATCTGCGGGAAATCCTGATTGGATAAAGTTTGTCTCTTTAAACATTAATACAGCTGTGGAATATAGTAATTTTCCATAAAAATGTAGTTAATGAAGTTATTATGGTAACCCCAAATTTGCATTATTTTATAATACGTGATTCATGACAATCTCTTACTTCTGTCATGTTTAGATATTGTGATGTCATCTGTGAAAATAACAATAAAGACCTACAATTTTGAAGAGACATGGAGTCTAAAGCAAAGAAAAGGAAGCAAATTTCAGGGTTATTTCCATCGTTTGCTTTTTAAAATTACATCAGTTAAAGTACCATTTTTAGACAAAAGCAAAACACTTCTAGAGCTTGCATAGGCATATAAAAGTAAATACAGATGTATTTATATATATGTGTGGGTGTAGGTACATGTATAGAGATAGCATATTAACTAAGGTCACTCATGGGACTCTTCTATTATTATTTCTAGACATTTTATTTATCTTCAAAAGTGTTTAAAAGTCTTGAGAATAATCTGTCAAATGATTCACAGGTAGAAGCGTTCTGCTAAAGACTTTTCACAATGTTGGCAAATCAATTACAAGTGTGTTGGTTATTAACTGCAGGATTACAGTCACAGTAAATGATGAACATCATGAGGACAATCTCATTTAGACATATAGATTTAAAAACTTCTGGTTGAGAAAAATTAAAGGTGTTGATTACAAATTGCTTGGTTGGGAAATACTCTTAAAAATACCTGAGCCAATTTCAAAAGGTTTAGACACTGGGTTGATTAGATCTCAGCGAAAATTAATTTGACATATGCATTTAAACAGTTTGTTTATCTTCCTCAGGTAGACACATGTTCCCAATAGTCAAGGTGTCTTTTAAAATCGTAGTCATGAAGTCAGTAAGTATTAGTCTTCTAGACCATGAAATATAAGATTATTTTTTTTCCTTTCCTTTCTCTTAACCACCTCTGTGTGCTAAAGAGGTGTCTCTCCTTTAGGTGTTGTTTGTGGGGTTTTTTTTGCAACTGTCACATATTTTGACTTTATGAGGAAATAAACCTTTCAATTTTTTGTTTACACCTCCAGTATACTGTGTACATAGCCTTATTTATCACAGGTTATTTATCATTTGCCTTAGAGCAGAATGAAATAACTGTTATTAAGTTGGCTTTCTGACAGGAAGCTTTGATGAGAATCTGGGGTTTACTGACAGTTAAATGCAAAATATTCATGCATGTGTACATACTTTACAGGACTTTAAGTTGTTTTGTTCTGGTTTGATGGGGGTTTTCATTTGTGTGAGCAATATATTTTAAAAATGAAAATACGAACAACTTCTATAAGAAATAAAACTAATACTTGTACAGATCTTAAACGTGTTTGATCTTAATTTCACAGTGTCACATATCTATGAGGTTGTAGGAAAAAGCTATTCTGGAAACAGTTCTCAGGCACTTGGTGAGATAGTAGATAATAAAGTAAATGTGAACATCAGGATTGCTGCCATTGTGAAAACTTGCAGATGTGCATTTTGCAAGATACTGAGAAAAATACAGTGATTTCCAAGAGAAATGCGGTAACCCATCTTGTTCCACATACTTAGTAACAGATGAGTATCAGTGGGAATAATACAAAATAGTTTTCAAATAGACAGGACTTAGACAAGTTAATCCAGGATAAGGCTTTTTTTTCCTTCATTTTCTTGACTCTGTGAAGGGTGTGTATAGTACAGAAAATTTCCAAAATTACTATATAATTGGCAAAAAGAAAAATACTGTTGGATAACAGAATTAAAGCTGATTATTAATTGGACTAAGAAACCACAAATGCAGTAACTGTCATTTCTATAATTCATCATCTACGTTGCTAAAAAATTGTAATAAATTCTCATACTTACTTTAACAATTTAAGTTCAAAAATGTCATGTTTATGTAACATATATATACACATATCTTTCTGTATATATACATATAAGCACATTTTAAGTGATAAATTTACTTATTTATTAATACTGTATCCATTATGAGCAGAGATTTCATAGTCCTTCTATTTCTGTAAAGAACTATTTTATCATATCTGTTAAGGCAAATAGTTGACTTCAAAGGCAAATATCATATAAATCATATCTGTTAAGGCAAATAGTTGACTGGCAAATGTTCCTTTTGACTGGCAAATGTTCCTTTTCTGATCTTCCTACTCTTAGGCTGCTGGTATGCTGTGGCTAAATCATTTGTAATAGAAGTGGTTCTAATAATTAAGATTCACATGAGATAAAGGTTTTGTTTTTCAGTCACTCTACTAAAATTGAGGATTAGGTTGGAGGGGGATAATTCACAAAAAGAGGTGTACAGGATAAACAAAGAGTTGAGTCTGGACCTTTGTTTTGTTACAGATTGATCTGTTTGACGAGACTACTACCTCTTTGGAAGATGGAAAATTATGTTAAAACATCTTTGTGTATATTTCACTCTGTGTTTAATGATTAATTACTTTAATTTATATTGTGTTAGAAAAAATACGTTTTATCATGCACCCAAATATGATGCATTGTATCTTATTTATATATTTTAGAGATACTTAGAAGTTATAGAGAAATGTGGTATGCAAAAGCAAACCAAATCAAACCAAACCAAAACCACGGAAACAACCCTAGCATTGTGTTTTACTTTTAAAATACATGCATATATGTGTTAGTAGGATTAAAAAGAAAATACAAAAGTAAATCCCTGAAATTTTACACTTAGTTGCATAATGTTAGCAACTAAAATGTATATTCGAGCATTCAGAAAGCTGTTTTTCCTTTTATAAACAACTGAAAATATTCTGTGTTCAGTAGATTAGACTAAGTGAGCATCCCAGATATGCTTTGATTTAACAAAATTATTTAACAAAAAAAAAAATAAAAAAGAAATTATATTTCTCGATGTAGTTTGTAAATATCTTTTATGGCTACATATAAACAATTCTCAAACAGATTTACCTTATATCTAGTTAATTACAATTCTTGACTTAAATCTGTGTGAACAGCCTTCCCAGCCAACTACAGAACCAACAATGAGAAATCCCATTCTCAAAAATCATTTAAATGAAGAGCAAGAATTTTTTCAAACAGCCAAAACTGCACAAAGGACTTAATTACATGGTGTCAGGAAAGAACCCTGTGCATCAACGTGATATAAATCGTGACATTAACATTAGCACTTTTAAGGCAAAAATCTGTCCTTAGACGACAGATTAACTCCTCTCCGCTACTAACCTGTTTAATTTAATGTCTACCATATTTTAGTTTTAAAGAAGGACATAATATATGTATGCCTCTATTTGACATGTCCCTTCTGATAAAGACACAAGTGTTCCTAATATCAGTGCTGTTAATTAGTACCAGTCCTTAGTACGAGCTCTTCAATTGCTGCAGGTTTCAATATGGTCCCATAAATGTCAGAAGGGGCTCACTGCAACTTGTATACTTTTTCTCAAAACAAGGAAGATTATTTGGTGGCTGGTAGCTGCAAAAGCTCACAAGGGAATAAATTAGCTATCTGTAAACTGGCATCATGTATAGGAACTCTATTTACTGTGGCTCTGAAAACAGGTTGCACATGGCTGTGAATTGTAACATGTTTATATCAAAGGATGTGTAAAAGTGTGTATATTCATATCAAGAGGTATACATATTGGCTGAAGCAACATGGCTGTTCCTTAATAGCTTCAGAATGTCAGTGAGATTTTTAGTTTTCAGATGTGAAGCCATGAAAGATGAAAGGACCTTATCAGAGGGACAATATCATTGTATCAGAGGGACAGCATCTCTAATGATGCAAAATGTATCCCATTGTATTGCACTGCAGTATGAGCAAAAGAGCTGATGTAAAGAATCCAGGTCCACTATGCTTTTGTTCAGAGATTATAGAGCTATAGCTGAAAATCTAATGAAATAAAATTAAGAAAAATTGATACATCAAAAAATCTTTAGTGTAAGTATGGGACGGGAACTTTTAATGCTAATTCCAGGCTCTAATTTTGAGAACAGGTCTAATTTAGTGCAGGTCTCTGGTTGTTTTGTTTCTGGGAGGTTTTTTGGTGTATGTGTTTTGTTTTGGGTTTTTTTTTCCCATTTTGTTTTGTTTTCAATGTACACAGATAATGAAAAATTATAAATTTTTTGCAATAAAGTAGCCAGGCAAACAGTATTGCACTGAATCATTTCAGAGTGATATAAAGGGGAGGCATATTTAACATAGCCCAGACCTGAAAATTCCACTTGGCAAGGAAACTGTCACTCCAAGGCACTGCAATGTCCATTGCTGTAGTAGCTGAACAAAATAAGACATATTTATGATGTAGAACTTTTCTAGTCTTCTACTAATTGGTGGGAATTTAAGAGTTTGTGGTCAGTTTAAAGATGCATCTCCAAAGTTTAGATTAACCAGCTGACAAATCCTGAAGTCCCATAGAGTGCTTTAAAAGTCACCCATCCTGCTTACTAATTGCTGCATTTGAACTGCTGTCATCTTATTTCTTCCTATGAGAAATACTTTAGACCAGAACATAAGGAAGGGTCAGCAGGTGGAGGTCTAAGGACACTCACAGTGAGTCGCACACTGACAATGAGTTGACAGTGGCTCAGTTCTCACAGGACAGACATATTTATGTTTTTCTATGTTAACAGCAAACACTAGCTACTTTTACTTGCTGACAGCGCATCTACAAAACCCCAATTTCTTATAGCACCCTGAGTGAGCTGTTACTCACAATGGGTGAGTAAATGGTTCTGGTTTTCCCATTGTGCTGTCTCAGAATTGTGGTGTTTTAATAAGAAACCAAACTTCCCTCCACCCCCCTTCCAAAAAAAAAAAAAAAAATATTAGAGGGATTTGGAGCTGAAGAAAAATAGATATGTCAAGTGATCCTTTAGCTGAAGTTTGATACTGCTGGATGAAAGAGTCTCTCCTGCTTTTACCTGCTATACATTGCACACTCTTGCCACTTCCCTAGCACCAGTTCTGGCATTTAACCTCATGTGATCTGAACCAGGGAACAAGAGTAGCAGAAAAGGAACATTGATCTTGAACAACCCACTTTTATGATGATTTAGCTGCTTAAACTTTCTTCTTTTGAGTTCACAGAGACAGTGGAAAAGGCATAAGACAGAACACCTGGGAGCAGAGAGACCAAAAGGAGAAAAAGAGAGCCATTTCTTTTGTCTCTAGCTTGAGATCTTATCTGCATTATTAGAATGTTCTGTAAATCTTAAATTTGTAAATTATTTGAATTCTTCAGAAGCACTACATTGAATCTTGTTAAATCTTATGTTCCTCACTTTTCTGAATTTTCGGTGTCTCTCAATTTTTTCAAGTGTGACATTAATACATTCTGCATAAACTTCAAAGAAAAGATGGTATTTCTGATGACTTATCAGAAATTTCCCAAATTTTATAAACATAATTTATTTACTTAAATTTCCTCTTTACCTTCGCAGATATCAGGCTTGCCTCCAGCAAGCTGTGGGATAAGATGCAAAGATTAAAGGGACAGGGTGCTAGCAAGGGTGACTCAGAAGTGTGTCAGCTACACTGGAGCACACTTGCACTCCTACGGAGATGAGACATGGACTCTGGAGGTAAACAGAAACCAAGAGGGAAACACCAGTGAAATAGCTCAAAGGAATTCAGTGGTGTTCCTCTAGGAAGGCAACGTGCTTGACAGCCCAGACGAGGTTCCTTTAGAGCAATGCAGGCAGCATGGGCGAGAAACAGGAGGAGTTGAAAGCCACCATGCTTCTAGAACCTAGCTGCTATTACTGAAACTTGGTGGGATAAATTCCATTATTAGAGTGCAACTATTGATGGCTACAGGCTGCACAGAAGAGACAGGGGAAGAAGTAGAGGGGGAGGTATTGTCCCCTAAAGAAGTGGATTGAGTGTGAAAAACTGTTTCAGAAGAACAGCCATGAGCAGGTTGAAAGCCTGTGGGTAGGAATCAGAGACCAAGGCAACAAACGGAACCTTATGGTTTATGTCTATTGCAGGCTGCCTGATCAAGGGAGCCTACTGATGAAGTCTGCTCGCTCCAGCTACAGGAGTCCTCCTTCTGGAGGACTTCAACCACCCAAACATCTGCTGGGAAATTAGCATGGTAAACTGTAGGCAATTCAGGAGACTCCTCGAATGCTTGAGGATAACTTTGAGTTTTGAGCCAGGTAATAGACAAGTCTACCAGAAGGGGTGTGTTATGGGTTCTGTTGGACACCAAGGAAAGTGAGCTAATTAGGTACATAAAAATCAAAGGCAACCTGGGCTGCAGTGATCGTGTCTTGGCAGAGTTTGCAGTCCTGAGGGATGTAGGTCAGGTAAGGAGCAAAGTTAGGCCCCTGAACTTTAGGAAAGTATTTTTTCAGCTCTTCAGGAAGATAGTCAGTGGGATCCTGTGAAAGGCTGCTCTCAGGGACAAGGGAGTGGAACAGAGCTGGCAGATCTTTATGGAAATAATCCATAGAGCACAAGAGCTAGCGATTCCCAGGAGCAAGAAACAAGTGAGGAAGGCAAGTGACCAGTATGACTGAGTAGGGAACGGCTGGTCAAACTAAGGGGAAAGAAGCAAATGCACATGCAATAGAAACAAGGACAGGTAACCTGGGAAGAGGATAATGATGAAATACAGTTGTGTAGGGATGGGATGTGGAAGTCCAAGACGAAGCTGAAACTGATCTTGGCAGGGGACGCAAAGAATAACAAATAGGGCTTCTACAGATATGTTACCCAGAAAAAGAAGGTCAAAGAAAGTTTACCCCCACTGATAAACAACACTGGTTAACCAGTAACAATGGATGAGGTAAAGGCTGACATACACAACTTTTTTGCCTCAGTCTTCAAGGATAACCACTCTTCCCACGTCTCGACAGAATGGATAGTAGGATGCGGACTGGGGAAGCAAAGTGCTTCCCACTGTAAATAAAGATCAGATTGACCAACTGAGGAACCCAAATATACATGCCTATGGGACCCAATAAGATACATACCAGAGTCCTGAGGGAATTGGTTGATGTAGTTGCCAAGCCACCCTCCATGATATTTGAAAATTCATGGCAGTCAGATGAAGTCCCAGGTAACTGAAAAAGGGGAAACATTGCACCCATCTTTAAAAGGGGTAGAAAGGAAGACCCTTGGAACTACTGGTCTGTCAGCTTCATGTCTGTGCATGGGAAGATGATGGAACAGATCCTCCTAGAAGTTATGCTAAGGTATATGAAGGACAGAGAGGTGATTCAAGACAGCCAGTATGAATTCATCAAGGGCAAGTCCTGCCTGACCAAGCTAGTGGCCTTCTATGATGGAGTGACTGCATCGGTGAACAAGGGAAGGGTTACAGATGTTATCTATCGGGACTTCTGTAAAGCCTTTGACACGGTCCCCCACAACATCCTTCTCTTGAAACTGGCAAGAGATGGATTTGATGGGTGGACTGTTTGGTGGATAAGGAATTCATTGGGTGGTCGCATCCAGAAGGCAGTGGTCAATGTCTCAGAGTCCCAATGGACATCAGTGACAAGTGGTTTCCCTCAGGGGTCTGTACTGGGACCAGTGTTATTTAGTTTCTTCATTGATGCCGTAGACAAAGGGATTGAGTGTACCCTTGGCACACTTGTAGATGACACCAAGCTGAGTGTTGCAGTTGACACATCTGAAGGACTGGATATCATCCAGAGGGACATGGACAAACTTGAGAAGTGAGGTCATGGGAATCTCATGACTATTAACATTCCAAGAGCAAGGTGCTGCACCTGGGTTGGGGTAACCCGTAGTATCAATACAGGCTGGAGGATGAACAGATCAAAAGCAGCCAAGAAGGACTTGGGGCTGCTGGTGGATAAGAGGCTGGACATGAGCTGGCAACGTGCACTTGCAACCCAGAAAACCAAAAGTGTCCTGGGCTGTATTAAAAGCAGTGCGGCCAGCAGGGTGAGTGAAGTGATTCTGTCCCTCTACTCTGCTCTGGTGAGAACACACGTGCAGTGCTGCAACCAGCTCTGGGGTACCCAGCACAGGAAGGACATTGACCTGTTGGAGCAAGTTGAGAGGTGGGCCACTAAATGATTAGCACAATGGAGAATGTCTTCTCTGAGGAAAGGCTAAGAAAATTGGAATTGTTCAGCCTAGAGAAAAGAAGGCTTCGTGGTGACCTAATTGCCACCCTCCAGTACCAGAAGGAGGACAACGAGAACGAAGGAGAGAGAATATTTACAAGTTATGAGTTATGAGACAAGGGAAATGGTTTTAAACTGAAAAAGTGTAGGTTTAGCCTAGATATTAGGAAGAAATTCTTTACTGTGAGGCTGGTGAGGACCTGGAACTAGTTGACCAGAGAAGTTGGACAAGTCCCTGTGAGCGTTCAAGGCCAGGTTGGATGGAGCTCTGAGTAACCTAGTGGAAGGTGCCCCTACCCATGGCAGGGAGGGGGGAGCTAGATGATCTTTATGGTCCTTTCCAACCCAAACCATTCTATGATTATATGATATACACAATATATACATATTATTTTTTTATGTGATTGCTTATATTATATTTTAGGTGTTTATTTTCAGTCGGTAACAAAAAATAATAGTAGTTGTAAATGGATATTTGAATATTGCAGAGAGTATATACATTGATCATGAAATGAAGACCATGCAGGGAGATCCTATCACTTATGTAAAATCCAGCTTGAAATCAGCAGAGCTGTACAAATTCAAAATACCCTCTTTAAAGTATCAGAGATGCAATAAGTTGCTTGTTGAGTAGACATCCTTTTTTGCTAAGAAAATGCTATCTGTACTATATACATAGATAAATGTATAGACAAATGATAGAATAATTTAAAGCAAAAATACTCATGATCTAAATAAGATTTCTTTGGTGTTCCAATGGTTTTCTTTTATTCCCTGGACATCTGAAGTTCTAGAGCACCCCGTGATACTACTATGAAAGAGTTCTGCCTCATGCTAAATGTAAAATCCTTCTATACATTTTCCTAATAAAAATGCAGTGCAAGCTTATTGTAAATAAAAATTCTATACATGTTCTTAACAGAACGTGTGATCAAAATTGAAAGAAAAAAAAACAACAAATACTCCAAAACTTCTTGGAAAACATCCTGGAAACATGCAAATTTTTAGCTATTTAACAAAAAGAGGTTTATGACTTTTTCACCTTGATGATTTAAAGAAAATATTACTGGGCATTGAACTCTTATTTTATTTTTTTTTTTTTTATTTTTTGAAGGAATTTTTTTCTTGTAAGAAAATAATAAAGAGCATAAATTAAGACAAAAAAATCTGCTTATAAAAAGGTTAACTGTATGCAGATTCTAATAGCTTTAGAGGTTTTTAAATTCTTTAATTCTAGTGGCAAATAAAAAACAAATATAGGAAGTATTCTAGCTACTGGATTTATGCTGTCATGCCTATTTTGACTAAAAGGAATTCTAATTTTATATTTTAGTGGCAGAATGTAGAATATGAAGTTTTTGAATAAAATATTTATTTGAAATATATCTTTATCTTAAAGTTAACTCAATAATTCATTTTAAAATAGAGTGCAGATTAACAATTAGCATTTTGAAATTTTGCAAGTTAGCAAAGTAGTTTTCATAAGCTTGTGTCAAAGACAGTCATTCATAGCTTCTTTTTATAAACATCTGAAACCAGGGAAAATATGCAGAGGAGAAAATATAATTATTTCCTGCTGAAACATGAAAGATGAAAGCTGCCTCCCTTTAGTTGTTTATACACATCTGTAGATTAATGGTTACTGACATAAGCAAATTCAAAAATAGAAAATGTGATGGTTACTGCATTTGGCTCAGTTTCTTTCTTTTTTTTTTTTACGGTAAGGCCTACTTGTTCTTATAAGATCTTCCTATGCAAAGGAACAAACTGTTCTTGAAAAATATGTTTATGGTTATGTGATGCTGAAAACATGATGTAACTAAAAATAATATCAGAATGGAGTGTAGTCTTACTTAAATGCAGTAGTAGTTGTGATGATTACAGATTCTCAAGAGATACTATAGAAAAAACGAACAATGATAATAGAACTTCTAAGAGAATAATTGTATAATTGTTGTTTCTGTATATACTACTGTACTCACAGACAATAACGCAGTAATAAAAATGGTAATGTTAATACATTTTACCCTGTGTGTTTTACTGCAATTTCATCTTTTTCTTCATGTATATGTCTTTTATATATGTATATATATTTTATTTAAAGTAGATGTTAAATACAAGGCCTGTTTAATCATGCTATAATCCTGTATGCCTGAGATAAAAATGGCCATATTTATATTTCATATATAACATTCTTGCATCAAATCTCATTGATCAGCTAATGAAAACCTCTTGTATTCTATTTTCAATAAGAGTAGTCAAAAGTTATATGTTGTAAATTTAACCATTTAAAATAAGCTCCTCTATACTTATACAAATCTTGTCATGTAGAAATCCTGAACTATGTTAGATGTCTTTGGTTAGATCCATGAAATCTAGAAAAAAGCAGTTAAGTCTGAAGAAATGACTGCTAAGTTAAATTAGACATTGTCCTTTCTCTTAATAAGATAAATGCAAAGATTAAAAATATGTTGTGAAGTACTCATCAGCTACATGTTAAAGATGCTTAATGAGATAAAAATTAACAAAGAAGGTAGAGAAGATGTAATATTGATCCTGGTGCCCAAAGGGATTGAATTCTACAGGACACCTCATTTCTAACCTCCCTTTTTAAAAATTTCTTAATAAGTGTTTTTCAACATGAAGTGCGATGTTAGTTTTTATTTTATTTTATTTTGGGTTTTTTTAGCAATTATGTTGCACTTGGAAAAATACTTGGACCATAACTTACACTCATGTAAGCCTTGAAGATGAAATTAGTAGATTTTAAGAATGATCAAGGCTGTAGTTTTCCTTCTACATGAAGAGGAAATTAAAAGATTATTCTCATGATGCAAAATATGTATTTAGCTTCTCTGAAGTTTTCAGGTTTTTTGATAGGCAAATCAGAATAGATCATGCTTCAAATCCATGTATTCTTCATTGTGATCAAGACTGTACTTTACAACATTAGTATTCCATCAATTTAAAATGTGAATGTTTTTTGTAAATTTACTTTCTATATTATGTTTTGATTAACCTTTATGAGTCTTTCTTAACTTTTTTTCCTCCATTCTTGGAATTATTTTTTATTGAATTAATTTACAAATTCTGACATAAACCTCAGGATTCTTCCAGTCAACTCCACTGTTCTTCAAAAATATATCTATAGCAGTTATTACCCTCCAGTTCTTCAGTACAGTAGATGTTTTTAATGAGAATTCCATATGATTGAGTTTTAGAATCTTTTAAACTAACTTTCTCATTTAACTTTTTAAGTTAATATCACTGTGAACGTTTAATGTGATCATTTCCATAACATTTATTTGAAATGCCACTGCAGTCAGCCCAGTTCAGTGGCTTTGAGTGTTTCCAGTACTAAATTTGCTACACATCATTTTAGGTAAATGGTGAACTGGATCCCATTTAGACATAGCAAGGCTAATTTATTTATAGCTTGATGGCTGCACAAACTAGTGCACAAATAAGCATTTGTATTTCCCCCAGGCTTGAATAGGTTGTGCTGAAAATCCATGTTATGCTTTCACTCTTCTTACAACCAAACTAGTTAAACATGACTGAGATTCGCTCATTGGTACTGAAAATCACACATTCTGTCAAAGGTGTTGATTTACCATTTTCCCTTGTGTGCTTTAGACATACTTATTCCAAGAAACAGTCAGTAACACACTGAGAAGTACATAGTATGATATGTAATTTGAATAACAGATATACATGCAGCTGGAAACATTGCTAGTGAAGATTCCTCTTCAATTTATCAATCTTAGTGACATTTCTCTGAGCTTTCATAAATATCTGCTGTCGTATTTGTTGGACTTGGTAAACATAATAAATATAATAGTCAAGAAAAAAATTGCATTTTGAGACAGAAAATTGGGAAGAGGTAAAGAATTGGAATAAAATGGGATTTTCCCACAGATTTTTGACTTGTTTATCCTGAGTATATCTATTTCTTAAAATGTGTATAACATATATATAGTAATTTCTTTCTTTTTCTTTCTTTTTCTTTCTCTTTCTTTCTTTCTTTCTTTTGCTTTTCTTTCATCTTTCACTGTATTTTCTGTCCTTTTCTTTCAGTTGCACTTTCACAGCAGCAACCGCCCTAATATGCATTGCTCAATCAATAATTTTACACTTTGTTGTTACTTCATGACTTGGTAACCAGGAGAACCAACCATGTCCTAGGGTGCATCAAGCACAGCACTGCCAGCCAGTCAAAGGAGGTGATTGTCCTGCTGTATTCTGCAGTCTCATCTCAAATAATGGGCAGTTTTGTGTGTCATAATATGAGAAAAAAATTAGAAAGACAGAAATTAGCATCTTTGGACACCATTAGAGAGGTGTCCAAAGCATAGAAAGGAGGGTTATGAAGATGGTGAAGGGCCTTGAGGGGAAGTCGTATGAGGCATGGCTGAGGTCGCCTGGTCTGTTCAGCCTGGAAGAGAGGAGATTGAGAGGAGACCTCATTGTAGTCTTCAACTTCATTGTGAGGGGAAGAGGAGGGGCAGACACCAATCTCTTCTCTGTGGTGACCAGTGGCAGGACCTGAGGGAATGGCCTGAAATTGTGTCAGGGGAGGTTTAGGTTGGATATTAGGAAAAATTTCTTCACCCAAAGGATGGCTGGGCACTGGAATAGGTTTCCCAGGGAAGTGGTCACAGTACCAAGCCTGACAGAGTTCAAGAAGTGTTTGGACAATGCTCTCAGGAACATGTTGTGATTCTTGGGGCTGTCTCATGGAGGGCCAGGAGTTGAACTTCAATGTCCCTGAGATTCCCTTCCAACTCAGGATATTCTATAATTTTATCATTCTATGACTTAATTACCACAACTCTACAATGTCAAATTCAATTTTAAATTCTACAGTACCAAACAAACTAAAAGTTTGACCTGTCTGCCTTAAAAAAACTAGAATTTAGGCTTCTATTTAAGTTGCTTTCTCCAGTTATTGCATTCACTTCCTTGTCTGGAAGAACAGAATAAAGAGACTCCAAGAAGGAATATATATGTGTATAATCCTTATTTACTTGTATGTACATCCTGACTCTTGAATTAGAATTCTTATGACTGACTTCAGCAACATAGAATGTCTGTTTCTAGAATGGACTGGTCTGGATTTTGGTTCTTATTCTCTTCCACTTAAATAAATTATAAAACTATTTTTACTCATTCAAATTCACACACTAAGACTTCCCATTCCAGTGTAGTTTTTATATCCCTAAATGGAAATGTCGAGGAAAGAATAACTCAGATCTCTATTTTTGCCTTCATATTGGAAACCAAAAGGCATTTTTTATTGCTTATATCCTTTTTCCCGAGGAAAAAGATATAAACTCTTCTTCACAGTATAACTCACCTTTACTTGGGTCTTTTGTGGACACTTTCTCAACTTAAAGTACATATACTGTCATCATCCTCATCAAATATAGACATTTCATAGACTTTGTATTTCTCAGGCAGTGCCAAAGCACTGGATTTTATTTGGTTCTTTTTTATTCATGTGTCTCCATTTACTCTAATGAACTCGAATTAAGTGATAAGGTTAAACATAGCCATCATCTTTTCTGTCCAATCTCTTCCCAGAGAGTTCCTTCCTTAAAAAATATATTTCAAATTACATATGACAGGTGTACTGACAAAATTTTTCTTTCAGTGATTATCAGCAGAGAAAACTCTGAATGGAAAGAATTTCTCTATTTTCCATATATCTTTAAAAGAAGCATACTAAGACTCTTCTCATTGCACATAGTAGTGTAGGTCTTCCCTTCTCATTATTATAAAATAATATTTTATTACTATAAAATATTTTCTAAATATACAATATTTTATTTTTATAAAATAATATTTTATAGCATCACAATTATACAATAAAATCCTGTTCTGTTTTACTTCTACTGCTCTCAGAGATAATTATTAGCTTCTGGAAATTATTTTGCAAATATGCATATTAATCACAAGAGTCAAGGGGTATTTTATTATCTCTCTTAACAATGCCATCATCCTGGACTGATTTTGCAAACCATTACAATAACTCATGACAAATAAATAACTCTTGAGAATTTATCTGTAGTTGTTTTCCTTAGCCTATGTGTTTTATGCTTACTCATCTTTTCAAAGAGACTGTCTCAGCTGCAAGAGAGTGGAGCACTTAGGCAATCATGATAACTTCTGATGAATGTGTGCTGGTGAATATTATCTATGACTTTTTATATTTAAACAAAACTCAGATAATTACTTTTCCTTTTATGATATATTTCTCAAAGAACTTCTAATGTAACTCCACATTTTTATTTTTCAGTGCAGTAGTTATAAGTAGCTGTAAGTTTTTACCCATGAAGACAAATATTTTTGAGACAAAACCAGTTTGTTCTCTGGGGACAGAGTTCATATGGTATCAAAAAAGTCATGACCAAAAAGACAAATTCATATTAAAAAAACCCAAACACTACCACCACCACAACAATCAATATTGATACCAAAGAGAAAAAATAATTAAAAAAATACATTTGTAGGAATATATTTTGCATCATTTTGATATATTAATTGATTTACATACTTAGATGTTTAAAGTTGTTTGTGTCTAAAGGTACAGAAGTTTTTCAAAGCTTATACTTCAAAATACAAAGATGATACATTTTATGTAAGTGATATTCTCAGGTGCAACAAAACTGATAAGACAACCGTATATGCTACATTTCCTTGATGATTCTCCTGGTCTTAAAAGAGCAAAGAGTAGCTTACAGCATGGAAATAGGATTAAAAAGTGGATGAAGATCAAACAAATGAATAAAAGCAGAAACTAATCATTTGTGATACGTTACTGGCAACAGAAATTGTTCCATGGATATTCAGAGAAGCTAGTAGTGAGTGTCTCAAATAAAATTACTTATAAGTTCCAAATCAACTCAAACGCATTTGTATTTGACATAAGGATAAGTTTTTACCTACCGACTCCAGACATCTCTGGAACACTGGCGGTGTACATGTCCTTGGTGAATTTTGGTTCATTGTCATTGATATCATGGATTTTAATGATAAATTCAGACTCTGGCTCCACTTGTCTTCCAGTTTTTCTGTCTATAGCCTTGGCACGTAGCACATACAGGGACTTTTCTTCTCTGTCCAATTTCTTTGCAGCATGAATATCTCCTGTATTTTCATCTATAATGAACAGACTGCCAGCCCCATCTCCTGTTAATATGTATTTTAAATTTCCATCTCCTTTATCTTGGTCAGTGTGTAGCTTCAGAGAGGTAGAAAAGAAGAATTCTATAAATATATGTATTATTATTACAGACCAAATAATTCAGGATATATGAATAAGTCTGTACAATCTTGACTATAATTGGGGTCAGTAGTGGTTATCTTCTGTTTCACTGTTGGAAAAATTGAAAATTTTAGACTCAGTCATACACAAAAAAATAGCTCTTATCAAACTCATAAGGACACAGGAGGATGTGTTGGAATAGTATTTAATTAGAATATATTGGAATAGTATTTAAAATGACCAACTTAAAACAAAAAATTATATTTCTTTTAACAGTCTGACCAGAAATGACCAGAACTCACCTTTTTGAAGATGACAGGGGGTGTAGAACTCCCAGGTAAATAATCCTTGCCTTGCCATTTATTGGTTGCTGATAAGGCAACCAGTTAACTTGAAACAACATAGAAGAAATGGGTTTTAAGGATTAGAGCTTCTGAACTTCCACAAATCACCTGTAACCATTCTGATTTAAGTAATTTATGTTTCTAGTTGTCTTCCTTTCATTTTTTTTTCCTTTAGGAACATCTTACCTCAGTTAATTATTTTTTTCCTTCTAGTCCTCCCCACACAGGAGAAATAATTTTCGAGAACACTAGGAGGTAAATTTTCAAAGGATAAAGAGGGGTTTAACAGTCCTTTTCCTACTCCATCTCTTGTTAAGGGTTCAAAACACTGTCACTGTGAACTTACAGGCACTGGTTATTTTTCCATATAGCACCATTATGAAAAAGTGTCTGAAACCAAAGACAAAACAAGCCACTGAAGCTGACACAGGCACTAGAAATTCTCACATAATGCTCTTCTTCAGAAGTCTATTCTTCTATTTCATTTGCAGGGGCACACAGTCCCTTTTTTGAGCTTGTGCAGGATGCTTTCCTTAGATATATGCTTATAGTCACATCTGGCCACAGATCAGTGACCTGAGTGTTTATCAAATGTGGACAGAGCATTATCCCAGCATTTTTTTACTTCTATGAGTAGAAAAATATAGTATATCATCAACCTGAGAAAATATCAGTTATCAGTATCAGAAAATACAGGATCAGTAAAGGTATGACTCTAAATAGTCACTAGAGCAGTAAGTTATTTTTGCCACATTTTGCTTTGTTTCTGCCTTCCTGCCAGTGTTTGCCTCATGAGCCATTGCAAATTTTTTATTACTCTACCTATCTGAAGAATGATTGCAATGGCTTTTGTTCAAATTCTTCACTTTAATTTTTTCCTTTATTTTAACATTGTAGCATAACACTAGTCACCAAATATTATGTGGTTGTTATTTTGGGTTTCCAGTGGTAAGGCTGGATGGGATGACCATCCAGTTTTAGCACTTAGCATAATCAGAGTATATATGTAATAAATAGCTGTGAAAATTATTAAGGATTGCAAACAGTGGGTTGAAACAGTTATACACAACATACCTTTAGCACTCAAAAAAAGATGTTCTTATCAACTTGCAGCTCTACAGGCAACACAGAGAAAATAAACTTCAATACCTTATGGGAATCTTGACACAGAATACAGAGCATTAAGTAATCAGTTTCAAAGTCCATGAGAAATATTTGATTCTTATATTCATATTTGATTTAGCAAAAAAGAGTAGACATGTCAAATACAAAATATGGCATATTTTTTTTAGTCAGATGATTTTGTCTTGTGTCACACAGGACAATTTCCTGTTCCTCAGAAACAGTGCACATTCCTTCTTGTTGAGATATTCCTCACCCTGTGACCTAAACATGGTTTTATCTTCTTCCTTGAGTTAGAAGATTTTTTAAAATGTGCAAGTAAGAATCAGATCTTTAGGACTGATGAGTACCACCTGAACTCAGCTTTCTCATGAAGACAAGTCAGCTTTTTTTTGAGTCTTTAAAATGTCCAATTATTTGTTACAATGCCTTTTTTTTTATGTGCCTCCTTAACATGTTCAGCCAGCCAAGGGTTCAGCCAGAGTAAGAACTGTGCCTAGGGACACCACGAGGGATCAATCCCATGGGTAAGAAGAAGGAAAATAATTTAACATAAGGTTTAGGGAAGTTGGAGCCTCTGAGAAAATAACATCCTTTCTCAAAACTTAATATAAGGAAGCACTTCTTGATTTTCACACTATGAATCATCACTGACTAATCAGCAATTTATTAAACTGTTTATAACACTAACATTAGTCATGTACATGCTTACATTATATAAGTTCTCAAAAGTTAAGTAGTTGTACATTCATTACTGAAGGAAAATATTGCACAGTTCTGAACTGAAAAAAGAATGTGGTAGGAAGTAGAATGAGATTTTTAAATTCATCTTGATTTAGAACAGAAAGCTAAATTCTTTATTTAAATAGGCATATACAGTATACATGGAATTTTATGAGAAATAATAATTACATAATATGCATTTTATTGGAAATTATATATGGAATTAGATTTTAATATGGTAAAGTGTGGTAGTAATGTATTTCATTTTTGAAAACCTTCTAAATATTTTTCCCAGGTAGTTCTGCTGCCTAAAGAATCTTTCAGAGAACATAACTTAACTTGCAGTTAGCACAGAGCTAACTGTTAGCTCTGTTAGCACAGAGCATCTGTTAAAAAGAGGTCCTATATAGTAAAAGAATACAGATGCAGATGAGTATCAGGCTGTGAATGTAAATACTGTTAGCTTGGCAGTCTCATTTTGACTGCTCAGATGAGCAACTCTGCTTCTATTCCAGGGTCAACAACATCTTGAAAGTGACAACAATAAGCAAGTAATGGGAGCAGTGATCTTTTCTATGCTAACAAGTGGTTCTGACAAAGAAATCACATCTGTCCAGTGGCATTCCTTTACCCTGCTTTTCATAGACTCACGGAGATTAGGTTAATTTATTTTATCTGTCTTTTCAAACTAACTACAAAGATGTCAGTTAGTTCAAACTGTGATGTGTATTTTAAACTTCCTACTTATCTCATGTTTCTATGAAATAATAAACAGGATTTTCAAGCACGATGAAATTGTGAATAGATAGTGATTTCCTAAGAATTTAGAGTTCCACCTCTTATTCCCAATTTACTAATAGAAACATCACAGAAAGTTGAAATGGTTTGGTTTACTCTACATGACCTTTTTTTCTCTGTTTGGGATGGGGTAGGTTAGCAAGCAAAAACCCTACATGGGTGGAAAAAAGAACTTGTCAAGTATTTCCTTTCTTATATCATAAATTGTTCATTCTGCAGATCAGAGAAAGCATGAAGCACTTTAAAAAATGATAAAGTAAAAAACCAAAACAACAAAAATACCTCAAATCAAACTGACAAAGAAAAAGCCAAACAAACTCAAACAAAAGTGGGTAATATATTGGATCAGACATTATAAATACATTGAGTACATAGTCACCACTCTGGTAACAAATGCCATCCCCATGAATTAATTTGAAACATGCTGGAACGAAGACATAACCCAGACGCACTGCTGAATATCTGGATTTCTTTATTATTTTTCACGTATTTCTCTTTCTATAGTCTTCTGTGTGGCTGGCTAAACAGTTCTCAATACAACTTTTCCTGTGGATCATCAGAGATAAAGACATTGCTAATGTTTATGGGAGTGATGATTAGCTATTTCTGTAACAATATATATCTGATAAATATGGGCATACTTATAAATGCTTTCTCAATCTTTATTTTCTTTATTTACATAGGAAAAATGTTCATCTCAAATTAGCCTGTCTGTTTAGTTTTGCAAAACCGAATTTTCACGTGATGTGATAACTGAAATCTTGATGTTCTCAAAAATCTTGACATAAATTTACATGGGTCACTGTTACTGTAATTTCCAATAAATAAATGAGTAAACAAGCAGCAGATTATCTCACAGTTCTGTAGCATAATGCTATTTTCCCTAAATCAAATACCTTGCTCCTTTGGCTTACACTTCACCCTTATGAAGTACTCAATATTTGTCAACAAAAGGTGGTTATAGCACATAACTTCTTGGTTTCAGAAGTATTTCATTTGACTATGCATTCTGTCTGAGCCTAATTTATGACTTCTCTCAAAACTCTTATTATACACCATAGAGAAGATATCATCATTCTTTAGAGCAAAAATATAGCTCATAAATTATCAAGTTCAGGAATTTGTATGGAATGGCAAAAAAAATATAAAGGAAAAAGAAAAACTGTTGCCTTAGAAAAGAGTTTCTTAAAGGTCAATGTTTAAGAGTACTTGACTGTTTCTTATCAATTCAATTTTAAATTTAAATTCCTGTAAACTCTACAGCTGATCTTTCTCAGCTCTTTCTAATAAATAATAAGTCTTTTTAAGTTAGGTAGACATATGATCAATGGAAGAGGAGAGAATCAATGAACATAGTTACCAAATTATATAGTGATATGAATGCTTTTTCTGCATTTAGAAGCAAGAAATTGCCTGACATCATTTAACTTTCATTTTATTTGCAGTTTATTTCTGTACAACTATTGTTGCAGAAGAAAAGGAGAAAAAAGAGCAAGAAGAGCTACTTATCACTAGCAAGATTGTTATGAATAAATACAGTGAAAACATTTATTTGCTGCCTAAATTCAGAAAAGAGGTATAATCTCTCTTGTAGAGAGGAGTGAGGGGAAGGTAAAGACATAAACACATCAGGAGAAGGTACACCCTCTACTAATGTTTTCAACTTAGGTGGTTTACATCCTACCTCTGTATCATGGTACAGAAAAAGGTTTATTACTTCAGATCTCTAACCTTCACTGCCTCCACCCACACAGTTGTCTCCAGCAGAGGAATCCTGATACCCCATGTTCTATTTTCCTGTAAATACCATCTAGTAAGTGTGAAAAATTTTCTTTCCTTACTTTAAAGTGAAGGAGATATGCTGGGGGGTTGTTGTGGTCAAATGAACTCTTTTTAGTGGCACTAAATTGGCATATCTGCATATTTTAATGGGAGATGAAGACCATGCTTATTTCCACATTGTTGTGGCGAAACTGCTACCAGAACACAAGTCAACCTCTCCAAGGGTATGTCAAAGAGTCAGGATTGCACTAAGCAGCAATCACAGTTAGAATGCGGATGCACCTTGAAGGGCCAAATGGTGCAAATACAGAGCTTTAAAGTCAGAAGTATTGTGTGGTTTTTTTCAGATGTGTCAAAAATTTACCAGATAGATAGGCAGGTGATTGAAATATGATCTGGAGCTGGAGGACAACTGAATTCTTGAGTATGCCCAGTCCCAGGCCCAAACATCTGAAACTCCAAACACTGTAGTATCCTGGTCATGCAGAAGAGTAATTGGAGGTTCCTATCTGTCTTAGCTATTTTTATTTGCTCTTCTTAGACCGTGACAGGGAGGAATGAGAAGAAGATGCAAAACTGGGTCTTTTCTTGGCATGGGGAAGCAGTTCTGGATAGATACGCTAGACACACAGTGTGTTACCTTTCTTCCTATATTCACTGTCAAAGACGTTGCATTGTATATTGTGCAATCCTGTGCTTGGGTGCTCATCCTTACTTGCTATTTAGTGTTGCGTATAAATAGAAGTAAAAAGTTCTTTGAGTAAAAGTCCTACAAATTGCATTAGACAATTTTAATGTCCTCACAGTGTTTGTTAACTACATCTCGTAGAAGTATTTTCATAGTATCTGTAATTTGCTATAATAATTTAATGGGATTAATTTTTTTTTGTATTACATCTGTGTGATGCAATTTCTAAGGAATCTGCTCTATAGCAGTCTTTTCTGTTATTTCTTTCCATTTCCACCAGTAAATTTAGATTGTATCTGTATTCACATGAAACACTGAAAATGTTAATGGTGAGTTTGTGAATACCTGGACATGGATTCCAGATGTTTGGAGCATAGCCTATTGCATGTTGTTCACTAAGTTTGGCCGGAATAGGGTTTCATTTCAGTATGTATAATTCAAAGGCCTTTGTTAAAGGAGTATATTAGGGTATACTTGCTGGGGTTGTTTTCTTCCAGTTTCAGGAGGAATAACAATAAAATATGAAGTGTAAATGGTGCTAGTTATTTTGCTTTGAGATTATCACAAGTCAGCAGAAGAAACCTGAAAGCTATAAAGGACAAAGATTTTTCCTCCCTGTGAAAATGAAAACTGAAAAAAGTTGCGTTGGTAGTGTCTTATTATACCAAATGTATTTCTGTTTAAAGTTTTGATAAGCCATAATTCAGCTGTCCAAACATATCTCTGCTCTTTTTTTATTTCAGATGGAAAATATTCCTCCTCCACCACAAAACCACTGTATATTTAGTCTCTTAGTTCCTGGTGCAGCTAAGGTGCTTTCACATAGAATCATAGATTGTAAGGGACCTTAAAGATCATTTAGTTCCATGTCATGGGTAGTCATAACTTAACCTTGGTTCCAAAGTCTTTTCCTTGACTTTATCTTTCATAGCATTGCTTTCTTTATAGCTTAAGGCAAAGGTTTCAAGCCATATATAACTTCAATTTGAAAGTATTTTTCATGAAATTAACATAATGAAGCATTACATTAATAACTTGACAGCTACAAAATGTTGAGTTTTGGCTGTAATATATCCAGACCTACTGACTCTGCAAAATGTATAGAGAAACAATAATAGACTACATAGCTTGAACTCTGAACCTGAGAAAGTGTCACGAACTGTCAGATTTAGTATGATCCTTTCAACTATGCTTATATCTTTTTAAATTTGAAAGCAATAAGCATAAATAGTAAGCAATGGGAAGGAAGAGGGAAGTATAAGCTATTCATTAGTGTCCAAAGGGACCCTTTCTGAAACTAGTGGAAAATAAAGAAAATTTCTTAATTTTTAGGTTTCCTCAAACATCTTTTAATCACAGTTTTTAGCTAAAGCTCCTGGCCGGAGTGAAGAAACATGCTAAGTACTGGAAAACATGCGTATGTTTCTTCTAAAAAGTCATGTGTCTATTTACATCAAATTTCTATTCATATATGGTGAATATACTATGCTATTTATTCTGAAGATGTGGAACACAAAGAAATTGAGTTTTCCAAGTCATCCCAATATGTATTAAACCACAAATTGATTTGACCCCAGGAAACTTGACTGTAATTATTGCTCTAAGCTTACTCCAAGTAAGAAAGGTTATTTATGTAGAGGTGGGAAAGAGACAGTATTTGTGAAAGAGGACGGATGAATATTACTTAAAATAAAATAGATTAATTCTTATCAAAAAGTGAAAGTGGTGTACTTGAAATAAGAGCTTGTAGCATCCCAGACATAAAATCTCTCATTGAGGGCTAGTGACAGGCAGAATATTGACCAGTACCCCTACTCTATGATTTCAGATCTTTGTGAGATTCACAGCAGCTAGGATACATCATCAACAGCAGCTCAGTCAATATTCTCCTTCATTATCATTTTAACTAATTAAAAGCTCTGAAGTTGTCTTAATAGCTGCAGTAGTTTTTTAGTGTAGATTGAAGTAGCAGTATAAGCATTGTTTGAATTTTCTATTTATATATGTTTAATCAAAAGTTTTATGTATATGCTAAATGGCAATGTATTTACCTGACTTAATTTGTGACATCAGCACAAACTTCTTAATTAAACAGCCAAACTCCGTGTGTGATGGTAACCTAAGTGACTGTATATTAAACAAGGCAAATGACATTTACTTTTCTTATCTTCTGTTTTCCAGCATCTGGTTCTTGTGTTCAGCTGTCTATTGTTAGGAATTCTCTAGAGAATGATGTAGTGAAAAACACTGCTGACATTAGCTGCAGGTGCTGATTTTGACTTAGTAAGTAAGCGTAAATCTGGTTTCCATTCTGGAAGGGTTCAGCAGAATTTTTTAGTAGTCTTTTGGTTCTGGTGATACAAAGACAATATAGGAAAATTCCATATATATCCCTTCCCCCTTATACCTAAGGGGGAAGTCCTGGAAACGAGAGCTATATTCTCAAGCATCTCCTTTCCCTGCATACCTTTTGTATCTCCTTTGCCCTAAATGCTAAGCTGTAGTCAAATCTGCAAAAGTGGTTACATTCTTACTTCTGTACAAAGAACTGGATTTCAGAGCACATAAAATTTTTTCTCTCTCTACTCTCAAAATCAATGACTGGGTAACAGGTTTTCAGCCTGACAAAAAGAGCAAACTTTTTTTTTTTTTTTTTATGGTTTGCCATACACTGTCATTTGTCTGTTCCATAACATGAGATACAGATTTACAGGAAGTGACTGTAGTTATCAGTTGTGTCCACAGGTCAGAAATTATCACATCATAACATCAAACAGTGTCACTTTAATCAATCCCTGGAATGGATGTTAAATCCATCATTATTTTAAAGGCTTCACAATAACAAAGGATATCTTTTTCATGGATTTCTCTCACTAGAAGCTCCTGAGTGAAATCTGTCTGTGTGTGCAAAGCAATATCTCTTGCTGTTTTAGAGGCATTCAAAGTGCACTGTAGTTCCAAAAGATGTGCACAGAGATAGACAGGAATAAAAGCTCTGGCCATGGAAGCAACATGAATTTGTCACATGGATAAGGATTATCCCTTACCCCTTACAAAACTAATTGATCTGAGCTCAGGTCTACACCAATACCTTTATAAGAAGTACTTTAATAGGGGAGACCAATTGTTCTTCTAGCCAAATGCTTTATTTCAGAAGCAATAGGAGATGCTGGTTTGAGAGAGTACTCAGTATGACCACTATAATTTTTAATTATTTTACAGTCCCTGCCTCCCTGGCCCCAGCATCTAGAACTTTCAGATTAGAATAGACCTGTGTGTGGGTTTGTGTTGTGTTATGTTTTGTTTTGTTTTATGAATCTGATGTCCTTGAACTTGTATGGTTACTCATTGCCCTACCTCTGGACAAGTACTGCATTGGCTGAATATCCTTAATGCCATACTGTTTCTAGGGATGGGTCATCCACAATGACCTGAAGGACACATCAGTAACAGGAGTAGTTTACCACTTCTAGTCATAATTTTATGTATATATATGTGTATATAGATATATATGCAGGCAAATATTTATAGATCAGAACTGCATGATTTTTAGAAATTCATACAGTACAATGGAATGGTAAGATGTTGAGATGTAAGCCAATATGATAAGAGCCTTTTTTGGCTTTAAAAATGTAAACAGACTTCTAGGTTTGCAGCACCAAACAAACAAAACCAGACTGTTGTCCTGCTGACTCAAAGGAAGCAGATCCCAGAATACGCATTTTTCCTAAGCTGTTCAACTATATGTAGTTTCCAGAAATATTAAACATATTTTAAGTTATTTACTATTCCTAAACCATATTTGCTTTTACATGAATGCATTTCAAACCTAAAAAAATATTACGTTGAACTATTGATCCATAATGATCTCTATCACAAATCTTCACTTTAAAATGATGCATTTTTCCTATGATCCTGTTTTGCAAACTGATAAACTAAATATTTTGTGGACACTGTACACACTTCACAAAAATATTTTGTTCATTCCTCAATATTCATTTCAGAATGCTGTTGTTAAGTGGTGACACTAGATATTTTAAATGTTTATCTACAACTGAATTTTCAAATGAGCAGTGGTAGAAAGTAGGTAAGGTCATTGCTTAACTTAAAGTATCAAGCAAAAAAAAAAAAGAAACAGACATATTAAAGTATTATACTGTTTCTCTATCCTGCTGACTGTATTGCAAATGTAAGCTGCCATGCCAACTGAAGAGTACTCAGTGAAGGTACACTGTAGAGGTATCCATGTCATGCCTTCATCAGCCTGAGTGCAATTCTCCTGCCCCATGTCTGCTCCAAGGTACATAGGCACATGCCCAACTCCTGGTAAAATCTGGGAAGCAGATTCTCAAAGGAAGGTATATCAAAGAAAAAGGTTTGTAATCAGGACAGGACTTAATAAGCATCAAGCCTTGAATTTGTCTTGTGATAATGTAGCTTTCTAAGTGAAGCTATTTTTTTAAGCAGAGCATGATGAAAAACAGTAGTTAGGAAAGGAATGTTTAGGGTAACTTTTTTTTCTTTTTCTTATTTGTCATTCATTTTGTATTTACTGAAATTTTCATTGCTTACCTGTATGGTTCTTTTAAATTTTGTTTCAGAATACCATCTTTGGAAGGTCATAACTGTAATGGGGGCAAAGACAAGGTGGTGGCTGGAATAGTTAACAAGACCACTTAATAACTTTCATGGCAAAACAGAAACTGATAAGTGTAACTCTATTTGGAGGGGGCTCGAGATGGGCTTCGGGTTCTGCATAAACCAGAGGTTGATTGTGCCTGTCTGAATAAACATGAAGACTGTGCAGACTTTGACTTAGAGGACAACCAGGATAAGGCTACCTGAGGCTTCAGATAAAAGCTCCATGAAAGAGAAGTGTTGCCTAGACAAATCAAAGCATAAGGCCCTAAAGCAAGCATAAAGCCCTGCAGATGAACAGGTTGCTTCATCGAAAGAATGTTTAATTTAATAGCTGAATCTGCAAGCTGATCATATGAAGTAATATTAATATGGAGACATTAAAAAATTCAGAGGTTTGCTTTTTTTTTTTTTTTAAATTCATAATGCAAATATTAATGAAAAAGAAGCCCAGCAGGAGGAGCATAAGGGAATAGTTAAATTATTGTTAGTTTAACAGCAAGGATAGTCAAGGCTTTTGCACATAATTAGACTGGAAAAAATCTGAATCTATTGATACTAACTTTCTATTAAATTTATGAAAAAAAAAGATTTTTTGGGGGGAACTGGAGTCTTCAATGCTGACAGTCTTCATTCTTTGGTGAAACCATTTTTTGTCTAAAGAATTGCTCTGTACTTTGCAAAAGCACACAGCACATAAAATAAAACCTTATTGTTTTACTAATTATCCTATGACTTTGTCTGGAGTCAAATGTTGACCATGGTCTTGTTAATCATTTGGAGATAGGTTTTAAGACAGAACTTGAGATTTTGCTAATATTCAAAATAAGGTATTAGAAGTGCTTTTTTTTCTTTCTTTTTTTTTTTTCAACTAGTTTTTATTCTTTATGAGAACTGTCCTTTCTTGTCTGGACCTCTACAAATACATAAGCCTTGCCATTATGCTAAATTTGTCCCTATACAGTGGCTATTCAGTTCTGCATCTAACTGTTGTCATTGATTCACTCTCTGACCTCAAATCACTGTTTCAGCAATTTTGCTGCAGTTTTCTCCTCAGAAGAAGAGATATGGAATTGCCTGTCTCACAACAGGTACTGTTCATTTAATGGAAAATACTTTGATATATTTTATTGAATGATACTTATGCAAGTGGAAATTATTAAAAATAATCCCAGCATCATTATTATAACATTTTACTTATCCTGTTCTCTTTTATCCTCATCAGAGGGATCAACATAAATCCTTTCTTTATCCTGAAGATAAAACAGTGTTATATATAGAGATACACACACATATTTTCTCATAGTATTTTAGAAGCATAGAATGACTTTAAACTCTTTTTTGTTATTTCTTTTTCTTTTACATATTTTCAAGTTAGACCAGATTTAGCCACCTCAGGTACAAAGAAAATTAAGTACAGAACCACTATTAAAGACAAAAACAGAACGAGTGATTCCTGTTTCTATCAGTACTTTTGAAGGACTAAAGAATTCCTTCTGCTATAGATTCACATTTTGCCCTTCACGCCTTTCTGCATGTGATTCTACATTTTTCATATGGAGTGGGTGAGAATCAAACTGTTACCTCTTCGACTTCATAATTGCTAGGCTTTACAGAGATTAGTGTATTTGAATGTTCACTGAAACTTAGAAAGATAGTAAAAAACCCCAAACATTTTAATAATTGATTTGGCTTTTTTTGCCACAACCCTACTTCCATTTACTTCAGTGACAATATATACAGAAATACTTGCTCCCATGCCAAATTTCTCTTTAAATTCATTTTATTGTCCACACCACTTGTTTATATATAATATAGGTTTAAAATAAAAGGTAAATATACATGATTATTTCTTTTAGTCACTTGTTTTACACAGAACCTACAGTATTTTTTCCATTTTTTTTAAATTATTGTGGAACTTTAGTCTTACCATTTTAAATGCAAATGCTACAGTGCTAGAGAGACAAGGTAAGCAAACACTTTCAATATTTTGTTTTCCATTTGTTACTTTGGTCCTATCAGTCAGCTACCTGACCCAGTTACATATGAAGATTTAATGCTCTGTTCCCTCCTGGTATTTGACAGTGTTTATTCATCACAAATGCTTATTAGAAAGAAAAATATGTTTACTTCCACAATCTCTGTAAGACTGAACTATCAGAAAAGCACCATTTTTAAAAGTTGCATCAGTACTTGCAACATTTTTATCAGTTTGATATATTAGTGTTAATTCCACTTAAACTGTGTAGAAGTTGTAAACCAGAACTTTTTTATGAGAACCATATTTATTCTCAGTATTTGGAAACTCAGTATTTATTTCAACTCTTAACCAGAAATATGTAGCAACAGCTGAAAGTTCAAGGGGCAAAAATAGCTACAGGCGTTGACAACAATCACAAATTTTAAGTTAAGTAAATGCATTTTATGAATGCTTGACTAGAAGTATAACAATATCCCACTTAGTATTTCTATCTTTGTTATTGTTATACAATAGGCAAAGTTAAAGCTGTCATTTGTATCACAAATTAAAACATTCAAGCACTGTTCACAAAGTAAGCAGATATTAAATATTTGGTTCTGTATTTTCCTCCTTTTCATAGTGTGTCCTGATATATTGTTCAACCCAATACTTCATGGCTGTTTTCATTATATTCTAGAGCTTTTTTTGTAATATTGTGTGGAAACAATTCATACATAGACATGTTAAGAGGAAAAGCATTGTTAGAGAAGTGTTGGCAATTACATTTTACAGATGGAAAAAAAGCAAAATTTATACAAACCAAATATTTAATCAAATTTTATTAATAATTATTTTCAGCATTATCAAGTATTTATTATACCAATTATTATTTTTTATGGGAAGATCTAGGCTAAAAATTTACACCTGTAGCTGAATTAGCCATTCCAAAGACCTCTTTGAGATTTTGTTAAGAGTTTTACAACTGAAAAAAAAGGAGAATTTTTCCCTAGGCTCCTTCTACAGAAATGGAGAATACATAATAAAAATTTCTCTTCAGTTAAAGAACTCATTTAATATTATCATCCTGGTTGTCATTTCTTCACACTCACAATTTGACATCTGAAATGGGGATACTTCCCTAAAATGTGAAACAAGACAGGGAGAAATTGGTAACTTTTAAAATGTTCGTGGAGGCTGTAATGCTTTCTCATAATTTTTATTAAATTCTGCTGCGTAAAAACAGAAAAGAGAGATTTCATGCCACACCTTGACCTTAGAGTTATGTAAGAGTGAACAGAAGTTACCCCAGTGTGTTTGTACTTCTACAGCAATACATACAGCAATGATATGTCCGTAATTATGTATTTCTGTAACTGATGAGAGATTACAAGTTCCTCTTTTGATTGATGCCTGGCACAATGCTAAATTGACTAATTACATGGACTAGACTAACATTTTTTTTCAGTTTTCAGAAGACTGAAACATGTGATGAATCCTGCAATAGACAGGAGTTGATGTATCAGGCACATACAGAGATAAAAGACTTGCTCTTCTTGGCAGTTGTTTGTTGACAGTCTCCCTATTTGTCATCAAGGTGACTATTCATAAACACATGTCCGAGAGACAAGACATTGCACCATGCCATCCTCCGATGCAGTCAAATTGGTCTTTTTAGGTAGTCATATATTGTTTTGTTCTGACGAGTTTTGAGCAGTTTTTATCAACAGGCTGGCAGGTATCAGTAAACTACAATATAGTCAAAACACTTCCCCTCTTCAGAATTTCTCCCCTAATGTAATCAATGGAATAAATAAACAAGATAATGAATAATATCTTGTGAAATGCAATTTCCTCACCCTTTCACCTTTTTATGCACTCTAAATGATTGCCTGATAACAGACAATGATAGGTCTGCAGATTGCCAGAAGTCTAATCTTCTCTTTCCAGGCTTAAAGCTGCAAAGCTGAGAAATATCAGCCCATGAAGTTGTAAAAAGATAGGGCTATTCTACGAATAACAATTACTTGTAGAGTCAGGTTCCTGAGCCAGCCAGGTCTTGGAGGCAGACCTCCTTAGGCCTTTTCCAATGAGGAGCTTGACAAGAACAAGAGCCTTTTAAGCTCAGAAAAGCCGCTTTTTATTAAAATGACAATTATATTTTAAATGGCAGCTGGAAATTACCACCGGAGGCAGAAGAGGACTTCATTTTCCATACTCACTCTGTGTTTAAATCAGGTACTTTTACTTCAAGTCTTGTTTTTTATTAGCTTGTCAACACCCTCAATCCCAGCAAACCCCACTGGGGGGCCTCCACTGTGCACGGCCCCTGACCTCCATTACTGTTTTCCTGTCTCACCCCCCTTGTGCTTTGAGTACACTCAGGAGATACCCGGGGAAGGGAAGCTGTCACTAAGCCAAAAGCAAGCGTTGTAATGAACTATAAACTAAACTCCAAACAATAACCTTTGCTACACTGGGGGCTGGGCGATCATAATTTTTTTCCAAAAAGAAGCATGGAGGGAGAGAGGAAAAAGGGAAAAGAATTGCAAAATTTTTGTCGTTTTGCCTTTGTTGAATTGTCTTGCATTGGCTTTGGCTTTAAACATAGCTCAATAATTTTTTAGATGCATTTATGCCACGGATGAAGTTTTAAGTTAGAGTTGCAAAATTTTAGAAAATTATCTTGCAAATTCTCCTTTTTTCATTAAGTGCAAAACACCTATAAAGGCACATATTTGGCAGCTTTTTTTTTTTTTTTTTAAATTGAAAATCATTGCATACTGGATGTTCTGTCCCAGAAGAGGATAGGGGAGGAGAAGGGACAAGGAAATGGAAAAAGCAAGGAAAAGGAGAAAGGGAAAAGTTCGCAATAAAAGGTTTGAGGATTTCCTTATTTTGTATTTCTTATCCTTTGGAATTATTTTTTGTTGTTTGTTGTTTGTTGTTTGTTGTTTGTTTGTTTGTTTTCCCCACAACCAATCCAGCTAATTTAGCAATTGAACTCGAAAAACACACACAGAATCCTTGAGAGGAAAACAGGCACGGACCAAAAGAGATACCCATCCTCCTGCCTCCAGGTAAGATCAATGTCAACTTTCTGACCTGTGGTTTTTTTTAGTTTTTCGTGAAAACCTGCAGTAAGAAGACAATTCAGCTTCTCTGAGCATTCTTTACCTCGTACTTCACTGTGTTGACTGTATTTACTATCAAAAACTTTTTTCTGATGGTGAATGTAAATCAATCTTGTGACAATATGAACCCAACTTCTTGCCCTGAACATGACAAGAACTTCAGATTTTTTAGCAGTCTTTTATGTAGTTGAAGAAACAGAAGCTGTCAGATCTCATGACAGCTGCTCCATCTGTACCAAACAATGCCAACTCACTCTTGTTATTCATGTCTTTGAAGTCTCTGATCATTGCAGTTGTTTTCAGAAATAATTCTTTACTTTGTGAAATATGATGTTCAAATTTGACAGCAAAATTCTAACTTAGGCCTATTATTGCAATGTAACATTCAAGTTTTTTTGTATTTAAACTGTTTATACTTGGTTTATGCATGATGTGACTAGATCTCTTCATTATTTTTGAAACTTCAATTAAAAATGTATTTAGGTTATCAGAAATGAACTGCTGTCCTTCCTTCAAAACAAAACAGTTCTATTGTGTTTGGAAGATGTAACAATTGTCTTTCACAATTTTCTTCTTTCTTCCCTGGCCCTTTAGCCTTCATTTTAGCAATGAAATTTTATTGAAAACTTTTGTTTTTACTATTTTTCAACAAAAATAAATTTTCCTTCCAACAATTTTTCAATAAGGTTTATGCTGGCCTTCAGAAAATAAATTATTTTTAAACAAGTAAACCTATGGCTCTTTACTGGTGTTTGCAGTTAAGTTACACATGTATCTAAGACAAGAACTTGTTATGGCACTTTTTAATCTTTTTTTTGTTTACCTGTTTCAATTTTATTTACGAAATACATCTGCCTAGAGATATATCTGCTTGAAACTAGACCAAATATTTGTTGAAGAAATGTACTAACTGAAAAATGCAATGTAAGTGGAGATACTTTATTAATTTATTAATCAAATAAGTTTTCTGTTCTGTATTTTTTAAAATATTGGTCAGACTTTTTCTCATTCCTTTGATATTTTCTGTCCTTACTTTTTTTTTTCCTTTCTCTTTTAATACATCATTATTTCCCTGTATTTATTCAAATACAAGGAAAAACTTGGGGTCTGAGAGAGGAAAGTAAAGACAAAAGGAGGAGACAGAGGAGACCCCACTAAATTTTCTTCTTTTGTTTAATCTTAAAATATTGATTTTACTTTAATAGTAAAGATTCTAATCAATAGATATTATTTAATCTTCTTCAAAATTTGGAGTTTATAAGATGGCTTTGGGATATAGTGCATACTAGATGGAACATACTAAGATTGTGATGAAGTCTGCACCCAGTTTAATTATACTTCTAAATGATTGTGGGTCAGTAGCATATGATTGTTTATGATTCTATTGTTTTCTTGAAACTTACCATACTACTAAGTTAAAAGATATCAAAAAACACGCTGTTTTTAGCAGCATTTATGTGCTGTACTCATTGCAACAGTTTTACAAATGGGATGCAGATATAACAAAGTGGAGAACACATTTGAAAGACTGAAAAGATAGTGCATCTGCATGTTCTCTCATCCTAAGAACAGGTCATTCTTAAAATGACTCTACAGAGGGAAAGCAACAAATACTGTAAAGAAATCCCTATGGATAAATTGCATAAATTGATTAAAGTCACAAGCAGAAAAGTTCTTTCCATTACTCTAAAGGCAAGATCAAGATAAGATTTCATTACATAAAGAAAATAACATTACATAATTAATAAAAACTATTATGGATGAGAACATTATGCTTCGGGATGGAGCAATTAAGTTTACTGCCAATTTGGGCACTGTAGTGCTGTCGAGTCAGCTCAGTGGGTCACCTGTTTGGGCCATAAGCTTCTTCTTCCCAAACTGCTCAAAGCAGAGGCTGAGTATGGCCAAGGCCTCAGCAACAAGTTGAAAAGACATTAATAAGTGGGGATAAGACTAAAGAAGGAAGGGCTTTACTGATCCCATTTTATGACTTTTCTGCTGCTTTGCTTATTAAGAAGGAGCCTGCTCTGGAATTCTGTGGTGTACCAAAGGCAAACTGCAAAGTACTGTGAAATAATATTTTCAGGCATTAGTACATTTTCATTCTATATTTACAAGGAACTACTATCTAATTCCATTAAATAAGAAAAAACCAAAATGTACAGTACAAAAGGGAAATTGAGTGAAGTTCTGTATTAAATAACAGCAAACCTGTTGGCAATTCAGTGAGACTTCTTTAGTCGTTATATGAAGTTCTTTTAGTTTTGTGTCTCTGTTTTCTGTAAGGCAGACTGCTATAGCATACAACCTCATCTGCAGATGTCTGAATATTTTTAAATGTAGGTTACAAGAAATAAATGGTTGTATTTAATATATATTATACCCTACCCCACCAAAACCCAAAACAAACACTTCTCTCCAAAAAACCCACCCTCTGATTATTTTTATTTTCACCTTATTTTCACCTTATGAAGACACACTGAAAGATGTCATGAATCAAATTCATTGGTCAGCTGAAGGTAGAACAGAGATTTTTCTTCGGTTTGCATCCAATCTAAATGATGCTTATAACATGCAAAACCCACTTCATTTATTTTTATGGAAGTAATTAAAAAGGAGTCTATTTATGGAGGAACTAATTTTGAGCAGTGAAATTTATTTTTTATTTGCTTTTGTATTTCCCCCCTTAATATGAGAAAGAACAGTTGCAGGTAGCTTACAAAAATGTTTTTATTCTTGTTTGTTTCTTCATTTTAAAATTCTGGGATACAGCAGGTGTTTGATTGTAAGCTTACGATTGGGTCCAACATATATTGCATGGAACTTCACACATTATCTGCCTATCAAGATTATCATCCTTTGATTAACAAAGTGCCTTTTTAATATAGGAAGAGACTAACTTTCATGTAAAAAATGTAATTGAATGACTTAAGGAAGGAAAAATCTTGTCCCTTGAAATCATTTCAGTATATTGTTGCAAAACGTAAAGGACTGTGTTTTCCAAAATGGCTGATGATTTTGCTTAGGCCTATTTCTTCTTGTCTAGGGATACTTCATAATGACAGAGTTAATGGTATTTCTCATTTTGCACAAGTGATGTCCACTCAGTGGGTGTCAGGTATGTCATGTAGAAATAGAGACACATAAAATCAATATTATCTTTGGAAAATAAAACCAATTGTTCCTCAAGGACTACCTGGTAAGAGCCTTCTGTGTATTTTATTAGTTTTTTCTTTAATTAATGAACGTCATCCTCATCAACATTTTAATACTTCCTGGATTGCATGTCCTTTTTTTTAGATTATTGTCTCTTTGTAGCGTTTGTTAGTAAGTGAGTACATTTGATATGCTTTCTCATAAAAAGTCAGTTTTAACATTCATTTTTTAGGTTCTGCATGAGGCTTAAAGTTAGTAGCAGCTGAGAAGTTGGATCTATTGATCCTCACTAGTGAAAAAAAAGGAAATTTCAGAAACCAAAGAATGCCACAGTATGATATATCGCCAGGTGTTTATTTTATCAACACGTTTGTATTTCACAAAAATACTTATCAGTTTGGTTTTTTTCCTTTAAAAAGAAATTAATCTCATAAATTTAATTCTGAATGCTATATTGAATCCACTTCAGTAGGCAGAATGAGTTACAATTCCTCTCACTATATCCTCTGAAAATTCCTCACATTAATGATCTCATTGAAATATTCAGCATTCACACTAGGTAACAGGCATCTTGAAAGAATATGGCCATTTTTATGTTTTAGAATTTATTTTTTCTTCTTGGCTAAATTTTTAAGCAGGACTGTGATACTGCTTACCTTACCTGTGTCTGACTGAATATTGCAGTTGCAAACTCTCCAGAGTTTGTTTATCTCCCTGTGCATTTTTTAAACAATATCTAGCATGATGGATCCACTGGTTTCTCTAATAATTTCCTGAATATAATTTAAAAGGATAAGAGAATAAAGGATACCATAAGCAGTTCTTGCATTTTTGCAGGTATGAGTAGTAGGACCCAATAAGTTTAAAGACTTCCTACGCACTTATTTTTTATGCATTTGCCTGTATATGAGACGGATCCTCTGAACTGAGAGAAGAGAAGAAAAGAAAGATGAGAGAGGGATACACTGTAAGTTGTCTGGATTTACCTTGACTCCCATCATGTTCACAAGACAATTGTTCTGCATATATCCCCTGTTCTTGAAGGGTGATTGCTCTCTGAGAAATTTCCTTACTAAAATTGCTCTAGCCATCAAGCCTTTTGGCAGCTGTTGAATACTAACTTCCTTTGCTCATCAAACAATATTTTCAATTTCTGCCAAGCATATCAGACGCACTTAGTGGCCTGTATTTTATGTCACCTATCAACACTATCACTGTTTTTGCCTAAAAGCTATCTAACTGTAATTAGCAAAATAAGCTCTGTTCTAGCTTTTCAGGGTCCATTAACACTGTGTTAGCTCTGTTAGCAGTCTGTGAGCCATGCACCAGGTTTGCATGGAGCTCGCTTTTTCATCTACCTTACAAGTACACCAGAGATCTTTTTATTATTTACTTCTTGTCACAGGGCGAGACCTACCAACTCAGATAAATGAGACATGATTGCATTTGCCAGCCCTAAGTGCTTAGATTAGTTTGGTATGTATAGGAAAGAAATGAAAAATCAGTCATGGAGCTGTTGATAACTTTCCATTCTTGGAGGATATTTGGGAAGGAGACCACAGGGTGAGAGTAGTCCCAATAAAGCTGCTCCTTGGACTTAGTTATGGGGGAAGAGATCCTGGGGCTACTTGGCTAGTGAGGCCATTGGCTGACAACAATCTAACATTAAAAAGTAATATTTAAGATTATAATATCTTAGATATGAGGGAGAAACTTTGCACTCCAGGAGGAACATTTGATGTTGAGTGGACCCTGAGCACAGGAAGTCCTCTCATGGAACCAGACTGCCAGTCAGGACTTGGACAGTCCACCGGTAAAAGCAAGTACCCAGTGTCCCTGCTCTGGGCTGGTATCTGAGCAGTAAGAAAGAGAGGTGTGTGGATTTCACAGAATAGCTCCCCATTCTATGTACCCATCCTTCTTAGGAAACAAATTTTATCTCACTATGTCATACTGAGTGATGCTCCCCCACTGCCAATAACAGAATGCACTCATAACAATATAAAGCTTCAATAAAGTGGCATTAGTAACAAAACACATTCAATGACCTAACAGATAAAAATTGTATGAAAATTGAACTAGAGTAGGAAAAATAATTTTTTAATATTATGGCTATGATCTCTTAGAATTTTATTTCCTGATAGTTTCTTAATTCAGTTTATTTAATTTTTAGTGCTACATTTATTATTCTACCCCAGTAATCCATCTGCCTGTGCATATCCATCTTAAAAAGGGCTTGGATAAGAATACTTGCTATGAACTAGTTCCCATGGGTTGGAATAAAAGTGTTCTTTCTTCACACATACCAATTTGCTAATTATCATCACTTTGAGCAGGAGAATAGTAAACCTGAGATTTAAGCCTTCCTCAGAATAATATTGTTCAAAGAAGTTGTTAGGGTTTTTTTTCTTTAAAAAAGATTCCCTATTTGACTTCTTGTTGTAGCAGCTCCTCTTGGTGCTGTATGTCACATGTACCTAGGATAATTTGAACTAACTCAAACAGATTTACCATGGTTTTATACCACGGAGGACAGAACTATGATAATTTCATCATCTTATAAACTGTTATAAAATTTATGCAACCATATGGAGTTCATCACTTCAGTGCAACTTCTTCTCTTTGGAACACAGGGTAATATTTGGGGTGATTTCCATCTCTTTAGAGAATCAGTGATGTTGACCTCTGTCAAGGTTTTTGTGTAATATTTTGCAGTGACGTGTAAAAAATCGTAAGATGGAATCAGCTCTTATTTTTAACACTTCTCCTCTACGACAGCTTTCTATGAAAAAAAATAATTCTGTGAGTCTAGGTAGAACTTACATCTATGGAATTCTATATTATTGTGTACCTTTTTGTATGTTTTCTTGGTAAGTCTACTCAATACTAAATTGCACTTGCAAACAATTTTTTTGAGAAATATCTCTATGCAATTAGTTCACTCTTTATTGAAGATCTCTTTTTCTACAACAAAACTTCCTATTTTACACACCGATAAACAGATCTAGCAGTAGGATTATTTGCTCTCATTTCTGCTACTGCAAGTCAGAATTTCTTTCACTAAAACCAAAATTGTATGGTGTAGTTGTTGCTAGAAACAAGGTCAGAATCAAGTTCATAGTTACCATGGTTAGCTTCTTTGACATTGGTTTCTTAATAGAGAGAGATGATTTCCACATTTTCCAGATGATCATGTCTTCCATGACCAGAGACACTAGTTAATGGTCAGAAACATTTTGGAACTTTTGACTATAAATGTCTCAATCAATTTCATATCTAGGCACCCCAAAATGAGAGAGTTACTTGACAATAAGAGCCAGTGACAACACTGGGGATAAATGACAGAAACTAGAAAGGATATTTTTCACCTTAAGCCATTAAGATAGACATTTCCTTAATTTTTAAGTAATTCTGGATATATTCTAGATATTTCCCAAGTTTGTTTGGTTGTACCAGACCACAAGTCATATCGATGGATGGTGAGACTCCACAAACGACTAAATATCTGGAAATCTTTGAGTCTTGTGTTATCAGAAAAGATAGGACTGCAGACAACTGTAATTCAGGGGTGCCATTGTTGGCAATAGAGGATGTAGATAGATTTCAAAGAATGTAAAGTCCTTCAAGTCATTAATTAAAGATATCAGTTTATTTCAGAAGTGATGAAAACTAGATTTTTTTCACCTCCAACACTTCATCCATACATGGAATTGTGGATAGACAGCAATTTTATTATTAATAGAATTCTAGATTTCACTTGAGGAAGAACACAGCCCAGCATACCGGCAAATGCCTCAAGGTAGATGAATGAAGGCATAACTTTTCTATTCCCTTATGTAATATTTATGTTTAACAGTTGAAAAAGTGATAAAACTTGCATAGGCATATGTAATAAGAAATTGGAACGTTTTAGTCTGAACAGTTTCCTATTTTCTTTTCACTGAACTACTTCACATCTCTCACAACTTCTAACAATCATGGAAACCCCAGGGGGTCTGTGGTGTGCTTTGACTTAACGAGAAATTGGGACCACTGCTGTATAAAAAGCAAAACAGCTGTGAAGAAGGAGTGAAATTACCAAGGGTGTCAGATGCATCATCTTTAGAGAATCTTTTAAACACAAGGCTTACCTTGCCCACGTATTGAGTATCTGGACCTGTGTACTCCTCCAGCAAGAAAAATTGATTCCACATCCAACCACGCTTGGTGCGGTGCAGTGTTTTTCCATCATTCTCTGACAATTCTGTTATCTTTTCACTGTGTGAGTGCTTGTTAGTCCTTTTTTGGGATGGCATCATGTGAATCACATGAAACATATAGCTCCAAAGCAAAACTGTCAGGAAGGAGTAAGTCCTCATCATTTACAGAGATGCTGTTAGCCTCCACTCCTCTAATAATTCACCAGAAAAATTTTTTTCAAATGTTATATTCCTCTTGTAAGTAGAACCTAGGGGATGGAGAAAAGTATTTGGATAAGTTGCAACAACTTTTTTTCCCTAAGGAAACAGGAACACAATCTGGTGATCACAACAATACCCCATGTCAGTGACAAATAATCATAAAAATTACTCAGAGAGTTTTAGATCAAGTTCTTTAATGTCTTTTTCATCTTTTTCTAGTTCACTCTCACATGGTATATAGACATTAATTTAAAACACAATCTGAGTAAAATAGTTCATCTGAAAACTTTAGCTACCAACAGCATCCTGACACAAGGAAACAGCCCAAATAATAAGAAACCTTCCAATCTAATCTCTCCCAGCTCAGTCTGATGCTATCCTCCCTTAATATCTGTTCAGAATGGTCTGCAAATATGAATTGTCTGTTACTTTGTGATTAATACAACCCATTCTTCTTCCTTGTTAGCCCCCAGTTGTCCAGAGTATCTTCTTCTATTTCTGCAGAAAAGAACTCATAAAATGAGATTTATAAAGTGTTACTAATGTCTTTAACGAGTTCTTTAAACAAGAAAGAAAATTACTTTTTAGATAAGTATGGGTTCATAGGAATCCTTCTGGAGTTAAAAAAACCTCTGCATCTGGAACAGAATTCTCCATTTGGAATGTATTTATTTTTCCCTGAATCCTGGACGAATGAATGGAAACTTTCATGATATAGAACTTTACTGTAATTATTATTTCTCTGAAAATGGCTTTGATGGTTTTGTGGAAGTTTGTAAGCAATATTTAATCAAACCAAATTAAATTCATACTCTTTATCTGGCAGTGCAGCTTAGGTGCCTAATGTCCCAGTCTTTTCCATAAACTTTTTCATGATAAATCTGTTTTTGCATTAGGATATCTTTTCCTGAGCTGTCATTGTATATCACAGAAATCATAGGAAAATAATTCAGCAGCAAAAGTACATTTTCTTTTAGAGTCCTAGTCTGTTAACAGTGATTGTAGCATGGGGTCACAGCACTCAGAAATTTTAGAATAATGAAATCTTTAAATTAAAAAAAACACATATAAACCTATCCTTCTTTCTTCTGCAACCCAATATTACTAACAGCTACTTTCACTCTGCTGTTTGTTGTGTTATTTTTTGGTGGAAGGGAAGGCAGTCTTCTTTTTGTACAAAAAGATATTTTGGAAATAAGATGCTTTTTGTGAAAATTATTAGTCTGTTGAGAGTCTGTTTAATGGAAAACATTCAATGAATTGTACTCTAAAGACCTTAATGATTAAATTAATAGAATTGTGCCCTTGTGTGAAGTTTTCTTAAAATGATTATATCCTGCATGGACTCAGGATCTTAGCTAGCAATCCTGAAGGAGGATCAAAGTCTCAACGTTTTAGTAACTTCAAACAGAGTTTTAGCTGAGAAAGAAGTGAAGGCTTGGAATATTTATCACTTTCTAAGATCATGTTCCAAAACGAAAAGAAAACAATTCAATAGGTGTCAGATTTATGCAGAAGATCATGTATATAGTTCAGGAAAGCTTGTTTTCTTTTGCTTTTTATTTTAATTTAAGAATCAAAACGTAAAGTAAATTAACTCTATTTGCATAAAATTATGAATGTACATAGATCTTGGCATACATTTGTGGATGTATTTTCTTTGAATTCTTGTTTTCTCCCTTGTAATGCTCAATATGTTCCTGTTGCAGGCAGAGGGACAAAGTACAACTCTCCTGTGGCTAATTTAATACCAGTAAATTTTGACGTTAACTGGAAAACATTTGAGTACATGATGATCTTGCCTTGTGATTGAAATTTACTGGACACAGATCAAAAGAAAAAAAACCCTCAGCCAATCTTTTATCCATGTTTAAGTTTGATGATTTGAATTCCCTGCATAATATAGATTGAAGCAGTGTTTATCACTGAATAAAACTATTTATCAATGCAGAACATTATCATATGTGTTTCAAATTCATCGCACTGCAACATCTGAGGCAAATTGCAGACTCTTCATGCTTTGTAAATTAGAGGTGCTTAAGGTGTTGCAAAATGAAAGTAGATGTGTTGGTAATATGGTATTCGAAAGGCAGACTATCAAGTTTGTCCAATGAAGTAAAATGCAGGGCCTGCATTTTACACACAATATATATACACACAATTTTGCACACAATATATATAAAGTCTGAGGCTGAGACTTTGGCTTTAGAGTGTGATTCTGATTTGAAGAGAGACACCTTCAAAAAAATGGCATACTCTGTAACTCTTATTAAATCTCTTGTCTTCTGGAGATGGTCTTGCTTGATGTGCCCTCAAATAGTGCTCCTTCATAGCTCCATCACAACACTTTTTGTTGGACTGTCATTCAAGAATTCATTGTCACAACATTCTGAATGATAATGTTCAAATGTTTGTACTGATTAAATTTTGGATTTGATTACTTTTGCTTTGATACCAATTATGTTTTACTTCTCAACTATTCTAATACATGTTATTTTATATATATACATATATATATATAAAAAACATGTTTTTATATATTTAAGGTCATGACTGACTTATTTCTCTAATTTCTTGGAGCGTATCAGCTTTTCTGGATTAAAACATAACAAACCATAAAATAGACAAAAGTTCTGAAAATTATGTACAAATTTGGCAAAATTTTAATAAATAATGAATCTATGAAACTACTAAAAATCATAAAAGTATGTTTTACAAAACCTCTTATCCTTAAAAGACTGTTGTCAAAGGCAAGTTATGCAAAAATTTCAAACAGTTTAAATTTTCTCTTTAAAATGTCTTCATATCAAAACTTAGACAAACCTAACACTCAGATGATTCAGTCTGTTTTGTTTTTACTCTTTTTTGGAAACAAGGGGAGATACAGGTGATATCATTTGGTCATTTTCATTTGGCCATTTTGAGATGTATGATTGCATGTTCGGTTTCATGATAATTTCAAATGTAAATAAAATTTCAAATTCTTCACTTTTATTTTTCAAAACAACACATTTTTAATTTCCTGAAATTGCCCTAATTCCTTTCTGTCCAAACACTATTTGCCATATGATGTTTATACTACTCTTTTCTTTGTACTCAAAGAAACTCTTCAAGGGGACCATTGGCTTTTACAATTTATCTTATAGTCAGCTGTCGAAGTGGGTCAGCAGTTGCATTTGGTACACTCAGAAGGTGTAGTTTAACACTAAAACAAAGGATTCTGGTGTAGTACGGAAAAGTAAGACCAGTTTTTCAAAGGAACTCAGTGCACTGTGCACAGATGTTCTGACCCTGCTGTAAGAAATTATCTCTTTGCAAATATCAATTTTTCACGGAGGTTTTTTTCTCAGGGTAATCAAGGTTCCAACAGTTTGTCCCAACCAGGGCAGAAGTTAAACTGAGATTGCTGAAAACGTGTGGTTTTCTGTGTAGCGCTGCCCTCTACTGATTTCCTTGATAATTAAGAGAAGAAATTCACTAGTACCGAACAGAAAGAAACCTTAATGTCAAGAAGAATAAAAACAAGCAAACAAACAAACAAAGTTACAGCCCATTTTTTCCTGGTTGTTTTTTTTTTTTTTTTTACAATAATTGGTGCTACTAGGTGTAAAGAGAGGGTTATTAGTCTCAATCTAATAGGGTCTGCTGAACATTATGATAAACATCTAAATCGATTTCTTCTAAAGGAGCAAAGGTCTTTAGTCTGAAAACAGGGAGAATATTTTTTTTCTAAGCAATCAATCAATATTCTACATGTACTCTCTCCCACTTTGTTCCTCTTCCATCATTTAATCAGTATAATGTCAACTAATTGTTCTTGTCAAACAGTGGAAAATGGTTTTCTTCCTATTTGTATTGGAAACTTCTCTTCCAATTGGGGTGTTCATGTGTTAAACATGTTAATGCCAAAAATTTTGGAGAACCTGTACTTCTTCCCCATTTTGCAAATCAGCAGATCTAAGTGGAGGTAATAAGTATTTTTTCTTTTGTATGGTTTGAGGGATATTTGGTGTAGTCTAGAACCATTGCAGTGTCTCCGTGTAGTAAGGAGTGATATTAGAATCCTACAACAGTTCCAGGTAAATGAATTATTTCTGTATGAAAAATATTATCCTCCTGAGCACAGTAACAACTGGAAAAAATTATCTTTTAAAGTCCTTTTGAATGCAAAATATTCTATTTAGATTCTTCAGGTGTAGTGTGAAATAAGCCTTGCTGGGATCAATAGCACGGATTTGTTACTGATGATGCCAATTTAAATGTTTCTATAGCAATTGCCATGGCAATGTTTTTAATTAGTGCAGTGCAGTCACTCACAAGCATGACATGAAGAAAAGCTAACCTTCGGCAACTTGATGATGTATCCCACATTAGTTTGTTTCATTTGTTAACAGTGAAGTAGAATTCTGTTCTAAAAGAAAAAGGATGTGGTGCTCGTGTATAGCTAAAAATAGCAGAGTTAACTGCAGCAGCAGCACTTGATATTGAGCTTTAATCTCTAAATAACAAAGATGCAACTAATGTTCAGGATGATCCAAAGAATCTGTAAAACTAAAGTATGTATTTTAACAGGGTATACCAAGTATAAATCTTGCGTAGCCTACATGAATGAAAGAAGTCTCATTGGGAAGAAGTCTCATTGGCTTTGTCAGTCTTTCTTTTGAAAACAAAATATCTGAATGTAGCTTTAATCCACCTGGACTGAACACTAAGAATGATGAAGCTATAGCAACAAGAGGCTGTGCTATAAACAGCACACTGCCACTGATAATACCAAGACTTAGGTAGAGACTGGATCTGTGCCACTGTAGGTTCACTTTTAGCACTTCCCTCGCTAAAGATAGCCCAGGTATGCATACACATGCTGCAGCATTCACATCCTCTGAGAGCAGTCATCCTATAGACATGAATATATCTTCTTCCTAAAGTTTTTTTCTTCTCTCTCTCTTCTTCATGGATAAAGATTGGTTTGGAGCTGAGATTGAAAGGATTAAAAGGAAAAAATGGGCATATAGACTGAATCTGAGGTAATCCAGAAAGGTGTTTTCATTTATTTCTATGAGACCTGAATTAGTTTTTGAGGGATCCCCAAAACTTAAGGAATAGTTTTTTGGCTGATGAACACCCATTCTTTGAGTACAAGTACTCAAATCTAATTCAGGCACAGAAGTAGGGGCCACACTAATAAAGAAACACTTCTGTACTCAGCAGCTACCACTGCAAACCTTTCAGAACAGATTTTCAGAACTGCTTTTTGCCATTGTGTTGCTGATCTGTTCAGCACTACATACAGTAGAGGTAAGCTCATCTGAAAATTTTGCTAGGAAACAGCTGAATGCAATCCTTTATGTCTTGGACACCAGTGCAGGTTTCCTTAGCTACCTCACTCAAGGAGTCACACTAATATAAATAAAGTTTTAGGGAGTGTGAAATAATAGCAATTTGTACTGGAATGCCTGTTGAATTACTGTCTTTAGGTAAATGAACCTATGGTTTGTAGGTGCTTTATAAGAAACATTTATCTTGCTGTGACAAAAGAGGGTTATTTCAGAGCTTTACCAGCCTCTTGGTTATGTACATTGGAAACACAGGTTCAAATTCACCTCATTGTGGCCTCAGTCACCTTCTCTATAGCACATACAGTGAGTAACGCCAGTGCCCAAGGTGGGTGGATCTGGCAAGAGAATGTGTTGATTCATATTTGAACAATCCCTGATGGCAGAATTGTGCAGAGATACAGCTGTGATTTAACTGTCCCTGGGCAGTGAAAATGCCATCTGCCCTTCTCTGGAGCAAGTATCTTCTGAAGAGCAAATGAAACTGTTTCTGAACTGTTCGTCCTCCAACCACCCTCCTATCAGCTAGTGAATGAAGCCTGCAGCACTTCCGACCCATCCTATATACAGGTCTTTCAATTCTTAGCAATGGTATTCAATGAAGCTAAAAAGAGAGTTTTAAAACATCTACTTCTGAGGCAGCAGGTCACTAGATTACAAATGTGAAATGTACAATTTCACATTGAAAAATAAAAAGATTACTCTTTTTCTCCAATAATGAACATTTTTACAGGATCTGCTTTTCATCAGCATGAGGGAAACTAGGAAATATAGCACTTGTAAACCCTTCAAGCAAGGCCTTTTGAAGATATTCCTTTGATCTTTACTATTGATTTTTCTCTACAGGGAACACATTTCACTCATCATATAATGAAACTGCATTATAAGTTTTTATGCCACACCTTATTTACAAATGCAACACATTCATTACATTCATGGTTTTAAAGAATAGCCTTCAGACACATGAAGAACAATAAATGCTGTCATCAAAGCAAAATTCCTCTCTTTGCTTCCCCTTTAAGATTGTCTCATGTTCTGTCATTCATAAACATATTTTCTGTACTTTGATATTGATACCCTGCAGGCGTCAAAATTAAGGCATTTATTTTTGTGAGATTTTTTGTTTGGTTTTTTTTTTGGTTGGTTGTTTTACTTTTTGTAAACAGCATAGCCTTCTATCTGCCAGATACAAACCCAAGCCATATCTGGAGGCATAGGCCCCTATTTTCCAGACACATCAATTCTCATTAGTCTCTCTGCATGAAGCAGATGAGATTCACCTATGGCAGCACTGTCAATGACTGGATTTACCAGTTCTGTTAACTAGGACTACATTCTTTTGCCAAATGCCTCTTTCTTATTGCTTCATTATACAACAATCTACTCTGGTCACACAACCAGCAACTAACTAGGCATTCTAAGAGTCTACATCATGTGCCTTCTATCTCTGCATATTTCCTAAGCATGGCATGTACCAGGATTAGAGCTTACTAAACTTTCTGAGTCTACAGCTTTTATAATGGCCCAAGAGCTTGTGACAAGCCAGAATTTCCCAGAATAAAGATATCTTCAAGCTAGTATCGCAAAGATTTTTAAAAAACTTTAATCTCTGCCATCCTTTTATGGTTTTGTTGGGGGATTGTACTCATGTACATCTGAGTCATTAGAAATCTTGTTCCTATGGAGAAGGACTTAATTACTGCCTGCAAGGGAATATACATTCACTTCTCTGGACTGGAAAAACTTAATTGCTGACCAATTAAAGTTACTTAGCAAATTCGGAAGGTAATTGTAGCCCATTGTTGCTGCTTCCTTCCTGAAGGAATTGAGCAGCTGCTGAATGCTGTCATTTATTAGAGTTCAACCTCCTTTATGCCCTTCTGCTGTCTCCAGTGGGATCACAAAATCAAGAAATGTCTCATTCTCAGAGCTGAGCAGGACTCTTGGAAGCACAAGAATTTGTGCACAGAAATAGTGCATAAACTTAACATAATTTTTTTTATTTGTTTATCTAAGGTAATCTGAAAGGAGTTTGATGCAGCTGAGGCCTCATCCTTTATTTCTGTAACAAACACCTTAAAATACCTACAAATCATATTTCTATCACTTGCAAGAATAATATGGGTCTCAGAAACACAAAGTACAATGACTTTCCTTTTCCTTATTTCTGGGTGTGAAATAACTAAAAATATTCCTCCAACAAAAGCATCTTTCACTTGCACGTCATTTGACTTGATTAACGAAAGATAAATGCAAAATATGAATAAATTCAAAATAAGTGTAATAAAAGTATTGCTTATTCTGTTAGTATCCTGATAGTACAAAATGTGACTGTCTTTAACAAACAGACACCCATGATAGTGCATAAGCATGGAGAAGCATATAACGTTTTTCTTCAGTATGTTTTCTCAGTCTCCAAATATTAGGTATCTAATAGTCCCCAGTAGATTCTCTTCGCCATGACTTTCTCAACTTTTGCTTTGGAAGCACATGTGCTTCTCAGAGAAACAATGTTCTGCAAGGAGACACATATTTTAACGAACTTGTGAAAAGAATCAACTCTTTTTGTTTGTTTTTTGAACATTGTAACTGACATCTTCATTTGACAACTAGTACTGTTGTTGGAAGCCACAATAAATAGTCATTCCTTCTCCACTCTCTTTGCCACTGATGAATGTATAGACAAATCAATTTCTCCTTCAGCTGTCTCTTTTCCAAGATGGAAAGTTCTGGGACTGCCTGCTTAATCATTTCTTGTGTGAAAGCTGTGCCAGACTTGATTGCACCTGTAACTCTCTTTTGAATCTCTTCTGGTTTTTTGGTATGTCTCTTGAGATTGGCAATCATAATTTGTTGCTTAGTGAATATATAAACAGCACCTTAATTGCTTTTTCTACTTAATTTCATCATGATATATGGCATCGTTTGTTTTTTTTTTTTTTTTAAACCGCTGCAGAGTCCTGGGCTAAAGTTTTCCTGTTATTATCTATTGTTACATTATGTTGTTATTCCCTATGGCAGTAGCCAGACTTTGTTATTTTAAATGTATAATCTGGGGTTTAAAATGTGTGTGACTTTACATAATTTCATAACAATTTAATCATGCATCATTTGGGTGCCCGCTCACTCTATTACATGGATTTCAAATATAAATATGACAAACCACTTACTACTAGACCACTGTAAGGTAGAAATCAGTTGGCATGGCAAGGCTCAAATCCATATGGTTAAACTCTCTTCTTCTTCTTTCCCCTGCCTCAGTCCAAAGTAGCGCTACCATGTCAATACCACCTACGAGAAATCACCCCAGGAATTTTCTGGGAGAGTGCCAGTTGGTACAAGCTAAATTGACATAATAACACTGAAAAGTTATGGACAATTACATTACAAAGTTTCTTTGCCAGATGAAGTATATTTCTCCCCACAGTTTTATATGCTGAGCATGGTGCTATATGGTCTGGAATATCCCTTGGATCAGTTAGGGTCAGCTGTTCCAGCTGTGTCCTCTCTCAACTTCTTGTGCACCCACAGCCTGCTCGATGGTGGGATGCTGTGAGGAGCAGAAAAGGCCTTGACTCTGTGTAAGCACTGCTCAACAATAATGAAAACTATTCTGCATTATCAGTGCTGTTTTCACCATAAATCCAAAACACAGCCCCATAGTAGTCACTATGAAGAAAATTAACTTTATCCCAGCTCATGCTGAATGTCACTTGCAAAGTTTATCACATGGTATTCAAGCCTGTTCTCATTTCATTTATGAGTATACATAGTACTGGCCCTAGTACAGATCCCTGCAGAACGCTGTAACATACATTTCAATGTGAAAACTCATATTTACTTAGTCCTGCTGATTTCAATCATTTAATCAATTTAATAAATTAAATCAATTTATTTAAATATTACTTATTTAAATTAAATTAAAATAACATTAATTAAAATTATTTTTATTTAATCAATTACTGATATATGCAGGGACCTTCACTTCTACTTCATGAATGCTTGAGAGCTTTTGGTGAGTGGCCTGTCAAAAGCCTTCTCGCAAAACTAGATCATATCAAAGTGATCAAAGCTATCCTTATGCTTGATGACTCTTTCAGAGGACTTGACTAGGTCTGAAGCTACTGTGTTCTTTGCAAGTGTTGTTAACAGTTTCATTCATTTGGGTCTCAGACTTTGTTCCTGCAACTTATTCCTCATAGAACTGAAACTGTTTTTAAAACTCTGTATTGCTTTTGATACCCTCAAGTATCAAGGAAATTTAAGTGAAAGTTTAGAATAAATAATGAATATTTCATTGGTTTCAATACTGAAATTTTTAAGATTCTTGATAGTATGCATGAAGTCCCTGCCATTTACTACAACTTGAAATCCCACTGTACTGAAATGAGATTTTCTACCGAGTCCCTGGTCAAATAAATTAATAAACAAACGAACCAATGTGGCATTTATTCCTTAGAGGTTTATAACTCCTATATTTTCCTGAAAACCGTGACAAATGAACCACAGAATATGGCGTAGAAACAAGCACAGCACTGATGGTAAAGTTTTTCATGGAACTTCCAAAACAAGTTTTTAGTTCTTAATCCCAGCAGTTTGTTTCCCCAGCCTCTGAGGAAATGACAGAAAGTGTATCACACTGATACATAGCCCTGGATGTTGGGTGTATACGTTTTTTTAGTGAAGACCTGTTCTGCTATTTGTTTCGCAAGGGTTTATACTCTCTCTCCCAAGATCTAGTAGCCTAGATGCAGCCAGTCAAACTCCCTCTGGTGCTTGACAGCCCACCAAGAACTCTGAGCTACTGCTGGTGTTAATGTTCAATTTTGTGTTGAAGTTTTGATTATATCTTTTCCCCAATGAGGTTTCAAGAGTTTCTGTAGTATTTCCTGAATTTGCCCTCAAATTTGTACCACAAGTGAAGACTTTATATGTTGGTTTATTGTTGCTCCCATGATAGGCAACTTCAGAAGACTTCAGACCCACCTGGAACTGAGTCTAATGATAGAGAAATATGTCATCTGCATATGCATTTAATAATTTAATTGTGCTCTGATGACACTGCAGTTATTATTGCAGACACCAACTGTTTTGCTATGTCTTTTGTTATTTTGTTCCTTTGTTTCTAGCTACCAGAAAAGGAATTAACCAGTTTATTTCGCTTAAAATACCAGTTAGCTTTAAAATGGCATGTGGCATGTTTCCTTCAGTAAAACCTGAACCAGATGTAAGAGTTTAATAATCTATATCTTAACACGAATTCCCAGAACATGCAGATTTTAATGTGATTTATTAGGATCAATTCCAAACACACAGAGTACTTTTCATATATCATTCCAGAATCATCCCCTATATTTTACTTGTCCTTTTTGTTAAAAGTCATTAAGAAGCAAAAAATATAACTGCATGAAAACTTCAATTTCAGAGTGAAAAAAATTTAGAAATACAGTTGAAAAAAGTTGGTATAGCAAAACATTTGCTTTATGTTTCCTGCTCTATTTCTGCTTTATGTTTTGTCTAGCTTTGCCTGAAAAGACTTCAAAACTTTATTGAATAAACTCAAATGCCTGTGACTTTCTCCCTTCCTTCTTGCATTCAAAATAAAAATGAGGGAAAAGGTTATATGAGGAGATATAACTTTGTGTGAGCTTCATACTGTTAAGACAAATCAAGAACATGTGACTTCATAGAAAACAACTTAAGCACGTAACAGGAAAAAAGATATTGCATAGTTCGTCTAAACACAGGGATGTGTAAGCCAGGCACTCTTTTTTAATCTTTTCTTGGTTTGAATAGGAATAGATATTTTACATGAAACAAACTTATGCTTTCTATAAGTGAATTTCCTCCTTCTTCTTACTTTGTGATTCTTCAGTCATTATTATAGCGAATATTTTTGTCATGTTTTAGTAGTATGGCTTGAAGTACAAAGTATCAGTTAGTGAAGCAGCTTAATTTCTACTTTCAATACGGCATGCTAAATTGTTCTTTATTCCTGACTCTGAAAAACTGCCATTATATGCAATGTCCACAGGCAGTTCTTCGTGGAAGAGATGTACCTTCATCTAAATCTCATTGCTGCAGTGTTGATTATACAACAAACATGTTATAGTAACTGTTACAAATAAATAGAATGAATAATAATGATCCAGCATAGCCAAATGCAATTTTCTTATTGCAGTCAGGGTGCTGTGAAGGGAAAACGTGTTGCAATGGTGTAATAAAAATGAGCATCATGATATAACAATTTTAAGCTAGTTGATATAAATCCAGATAATTTTAAAATTGTATAGCTCAGCATCTTAATGAATGTTCAGGAATGGCTATGTTTAGAAATAGAAAGTGCTAAACAAAACCTATAAACCAATTAATTTTTATATATCTGCCCCCATCAATATTTTACATAAAGGTAATAATAAAGCAACAGGAAGGGGTTTTGAGTGAAATAAACTGACTTCTAGCTGACACAGCTGAAGTCATGAATAGTGTTACTGAATTATTCAGGGACATTTTTTTCCAAAAATTTTATTCCTACGTGTCTCACAGCAGCATACATGGATATATGGAGAAAATTGAACCTGTTTTGTAACATGAAATTATGCTTAGATACTAATGTAGAAGAATGATGGTATGCTGCCAATACTTGTGAAAGCAAAATTCAAATTCAGAATTAAATAGCAATGTCTATAAAGCTAGCATTGATTATCAGTTTTTACATTAGGAAAAATCTTAAACCATAGGAGTTTAGGCTCTGTCAGGAGTCACTATTTTGTGTTGATCGACATCTTTTAACAGTATTACTCTTTTCTCACTTTCCCATTTAATAAAACACGTTTTATTTTACAGATTTACTTTTTTTTAATTCTAAAAATGCTATGCTTCTTTTTATTCTTCAAAGGTATGTTTAAAAATTTCCCCAAATCAACGCATATAAATCTGTGGCTTTTCAACTAAGCTGTATTTATGCTGAAAATTTTAAGCAAAGAATCCACATGACCATTTGTTCTATTTTTCATTCACAGTTATAAATGAAGTAATAACACTTTAGGAATAAAATTTGTTCCTTTCTGGTCACTTGTCCAGAGGGTAAGTTAGATTAAGTGCTTTCATCAATCTTCCATTTATTGTTCTTTATTCTGTATCAACAACACTGCTAAAATAAAGAGCAATCCATCAGAGAATTTCATGTTCCAATTTTTATAGGTACTTGATAGACTAATGTTTAATGTATTTCAAAAATATTCTAACTACAGTGCTGTCTGGGAAGTGCATGTCTATTTTTATGTAATGTAGAGACCTGCAATATTACTGCATTTTTCAAGAAACTGACAAAAATCTTGTTTATATTGACTGCATTAATTACTGTTACACTGGGTCTGGGGGAAAAGTAGAGTCTTGTGTTATTTTTTTTGCATTAAGGGCATAATGAGTTTTCTTATTATTGAATACTAGATATCTGCTATCCAAAAGAGGGAGCCATAACATTATACTATATCTTTCCACTGCATAAATTCTTCTATTCCTTTTTTCTTAAAGATGATGCTTGCTCTGAGGTGGCTTTTTACTCTTTTGTTTTTTTATATTGATAATCAATACAGCCCAAAACTAGATAATACATGTTCATGATCTTGATGGAGCTGAGTGAAATGGTTACACTAAAACCAAATATACTTTAACAAAACATCCTGTCATTAAAAAAAAACAAGGCTGGAATAATTTTTCTTGCTCTTAATTCTGCTACATTCATTTTATCAATTTTGAGAAAAGGGATTAGTGTACTTTTACTTTTTTTTCATCTTTTGGAATAGAATATATATATACACACAACTATCAAAGGAAAGTGCCTGAGGTATTTTCTAAACATACTGTGCTTATCTCTGTAAAAAGTGAGATTGACATAAAATATCACTCTTAATACCGATGAGACATCCAGTTATTAAACCTTTGCTTGGAGGAACACAGTATTCAGAAATGCATTCCCTATATTTTGGAAAAAAATGGACTGGATTGCCTTCATATCTGAAAGGTCAGTGGACAACAATGTATCCGAAAGAGTAGAATAGAAAAGCACATAGTGATGAATAATATGGGCTTTACTTTCATAATTTCTTTTCAGCATTCTCTTTTCCTCTTCCTGAGAGTTCTCTGTGCCACACTGGGCTTCCGGCACAGCCCAGTCAACCTATGTGAGGAAGGACTTGTGGTATTCTTAGCATTAGAGGAGTATTGACAGCTGTTTAATCGCTTTGTAATATTTTTTTAACTAAAGTATTTGATTTTCATGTTGATTTATAGATAAAAAGCTCACCTGATGGTTTACCTGTGACTATATCTCATTATTTTGTAGCAATGTAATTGGCAGAAAGAAACATAAATGTTGATATTACAGACCTATTTGGTCACTGAGAAAAGACAGACCACATCCTAGAGATTCAAGTCCAAATACAAAGTCTGTGACTGAAAGCATATATGAAAATAAGCTCCTCCTTGTATAGAATGTGATTTCTTCTAGTATTTTCATTCCTATTCTTAAGTAAAATGAAACTTCATACCCTGAACTATGTAATCTAAACCATGGTGAAATGAATGCTGAGTAAATGAGAAGGGAAAAAGTAAGTGCATCAAGGAGATGAGGAAAAAGGTGAGATGAGGAGAGGTTACAAACACTTGAGAACAACAAAGCTGCAGGATAGGAGAATAAGTATTCTTCAGAGAAGTGGATAAAGTTAAATGTAAACATTCCATCCATAGCGTCTATTTCTTAGATAAAGTTTGGCTGTACATTAGAATCACTTTTTCCAGTTAAACATCTCAAGAAACATGGATCTGACTTTTTCAGAGCTGCTACGTATGAGTGGGCCCAGAAATTAAACTAGTTTTATAAATGTTCAGAAGTTCTGTAACAGATGTGTTACACTGGATCTATGGTTTCATTTATTTTGAGATTTTTTTTCTCACTGGAAATATACTTAATAACAGTACTTTCTCCATGTATTTAAGAGTCTCTACTACTTTTAGTGGAACATTAAAGATACACATGTCTGGGAGTAACCATCATTCACACAAATCAATATTTATTCCAGTGGTATCGGAAGTCACCTAACAGTTCCTACTGCAATAAAATATATAGATAAGATCTAGGAAAATTCCTGTGTTATTTGGGTTATGATAAGTTTTAAGAGTGACTCCATTGCAAAGTAGACAAGAAGGACTGCAGATTTTCTTGAGTAAAGCAAACAACTAAACAAAGCATAACAGAATAAGTATTCCCCCTTAAAAGACTTTAGCTGAAAAAAAGCATCTAGGAAGCTTCTTCTGCAGTCTGAAATTCTTTAGTAGTTTTTGTTTATCTCATATCTCTTTATGACCTATGGTCAATCCAGCCTATGATGCACCTTGTTGTAACAGCTTGTGACTTGCCCTCCCAATAATTTGCTCCAGCAAATTATTCAACATTCAAACATTCAAATTATCCAATATTTGAACTCAAAATCTACAAAAAAAGAGAAGTTCATTTACAGATATTTATCTTCAACAAGTTTTTATTTGTGAAGAATATTTCACCTTTTTTAATTTACTCTCATTACCAGTATTTTTTCAAATTTCCTGTAAAAGAGACATTCTTTAGTTGGTATATTTTAAAATTTGTGCTTTTCAGTTTTACTATTGATATTTCATGATCTTTTATTTTATTGCCTTACAATATCAAAACAGCTCTCCACTTCACCATTTCTGTTGTGACATGGAATTTTTTAGTAGTTTAGATGAAATAATAACATCACTTTAATTATTGAAGGCCTTGTTATCTAATACAAAATGGAATCCTTTATCTTAATTTCCAGATTGAACTCCCCTTCCATTTCTGTCATAATGAAAGTGAGTAATCTTGCAGAGCAGTTAATTTCATACCATAAAAAAATACATTATCAGCCGCTATTAAGTCATCATAAAAGAAATTATGAACTTGAGGTTGAATTTTCTTGATCCATAGCTGCCCCTTTTTTGTCCTGATGAATACATAAGAAAATACATTTGTTGACACCAGTTTGTGTGTTTTGAAATTATAAAAGACAATGCATCGGAAAATATGCTACATGTGAAACTTTCACCATTTGGATATGATCCTTGCAAATGTAATTAAAAATAAAAGTGCTTACTCTAGACATGTTTTTACTTTCTGTTTTCCCTGTTGGCATTTGAAAATATGGTCATGTTTCCTCTAATTATATTCAATGAAGTTTTTTTATGTGTCATCAGACTTTGAATACTCCATAACAAAGTCAAAAACATTCATAATTTCAATTTGTCTTGTTTTAATCATGTAAGTCCTCTATCGTACAGTGAACTATGATTACTTAAATACTGTCTGTTTTTAATGCAGGTTGTATCTTCACCTACACTAAAAAGTGGCCTTACTAAGAATTTAGGTAGTTACTTCATAGTTGGAATTCCCAATTTCTGGTGACTTCTCTATGACTCATAAAATTATAATTTTACATTTTCTTTCTGAAAGCCAATGTATTCTGCATTTTTCTGATGTGTTTATTTCAGTATGTCTTTATTTTGGCATTCATTCAAAGCTTAAGTGTGGTAAGGCACTCCTTATTTCCATTCTTTTTTACTTCATCACTTACACACGACATTATTTCAATATGCAATTAATTTTTGTAGGGATGTTTTGGGTTTTTTTTCCCTTTCCTACATGCACTGCATTTTCTCTTCTTAGGTATGCATAACATTGTTCATATTTTTCCCTGTTTTAGTATTTTCAGGACATAGAACTTTCTTCCAAGTCATATAAGTCACTAAAAACATTCTGCTAACTGCAGTGGCTTGCAGTTAGGTTTCTGCTGCATTTCTATGGTTTTTCCACTTTGTCTGTCATTAATTTTAATGAAATTTTATTCAGTGATATATACATTTGAGTGCCTTCTAAAGCCATGGTTTCTTCAACATTTTGTATGTATATATTTGATTTTGATTTTTTTAACCAAAGATTTTTAGCACTCTGTACAATTGATAAATCTGTACTGTGTGTTTATCTGTTGTTCTTATTATGTAGTACTCATGTATAAATATTTATTTTATCTAATAAAAGAATTTATTTTTTATAAGCAATAAGTTCACAATATTCTATTTATATAATTTTAAGTTATACTAAAATTATATTTCAATCTCATTTTGGTAGCTGAAGAAGCTATACTTTCTCCCCCAGCCTATGCAGAAAGAAGCCTCTTTACACTATCTGTATTTTCCTCTAACTTTATCTTCTGATGTATCAGTAATCAGTCTGTTGGCATTTTGCAATACTGTTGCCTCTGACATTTACCTTAAAAGGAACATGGATTTTATTCCACTTATTTGTTTGAATACTGATGACTTCTGCACAGAACAGAATGCATTTAAAAAAAAAGTTATTCAAATAATTTTGTTCACATATTGTATTATAATTGACTTTGCCATGTAATGCTGTCTACTCACTTTATATACACATGCACATTATACAAATTAACATGGATTCTGCACACATACTGACCTCTGTGCAGCAGGAAGGATATGAAGAGACTGGAAAGAAAAATATCTAATAATTTAACATTAGCCCTTACTGTACAACAGTTGACCATTTCCACCCTATTACTACGGCCCAGCCTGCAGACCCTGGTGAGGGTCAGGCACTTCAGGCATTCCTGAACAAGCTGCTGCTCAAGCGTGCAGTGCATTTTCTGTCCCTTTGCAGCTCTCCAGTCCTCTGCTTGGCCTGTTAATGACTGTGACAATATTTCCTCCCTTTATAAAGATTGTATCTAAATGTTACTGATGTCCATGGGAATATTCAGCTGGACCATGATGAGCTTTACATCAGGACTATGTGCACTTCTGTTGTTTACCTGAAGCTTATACTTGACTGCTCTCATAGAACATTTTGAAATACTTTGTTGTAATTACTGACTGATAATTGGCAGTTTCTGAGGGACACAATGGGAATACTAATTTACTTGGTCTCTAATATAACAGTGATCTTCTTTCAGATCAGTGAGATAGAATCCTATCTTTGCAAAGACACTGCATATGATGTGATAATACTATTTGTATAATTTTCTTGTGTTCTAGTATTTCTTCTTCAAGGTTTCAGTATTTCATTCTATGCTCAATGAAAAAGCCTATTATTCGAGTTCATGTATTTTTTTTACTGAACAATAAACTATGACTGTTTACACTATCCTGTTGTACCAGGAAATTGACAGGATTCAAATTCAGAAGTAAAATTATTTGGTTATTCTTATCTAAGGTGAAGTCAAAGGCAAAACTTGAACTTAAAAAATGCAGGCTTGTATCTATGCAACTTGTTAATAGCTTCATAATAAAACTAGAATGGTTAAAACATCTCTTTTTTAAAACTTCACTGTCTGTGCCTTCCTGATTATTGTCTTGTCCTTCAGATTTCTTAGTGGTATCAGAATCAAAACAAAGCATGAATAAAAAATTCTCCTCTCCCTATCCTTTCACAATCTCTGCCTTTGTTTTCCTCCAGTATTTTCAGTCTGTGAACACAAACAAGGCTACTTAGGCCACATATCTTTTTTTATAAACCATTTTCTATTGAAAATGCAGTAGATACATATTGTTCTCATTTTTTTCCTTTTTGATTAGTACAGATTACAGACACTATAAGTATTTTCCATCAAGAAAGTGGGATTCTGTATGACAAATTTCAAGCTGCTTGTAATTCCCCTGTATATTTTTGTGTAGGTGTCCTAGAAATGGATTCCTTAAAAATTTGCAGTCTCATAGGGTGAGAAACATTCACTTAAACCAGTGTATCCCTAGTGATCTAGGTAGTATTGTGCTGTTCTGTGAGAACTGGGTTCAGTATCTTTAATTTACAAAGGATAAGTTGACTTTCACTTAACTAATACGTAGTATTTTCCATGTTGGAGGAATGCAGAAATATTAACCTTTATATTACTTAATTATTATAATTTTTGCCAGGCAGTGACTATCAGGAGACATAAATATGATAGAAGAGTATATAACTCATGTGAACAATGGCTGCCCTAAGAGCATGATAAGCTCTGGATATCCAGTGCTGTGGGTACATGTACTTAGGCCGGGTTGCTTTAGCCCAATTCTTGACCTTTCCTGGAGTTCTCCTAATGATGGAGTACAGACAGTAATGATTCTTAATCTTAACCTTCTCAATATGTCATTGTTTTCATATCAATAAATTGTTAAGATAAACATGATGATGACATTAATTCTTTTGGATAACAGATCAGTGAGACTTGGAGTAAGGAGAAAGATCTTTTCCTACACTTGTTGCACCAGTTTCATCTCCAGAATAAGGGAAAAGGATTTTTTTGCTGATATATCACACTACAGTGGAGGCTGCCACCCTCTTTTTCCTCGCTTCCTTCAGGTTGAGGATCACTCAAGGATACTTCTGAACTCTCTACTTTCCTCTCTGCAAATCAGCAGGTCTCTCTGTCCCCATAAAACTCAATAGTTTTCTGGCTCAAACCACAGCAGGAATAAAATGGGGCTGGTTGCTCCAGAGTATGAAAAGAGATAAATGTTGGAAATGTTACGATACTGCTGCCATTCTTTCAGATAATAATTTTTGTAAGTGGCTTCATGTAAATTAAGTTTCTACTGGGATATTGTGGTACTCCCGCTCATGACCAAATACACTCGAAGAAATTATAATGTATGACTCTCATGACTAAGTACTTCAGCTGTTACTTTTTAATTACATTTATTTATGCTCATAAATACACATAAATATAAATATATATATCACCAAAATATAGGATATGTAAGTTTTTGCATTTAAATATTGAGTTTTTTACACTGAGTTTAAATTTATTTTGCATGTACTTTTGTAGGACCGTAGTCAATAAAACAAATGAACATTGATAAATACTCATTAAATTCTCAGTGAGACAACCTACAAGTTTTAACATACAGTAATGAATATTACTGGAAGAGTATTAAGGTAAATCAATTCCTAGTTACAACTGTTTAACATATCATATGGTAACATTCCATGTCTTGAAGAAAAAAAAAAACACTACAATACATGCTACCATTATATTTCAGGGTAAATAACAGTTCTCCATCTTTTAAACGGGATTGGTGCTGCTGTTTGCCAACCACACCTGAGAAAGCAATTGCTTGTAAATTAAGTTGGTAACTTTGTTCTATGACTACTTTCATATTTAAATCTTGAACTCTTCAATTGTCTTTTTTTGTAAATAGCATAAAAAATCTTGGATGCTCTGTGGTAATGATGAAAATCTCATTCTTCGTTCAGTGTGCCCTAGAATTAATGACTACTGACTACCTGCAAAAACCCAAAGAACATGCCTATGTCTTCCTTGTCCTTGCTGTCCTTCAGATACTTGATAGTGGTTACTGGGTTGAAAATTTCTGTTTAAAGTAGATGCTCACATCATTTGACCTGTCAGTTATCAGGATACAGCTAAACTTCAGGACAAATTAAGTGAAGTAGGAATAAGAAGTCAACTTTTATTTGCATTGTAAAGGGACATTTAAATTCAAGTCATTAGAGATATTGCTTTGTCTACCTTGGGGCTGATCATTTAGATGACCACACAGTAAGGCTGAAGATATTCCAAAAACTGCATTGTAGTTAAAAGATTCCAGATTTCCTGAATCTTTGCTCTTTCAGATGAGAAACAGTGATAGAAGCTAAAAAGCCCATGTTGAAAATATTGTTTGAATTTTCTGAAGGTACAAAAATTGTCAATACATGTAATGAGGTAGACAGTGTATGGCTATTTAAGTGCTTCACTAAAAGTTATCAACCAGTCATGCCATGTAATTGTATTAATGTGACATAGTCAAAAGTTCCTCTTTCATGGAATTTTTCCCTCAAAAAGAAATTTATTGAATGAACTGGAATTTTTTTCTATAATCTTGAAGGAATAAAATTATGCTGATTTGACGGAGGACCCTGGGAACTGCTGGCCAATCAGCTTCACCTCTGTGCCTGGTATGATTATGAAACAGATCCTCCTGTTAAAGCATAAGGAAGGCAAAGAGGTAATTAGGGACAGCCAACACGGCTTTACCAAGGGTGACTCCTGCCTGATTAATCTCGTGGCCTTCAATGATGGACTGACTGCATCAGTGGACAAGGACCTACAAGGGTCATGTACCTGGATTTCTGTAAGGCCTTTGAGGCCCCCACAATAATCCTGCTGCTAAATTGGAGACATACAGGTTGGATGTTTGGACTGTTAGATGGATAAGGAATTGGCTGGATGGCCTCATCCGAAAATTTACTGTCCATGTCCAAGTGGAAACCAGTAATCAGTGGTGTTCCTTAAGGTTCTCTAATGGGACCAATATTATTTTATGTCTTTATTAACCATATAGACAGTGAGATTAAATGCACACTCAGAGAGTTTTCAGATGAGACTAAGATGAGTGGTGCAGTTGATATACTTGAGGGAAGGGACATCATCCAGAGGGACCTCAACAGGCTTGAGGATTCTGCCTGTGCAAATCTCATGAAGTTCAGCAAGGCCAATTCCAAGGTCCTGCACCTTGGTTGGGGCAATTCCCAGTATTACAGACTGGGATGAAAAAATTAAGGGTAGCCCCATTGAGAAGGACTTGGGAGCACTGGTAGATAAAAAACTCAATGCGAAACAATGACTTTAAACTGAAACAGGGAAAGGTTTAGATTGGACATAAGGAAGAAATATTTTACAGTAAAGGTGTTGAGACACTGGAACAGGTTGCCCAGAGAAGTTGTAGAAGTTTTGTTACTGAAAGTGTTCAAGACTAGGTTGAATGGGGCTTAGAGCAACCTGATGTAGTGCAAGGTGTCCCTATCCATGGCAGAGGGGTTGAACTAGATGTTCTTTAAAGTTGCCTTCCAACTCAAACCATTCTATGATTCTGGATTGATAATGTAGACAGAACAGATGTTTTGCTGTGTTTTCCTCTGATATTTACCTCTCTGGGTTTGATGTGATAGAATAGAAACTTGAAACGACCCGCAGAGTCCTCCTCAATGCAGAGCATGTAGGCATCTTACCTTACCAGTTCCTGTTTAGAACTCAGTTTGCCACTGGAGACCTTACAGTGCAAGTACATGCATGACTTTCATGACACAGATGCTGAGCAAATAAAAAATAAAACAAAAATTTAAAAATCTCTATCGATGTAATTATACATATAAAGATACAGTTATATTTACACAGATATATGTAGATACATGTGTGGATATATCTAGATCTCTAAATCTCTTTATGTCACCTCTGCCTCTAAAATTATATCAGTAGTGACACAGATACTGATATAGATATATGTATACACTAATACATGTATATTTTCACCACAAGCAATGAAATTTCAGGGCTTTTTTAAATTACCTACTAAACTCACAGGCTGACTAGCATGAAATTTAATTAGTGCCAATTAACTAGAGGTGAAGGAAGCAGAAAATTAATGTGACTCATTTATTTTCAATTCTACTGCAATGTCCCCCTATTTATGTTCCTTAAAGCATTTTTTTTTCAGATTTCAGTTTTCAGTCTGTACAAATTATTGATTCTGATGCTATTTGCACAGAAAAGGTATAGATAAATTATAACATTCATTTTGGTCCTATTTTTATTACAGCTACCCACATTATTGCACTTTAAATTACCTCAAAACAAGTAATCCAGAATCTTCTCCTTGTTTACATAAATCTTTATACTGCTTCAACTTTGTTAATCTACCCCTCTTGGAGAAGAAGCCTGCCTTCCTTCCTTCCTTCCCTCCTTCCTTTCTCCCTTCCTTCATTCCTTCCAACTAGTGATACTTTGTACCAGGTTGGTAAGGTTTCTTCTAATAGCTCTCAGCACTTTACCGATGACACGGGGTTACTCAATGCATGTAAATACAAAGCCTTGGCTTTGTATTGTTTGGGACCACCACATGTAGATCTCATGAAAGTTCTCAGTGACATACAGTGCTACTGTTTCTAACCATCTGCACTTTCAGAAAGGTATCACTTTCTCCTGAGTTTATATACTTTATCTGCCAGTTAAAAAGTAGTGAAATACTTTTTAAATAGAAATTGAGATCCATTTTATGTCATGAGACCAGGAACTTTAATCCTGTACCGGTTAATCCTTAAGACCCATTTTAGTTCTAATCAAAACTTAAACTATGAATATATGCTTCTCCTAGTGTGTTAGACACAAACTACACAGGAACCATTTGTTCTCATATGTAATTTTTAGGAAATATTTTCTATTTATTTGAAATCATCATTTATGTATTACTAGACGTTACTGAGTGTATCTCTTGAGTAATCAAGGTAACTATGGTCCTGTGTCTGTGTATAACTGCAGTTCACTATTTAATCAAACAAATGCTTTGCAAACATAATCTTTAAAGTAGTTAAAAATCTATTCAACCTGTAGGCTTCTAGTTTTGGGAGCGTTATGAACTAGAGTCTCAACATATTTGGGAGACAAAAAAACGTAGAGGGCCTTTATGTATTTGAGAAGTTTATTTTTTGTGGACCTACATTGTAGGGAGCTGTTAGGAAAATTTGCTCTGAAATGTAAATGTGAGTTGCATGAGCACAAGTTCAAATGGCAAATAAATTATTATAATGAGCACCATTGTCAGAAGTGCTAAATCTTTCATTCTAGCAGTGCTAAGAGTTACATTTCTGAATGTGCAACACTATGTATATTCCTAAGGCATTATCTATTAAATTTAACCTTTCAGTATGGGTGAACATCTTTTATTTTAATTTTTGTTTCTTTTTTATTTTGGACAAAACCATCAAACTATGGTGCAGTCTAGCCACTTCCTAATTTACTCCCCCTTTTGACTTCACTGATGTTATTTCCCCCTTTCTTGAATGAAAGCTTCAGGGAAAGGTTCTTAACCAGTAGGGTTTTTTTGGCCACTTGTAGCTGTACCAACATTTTTGAGAGTTTCTCGTCTTTAATTGCCTTAAAAAGTGGTTAGAAGTACGTTAAATGCATTATGTACTTTTCTGATTTGGAAGTCCTTTTGTTTGCCGCATGGATGGCTCACCATCATGGGTAGATTTTTCAGAAGGACAATAATGGGAACAGCAGGCACTACCAGAAGCTTGGATTTTATCAAAATGTGACAAATGTTATTAAAACATTACAAAATCATTACTTCAGGTGATACATGAGTTCTCAATCTTGATGCTGCTACTATTACTACTACTACAGTAGTTATAGATAAAGTAGTTCTATTTCCATTAAGGAAATTGAAGAGATTAGTTAATTTTATTTAGAATACAAGTTTTACTTATTATCTTACCCCTAGAAAAGGTATAAATACAATCCAGAAAGCTGTCTTGGTAAGCACAGAAGTCATGTATAACAAAAATTTAAAACCACTAAGAGCAAGATCTGGCTTAATTTCTGGTAATCCATGGGAAAGGAATGAAGTATCTACATTATTTTTTAAATATATTTCCATTTTTTCAGCAAGTCTGAATTCTCATTAAGAGTGAAATTACCTTTTACATTTGGGAAGCAAATGTAAGGATTATTGCAAATCTTTCAGGAAATGGGAAAATATTTTGTGTAACATAATATTTTTATGTTTACTCTGAGGGAAATAGAAATTTTCATCAGATAGAATTGTTATAAGAACACAGATTCAGCACTTATTTTTACTCTGGGTAAGGGAAATGCACAAAAGCAATTTCACTGGCTTCAGTGGGACTAGTCTTATTGCAAAATGTTAGTCATTCTAAATATGGGTTCCGGAATGTGGCACAAGTACAAACAACTCTCCTGACATGTAGTTTAAACAACTACAAGAATTTCCTTTTGAAATAAGTATGTTTTCCTGATTGTTTTTCTTTTACTACACAGGCAAAATGAGTTCCAGGAGATTACCCATAACCAGCACCTATGTCTTAAGAATCAGAAGAAAGAACTTTTTTGCAATAGCTTCTCACTGCAAAGCTTGATATTTAAATCCATTAATATAAAAAAAAAAATTACAAAGAATAATTCAAACCATGTAAAAGTATTTTGATAAACAACAAAGTAAGCAGGCAAATTCATCCAGAAAACAGCACTACAAACTTAAACAAACCCATTTTAATATATTCTTTTTTAAAATATTTTATCATTCTTCTTAGAATTTGCATAAGTTATGCTTGGGTTTACATTTCTATTTGTATGTATATATGTATAAATGTATATATATGTATATATACACATATATAAAAGTTCTGTTCATAAACTGGGGTTATTTTTATTTGTTAAAACCAGCTTTGAATAGTTTACTGATAATTTCCAGTCATACAGAACTTATCACTGCTGGATTTCAAAATACTAATTTTAATTTCTACTGTAACTACTTTTCTTTCAAACAGAAGTAATGGGATTAACTTCTCCTTTATCCCCAACTCACACCTTTTTCACTTTGCCTCTTCATCATCTCCCTAGGAGCAAATATTGAATGATGGAATACAGAGGAAATAAAGAACAATTATTTTGGTAAGATCTTTAACTGAGGTTGTTAGATCACTATATTTTTTACATTTCCTTTATTGAACACTCTTTTACAACTCGATGTTTTATTGAATTCTTTTTTAAGAGGTGCGAAAATATAAATGTCAAATTCTACACCACTGATTATCAGTATTATAGGTCATAATTTTTTTAAAGTAATGGCTAAATCTAATTATTCATGTATATATTGCCAATAGGCCTGTATACATTATTAATTGACTTCAACTGAACTATTAAAAAATATGTAAATTGAGATAATCTCCTTATGAAAGTTGTTGTGTAGTTTGTCTAAAAGGATGGAAAGGCCTACTGTTTCCATCCCCAAACATAAAAATATTATTCCCAGTTTTCTTTATTTCACAGAGTCTTTCTTGAGTGTAATTTACAAAGATAATGTTTTGAATTTGGGTAACTGGTTTAGAAGCTTTTCTTAACATCCTTATATACAATAGGAAAATGCTGTTAGTATTTTTTGGAAATTGGAATCTCTAAGTATCAACATGCATGGTCTAAAACTGTAATATCCTTCCAGGCAGAATTTCTGTGAAGCTGGGGGTTATTTCCCTCAAATAGGGTTTTTGAGGACAAAGTAACTTGAATATTGTCCAGCACGCAGAAAATTTTTACTTACATAAACCTCTCTAGTATTTGCATTTTCGTATCAGGAGTTAGCGAATATGAAAGCTATGTTTGTATGAGATAGGGAAACAGAATCTAAAATGATTCGGTCTTCATGTTGCTATTACTCTTACTGTTAAAAAGTGGGAAATTTAATTATAGACTTTTGCATTTTGCTAACAATGGAATACATTGGCCATCACCTTAAGCATTCTATTTTGCAGTGGCAGAAATATATTTCCAGAGAAACATCTGTGGTTGTTTATGGTATCAAATTTAAGTATTCAAGGATATATGAATATTGATGTACTCATACAGAGAAATTGAAGGACTGTGAAAGGGGAGGCCCCATTCTACCCCTGGCTCTGACACAGAGCTACTCCATAACTGAGATCAAGTCAACTTTCTGTGTAATAATACCTGTGTGTGGGATGAAAACAGTGCCACCCACGTCCTTTTGTTATCTTTCCAAGATTGTGGATCAGAGATTATAAGTAGCATACTTAATTTCCTATCTTTTCTATAATAACTTTACATACTAGGCATTAAAAAATTATTTTCTTTCCAAAACATACTCATTTTAGAGCTTTCTTTTGAGCTGCACCATACATCCAGTATTTTTTCTTTCTCCTGAAGTTAGTAACAACATTTTCTTGGGAGTAACCAAGGCTCAGTTTTGCTGGGATTTTGTACTGCAAACACATGATATGATCTGCTTAAGATATGCTTCTCCAATCACGCTCGGCAAGTAGTCCTTGATGCCGCTGGGGTATTTTTATCATGATCAGTCACTGAAAGTCAGGAAAATAAGTCACCTTTTACCATTCAGAAATTTCACATGTGTTTAAAAGGCAAAAGGAGAAAGTTGTTAAAATGACAATGACTGCTTTTATAAAAATCCTTTTTATTCATTTCCCCTTGCTTTATTTTCCTTCTCTTCCCACCCCCTTTAGCAAAATTTTGGATTTATTCCTACAAATGACTTTTCATAAACTCTCTCACATGTGGAATGCAGTTAGCTTTCAGGCATCCCTATTCATGTTCAAACATTAGTGCTTCTACAGATAACATTTGCATGTAACACCTGCTGCAAGCCTTAGAAATTCAGATGTTCTGATATGAGTGGGAGATGCATTTTTCTCTAGGTTTTTGCTCCAGTTGCCTTCTGCAGTTAAATAGCTCTGACTTCATAGAAGAAACACATAACATTATATATCTATAGTGTCTTACTGCCTTATATCCCAGTCTATATAATCCAGGTTTTTTATAAGCATAAGGTTTGTGCAGAAATTGGGAGAATTTTTAGTCAGTGATCATTACTGAATTCTGATTTTCAGTAAGGTCTTCCTGTGACTGCAGAACAGTTTTCAAAATTGGGAAAAGATGGGGAAGGAGAAAGAAAAGGAGAACAGTTCTGTGCTTCTGTTTCTCTCTGAAAATAGTTGTAAGAATCTATGTGTTTGTGGTATCCTATAATAAATGAAAATTCTGAGGTAATGGTTGTTCCTTCATGTGTCCGGTTATCATCAGTCAACAGGAGACATTAGTCTACCTTGTTTTATCTCCCAAACAAACTTGTCTTCAGAGGAAATTGTCAGTCCTGTTACTTTCTGGCTCTACTTCTCAAACGCTTCTGCCAGTAGATTACTTGCAACCCATATTTTACAAATTCAGAAACCATGTCCTGATGCCAGGGTATAAGTGACTGTCAGAATTAAGTTCTTTCTGCAGCATTGTGGGTGATGACATTTAAACTAGTGGATTTGAGTTATTACATTTTTTTTTTGGTGCATAAATTGGGGAATGCAGTCATCCTTATTGGTTAATCCCATGATGAGAGGGCGTCTCTGCCAGCACCATGCAACTGCTGCTGGGATCAGCATCCTTGTGGAGCAACAGCTAGGTGAGGGTAGAGCACAGATCCCTGCACATGGGCTGCCGCCTGAAAGGAAGGAAAGCCTTTTCAAAATGGTCACTTCTGCTGAAAAGCATGCAAATGCTGAAAGCTTGAAGCACTTTTACTGTGGAGCTGTACAAAACATACGGCAGAGCTGTTTCTCTCCTCATTTTCTCTACAAACTGCATCACCAAACTGCTTTTCATGTTTAGGTGAGAGGTATTGGTTGCATACAAAACATAATTTTCCACAATAATGGCTGTAAGACAACCTCTGAAATTAAATACTCTACTTCATTCACAGGATAAACATGAAAAAATTTGATTGCTGAAATCACCTCATCAAGTTTAAAAAGACTTGGCAACAATTTTAGGTACAAGATTAGTACGTATTAGTAATACTAATATAGTTACATTTCTCCATTTAAAATTCATCTTGTTTATCTAACTTTAAAAAAAGAATCATTTCTTTCATAGGTATTTGACTTTATAATGTGACCTTGTAAAAGTTTTATGTTTTTTAATAAAAAATCACATTAGCTATAAACATATTTAATTCTGTCTTGAATTTACATTATTACATAGTGAAGTACAAATGACAGGGCAACGTATTTTACGTGTCAAATTGACATACAGATAGCAAAATACTTTTTTTTTAAACTAACATAGTTCTTTAAATAGAGTTCTTAAAAATCATAAAAAAATAATAACACAAGGTTTATTAATATTTAATTAGTCCACTCAATTTTTGGAAGAGAAATTAACATTTCAAATAGGGAAAATGACTTGGAAACAACAATTTTTAAAGATCTGTCATTAGCAATTCCTATCGCTACAGCCAACATAATTTATTAAACAAACCTTTTGATCATATCACTGAAACTATTACAAGTATCACACTTGTGTTTTTATCCATATTTATCCTTACCATGAGTAGCTAGTGTAACATTCAGCAATGAAATATAATCTTGCTGTAATTTCAGTAAAATACAAGTTTTAACACTGACTTTAATAAAAGCAAGACTGACACATTGGTTGTAAATTTGTCAACTGAAAATGGAAATTATCTTAAGAAAATACCATTCTATTTTCTGACCTATGACTTAACTCTGTGACAAGGTGAGTAGCTACTGTATGCACATTGCCTTACAACAGCAAAGTATATAAATTTCCTTTTAATTCATAAGCATCATTCTGTCTTTTAAGCTTATAGAGTGAAATTGAGTGGATGTGACAGCGTGTCTCTTTCATGGGAGAAGAAAAGGCAAAATGTCATTCATCGGGCAATTGTTTTCTGCTGGTTACTTCAGAATCAAGTGGTCAGTGTGACCTTTTGTGCTTTCTGTCTTGCTTTCTTGTGTGAATCTCTGATTATAAATATTGGGCTGACAAGGTTGTTTGGAAGCACTTCTGGAAAACATCCTTGCACTTTAAGCCTGTTGACTTACTGCTATGGATATCCAAAGGGACATCTCCCTCAGATCTCAGTCTTTCTGAACCCTGAGTTACCACTTCTCCCTACAACACATATTAAAAAACCCCGCTAATTTTGCTACTCCCACTAAAGAAAAACAAGCTAAAGCATTGGTACTTCATTCTTAGTAGTAGTAAAGACCTCTATTTTTTCATCCTAGATGTTTATCAGAAAAACAAATGTGAAAGAAAGAAAAAGAGGATAGCTTCTATCTGGACAGGTGAAAAAGCATCCTGCACAAAAGTTAGGCTGTATCGTTACTGCTATATGGCAATAAAAACTGAGTAATGTCAAATAGTATTGCCAAATAGCATATGCATTGCTAGTTTTCTAATATACACATCAGTTGTCATATATACAGCAACAAATGTTTAGATTTCAGCAATTTAGTGTGCAGGGAGGTGTTTCTGAACTGTATAAGAGAAATACCCCCAAAGTGTTCTGCTGATACTGCCCCTCCACACACACATCCCCTAAAAAGTGTCTGTAAGACATCTTTACACACTCCTAAAGAAAACATCTGCTCTTCTGCTGTCAGGAATTCCGGTGCTAAAGAAAGTTAATCTACTCACCGAGTCTGTCAGCGTGAGCCTAGCTCTGTCCGTTCATTGCTGCTTCTCTACCTGCTTCCTCCCTTCTGCATGTTACCATATCTCCAGCGCTGAATGCACTTGCATCTCTCTAGGGCTCTCTCTCTCACAGCATCACTTTTAAGTCAGGCAGGCAGCGAGCAGAAGCAAAAAGGACTCTCTATCTGATTGGTTTCCATTCAGTGCCCCTGATTAATAAGAACGGTCCCTCACAGGAAGAGGTGTTGCTGCCCCTCACAGAGATGTTACTGCTGATAGAGCCGCAGTGCTCAGCGTGAGAAGGTTTGGGGCTGTGGGGGACAGGACGACGGCTTTGTCAGCCAAACAGTGATTTGCAACTGAATGCAGTGGGAGGGTTCAAAGGGGAGGGCTTTGTTAAGGACCCTCTTATTAACTGAGGCTTAAATACAGAGACTCATGCTATCACCTCAGTTTGGTCTGTTTTAATAATAGGAGTAAAGGCATACCCATAACGTTTGCATTATGTGGATAAAAAAATCACTTTAAATATCTACACTAGCAATACAGTGCCATTTGTGTGCAATACACATGGGAGAATGCAAAATTATCGTCTAACACTACTACAGTGACAAATGATTTTAAGGTGAAAGAAGGTAAGGTGCATGAGATTTCCCCCTGAACACAGTAGGTTTACAGCTCTAGCATCACTTACAGCTATTGATAATGATGGGCTTGTCATTGTACCTGCAAGTGGACATAATACAAAGTTGCAAGGGATGTTTTGGCAATTGTGACTAATATTGTTCAAGTCATTGTCTGAAATACACAGTTTTACCAGAACAGTAATGACTTTCCTGCTTTCTGGTGCAGCCTGCTTGGGTACAAGTAATCACTGCTCCGTACTACAATAGATGTTCAATATCACAGAATATTGTGGTTTGCTTGAACTAGCATTTCAAGTGAAGCATAACATGTCCCCTAATAAAATGAGAGAACTAAAGTATTGTAAGTTCTGGATTTGGATATACATATGTGTATATATATATATATGTATTTGTTCATTTTTTTGTGGGTTTCTGGGTACTAATGACTATTTCAGTCAACAACATAAGATAAACATTTGAAATGGGACTCTCAGGAACTGGTTGCTGTACTGACAAACCCTGAAGATAGTTTTCATCAAAAGTCCATTGCGGGCATCAATAGAATAACACGAAATGCTGCAAAGTGTAGCTTTCTGGTCTTGGTGCATAATTAATTTAGGACCAAAATTTCCTCTTAGATGAATCATGAGTCTAATTTGTAGTTATGAAATGTTATTAGGGCTGTGCTTTCAGTAGTTGGAGTGAAAGAAGATACCAGTTTATTCTTGTGGAGAGACTGTACTGTAACAAAAGAAAGGTTTATATCAAATAGACAAGTGGGAAACCTAAGCAAACTATTTATTTTTTCTTTAGGCTCTTATTATTGCTTTAATACTACCATTTAGGAGCTCAACAGACTAATATTCACTGTATACTGTTCTTAGTGAGAATCAAATCACCATTAGATCTCCTCTGAAATTATTAAGTGACTAATGCAATTCACATAGACATAAGTCAGAGCCTTTCATCGATTTAAATGGCAGTCAAATTTGGCTCTGAATGAACTATATCTTCTCTGTGAATGCTACAGATCCATGAAAACAATATTTGTATATCCATAATGGACTGCAGAATTTGGTCTAATATTTCTAAAATTAAAAACCAAATCTAGAGCCAGAAAAAAATCAATTAATGTACTTCGGGTAAAACACATAAAGCAAAGTTTTAATTAGTAGTTGCATCCCAAAGATGGTCCACTTTAACAGTGGAACTACTGAAAAAAAAGTACTTAGCATAACTTCTGTCTCAGTAGTTCTATGGGAGAGTAAAAAGAAAAGTTACAGACAAGTGTATATCTCTGATGTCCTAAGGTCCCAGTGTAACCTTAAATCTTGTGGATCCTAAAAAGATATTTTCCTAATAGGAAGATGTCTGGATGATAAGAAGGCATGAGTAATGGCTCTACTTTTTTCATTGTATTGGCTTTTTTGTACTCTTTTGGCTTCTGTTTGGGAACATTGTGGCTACTCTAATCAATAATACAAGATCATCCAGGTACAGAGGAATCCCCGAAACGTGAGAGGAACAAAGTATCTTTTCACAATACTGTCTTGAGCTTATTCAGTGGCATCTGAGGAATGGACCCCTGATTAAAGACTGTCATAGATCTGTTCATAACAGTCATAGGACACTCAGATAAATGGGAGTGGCCCCATTTTTCTTAATGCCATCTACAGGTTTGCAGTAAAACAAGCAACTTTATTTATATTAGACAGTGTAATGCCTGCTCTCTAACATGTATTTTTCATTGTGTTGTAAATATGGCACAGTGACTACTACAGAGAAAAAATATTGAAATTACGTGCGTTCACCAAAAAAAAGAAGCATTTTTTAATGCAAATGGTGTTGCATGATGGGGGTAAAAAGTTTTGTAACATACACTGTAAATGGAATATACATCAAAAGTAGGCCAAAAAGGAAAAAGCGTAGGTGTGACAGCAAATAGGGAGAGATGGGTGGAAATCTAAGCCTGTGCTCTAACATGCAAAAGGCTACTCCATATAGGGGAGGAATACAAAATGCTCCTTCTGAAAAAGCGTGGGCAGTGGAAAGATATAGAAAAACAGAAAGTGCACCAAAAGGATAAGGCAGGATTGCTTTTATTGCAAGACAGGTTGTACTTGTGTTTCATATTTCATATAAATATTATATTCATCTTTCTTTTTTTACATTTATAAAGATTTGTCTGCTAGCATTCATGGGAAACAGCGATTACATATCCACTCTTCGTTGAAATTCCAAACATTTGCTTGTTTCACGGAGGCTAAGATCACTCAGCAGTGCACAGACTTGGGCTGGTTGCCATGTTAAATCATTTGGAGTTCAATCACAGTTTCCCATCAGTTTTTCGTTTCCTGACATGTTTGTACTTAACCAGTTTAAGCAAAACTAAAAGCAAATAAAGCTTCAGAAGAGGAAAGGAATAATCTATTTTTATCCTTAGGTTTTTCTACCTGTATGTAGTCAGCAGATGATATCCAGAAATCTGCCAGTGGAACTGATATCTTATGTGATCCCTTCTCATGCTTCCTATAAGCCAAGGCAGAGCTGAATTTTCACAAATCTGTGTTTCCACAAATCTCCTAGGGTCTGTAAAGAAATCTTAGTCTGGGGTTTAGTAGTAACAACTTCCCTTCATTATGCCACTTCGAGTTTTTTCCATAGTCAGAAATCTTAAATATGTATTTAATCTTTCTTAAATAAGAGACCCTGTGTGATGCCAAAAAAGAACAGTGCTGAACAGAATGGAACAATCAAGAAACATATAAATAAGAAAAGCTCCCTGAGATACACATGAACAAAACTAACAGTTGGATAGCTTCAGCTCTGCTTGTTTTCACCAGAGCCTTTAAGATTCTGATACATAAAGAAACTGGATCAAATAATTACCACTAGTTGAAAAACTAATCTGAAACATATCTATATTTTTGCTTAGTTAATAATTTCAAAAGATTGCCATTAGCTTCTTTTCCAGCTTTTCTCCTAGCTTTCTTCTCTCTTTCTGTGAAAGAATTTGTATGATCCATTTGTCAAAGAATATGATAAAGTGCATAACTTTGAAAGACTGTTGGAACATCATTGTGTGAATAGCCACAGGCAGGCAGCCAGAACACTACAAAACCACTACTGCAATGCAAAGAGTAAATTTATTTCATTACCTCACTAACTGGAGGATCATGAAGCAACACCTGGGCAGACACACACAAGTAGGACTACAGGCATTGTAAGGCTCAGTCCATTCTGGCGGGAGGTAGGTCTGCTATTTGAACCCATTTATCAAGGACCCATGCATGTGTAGTTTACCACTATGCTGTCATCTCTGTGCTTTTTCATGATCTCTAAGTTTTGATCTTCTCTCTCCCAAAACAGGAAGCTCAAGAATATCAGTGAGAGTGCCTCCCAGTCTCTCAAAACACCTACGTTATCTCTACACAGAAATTCTGCTTCTCAAAACAGATAGAAGATAAACAGTAGCAGGTGTAATATAGGGGATTTCCCACACTGTTATTGTCCAGGCCTCAGCAATCCCAGCTGCAAGGTCACTTGAGTGAATCTACCATCCTCCTTGCCATTCTTCCAGTTTTAACCCTTTCTTCCCAAGAATTGCTAAATCAGACCTGGCAAGCACTAGATTTTGGCTGGCCCCAGCCTATGTGTATCCTACACAGAGGATGGGTCATAAGAGAGAGAATAAAAAATCTCCTACTTCTTTCCCACTTCTGAACCTCTTCCTTTGATACAATTATGCAAGGAACAGCCACTCTGTCTTGTCTGAAGGAGAAATATATTTCTTTATATGGCTCCAAATTCCCAAAAAAGACATGAGAGGATGGAAGACGTATGTGGGAAGGAACATATATCAAGACCAAAATGTGATAAGAACAATTAGACATTGCTAAACTTTGTTTTGTTTTAAACAGCTCAAAGTTAAAACACGTGTATAAAGCAACCTGGTGTAACACAGACCATTGAATTAGGCTAACATCTCCAGACGTATTTATATTTCCTGTTTGAGAAATGTAGTAGTAAAATATTTAGTTAAGAATATATGTGATAATCCATTTCATAGCTTAGTCTGTATACAGCATTTTTAAAGTAAATTAATTCCCTAAATTTAAATATTTCCTGGCTTGGTAAAAACCCAGTGATTTATTTAGATAGTTGGTGCAAAATTATTGGAGTTATTTGCATACGCACACATGCATATGCATATTTACATACATGCACCCTTTATCCATTTATTTCAATGAGAAAGCTTATTTGTCTTAGGAAGTCAATATTCAAAACTTGAATTCAATATCATATTTAACTTGATTTTATGGGTTAAATGTGTAGAAAAATAGGTTTAGAAAAACCGAGTAGTTTCAAATTTATTAATTTATTTTTAATTGTTTTTTTCGTCATCCATAAATCAATGGTATTGACCACTGCTATCTTGCTTTCTTTCCTCGGTCTGCAGATATACTGTTTTGAAATATTACAATAAGATAAATCTGGGTTAGGTTCTGCTGAACTGACTGAAGTTTTAAAACATCAGACCAGATTTTACAGCAGCAAGGCCTTAATGATTTCCACACCTTTAATCAGTTAAAAGCTGGTTAAGATTTTGAAAGTACATAATAACCAATGGAACTATGTATAAGAATTGAAATGTTCAGATTTTCAATCAATTTACCAAAGTTGTCATAGAGTATGATTTATTGCATACACAAAAAGTAAAGTACAGTATACTAAAGTAAAAATGACAAATATTGGATGGATGGTACTGACACTTGAAGAGAAAGTGAAAATAGTCATCTACATGAAAGTGTGTCAAGCTGAGTTTCAAGTCACAACTACTTTATAAACTGACTTGCTTAGAACTTTATTTTTTATTCTTATATAAACATTTTTTGCATGAATTTGTAGACCTGGTAACAATCTTTAACACAGATTTTTTTCTTGGAAATACTGATTCACTGAAAGTATTGACAAATATTGGTTGCTCCTTGCTTTTTTCCTGTATCAATTCTTTTGGGAACAAAATTGTGAGCATATGATTCATGTATGAAATGCAACTTTATAAAATTATTTAAATGCACTGTTTTGATTGACCAAATCCTAATAGCTTTCATTTGCATCTTAGTCTGCAAATGTTTTGAAACTATTTTGCTTGGGAATAAAGCCTCTCATTTCCCAGAAATTTGAAAAATCACACTGAGTGGAAAATTTATTGACCTCTCTACAGTAACTATCCAATTAATTGCAATAGCAATACACTTTTACAAGATGTACTTGTGAAGCAAATTAGTTTACCTGCAGAGGTGAAATAATGAAGTTAAATATTCTTCTGGTACAGGAAATAAAGTTAAGGCAATAATTTGATCTGGATAACCTGAATCCACTTTCTACTCAAAACCAAAGATCACACTGATCTCCAAACACTAAGAAAATAGGGTTTCTTAAATATTAAATATTAACAAAAATATGCAAGACTCCAATGGAACATATGTCCCAGCACAGGGTAAACCTCCACATATACCACTTACAGAACAGAAGACCAAATCTACAATAGTGTTTAAGTATCTTCTAGAGAAAATAAGCAGATAAACAAAACATGTAGTACCTTTTAGAAACAGTGCCACTTCCATGGGCAAACATTACTCACCCTCACTTTCATATTATAGAAACACAATTTTAATGGTCCACAGCAAAGCACTCATCTTAGATCAGACACACTGATCTCAGACTGCTCCCACTCTCATTCAGGTTTATACACACACAAAAAAAAAATCAGGGCACAATAGAAATACTTGTAGTTCAGAAGAGACAAAAGTAAAGTGCTCTGGATTGTAAATGTCACCAGCTAACTATAGACACAGTTAAAATTTCTGAAAATAAAAATAAATACTGTGATAATTGTGATTGCTAAGGCACAACCAGAAAGTATGTTAACTCCACGTGAAATTTCCATTCTTAATTCCACAGTAAGAGTCCTTAGGAACTTTGTATGTGCATTCAAAAATTAATCAAGGCGAACAGCTAACTGTTCAGCTGTCATTTCTTCATAAGCTTGATGCCGAGATTCTTTGCTTAGAGTGTGTGATATATGACAGTTGTGAAGAGTTTCTGAAAAAAATCGTGGGAGGAGAGTTCTTTTCCTCTAATATTGGAGAAGAAGCTGGTTTAGAATAAAGAAAATAGCAGAAGCATGATCTTTTTTTAAAATGAAACAAAGCTATGTCAGATGATGTTTTGCCCCTTGATATGACAAAGGTAAAGCATGAACCCAAAACTGAATAAATTAGCTTTCACTCTTTTTAAACTGGGATAAATGTGCATGCATAAATAAGTCTATTAACAGTGATCTTAGTCTGTTGGTGCAAAATATTCCCAGACCTCTCCCATGTTGCTCTGTGCTTATGGATGTAAAACAACGCATAAATGCATAATCTTCTCAGCACGCGCCATTGCTGTACTCCACCAGTTTGGGAAATATCTATTCTTTTAACATCAGGTTATTTGGATGGAATTCTTTACCTTCTGTGTGGCAATATTCAAGTTTCCTTCCACTACAGTCCTTGGAGCACAGTCAAAATCTCTAATTTTGCTGTAATTGGATCTTGAGATGGAATTAATTTCATGTCTTTTACTAGTCCAGAAGTTAGGCAGCCACCTCAAGTTATTTCATGTATAATGATTGGAAGGTAAAAGAGGTCTCCAGAGGAAGATTCATCCCATTTTAAGATATCTGTCTAAGATATTTGAAGAAAATTGAAGTTGCTAAGCAACCTCATCTGGATTTTTTTTTTTCTTTCTTTCTGCTGTCTGTGGAGGGAACCCTGCTGAGGAACTCAGCTCTTTGCCTAACTTCCAACTGCTCCTGATAGGTGAGATGAGTCCTGTCCTCCAGTTCCAGCTCTCAGAGTTCTGAAATGTCTATAATTCATGATGTTAATTATTTGAGATTCATATTTTTCCCCAATTTCTTATTTAAGTATGTTCCTAGTCATCATGGTTGGAAGGAAAGAATGAAAGGGCAACCAGAAAAAGAGGGTAAGAAAGAAGATTTTGGCATATTGTTATTTGTAAAAAAATATGATGGTCAATGTTATCTCAGAGCTTGACTTTGTCATACTGCTGAATTACAAGAAGGTGTCTATGTAGATCATACAAACGTAGCAGTACTGAGAGGTTAAGAAATGCTATCAAGTGGTTTGACGTGGTCACACCAGTTGTGTTTAATGATTCATAGATTCTACTGGTTGTGCATGCATTAGCAGATGATTCAGATTTTTCTAATTAAAATATTTTAAAGTAGAAAAACAAGCAAACAACAACATCATATTTATTACTCTTGATTTTTGTTTCAATTATTAGCTTTTTTCCCTTTAATTTTCATTTGAAAATATAAAAGCCACTCTCGACTACTTAAAAAAATTCTGTTTCAGTCAACTCTAATAGCAGTGCTCTCTGATAGGAGGAGAGGAGAAAGAGAACTAATATTGTGCTTTCATGTTTATATGCCTACCCTTTTATTATGAAAACCCTATGCCTTGTTTTTCAGAATTGTAAACTACACAGTTCTTGTTTTCCTGGCCTTTATTTTCATAAAACTGTGATTGTTTTAGTGTGAATTATCTTAACTAGAAAACTTATGTGGCTTCAAGTCTCATATAATCAGTTTTCTCTAAAATACAGGCATTTTTGATAAATGTTACTCTAGTCACAGCAGCATAATTTTTAAAGGAGAGCCCCTTGTGGGGGCTGTGTAAGTTATTTACAAATATCAGAGGCAATATTGTCTAGGTTATATTGAAATCCTGGATATTATCAGGAGGGTAATGGAAACCCCATTATCATATTCTGTAAGTATGTACACAGCAACACTTGAACTTATAGAGGTTAACATGAAAATGCTATACTTTTTATTTACCTATTGTCTTTACATGACCTGAAATCAGTAACTGTTCTCTGTTGTTTTCCAAGCACCTTAAATTAGGTATGGAAATGGGGAGAAAAAAAGAAAACAGGAGGCACCATAGCTCACAATAAGAATAAAAAGAAGAGATGGATGAGCAGAAAATATATTAGGTAAATGCATCCAAATACGAGGCCTGATTATCTGGTTATCTTCTTTTCTAATAAAGCATCCAGAAATTATTCAGATTCAGAATTTATTCAAAGTCCAAAATATATTTGCATGTTATGAACAACACTATACAGTGCTCAAAAAAGCATTATTCTAAGAGGTACAGAACAACTCAAGCTTCAAAATAATGTCCTGGAATGAATAGGCACCCTCTTAGGATGAAGGCCAAATGGAGTGTTGGAGTACTTTGTTTCTGAGTCCCTCCAAACAGCAAAACATTCAAGTTACTTTAGCAGACAGACTAGAAGTGGTTTAGACGTAGCTGGCTTTATAAACTTGTGTTTGAATGGGTCTCTGTGTTGTGACAGTCAGTCTTTACTATTACCTATTTCTATTATTGTGGAGAATAGAGGGCTTTTGAAGGACTTGACAACATATTATGCAAAGTGTTTTGAAAGCATGTGGCAAGACACTGATTTTACATTATGGAGCGTAAGTTTAGACTAGATATTGAGAAAAACTCCATCGTGGAAAGGATTGTCAAGCACTGGAACAGGCTGCCTAAGGAAATAGATGATTCATCATCCTTGGAGGTATTTAAAAGACATGTAGTTGTGGTGCTTCAGGACATAATTTAGTGGTGGATTTGGCAGTGCTGGGTTAACGGTTAGACTTGATGATCAAAGCGGTCTTTTCCAAACTAAAAAATTCTGTAATTCTAAGGTAAAATTTAAATAGACAAAGATATTTTAATGTGAGTGTAAAGGATGCAAAGTAACAGCACATATAAAACTGCTGAGATTACTCCTCTCAGTCATAAAGTCCCTTAATACATTTCCCCTTGTGCACTGCGTCTTCCCCTGATAATGCTGATTTCAAACCACTTTAGTTGAACCTGTGGAAACTTAATTGTCACCACATTGCCCTGGTTAGCGGATAGAGAATATGCAGCTTCTGCTCTCTAACACAATAGTAAGAACTTCAGCAGTGTGCTGCCTGCCAGTTGAGCAGCAGCAGTTTTTGGCATGGAGATGTTTTAGAGTTTTCTGTTTGTCTGTGGGACTTTTTGGGAGGTTGTTTAGGATGGGTTGTTTTGTTTTGTTTTGTTTTGTTTTGTTTTATTTTGGTGGTGGTGGTGGAGTTTTTATTGTGGTTTTTTTGCTAGTTTTTGTTTGCTTGTTTGTTTTTGTTGTTGTTGCTGTTGTTTGGGGATGGGAGAGGGGACAGGTATGTCTTTCTTCAGTACAGTTCAACATACCACCTGTGCCTAGATGAGGATTTTTTCCTCTAAAGGTCACACAGCATTAGACTATCATCGGCAAAAATGTAACTTACCTTTGGCAATGTTGAGCTGTCTTCTATCTTGTCAGGAGACATTCAGTATTTCTCAGCTTTAACCACTGCATTCAGTGGCCAAATGACTGTTAAACACATTGTTCAGGAAGCTAAAGTAGCGATAACAGAGCTCCATTTGCTTGCACATTTTATCCAGTTGCAAATCACAGCATTCACATGAATATATTCATGTGAATCAAGCCAGTTTCCCATTTCTTTCTTTTTAGAGTCCTCTGTCTTAAGAAAATTATTTATTATTTGATTAAAAGAGTGGTCAGAAGAATTTGTGCAACCAAAGATCAAAACTTGTGAAGCCAGTTACTGGAATTAAACCAAAACATGTCCAAAGACATTGCTCTGAAAAGATGAGCTGGAAAAAGTAAGTGTTACTGTTTCTGATCTTAGCTGTTGTGCAGATTGCTTTTAAAATTTTGTTTTGGAACAATGTCTCAGTTTGAAGAGACTGGAATGTTTGCTAAAGAGGATGAATTATGACACAAACCAAACTCCTCTCTCTCAGCAATTGTAAATTCAAAAATTAAGGGGCTTTAATCGAGGAAGTGTGGGAAAAAAAAAAAAAAAGAAGAAATAACAACCCTTTATTAAAAGAAATATTTATATTGGCAAGAACAGTAACAGAACATAAAAACAACTAAACAATAGTCCTGTACCCAGAAGTTCCCTTCAAACAAAAGAAAAAGTCTGAATACTTCTCTGTCTTCTAGCGCAGTTCTAATCACGGCCGGCAGGGGGCGCTGTTGGGTCACTGGAGGTGCAGGGCCTTCAGTTCTCTGTGTTGACCTGCAGGGGGCGCTGTTGGGCTCTGGTGGTCACCGCGCGGGAAGGGGTCTGTGGGGGTGGTCTCGGATCGCCGGAGAAGCCGAAAAGAATATGGGGACCCTTCCCCCAGTGGAAGAAGGGGGAAAGGGAAAACAGTCCACCCCCACGGAACTCGCTGTTGTCCTCAGATGACGGTGTCTCAGGGCTCCTCCTTTTTCTCCCAGTGAGCACAAAGATCTCTCCGATGAAAACACACCAAAACTCGGGCCGGAGGCAAAGGCAGCCTACAAGGAAGCTGAGGCCAGTGAAAGAAAACCGACCTCGAGGCTCCCCTCTCCCAAAACTGCCCGCACACAGACTCTGTGTCCCTTCTAGAGAGTGAACTCCACAGTCCGCTCTCTCCCCTCTGAGCAGAGCCCACCCCCCCAAAAACTCCTCCCCCCTCCCCCCAGCCTCTGATGGGCCATCAGCTAGGAATGTGACCGGGCCAGCTAGTTTTTTTTTTTAAGGATAATTGACTCCCTTCCCCCTTTCCATTCAAACTCTGTCTTTCCTACAGTGGGGGGCAGGGGGAAGAAAAAATTCCCCTTCTCAGATTTCTAACCTATAACAAATAAAGATGAAAACTTAAAATTAAAGCTACATCAGCTGCAGCAGTAAGAAAAAAAAAATTAAAAGACTCAAACCAAAGCAAACCACAATTCTTGAAAGAGTTAAAGTATGGGAATAAGCAATACAAGTCCTAAATAATGTGTTGCAATAATTATGTTGCCAGTAACACTTTTTCTGTTTTGTTAGTAAAGAGTTTATTTCTTTTGTAAATAAGAGTACAACCATTTCCAATTATCTCAGTTATTTCTGGGTATTGAGTCTGTAATTTTGATTGTAGAAATATATAGTAGCAAATTAAAATATTAAGACTTGTGTAAGATTTATTATTGCTCAAATTTTAAATCTTCAATGACAATGTTGTCTAGTTGCCACCAAGAAATCATCTTCACTATATGCATAAAAGTTACTCCATTGCCTTGATGACAAACTTATCTATTTAGTGTATGTGGTGTTAATACAGTGAATTCTCTTCTGTCCTCTCAAGTCAAGTCAAGCATAGAGCTGAGGGCACTGTAATAAGGAAATCTGCGTGTTAGAGGCCCTCATAGCTGATCAAATAGATTAACAAATAGCAAACACTGACGTGATCTTACCATATCACCAGTCACAATTCTTCTCCTTGGGCACTGATATGGGCCCTGCTGGAAAGATTAAAAAGGAGCAGCCACCATTTTGTTGGTCACTTCAAACCAGATGCCTGGTGTGATCCTGCCTCAAGACTTGTTCTCCTGTTACTGCACTGCTCTTTTCCTTCTGCATCTGATAAGGTATGAGGGGACTTTCACACACTCTTCTCCAGTGCCTAAGCCCTAAGCACCACTCTGCTGCTCTTTAGCTTGCAAATGTATGTTTTACACATACAAAAAGAGCTGAAGGACTGTTAAAAAGGGGGCTCTGAATTAGAAGAATTTCCTCTACATGACTCTGAAAAGCTTGTATTGCAAAATTAGTTCACTCCTGCTAAGTTGCAAAACTAGTGCAGTCAAAGGGTCCTTCATGTCAGGGAAAATGCAATGATCTTTCATTCCTCAGACCTGTGGTCAGAATCGATGCAGGGACTAGCTTACCAGTGGCTGCTAGATTTCCTCTAGTGTAGGTTTCATTCTTTTAAAACTACCCTCTGGGATTTTTTTCAAGACTCCCTTCTCTAAGTTCTACATTAGTTGTCTTGTTGTCTTTCGGTTTATATACCTTCTGCCAAGCTTCTTAAAAGATTAAATTGAATTTGCTCCCGTTTTAAGTTAGGGATGCAGTGAGAGTGAGAAAAGAATTTGATGATATTCTATATGTCACTGATTAGTTTTAAACTATGTATTATTATTGGTTCAAACCACAGTTTTATTCATAATCCTAATGAAAAAATGAAAAAAAAATCCATCTATGTGCAACTTTCCCCAAGGACAAAAACTGTTGTTGGCATTAAGGAGAATATAAATCCTAGGGAAATCAGACCACTGCTGAAACTCAGTCTGTGTCAAGCTGCCTAAAACTGTAGAGCAAAACAAGGTCTCCTGGGAAATTGCTCGATGTGTCAGGAAAAGCATGCAGTCTGTGTGAACTACCGTTCTGGAGACATTAAAGACCTCCAAGATAAATTAATGCAGCCCAGACACCATGCCAGCCTCATTGTGATAATTATGACACGTTCCTTTTACCCCAAAGGAGAGCTACACTCATTTAGTCAAATGTAATTTCTCCTCTGACTGATGGCTGTTGCATTTAGAGATTAAAAATATCCCAAACCTACAATACTTCAGTTGTTGACATCTTAGTACAAGTAGTAGGCAATCATAAAGCCTCAGATTAATAGGACTTCAGGGCAGATTTGCTTTATTCTGACAGTTTCCATTTCATTGTGTTGTGTTCCTCTGTTGCCATAAGGTTTGATTTCACTAATTCATTTTTAATAATCAGACTTTTAATGCCCAAAGTGTAAATAATCAAACAACTACCAACAGATGTCCACAGTTTTTTAGAAAATAACATGAGCGTTTTTTGTATAAAACACACTTAAAAAATGTTTGTTTAGGATTTATTATTACCATGATTAGTGTTTACTAATCAGGTGCTGAATATATAGTATTGATTCTCCCATTTTTTTAATAATGAGTGTACTTTTAGAATTACAAATCCAAAGGTATGAGTTGGGCTTCAAAAAAGTGTAGAGTCACTGCAGATTTTTAATAATTAGACAAGAATTACTCATTTTCTGATTTTTGGTCTTCTATGTGTGTGTGTGATGTTTCTCAAGTTTAACAATTACCTTTAAGCACATAGACAGATCCATAACTGTCGTATACTTATTGACAAAAAATCAGTTTCCCATGGCTCTTCTCTGTGTAGATTTGGGGATCTTGTAAATAGAGTAGATTCTAGTAGTGCTAACGAATATTTCTAATTTTAGGGGTGAATGGTGTAAATGAAAATTATCAAAGTAAAAAAGAGAAAAAAAAGTATTTTAAAGCAACCAGTCAGTGGTGTGATTTTTTGACTGTTGTTGCCTATGAAAAACACAATATGTGTGATTAAACTGGATATGAATTGAAGGATTAGTCAGCCCTCACTATTTTGTTTTAGGGGTTTTGACTTTTCTGGTCTCATTTAAATAGGAAAAATTTGATAGGTCAAAAATTTTCAAAGGACAAGTAAATTATTTCTTGACAGCTGTACTGATAAGATCAAGTTTGTATAGCTTCAGGTTATAAATTAAGTTATCCTTTCAACACTGAAATTGATGTATTGCATGATATTATAGAATATTTTTCAAAGTAGCATGGAAAAAGAATAAGTATGTTCATACTAAATGAATATGAACTGTTAGGATAAGTATATGTTTAAAATTGAACATAAACTACACATCATGATAGTGCTATTATGTAAGTGTACTGGACAAGGCATTAAAATAATAGGTTTTTCTTTGACATGAAAAGATTAACTCATTCTCCTTTTTATACGTACTAATGTTGTCAGTGTGTCATTATCATTGTTTTCCATCTAATTGCTTGTTTAAGATAATATTAAAACTCTCTTCTCACATTCAAATATGTTATTAATTATTGCCTTTTTACACACAAAGTAGCCTTTAACTCAGCATGAGCTTCAAAAGAGGAGATGATGGATGCTAGTGAAGATAGATTGAGCAATGTTCTGTGTGGTGAGTAAGCACGTCATGCTTTCAGATCTCTCAGTGAGAAATTTCAGAGGGTTTAGGATGTGTGTATGATTGTTTTCCTGTGATGTTTTTTCAGTGTTCTAATACTACAGTAAATTAGGTGGTATGATTAAAACAGCATCTGGGGAGGCATCTGAGGATATGTGGTGATGTATACTACATGATTTGGCTATTTGGCTTTCAGAAGAACACCACCCGAGGACGCAAACCTGTATAAAGAAAGGAAGGAAACCAAATAACTGAACAAGATCACGATGCAAATACAGCAAACAGAATGAGCAGAGGCCTACCAGAGGATGCATATTTTCTTCCTGGGCAAACAAAGCAGTTAATTCAAGAACCGTAATTTATTTATGAATTAGGGAAAACTTGATGCCTACACATCAAACTTTAAAGAGGTAACTCAACACTCAGTTCTTTCTTGAATACTCACCAGCTAATGCTTTTTCACTTAAGCACATTAGCACCTTGTAGCATTGCCGTGGATTATAAGGTGATAAAATAAATGAATTCCCCAATAAAAAAGTTGGAAACTTTCTCTAACGCTTTGATGTGCACTGTGAGTGCAATATGCAGAGCAGGTCCGGATTCCTTGAAATACTACTGTTGCACCCTCCTCCTTTCCACCTGTGATCACATTCCTGCACTAAATCCTTCCTCATACCACCCCATCTTTTTACCCAACACTGGAGCACCTCATCTATAATGTTCCTAATGTTAGGAATGTGAGGCCTGATAAGCCATAATAACAGCTGTTGAAATGTCAATAACTGATCTAGAGTGCATGATTTTTGTGATGATAGGAAACTTGGTTCCTCTTTGTAGGAGAGAAACAGACAACTATGTTTCTTTTATTTAACTTCGCTAGCTTTTGCTTTCTGAAATAAACTAAGTTGATGCATGTTATATTTTATGGTTACATCAGAACAATTGCATACGGAACAACCATGTATCAATGATTGTCTGTGTTTCAGGCCTTTGAAAACATGCAACATTCAACAGTTTTAGTCCCTTGTCAACATTTTTTTGGCATCCTGATGCCAGCAGTCATGTCTGCTACAGCTTGGTTGGATGTTTCAGTCTTATTCTTTACAAATAGATCAGAAGTACAGTATGTGTATAGTAGTTCCAAGGCTTTCCAGACACAGCCAAACTACTGTTGTGTGGTGAATTGCGCATCTGAATATGAATGATATGTGTCACGTGCATCAGTTGCACTAAGTCCACAAGAGCTGCGTGCAAAGCACGTGCATTAGACAGTGGAGTTTTCAAATCATGAGCAAAAGTACGGGAGGTTAATTCATTTAGGTAGGAGAACTTATACGTTGCTTTGCTACCAAAAAGATTTTCAAATAAGTACTTTTTGAGTGAAAAACAACACCATCAAAAAAATAATGCAAAAATTGCTTATTTTGATAGTAAATTTAACTGACAAACCAAACAAGAATTTTTTTCCTTTAAATTCAAATTTTAAAATGATTTAACATAAAAATTCTGCTATTTTTCTGAAGATCCTTTTTGTTTCCTAGATTTCTAATTTCTTTAAATTAAAACTAAAATAAAAATCCAGAAGACATATACTGTCTGTGGAAATTGCTTTTGATTCAAAGTAAATTTTTTATTTCACACAAAACTAATATGAACCATTTACCTTCACAATGTTTGAAAGTTTTGATTATATGAGCTAAACAAATCAGTGGTTAACCTCTTCACAAATATAGAAATATAGAAGTACCATTTTTAAGAAGATGTCAGATTCCCTAACATGCTATCAAATGCCATGATGTCGTTGCAGCAATGCTGCCCTTCCTTCTGGTGTGACATACCCACAGGCCACTATTTACCAATGTCTTTGACAGATGAATCAAGAGATAGGAATATGGGGCTCTACTGGCAATAGAGCTCTGATTAATCCACTAGATGCATGTATGTTCCCATCTCACTAGCAAACCATTTTTACTCTTCTGCTCCTCTCACAGCATCTGTGACACTGCCTTCAGCAACCATTTCACTAGCCCAGCTGCCCTATAATCAGTTTGGAAACCAGCTGATGCTTTCTCCATGGAAAATTCTGTCTACTTCACAATACAATTGCTCATGACTAGGATGGCATTGCTGAACACACAAAACTGAGTGTGTCTGTCTCTTTGCCTAAATTGCATTTAACATCACAAATATTAGATAACAGAAGGAGGCGTTCCCCTGCTACCTGTGGCTACAATGTAAATCACCTTGCGAAAGCAAAAATGTGCAATCTACATTGTTTGAAGAAATACACCTTGTATTTCTAGTGCAGTATAATAGAATTTTCAGCCTTGAACTAACAGATATACTTGGAAATCTAAATCTGATGCAGAAGCATTTCAATTTGGACAGCATCCCTTCATTTTTCCCATTACTCTAAATTAAACAAAAGATCCACGTAACACAAGTAAACCAAAAGCAGCAGATTTGGTTGGTTTTTTTTTAATGTTCAGTTTAGCTTACAGTTTCATAATACAAATCCATAAATTGTCAGAAATATTTCATAACAACATTTTATTCCAGAATGCCTTTGATCTGTATTTGTCTATGATTAAAATATTTTCATGGGAGATTCTCAGAAATTTGGAAAAATTAGAAGTGTGTATTTATACTTCCAGAGAAGAAATGAGTATGCTAATATAATTACTATAAGACCAAGTACTACACGTTCAGAAAATGTAGTGCTAATATCTATATTAAAAGAAATAAAAACTTATGTTAAAATATTTAAGTCGACTCTAAACTGTCAAAACTCTCATTGCTATGATGTTAGAGAGGAAAAATTGTAACGCATGTCTCATGAAGAGACCTGAAAAACTTTTTCATTCCTCCTAATTGTATTTTGTGATGTATAATTAAAACAAATGGTTTTAGTGGCCTTGACTATATATTTTAATGTAATAATGAATTTAATTTTTTTTTAAGATCACTTTTAATTCTGAAAATCTTCTGAAGGACATTTAAACTATCTGACTGGAATTGTACATCTGCTGGAGTTCATAAAAAATCATATAATGATTGCTACGGAGCCAAGCTTTCACCTTTCTCTGCTACAACACTGTCCAGTTTTTAAGGATATTTTAGGGTTTCTTTCATTTGAATCCCAAGTTACTGATCAGTGCTTTCAACTCATTTTAACACCCTTTAAATATGTAGATCATATGTTACCACAGGACACGTTCTCTGGATTTAGGAATACACTAAGTATAGCCTTTTTTCATCTGAAGTGAACCTTTTTTTTCCCTCAACATATATGTTAGGCTTCTAAGATAAGCTGTTCCTTTGACTTCGTGAGATGACTCACTTGTTACAATGTTTTGTGTATCCTAGCCAAACTGATATCCTTTGTCTTTTTCTCTACCTTATATTTCAAAATCTTCAATAAGATTCATTCCTTCTTCAGTAAGAATTTGGTGGGGGAAAGTAATATTTTTGCATATTTGAGTAATCAGAGACCAAATTCTAAGTTTCAAGGGCAGTTTCAATTATTATAATTGAGTTGCATTGTTGAGAATATGTGCAATACATTTTCATTAAGCAGAGACAATCTCTGAAGTCAGCATGTGATTTTTTCATACAAAGTGTAACTCTAAAGAAATAAAATTACTTTGGGACAAGGTTTGCATACCAGGTAGATGAATTTGATACAAGTTTAAGTAGCTACTGTGTTATTCTGTTTATTAAGGATTGCAGAACTTGACATGTTTCCTTGCCTGTCCTTCCTTATTGAAAGTTAAATGCTAGCTTTTGTTGTGTTTTCTTTGAGTTTGGGATATCTATTTAAACACCTGCCTCAGTATTTTGAATGAAATTCAAAATATCCTTCTTCCAAACATTGGAGCATTAGAAATGCAGCATTGAACAGAACACATCTTGTTATACTGTAAAAAGGAATTTAAAATGTCAATTTACTCAGTCAGGTGAAAGTAATCCCATTCTAGGAAGCAATTAGAAGGGTTTACAGCTATTAATTGTCTCAGGTCAGGATGATTAGAGAAAGAATCCTATTTATTTAAATAACTATGGGGCATTATTATTATCTGTACTGCCAGGGTTTAAGACTTTACTGACACTTGACAAAAAGGCTTTAAAAATTACTCCTCTCTGCCTAATTATTTTATATATAGTAGGGAAAAAAAAAATCCTTGCTTGCATAGAAATTACTTGGTAATCCCAGACTACATTGTATTTGTTACTATCTTAACCTACTTTTCCCTTATCCTTCTCATTTCTTCTTCTACTTGAGTTCTCTTCAAATTTAAATGTGACTAAGGGACAAAACTGACAACCCTTGTTTTACAGTAGTATTTTCAGCTCATTTTGGCTGTTATTTGAGCAAAGCCATAGTGCTTAACTAAGGGTTATGATTGTTTGGGTGACAGTAAATGACACCAATTTTTTTTGAAAGAAGGAGATAAATATAGGTTGGAAGTATAATAAATGTCAAGAAATAGGTGACACAGAAATACTTTTTTCTCTTTCAGATGGGGCTGAAGCTCTTATCTCAAAATGAATCTGACTTTCTTGTATCCAAAATTACTTTTTGAGCTCAAAGGAATCAGGATACAACAAAAAAATCAGTGAAAGCAAAGATGCTTGTTGCTTTAATATGAGTTACTAGTGCAAGTTAAAGTCTTTAAGGTGAAGAGTTTACTTTGACATGTTTATCCATGTGAAAATTACAAGTTACCTTGTCTTGTCCTCACATTAGTCAAACCCTGTAGTGAAGCCACATAGCAATTGCTGCAAGGCAAGCAGGGATATAATAAAAATACAACAATTCTTCATATTATACCTTATTCTAATTTGGAAATTATTTAAAGAAACCAGTGGAGGTTTTGCTAAAAAAATTTATTGTGAGATATAGAAAGAATGATGGAGACAATAGAAAATGTAATGGAGGGAAATTGAGGATTTTTTAGTTTGATTTTTTGAGATACCTAGGCTTCTCCAATTATGCTCAATTCATCCTACAGAGTCTGGGTCTCCCCATATTTAGTAGATTTGTGATTATTTTTTCCTATTTTTGAGCTAAAAGAAGTGACTGTAGCAAAATGACTACTGCTTTTCTAACTGACATTTCTTCTATAGTAGTATCTGTAGCTTGCAAGGACAATGTGCTTATACAGCTAAAGAATAAGCAAGAAACTTCAGTTTAAATAGTTTATCTTGATGATTTCCAAAAATCCACATATTAATTGCTTTAGACCACAGGCACCTTCAGTATTCATATATTTTATTTATGGATTTGTTTCTTTAGAAATCAATTTCCATTAATCGAATTAGAAGCCCAGAGGGCATTTCTGCCTGAAAAAAGTCATAAGGAAATATTATTGAAAGATGGTATTTTATATAATTCTTGATCACCATGGCTTGACAAAAAGGAATAATCCAAGTATATCTACCTAAATGGTAAATTTTCTGACCACCAGTTCTGACATTGCCAAGTAATTGTTCCTTTTCTGATTAACACTATCTTATTGAAAAGCTTGCTCTCATTTATATCTAATTACCTACAGAGGCAGGCTCTTTCAGGAAACAGTAAAAGGTAAAGAATAGAGGAGTTTTCATTTGCCTTAACCCAACAAGGAGGGCAGGGAGGTCAAAACATGCATGTTTTGTCACATGCAGCGAATGTACTGCAACTATTTAAACCAACCAGATAACATAAAAATATTTGCTGGAGAGAGAGAAATATATGGGGGAGAGGGAAACATTTTTTAAAAATGGCATCTAAGTATCACTTTTCTGAAGACTCTTCTAAATTGTTTTCCTTCTGATTTTTTTAGTCTAGGAAGGAAAAAAACTGACAAAGCAGAGAAAACAAAACAAATAATTTTTAATCTTATTTTTTCTTCATAATATATGTGAAAATAAGTCCAAACATTATTAGAACCCTAAAAGAAAAATTATGATTTTGCCTTCTCTATTAAAAAGAAGGAAGGACAAATAATCTCATGGAATTTTCATCTTGTCATGTATTTTTGATCCAAATCCCCTGTAAGTAGTAGCAGTCTTCTCTTGACTTCAATGAAAACTGAAGTATACCTTGGTCAGAAACGTGATTAAAGTCCCATTGTACCTGCACTTTGCCCTCCAGCATTTTCACTTTACTTCTATTCAGCAGCAATGTCACTCTATTAAAATGATCTTAAAAGTTAGGGTTTGGTTGCTCATGCAGACAGAGTCATAAAAGAAGTGTTTTCTTACTGTGGGAAGTGATTTAAAGGGCAGCAATGCCCTTCACACAATTTCAAAGATCACGAGTCAGAAAATTTTATAAGACTTCAAAACTGAATAGGGGTTTATTTGAAACATATTTGTATTGAATTAATTAGAAGGTGTTTTGGGAAAGATTTTCACTTAAAAATGCTAATTCTTTAGGTGAGTCACTGTCTTATATGTTTCATGGGGGTTTTTTTCACCTTGTTTTTGTTTGTTTGTTTAGGGCTTATGCCTTTATCTCATGCTGCAATGCTCACACCTCATTCATCCATCCATTTCTACTCATCTTTTTTTCCCTCTAATACCTTAATTTTCTTCTTTTGCCTCATCCTCTTTCTTCCCCTGACCTCTCTCATGACAATTCTATTTTGCTCTTCTTATAACCATCTAATCTTCATTTGCTCTTCCACCATTAAAATCAGTGGATGCATTATATTTTGCAGGTTTTCTTCTCACATTCCTTTTTATCCAGAAGATTGCCCTGAACTTCTCTTATCCACCAAGAATATTTTTTTTCCTGTTGATATCATCATCCTAAATGACATTCAATTCCCTCTGGATATCATTATTAATTTGGAAATTTACTAATCTTTCAATTTGTTCTATACATCTGTAAGACATTTCCTTTGATGACTGCCCACAAAGCTGAGGTCCTGTCTCAGGTACTGCAACATTATACCACCTAGACTTGATAAATAAACAAATAATTTTTTTTTTCTAGGATTCATATAAAATCCTGCTGCAAAGTTTATTTATATTGTCTGTTATCAAAGCCATAAATACTTCCTTGTTTTCATCTTCTTCCTCTGACTTACCTCTCTATATCTTATCTAAAAAAGCACTACTTTTAAGGGCATCAATCGCAACTCTAACTATTGTTCTTTATTCTCTACCAGTATTCAATATTCTCTACACCATTGTTGTTTTTCTAAACATTGAAATAAACAGCTTCAATATTATTTATAATGCTAGTCCTCTAACTTAAGTATATGTGTTTCACTGTCACTTGTCAAAACCCTTTGTCAAAAATTTCCCCAGGAAATTTGACAGTATTTAGGCTCTTAATGTTTCAAAATTACTGACTTCCAGGGCAGCACGTATCCATAATTTTTACCTTATTCTTCTCATACTTCTTTTTTTATGACTGGAATGTGAGCTCTGTGGTACACAAGTTTTTAATTATTTTACAGCAGTTCGGCATTGCCTCCTGTGATGATGTTTCAGAACTGTGACAGTTAAGTACCATGATCACTAGCAACACAAACAAAAGATTCTTTTTCTGCAGAAAAATGTACAAAAACTATAGTCACCAATAGCCTTTGAGGACCTTCACAATAACCAACCTGTTGAGAAGTCAAAACCCCAGTGATTTTAGTTCCTAGAATAAGAACCAGAGAACAGCCCTAACATGTGACAGTATGTTGCACAAGTTGTAGCACTCCACTGCAGTACGCATTTCTTTTAATCAGTGGGAATTTTTCCCTTGCGCCGGCTTGTTACTGCTGCACAGTTTTAGCTTTTGAATTCCAGATGCCACTGAGGATTATTTTCAGGCACTTCCCTGGCTATCTTCTGGAGGACTAGTCCTCTCTGAAACCTGTAGCACCTACTAGCAGGTGAAGCTTCTGATATAGTCCCTTCAGCACAGGATGTCTCCTTTACCCTGCTTTTGTTATTATGAAAATGTCCTCTTTCACAAGAGAAGACTTTTGAATATCATGCTAAAAGTCTGGTGCTGACAAATATGGTGGTTTATTCTGTAATACTTCTCATTTAGACAAACATATCTCTGTTAGGTGGTATCAACCAGATCTCTGAATAGAAGAAAACAAATTGTGAGTGCAATTTCAGTTATTGTTCAATTAATAAAGCTACGTATTTTTATGATAAACAATCAAACATATTCTTTCATATCTGAAGTTGTTAAATGTTAAAGTATGAGTTTCAAGAAAATTCCTCTTCCTATGAAAGATCTCTGAACTATGGTGCTAAGTAGACAAAATGAGTCAGCGAATTGCCAAAATTTGTGCAAATTACATCAAAAAGCAGCCAAGTAAACAAAAATTAAAACAGGGAAGATCCTAGTCTGGAGACAAATATGATTTATTGGAAGATTGAGTTTACAGAGAAATAAATCATCATGCATTTAGATCAAATGGGTATTCCATTGGTAAGAAAGATGGGCAAGATTACCATGTAACTTCTGTTCTTATTGCTGAAGCAAAGGCCAAAATATCTTACAAAATTTGGTTGATCTGAAAATATATTAGAGGGTCTGCCACCTTTTGTGTAATTAATAGCGTTGGAAAACATTCAAAAGTGTTTTGATTGTTCTGTGAGATTTTTTAAACCTCATTTTGAAAGCTCTGTGATGTGACCTGTCACTAAATTTCAGTCATGACACTGTGCTCAGGGATGTGAAACTTCAGAGAGAATTTGAACTCAAGCCAAGATTAAAAATTACATGTGGAAAATTTTTCCTCACTTAACTCTACCAAACAGCTAGATCCCATGTCAATACCTAACAAAAGGCTTATTTTCTCCACCAGTGGAAATCTTCCAAGAGCCATTACTTTCATGACATTTCAAACCTCTAAAGTTAAGGACACTTATAAATACATATGTCCTCATGAGACACCCTTTTCAGGCTAGAAAATAAATATTTCTCATTTCCAATTCAAATGACCCCAAAACTATAAAACATCTCTGGCTTCAAGTCTGTCTTATCTTTGAATGTTAATTCCATTCTCCAGAAGTTTAAAAGAAGTTCTTAATAAAGACTTAGATATATTGACTAATTTTCTATAGATGGAGTACTTTTAAAAATGGCTACAAGATATTGAATTGTAATTCTTGTTTACAGGAAATGCTATGGTACTTCGGAGATCAAGAATACACAGGTACATAGAAACATTAGGAATAACACAAAAATATTCTTTATGACTACGAAAAATTGAGACTATATCTGAAAAATGAGCAACATTCAAAATTATCCAGAACAAGTCAAGCTAACTGCATCATAAAAATATTTGTGTGTGGAATGATAACATCTGTTTTCCGTATGCATCTTATCTTACAGAAACAGAACTTGTTCGGTGCCAGAGAGTGGGGGATTGATCCCAACTAGCAACTAAGCACCCACCAGCCAGTTGTTCACTCCCCACTCCCAGGATGATGGGAGAGAGAATTGAAGGGCAAATGTAAGAAAAACTCATGGATTGAGATAAAGACATTTTAATAAGTGAATTACAAAAAAGACACCCAAAAGCCCAAAAGTGATGTGAACACAACTACAAACTGGTGCCAACCAGTCTCTGAGTAATAGTTACCTTGAAACCTCCCACCCTCACCCCCAAATTATATTAGTGAGCATGATGTTATATGGTATGGTATATCCCTCTACTCGGTTTGGGTCCACTGTTCCAGCTGTTTCTCCACCTAAACTCTGATCCACAGCCTACTTCCTAGGGGAGGCTAGTGATAAACAGAGAAGGCCTTGATGCTGTGCAAGTACTGTTCAGCAATAATTAAAACACAGGTATGTTATCAACACTCTTTTCCACACAGATCTAAAACACAGGACCATAGCGGTCCTGAAGAAAGTTTTCTGTTCCAAGCAGACCCAGGACACAGACCCCATATAACAAACAAACAAGCACCCAAATAAATAAAAATTTTAAAATTAATTGTTAAGAAATAAGGTTCTTTTGTTTGTTTTCTTTTGCTTCTAAAATAGTGCTGTTCTTATTATCATGAATACAAGTCAGGAGGAAAGAAACTATAAGCATAAGCATTTAGGAAACCTTAAATTATTTCATAATTAAGTGTCACAGTACTCTCAAAACAAATGAAGCACCCGATCACATCTTTGAAGGAAAGAAATTTGTGTGTGAATCCTTGAGGAAATTAAGCAGAGAGACAGTGTAGCTGACATAGTCAAAGATTAAAAAGGGTATATTAGAATACAATTTTCCAAGTGTTTTATAAATATTTTTGACATGAGTTAGAATTAATGTTTCTGCTCACCTTGGTGACAGGAAAAGCTTCAACTAGGGTTTGCAACTCAGAGACTAAAGTGATCTTAACGTTGGGCGCCACAATATAAAAAAAAGACATCAAACTATTAGAGAGCATCCAAAGGAGGGTCACAAGGATGGTGAAAGGTCTGAAGGGGAGGCCTTATGAGGAGTAGCTGAGGTCACTTGGTCTGTTCATCCTGGGAAAGAAGAAGCTAAAGGGAGACCTCATTGCAGCCTTCAACATCCTCACAAGGTGAAGAGGAGGGGCAGGTACCCATCTCTTCACTCTCCTGATCAGTGACAGCACTCGAGGAAATGGCATGAAGCTGAGTCAGGGGAGGTTTAGGTTGGATATCAGGAAAACGTTTTTACCCAGAGGGTGGCTGGGCACTTCTCAGGCTCCCCAGGGAAATGGTGACAGCACCAAGCCTCTCTGAGTTCAAAGAGCATTTGGATAATGCTCTCAGACACATGGTATGATTCTTGGGATGTTCTGTGTAGGACCAGGGGTTGGACTGGATGATCCTGATGGGTCCCTTCCAAATCAGCATATTCTATGATTCTATGATATGCATTAGATTCAATGTTCATAAAACTACTTGCTTCAATGTTGAAGAGGATATTACCAGTGTTTCAAGCTCATAGGCACTCATAATACTATACTCTAAACGTGCTGCAAGCAGCAGATTAGTCTTGCTAATAATTAAATGAAAAAGAATATTAATAAACAATCTTTAAGGTCACAGTGGCATATGTTGCTATCAGTATGTCACCATGTAAAATATTTAAGCTGTCTCACATCTTCTAAATAAATCTTCTCAAAGCATAAGAAACAAAGTAAGGTTTGATTATGCCATGTCCTCCCTGGGTTAAGAGCAATATAACCTCACACTAATATAGTCATACAGACATTTCTCCAGAAGTAAGAGTTACCTTACAGGGGAGATTCATCTCTCAGGTAAATGTTTCCAGAGTAGTCACTTAGATTTTCCTGTAAAACTAGTCCAGATAAGAAAGCAATTCTGAAACACAATTGACTGTCCCACCTTAATAATTTGACAAATAGTCTGGCCTTCTGTTGACCAGCTGTCTATGGCTTCTGGATCACCTTCTTCCTTCAGGGGCATAATATTCTCTTTAAGAGGTGGAGGAAATATATCTGAGGTATTACCACAACCAACACTTTCAATAGACAAGCCTGTTCTCCTTGGCACCTGTGTCTCAGTATTGTTTGTCTGCTGGGACGTAGGCTGGCAGTGATACCAGGAAAATTTTATTTCCTGTAGCTGAATGCACCAGCACTTAAACAAATGAATGAAAAAGAGCAATCTTAGAAGAGTACGGACAAAATTGAAATATGTTGCCATAAAAAAAACTGAGGAGATAAAATAAATTATGTTAAGTGCAGACTTGTGAGAAAGGGAAGAAAGTATTGTAACTATCCATAAAAGTTTTAAAACACACTATGGTTGTGACTGAGTAATGAAATATGGATTAAAAAAAGGGACCAGGTATGAGCTGAGTGGGCAATGACACAAGTTGCCAGGGTAAAAAAATCATCATAATCCAGGGGAAACTGTAAAAAGAGGAAGAGAAGTTTGTGAGACAAACGTGATCAGGCCCTGTAGCAGGAGAGGTGAAATAATATTGCTAAGCAGAGAAGACTAAAACCAGACAGAGTCCAGACAGCTCATATGTGATATTACTACACAAATGGACCCTTTTAATGAGTCCACTGATTTGCGCATTTTTAATATGTAAGATACATGTTGAATGAGTTTAAAGACGAGAGGAAAAAAAACAAACATCTTGGAGAACAGGTAAATGGAAGTCACCATAAAAAGCCCTCTCTGTTTTCGTCTGTGCAGTGTAGGTTATACATTTGAAGAATCACAGGGTGCTTCAGTCTTAAAAATTGCATCATAAAGCAATGCATAGACAAAAAGAGAATGAATAAGGGTTTTTCATTTAAAGTCACTAAACTTCAAGTATTTGAAACCAAAAAAATCTAGGAAATTTAGTAACTGCTACGAACACTGTTCTTACTCATTGCTACATTTTAAATAAGGATCTTGAAATCTCTGATAAGATCTTTGCTCCTAAACTGATGTGCCACTGAGGTACATACAGCACAACCACGCTTTGAAGTTTTGTTTTCAAAGAGATTAAGGAGTATTGTTTGAAAAGGTTGAATTTCTAATTAGTTAACTTCAAAATTCCCTAAATCCAGAGCATGATACAGCTTTGAAAGTTTTGCTAAAGTCAAGGTAAACAGCATAAAATGGTCTCCATCTGTGGATAGCTGAAAAGCAACGTTTGTATCAAAGTTAGGACTTCTGTTTTGGATCAGTAGAGAACTAGATGCCTAAATAACAGATTTGATGGTCAGGATCAGTGAGTAGCTGTTAATTGTTCTTATTCTACATGGAGATCTGTGGCAAGCATCTATTGCAAGGGTCTGTCTAGGACACATTTTGTTTAGCATCTCTATCTAAATGACCTGAAGAAGAAGGTGAGGGAGAGCATTCTGATAAATCTTAGAGGTGGCATCAAAGTCAGAGGTGAGGGGAGGGAAGGGGGGGCAGTGCCACTGGGTGCACTCAAAGACAGTCTTGCCACCCAGAGAAAAACAGACAGGCTGGAGGAAGAGGTCAACAGGAACCTCATGTATTTCAATGAGGACAAAGCCAAGTACTGCTCTGGGGTAGGAAACACTGATGTACAGACACAGTCTGGGTGCTGCCTGATTGGTAGTAGCTCTTCAAGGAGGGATCTGGGGGCTTTGGCAGACACAAACTGAGCATTAGGCAACTGTCCTTGCACCTTGGGAGGTATTCATAGAGGCAAAGACAGGGCACCAAAGGGAGGAATTATTGCCCTCTACATAAAAATTACATTTGTCATGAACCAGGAGCCCAAGATTTTGACCAGCTTTTGCAATACAAGTAGAGCTAAGAGCCCTTTGTCGCATCATTAAAAAACAAAGGTGTGTTCAAATGTAAGCAAGAGTGTTTCCTATCAGCAGCGAAAGCAGTTTCACTAAAGAGGCACACATCATTCGTTTGCACACGCAAAATTTTAGAGGTATTTGGAACATGGGTATTTCATAACATCTTTCCACGTTCTGCAGCTCAATGTCAGTGAATATTTTATAAAAATAGACAATAAACCTCTTATTTCTTATTGGCTAACTTCTAAACAATCCTCACTGCTGCTGTGGAATACATTCTGTCACTACATGAAAGCATGCGAGAAAAGGCAATCTCAAAAATTTAGATTCCTCCAGGGTCTGTCATGATTGTAAGAGCATAAGTTCTTGCAGAAGGATAATTGGCTACTTTTATCTCCTGTTAATTTCTTTCCCCTTTTTTGGTTTCCATGGTAAGGTCAGTCTAGATATCATTAGGAGTATTTGCCTGTCACTCTTCAACAGCAACGCGAATCTCTTCTGTCTTCTGTTTGCACCCCAATAATTTATTCTTCCAAATAATAACCAGACTAAAATTCCTTTTCTTTGTTTCCTGTATTTACAGAAGAAAGAATGGGAACATTTTCCACTGTTTGTCTGTTATTATTTCATTTGTGCCTGAATAAGTAACAGACTGGGCAACCTTCATTCCTCTTTACATGATTCAGTCAGAGATGTCTTTTGAGGTAGCCTTGCATGAAGATATTAACTGAATTGCTTGATAATTTTTTTCAGATAAAGAGTGTTTCATAAAAAAATTAATTTGTGAAACTCTATTCTCTCTGCAGAAAAAAACAAACACCACATTTGAAATTAAAAGGACAGACCAAAATATTCTTCAAGGCTCCAGGGAGTTGCCTGGGGTATTTCATAATGCACAGAACTACTTCTTTATTATGTTTGCGGACTCACAATTCACTTCCAAGGCTCATTTCATCGCCTTACAGAACTGTTACACCTGCCTTTGTTATCGAAGTAGCACTGTACTGAAACTTATGTTTAAAAGATCTTCACGTTAATTGAGTTCTGAATTTTGATAATCTTCACTATGGCACTAAACTTGATATGCCTGGCTTTATGCCAGATGCTCTGAAAACAGTACTGAAGTAGATTTCTAAGGACTAAATATTTAAAATAAGAGATTTTTGTAGGTGTCCAGTTTATTTGTATCTTTTTACACGTGTAAAGCTATTTCTTCTCTTCAGCACTGCAGAAGATAGATTCGTTCATTGCTCTCCCAAAGAAAGCCTCTGCATTCATTAATGTTATGTTCATATTTTTTAACTTTTTTTTGGAAAATTAATTACTTTTTATATGCTTTAATCTGTATCATTTCTGTCTTATCACCCAATTAATATCTCAAACGAAGCAAGTGACATCTCATCATTATTTCATTTCATATTAATAATTGCTTTATTCATTTATTTTTTGGCTTTTTCTATTGCAACAAATGTCAGAATTCCAGGAGAATTCTTTCATAGCACACTATTGATGTCTTCTCATTATAAAACTATTTCAATTTATTTAAAATATAATTTCTGGTAGATGTTTCTTATCCCTAACAGCTGTGATGAACCTTCTTTGGCTCACTGAATAATTTTGAAACAACCTCAATAATCATTATACACCAGTTCACATGCTAAGTCTAATATAGAGTAGATAATAATTATCTTTAGCATATTTTAGTGGTGAGAAAATGGAGGCACCGATTACTGTGGTCATTTACAGTCTTGGGACACCTTTTAGCAAAATAAGAGTATTCAAGTGGGCTAACACTGGCAAATTCCAATTTCACTTGTAGATTCTAAGCAACATTTTGTTTCCCCTGGTATTTCAGTGTGGAAAAAGGAAGTTATTGTTTTTCTTTTTGTACTTTCTGATTCAATAGTTTGTTCAACACCTTGGAGTAGTGAGTGACACCTACAAATAGCTGTAGCCAGCCTATGAGTGTGCTCAGCAGATAATTAACTTGGAAGTCTTCCGGCACCACTGTCTTTTTAGGAAGGGAGACTGGGAGAAATGCAAAACCACATCAGTGTAGAAGTACTGTAACTAATATTAAATTGTTCAGAAATCTTCAGCTGAGATTATGACATAAATCACCATTGTATTTTTCTGTGGTTTTGTAATGTACATTTGTGATTCTACTTAGTTAAATATGACCTCATAATTTCTATACGATCCCTCTGTGGTTTACTGTAACATTTAGTCCATACACTTCAAGTATGCTACATTCTTTAGAAGGTGCATGCAACAATTTAAATTTCTCTGTTTTCAGTTACTCAGAGAATTAAACTTTGTAGGTTTTTCTGAGGTTAGTTTGATTTTGTTGTTCTGAATTTCTCTCTCTGTTTCGTCTAGCCACAATTTGGGATGTCAATTTTTTCCAGCTTTTTCTTTTGTCTAAATCTTCCTCAATATTTCACAGCAGAGTTGAAAGGGGTGAAACCAATATACACAGTTTTGTCTTCTTAAAGAACAACAGGACTTGTTTTGAATTTTAGTCTTTTTTTCTTCCTTAGCCCTTATATATGCATAAATTATCAACAGTAGTGACAGTTCTTGTAGGAATAGATTGGGTATAATTTTGGTTATAAAATGAACAATGGAGGTCAGAGAATGTAGTGTCGTGGTTTGACCCAGGTGCCAATTTTTCAAATCCCCACAAATTTGCTCAAAGGTGAGAGAAGTTTCCAGACAGGCAAACAAACTCAGCATGGGGAAATAATACCAAAATTTATTGCTAACAGAATAACTATAGGATAATATATACACCAATCCTTACATCCTCCTATGATGATAAAACCATGTATTTACAAAAATCACCCCTTTTACCCCCAGGAGTGAAGTCCAGGAGGAGAAAGAAGTCTCTCCTTCACTCTCAGGGCCACATTCCAATTTGCCATAGCAGGAAAGTCTTCTCTCTCTCTCCTGTAGGGTGTGGGGTCTCAGTACCCCACCTCTAACCACTCGGCTTCCACTGAGGGTTCACCATGGGCTTCAAGGGAAACACGTGTCATCACCATGTCTTCACCACGGGTTACAGGGACTTAAAGCTTTAAGTTTTTTCCCTGACGCGTGAAGGTTTCCTTCCATGGGAGTTTCGGGGTCCCCCTAAGCAGGATCCACCCCTCCCCGGGTCAAAGGCATCTTGGGGTTTTGGCTCAGTCCACACCCCAAGAAGGTTCCAGCTTGGCTTCAGGTCCCAGACACAGGCTTCTCTCTCTCTTTGTCTGTTTCGTTGCTGCTGCTGCTGCTTCTGCTGCTTCTTTGCAGGGGCTTCTCTGCTCTGAGCTGCTGTCGGCTCAGAGTCATGGCTGCTGACCCAGTGTCCTCCCTACCAAGGCTGGCAGGGTCCAGCCAGCCTATCACCACCCCTGCTTCACGGTGAGGGAAGTCAATAAGGCCGGCCGGAGAACTCCTGGGGAGTCTCTTTCTGCTCTGCTTCACGATTGCTGAGGGGAAATGGAGGGGAAACTGTCACGCCCCTGGCCAAGCCAGGGTTGCAGGGGCCCAGGGGTCCCCCCCGAGTTCAGCCATCCCCCTCGGTCACCCCTGGAGCTAATTCTTTCTGCGTTCACGTCTCAGCTAGGGGCTTAGCTTGGCTTCAGTGCCATGCCTGGCCCCAGGCCGGGGCCGGGGGAAAGCTGCCGGTCCCCATGGGCCGTACAGCCCCCTCTCCGTCTCTAACTCGTGGTCTCTAATTCCTACTGCGCCACCAAGCTTCTCTTCCAGTGTATCAAAATATGTCATTTCGCAGAGGTGTAACTACAGCTTTTGATTGGCTCTGCATCAGAGGAGCCACTCTGGAGCAAACCACTTTCAGCCCCAGGGGAGGGGGCCTTCTCAAACCACGATATATGGGTATCCATACAGTAGTACGAAGAGCACACTTACTTATTACTAGGCCATATATATCTTCCCATATTATTTATTAATGCCATTTTACAAAATTTCTTGCTGCTTGCTCTTCGCATTGCTTTTGACCCAAATATGAATCTCTGTAATAATGAAAGTTATTTAAAATAATGTCTATAATAGCATAGGTAATAACCTCTTACTGTAATAAAATTATATCTTTCTATTGCTCTTTGAACCACTAAAAAACTCTCCTACAAAGTGGTCAACAACCTTTCCTCCCAGTGTAATGAACAGAGTACTAAATGTTGCCTTCTTGACTTTGAAATCTGATACGTAGGCTTGGGGAATTATAACTGATGCCACACGCCCCTCAGATGCCTGGTCCCACCTTAGTGATTTCCTTTGTCAATTTTTCTACTACAGTTTATGTACATTAATTCAGCAGTATTTTGAAAATTCAAGTTTGAGATGTTGAAACAGAAATGAATACCAAAACTAAGAAAGAATGTACTTTGACACCATGTGTTAATTTCCATATACAGTTCAACAAAACCCTTCAGTTCATCCTTCATCTTAAGTGACCAGGATATGCAAAGGGCAGTAGTGAAATACTTTAAAAACAGTCTTGGGGGCCAAACTAGAACTAGGATTTTGGTCATTATTTTATACCTGTTGCGCAAAAATGTCAAAAGGAATTTTTTCTATAATGAGATTGGTTTATGAAGAAAATACAGGTAATACGTACAATGGCACAGTTAAAAAATTCTATCATATATGCCCATGCATTCATGTTTGTGTAAATGTGAAAGCCTTTTTTTAAAAACACTTCCTTTTGTTTTTAATGTTGTTACTGAGTTAATATATATAAAATATATTTTGTTTTTAAACTTCTTATGAGAAAGAAAAAGTCCTGGATTGCTTTTGTTAAGAATATTTAAAACCTCACTGAACAGTAGCTGTTACAAAACTCCTTTGATTTTACATTTTTCCTTTCACAGTGTGTGGCTCTGTACTCTATTTCACAGGGCAATGCTCTGTTGAAATCTGTCACTCTAAAAAGCAGTATGGTAGTTGTCAGTGATATCCAAAGACGACTGAATTATAAATTATATATACATTTTTTTTTTTTAATGTGTCCCTAACACATTGACTTTCCTGGCTGTGGGAGCTTACTAAAAAAGAGAATCAGCATAAGGTAAAGCATATCTCTTGCTGGGTGGCCAAACTGCATGAAAACTCATACTTCATTAATGGTGCTTCTCATACCATCTGGTCAATGGATCATGAAAATGAATCAGAAGTATAACAGGGATTTTTTTTTTCCAATTGTAGCAATCATAAAGAATTATGAACTGCTGACTTATACTTTTTCAATACTTAACAATTTCATTGCTTTTGCCTTAGCCATAAAAGTAACATAATATAATGTTTAAAGCCGATGGAGTGGCGAAGGCATTAGCAACCTATTTAATCAACAGGTCCCTTATTTTGGTTAGATACTTATCCTGCCTGAGCTTCATTTTGTAATGTAGACATGACATTTTATATCATAATATAGAAATAAAATTATTTCAGTTATACCCCACCACAAAGCTTTCACCTCTACTTAACAAACTTAACCTCTCACAAACTTAAGACACCTCTCACAAACTTAAGACAATGATTTATGATGTCTCTCTTTCTGGTTTTCTCATTTAAAGGAAAGGAAAGAGAGGCCTTAGGTTTTAAGGGAGAATATTTATCACCTGCTGAAAATGTGATTTTTAAAGTGCTTTGAGGTATACAGAAAGAGGGAAAGAAAACCTTAAGAAAAAGGTAAGATATTAATGCACGGAATAATGTAGCACTTCCTTACATATTTCAAACTTTTATCTTTCCTTCAGTCCTTTGCTTGATGTTTTTCTCAAATAAGAAAACTATACCTCTGTCAGTATGTGTCCAGATATGAGTAAATTGCCTTCCACTGTTGTCCTTTTTCTAACAGTCAAAAATTTCTGATCAGTTAGGCTCCACCAGAAAAGAAGGATCTGAGAAAGAATGTAGATTTTCTTCACAGCATCAGCTTCTTCTTTTCTTTAACCATTCAAGACGGTTTTATATATATATATATATATATATATATGAACCTTCTCTTTCTGCTGCCTAAAGTGTTCAACTACAGGAATTACACTGTGTTTACTTTCTGATGGCACAGCCCGGGCTTTCAGAAAATAGGAAATTATACCAAATTAAGGCTTTCACCATAGTGATTTGTTCAGTGCAACAGTGTGAAGCATTGTCTGGGAAAGAGCTAAGAGCTGAACAGTACATCACCATGTGTACTGGCCTACGAGAAGTTTGCTCTGTGATTAACTATTATTTAAATGTGGTGTGCCATGCAGGTCAGTGGGAAAGAAAATCGGTTCTAACATTCAAAAGATTGCATCACTAAAGAAAGATTTTACAATGTTTGAACAGAGCAAAGGTTGGGGTATTTTCTGGAAAAAGGAGAGAGGAATCAACTAATCAGCACTTCCTTTTAGTGTTCACACTTCAGTCCTACTTAATCCTCTATGCTCTGATGAATTGAATTTCTGGAGTAGGATTTGCAGTTTCAGATAGTACAAGGTTCCCTTGTCTGAAATCAGCAAAGATTTCAGTCCGTCACAAAAGGAATAGCTTTTATGCAGTTTTTCTTTGCTTAACTTCTGCTATGTATATCTAAAGATGATAAACACCACATAATCTGTGCCATTGTTCTTTTCTTTCCTCCTCTGCATCCTTAACTCTAAAAGAAAGGTTATATTTTATCAACCGGGATTATATGTTTATCAGTCTACATTATATTTGGATTAACACAGTTGTGGCTTTTTTTTCTCTTGGTTTGGTTAGGAGAGATGTGCAGACTGCGGTTTGTTTTGATTCATCCTCTTCCTTTGTTCACTGCAAAGGTTTGAATCTTATAATTTATCTGCCATACTAATGTAACAGCTTTTCAGCCTCATAATCAAATACTTGAATGAACATGCAGTATTCTTGTCTATGTCTTACATGAAATATAAAAGGCTGCATAACTCTAGGCCAAGCGTATCTTTCACACTGTTAATTCTTATCAGTAACTACAGATTGTAACAAGACTGCATTCAGCACTCGGAATCACATACTAAAAATGAAAGCACCAGTCAATATACTTTTCTGTTTTTACTGTGGATGAAGAAAATAACAGCCAATATACTTCACAGATTCACATTGTCAAAGATCAGCACAGATTTTTATGTCCAGCTGACAAGGAACAGAAAATCCACCTGTTAACTTTGAAATTAACTTGGGGACCTACATCTTCCCTCTGCTCTTTTACTACTGCATGAGAACACTATAAAATAGAAGCAGTCAAAGTAGAAATCTTTGTAATGAAACAGCTTCAGTAATTTCTTTAGCCAGAAGTAAAATTTTCAGACATGTCTAAATGATTTAGAAATTAAATCAACTTTCACTAACAGACTTAAGGTTAAGGGAAGTTTTAAAATGTGATTTAAATACCTAAGAGGCTATGAAATTTTCATAGATTCCAGGGATTAAAGCTTATGAGTCACAATATTTAAATCATTCATTGGAATGTTTATAAAGAATTTACTTTTTCTTTTTTCCTCTAGTATAGTTTTGTTATATTTAAAATAATATTCTACATTGTTCTTTATTTCTGAGAATTATGGGGTTTTACTTTTTCATGCATTTTGTATAAAAAAAAAAAAGCAACATCTTTTTTTTTTGTTTTCATGAGTGTGTCCTCATTAAAAAAATTAAAAATATTAATGGAAAAATGTTATAGGTATTTTACAATTTAAACAGCTGTGATGTTATTTTTAGAACATTTGGAGCATGGACAAGTAAATTCTGACTATTATGACACTTCACTTTCAATGTCTTGTAGTTCTGTATGACCAGTGCTTAATTTGACAATTATTTTAAAACTGATTTTAGATACTGAATCAATTATGCTGTGATAGTCATCTAAGAAATGGTTATTTCCAAATATAGCCCGTCCAGACTAGAATTTTAAATTATATTTCTGCCAGTGTTACTTCAATTTACATAAGAACGTGATAGTTTTGATAGTATTAGTATTGGGTGCTGTGACTCTCACTACTGCCATTCAGTGTGAAGGGCACAGCACACGACTCCTAATTGCCATCTTCATTAAACAATGACATTAACGAGCAAGAGACTTTAAATATTGACTCTTTAGCACATCTCAGGAAGGAATTTTTATTATAAGAGTTGCTCTTGGTGCTTTCTTGCAGCAGTTGGTCCTTGCTGACTTGTTTTAAAACAAAATGATGAATTCAAACTTTCAAAAATTTTTCACCCCTTCTTGTCAAAATTTATTAACTTGTAATTTTAATCACTCTGCAAAATCAACTTGTTATGATGGTAATTTTGTGAATGAAACCATAAGTATTATCGACATATTCTGAGCTGGGGTAAATTATCCTAGCTTCATAGAAATAGATCAGTTAAAAACTAATTTAAATTTCACACTAGCTTCAAATTGGAATAGTCTAAAAGAACACATTTAAACACTGTTGAATTGGAACTACTGAATCATGACTCCCATGCAAGGCAAAAACCCCTTCAGGAATTGTCATTTTTCAAACAGGACACGTAGAAGATGTTGAAATAGGTGCATTCATAAAAAACAAGGTGACCACACTACACAACCCATCTGTGGACAGAGCATTTAGTGAAGTTTTGTGATCTGTGCTTGATTATGAACTATAGTTGCATCCCCCAGAAAAGAACAGTACATTGTCAGACTGGAATAATGAGTCTATAGTTGAAATTATAGCCCAAACTTTGAGATTTATCCAACAGCTGGAGAAATACTATGGACAATGACAAGTACATAATGTTATAGTTTCACCAGAGATGCAAGCAGTAAACCCATAATAACGTCATGCCAATAATATATGACTGTGAAAAAAATGTTAACATTACTAAAAATAACAGTAACTAATGCTGAATAATAATAATTGTAGCAATGTGATATACAGCCTAAGAGGACCCATAGTTTGTCTGTAACTGGTTCAGACAGGTTTTTTTCAATCCAAAATTTCTGTAAACACTATAGAAATAGAAAAAATCCCACATATATTTGGAACGTTTAGTCAACATTGGCTCATGCAGCGCAACATGCTCTAAAGTGCTACACTGTAGAGGAAATTGAATATATTGTTCAACAGAGAGCATGATACAATATAGTGGTAATCTTATCTGATTTTCTTTTTTACAAGAATCCCTCACTTTTTATATTCTAACTTGCACTTATGTAAACCAGAATAATTAATACAACGTATGTGGTCTTACATCATTGGTGGCATTTACTTCTGCCCTGTTAAAAAGTGCTTTTCTTTTTTTATGTTATATTTTTGCTGTCTTTATTGCTTTTTTAGTCATTCACATTTTAGGCAAGACAGACACTAATAAAACAATTCTATTATTTGTCTCTGCCATTGACATAATAGCTACTTTAATGAAAAAAGGGATAGAAACTTGGACACTGGTAATTATTCCAATCACATTTTCCACACAATGCAATATAATTCAGTGCATCTTTATACTGTGCCCTTCATGTATTCACATCACAATGAGAAATACATAGTGCTGTCACTAAGCATAAATCAAGCTGAACGAATGGGTGTTTAATTTTGACTAGAAAATACAGTCAACCCACTGTTCGTGATCTCATATGGAAGGGCATTGCAAAGCCATGCAGTGAAGTCTTTGAACTAGTGGAATCAATCTGATTAGGAGGAAGAGATTTGAAGATGAAGCAACATTATCACTACATAATGAGAATAGGCTGAATGAATTTGCATTACAGTGAATATAAATTTATATGTCCAAAAAGAGGACAAAAAAGTCCCCAAGGTGAAGTTAGCGAAATAGTTCAAATGCACAAGATAAAATTTTGGGATGTTTAGGAAAACCTGGAGAGCAGCTGATTTCATTAATTAACACTTGGAAGCTAAATAAGGACAAATGGATCAAAATGTCAAAGGGGCCTGTATCTTTATAACAAATTATAAAAAATTACTGATGTGAGAAGAATAAAAGACCCCCTCGATTTATAATTTACTACTTGCTAAGTCCAAATCTTGGTTTTACTTCTATTGACATAATTTGAGTAGAACAGAATTTCTTCGCAGTTGTTAAATATATGTGTTATATCCAACTTCCTCGATGTGTAAGGTAATAGAGAATTTGAAAATTTTCACTGCTGTGTTCTGTTTATGTACTTTACCTTCTTGCAAGATTGCAAAATTCTATCACAGGCAATGCTCTGTAGCTTCATTTAGAACTGCCTGCTTTATACTATGCTTTTTCACAATGGATTAAAGTCCGGCCCCATTGAAATTAATGATAAAATATACCGTGGCTTCTGAGTGATACAGATTTTGCCAATAATATTCTCAACAGTATAAATACACAAGCTTAAATTTAATTCTCTCATTAGCAATGGATGAACCACGACAGGTTCAGTGATTTGTTTCAGATAAACATCACAAAAATTTGGCCACTTCTCCAACTATCCATATTAATTGGCACAAGCGGAGGAAATCTCAGGAGGATTGACTCTTTCAGGAAATTTCTAGCAATTACTACATCTGTTTAAGTGAGAGGAGCTATCAGAATTTTGGCAGTTGCATGAGAGTATTTTTCAGAATCTAGAATTGATGCCACACAAATATTTAATTTAGAAGGCAAATATTGAGAATACATTTTAAAAGACAAAATTAATCTTTATATGATTTAGACAGATTTTCACAATGTTTCATGTCTTTGAACTGATTTTTATCCTAAAAAATCCTAGGACAAATATTTGTTTAAAAGTCATAAACATTACATTATTTAATGAATTCAAATTTTTTTTCACTCAAGATTATTATAAAATTATATATTGAAGTCTACAGGAAATGACCCAATGTGATAGTTTTCACTTTAGGCCTTTCTGGAGACCAGCTTGTAACCAGGAAGGAACTAGGGTAGTGACCAAGGAAGTATTCCATGCTATTCCTTTACATAACCTGAGGTATAAATAAAGCTGACCGGAGAGATCTTGCTCTCTTCTTTTCCAGCGAGGTTCGAGAACAGTAGATCCTTACATGGTCTTGCTTATCTGAAGTTGAGGCCTGTATCGACTGCTGTTGTCTGCTGCTGCGGGAGGGGAGAGTGCTGGGCCGCGGTCTGGCTGTCCTGCTTTTCTCAAGGGAAGTGGTGAGATTTTGCCAGTTCTTTAGTTTGTTGGTTACCGGGGTTTTAGATTGTGTATACCTGTTTTGTTTCTGCCCCTTTTTGTCCTTTTTTTTTGTCCTTTTTTCCCTTCTCCCTTCCCCTCTTCCTTTTTAGGAAGCTATTTAGGGTTTCTGGGGTTATATGTATATAGTATTCTCACTGTATATATCTGTCTTACATGTAAAATATATATATATAGCTTTGGCTCTTCGGGTTTTTTTTCTTCCCTCTCTGGGAAGCAGGCTCTGTCGTTGAGTTTGGGAGACTTGGCGGGAAGCCATCTTGAAACTTGCACACTCAAGAGCTGGTAAATATCTATAGCCTAATACTCACAATGCGGACAGTGTGGAGGATGCTTATCTAGAACTATATACTGCAAAGAAATGTGCAAAACTGCCAGTGTTAGAAGCACTTACAGACTATGCTAACATCTAAGACCCTCAAAACCAATAAGTTTAAATGTGAAATCTCTTCATATAGGTGAAGACAGTCAACACTAGCATAGATTTTCTAGAATATTTTGTGATCCTTGCCAGAGGTAAACTGAGAGTTGGCTGGACAAACTTCTGTCAGGAAGTTACATAATCCACAGAAATCCTATTTTGTGGCAGTGAGACAACAAGATCACTTCTAGATCAACTTTAAGTTATCCTATTAACAAAATCAGTAATCCTTTTGTATGAAATCTCTGGCTGTAGGAAACTAGCTGGTTGTCACTGCACTTCATGTAGAGGTCACTCAGTATTTCACAGCGATTATGGTTCTGCCTCAAAAGTTCTCTTCACATATGATTAAGGAGAATCAATATTAACTTTTAACAGTGGACAGATACTGACATAGTAGAGATGAGTACCTGATTATAATAGTTTCTTTAGAAATTTAGATTTAGACACTGCTCAGGTCATTTCACTATATCAACTTGCACTTATTGCAACGAAGTACCATATCTACTGACTTAAACATCCAGCCAAAACTTTAATTATTGTCAATAAAAAGGGCTGAAAAAATACACCTTCTGCATGTCAAGCCAATCATATCAAATCTTACAGGCAACTCAGAAAAATGTAACAAATTGTATTGCTACAACAAAGACAAGTCATACTGAGCATTTTCTGACCTCTGCCTCCCTGGCATGAATACCAATGCACATAGGAGAGGCAACAAAAGGGAGGAGCTAGAAAATATTGCACAGTAAGAAAATTATTACACAGTTGTCATCGCGGAGACATGATGGGATGTCTTTCAAAACTGGAGTGCTGCAACAGATGCCTATAAACTCTTCAGAAGGGATAGGCCAGGTAGGAGAGGCAGTGGGGTAGCCCTGTGTGTTAGGGAGGGTTTTGATTGTCTAGAGTTTAATAATAGTGGTGAAAGTTGAGTGTTTAAGGGTAAGAATCATAGGGCAGGCCAACAAGGCAGACATCCTGGTGGGAGTCTGTAACAGATCACCCAAATAAGATGAAAAGACAAATTAAATATTCTATAAGCATCTGGAAGAAGTCTCATGATTGCCAGCCCTTGTTCTCATGGGGGACTTCAACTTACCAGATGTCTGTTAGAAATACAACACAGCAGAGATGAGTCTAGGAGGCTCCTAGACTAGAAATCTAGAAGTGTATGGAAAATAACTTCCTGACAAAGCTGGTGAGGAAGAAAACTAGGGAAAGCACCCCACTGGACGCATGTTGTTTGTGAACAGAGAAGGACTGGTGGGTGGTGTGATGGTTGGAGGCTGCCTTGAACATGGCAATCATGAAATGATATTTTTGATTACTGAGGAGGTAAGGAGGGGGGTCAGCAGTACTGCTACCTTGAACTTCCAGGGGGAAGACTTTGGCCATTTTAGGAGACTGGTTTACAGAGTCCATTCGGAGGTAGTCCTGAAGGGCAAAGGAGTCCAGGAAGGTTGGACATTCTTCAAGAAGGGAATCTTAAAGGTACAGAAGCACACTGTCCCTGTGTGCCAAAAGATGAGCCAGTAGAGAAGAAGACTGACCTAGCTTATCAGAGAGCTTTGGCTGGGACTCAGCAATAAAGGAGAGTTTACGACCTTTGAAAGAAGGAGTAGGTCACTGAGGCGGACTACAAGGATGTTGTGAGGTTATGTAGAGAGAAAATTAGAAGGGACAAGGCCGAGCTAGAACTTAATCTGGCTATTGCTGTAAGAGACAAAAAAAAAGGTTTTTACAAATATATTAACAAACAAAAGAGTGCTAAGTAGAATCTTCCTCGTTTATTGGATGGAGGAAACATAGTGACAAAGAATGAGGAAAAGGCTGGGGTACTTAATGCCTTCTTTTTCTTGGGTTTTAATAGCAAGACCAGTTTTTCTCTGGGTACTCAACACCATGAGCTGGAAGACAGGGACAGGGAGCAGAACAAAGCCTGCATAATCCAAAGGGAAATGGTCAGTGACACGTACAATTCTGTGGTGCTAGATGCAAAAGAAAAGTACTCTTGTAAATATTTTTTTCTTTGAAATAATAATAAAAAGTTGGATTTTGTCTAACTTAAAGTTGTTGATAAAGATACGCTTCATCTCTTCAGAAGCTATCTTAAGATATGTTTGAATTAATAAGTTGTACCAGTTTGTGAAACGGTTTTCAGATTGCCTCTGAAATTTGTGAAATATTGATGGGTTTTCTGAGTGATATTTTTTAAAGTACTCACAGCAGTAAGGCTCCAACCTCTAATGTCATGCGATTAGCTGCTATCTGCGGTTTGTGAAGTTTTCTTCCTGATGATAAGTTTCCAATTAAGATGTTGTCTGAAAATGTTAATGAGAAGAAGTTTGGGTACTGAGAGATTTAGTTGGGGGACACATGTATTGACAAACAATATGTTCAGAGTTCAGAAGTGATTAATCACTCATTGATCAAAATAAAAATATGATATATTTTCTTCTATTTGATGAAGTATATGATATAATGATGTATGATGAAATTTAGATTTGATCAAACAATTCGTCAGGCACTGGATCCTGTACAAGTACTTACTCCCCTTTCTCTAGATTAAATTGTGTAATTCTACAGTGAGTGAAAAATTTTATTTTTGTGTTTCTAGTTGTTTTTATACTTTCTTTGTCCTGTGATGTTACGATAAAAAGAATTCAAGGAAAAGCTGTCTCTAATGCCATTTTTCAACATCTATACCAATACAATCATGAGAATTGGCATACTTAACATTGGTTTTAATGGTGCTCCCTTTTGAATAGCTCAGTCACAGCATTTATGACACTGGAATTAGAAACAAGAGCTTTAGGAACAGATCTTAAAATGAATGACAATACACCTTTAGAAGTGACGAAAGTTATTATGAATGAGATGCTGTGCCTTCCTGCTTCATGTTCCTGGGAATATTCATATTCTTCTGTCCAGCTCATAGGTCAAATCCTTACATCCTGAATTTATCCTTGTAAGAATTCTGATCATGTCTCAGATAGCCTTTTTGAGTCTCCCCGACTTGGGTCTGGAAGCCCTCCAGCAATGGGATACCAGAAGAACTAACGGTTCTATTTCAACACAGACACTCTCCTTCTCCACTTTTTGCAGAGTTGTTGAGGAACCACGAATGAATTCTGGCAGCTAACATTTCTACTGAAAGTCTCCCAAGTGAATTGACCTCTTTTATCTGAGGTGAATACATTGCTATTAAAAGACAGAGCTTTCTAAGGGATGAACAGCAGTACCACAATAGGTGCCACTTAGTTTAAAAATAGAAGTGCACCCTTATGATAAGTCAACTCCTGGTTTCTACCTCCCAGCTTATTGAATGTTCCTGACTGTTCCTATCTGGAACAGAAGAATGGGAGGTCATAACCTTGTAGGTTGACCTGACTATGGCCATAGCAGTTGAACCATAGTCCGTGAAACTGTCACAGCCAATTTGTTCCTCCACTACCTGCACTGGGGAAATTTGCCTTAGGAGGTGTGCCCTAGCTGAACATCATGTCCATTGTTTATTATCCATTCAGAAATCCATGCAAGGCTCACTGCAATTGGTTAGAAATTAAAAGCAGCCAGTTTCTCATGGATTTATGGGCAAAAGTTGCTCTTGAATCCTTACTTCCTAATTCAAAACCAACTAGTTCTAAGTCAAACAAAATCTAGGCAGAACTGAACAGGTGTCTCTCTTTTCAGTGGAGAATTTTTAAAAAGAGATACCTTCTATGAAATTCTGAAAAACTTAAAGGCTTTTTTTTTATAAGTATCTATAATTTCTTTCTTCACATTTCCCCTGCAGATGCCCGTTTTAGATAACTAATATATTTTTGCAAATTGTGCAAGTTTAAGAAAAACATTTAGCACCAAATCCTTCACTGGTATGAATTAATAATTTACAGAAACTGAAGTTACATTTTTTGATATGCCTTGTGAATCCAAAGAGTTATTTGGAATTTTCCCCTTGTGCTTATTATCTCAATAAGTTGAGCAAATTTTTCATTTGATAGCACATGAGAAATATTTGAAAGAGAAAATTCCATGGAAATTCTGTATGCTCTGTTGTGCTCCATGTCTTAAGGTTATGATATTCAACCTTGAGCCTTGGCTTGTGTATAGTTCAGCAGGAATAACACATACAGACACCATGCCTATTCCCACTTGTCATCTGCCTCTCCAGCTCTGGAGGAAAAAGCTGAAAAATAGATAAATTGACTTAGCAATTATAGCATATGGCAGCTGCCATAAGACCATAGCTTGGAGACTATTACATGATGGACACAAGCAAGGAGCTGGTTGCTACCACTATAGCTCTGAATCCAACTGTGTCTGCACTGGAGGAGTCTTAGAAAAAAATTCTGCTGAAGTGGATAGTAAGAAAAGTTGGATATCAGTAAATCAAATATTTTGTTGACAAGCTCTTTGGCTACATACAACTCAGAGAATATTTTACTTGCCTTACCTACTGTGTTTAATTAGAGTGAAAATGGTTTTGGTGTAAGACCTAGTGTTCTTTCTACATTGTAACAACTTGTAAATTATATTTTTTTAAAAAATGTTTATATTCTCAGTAATGATAATAATAAAAAAGACAGCTCAATGTATTTTGATGGAAATAACAGGACATGTATACTTCTGAACACAAAAATGGGAGCTGAAAAGAATTTGTATTCCAATTAAAGTATTACCAATTCACTGGTGATTGTCTTTTTGGCAGCGTGACCTACCTTTGAATTACAGGACTGTAATATGTACAACTGAATATCTGTACCCAGACAGAAGGAGTTGCTCCATTAATTCTGAATGGTTTTGTTTCATAAGGTACTAAAATCCTCTCATATTAGTGTAGGGTTCATGTGTGTGTACTTCAGAGGGAAGCCAGGTTTAACAAGGAAATATCTTGCCAAATAGGGCACACTTTCACAGTATTAGCCAACTTTCTAGAGCAGTTCTATTAGCAATATAGTCGCTGTGTTTTAATTTCTGTCTTAACTTTTTTATCACAGCAGTTGAAAACTACAAAACAGAGTTGTAAGCTTAATGAAACAGAATCATAATTAGCTGTAGCTGCTATCTGCTATTGCAATGACATAAAATCTTTCTGCAGTTAGATAATAATAAAAGTAAAGCAGTCAAGAGGAATACATCAAATAACTAAACATTCTGACAGTCAGTATTGGTTACTTCAAGCATGCATACATAATAACTAGGAACTTTTATAAGTATTAATAATAATTCTATACTTTGGAGGACAGTTTGAAAAATATATATCTTAAAAAAAATCATCTTGAAACTTTTTTTAATTGGTTTATTTTACTCAAAATATATAGAAAAGAACAAGATATTACACCAAGGTTTTAACTTTTTGTGTTTGTTATTCTAGATAAATAGATACATCGATTAACAGCAGTAATGAGAAACAGTGTATTGGGGATCTTGAGGAACATACTGTACTGAGGAGCTGGTGACCTTGAACAGTCGGTATCCACTTTACAGCCTTGTACTCCAGGCTGGAGCAGGCCATATGCAGCATGAGGAGCCTCTGCAGGGGAATCTGGTGGCACATCCCATACCAGCCTGTGCTGCACAGGTGGGTGGTATAACATCCCAACCTGTCATGAGAAGATATGTGGTTTTCTTATACAGAATAAAAGACAACTATGGTATGGGAAGGAAATTGAATTTTTCCATGGGCAGAATCTGACCAGTATACAATTGGAAGATCCATCCAGACTCTGATGTCTGATGCTGCATGAACACAGGGTGCTCAACATCTGAAGGAAAGTGAGATTTTTCTCACTATTTATATTCCTGGCATTATGCTGTCTTTCTAAAACAGCTGTTTTATTTGCTTCTGTGTCTTTCTTACTAAGAACCAGATAGAAGACCCAGACAGAAGCCTGCAACACTCCCTCCACCCCCCATACTGAACACACAGCAAGCCCCAAGGCAGCATCAGTGAACACTGTTAGTTTTTTGACTGTAACTCTTGCCATCAGAGGCTAGTTCTTCAAATTAACAATATAAAATATAAAGAAAGATGTCAAATATACATTTGGCAACAGAATGAAGAAAATAATCTGTATGGTGTATTTTATTATTTTTAAAAAATGAAATCTGTAATTGAATAAAGCAAAAGACTTACTCATGGTTGACCAACATCGTTGTTTATTGTTTTGTTTTGTTGACAGAATTTTACCTTTACAAATTGAGGGTTTTTTTTAGTTTAAGGATTTTTTTTAAATAAAAGAAGGAAAAAAATTTCGTTCTGTTTTCCTATTCAGATTGAGTAGTTCAGAAGTTACTAGAGTTGAGCAATTGCTCAAAATAGCTCCTTTTCATAGGACTACCATATGGAACTTAATTTTCTGCTGCTGTTTTACTCTTCATCAGTTCTACTACAATGTTTGAGTTTATATGAATCCAAATATTCTCTTGGTATGCCAATGTTGCTGAATAAAAGACAGCCTTGGCCCTAAGGCCAAGTGGCAGAGACAGGATAACATCCACCTGACTCCTTCGAGAATAGACAGCTACTTCCTCAGTAGATATCTTTAGCTATGAACCTCAACACTTCTTATAGGGGATTCCTGTAGCATTGACATATAATTATCACATGTTTTTGTGGCTTTTTCTTCTTTATATTTTTCTTTTTGAGTTGTCTGAAATAATTTAAGGACTATGCTTAGTCCATAAGAATGGTGTTTTATAGGATGAACCTGAAAGTTTCAAGTATGAACCTGAAAGTTTCAAGTATGTTTTAAGGGAGGGTGAGGGTGATGGTGCAGAGGGATGGTGCCAGAAAAGTGACAAAAGACTTGAAGGAAATTAACATGAAGGAATCCAAAACTGATACCATCCTTTCATACTGACCTTTTGTAGAAAGACTGTCCAAAATATACTATGTTCCAATGACAGGGGTTGACCGAGGGACCAGCTCAAGACTCTCAGAGACAGGGCTGGATGGTGTTAGCCCCTATGCCGGGTGGCAAAAACCACAATACGCACACTCTGAGGGTCCAGCGGGGAAAAGCTTTTATTCAAAGCGACAGAGGGTTTTTAAGGCTTCTGGGGGAAGGCTCAGGAAGTGAGATGTGATTGGGTAAAGGCTCGGGTGGAAGGAAGTGGCTTGGGTACTCAGCTAGCCAATAGGGGAAACAGGAGCATCAAAACCCAATAGGAACCCAGGGATTAGGGAGAGAAGGGTGAGACAACCAAGGGGGTTAGGACAGAGGTGGAGCTGGCTCAGTGGCAGGGAAACTGCGTGATTGTCACGTGGGGGGCAATAACAAAGCTTAAAGTGAAACCGTACAATAACAACTGCAAGTCCTAAGCTTAAACTGTAAGTGGCTCTAATTTGTCTAATTCCAGAGGGTTGCTGTCACAGTGATCCCGTTCCCAAAGGTGTTCTGTCCACGTTTTGTAATTAGGGCTTTCTCCTACACTCCAAACTCTGCCCATATTTTGTCTTAGAGGATGACTTACAGCTGACTCAGACAGAAAATTAAAAATGTAGATGATTGGGGGCCAGTGTTCTGTACTTCAATAGTGTAGATGTGAGTTTAAGGACTTTGGATTTATGGGATCAGGGTTTCAGGCAAGGGCTTGGTGCTTTTGCATAGCAATCATCAGAAATTAAAACCTGATATGAGGTTCTAAGATAGATATGTAATACATAATATATAATACATATATATTGCATATATATATAATACATAATACATTCCCAGATCTTCTTGTAGCGCTATACCTGATGAGAAACTTGTTTAAACATGTCTTAAAATGGCTCTTTGTGGTCCCTTTGCAAACACGTGTTTCTTCTTCCCAACACCCCCCCCACAGCAACTGTTATCTCCCATGCAGGAGTGTCCTGGGAAAGGTGTCCTGAGGCGTCCCATTGGTCCTTTGTTTAACCCTTTCCTATTGGCTGTTGACCCTTTACCTGATGGTTTCTTTTGTGTGACCCTGAACTTGTGATTGGTTCCCCTTTGACCCTCCTAAAAGCCTTATAAACCCCTTCCCAACAATAAACTCTCTCTTGCCTCCTCTCCACGCCCGGTGTGCTGTCTCTGTGCCTGCCATGGGGCCACGTGGGTGCTGGGGGGAGGGGAGGGCACCTCTCCCCTCCAGGCTCGGGGCCTGAAAAACCCTGTCTCTGGAGTCCCCCTTCCCCGTCCACCAAGACGTCGGAAATGGTTCTTCAGACGGAGAAGGAACTAGAGCTGGGCTCCCCCACGTCGTGGATGGGGAAAGGGAAACCCACATCTTCTGAAACAGCTACTCCAGAAAACTTGAGGTCCTGTGTATGCATACTTTTATTCAGTTGTGTGGAGGCCTAGTCAAGGTCACCATTATGGAAAGCTATCATAAAATTTACTTTACTGGAAAGATTTTCCAAGGGCTGTGCTTCTTTATTTTAATAAAAGCATTCTTTATGTTATATTGCAAAATATTTCAGTTGTTCAAGTCACAGATAAATAATAATTTACAATAATTCTACACTGTTGATACCCATTGTGGTAACAAAATCTAATTGTATAAATCATCTTGTACAGTTCTAGATTACAGGATTTGTACTGTTTAGCCTCTCATCTTCAATTATATATCTGTATATATTGCCATGTAAGCCTTTTTATTCTACCCCTGTACCCCAAAATATGTGTTTCAAGATTGTTAAAGCCAGGACTAGGAAAGACAAGACAAAGACCACAGAGAAAGGATGTGCCTTGATTCTGCAGCTTGAAAGTACAGGAGACCTTCGATGCTTGAATTAAGAAGGGAAAAAAAAAATGTGCTCAGTGGAATCCAATAAGCAGGGCAAGTGTAATTATCTTGGGTGGCATTTGAACATACATTTTGTAAAACATCATCCTCTTTTCTACTAAAGATGTATTTCCATACTCCAGTTAAAATTTCATACAGTGGAGGATTCAGTAGTTCTTTAAAATAAATGATTCTTTGATGTGTGACACATAAAAACTTCTGCAAGGAATTATTTGTCTCTAAAAGTCTAGATTTACATCTCTTAATTGTGACTGATGAAGCTGCCAAAGGTGTGTATGATTTAATATTAATATATCACTAATATAGTAGAGTTTGTCTTATGTTCAGGATTTCCTTTGACTAAGACCAATTGAGTACATAGAAAGTAATAGGCATAAACACAATCAGTTGCAGGGGGAGCTGGACTGTCTAAAAAAGTCTTTTTTGTTTAAAACCCAACAATTTTCATTTTTAAACAAAAGCGCAGCATTCAATAACTGTTGTTAACAACATTATTTTAACAATACTTTTTTGTTTGTTTATTTCTTTGAAAACCAATGAATTTCATCATACTTTTAGAATATAAGATTTTTGTCCCTCCTTGTGAACTAGGGTTAGGTGTGCAGGACAGATCTATCCTGCATGGATCGAGGTCACTATATATACTAATACTTCACATGAAATAAGACTTTAATCAAAATTTTTACAGAATTCTTGTCCATTAGTTAAAAGAAAAAGATATTTCTGTGAATGGGTGATACATTTCTGGTTTCCACATTCTTAAAAATAAAAACAAATTAAAATGAGTTGCCTCTACTTATTATTTTTAAATAAAACAAAAACAAAACAACAAGCAAACCAAAACAAAAATATTTTCATCCAGAATATACTTCAGAGAATGAAGTAAATATACTGATCATAAAGACTGAAATATATATGAAAACATTTTAATGATAGAAATGTTGATTGATGTGAACAAAAAAAATTCCATTTATGAAGTTGCAGAAGATTTGCACTGTAAAAGACGTTTTCTTGTAAAGAGAACAGTGATGATATTTAACTGAGCTTAGAACCCATTACTAATCTTAACCAAATCATAAGGGAAATTGAGGAGCACGTTGTCATTTGCAAAAATCTTCAGTTCAGAAGATGCTGGATTCTATGAATTGGTAAGGCCTTTACAGATAGCACATATTTCTGTAGAAGACTGAATTGCGGGAAGAATTCTATTCTTCATGCTATGAAAATGATCATTTTGTTGAAGAGAAATATGCATATTTGCATGATCTTTATATTAATTAAATTGCTGTTCCTTGAAATTAAGCACAACCTTGAAAATGGGCAAACAGCTAATTTTTTCAGTGAGAAGGAGAAAAGAAGGAGAAAAAGGGGCACTTCTATAGCTATAATGTGTATTATTGTGTGTCAGCCTCATATATACTAACAAAACTCAGAATTAGTCCAGGAAAGACTTTTTCAAAACTTGTTTTGCTATCAAGAAAGATGCAGTTTTCCATAAATGTACTGGTAAAATACTTTAGAGAAACCAGGCTTGCTACAGGACCATGCCATGAATGTGTTCTATTTTAATGTTACGTCCAGATCTTCAGTTACCATAAATGTCTTCCACTAAAGTTAGAAGAGTTTAGGTTTCCATATTAACTGAAGACTTAGCATGTCTCTCACCACCACCATTCAGATAAAAAGAGTTATAAGTTTTCATCACTATCTTATAATAATGTTAGGTAATGCTTATACTGATCAGTCAAGGAAAATCAAATTATATTACACATTAGCTGAGGATTGCTGCAACTCGCCAATCAGGACATCTGATAGAAGGAATAATTTTGTTGTACTCAAACAGTTGTTAAAAGATGGGGACATGAGAATCCATACAGTGAAGGTGAATATCCCTTTTGACTCACCACAACACTTCAAAGCACAAATAAGAGTCAAAAACTATGTCATCAGTCATGTAAAGGTCAACTTCGTTATCAAGAGCTGCAGGGTATACTAACTCGATGTGTACTGTGAATAGGCAAGAAGGCAAAGGGAGCTTTCCCAAATGGACTCTAGGTTCTTGTGGAGCTTTTGAAGCTGTGATGGTTTTGCTTGTTGTTATGTTACTCACTGAAGGTATTAGGGCAAGACCTTTTACTCAGTAGTTTTCTTCCCTATGATTTCCTACCCCAGCAGACTTTATAAATTCCTAAATGTTATTCTGAAATAATTATTTCCATTTAGCCAAGGTATTTCACTATGTCTACCACATCACATTCCCTCCTGCTTATCATAGTCTTCAAATTGTTCTGGATTTATTTCCACGTTAAGTCAAATGCATCGGTCACCATCTCATATCTTCATTTGAAAAATTAGCTGGCCAGATGGCTTAGAGGCTCTCCAACATTAAAAAGGAGTTCCTCCCACTGATTACAGAAGCATCTTCTTAATTTGCCGTGGGCAGCAAAAAAAACTTTAAGGAATCTCTGCACATAGGGTGAAGTATAAATTATCCAGTCAAGAATTGCAGGAGAGCATAGTCAATTAGAAACGTAGAATCACAGAATCAATTGGGTTGGAAAAGACCTCCGAGATCATCAAGTCAAACCCTTGATCCAACACCACAGTGGTTATTAGACATTGCCACTAAGTGCCACATCCAGTCTCATCTTAAAAACCTGAATCCACCACCTCCCTGGGCAGCCCATTCCAGTATCTGAGAAACAATGGTAATGGTGGTAGGACTTCTGTGACAGCATATTTAAGAGGGGAAAAAAGCTGGCAGAGAGAAGTGAGAATATGTGAGACAAACAGTTATTCAGAGACCAATGTCAATGAAGAAAGAGGGTCAGGAGGAGCTCCAGGTGTCAACGCAGAGATTTCCCTACAGACTATTGTGAAGACCATGGTAAGGCAGACTGTCCCCCTCCAGCCCATAGAGCAGCAGGGTGAAGTAGATGTTTACACTGGATACCATGGAGGACTCCATACCAAAGCAAGTGGATATGTCTGAATGAGGCTGTAACCCTATGGAGAACTTGTGATGGAGCAGGCTCCTGGCAGGACATGTGAGTCCATGTGGGAACCTCTGTTGATCAATCTGTTCCTGGAGGACTGCATTTCATGGAAAAGACCCACATTGGAGCAGTTTGTGAAGAATTGCAGTCTACGGGAAGGACCCACATTGGAGAAATTCATGGAGGACTGTCTCCTGTGGGAGGGACCCCACTCTGGAGCATGGGAAAAGAGTGATGAGGTAGAGCAGCAGAGGCAACTTGTGATGAGCTGACCACAGTCCTCATTGCCCATCCCCTTGTGCTGCTCAGGGAGAGTGGGCAGAGAAAAAGAGATTTAAGTTGAGTCCAGGAAGAAGGGAGAGGTGGGGGACAAGTATTTTAAGATTTGGTTTTTTTCTCTTTATCTTACTTTGATTTGATTGGTAAAAAATTAAATTAATTTTGACAAATTTAGTCTGTTTTACCCATGATAATAATTGGTGAATGATCTTCCTGTCCTTATGTCAACCCATGAGCCTTTTGTTGAAATTTTTCTTCCCCTGTCCTATTGAGGAGGAGTGATAGAGTGGCCAAGTGGGCACCTGGCATCCAGACAAGTCAACCCACCACAACAACCCTATTACTAGGTCAAGTCTGTCACTAGAGAGCTGCCAGTCTAGGGCCAGTGGAAAAGGCAGATGTTAAAAAAAGAACAATAAACCAAAATAACCTAAGATTGAAGATGTGAATACCCTGACTGGTATGCAAATAAATTCTATGTTAAAAAGTAAGGAACAAAAAAAAGTACACGCAGTTGGAGACCGAATGCTTAATTCAACATACTAGTTTTAGACTTATATAATGTCTTTTATATGAGCAGTATCATGCTGACGTGACAGTATAATAATGAAGGTTAAACCTCAAGCATGAAATTTCACTGTGACAAAGATGTCATAGAAATTCTATCAAAATACTTGCAAGAAGCTCTATTTTCAAAAGTACCCATCAGTAAGGAGCCAAATCCTATTTGCTTTCAAAGAATTTCAGATTGTTTGGAAAGTGATGCTTAGTTTTAAGCCACTTGGATGTTTTGAAACTTGTTTGATCTATAATACCTTGGAAGTAATGCTTGGTGTTTTCAGATTGTTTTCTTCAATGACTAAAGTATGTTTTTCTATGGACTGAGCTCATCTGTGCAGTTAAATATTACCTAGTTTGAGGAAAAAAGTTAAAACAATCTGACAACAAATTTAAATTAATCTGAAAAGGATTGAAAGTTGACCTGTCATATAAATCTGTTTGATTGGAAGTTGAATTAGTTTCTATCTTCTATATTTACATTTTTTAGAAAATCTACTTAAGTTACAATGAAAGAGTAGATAATCACTGATTTCTAAAAAGCTATTAATTAGTTTTGTCTGTCAAGAAGCAATATTTATACATTATCTTCCTACATAAAGACATAAATGTCCATTTGTCTATCCATCTTTCTATCCATTCTGTTGTCTGTGTCCCTCATTCTCACAGTTCTCAGCTATCCATGCTAACTCTGAACAGTTCTGATGGCTGAAATTTCACAAGATAATCACCGGAGACCTCAGGAATCATTCAAAAAGCGTGATTCAAGCAAGACAAATTTTGACTAGAGCCTAAGGAAAACCTCCATTCTTTGATGTACATGGGGGGGGAACATAGTCACCAAAGATGAGGAAAAGGCTGAGGTATTTAACACCTTCTTTGCCTCAGTTTTCAACAGTAAGACAGGTTATCCTCAGGACAGCTGGCTTCCAGAACTGGTAGACAGAGGCAGGAAGCTGAATAGATCCCCTGTAATCCGGGATGAAACAGTTGGAGACCTGCTGAGCCACTTGGATCCTCACAAGTCTATGGGACCAGATGGGATCCACCCAAGGGTGATGAGGGAGCTGGCAGAAGAGCTCGCCAAGCCACTCTCCATCATCTACCAACAGTCCTGGCTCACTGGGGAGGTCCCAGATGATTGGAAGTTAGCAAATGTCACGCCCATCCACAAAAAGGACTGCAAGGAGGACACGGGAAACTACAGACCTGTCAGCCTGACCTCAGAACCTGGCAAGGCTATGGAGCAGATCATCCTAAATGTAGTCACACAGCTACAGGATGGACAAGGGATTAGACCCAGCTAGCATGGCTTTAGGAAGGACAGCTTCTGTCTGACCAACCTGATCTCCTTTTATGATCAGGTGACCCACCTGGTGGATGAGGGGAAGGCTGTGGATGTGGTCTATCTGGACTTCAGTAAGGCCTTTGACACCATCTCCCACAGCATTCTCCTGAAAAACTGGCAGCCCACAGCTTGGGCAGGGGCACTCTGTGCTGGGTTAGGAACTGGCTGGAGGACCAAGTCCAGAGAGTGGTGGTGAACGGAGCTGCATCCAGTTGGCGGCCGGTCACTAGTGGTGTCCCCCAGGGATCAGTGTTGGGTCCAGTTCTGTTTAGTATCTTTATTGATGATTTAGATGAGGGGATCATCAAGCATATTTGCAGATGACACCAAACTGGGGGCGAGTGTTGATCTGCTGGAAGGCAGGAGGGCTCTTCAGAGGGACCAGGACAAACTGGAGAGATGGTCTGATTGCACTGGGATGAGGTTCAACAAGGCCAAGGGGCCAGGCTGTCCACTTTGGCCACAACAACCCCATGCAGTGCTACAGGCTGGGGACAGAGTGGCTGGAGAGCAGCCAGGCAGAGAGGGACCTGGGAGTTTGGATTGACAGGAAGCTGAACAGGAGTCAGCAGTGTGCCCAGGTGGCCAAGAAGGCCAATGGCATCCTGGCCTGGATCAGGAACAGTGTGGCCAACAGGACAAAAGAAGTGATTCTTCCCCTGTACTCGATGCTGGTGAGGCCACACCTGGAGTACTGTGTCCAGTTCTGGGCCCCTCAGTTCAGGAAGGATATTGAGGTGCTGGAGCAGGTCCAGAGAAGAGCAACAAGGCTGGTGAAGGGACTGGAGCACAAGTCCTTGAGGAGAGGCTGAGGGAGCTGGGGTTGTTTAGCCTGGAGGAGACTCAGGGGAGATGTCAGATCACTCTCTCCAACTACCTGAAAGGAGCTTGCAGCCAGGTGGGGGTTGGTCTCTTCTCCCGGGCAATCAGCAGTAGGACAAGAGGGCATGGTCTTAAGCTCTGCCAGGGGAGGTTTAGGCTAGATGTTAGAAAGAAATTTTTTACACAGAGAGTAATTAGACACTGGAATGGGCTGCCCAGGAGGTGGATTCACCATCCCTGGAGGTTTTTAAGATGAGACCGGATGTGGCACCATGGCGGTGTTGGATCAAGGGTTTGACTTGATGATCTCTGAGGTATTTTCCAACCCGATTGATTCTATGATTCTATGATTCTAATGCTGTTAACTTTAGTCACCAAGTTCAAGAAAATTTAATCCTAGAATTTCTAGAAAGATAAATCTGTTGTTTTTATATCATAAACATATTGTGTGCCATTGTTTCACATTTTAAATAAATCTAAATATATTTCTAGACTTATAATTACAGAATTGAAAACTCTTCAAAATGTACTGCCATTATATAGTGTGAAAGGTATAATAATTTTGAAGCCTTTGAAGATAAACATTCCTTAGCTGGATTTCAGTTTTGGTAACTAAGACTGCCTACAACAGACTTTCATTTCAGTTTGATATGTGTTTGATATGTGGTAAATATATTTACCATGTTGATGGGTACACTGATAAAATCTTTATATTAAATGCATAGGCGAAAAGATAGATGAAATAGACAGGATTACTGGAATCTGTTGTGATGAAGACAATTCCAGCTACAATAACCAAAATTATGTTTTACAAGTTTTCGGGTTTGCTTTCCTTGTTGTTTTTTTTTTTAGTTATAACAGTGAAACAATGATCCAGGATCTTTGCTTCTGAAAAAGTTCATCCTTTTCTATCAAGTATTACACAAATGCAGACAAAGGTCACAATCCATCCTTATACCTCTTACCTCATAAGTATCATCACTTGCACCACTATAAGAACTAACATGCAGAGTGATAAAAATAAAAGATCTTGTGTTTATTACATAAGGGCTAATTACTTCAGATATTTGAACTGAATTCTCTAAATGTTCCTCATAAGCTCAGTTACTTTAGTGCTGCTAGTGTAAACAGACATTCTGAAAAAACTGAGTGGAACATCAGCATTAATTTTATTTAGAAAAATTAACATCACTGAAGAGTTTTGATTATCAAATTTCTAGTGTAAGAACTAAAAATCTGGAAATCTAAATTAAATAGGAGAGATAATGATTCATTATTATTAGAAATGATTATTAATAAGATGCAAATGAGAATAATTTATACTATCACACATTTATGCAACACGCTTGTTAGGGAATCTGAGTAAATTAAATTGCAAGCTGTTAGAAAAGACTTGAATGAATAGGTTACACCAATTTGGTCCTACCCTAAATTAAAATTTCTCTTCTACCTTGATGTGCAAATTGCATCAACTTCTTCACCTAGGTAGAGATCTAAGACAATATGTGAGTATCTGAGTTTCTGACGCACTTCCTAAAACCTCACTGCTGGTCTCTAAAAGTATTAAGAAATTATAAATGCTAGGAGAGAGTTTGTAAAAGGCACAGTAAGGTCAATAGAGAACAAGTACTCTCTGAATATCAGCAAACAAGACACATGTGAAAATTTTGTGCTTGTTTTCACCATTGTCTTATCAGAAAAAAATATTAAGGTAGCTGACATCAGAGAAAGGAGGGAACCCCAGTGCCAGTGGAATTCTTGCCATTGATAGTTACCATTAAACTAATTTGTCAAGAAGGAGAGACATGATGAACTGACATAATTAACACTTGTTTTTAATTAGTATCACTATTGCTATTAAGAAAAATGAAGGCATAGAGACAGTACAGGAAGAGATGAGCTATCCCACTGTAATTACCACAACTCCCAGTGGGATCCTTCTCGTCTGGTTAACACCACAGCAGGACAGCTGTCCTACCATGCATCTGCTAGAGTCATGGGGTTAAAGCAAAGGTGTTGATTGATAGGCAGAAAAGTGTCTTTAATGCTAAAATATCTGAAATTTACACCCATACTGTACAATTTATATGCATCCTAACTGAAGAGGTAGATTTGGGGTAAAGGACCAAAGGAGAGGAAGAAAGACGGCAAGTTCAATTTATACAATATAATTACCAAAGAATTTTCTGGAGATGAGTTTTATTCCACTTAAAAAGCAGAAGAACTTGTACTCATCAATAGAATTACAAAGTCTATTTTATTTTTTTTTCACTACAGTAGTTTGTTGGCTTTGATTGGGCTAGTGTTAATTTTCTTTATAGTACCTTGCATCGTTCTATGTTTCAGATTTGTGATGAAGACAGTTTTAATAACTTACCAATGTTTTAGCTGTTGCTGAGCACTTTTTACACAGTGTCAAAACCTTTTCTTCTCCTCACACTGCCCTGCCAGCAAGTAGGGTGTAGGTGCACAAGAATTTGGTAGGGAATGTAGTTAGGATAGTTGAACCCAACTCACCCAAGGGATATTACATATCATATGGTGTCATGCTCAGTGATAAAAAGTGTGGGGAAAAATTTGATGAGGTTTTTCTCAGTTTTGTGGGATTTTTTTTTGTTTTACTTTGTTTGTTTGTGGTTTTTTAGTATCATATTTTTACTGGGTACCCTGTTATCCTCTTTGGTACCCTATTAAATTGTCTTTATCTCAACCTATGAGTTTTCTCAGTTTTGTCCTTCCAGTTCTCTTCCCCATCCCATTGCAGGGGATTGAGTGAGCAGCAGTGAAGTGCTTAAGCTGACTGTTGGGGTTAGAACAGAAAAAATGGCTTTCTATTTCTGTTTTTAAATATGAGGGATTGGATGAACATTGGACAATAACAACTTTATTAGTCACTTGTGTAGAAAGCTTAGGACAACATTGTCTTTTCACTGAGTTAAGTGAGGGGTTGATGGTTTATTTAGTGCTCAGTGGTTGAGATTTCCAAGGATACTCAATCTCTTTCATGGTTTCTTCAGTAAAGGGTAGTTCATTTTACTTTTACTTTTTTTTTAAATTTACTTTTCTCTTACTCTTACACTACTCTACTCTAACCTATTTTTGAGAAAGTGTTTCCTTTATTTCATCCCACTGGACTCAAAATAATTTCTTTTCTATTTTCTTTGCATCCCATTTAACAAAGGAGAATCAAACCATTGTCTCTCTTGGATATTTCCTGCAACATATGCTCTGCTTGTCAATCATTAAGCTCCACAACAAGCAAGTTTATTGCTCTTAGTGAAGCCATATTGGCTGTCACTCATTGAACAGATCAGCTCCAGTGCAAGTGTGTTCCACAGAAGAACAGGATGTTGTGGTGTACAGTGTCTGGTGTTCCAGAGCTGGGGAAACACCAAGAGAGTGTTGAGACCCACCAGGAACTGTCAGCTCCCACCAGAGTGGCTGACAAAGTGTGGTCCAGGAGTAACAGCAGCCAATTCCACAAGATGCAGCCCTAGGAGTGCCAGTGACTGTGGAGCAAACAGGCCAGGGTGTGATGTTGCCAATTGCACAGTAGTTCCCACAGAGAGGGCTCCTCTTCAAAGGATAGACATTCCACTGGCCAAGTGAAGACACTTGAAGTCCACAAAACCCAACAAGACAGCACCACTCTATGACGACCTGCACTGGTCAAGGGCACTCATCTTAACTGACCCTCAAGGCAAGATGATGGGTGCTCATACGAGAACCAAATCTCCAGCTCCAGCTATGGAGTCAGCATCAACTACCCCACTGGTGGCCAGTGACTAAACCCAGAGGGAGTTGCTGAAGAGAGAGGCTGCAGCGTAGAGCTCAGACTGCAGGAAGTACCTGAACCTTTCCCCTGGAGCAGGGACAGGCAGTAGCACTGCCCACAATAGATGCAAAGGTGTGCCCAAGTGGAGGACCTCCTGCAGTAGGTAGCTGTGCTGTGGGAGGTGATGAGAGAGTTGGGTAACATTAAGGAGGCTGAGAAGGAGTTGGATAGCTGGTTCCAAGTGCAGTCTCAGTGGACCCACAACCCATTGCCAAAAACTCCCACACAGGCACACGGAAGGGAGGTGGGCAATAATGCAGAAGAATAGAAGCTTGCAATGGCAAGAAGCTGCAGGAGGAAGAGACTTCCCCCAAAAGCCTGAGGGGCCCTTGCAGAACTGCTTCACTATTCTGTAGACTGAAGAGGAAAGATCCATCACATCAGGAGAGACGCTGGAGCTGAGTAAGGCAGTCCAATCTGCTCTCCGTGTAACAGCCACTGCAACCAAATAAAGGTGAAAGTAGTAGGTGAAGCTCTTCTGGGAGGTACAGAGGCACCCAGTTTCTGACCTAAGGCACTCTCTAGAGAAGTGTGCTGTTTACAGGGATCTTATATTGGGGATATCACTGAGAAACTACCAAGCATCATATAGTTCGCTGATTATTATTCTCTGCTGTTGTTTCACTAGTACATCAGTGATACAACCAGGGTAGTCTGAGGAGCATCAAGAAGGATTGCAGAACCCTGAGAGTGGTGGTAAGGGTCTCTGGAGTGCAGGTAGTTTTTCATCAATCCTTCTGGTCAAAAGAAAGGGGTTTGAAAGAAAGGGACAGTTGAATCTGGCAAATAAACTGATGGAAATGGGAAACATGGTACCTGGGACATAAAGAAGACTGAGTTACTCAACAGATTTTTTGCCTAATTCTTCACTGGCAAGTGCTCCAGACAAGCCATCTGAGTTGCAGAAGGCAAAGGCAGGGACTAGTAGAATGAAAAACTGCCTGCTGTAGAATCCTAGAATCCTAGAATCCTGGAATCAACCAACTGGGTTGGAAAAGACCTCCAAGATCATCGAGTCCAACCCTTGATCCAGGGTTGAAGATCAGGTTCAAGATCAGGTTCTGATTTAAGAAACCTGAAGGTGTACATGTACATGGGACCTGATGAGATGTATCCACAGGTCCTGTCAGAGGAAGCTGTTAAACCACTATCATGTCTGGGAAGCTGTGACAGTCCACTGAAGTTCCCACTTACTGAAAAAGAGGAAACATAACCAGTCTAGTGCTATTTACCAATTTTGTTGGTGACATGAACAGTGGTATTAAAGGCACCCTCAGCAAGTGTGCTGATGGCACAAAGCTGTGAGGTGTAGTTGACATGCCAGAGGGAAGGGATGCCAGAGGGACCTTGGCAGGCTTGAAAGGTGGGGCTATGCGAACCTCATGAAGTTCAGTAGGGCCTAGTGCAAGGTCCTGCACCTGGGTCAAGGCAATTCCAATCACAAATACAGGTTGGACAGAAAATGAATTCAGAGCAGCCCTGAGGATATGGACTTGGGTGTGTTGGTGGGCAAAAAGCTGAATATGAGCCAGCAGTGTGTACTTGCAGCCCAGAAAGCCAGCCATACCCTGTGCTGCATCCAAAGAAGCATGGGCAGCAGATTGAGGGAGGTGATTCTGTCCTTCTACTCCACCCTTATGAGATCCTACCTGGAGTACTGCGTCCAGTCTGCAGTCCTCAGCACAGGAAAGAAATGGACCTGTTGGACCAAGTCCAGAGTAGGGTTGAGAAGATGATCAGAGGGCTGGAGCACCTTGTCTATAAAGACAGGCTGAGAGAGATGGGGTTGTTCATCCTGGAGAAGAGAAGGCTCTGGGGTCACCTAATAGCAACCTTCCAGTATCTGAAGGGGGCCTACAGGGAAGCTAGAAAGGGACTTTTTGCAAGGGCATGTAGTGGTAGCACAAGGCAGAATGGTATTAAACTGAAAGAGAGTAGGTTTAGGTTAGATATTAGGAAGAAATTCTTCGCTGTAAGGATGTTGAGAGAGTGGCACAGGTTACCCAGAGAAGCTGTGGGTGCCCCACCCCTGAGAATTTTGAAGCCCAGGTTGGATGGCGCTTTGAGCAATCTGGTCTAGTGGAAGCTGTCCTTACCCAGGATTGGGGAGGATTGGAACTAGATAATGGTCAAAGGTGCCTTCCAAACCAAACTATTGTATGTTTATATAGTCTCCAAAACAAAGTCTTAGTATAACTACAATGGACCTTCTGTCTTGAGTGCTAATCAATTCCTTGCATGACCCGATGTCATTACAATTTTATTTATGTGATTTCAAAATATCTCTGATAGCTTTGTTATTTCAGAATTCTTCAACAGGCCACTGGTTCCTCTATAAAGAAATAATTATCTAAAAAAACGTAAACAAGTAGCTATATTTGTTGTTTTGTCAATAAAATTTAATATACTTGATTTAATTTTGAAATTGCAATTAACTTTTTATAATTGGTACATATTGTAACTTTCAGTCTAACATAATATGATAGAACATTATTTCTTTAGGGTTTTAATTAAAATGTGCGGCTGCAACCTCAAGGAGACTCTTTACCAAATATCTCTCTTCTAGGACAGAGTTTGATAGAACTGAGCTATCAAAATATTTGATACATTTTCAACATTGCAGTTTTGGTAGTTATATCAAAGGAATTGTGTTCTTACTTGGGCTGGACTGACGGATTTTTTTTTTTAAAGGGAAAAGTGATCCTTTGTTTGACAAGATTGAATGCCTAGGATCTTTCCCTAAGCAAAAAAACTGAAAAAAAAATCATGCTGAATAACCTATTAAACTCTGCTAGATTGCTACAGAAAGTAATCTGTGGATTATTCTGTTAAGAATGCTTACCAAATGGAAGTAGCAGGCTGAGGTACATACAGTATGTTTCTATTCAGAAAAGGGAGTAATCATGTATTCCATTTTCCTTCAATTTTTTTTAAATGGATTTTTACAGAATGGCTGTCACCACAATATCTTAACAATGGAAAATCAAGCTGATTTCTTGCTGCAGCCCAGTGAGCCTCTACTCTGCATAGTACTGAGCCCTGTCTTGATGAGGAAACAAACATCCTCTGTGAAATTCATACAGGGAACTAAGAAAATATATGAATAGTTATCCTGTCTCTAAGTGTGTTTCTAGCCTGTGACTGAAGTGTCTTCCTAATTCCAGAAATCTGCTCATGGGACTATTTTTTCCCTGAAAGTATAAATAGCGTTTCAATGGTGGAAACAGGTGCCACATCTGAGGGACAACTGAAGATGGTAGCTGTTTCTGTGGAAACTTAAGAATTTAACTGATTTTTTATAAAGAAGAAGAGAAATATGTAGACAAACTTGGTTTTCTGAGAGGCAATGGGAAATTCTTTGTGGGATCTGGAAAAGACAAATATTCTTATATTTCTATGGATACTAGACAATAATACAGAAGTTGAAATGCATGTGGCAGTATCTGTCTATCAGATTCCAGTCTAAAATTGACTAACAAGAGCTAAAGACCCTGCCTCCCTGTGCAGTCTATGGAGACAAGTAATGTATGTTTACACAGATATGTTTGGTAAGGTAACCTTCCCCAAAAGCATGAGTTCTGGGCTTGATCCTGTGGGGTTTTATCATATTTTTTTTAGCTATCTAAGAGTTTTTATTTCAAATGAAAGAGAAATATTTCATGCTAAAATAATTACAAACTTCTAGAAACTGGATATATACCCTGGAAACAGTAAACGTGCTTTCAGGATCAGAAATTAGCAACTGATTTTTTTTCACTTCACCAAAATACACCACCTACATTATAAATATTCTTACCACACATGTGCAGCAGGTGAAAACAAACTGATTGTGGAGTATGGCACTTCTGGTTTTTTAATTCATCCAGCCAATGCTGCTCATCTTGCATATTTATTGGAAAATTATGCAGGTTTCTACTGACGGATTAGCTACAGACATATTTAGGGAGAAAATGTACCTCCAGTTACCCTTCTGCAGTCTCCTGAATTTGGTAGTTTAGCTTTATTGATGAAATAGTGAACAGAATATGGTCCAGTCTCGTTATGTTTGGTGTGAGGCAAAATTGCAAAATATTTACAGTTAAAAACTAAAGCTTTATTCAAATTCAGCTTCTGTTTCAACTGTTTGTGTCAGAAATCTTTAGCTGATAAGCTAAAGCAGAGAGGCAAAATTCTCACTTCATTGAAGAACATGGCAAACAGCACATTGAAAAAAACTGTGCAGAGGTTACATCTAAACATTCAACTACGCTGCTGAACTAACAGTCTTACTTTATTAAAAGAAGTAAGAAACAAGTTTTGTAAGCCAGTTATCCCATAAGAAGGTTTCCAATATCGATTTTTATAGGTCAGAGAACAAATTGGAATGTTTGGACCCCTAAAATTGTTTGTCATATGAAAGGTCAGTACATCTTAAATGATTGGTTAAATGCTTTATTTTATTTTTCAAAACAATTTCATTAAGCCTTTGAAGTCCTTTTATTTCTGCATATTCTACTTGGGACTGCACTCATCAAGCTAAAATAACCAGATTAAAAATAAAATAGAAAAAAAAAAGAAAGAAAGAGGATTAAGAAGGGTCTGAGACCATTTTCTATGCCCCTTAAGGGCTTTGTGGGAGAATGGTATACTTTGCCTATCTTTCTGCATTTTCAAATCAGTGATGATGGAATGAACTGTAGATTGATGATCATGTCTTTGAGCAGAACACTTTATATTTAATTCTTTCATCAGTTTGTTCTAGCTAATTATGTGTGAGGAGTTTTAGTTTTTGCTTTCAAAGACTTGTCAATGTGTGGGATGACAGCACTGAGGAATAGAAAAGTTATTTTTAATTGCTCCCAGCACTGAACACTCCTTTGGGCATAGCTGGAATCCATGATAATCTGATTCTCATTGCCCATGATTATACACTCACGGGGAACTGAAAGATCCCAGTCAACCCTACAGGCTGGTTTTCATATTTGCACAAGCTTTGAAAATGATAGTTCTGTTTTAAAAACAAAAGTAATAATAAATTGCTGGCAGTTTCAGTGCTTTCATCGTCTGTGATGTTACACATGATGATTGGTAGGTAGCCAAGTAGTGAAGTCCTTTCTGGTATATTCTCTGCTGTGAATTTCTATACTTGTCCTAATTTGCTGGGTTTGCAAATTTTCTACCTCTGGGAATAGACAGTAAAGGTAGAGAGTAACTGAATCACACTGCTAACAAAGGCCAATATTGACCTTCTGTTTTCTGGTTATACACTTTAATACAGGTGTCTCAGGTTTAGAAGAAAGTATGAAGTATAAAAATACTACTATTACTACTACTACTACTATTACTATTAAGAATAACAATATCTATTATTATTATTTTTATTGTTGTTGTTGTTATTGTTATTACATGCAGTTTAAGGTTGTTTTGTACCAGTGCTGCATGTTCATTTATCATATGCTGTTAAAAAAATTGGTAACTAAACCCATTATGAACTTCAATGCATCAGATTAGCAACAGAGTTCTCCCACTGTGATGAATTCAAGAGAAGGTTAATGCTGTCATACAGTTAAACTGTGTGGAGAAAGACTCCACTTAATACAGTTATATTTTACTTCAAAATTATCAGAAGATAAGTGTCCATCCATTCATCTTCAAAGACATTTCTGCTATATAAACATCCATTCTCTGTCTAAAGAGTATTTAACTCTACTGTGAAAAAGTAAATGGATAAAACAAGTGAGACAGAAATATTTGAAAGGACCTAGAGTCTGGTAGGTAAGACAGTGTCCTGAAAGACAGTAAATGCAGATTTCAGCACTGAACACAAAAGGTTTGTTCTTACCACCAAGCTTTGGGATAAAAAAGTCTAAGGCCACAGCACCACTGTCTACATTTCAACTTGTTTAGAGTCCTACTGGTAGCTTCAAAGGGAGTGGAGAAATTAGTGATCAGACAATTTCCCATGAGGATAGCTTTCAGAAATTTGTTTATGAAAAACACAGAAAGTCTGAATTATCTAGGCAGCAAGAGAGACCAAGGAACGGCTTTAGATGGATTACAGATACTGAAAAGACATCATTAATGGTTTAAAATCATGTACGGAAAAGAGGAAGAAAGAATCAGATCATAAGGATATCTCGTATAACTCCTGTTCAGTATCTTTCTCTAAGTCAGCATATGTGATAAAAGCTTTTCAGCTGTTGATGGGAACTTCTGAGTCTATCTCATTGTAACCTGGAACATCCCGTCGATGATATCCACCTGCAAACCTTTTCTGTTATGTTGCAAACTGTTAGCTGTGTGTTGAACAGAATGAGATATTCTTATCTAAATCTATACCATTGTGTCTTCCTGAATATTACCAAAACTAAAGAAATTTTGATTCTTCCCTACACAACAATTTGTTGAAAATATAATTTTTTTAATTCATTATACAGACTATTTTGTGTAAGTATAATATTTGCAGCAAGAAAATTTCAGGGAAGGAACGAAACTAAAAGTGGCAGCTGAGAAATAAATTATCAAATATCAAAAAGCTCTTTAAAAGAGAGATTTTTCCTCTTGAATCTGAGGCTAAAAAGGCTCCTTGAATCCCTCTTGTATTCTTAGTAAAGGGCAGTTTGGAGAGCTGAGATGCAAAACAAATTGAAATGTTCTTTGACCAAGAACTGGTATTAAAGGTTGCTTAAGCTTGTTTTCAATTGCTCCCCTAGGACTTTGTTTTTTGTTTCCAACATCTTAGTCTGTATTTGTACCATTTTAATTACAAAGCAAACATTGTTCTTGTAGTACATGTAACTCAGGGGGCAAAACTGAAAATACGTCTCTGTATTAGTGGTGTCTCAGGGCACCCTCTTGGGTGGGTGATGGTTATTTTAAGTCACCTAGGTAAGCTTGATTATTGGACAAACAAAGGAAATTGATATTTTGATATAATATATTGATATTATATATAATTGATATTTGTTTCAGGCATAATAACATCATCATACATTGTTTTTTTTTGTGGTTAGAAAAAGGTAGTAAAGATATAGGTTTGGTAAATTTCTCAGCTCACATTTATGTTTCTTGATAGGCAGAAATAAACACAAATTTACATTAATAGGAATATACATACATTTGTGTTTCTTTATTCTGACTTACACCCTATGTTGAAAAAGCAAATTAGCCACATAGGGAAAACTATTAGCTGAAGTCAGTGAAGTAGATAGTTGGATAGTTGGATAGTAGATAGTAGATAGATATAGATAGTTGGAATGCGCCTCAGCATGTTCAAAATTTGGCAGAAAAAGTAACTGTGTGAACTGAAAGTGGTTTCGTATGCTGCTATGCTTACCTCTTCACATATTTACATTTTGGACAATTGAATTATTTGCCTGGAAAAGACCACTCTCAAAACATGTACAACAGGTGCTTCTTCAACTTAGTTTACCTTAGTTGGTTTTTTTTGCTGCTTCAAGAGTCAGCAACACATGATATTTTACAATTATCTTGTATTGTCACAATGGGTCCTAAGTGAATCTTATTTGTCCAGGATGCCAGTGACTGCTGATGTGTGTGGTTTTGGAGCTCAGAAAAAGGTCTGGGACAGACCTGAGTGTCTGATTCAGATCTCATGCTGAAAAACACACCGACTGGGCAGGCAAAGCTAGAGGTTTGTAGGTCGGTGTTTCCTCCCAGTTAAGAAAGTGGAAAAGACCGGGTTCAGTGGAAGAGATCAGACAGCTATTGGTTCAAGTGCAGACAGACCATTTATATATAGTTATGAAGTTAGCACACAGATGCAATTAAACTAGCTATAACATATTTTACTAACAAAATGGGGTTTACAGATACTTACTTGAGATGATAGTTGCAAAATGATTGCTAATATGCAATTTACATAATTCCAAAAAACATGTTTAGTTTCTTTGAATTTGACTTTCTGGTTTGTTTCTGTTTTACCCTGATGGTGAGGAGGTGCTCCAAATTTGAATCCTGTTATACTCACTGGCTAAACATTTTTATGCAGCATGACTCAGTATGTAGGTATGCACACATGATGACGTTTTACATGTTCATCCTGTTTCTACACTCCCTTCGCTAAACATAATAAACAAAACAACAAAGACAAATGACAACTGAAGCAGTATAAACAAATTAATTATCTGAAGTCACTTTTTACTTTTAAAAACGTAAAAATGAAATAAGATGTCTTTTCTTATAGATTCTTGAGAGATCATCTAATACAGAGATTTATTAAAGAAGGTATTTAACCATGTGCTTTCCCTATATGTGTGTTTCTCTTTACTGACCTCAGAGATACAGCCATGTATTTGAAATTCAAATAGATGGAGATAGATATGCTCTTTAATGGACATCTTTGTCTAAATTAAGGTTTGTTATTCTTTATTTCTCAAAATAGTGCCTGTTGAGTGCCTGTTTAAGGGTATCCAAAGGTGTGTGTAATGAAGTTTATGATTGTTTTTAAATGAACACTTGAATTATGACTATTCAATTATTTCCTATAGTAGGAAAGAAACTATTTATAAGTTTATACTCTCCTACATAATCTTCCCCATTAACCTAAAGGTTTTACCAGCGATATAGGAGGTATAGAGGGCAATAGAGAGTCAGCTGGTGGTCTAAGTATTGTTGGACTTTTTTTTTCTCTAGAAAAAAAGACAAAACTGGTCACTTCACATTCTTCGTGGTGGTGTTTCCAATTTTCCAATGCATCCAGAATTCCACAAGGAATTACATTGAAGAGACCTCATTTTAACATAATGTTTACAAGCCAGTTCTGATCTCCCCTTCTGCAGTTTTCAAATTATTTATTAAATAGCTTTAAAGCAATTTTTTACACAATGAAGCTGTTGATAACCAATCAGACTATTTACACAGTATTAAACATTTAATAAAAAGCAATCTTACCTAAAAGCTATCAACAGTGTTCCTGGCTCTTTTCCATACTATTTTTGTGCTGAAAAGAATCTGTTCATGTAATCGAAGTGGTAGTAGACAAATTTCATGTGCTCCTGAAAATGTTATGTCAGATGTTTTATCAAAATTTCAGTTTAGGTTTCATCATCATTCTGAAGTTTATCTTAAGTTTTGCGTAGTCAGATGTTTAGAGATTATACTCAAATATGCAACTAAAGGAGAAGTTTTTGTCAATTACTTGTATTTCAAGGTCTTTGCTTGTACAACTGTTATCAATTACAAGAGAATGGAGTCCATCAGAAGAGTGTCATAACAAATTAAAGGAACACTTGTGTTTGAGAACCAAAGCCAGTTCTGAGAGGGTCATTATTTTGGTAGCATGTCTGTTCATGATTACTTATGGTCTGTTGATGCTGAAAATGTGTCCTAGTTAGAGCAACTGGGACCAGTTCATCACTGTGTGGATATAACCTAAACTGTGTATTCTACACCCTCTGTGTCATTTCCCAGGAACTGTTAACAATAGACCATCTGCAGCAGCTACCCAGAGCACACCTGACCCCTCAGGCTATAAACTGGGTGTTAAGAAGCCTGTGAGATAGGAAGATATTCCTATCCTCACACCAATGACTCAGGTGTGACAACTCCCCTCTGGGGAGTCGTTAGCACCTCTACACCCAGCCTGAGGGGTCATGTCTGCTAATGGACAACCAAGGATTCCAAAAATATCTCACAACTCACAATCACCCATGGTGGAACTCCCCACCCTGGGAGAGGTACTGGGCATTCCCACTTGAACCTGAGTGTACATAATCTTGGGGTCTTGGGACTTCTGGTACCACTCGTTGGATTCAGAGGAGGACGAGAACCTCAACCAGACTGCAACGACCACTCTCAATCGGACTGTGACCACCACTCTCAACCAGATAGCAATCGTCACCCTTGACCAGACTGCAACCAGCACTCTTACCAACAGGTTTTCCTCCCCTTTTACTTTGGACTTAGGGGGACCACGTGGGGCTCAGCACAGGGGCCAAAGAACACCATTCTGTTCATGTCCCAGGGTGCTGGGTTATACGTCTGGGTTTTGTGGGTTAAAACCAATTATTTGTCCATATAATTGTAATATTGTATTATTTTTTATTAAATTGTAATTCTGCCTTGTAATCTCTTTTGAGCTGGGTTCATTTCTCCTGCCGGTTTACCTTTAAACCAGCACAAAATGTAAGACACAGATTGAGCTACCAAAGGAACAGTAGACTAATGACATGTTTTAGGTAGTTCTTACTCAGTGTATGAGAAAAATCAAATACAAAAAAATACTGAAAATCATTTCATGTTTGTAAAAGACAGTGTCCAAGATGGCTCTAATCATATGGAAAGAGAAAGAATAAAAACTTCTGTATTCTTTTTGCTCTCGCTAATCTTGTAAGTAGATATCCAAATGCTTGCAGCAACAGATTTTTTTAAAAGTTTTTGGGAAGACACATGGGTAGACACAATTGGATTATTAATTTGCTAATAGGAAGCTGAAAAAAGCAGGTTAGTTAGCTGATGATTATGAATGACTGTGTTTCAAAACAGCATAAGGAAAATAAGTAAAGAAGGAATTTCTCTCCCTTTGTTATTCCGCTGCCTCATATGAAGAGGAACTTGTTCTTGTGCTCTCGACAAGACATAAACAATCAATGCATAGTTACAAGGTAGTAAGGAAGACAGGAAGGTAGAAGGAAGGAAAGAAATGCAAATGGACCTCTGGTACCTTGCCAGAACCAGAGGCATATTGATAAATCCAGAAAGAGTCAAAGAGTGGCACTAAAGTGGTTAGGGGCCTCGAAAATGTGATACATGAGAAGAAACTGAGAGATGTGGTATTTTTTTAGCCAGGAGATGAGAAGGATATGGGGGATCTAATTGCTGGTTTTAACTCCATAATGGTGATTTATAGAAAAGACTCTTTGCAAAAGTCAATGGCAGTACAAAAGAAGTTATAGTCATAAGTTGTGAAAAAGGGAAAATCCATCTGGATATGCTTAAACAATGTTCATGATGGGAGTGATAAACACTGAATCAATCTGAAAATTCTTGTCTGTGGAGGTTTTCAAAACTCACCTGCATAAAAACCTAGAGGAACCTGATCTGACTCTGATCTGACTCTGCTTTGAGCAAAGGATTAAACCAAAAATCTCCACAGAGATATTTTCAAACAAAATTATACTGTGATTCTACCATTTTCTCTGTTCCTGAGTCTGTTGGATCTTGGTTAACTTTTCAATGCTAAATGATTTTTTTATAGTTGTATTGCTTTTGGCTGGTATGGGGTCCTGTTTTTGTGATGAAAGCAGTGAGGATAAGACAGGAATGTTTTTGTTATTGCTGAACACTATTTGCATAGTGCCAAGAACTTTTCTGCTTCTCATACTGTCCTGCCAGTGAATAGGCTGGGGAGTTCACAAGTTGGGAGGGGACACAGCTGGGACAGCTGACCCCGGATGACCAAAGGGATATTCCAGACCATATGGTGTCATGCTCAGCAATGACAATCTGGGTGAAAGAAGTATGAAGGCAAGACATTTGGAATTAGGACATCTGTCTTTCCAAGAGACCATTACACATGCTGAAATCCCGTTTCCCTGGAGATGGCTGAAGACCTGCCTGATGATGGGAAGTGGTGAATTATGTCCTTGTTTTCCTTTTCTGGCATGCATAGCATTTGCTTTACCTATGAAGCTGTCTTTATCTCAACCCACAAGTTTTCTCACTATTCCCCTTCTGATTCTCTCCTCCTTCCCATTGCGGGTGGAGGGAGTGAGAATGTGGCTGTGTGGGGCTCAGATGCCTACTGGGTTAGCCCACAATAACGATATATTTTTACATTCCAGAAAAAAAACTGTGAAACACACACCACCCTTTAGTTTCTTGTGTAAAGGAGAACCATGCATAACACTGACTTTTTATAGAGCTGACATTTTGAAAAGACTAGAACTACTCATGAGTACCACTGTTTCCCATGATAGCTTTCATAATGGTAACAACAAAGCACTTATTAACCACTACAGTTAACTAGAATAAAATGTAAGAGTATTATTATATTTCTATTCCAGAAATATTGTCCTTTTAGGAAAGAGCTATTTCAATTATGGAATATATAGTCACCAGGAGTCCACAATATTGTAACAACTATTTTACCTATTTTTATTTTGATAAGCAGGTTGAACAGCTTGGATTCAAAATAGTTTAATTATTCTGAAGCACTTCTGGAAACAGAACAAGTGATAGTTTAAGTTCTTTGCAGGTTGATCTGGCACTGCTGGAAGCTACTGTAATTAGTAAATTTGCAAAAGTGTTGTTAAAGTTATTTTACTCAGCTTCAATATACTAGAGTTTATTAGTAAGCCTATTATTTATGCATTCCTGTGGGCCATTTAACATTTGCTTCAGTTAAAGAGAATCTTCATCTTAATTAACAATACTAAAAGACATTTTTCCTCCCCTCTCCCACAAAATGAATAAGACCTTAGAAAGATTTCCCAGAATAATACAATTTTGGAGTTATTAAAAGGAAAGACTTTCCATTGCATCATTTTGCATTATCATCAAAGCTCCTTGAAAGACACTTACTGAAATTTCATATATCATGCATATCTTAATTAAAACAATGAGCTAATATTAAAAGACACTGAATGATTCAAAGTCCATGTGAAGGTCTTGTATGAATGATAATTAATTTTTGAGATTTATAGAAATTCAGAATGCTATTGCACAATATTAAGGTCAAAGTTGCAGAAGAAACAGTTTCAGATCACCTCTATGTTACTATCAGGAACTGTGCCTGTATTATGCATGATCATAACCCTTTAGTTCAGTTCAATTGAACCACGTCCTCTGAACAAGATTGCAGTGAAGTGAAAACAAGAGTTTAGCTTGCCAGCCAGAAGCACATGGTAACCTTTTGCCCCAAATCAGATCAACCCAAAATCTATTAAATGTATAGTCATTTTTATTTAGAGAGAACAAAATTACTTTGGCTGTATTGTGGTACAGGAGAGACAAGCCTTACAAAATGCATCAAGTCCTCTGCTTTATCTGATGGAAAACCAAGCAAAATCATTCTCTAGAAAAATTTTCTAGTTTTTACCTACTGAATGAATAATGTCTGCTTTCGTTCTTCAGACTGTGAGCATGATATTGTAAGTATGAGGAGTAAACATGCTGAACTGAACTTGGGATACTGAAACTTAAGTTAGAATATTAGTTTTGAGTTATTTTGCAAAGTCATAAATAAATGCTGTCGTTTCCCTCCCTGCCCTCCTCCCTTCATAGAAGCATAAAATCATTAAGGTCAGAAAAAACCTCAAAGATCATCGAGTTCAATCTTTGACTGATCACCACCATGTCAATTAAACTATAACACTAAGTCCCACATCCAGTCATTTCTTGAACGTTTCCAGGGATGGTTACTCCACCACTTCCCTGGGAAGCCTGTTCCTTTGCTTAATCACCCTTTTAGTGAATAAGTTCTTCCTGATGTCCAATCTGAACCTCCCTTGGCACAGCTTAGTGTTATTTCCTGTTGTCCTATTGGACAAGATCCACAATCCTTTTCTGGCTACTTTCGTTGAAATCCTACAGTGAGATAAATTAAAAGGCAAGGTCTGCATAATGAATCATAGTGATATTTTTTTGCTATGTACACTTCAATACAGGTGTCCTTATACATCACTTGTAAATCTTTTCATCTTAAGGGGAGACTGGTTTCTTACCTTTTGCACTATTTTCAGATAAATTGTACTGGTTAACATATTGGTGTAAGAACTATACAAGCTTCTTATCTGCTGGTGGTGGCTCTCTGGGCTGTTTATCTGGAGAAAGGTCATGACAACATGCTAGAGCAGATAAAAAATTCTGTGACCCCAAACAAGAACGACAAGAATGAAGTCTAAAGTCATGCCCTGTATTCTCTTGTAGAGTGAATTTTGCCTTCTCTGTATTAATCATCCAAATCTCCAATGAAGTCATTATAAATCTAAAATGCTGGAAATATGGTACAGCTGGTGATAGTGATTTCTTTTATGATGGTATGCTACTAAATGTTAAATCTTTGGCCTTATGGGTCATTTTCTACCATCTAGTACTTCTATTTGGCATTATTTTTAATCATTTGAGTGTTGTTAGGGCTGGAGGGGACAGCTTACCTGTCTCCTTGCATCTCCCTGTGTTCTTCCTTGGTAGCTTTACTGGAATAGAGAGCCAGTGTGTGGGATGGATCCTATGTTAAAGAAGTGGGATGATAAGGAATCTTTGAAGAGATGAAGGAGAGACGTGAGTTTTCTTAAACTTCTATTACTTCTAACCAGATGTCCTGTGGCACACATCTAGTTCTTAGATGTGCACAGGGTCATACACATGGTGAGACTACACCAGGAACTGGGTAATAGAGGTATGTCTAGAGGTGTTTCCTGTTTGGTTGTGTCAGGCCTCTGTCTAACTATGTCTGAGTTGTGACCTTTTTTCCAGTAAAAATATTCCAAATAAGTACATTTTGCCTGACAGCTGATATGTTGCAGCATTACATGAAGTAATTTTACTACTGCGTTTGTTCAGGATTTGGTGCATGAGGAACATTTTGTTTCTAACTTAGAGAATTACTGTATGTAGCAGAAAACCTCCATAGCTTTCTTTTGCAAGCTAAAAAGTAAGTAAGGATAAATGTAAGCATTTAGATTTGTTTTTCTTAAGATACACGTTTTTAAAAGGAAGATTAGAGATATGCAGGAGGGGGAAAACATGAATCTGTTAATAGTTCCTTCATGTAAATTACAGCCATCAATATCATTACACTGTAAAGTGAATCAAATTGTTTGATCTGGCTGTAATTTTGAAGATTAAGGCATTTATAAGCAGTGATATGAGGACATTAAATTATATCACAAATCTTTCTGTGTACTTTTTAATAGCACAGGTTTAGCTAGTCTTATCAGAGAATGATGTCAAGGGGTTCTATTATTTACTTCATACTATAATACTAAGGGATCTTTTTCTTCATTGATTGGTTACAATCCATGGCTCTTCTTTTCTTTCTTTTCTGTAATCTCTCTTTTTATTTTTTTACCCCAATTAAATTTTAGAAAACTAAAAATAGTGAAACGGTTCAGACTGTCTAAATGTTATTTCACCAGTGAGATTAGAAGCTATCAAATCCTATTTCTTTCAATTCTCTACTACTCCTTGCTATTCTTAATAAATGTAAATATATAAAAATAATATATACATATATCTATATATGTATATTTTTTGCATTTCCTATCACTGAGGTCTCGTGTAGATCTCTTCAACCATTCAGACCTCACATGTAACAAAAGATAATTGCTTTGTCCTTTGGGACAGTCCCCTTACCTGTTTTCCAATAAATAACTTAAACTTTGCTAAGTACATCCTGCAACTCTTACTCAAGGGGGAGGTCTTTGTATTTAGTTATGTTGAGAATAAACACCAAACAAGCATGTAAGTGAAGACAGTAACCTTAAATATCTTGTGAAGTATAAAATATTTCTGCCTAGCATAAGTTTAAAAATGTATTCAAAATATATAACATTCTAAAAAAAATTTTGATTAATTAATCAGTCTATTTATCAGCAATCCTGCATTCAGATTTATTTTTTTTTAAAATATCAGTGCTATTAAGAAAAATAGTTTTTTGTATTTTCAGAAGTAGTAAGATTCTTATTTCTCTGTCACTGAACTTTTTGCTTTGTGCCATTATAGTTCATGTTTTGGTACATGGAAACCAGTGTCGATATACACATAAAGACTCCTATGCATTTTTACATTCTCTATGTAATTTCCAAGACTGTATACAGAATGCTTTCTATTATAAAAAAGTTTGCTGTACTCTAGACCTGAAGATTTTTGTTCTAATTTATGCTCCACAAGTAACTGTGTGATCTAACTTGCATTATAAATTCTAATATATCATCTACATGAGTGGTTTTTGGTCTCCAAAAGTGAAATCATTAGAGCAATGACAGTTTCAGTCACATCTTACCACACAACTACCACCTTTTAATCATACATTGAAATCCTTGCAGTTATCTACATGATAAAAAATGGGCACCTAAGCTCTTGCTCAGGTGATAGGTCAAAGATGAAACTGCCGAATACTCTGTTACTACATTAACCTTTCTCTGTATATTCCAATCTAGGGCCCACAAACTGACTCTGAATGTTACTTATGTTCTTGGGGAACTTCAAAACTATTTTTTTTTTGCTGTTATATGTAATTTTAATCTGTATTTTAATCTTCCACAATTATAATTTTTTGTTTTATTATGAGTTCTATATTCTTGTGTAATATTTAACACAAATGTTTTTTATATACATGTTATATATAATTATTCTATTTTATGTTATTTCCCACAGGGAATGTTCTTTTTATAAGTCACCTGCTTCAAATTAGGGTATAACAATGCTTTATTTGTACTGTATGTGATTAAAGTGATTATGCATTAGGAACTTTTAACTGTACAGTTTCTTAAAAAGGACATATAAACACTTAGAAAGCAAAAGGATGGGGATTTAAACCCTTTGAAATAAAAGGAGGGTTCTTATGGGTAGAAGAGAGATTTAAAAGAATAACAGAATTGCTTTAATTGCTTTAAAACTTAAAGTAAAACAAACTACTCTTTTATAATTAAACAGTGCTTTGACTTATCTCAAGTTGATTTAATGTTATCTATTTGTGGAAGAAGTAGTTTTAAAAATAAATAATTCTAGATTTTAAGGGCAGGATATTCTCTCTATTTTAGAATTATTTATGAAAATATGTTCACATTTTCCTAAATTTAATTGGTCAAGATTCTTCAGAATTCCATTAGGCAGAAAAGATTTTGACATTGAAAACTTTTCTTAGATATAGAACGAGGCTTTTCTGTCTTTTAGTTCTGAAAGAATGGATTCATAATGATTGTATATTTTCTTTTTTTCAGTAGCATTGATTTATCTTAACAGATTGAAAACACATAGTGATGAATGAGGGTATCCTAAGATGAAATAATTTTAAGAGTTCTTCATGTATTATACAGAAATTCTTTGAAACTAACGGACAAAAATATGGCAGGAATTCTGAAATGGATTCAGAGAAAATCTCTACACCTATATCCAGTATTCACACCTTTAAATTACTATAATCTAAAATATAGAAGTAAATTTTTGAAAACTTAGATCATTAATATATATGTTGGGGTTTGGTTTTTTAGTGGGATGGGGGGCGAGCTGCTTGTTAACTTTGTTCTGTTGTTTTGGGTTTTTTCCTCCTTTGGGCATAGAATCCAGATGAATTGAACTTTACAGAAGTCACTGGTAAATATAGGGAATTTCATAACCATCTTTAATTTTACAATTTTGCAAATCAAAATAGACCACCTAGGCAAGCCTAAATCACTCATATGAGAGTCCATTTCTTTAAATGTATATTTCAACTAAATTTCAATATGAAATTTTTAATAGACTGATGTAAGAAAATAAAATTCTAACATTATGAGTCTGACTCTGAAATTATTGAGAAAAAAGCACTGATTTCATCAACTTCTAATGAGAGTAGAATTTGCTCAATATTTCTTGTAGACACTCATCATCTTGCAAGATCAACAGTATATAAATAAAGTGTAATTAAACCCTTATGCTGACACCAGATATCCAGATATTATAAAATTTGACATGTGATGCAAATTTTGGGGCTTTGATACAAAGTTAAGATCTGAGTTCATTTTAAAAGAGCAAATTAATTGTCCTTATCCATGACAATCTCTAAGAAGGATTTCTCAAATGAGGTGTCACTTTTCCTTTGAGAGTTTTTACATCTGATCTCAGTTTTGCTAAAGAGATTTTAAATTTAATAATGATGCTAAACTAAATGAAATATAGATTCTCTTAAATAATTTAAGCTTGCTGCAATCATACAAATTTAATAAGTCTAGTATATAATACCACTGGATAACATAAGAGAATAGAATTATAGATTAATTTTTTTATTTTTTTTTTAGGTAAGAAAATTAGCAAGGACTATCTTATATGGTGTAACTTTTCCTTTAGGCTCTGCTAAAATTCTATTCTTCTGAGAGACTATGCACTAATAAATATATATTATCTCTAAAACTAATTAATAGTTTTCATTTCTATATCTATAATCTGAAATAAGAACTTATTTTTAAATATATTTCTATGGTAAGTAGCTTACTGAACTTTGAAAAATAATAGCTTTCTCAGTTCCGTTTTATTTATTCTTTTATTTTCAGTATGATTTAATGTACCAAATATTTTATATAAGACAATTCCTTTTGATTTTCAATATGGAAAGACAAAGTAGACCAAAACAATTGGGATTCATTCCTTTACTCTAAGAATATAAAAAGGGGGTACCCCCATACATTCATATGACATGCATGGTATGGACACAAAGAACATAATAAACTATTTCTGTTTTCACCAACCATTACTATTTGCCTTCTCAGACATACTATAATCAAATTTTCTTAGTATATATTGAATCTTATATGTTTACCTCATATTGATAACAACAACAACAACTGCACTTCTGAGAAATAAGGAAGAATTTATCATAGTGAGGAGGAAATTTTTGTTGTTAAGGTAGGGAATGCAAGTAATTTAGGTATTCTCATATGTTCCCTCTTGGATGCTGTTTCTTACTTGACTCTACAGAATGTTAATCTCCTAACTTCTTGGCTCTTGGTCCCATATTACCTGGATTCTCAAAGAAGGTACTTTGATATCTTGGTTGTCTTATGTTTTGTATATATTTTTCTATCATGGTCATCATTGTTCTATTTGAGTCCCTTATTAAAAAGTTTTTTATGTACCATTATAAAGGAAGCAATATGTAGCAAAATTAGCTATTGAATACCAATGTCCTGAACACTCACTGAGGACTACATCCAATTGCAAATTAATTTTCTCTTCAGAATGTTTTTATATATAGTATTATTTAATATCTGATACAACTCATTTACACAGTTTTTGTCTCTGATCTTGATGGGCCAACAAGCAGGGAAAGTTCGGGCCTTTCAGAAGAGTTTGCTTTATTAATATTACAGCCTATGACAAACCCAACATTTCTGAAGTCTAGATATCACCATTATTTTAGCAGAAGTAAGGTTTACTGTCAGTCAGGTTGTTTGCTTAAAACATAATGGCAACATGCTTCCTGATGTAATCATACATCTTCATTTTGTACAGACTCTTCATTCTGTACCAAAGTTGAAAAAGAGCAAAGATATATCTTTCAACAGACATGTTGTTATGGTAGTCTAGAAATTAAATGTACCAGAAATACATTGAAAAGGTATAGATTGTCTCAGTTAAATCATATCTTTCCCAATGCAATTTAGGAGAAGAGACAAGTTAAAGGTAAAATTCATTCAATGTCTATTTTCTTATATGAAAGCACTACTTCAATTCTATTTATCATAAAGAAGATAAAAATTGAGTTGAAGAAGAAGAAGAAGAAGAAATTGCAGACTGCCTAAACAGTGAGTGCATTTTCTTATCTAGTAATGAGTTTCTATAGGGTGACATTTATTACCTTATGCAACACCATATGTTGCATGTAAAGGAAGCTACTTTCTATCATCTCTCACACTGAAAGTGAAGAAAAGTTCTGTCGAATCAACAGATCTCAGAGCTGTGACAAACTTCCCTGTCTATGTGGGAATGTGTTGGCTGCCCAAATGAATAATTTGAATAGAATTTTAAAAGCATTTTATAAAGTTTTAAGATAATAAAAAAACACAGGGAGGGAAGTTGTTCCTTTTTGAAGCAGATCTGTATTTGACATCTTTGTCTGAAAGATGTATTACTCATCCATCATATAGTATTGTCACACTGATGATATATTAGTGTAATACATTATCTGAACAACATCATTCCTGTGATGTATTGCTAGCTAGCACAGAGCTAGATGGTGAGAGTTGATTATAAAGACTTTGCACCTTTTACAGTATTAAAAAAAAAAAGAAATTAAGCACTTTATTTTAAGACTTGCACGCTAAAGGGAATATGTGAAAAGGTGATGGTTATTTTAAAATTTGATTTGTGGTAATGCACTTCCTGAATTTTAGAAGTATGAATTCTAGAAGTAAAATCAAGGAAAAGTTTGTGGGAAGGCAAAAGAGGTTCATTCCTGAAGACATTGCTTTGTGGGTTGCCAGTGGTAGTGTTCATAGATTGTACCATTAAAACTTCATATTTTATAAACCTACAGTATATAACATAGAAGTAACTATTTGCCATTCATTAAAGAATCAAATTCTAGCATGGGAACAACATGAAAGCTTACTGTGGCATATAAAAAAAAAGAAAAAAGTTAAAAAGTTGTGTGGGTTCTTTTAGTAGATGTGACATTTACAGTCTAGATATTAATAAAGTTTAATCCTTGCCCTAGCTTTTGGTCAGATGTTTTACAATCAGGAGAAATTTCATTCCTTTTGGACTAGACTATCATCATGACTAGGCTTCACAAACAAAGATTTGTGGAGGGCTCTAGCCACGTTTGTTACAAGCACGCTGGTGGCTAAAAAGGCCAATATGAGATAGACATGTCCGGTTGCAAAAGGCACAGCAGAAAGACTCCTCAGGTTGTATATTCTGCAAGACACGATACTTTCTGCATTGTCTTTTCTCCTCAAGAGTGATCCTGCATGCGTTCTCAAAAGCATCAGCAGTGTTAAAGACGGTGTGTCTCCAGACCTCCCGATTGGAGGCCAGAGTAGACCAATGATGATGATCAATATGGCCAAGGCTGAGATGTTGTTTCAGGGAGTTCTTGTATCTTCTCTTCGGGGCTCCTCTCTTGTGGCAGCCAGTGGCAAGTTCATCATAAAGCAAGATCTTAGGAAGGCGGTGATCTTTCATCCTGGAGACATGTCCTGCCCAATGCAGCTGTGTTCTCGGTAACATGGCCTCAATACTTGTAGACGTGATAGTTCGTGGGCAATTAGGGCAGAGCGACGCTCAGGACGTCCACTATCCACAGTACCAAGCATGGTTCCGATGTTTCAGCATGTGAGAGTCAATTTGGGTACACCTTTGAAGGCAGGTGTATGCTTTTGTCTTTTGATCTTTGTGTGACCGCATTAGAAGAAGATGCCCATTGGTTGTGGCTAACCAACTGGGCGAAGGGGAGATGAGCTTTGGTTAGGCCCCTCTCCATGTGGAGCAAGCAGTGCTGTCCTTGAAAAAGGCTGCTTGGTCATTCAGGATGCTGCCGAAAGAGTCTGTCGTCTCTGGTGTCTGTCTCTAGTGACCAATGTCCTGAACCGCCTGCATGCAGGGCTGGGTCTGCGGCTCCCAGTGCACCTTTCACCTGCCATTTCAATCCTCGCCTGTCGCTACAGGGCTTTGTGAATGTGGGTAAAGCCTTCGAGCCTGCGCAATGGATTTTTTAGATGACACGCAGCACGCGCAGAAGTGGACCCACCCTTTAATCCTAAGGTTCATCTGTCAGGGCCGAGCGAGCTTGGACGCTGACAGCGAGGTCCTTAGGATGTAGGTTTGATTAGAGTGTCCTTCCCTTAGATGGATGGCCTTACAGGGCTAAGCAAGCTCCATCTGCCTGAGTTTAGAATTCAAGTTGTCCTTCTCCTAGGATGACTGCCAGAAGGCTAGTGAGCTCATCCTGCCCATGGACACATTTTATCTGACCCTTCAATTTTGACCTGTCTGGCATGAGAGACTGCTGGAGGCATATATCTCCACCAGCACAGCTCGCAACCTCTAAGGGCACACAAGCTTCTCCCCCGCTGAAATGATTAGGGCAAGCTTTTCACTCCCTACTTTTCCTGAGCCACCTACACACAAACCCAGGGATATTCCCAGGGAGATTTGCCCACCCACGACCCTCCAAGCAGGACTGCCCCACCCACCCTCCTGCTGGTCTGGGGACCCCACAGCCCAATCACTACAAATCTTTAAGCAAAATTTTTAAGGAAAAAAAAAAAGAAGAAATGAATGAATAGATGAAATAGAGAAAAAAATCCCCAAAATCGCCGAAGTGGACTAAGGAAAAATGTATAATATAATCCCAAAAAATCATAGCTGGGCATAAATTGCATTACTGTGACCAGCTATACACAGTTATAAGGCTGTTCTTAAGGCTGTTCTTTACTTACTTATGAATGAAAGGTTTGAGAGGTTTTTCCTTCCCATTTCAGTGGAAAATTTTATCAATAATTACTGAGAAAATCAATGAAATAAAGACAATAAAGTCCTTCCCAATAAGATTCCTCATCTATATGTTCTACAATAGATTCATATGAAAGCTTTCTTGTCAAAAGGACAGAGAGAGAAAGAAGAAAGAAAAAGAAAGTGTCAGAATTACTGAAAAGCCTCTGAGCATTCCCATTTTAAAGCAGCATTTGAACAGTGCTCTGTCTGTGTAAAAATGACTAACAGAAGGGGATGGTATTGTAGAATATCTGAATTGTTTAAGTTTCTGGGAAGAGATATGGAAAAGAAAATAATTTGGAAAAGTAAAATAATATGGAAAAGAAAATAATTTGGAAAAGTAAAAAGAAAATAATATGGAAAAGAAAATAATTTGGAAAAGAAAATAATTTGGAAAAGTAAAAATAGGAAAAAATAAATTTGAAATAATTATATTTTTCTACCCTTTTTTCATAAAAACCTGTCTATCAAAATCTGCTGTGGAGAGTAGACCTGTCAAAGATCAATGATTCACAAAAAACCTACTTATGTTCCTAATCTCATAAATCTGTTACCTTCTTCTCCCCTGACATTTTGTATCCATCTCATAAATTTATAGAGTTCATACCCATAGAGTCTATTAAGACCTGCTGTATAATTTAAACTACATAATTTCATCAAAAGGTTCTCTGATCTATCCTTTAATTTCAGTTTTTGTTTGTCTTTCTGCTGTCTTTTAGGTGGTATATCCTATCATCATGGGATGCTTATCTATGCAGTGGTTACAGCACTGAAGCATGATCTTTCACTGCTATTTGAAGGGATTCTTGCAGTAGAAAGCATGAAGTATTAGCTTGGTTAAACTGAAAAATACGTCATGAAATTACCATTTTATTACTACCTTGAGGATCAAGATCAAAAAAAAAGAGCTAAAATGCAAGGAATACAGATGTACAAGATGTGGTTTTTTGCTAGAAGTTTGTACTGTATATAGAATAGTATATTTTTCAGCATAACCGTCACCATACATGCATATTGCAATGTATACAAAACAGTTAGATCAATGCAAATATATACCATTGAAGAGAGAGCATATTTTGGAGCTGAAACTGCACTCTTTGTCAATGTCAGTTTTGTGACAGCCTTTGATAGTGCATAGGGATTTCTTTTGTCACTTAGAGGTCAAGATAAACTGTTCCTCTCTTTCAGAATTTACCTTCTGATTGATTGCACTTCAGTGAAAACTGAGCAGTAAAAAGACTGTTGTATATTTCATTCCTTAAGGGACCAGAGGTTCCATAAAAAGTTGATAAACTACTAATATTAAAATTAACCCAGATATTATTGAGAAAATGAAACAATATCTGGTATCTCAGCTCTTGTCTTAATTTCTCATTGGTTGGCTAATAACCCTGTCAGTCACTTGTTGGACAAAAATTCTGAAATTGTTTCATAATAAAACTGGGAATATCAGAAGAAGATTCTTTCTTATCTAAGAGCATTCTCTCGCTTCTCCTTTAGGAAATAAATTGTGTGCAAAATACAATAAAAATAATTTTTCTGTTCAAGGAGATTTAATTTTGCTTCATTTCATGATAGCTAACCCCAGTATAAATTGTCAAGATTCTGTGCTCACTAAAACTAAGTACAAATACAACAAGGAAACATGTATAACAAGAGATATTTTGGATCATATTTACCATGAGGTCTCAACATGGACCAGAAACCTGTAGGTCATATTCTGGAAAACATCCTTCATCAGGGAAGTTCTAGAAGTACTTCAAAAAAGTTTTAAAAACCATATTCATATAGGAACTCAGATGCGTAATTAGATTTTGGGTAGTATGAAGATGTTGGGTTTAAAGCATTTCAAATGTAGATGTGCATAATAGCCCAAAATTCAGACTATACTGAAGAGATACTATACAAATAGCCCAAATATATGTACTTCAGATGCAGTTGTAACTTTGAACTGTTAGGAATGCATGACTACAAAAAAATGACTGTTATTTCCCAAATTCCATGGGTGTCCCAAATTTTTAGTTGTCTAAAGAGGCAGATAGAAAGCTGGTAGTTTTTCAAAATAGAAATACACAATTATTATTAAATTCAAAAGATGATAAAAACTATTTGGTGGTTTATAAAGTATTTATTTGCTTTCCTACATACCTCAAATGTTTGGGAAAAAATCCTCACCCTAAATTAGTCAAAGGATTGATAAGCTAATCTTGAAAATGCTTTTGTTTTTACCCATCACCACTACAATCTCTTCATATTTGGCAGGATTGTTCTCCATCTATTTGAACATCAGGAAAACTAGTGCATTAAAAACAATTACTTTCTTTATTGAATTTTAATTTAAAGGTACTCGTAAATTGAGAAAGGACACAAATATTACTCAAGGAAAAGAAATAAAAGTCATGTACGTAAATTAAAATTTTGAGGAAATAAGAAGTCTGTTATGGTGATTTGAAAGAGCCCCATTAAAGTTACTACTTTCAAAATGAGTAAATGATCACAAATGCCTGAGAGTAGAGTATGCATCAATACTGCATTCTTTGAATCATATTTTCACTTTTTAAAAGCAAAAGTGTCCTGGATGTTCTTTTTCTGTTTGTTTTGGTTTGGTTTGGTTTGGTTTGGTTTGTTTGTTTGTTTTTTGTTTTTTTTCTTTTTTGTTTTGTTTTCATTTGGTTTTGCATTGTTTTGTTTTGGTTTTGGTTTGGTTTGGTTTGGTTTTGTTTGGGTTTGGTTTTGGTTTGGGGTTTTTTTGTTTTCTTTTCTTTTCTTACATCATGACTTTTTTTTCTGAGGACAAGACATACAAGAAGACAGCATGAATAAAAGATATGAAATGTTTTTTACCATTCCTGACTGAATTTAAATTAATTTCCAGTCCTGGAAGTTGAATAGCTTTTCTGTAACTCATAGACTATATCATTACAAGGGAAACAGTAAGGAGCAATAAATATGGAATTTCTTTCTGCCACTCTTTAGTTACTCTTTGGGTTTATTAACAGCAATAGAGAAGCTACTGCCCCAGAATAAGAAACTGAAGTATTGTTCCAAAGTAAAGGCTTGTATTTGATGTTTCTAAGTTTGAAATTCCTTTGCTCTGCAAACACATCTGAGTAAGGAGTAAGACATTCTGAGCACAACATTGGAAAGTCAGAAACTCACATTCTTTGTTCAAAGTGATCTGTCATGAATTATGTTATCTTAAGAAAATAAGTTCTAGAAGAATAATCCACAGCTGAAGAATTTGGTTCACTGAAATTTTAAAATTCATTGAAAATAACTATTAACAATGGTTTCACTGTGATAGTTCACCCATGTGGGACAAAGCTTTCCATCCCAGAAAGATCAAAGTGAAGCATGTAGAGTGTTGCTGTTGGAGGGGTATCTGGGGGGTCACTGCCAGCCGCTCTGTGAAGGTTTTCAAGGCTGGAATCACCCGCCCACCGCCCGTCCCTCGTGGCAGGGACAGGTGGTGGAGGTACTTAAGCCAGGAGACAAGAGACCACGCAGCACGCAGGGAATCCAGCAGCAAAGAAGAGGGTTTATTCAAATTTCCCGCAGCTTATAAAGGCTGCTGGGCCAAAGAAGGGATTGGCCATTTGGCTAGCCAATGCAAGGAGACAGTATAATAACTATGGCAACACAGAAACCAATGGTAGACAAGTGAATTAATAGCTTCCAAACCTGACAGTAGAGGAACAATTTCTTGTTATGTTTAGACACTAGAGTTAGTGTCTAATCATAAAAAATGAGTTAAAAATCTTACCTGTGTAGTATCGCTGGACTCAAGCCATGAGAACAACTTCCAACTTTAAACCATAAGCTAGCAATAAGTTTAGATATGATATACAGGAATCTAAATAATTTTCTACTTGATTTCTTCCATTCACAATTCTTTTCATCCATGACCCATTATCCACATCCACTCTTCCTCTGAAAGACAGTAGGTTATTCATCTCTTTTTTTGCTAGTTGCATATGGATTGCCAAAATTGATGTCACATACTGTAAGACACCAAAGGAAACATTGCTGCTTGTGGTGATTCACAAGCCTTTGAGGACCAACATATAACAGTTGTGTGACTGCTAGATAGAGATTAAGTCTTCAGAAACTCAGTATTAACTCTTGATGAGTATAAGAATATTGTGTCTGGTACAATTACCTACAAGGAATGGATATTTTTTTACCTTAAGCACATCTCCAAAAAAGACCCAAGGATTGATGTGCGAAAGGATTTTGATTATGCAGTCTGTAGCTTAATATAAATTATTTTACAGCATCAGGTGCTGAACAATAACATAATGTCCGGGAAAACTGCTAGGGACTCTGGGGAATACAGATCTGAGAGAAGTTATACTCACATGTCGGAGATGCCAAAGTACATTTTTTGTTAAAGGAAGGAGTTAACTGAATTATTCCCCTTCTTTAGATATTTTAGGCAGCATCCTAGTTCTGGAGTTTTGATTACTTTTCTTTGCATTGCTAGCATGAATATATGTATATTTAGTAACATGACTTGTCTTTTCCTATTGCGTTCTCTAAAGAATCTCATTCATGAAAATACAGATCATACATAAAAAGTAACAAAACCGTAAGTACTTTTTAGCGATACTATACAATTATTCTAAGAAAAGTAAGACTGGTCTATTTCTTTTCTTTCTCTTTCTTTTTTAAAAATGTCGGGAGCTTTACTGCAAGATAAATGGCAGCACTGTTGCAAAATAAATCAGAGAAACTTTCAGGCAGACTTCTCTGATGCCAGTAGGAGGTTTACCCATTGTCTTTGCTAGGATCAGGAATGCTACTCATGAGATCTGGAGAGGGATGTTCTGAGAGAATTTTAGCCAGGAGAGGATTTATACTTAAATTCTTTACCCATCACATTAAATTTGCCACATAATTTGGCTGCATCTCTTTCTGGCATTCAGGTGACATGAGATCAACTTTTTGTAACTTTTCTATAAAATATGTATTAGACCTTATTACAGATTTGCACAGACTTTGTCAAGTTTTCATATGTTTTTGAATTCAGATGTACCTCTTTGATCTGTATATTTTAAACAAGTCTGTTTCAGTGGAGACAAGGAAATTTACTTGATGGAAAGTATGAGATGTTTTCATCGTTTTTATGACATTTAATGTTATAACAGAGGATCAGATGCCTTGGTAGTAAAAAACTGCAATCAGTGAAAGTAGTAGTTAGTAGAAGGTAGGAGACAAAACAATACTTCAGAGCAGATTCTGGGGGCATCTAGAGAAGATTGCTTTAGTAAAAAGGGAAGCATAAGAGACAAAACAGAGGTTGATGACTGGAATATAGATATATATACACATTCCTTAAAACTTCCATTTGCACAAGTGAATAAATCTATCTCTTAAAGGTGAGATTGCTGAGAGTCCCTCCCCATTTCTGAAAAAGAAACTAAAATTTATATTTAATTTAATCCAAGAAAAAGAGACTGAATGACAGAATTTCTTTTATTTCATTTTATTTGATATCCAACACTTTCATTTAACATGGAAAAAGTTCAATACAGTCCTACCATTTGGCCAGATTGAAGAGAAGTAGCATCTCATCATAGGCCAGTGTGAAATCATGAATTTTTTTGTTATCTGCAAATGCAGCTTCTCTAACTGTATCAATTCACAACCAGCTATCTCTTGTTTAGCATACCCTCAACATCACTATTTGTTAATTTGAGTTCAAACTTTATCTCCCAAGTTTTTCAAGCATATAAGTATTCTGTTTAAGATAGTCAAAGGAAATTATAACACGTCCCATCAGTACACATACCCACAGAAAATGTGAAGGAACCAAAAATCACATATTTCCCCAAGAGTGACAGAGCTGCCCATATCTATTATCATCAATGAAGGTTCTGCCAAGCTCAGCATTAACCTCCCTTTATATTTCATTACAGATTATCACTCTAGGGAAGTTCTAATTGGACAGTTGTGTGAAACATGATCCGGTTCCTTTCTGCCAATACAGAAAAAAAAAATAGCTAAAATCTAGTAAGTACATACTGCTCTGGACTTTGTTTCTTCAGTGATACAGGTATGTCCTAATGCAATTTTTCATTTCATAATTGTGATTGTTAATTTTCAGTAGTATAATAGTGTAATTATTTTGATGCATAAATTGGACCTCAAATGCAGGAATATGAACCTGTGATTAGTTTTCCATTCTGCAAAGTAGAAATGGCTGAAATGAATTCATCCTTTTTGTTCATTGAAATGAAGGAATTAGAGATGGGAAGAATTTGTCCCAATGTGTTTCAGTGATATGGAGAAAGTTACTATGGACAAACATAGAAAAAAACCCTTATTACACAAATATTCACTGGTAAATTTAAATAAGCTAGATTCAACCATGTTCCTTTATGTATTTATTTTCCACCTAGTTCTAAAGGTGAAGCTACCTTCCCTACAGAAACCCAAACAAGATTTATATCTTATTTAAAATTTGCTTAATCTCATATTGAAGGCTTGTGCTGACCTTCTTCATGGAGAATGAGTTTATCTTTCATAAGCAGTATTAATACCATGAATACTTATTCTGAATCTGCATTACTCATACATCAGCTAAAAATCTGATGCTGAACTGCTTAGCTGACTTAAATTGACTTCTCATTTTGAAATTTATACTTCAGTTGAATAGGAATTGAAACTAATTTTTGTTACAAAAGTTATTAAATCCAAAGAGCCCACATGACACTTGTCACTAACCTACATCATCTCACATCTCGAATGTTCTTCCTGAACTGTTTGCTAATGCTCAAAGGGAGAATGTGACAACTTGAAACAACTCTTACTTTTGAGATTGTTTCAATCTTTGAAGGGAATTTAATGCTAAATATATACTTTCTTCCTGTATGCAACCAAGCTAATTAGCAAAAACACATTAAATATGTTGCCAAAAATATGGCAAACAAGTTTAAGGTTTTTGGTTAATGTATGGAAAGAAAGTAGTATGTCAGAGTTTTCATGGTACCTGCAATATGGCCTTAAGGATTTTGTAAGCAATAGTATCTGAGGTAATCTTGAAATTCCCTCTGCCAATTACCTATTTGCTTCTTGAGCTAAAGCATAAAAGATGAAGTGATAGGTTCACCTAATGGGTTTCTGTAAAGACAGGATTAATCTCATCTGATTGTAAAGAGTAGGTCTTTATTCTAAGGTACCAGCTGGGGTCATTCTACAGTGAAAGAGAAAGTAAGCTTCGTATATGTCCTGAGAATAAGTCATCTTCTTTGAAGGGACAGACCAAAACAGGTCATGTGAACTATCTTCTAGATTGCCTGTATTCACTTCTCTGACTGTAGAGGTATTTGAGATAATAACATGGATTAGAAGCCAAATTCTCAAGAAAGTAAAAGATAACATCTACTCAGGCATAACTGTGATACTGATTAGTTCTGGAACTATTTTAAAGAGCACTTTTTAAAAAGTATCTGATAATAGTAGCCACAGTAATAAGTAAAATGGGTCTGTTGGACAAAAGTCTTTTCTTCATGTGTTGCTTTGGCCCTTGATCTAGCCTAAAATTGTGGTTTCTATCCAATAGAAACTGGAGAATGAGAGTTAGTGTGCTATTGCAGTGCAGTAAATTAGAGAACATAGCAAAAAAGATCTTGAAAAATACAAACCCTTAGTGAATTCAATTTTTCAACATTTTCATATTTGTAGGATTCATTAATATTATAATTTACTCTTTTTTTTTTCCCAAGCAACACAAAAGTAGATGTTATTATTTCTAATGTTGTCATTATGTTCTGTTGTGTAGATTCTCAATTATGGAGTTTTAAATATACAAATTATGTAAATGCCTATTTAGGGAGTATTTACAAAATACATTATTGACCCAGTAAGCTATAACACCTCCAGTCTGTCAGAGAAATACCTATTTAGGTCCTACTTAAAATGCAAATTATTGGCCCAATAGACCATAACAACTTCAGAACTGTTATATTCTATCATAGAAATCCATGGTTGGGGACTTACTGGCTAATGACTTTTGCGTGAAAGCTACCTTGGAAACTGTCCTTAAGTACACAAATTTCCCACATGATAGAACATAATGGCTATTTCTCAGCAGCTGCTGACTACAGAATAGTATTGGGTTCTATTAGGTAGCTAGTTAGTTGTCAGATCTTAAACAAAAATGTGCAGATGCTATACAAAGATACTGATTGGCTTCAGATTCTCCTCTCATTTTGTTTGAAACAATAGCTGCTAATGTACAGCAGCTATTTTTCAAAAATGACTATTCATACCTCATGTGGATTTACAATACCAATTCTATAATGAAACAACTTTGGTGATAACGAATGTTCTGTTGAAAGCTAAGACATGGACCAATGGTCCAAAAGGGTTATCATAAATCCTCATTAAGCAAAGTACTTTGCACAACCTTCAAGAAGAAGTATACACATGCATTACTGAAGTGATTGAAATTACATACAATTGCATTATATTTAAATATTTTTCACTAAATATTAGTAAAACTGTGACAGGCTACAGGGACACTACTGCTATGTAACAGCCAATTTACATAAGTGTGTCACTGAAGTCAAGAAGTTGCAGAGAAAGCATCAGAACCTGACTGAGGAAATTGTCTCAAGTTTTAATTCCTAGGGAAAAAAAAAAAAAAAGCCAGTCATACACCATGGCTCAGTTTTGAAAGTGTGCATTTAAAGGAACTTTCCCAACCTGAACAGGGATTTATTATTGAATGAGCATTCTGAACTACTTAAGGAGCTGAAATACCTTCACAAGTCTCAGTTTATGGACTTGGGAATGCTCATTAAGAGATGTTGAACAAGGATTTATATTTGTAGAGACCAATTTTTTTTTACAGTTCTTACGTGTAAAAACTCTACTCTTTTCAATATTGGAAACAGAATTCTTTTGTGAGTGGACCCATTGTATTAATTGATTCTTTTATATTGTTAGGTTTTATTTCTTGTGTTTTAATCTTAACAGTAGAAAAGTGTAAACACAGTTTCACAGAGAGGGCAAGAGATTGAGCAAGGAATATACTTTTGACACAACTTCTTTAAAACTTATTTCTGAGGGCTTTTCTCAGTACAACTGAAGATCATTAATCTTACCAAACAAAACCCTCTGAAATCTTAGAGAACTCATTTTGATAATATAGTTATGAAACAATTTTAGATTTTTTTTAATATTATTTTTCTTATTATTGCTTTAATTCTAGTACATTTATTCTAAAAGAGGTAAGGAAAATTTTCACTGTGTAATCATTATATACCAACATGCTAAATAATTTTATTAGCACTGTACTACTTGTATTTATAGTACTTGTCATTGCATATGTCCAACTTAAACAGCATCAATAAAAAAAAATTGTTCTTCTGGAAATGCATATGGCATGTAACTAGAGATTTGCAGATTTTAAATTACTACAGATTCATTCTCTCATATTGATAAAGAAGTGTGTAGTTGATAGAAGAAAAAATAGAAATGCTTTATGAATTGATAAAAACAGAATATTTTTGAATTCTCCTTATTTCAAACTGAGGCATTATAAGTTAATGCAAAAGCAACATATTTTTGTGTTTCAAACTCTGAAGAATATATTAGCCTTTTTTTTTACAGCAAGGATCTTTTACACAGTTTTAAGTGGAACTAGATCTTAAAATGGGTATAGATGTAACAGTTGAGGAAATTTTATCTCTTTTCACTCTGAGCACACCAAAAGTGAAGCAATGTAAAAAGACTATATTATCACAGGATCACAGTATATGCTGAGTTGGAAGGGACCCACAAGGATCATTGTATCCAACTCCTGGCACTGCACAGGACCGTCCCCAAGAATCACGTTATGTGCCCAAGAGTGTTGTCCAAACGCTTCTTGAACTCTGACCACTTCTCTTGGGAGCCTACCACCCTGTGGTTGAAGAACCTCTTTCTAATATCAAACTAAACCACTCCTGACACAAATTCAGGTCATTCTCTCAGATCCTGTCACTGGTCACCAGAGAAGAGATCGATGGTTGCCCCTCCTCTTTCCCTCACAAGGAAGTTGTAGACTGCGATGAGGTCTCCCCTCAGTCTCCTCCAGGTTGAACAGACCAAGTGACCTCAACCACTCCTCATACGGCTTCTTCTCAAGCCCCTTCATCACTTTGTTGCCCTCTTTTGGACACTTTCTAATGGCTTAATATCTTATGTTGAGGTGCTCAACACTGCACACAATATTCAAGGTGAGACCACACCAGTGCAGAGCAGAGTGGGACAATCTCCTCCCTCAACCAGCTGGCGATGCTTTGTCTGATGCCTCCCAGGACATGATTGGTCCTCGTGGCTGCCAGGGCACTGCTGACTCATATTCAACTTGCCATCAACCAGGACCCCCAGATCCCTTTCCATGGCACTTCTTTCCAGTATCTCATTCCCCAGTCTGTGTGAACATTCAGGGTTGCCCCATCCCAAGCGCAGAATCCAGCACTTCCTTTTGCTGAACTTCATATGGTCGGTGATTGCCTAGTCCCCTAATTTGTCAAGGTCTCTCTGCAGGGCCTCCCTGCCTTTGAGGGAGTCAACAGCTCCTCCCACTTTTGTGTCATCTGCAAATTTGCTTAGTATCCCCTCCAGTCCTGTGTCCAAGTAATTGATGAAGATGTTGAAGAGCACAGGGCTCTTATAATTAGAAAGCAAGTTTTTATCTGCAAAGGTAAATCCTACCCATGCAAATCTTGTACTAACTAAATAGATAACCTGCCTTTTAAAGGTATTTTGGGCTTGGTCAGTGACATAAGATGGTAAGATGGAGTTTGTTTCTAAAAGTATTCTTAGACTCTTACCTTACTTCTTCAAGATCTTTTCCATGATCCTTTTTTGTTTGTTTGTTTTGTTTGTTTGGTTGGTTTTTTTGGTTTTGGTTTTTTTGGTGTTTTTTTCTTCAGAGCTGCAGACAAACAGAAATGTATCTCATATTTGCAATCCTTCTTATAATTGCAGTTGATTATGTACCCCCTTGCCAAGTAGTTGAATTGGTGACTTTACCTCCAAGGGTTTCAAGGACAAAAGAATTAAAGAAAACAAGTGTATAAGTTCATATACAGCATTGAAAATGTCACCATTATAGAACACTATGGTGGGAAGAAAAGTATTCCTGTAAACCTCCAGGTGAGTAGATGTTAGAATCTTAACTCTGAATTCTCTGTCTATTTGGATGGCGGCAAAAGCTAGTGACTCAAAGCACAGTGTGATCACCAGTGTGGACACCAGTGGAGATGTCATTGTGCCTTTTCTTTAAACAGGCTGCAGAGAAGGACAGACACACAGAAAGGTGTGTGAAAACATATTACTCCCCTATGGAATTTATTTATTCAGTGAGAAAACAACAGACATTTTTCATACATTAAAAACAGATGTGTTTAGTCTTCATATAAGGAGAAGCCTTTCACCCCGACAGCCAGGTAATGGAAGCAGGCTGCCCAGAGAGGATTGTACAGTCTCCATCCTTGGAGATGGAGACCCTATTCATGTAAATTTTTCGTGTGACTATTCGAGGCATGCCGGCTGTCACACTCCCACCACCGGAGACTTTAACTCCTAAGACTGAAGCCCCTTTGCATCCAGAGGGAGGCTTCAGTGAGCCGAGGGGTGCCCAGCTTGACTCCGTACACACACCACTCTCAAAGTCAGACCAGGTTTCATTAACCAGGTGGATCCAGGTTTCCCTTAGCAGAGTCTCAGACGTCTCGATCCTTAAAGTAATTTAATCAGAGTGCAGTAACACGGAAGCAGTCTGATCTGAGTGCCTCGAGGAGGACCCTGAACAAAGGAAACCCTGGGCTTTTATACCTTCACAGACTAAGCGCGCCAAAGTCTTCGGTTTTCCCACCGAGTCCTGGTCTCCTGCGGTGTCTTTGAGTGTCTGGGTCCCCTGACTATGCCATAGGTCCCGTACCCTTTGTTATGCAAAGGGTCGGTAGTTCACGACCTCTTGCCCGGGGCACTGCAGCTGCACACTGAGCTACCTGCCAGGAATATATTTAACACACCCAAACCGAGCAATACTGTCTGAGCAGGAAACTGGACAAGAGAACTTATGAGGTCCATTCCAACCTGAACTACCCAGTGATTGTGTGCATGCAAATAACTAAATGAAATCATGTCATTTCTTCAGTTGGAGACATAGATAGAATAAACAACTGAATACATATCTCTAAGCAGCATTTAAGTTTCAAAGTATTTAAGTACTTTGACAGGAAATGGGAAGGATTTTTTCATAAAGATTGAAAAATTCCTTGTTAATAGGTAATCAAGGAGAAAAGCTTTCATACAGTTATTCTGCAGTCTAGATTGAAATTGATAACTGGATACAGAAACTAGAATGGTTGTTTAATAAAAAAATTGCTTCAGGACTCTATGTCTCACTAGTAGATCATTAGCAAGTGTCTATGTCCTAGAACCATTATGTATGTACATACCATAGCAGTTCTTCTAAATTAGTTTGTGTTTTAGAATAAGATATATAACAGGACTCTATCTACTGCAGTATCTTATGCTAGCTATGAAGCTGGCAATCTGATTCACAAACAGGCTGGGTCCTTACAAATATTGCATGCTTTCGGTGACCCAAATTTACACTAAACTATACTTTTTTTATTTTTATTTTGTGCATTGCTTTTCATCCTCCTTTTCATTTTTCTCTGATTTTTTTTTTCTGAAACATCAAATCAAATGGTGTTAGTTCTCACTGCTACTTCCCTTCATGCCATTACTCTCATCACTCCAGGTTGTTTCTGTTCCCTTTCTGTTTCCTTTTTCATGCCAGCATGATTGTCTTTTCACCAGTTTAAGGGGGAAAAAATAACTTCTAAGCTATTTTATCCACCCTGTTTCTCAGTGGGTGTAAGATTAACCTCCATGTTAACAGCCTGTGTAAGATCCTCCCTCCATCAAAGCTGTAGGGTGTGGTTATGTGAATTCCCACTTCTCCTCAAGGGAAAACAAGGAACTTTGATCAGGACTTTTATATCAGCCTCTTAAGTTTAGAATGCAAGTAGGCTAAGAGAAAACAAACAGGTTACAAAGCCTTACACAAGCAGTCAAAAGGCTTCTTATGTTTATTCTGTTGAAAGAGTACTCTAATACCTTAAGATTTTGTGTTAGAATGAGAAAACCTAGTTTTCAACTGATACTTCTGTTCTACCTGACATGAACCAGAGACAGCTGACATCTACTATATGTGACATTTAAAGAAATTTCACCAGACCTAGTAGCCAGATAATATATCCTTGAATGACTATAGCAACTACTTCTTGCAAGTAGGAGGATAAGCTTGAATTTATCTACAAACTCTTGCAAAACTAGTTTAGAATTTGGGAAGCAAATTGTACAAAAACATTATATTGTATGTAGAGGTTTTAGTCATTACAGAGCACTCAATGGAGCCGAAATATAAAATATTAAAAACCTATTCCTTAATTTATTCTAAACAAAGAGAGATGTACAAATTAAAAAAAAAATAATCCAGGAATTCAATGTATAGTATTTATTCCATAGTAGCCTCTCATCTGAAAGCCCCTTCCTCCAAAGGATTAAGTAAAAAGTTCAAGGTAGAACCTGTTCTTGGTTAAAGAAAATATATTTCAAACTGAGTTATATATGATCAAAAATAATTCCATATATAAATATTTGTCTTTTTGGCATAATCACATAGTTTTATAAATATATTTTATGACCAAGGAAGTTCTGCTTTTTTTTTAAATAAGTAAAACAAACAAACTAAGAATCAATCCACCAAAAAATTCCTGAAAAAAAATGTATCTACCCAAAAGAAAAAAACAAAATACAAAGCAAACAAGCAGAAAAGACATCCTTAGTTATGATTTCAGTTACATTGTCACATACTTATTACAATGGCACATACTGAATTGCAGTTTCTTTGCATGAACAAAAGGGAATTCAAGCACAGATGCAAGTACAGTTTGTCTTTTAAGAATCTGCTTTTGATACTTATTTTATATTCAATGAACGTATATTTACATTTGAAAATTATGGCCTCAGATGCACTAAGAATCACAGTAATGAAGAGATATTTTTAACATGGCATCCACAAATATAGGCAAAGTGTGAATATTCATAGTGGAATCCATCATATACAAATATACTTTCAGATAGTGGTATTTTTCTTTAGAAGTAACATTTTCTAAATGTTATTACGATGTTGTCATTATTAATAGCTTCCAAGCACAGAAGCTGGTGAGATTGGATGTGTCTTAAGATACAGCACTTTAGGGCTTTATTTTTTATTAATATTAGTAAAGTCTGCTTGTTTTCAAAGGAATTTGATCAGACCCTGTGACTGAAAAAAAAGGGTATATCCTAGTATTTAGAAATTGCAAACACACATCGGGCCACAGATCCTAGAGTTGTCCTGTGTCTGACAAAACCTGAATTTGTAAAAGTTCTCCCACGAAAGAAATTGTCGGCTGTGTAATTGCAGCCAGATTGCAGCCTGAGAGACATCAACAAGCAAGGAAGTTGTTAAGGAATTTATATCTCTTCTTAAATACACTTAGGTGTGAACAACAAGTATTCAGCCCTGAAGTGTTCGATGCACCAAACCACTCAGAGATTTTAAGGATCAGACTCTAACTCAAAAGCCAAGTCTGGGGAAAGATATAGCTCACAAGATATGGTGGGCAAATGATATTGCCTAATCTATTTAATATAGCCACTTGTTTTGACCAGAGTTGCTAATCGTATTTAGAAATTTTATTACTAACTAGAAAGTTGTAAAGCCAGAAAAATCATTTTGGAAATAGTGAAAGAAGCCTAGGAAAAAAACTCAGGATTATTCTATTTAAATGTGATTCATGTGATTCATGTGATTCATGTATTTTTATAAAGACTCATGTCTTGCAGTCCAAAATTCAGATACCAACTGAAAAGGAACTGCTAGGATTAAACAGGAAACCTTGGGCAACAGAGGCTGAGAGAAATCCCTTAACCTGAAGGACTGGACCTTCCTCACAAGACCTGTTGATGTACAACCATGTGGATTAACCTGGCTCCTGCAACAGGATAAGGAAGGACTTTGAGATGAAGTTATCAAACTGTGTTGAAATCACTTTGTTTTCTTCCCCCCCCCCATGTAATCCTGGTTAAGGGAAATATTAATCAGTTGTGTAACTGTAGCAGAAACCTGTGTAATCCTCTAGTTAACATAAAGCCATCCCCTAATTAACATAACTCATCCTCCTCATTAATATGTCCAGCCCTCAAGACCCTTAAATTTCACTCGTGTGTTCACTAAAGTGTTCCAGTTCCTTCCCTCATATCTGAGATCATCTTGGTTTTCTGGACCCTTATACTCATGGAACAAAAAAACCCAAAACATTTAGGATATCAAAAGCAAGTATTTATACACAGTGTCTAAAAGACTCAATTGAATGGGTCATCTCAAGGCTAAAGTTATAAGATTAAAGGAATATAGTCAAGTTAAATTTTATAATGGATTATTTTCTTTATAGTCTTGTTTCTGATAGACAGTAGTCTGCTCTTTAAGTAGTCTGACCTATTAGTATTTTAAATCCTTAAATATGTTATAAATGGTCTCCTACTTAACAGCTGATATTTACAGGACCTTTTCAGTGACCATAAAATGGGTAGACTACAATTTTCACCTGTGATCTTTGGAAAGATCTCAAAAAACTTGTCATACTCTAGCAAGTGATACAATGAGAAGTGTTATATTAAAATGCCTTCAAATATGTAGAGAAAAACCTGAGACATCCTTTAAAACCATTTGCCCATGTTATAAAGCGTTTGACTACTATGGTTAAAAATAATTTCAGAAAATGTAAAAATTGCAGCATAAAACTTATTCTTACTTAAAAGTAAAATATTTTCATTTCTTTATTTGAAGAGCAACAGGCATGTTGAAATGATGAAATTTCAGATGCATTTTGTTTTCTCCTTTTAAGAAATTCTCCTTCCTAGATAATTCACACTTTCACTTTTTTGATTTGAAAAAAGATCAAAAAATTGTATCAACTGTCACAGAACACAGAAGTCCACCTGACTGACACTGACTTCTATTTTTGTTGGCACCCCTCCTTCTCAAAATGCCCAGTACACTGTGGCTGTTGAAGAATATGATAAAAAAAATCCAGGAATTGTGTTGTCTTGCCTAAAATATCTTGTGCAAGAAGGATCTATTTTAGTCTCTGGAGATTTATAGATAGAAGTAATTTTACTTAACTTTTTGCTTAGCTTGTTGGAAACAGAATCATGAAGCTTCTGGCTAGTGCTCTTGAGTCTGCAATCCGGATGGATATGGGACAATTTTAGTGAACTAGCTCCTTGACAAGGATCTGACATAGGAAGATAAAGGAAATGGTTTTCTTTTCTGAGGGGTGTGAAGGAATGAGGAGCTGGCAGCTCTTTAAAGACATTTATTCTTGGAGCATCAGAGCAGAAGATCTATTGATTCCCTTGTGTAAGAAATCATGAAAGTAAGACAGGATACCAGCATGGTTCAGTAAGGACCTCCTGGTCAGACTAAAGCGTGAAAAGGAAGTACACAGATTGTGGAAACAGGGATGCCTAACCTGGGAAGAGGGATGCTGACTAGATGTGTAGGGGTGGGATCAGGGAAGCTGATCAACATGAAGGCAGAGTTACTCAACTGTTTTGTTTCAATTTTCAAAGATAATTTCTCTTCTCATATCTTTCAAGTCCCTAAACCTCAGGGCAGGGGCTGAGGGGATGAAGTTTGTCCCGTCATATGAGAAGATCAAGTTAAAGACCAGTTGGGTAACATGAACATACATAAGTCCATGGGACCCAAAGAGATGGGTCCTGAGGGAACTGACCAGTGTAGTTGTCAATGCAATCTCCATCTTATTTGAAAAGTTTGGCAGCAGGATGTCCCCAGTGAATGGAAAGAAAAGGAAACATCACACGCATTTTTAAAATGGATTCTGAGGAGTGCTGACCACTCAGCCTCACCTCCACTCCCAATAAGATCATGAAACAAATCTTCCTGAAAGACATGTCAAAACTTATAGAAGGCAGGGAGGTGATTAGAGACAGTCAACATAGCTTCACCAAAGGCAAGTCTTCCACATCTTTCGCTTTTTAGGATCAGTTGCAGTTTTGGGACTCCTCTTTTCAGGCCCTCAGTTTTCCAACCAAAAGTCTAAGAGCAGAAGAACAATACCCGTTCCATCTCCTATTTGGTGCTTCTGTCTCATGTCTGTTTAAGTGGAAGATTCAGGAGGTACTGCTTTTGTTTAAACCAGTCATTGTCACAATTTACAACAAACCCTTAGAAGTTGCAGCTAGCAAGCAGCAAGCTTCTGCTTGAGAGTTCAGATAATTGGGTTGAGACATCTGCCCTCCCCCACATCAGGCACATACACAGAATTATCTGCCACTTGTTCTCATTCATAATTCAAGCTACATTCTATCCTAAGACAGCTATCTAAGGATGTTACACTATATCTAAACTTACATATAAAGTTTTACATTATATTTAGCATGATGGAAAAAAATTATTTGTCAAAATTATTATTCTTAGCTGATGAATTTTGTTTCATCAGAATATAAGGGGAATTAGGTGAGCAGTAATAAAAAAAAGTTCATTAAGATGATAGGAAACATGTACCCTGAAAGCCAAAACAAGAAGTATGATGCCCGACACAAGAAAATTCTGCAATAGAGCTACCAATCATTAAAAACTCAGTAGCCTAGAAAACAATGCAAAAATAGGAAATCTAAGAATTGGTCAATTCTCATCTGAATTGACAGTACATATAAAACCCCATATTCAATTGTTTGATATATTGCAGTATGCACTGGGATGGCTTCTGGAACAAAAACATTCTTAGCCCACTATCTATGAGGCTGGTAGTCTATTCGGTTTTGGCAAACAAATCAAAACGGGTGCAACAAGTTGCTGGCTAAACGGACTCACCTTCAAAATCAGCTTGGCTTGTCACGGTCAGGCATTGTCAATAGTTTGGACCTACAAAATTTTATCTGTGATATCTGTTACTCAAAAACCAGCAAAATGAGTTATTGTTATTGGGTAATATTGCACGAGAGCAGGGTGTGCACGAACACAAAGAAGAAGGGAGTCAACTGGTCTTCAGGAATATGTATGCAACAACAGATATTTGGTACTTTATAGTACCATAGCGCTATAGTGCACAGGACTGTTTGCACAGTTTTTTTTGAAAGCGTTTGGTACGGTAACAATGGCATGTTGTCTGCCACAGTTTACGCACTGGTCCAGATTTTCTTTTGTCCTAATTTACCGTCATTCACCAACTATATAAAACACAGGTTAGGCACAATCTTTTCTTTTAGAATGACTTGTTTTGAAAAATGTATCTTCCTAGACAATAAAATTCTGAAATATTACAAGAAAGCTAGTTGGAGCTGTTTTTATCAGTAAGATTCTCGAAGACATTGGGACATTTTCATAGGATCATTTGGGTTAGAAAAGACCTTAAAAGTCCAGTTATAAACCTAGAACTGCCAAGTCCACCATTAAACTATGTCTCTAAGTACCACATCCCTTCAATCACCTTTGAGTACACTTGCTACTGGATCTGCTCAATTTTATGAAATGCAGGTGTTTTGGTCAAATTTAAATGATTCGATTTATATTTGTGTAAATGCAGAAGGTCATCATTGCTCTTTGATTTGGTTAGGAAACTACAGAAAATGCTAAGGCAAACAGGAAAGTAAGTGTGAGTCACTGTAGAAAGATATTAATATGCATTATATTAAAGATGTATTAAGAGTATTTGATAGGATACTACAGCAAGACTTCAGCAATTCTAAGACCTATTATTTTCTATATTTTTTACATGTTGATTTATTCAGTCATTTTATCTCTCTTGTAATTTTTTTTCATCTTCCCTACTGTGTCTATTTAGACATTAAACAAAACACTGAATTTTATCTAATTGGGTAATATGAATGACTTTTATGGTAGTTACAATCAGTGTTGAAAAATCATATGTAAGAGCCTTTGTAATATAAAAATTTCACTCAGAATGATCACTGAGAACACTAAATATTTAAAGTCTTCTATGTCTCTGTAGAATTTTTCTACTTACTGTGTGAAAGAGACTTTATCATCCAGCTCACAGCTTCAATGTCAGCCTCTTTAGTCTGCCAATTACAATGGCTGCAAAGGGGAAAAAGGCTTCTCCCAACTACACTACAGAATGCCTGTGAAATATGTTCTTACAGTTAAATGCAAGGCCACAAGAGACCAAAAGTTTTTGTGGACAAAGAGAATCTCAAAGGAAAGATTAGGAATGAGCCTAGAAAAGCTACAAATTTGACACACTTCCGCTTGTTGCTTTAAGAATAAAAACCATACGTTGATTCCTCAGAGGCATAAAGAAGTAACTTTCAGTAGAAGTTTGTCAGGCTTCAAATTTTTTTCTGCAAAACTTAGCCTGATTTATTTCTGTTACAAAAATAATTGAGGTGAATGCAGCATGAGTTTTCATTAAGTTCATGCAGATAGAGGGCCCACTCAGTTTTTCGCTTTATATAATGACCTCAACCACCTGGAGTGTTACTCTAGGTCACTTTGATAAACTCATACATTTGTTATACAGTCAGCAAACTGCACAGAGAGGAGAAAATGCTGTTTTCTGGTGTATGTGTGTGTGCTGAGGAAGGTGGGGACTTTGAAATACTGATATTTCTGAAACGATCAATCCATCTTGAGCCATAACAATGTCAGCCTTCCTCCCCCACAAAGGTAGTACTCGCTTGTGCAGATGTCAGAGTTGCTTGAGTCTTGTAGGTGTATCATTTTAAAGTGTATGTTAAATAAGTTGAATCAAATAGTTGGCAAAATTTCAGACAGCTTTCAGGTAAATATTTCACATTTGGAAGATGGTTGTTTTCTTATAAATTAATGGTCTGGAAACACCCCGTGCTTCATTCTGATTTTGCAGCAATTTTATGTCAAAATAACTTAATTGATTACTTGTGATTTACATTAGTGTTACCCTACAAGGTCCTCTAATGTTTAGCTCAATGGAAAAAAAAATCTTTGCTTAGTTTTGTATGTGCTTGCTCATTCAAGTCTCTCTCTCTCCCCTCACCAATATGTATATGTATCAAAAATAAGTTCTAGCACAGAGCTTGAAATTTTGTGTAATGGTACAGCCTTTGAAAGTTCACCTGAGAGCTTTATTTTCTGTGACAAAATATACTGTGTACAAACAGAAAGCTTCATCTCCTTTTCTACTCCCCTGTATTTTCCTTTTTTTTCAATAGATATCCATTGATGTTTTACTATCTCACAATTTTATCTTAAAAACCACTAACAATTTTTTCAACTGTTTTAATCATTTTTCTGCAACCAAGATGACATTTGGAAGATACGAGAATAGTGTGTGTAGCAGCAGCGGGGAATCCCACAAAATAAATCCAGTGGGATTCGTAATCTACATGGAGAAGGTGGGCAAGAAAACAGGAAGCCTTCTTCTTACTCACAGCTTACACACCACAGCCCTGGTCTCTTAAGTGTAAATACAGAATATTATGTACTATTTATATATATATATATATATATATAATGTTCCACATATATAATTTGGTAATAGAGAGGCAAACTAGAAGGAAAGAAATCATATATATGCATATTAGTACTCTTAGTATTAGCATAATCTTCCATCTACTAAGTTTTATGCTTTTTATGGCAGCCAGCAAGTGTGAAATTTCAGAGCTCCCTCAGTTTACCATTCTCTGGCCTCTCTCTGCAAATTACATATGCTTCATTTTGTACATAGGGACCTCCATGTGGTTCCTTTGCTCCTTCTAGTTTGCATCTCTTTGTTACATATAAATCTCACCATCAGATCATTGTATCTCAATCTACATCTTTTTCTTCTTACCTTGCAGAGCTTTTGCATTCCAGAGACTCAGCAAGTTGCCTTCTTTTTCTCTTTTACCAGCCCTAGCCTAGGCTTTCTCCTATAAAAGAAAATAAATATTTCACTGGCTACATTTTAAAGTAGCTGATACTATTTAAGGTATGAATAGGTTTCTCCAAACAGACAAAGATTTATCTGAGTCTCAGTGATAGAAATGTGTCTGTCATTGACCAGAGCTATGTTTCAAGCTACAAACTAAAAAGTGAAATCTGAACCATTTTCCTCTTTGGAATTTAATACAGTGTTTTAAAATAATTTTTAACACTTTCAAAATGATTGTCACTTATCAAAATGAATGCATTTTCTTGTTCCAATTATAATGACTATTACCATCCCTTACCATAAGTCCTACTTTGCAAGAAAATAAAAGGGTTTTTTTTGTAGTTGTCCATAATAAGTAAGCAAATTTCTCACTACTGACTCTCCTAGCCACAAAGTTTGGCTTTAAACAATATACCATAAGATTTTATTTAGATGGTTATAAACTCAAAGCCCTAGCTGAATAAGTTTTTGGGGTTTTTTAAATGAAAATTTATTCTTTTGCTCTTAATGGCTGAAACTCACTTCTTTTTTACAAAATAAGAACTTAAAAAGAAAGTAATTGAAAAATAAATTGCTAATTAGTTGTTCACTTGTTACAGCTCTCTGTCTCAAATTCTAATGGTTATTTTAATTTGTTTCCTCTGGTTGAAATGTGCAATACCTATCACTCTATAAAGACTCATAAAGTATATAACAGAAACTGGCATAAAAAGCCTTAGAGGCATTTGGTTCATTTTATAGTCAGCATAAATCTCTGGAAACTAAATGAAATCATAACAATAAGGATGCCAACAGAGAATATATTCCAAGAAAAGAAACAAATTCCTCACTGCAGTTTAGGTGATCTTTTCAGTGTTCCAACATTACTGATAGGTGTCATAGTGATACTATGGCAGTACGGGGATGTAAATCACACCGGACAATGGACACTGACATCTCCATGGTCTTCCCATGCTCATATTCATGCTGACCTAGATGGTCTACCTCAAACTCACTGTGCTGCCATCCATTCTGCTGTTTTTCCTCTTGCAGCCATTTACCAGAGCTGGAGAAGAACCAAAATAATATTCTTTCAGTAATGCTTACAGAACTGTTTTGTAATCAAACCTTAATTCTGTTTTATTGTTATCTTTCTCTGTGTTGCCCATGTTACTTCACAACAGAATATAAGCTGTGGTGCTACTGGACTTCTACCCATATTTGAGGAATTCTACAGAGCAGAAAAAAATGACAGAAAAGAGAAACAGAGATGCTTAATAAATGGCTATTTTCCAAAAATGCTAGATGACCCCAAAATTTTTGAATATTTCTTCATATTACTTCACTAATTAAATTTATGTCCAGTAAATTCTTCTTTTCCCTCTTTTCCTCTCTTTCCCTCTCTTTTCCTTGGGTGTGACATTTTTCATGTATCTTTTAAGAAGTTTCTGTCTCAAAATCTCTGGATATTTCTTTTCACTTAGTCACTAGCTTCTTAAGCTGTGACTTTAGGAAAACCTATATTATAAATATTCCTCAATTCCTCCCCTTTCCATTATGCTTTTATAAAATAAGATTGACAGGCAGATTTTCTTGTTTAAGTCTTTCAACAGACCATATTTATTCTTCTCCATATATTGATATTTTGTAGATGATGAACAAAACTTTCTAGGTTTTATATTATTTTATCCTTGGAAAATAAAAATGTTTTTATTACCCTTCATCAATACACTTTTCGACATTTGAAAAACCTAACAAATTTGCATGTTGATTCAATCTCTGGCACTTTTTCTGAAATCATTTTACCTAGCACTACAGTATGATATGTTTCCAGTGACTGACTCACTTGAAACTATTCATTCTGGGGATGATTCCATAGTTTGAAAATTTTACATTTGTGGATTATAACCTTCTCAAATTAAAAAATAATAATCTCCTACACACATTAGCAGAAATATTTGCACTCTTAACTATTTCTTGCTGCAATTATTTTGAAACCTCTGAATCTAAAAAAAAAAAGGGTTTCATTTTTATTCTATGTTGTTTAATTTTTATTTTATGTTGGCATAGAATGCCTCAGAAATGGATAAGAAGATGGCTAGTGTCCTACTTTTAAATTGTAAGCTAGCAACCAAGGAAGCAGAAAGTATTAAGAAAATGTGTAAATAAAACCAGAAGCAGACCCCAGTACAAAGAAGGAAAGGATCGCTAGCACCAGCATGGAGCTGCTCAAGAATATCTCAGGACTTGAACAGACCACCCAGCTTCCTGAAAGGATTAGCACACCTCCAAGGAAAATAAGCAGAGAAAGGGTTTCTGTGTACCAGGGTTTAAACTGTATTATTAATTGTATATTTCCTTTTTCATTTGGACTGTGTTAGTAATGTTGTAGTTGGGCTAATAATACCTGCTCAGTGCATTTTGATTGTATAGCCTTTATCTGGACGAAGTCTTAGGTCTGAAGACATTGTGCATCCCCTTTAGCCCATAATGAGATTTTGAGTGTAATACAAGTAACTCCTTCATAAGAATCTTTTTCACAGGTTGTTATCTTAAAACTGGTTGCATTTCCTTACCCTATTGCAGTTATAGAATGGCTTTTCTGAAACTTCTCTTCTGATTTCCAGCCTACTTTCAGGCTTGTATGGCTTTTAGTACTGATTTCATTCCAGTATTGTTCTGTCAGATTCTGAATGTCTAGGCAGACAGCAAGAACTGCTGTTCTTGCAGAGTGTATACTCACATTCTTAGATACAAATTATTCAATTTTTTTTCCTGAAACCATAGCCCTATTTACTTAAACTCTTTTTCTGTAACTTCTTGACTGTTATTCTCTTGTATACTTACAAAATCCAATCCGTTAGATTATAGAAGTGAAGGTTTATCATACACACACACACGCACATGTAGCAGGCGACCCTTGTATAACAAGGAATGAAAGACGCTCCTCGTGCGATGGTGTGGTCAAAGAGAGCTTTATTCAAAATTCCCACTCTTAAATCCCTGTGTACCATGTGACTTCTTCAGCCAATAGAGTTATATGTGACTGCGCATGTCCCCTCGGGCCCCTCGCCCTGGCAAATCCCCTGTGCATCCAGACATGCCTCCCACACGCACACACACGCGTGCACACACACACACACACACACACATACACACAGAGAGCATAATTTGGGCTCATTTTGCTTCTTAAAATCCTACAAACCTATTTATACAGGTGGCTCCCATTCGAAACTTTTCCTCTTGAACCTAAATAAATAAAATTGCACATAATTATACAATTGTGATTAAATTATAAATCTGCCCAAGAAAGTAGTGATGTCTTTATTGCAATTGTAAATGGTTAATTTATTATACTCTCAGAAAGCACCTTCCATTTTTAATGGTAATTGTCTCATGTAACATTATCATTCTCACAGAAAAATTTAGGAAAAGTATGCCTTTAACTCTATCTGTCTTTAGTTCTGTATTTTTTCATGTCAGTTTTTCATTCATTATGTTGCTAATATTAACCTGCTATTCATCAAATTCACATTGTGAAATTTAACAAGGTATACAGGAAGAAGCCTCTCTACTGATTTTAATGAACAGAATAAATTTTAACATTCCATTAAACTTAATGGAACAGTACAAGAGCAAAAGGTGTCTCCTCTGATCTTGTTTTAGGGATTACTAGTAGAAGAAGACACAGTGCATAAAGGAAGCATGTTCTCAAATTTTATTATATGGCCTGTCTCTGCTTTGAGAATAGTTCTGATTTCACAGCAATGAAATGGCTAATTCCTGTTTACACTGCAGCCTTTGACTTCTCCATTGAAATAAATTTTGTGGAAAGAAAAAGCACTGCTTATGACTTCTAATACACTGTAAGAAATAAATGGTGCAGCTTTACTCCCAGCTGGGATGCAATTACTCACCCTAGTAGTCCCATTGATCTCAAAGTGTGAGTTATTTCTCTGTAAAGGTAGTAAAAAAAGTCCCTATAAATGGTGTTTAATATCAACAAAAAGCTTCCAATTTAGACAGAAAATAGAACACTGATAAAACTAGTCAATGCTATTTTATCAACTGCTTAGAAAATATAAGAAAGATTAACAGATGACTTGGCTATTCCATGAGCAAAATATTGTAGGTGAACAACTAGATTTCTTGTTCTTATAGGTTTAAAAAACCCCAAAACATCATGGGGCACAGAAGTGCTCTTAAAAGGACTTTAAATTTGTAATACAGAAAATGAATTTGGAGAAAATGTTATAAAAATATTATGCTAATAACAAATCTTGGCATAAGAACAGTATTATTACTTGAAATCAGTATTGACTCTTTATGAAGACCAACAAATCAAGATAAGGGACTACAAAAAGTTTCATCATACCACGTATGGACTATGATGGGCTTCAGGTGTAACTGTTTTTCTGACTAGTTCAACCTGTTTGAACTGCTGTAATTCACCTGAGCATAACTACCCAGAATTCATTCAGAAGTATTCATGTTTCAGCATGTCATGGCACTTGTATGTGTGCCTAGATTGTAACAGAGAAATGTCATTGAGATAATATACTGATGGTTGTTGTTGTAATATCTCAAGCAATTATTTTTGTTATTTCACTGATCTATCAGTGATTCAGAGAGTTTACATAGAGCAGTTGTGTGGTATTTTTTTCGTCTGTTTATGTTTGCCCTCTATGGTTAATACCAGCACTTCCAGTCTGATACACTTTCATCTGATATTGTCTTCCTCTATGTCTAATGCAAAAAATTAAATGCCTATGTACCTCGTGCCACCCATTTATATCTGTAAGCATGACCACATAATCCACAGTTTTATTCCGTGAGAAAAAAAATTTGAAATTTTTCATTTTAATTAACTCTGTTTTTTTATTATTTGGAAAAATAAAATGTACATGCAGAATATTTTCCTTAGCTGAGATGTAATCAGCCCATACCTGCGTGATCTGATAAAAGTTTTTTGACTCTCATTTTTTGCCCAGCCTCCTTCTATTGTTCCTGTTGTATCACACTCAGCCACAGCCACATTCCTCCTGAAGTATCATTAGATGGGATAGAGCACATGAATACTACCCACTTAAAATGTGGCAGCTCATGTCACACACACCATGAGTTAGAATATGGACTTGGTTAGGCAGCAAAGTCATCACAGTATAAAAACAATCTTTTCCTTGCCTTGTAGCCTTAAGAGTACAACATATATTTTAGCCATATCCTCTGTAAGAAAAGTTTACTTTCTCTGTTTCTCTTTCTGTCACAGTCCTCCCACTTCTCCCTTAGAAAAGAACATTATTGCCTCCTGTGGGCTACCTGAAATAAAACCTCCCTACATTTAGCAGTAGCTGGGTTCTTCACAGTATGCCTACCTATCCTGTCATAAACAGATTTTACTCTCCCACTGTGTTTCCACAGCAGTACCTTGCTGTAACTGTGACTATTCTGTAAGATGGCATTTTTCTTTTTTCCTTGTAGCAAATAATGGTGATGATTTAACAATTACACCTAAGGATTTTGGGTTTTTTTTTAAAGTTTGGGAAGAGGGCTTTTTGTTGTTCACTTTAAGGTTGTTGCTTCCTTTTGGTATAATTCACAGAATCATATAATGATTAAGGTTGGAAGGGATCACTGGAGGTCATCTAGTTCAACCTCCCTGGTTGAGTGGTGTTCCTTAGAGCATATTACTCGGGATTGTGCCTTTGTGTCTTTTGAACATCTCTGTTGAAGGAGATGTTGCATTAAGGATGTAGGAATTTAGCAGGAAATAACCCTCTCCGTTTTTCAGCTGATCCTCAGGGATCAGAGAGGCTGGGTGTGGCTGGGTTTAATTTGTGATTATAGCAATTCAGCAGCATAAGTCTGGTCATGTTCAAAAGTCCTTGCATGAGCACAGATGCACAAATAATGCAATTTATCAATCAGGTCTGATCACATTCAATAAGGACTTGCACAATCCAGTTTCATGATTACTATGGTTTGTTGAAGCAACAGGAAAGCAGTTTCAGGATTGCTGGTAATAAATGCACTAACTAAAGTGTGTTCTATGTGTTGCAACAGAAAGTATAGTAAGACATATTTAATAGCGAGATAGATAGACGGATAGACAGATATAGACATAGACATAGACAAATGAATATTTCTAGGTGTTCTCCAACACAGTTGAAGGCAAAATGCTCACTTGAAGGCTTCAGGAGAAGCCTTCAGGAGAGGAGGAGAGACACAGTCCATCAACCAAGCAGCCAGAAGTGTTTTCCCTCTCCAGACCTTTCTGTTCCAAAGCCCCCCTTTAATATATTAATTTTGACCCATTCCAGTAAAATGGAACAATTGAATGTTCTAGGTGACATTGGTTATGCATGTATTACATTTCCCATGTTCTCCTTCATTTCCATCCTGAGGGGTGTATAAGTTAATATGGTAATGGGGCTTAATGAGGGTCTTGGTTACCTTTGGTCAGAATTTATAGTTGACAAAAGAGTTAGGGTAAACATTTTGTTTCTCCTTCATGCACAGAGGTAGCAGTAAAAGCTATCTGACCATTACTCTTTACCCTGTCACTGGGCACCACTGAGTACTGTCACCATCCTCTTTGCCTTTGTCAAGATGAGGTCCCTTTCAGTTGCCTCTTCTCAAGGCTGAACAGGCCCAGCTCCCTCAGCCTTTCCTCATAAGACAGATACTCCAGTCCATTAATCATCTTTGTTGGACCTGCTCCAGGAGCTCCATGTCTCTCTTGTGCTAAGGAGCCCACAACTGGACACAGCACTCCAGATCGGGCCTTTCTGGGACTGAGCAGAGGGGCAAGATCACCTCCCTCGACCTGCTGGCAATGCTCTTCCTAGTGCACCCCAGGATACCATTGGCCTTTCTTGGCCACAGGGACACACTGTTGGATCATAGACAGCTTGCTGTCCACTGGGTCCCCCTCTGCAGCACTGTTTCCCAGCAAGTCAGCTGGTGCGTGGGGTTATTCTTCCCCAGGTGCAGGACCCTGCATGTGCCTTTGTTGAACATCAGACAGTTCTTCTCTGCCCATCTCTCCAACCTGTCAAGGTCCTTCTGCAGGGCTACACAGCCCTCTGGTGTATCACCCACTCCTCTCTGCTTAGTGTCATCAGTGAACTTGCTGAAGAGCAAGGACCATAACCATTTAAACCACATGTTTAGTTCAGGAGCTGAAGAAATTAATCAGGTGTGAATCAGAAATTATCATGTAGTCATCAACAAGATCATAGCGATGGCTCCACCAACTAACAAGGAGGAAACACAAGCTTTCCTGGGGGCCATAGCTTTTTGGAGGATGCATATTGCTGAATACAGTCAAATTGTGAGCCCTCTTTACTTAGTGACCCGTAAGAAGAATGATTTCCAATGGGGTACTGAACAGCAGCAAGCTTTTAAACAGATTAAGCAGGAGATTGCACCCGTCGTGGCACTTGGACCAGTCAGGACAGAACCAAATGTGAAAAATGTACTTTATTCCGCAGCCGTGGAGCCTCTGGCAAAAAGTACCTGGTGAGACCTGAGGTCGACCACTTGGTTTCCGGAGCTGAAGCTACAGAGGATCTGAAGCCAACCACACCCCCACAGAGAAGGGAATCCTAGTGGCTTTTGAAGGAATACGAGCAGACTCAGAGGGGATTGGCACAGAAACACAGCTCTTCCTGGCACCCCAGCTGCAGAAGTTAGTCAGGTATGAATAACATACAAGGAGTGATGGTGTAAGAAAAGGCTTATAGACAGTGAGAGTGGTTAGGTAAAGTTTCAGCAAACTGATCTGGAAGATTCTTTCTTGCCCTTGTTGGAGCAGAGCTATGTCTGTGATACGTTTCCTGTATAAATGGTGACACTCAAGTTGAGGAAACATATGCCTCTGGTCAAATGTATAGGAGTGTGAAATTCTGTAAGGTTGATCTGTTTGTTTTCAACTGCATGCTGTTCCTTGCAATACAATTGTGGCTCAGGGGGAACTCTCTGGAGAGGGAGATATTTTTACTTTGCTTGGAAACAACTGAGCAAGTGTAGGAAAAGATGTGTTTAGACCTTGCAGGATAGAGCAGACAGAAGATAACACCATAAGAAACATGGAAAAAAGCAGGATATCGAAAAGAAGAGAGGAATTACTGAGAGTAGCAAGGATCAGTGACATCTCAGCACTGACTGAAACACAGAATTCCTTGGAAACAGGGTGAACTGTGAATGTTTTGTGCCAAATTACAAGGCTAAAGGCAGTAAAAAGGATTTACCTTTAAGAACACAGTAGGCAGGGGAGAATTCTATGTAAGACCATTCAATTTTTGCTTGCAACATAGCCACTTTCAGTTTTCTCTGTGTAAAAAATTATATTCCTGATTTTCATTATACTTCATTGTGGAAAGCAATCAGACCAGAATATCTAGGTGCACAAGCCTCAAATTTGGGACAAACTCGAGATCTATTACACAAACATCAACAGTTCCTTAATTTTTTCATTTGTTTATTTTCAGTTTTTCTATTAGATGCTCAGTGCAGTATGGTCTAATCTGATGCAACATAGTTTGTGTTCTAGTGATATGTATTTAAAACACAGTTTTAAAACACAGAACAAAATCTGTTCAATTAAAATAATGTTGGTAAAATAAATGTGCTGAAAATGTTTCAAAGGGGGATTACAAAACATTTTTTAGAAAGGAGATTTTAATGTAGAAATTGTCTCTAAGGAGTCAGGCCATTCAAACATATGCAGAAGTTTTCAGCATTTTTCTTGTTAACAAAAGTAATATCGCTACTATGGTAACAAAAACACACACAAAAAAGGTATCCTGGCCCTATTCCTGATGAAATATATAAGTACCTTTAAAATGTTAAAAATATGTTATGAAAATATCTCCTGAGTCCAAGATAATTTCTTAATTTTTTGGTTTCATTCAAGTTTATGGACTGGTATTCATTTCAAATGGTCATTTATTTCCAATTTCTTCTATAAAAATATCCCATCCACAGTGCTGTCTTAAACACTTAATTCTAAACAGTGCATAATATAAAATAGAACCACTCCATTTGCAACAAAAGAAAAAGTTTTCAAAACTCACATATTACTCACATATTCATTATGGTTACCATGCATATATTCAGTGATTTATTCTCAAAAAGAAGAAAAAATTTCTTCTGATTTCAAGCATTCTAGATTTCACTGTGTGGTTTTTAATTTTTTTCTCTGCTTTGGGGAGTAGGTGAGGGGGTTTTGTTCCAGTTTTGGGTTTTGAGGTTTTTTTCGTTGTTTGTTTTTTTCCTCTGTGTGGATGAAACAAATGAACAAAGAGGAATGGTGCTGTTTTACACCACCTACATTATTATTCATTAACTGGGAACACTGAATCACACTTATGTGGAACAACAAATACTTTCTTCAATACTCTGGTGAAACTATTTGTGCCCCACAGGAACTTGTTGAGCTTTTGCCACCTACTTCAAAGCTACTCTATTCAAATCATCTTTACTATTTGCTGAATGACTTCCAATAAGCCAGTTTTCTTTTTCTTAAACAAGTAAAAAGCCTTGACTTTAAAAATTCCATAGTTCTGATCATATATCACAAACTGTAAAGAGAGTTCAGGCTGTACTGGGGAAAACCTGCCTGAATTCCTCGCTTTTGGAGACTGAATCGACAGTGTCCTATTTTTGATGTATAGTTGACCAAATTACCTTAACGAAAGATTGCTCAGGGGAATTTATCCATGTTGAGATCACGTCTCCTGGGCCATAGACATAACCTCTGTCAAAAATAATAGAGTCTAAATTAAGCTAACTCTTCCACTCTGGATTGGAATCTGTTCTCATATGCAGGCTTCTAGATACCAATCTTCTTCCTATTCTGTCTTTGTCTTCTGAGTTCAGACTCTTTTGGGACTCAGTGTCTTCACAGCAATTCTATGCGGTATCTCTCTGAGTGACACTTCCATTCTCAGAGAAGGAGAAAAAGCAGAAGAATGTCAGAGCAAGAGTATCTCTAGAGATCATGTGAGAAGGTGGAGAAATCATCTCTTCTCTGCCCATCTGTTCATCAACTAGGGCTCAAGTGTATAGCTTTGTCACACTTCAGGCTTGGAGTGCTGAGATCCACAAGGCACTATGAGAAAATGCAACTGAAAAATGTAGATGAAGAAAAGTTATTCTAAGAATAAGTTAAAAGCAATGTGGAAGCCATGAGGAATGATGGAACATTACTGAAGAAGTATCAGAGAAAAAAGTAATGTCTGCACTGATTATTCTAATAAAGAATGATTTCAATATTTTTTTAGAGAAAAAGAGGATTTTTTTAGAAAGTCCATTAATATTGACCAAAGTTAGATATGTTTTCCACTACTGGGTAAGATACCACAGACATACAAGCCAAGTGATTATGGGTAGTAATTCAGGTGCCTGAAAAATGCAAACAATTATAGTGGCACCATATCATCATGGCTAGGCTTTGCGAACAAAACCTAGATTTGGGAAGGGCTCTACCCACGTTTGTTACAAACATGCTGGTGGCTAAAAAGGCCAATACGAGATAGACACGTCCGGTTGCAAAAGAAAGACTCCTTAGGTGGTATATTCTGCAAGGCATAATTCTTTCTGCATTGTCTTTTATCCTCAAGAGTGATCCTGTGTGCTTTCTCAAAAGAAGCAGTAGCGTTATAGATGCTGTGTCTCCAGGCCTCCCGATTGGAGGCCAGAGTAGACCAGTTATGTTGATCAATATGGCCGAGGCTGAGATGTTGTTTCAGGGAGTCCTTGTATCTTCTCTTTGGGGCTCCTCTCTTGTGGCAGCTGGTGGCAAGTTCACCGTAAAGCAAGATCTTAGGGAGGCAGTGGTCCTTCATCCTTGAGAAGTGCCCTGCCCAATGCAGCTGTGTTCTCAGCAACATGGCCTCAATACTTGTGATTGCTGCTTGTTCTAGAAGAGATGTATTGGTCACATCATCTGACCAGTGGATGTTTGGGATTGTACGGAGGCAGCGTTGATGGAAGCGAAGACACAGGTGGTGGCGGTAGATGACCCATGATTCAGAACCGTATAATAGAGTAGACAGCACAATGGCTCTGTAAACACTGATCTTTGTACTTTTCTTCAAGTGTTTATTTCACCAAACTCTTCTATGAAGCTTTCCAAAAGCACTATATGCCTTTGCTAACCTGTTGTCTATCTCTCTGTCAATCTTACCATCCGAGGAGATGAGGCTACCAAGGTAATTAAACTGCTGAACTGATTTGAGCTCTGATTCGCCAATGGTGATATGGAGATGATGGAAGACTTCGTGAGGTGCCGGTTGATAGAGAACTTCTGTCTTCTTTAAGCTGATTTCCAACCCAAAGAGCTCAGCAGCGTCTGCAAAGCAGGATGTTAAACGCTGCAGAGCTGCTTCTGTGTGGGTCACAAGGGCAGTATCATCAGCATAAAGCAGCCCCCAGACAAGATGATTTAAGGTCTTAGTATGGGCCTTCAGTCACCTTAGGTTGAATAGGCTTCCATCAGTACGGTATCGAATGTAGATACCGTCCTGATCCTCAAGGTCTGCTGTGGCCCTTTGGAGCATCATGCTGAAAAAGACTGTGAATAGGGTTGGTGCGAGAACGCAACCTTGTTTCACACCATTAGTTATTAGAAAAGGCTCAGAAAGTGCATTGCCATATCTGACTTGTCCATGCTGATCCTCATGGAGTGAGATGATCATTTTAAGGAACTTGGGGGACAACTTAAACATTCCAAAATCTGCCACAGACCTTTTCTGCTCACAGTATCGAAAACCTTGGTGAGTTCGACAAAGGTTAAATAGAGACTTTTGTTCTGTTCCCTACACTGCTCTTGCAGTTGTCTGAGAACAAACACCAGGTCTATGGTACTCCTGTTGGCTCTGAAACCACATTGGCTTCCAGGTAGAATTCCTTCTGCTATCGTGGGTATTAGCCTGTTCAAGAGTATTCTTGCCAGAATTTGGCCAGCAATGGAGAACAGAGTAATACCACAGTAATTTGAACAGTCTGATTTAATTCCTTTCTTCTTATACAAGGTGATGATGACTGCATCTCAGAGGTCTGATGGTAGTTCGCCGAGTTCCCAACAGCGCACCACAAACTCGTGAAATTTAGCATGGAGTGCTTGGCCCCCATGTTTCCAGACTTCAGGTGGAATTCCATCAACCCCAACTGCTTTGCCAGTTTTCACCTGCTGAATGGTCTTGAGGGTTTCTCCTAAAGTGGGGGCAGTATACAATTTGTACTTCACAGGTTACTGTGTGATGGACTGAATTGCTGCATCTTGGACTACACAGTTGGTACTGAAAAGAATTTGAAAGTGTTCAGACCATTGATTCAGAATGGAGGTTTTATCTGTTAGAAGCGTTTGACCATCAGCGCTGAGTAGAGGGCTTTGGACTTGGTATGTAGGCCGTATGGTGTTTTCAGGGCCTCATAGAATCCTTTGTGATCACCTGTATCTGCGCATGATTGAGTTTTTTCAGCCAGATTGATCCACCACTTGTTCTGGATGTCACAGAGTTTCTGTTGGAGTTTGTTGCATGCGAGATGAAAGGCTGTTTTTCTTGCATGACAGGATGGCAGTGCGAGGTGTGCTTGGTGAGCGGTTCTCTTCTTCCTCAACAATTCCTGGATCTCTTGATTGTTTTCATTAAGCCAGTCCTTGTTCTTCTGGAAGGAGAAAGTGGCACCATATAATTGTACTTGAAAAACTTTAAGCATTCCTGTGGAGTGTGGATCATATTTGATTGATGTGCACCATTACAAATGCAGGGCCATATTGAGTACCATTGAACTGAAGAATCCTATTTTTTTCAGTTTTAAAATCATTGTTATAAACAATATGTAGTTGCATATATTTTCTAGTAATATATATGAGAGAGAGACAACAGATGATAAATAACTGTTATCCTGAAAACAAGATTAGACAAGCCAAAGCAGATTTTATCAGGAGATAAAAATTTACTATTTGTGCTCAGAAAGATCATCATGGAAGAGAAGCTAGAAACTCCCTCTTTGATAGAGCTAATGTCAGCCATCTCTAAGACAGATCTGCCACTGGTCAAAGCCAAGCCTATCAGCGACAGGAGTGGCCTCTGTAATAACATATTTAAGAAGGAAAAAAAGTTTATTTTGCAGAAGCAAATTGCAGCCAGAGAAGAGAGGAGTCAGAAAACTTGAAACAACTCTGCGGACATCAAGGTCAGTGAAGAAGGAGGTGGAGAAGGTGTTCCAGGTACTGGAGCAGAGATTCCCATGCAGCTTAGTGAAGACCATGGTGATGCAGACTGTCTACCTGCAACCTGCGGAGATCCACAGTGTAGCAGAGATCCACAGTGTAGCAGAGATCCACCTGTAGCCCATGAAGGACCCCACACTGGAGCAAGTGGAAGCCTCCTGAAGGAGCCTGTGAAACTGTGGGAAACCTATGCTGGAGCAGGTTCCTGTCAGGACCTGTGGATCCATGGAGAGAGAAACCCACATTAGATCAGGTTTTCTGGCAGGATTTGGGACCCTCTAGGAAACACATACTGGAGCAGTTCATGAACAACTGTAGCCTGTGGAAAAGACCAACATTGGACAAGTTCATGAAGGACTGTCTCCTGTGGGAGGGACCCTACACTGAAGCACGGAAAAGAGTCCTCTCCCTATGGAGGAAGGAGTAACAGAGACATGGAGAGATGAACTGAGCACAAACACCATTCCTGTCACCTCGCACTATGGGAGGGGAGTAGGTAGAGAATCAGGAATAAAGTTAAGCCCAGAAAAGACAGAGGGCTGTGGGAAAGGTCTTTTTAAAGATTTGGCCTTACTTCTCATTATCCTACTCTGATTTGTTTGGTAACAAATTCATGTCTGTTTTGCCTCTGACAGCAATGGGTGAGTGATCTCACCCTGTCCTCATCTCAGCCCGTGAACCTTTCATTATATATTTTCTCTTCCTTATTCAGCTGAGGAGAGGAAGGATAGAGAGGCTTCAGTGAGCACCTGACATCCAGTCAGGATCCAGCCAGGATCAAACCACCACATCTGTTTAACACCTATGTCAGGATGCAATGAAAGTGCACTGTTGTCACATTTGCAGATGGCACCCACTTGGAAGAACAGCTGCAAACTCGAGGGTAGGACTATTGTTCAAAGGAACAGGCCAACAGGATGTGCAATTCAGCAAGGACAAACCAAGTGCTGCTCCAGGGCAGAAACACTGGTGCAGGGACACAGGCTGGGGCCTGTCTGACTGGGAGCAGCTTTGTGCTGCTGTGGGAAGGGACCTGAGGACTTTGGCAGATGGAAGCTGAGTGTGAGGCAGCGGTGTGCCCCAGCTGCAGAGACAGCCAACAGCACCCTAGGCAGTATTCACAGGGGCACAGCCAGGACACTGAGAGAAAACAATTTATCCTTCTGCTCAGCACTCATGAGACTCTGGTTATTCTGTCCAATTTTAGGCTCCCTTAGCACAGGAAAATTAGTGAACAAATGCTGGAACATGTTCAGCAGAAGGCTTCCAAGCTGGATAGGATCTGGATCACTTGCCCTGTGAGGAAAGGCTGAGGGACCCAGGCTTGTTCATCCTGTAGGAGAGATCACAGGTACACTGTCTCAAAAGGAAGCAGGGCCAAATCCTCTGTGTTCCAACATCTAATAGCTCATTTATGCACAGAATTACTGTATCCATTCACATAATATGACAGTTTAGAAATAGCGTGAATAAACACATGGTATTGGGTTAATTAATGTCTGGATCTCTCCTGATGCTGTTTTTTGCTTCGTAAGGACTGTTATACACCTACTTACCTAATTTATGGCCTTCTTGCTTCAGCAACTGCAGCTACCTGGAGGTGCACTGGCAGGGCAGTCACTCAGTCTCCAACCAGGCTCCTCATGGTGGAACAGGGAGCAGCTGAGTGTTTCTACACCTCGATACCATTCTGCATATAACTCTGCTGCTGGAAGGCTGAAAGCCTTTTACTTGTGAAAGGTCAAAAGTTTAGTTATTGAAATAGTGTAGATGCTCTAAATTCCTTAGACTAGTACATTGATTTATCGCTATTAACTGATTTATTCAATCAGGTAGCTCTGTGACTAAAATTCTCAATATGTGTACACATTCATACACATGAAAACATTTCTCTATCTTCAAAATATGTCTTTTGTATTTAGTATTAAGACACAGACATAATGTGTATAATTGACATGGCAGTATTTCTTAGCTAGAGTGTCTGTTTCATTATTTAAAGACATACCTAGAGGAAACCTTTAGCTATTTTTCTAACACATTCAGCTTTAGCAACTCTACCAAATGACTGACCAAAATAGTAGTCCATTAACTGTAAAATATGGGGAAACAAGTTTTTTTCCTATTTCCACAATCTGAGTTATTTCAGCTTGTATCTATTGCTCAGTATAGAATCTATCAATTCAAAATATTCCTGTAGCACTAGATTATTTAAGTTGATATAGTTGGTTTTTTTCCTACACTTAAGTCACTTTTTGCTCTAAACTGTGATGGATGCATTAAGGCTTAGGTGCTTAGCTAGTGGAAATTACCATTTCAGCTTTCAATTGATTTCCATCAAATTAGGATCTGCCCTGTAAATGTTTTAGTTGTGCTCAGATTCCCTTTCAATTTCTTGTCAGATATGAGAGGGTTTCTCTCTCTCGCCATCTTCCCTCTCTCAGTCTGTGCTGACACGGGGCTAAAAAGGAGCAAGGTTAAGCTGCTCAGAGCACTAGAACCATCGCATTCTGTTTCAGCAGCTCAGCACGGGAAGGAGACAGTGAACAAGAACGTTCCATACTATGATGCTTATGATTTCTCTTTTTCAGTTACTGTGCCATGGTGCCATCAGCTATTTCAACATTTCTTTATCGCCACAGAATTCCTTCTTTTTCTGCCTTCTGTTGTCAAGTCTACCGGATATATAAGGATGGACATAAATAAACCACAAAAAAACCACTAAAAAAACCAAAAAACAAACAAACAAAACCCAAAAAACCCCAAACCAAAAAACAACCAATCAAAAAAAACCTTTTGTGCTTTTGATTTGTACTATCCATTCATTAATTACACAAATGAATACTTGGATAGAGGGATAGTGTAAGTGATTTAACAGCAAAGTAAACAAAAAGTACTCTGACTCTTCTTTTGCCTTGGTTGTTATCTGGCTAGTTGCGCATGTGTTTTTCACCTCCTCTGATTGTTGGATTGTTGGTAGCACAGACTGCTCATTATAGTCAAAAATCAATCCTTTTCAAACTTTCACAGTTTTTCAGACATGCCTTGTCTTCTGTTATTCACAAAAAACTCACTGCAAAACTTGAGAGTATTAAAAATTACCAGAGAGTAATGTGATAGATTGACAGTTAATATGTTGCTTAGTGAAGTTATTGGAAAACAAAACAGAACACAAAACTGTAATTATCAGCTATTGGCGACCACTGGACACATCTGTGCAAATAAATCAATTTCAAACAGCTGTCTGGAATAACTAAATGCATCATGAATTGCCACCACTTTTCACTGTTCTGTGTCAGGTACTTAATCAAAATATAGCAATCTGACCTTTTTTAAAATTATTTTTCTTCTTGCCTGTTCATATTTTACCAAAAAATTAATCTTTAATATTTCTTTATTGATCTGCCATACCTTTACCTCCTTGCATATATTTTTCAGACTTCCTAGATCTATGAAAATGTTTCCTCTTTTCAAACTAACTTTTTCCTTTGTTCTAATTGCTTTTGTTTGCCCTCAGAGATTTTGGAAATTAAAAAATGAAAAGAATGTGTCATTTCTTTGCAGGATGACTTGATTGTATTCAATTGATTGATTTACAAGAGCCCTTGTATCATTATTCTCTCTTTTTGTCTTTTTTTTCTCTGTTTATTTTGTATGCTGAGAAGCATATTATTATGTGCACCTGTTCTTTAGTGTCTTTTTCTCTTGTACCACATTCTGCAACCTTTCATTTTAAAAAAGAGAAAGATCAATCATGGCCTACCTTCTACATGGCAGTCTTACATAAGGGTTTGGGGGAACAAATATTCTAGTCTCCTCTCATCTCAGATTTATGTCTCAGGTTTCTAGAAAACACCAAAACATTTAAAAGATATTTAAAAGTACAATTTCTGGAGTACTTTTTCACCAATTTATATAGGAATAGGAAATTTCTCTTCACTCTGAAAATATTTTTGTTCTTCTATTTCTTTTCCTTAGGCTTATAATGTCTTTAGAAAAAAAAAACATCCTGGAAATATTCAATCAACTATAAAAAGGAAAACCCAACAAGCTCAAGTGGACAAAATCATCATTTAGATTTTTTAAAAACTTTATCACAGATAATCATTATTCAGCTATAGAATTACTCTTTAGAATACAATTTTATGTTGCTATGTGTTTTTGAGAGATTAAGACAAGTATTCGGGGAAAAACTGGGAGAAGCTAACTAATAATTAGAAACATAAATATCAAAGAAAATGAAAGAATATGTTCTTAGCGGGAAAATATGAATCATACTATAGAATAACAGCAGTTAAAAATGCTACCCAAAACACAAAATTACAGGTCCTCTTGTGCAGTGCCTATAGAATTATAGAAGCATGGAATGGTTTGTGTTGGAAGGGACCTTAGAGATGTTCTAGTTCCATTCCCCCTGCCATGGGCAGGGGCACCTTCCATTAGACCAGGTTGCTCAAAGGCCCATCCAACCCAGCCTGTAGCACCTCCAGGACTGGGGCATCCACAACCTCTCTGGGTAATCTGTTCCAGGACCTCACCACTCTCACCTTAAAGAATATTGAATCTGAAACTACCCTCTTTCACTTAAGGCCATTCCCCCTTGTCTTGTCATTACATGCCATTCTGAAAAGTCTCTCTCTCCAGTCTTAACATACATCAGAAAGTTTCTCTTTAAAAGAACCCTAAGCACTTTCACCTCCAATGCCTTTAGGGATGCAAAACACGAGTAGATTATCTCGCCTCAGATCCTTCCTTGAGTTTCTCCACTGTGGCAATGCCTTCAAAATCATTGAGTACTGTCAGGCAGAGGTGAGTTGATGATATTGTTTAGTTGACTGCATGACATCTATGCATCAAGCTTTCAAAGTCCTTGTATCATCAATTTCGGTCAACTTGTCACTGAAGAGGTCTGTTAGATATTTACAGTAGTTGTGGTCCTTTTTGCTTCATATTTGCACCTTTTCTCACATGATAATGTTCTAAGATCTACAAGTGTGTCTCTAGTGCATTGTAATGACAGAACAATATGCAATCTATACTAATAGTAATAACAATAATAGAACATTTGAACTTTAGTCTCACAAATGGAAATCTGACAAAAGCTGTGCAAAGCATATGTATGTTTAGCGGAGCATTGGCACTGGCTTTGCAAAGACAATACAATTTATTTGCTACTGTAATGACTAAATAGAGATGATTCAGTTAAGTTTTAAGACTTTGGAATGAAAATTGTAATCTACTAGATGTTTTAAAAGCCAGTGTATCTTGAATGTTAAAATAATTTACTTGCAAAGATTATGAGTTTTACAACAGCAAAAAAGGCAACTCGATGCTCAAAGAAAACATCCCTTTCACTTTTAAATACCAGTTTACACAGTACTATCTGTGTAAACTGTATAAACTAACATTCTCTGTGTTGATTACAACTGATTGTGATCTGAGGGAATCCAGATGGGCCACAGCAGCATTCAAAGGATAACACTCTATTAAACCAAGAAAGGTCTTCTTCTCCTGCCCTCACCTTGAGAGAACCAAAGTATTTCCCAATATCATGTTTCCTTACCGTCCCCTTTTTTTACAGAATTTAGGATAAAAGATCAAGATTACCCTTGGGAGGAGTGGGGGAGAGGAGGTGCTATCACCACTGATGGAGTGAATAGGCTTGCTAAGCTTTAGACCATCCTTACTCTTCCCAGACAAAACGGCACACATTTGTACTAATGTAATTTAATTTTCCTGCTAAACACTGGAGACTGAATTTCTTTATAACCTGAAATCCTTGCAAATTACAGCTCCTGTATCTTTCAAGAAGCTGCGGTTTGACTTGTTAGGGTTCACAGAGGAAAACCAGATCAATAACTTGCCACAGCAAGAGATAGTTTACTGTCTGCAGGGTGTTGTAATACAGCATTGTGGATGGGGAAAAAATGAAAAAAACCCAAACAAACAATTCTGAGGTTATCTCTGTCGTTTGGACAGGCTGCTATTAAGCTAGTCAAACAATTTATTTCTGCCACAATTTAATGCTGAGATTATTAGTTATAAGTGTAATTTTGCAACAACATTTTTATGTTTAGGGCTACTTTGAAAACAAGATATATAAAAATCCTGCTACCTTTGATTTGATTCTGTGTATAAGTATAAACAGGCAGTTTCTGACGAATCTGTTGTGGCTACAAAGGAAGCAACTGAAAATGATGACAATGTAAAGTTTTATTAGAATTTTCTAAATTATTACCTTTAATCTGACTTTTCCCCTCTTCTATTGCATTGTAAGATAATGAATCTCTTATATTAGGCAACAGTGAATATGTAATTCTTAAAAACATGAATAAACATAGCAGCATATTGACCTTGGATTTGTACACTTTATTAAGGAATTGAGTAATTAATTCTGTTTTGTTTGGTAATTTATGTTTAAACTGCAAGACATTCATCTCAAGTTTAATGGCACATTCTACTGATAGGGATTGAAAGCAAATTTTTTCAGCTCCTTAATTTAACAATCTCTATAATTACAAACAATTGTGTCATACCACATTATATTTGTATGGTATGGAGAATATAAAGGAAATATTTAATTAAGCTGTGTTTACCTCTGAAGTACATCATCTTTCTGTTCACATATCCTTGATATGAACAGCTGTAACTACCACCGTAAAAGTCTAGAAATTTCAGTAGCCCTCACTTCAACCTGAACACTAATGGAAAGTCAGAGAGGAAAAATCTGTTCTGCAATAAGTGATCATCATTTGAAGAATATTGGAATCACAGGATCATTTAAGTTAGGAGGGCCTCTGAAAGTCATCTAGTCCAACCTACCCCTTGAACTAGGCCCTGTTAGAGCTGTTTCTCAAGGGTTTATACATTTGAGTTTTTTACACATCCAAGGATGGACATCGCACAGACTCTATGTTTAATCAGTCTCATAGAGAAAAAAATTTCTTTTTTATATTTAAGCAGAATTTCTCATGTTTCAACTTAAAATCCTAGAATCATATGAGTCTACTTTGTCAGGGGACGTCTGGATAGCACCTGCTTCCAGTCTCTGCTGAGAGGAGGGCCATTAATTAGATTAGCCAGGGCCTTGTCTAGCTGAGTCTTGAATATTTTCACCAAGAAAAATTCCATCACTTATCTAGACAGCCTATCCCACTGTTCAATTGTTCTCACAGTTAAAATCTTTTTACAAACAGTTGGAATTTTCCCTAAAACAAGTTGTTTTCTGCTTGTCGTGTTACTAGACATCTTCTAGAAGACCCTGATTCAACCTTTCTAAACTGTTCCCATAGGTGGTTAGAGTTCCTCTAGTCCTCTCTCATCTCCAGGAAAAACTAATCTACTCTCTCAGGCTTTCCTCATATGTAAAGTATTTCAGAACCAAACATCTTGCTGATCGTTTGTTGGACTCACTCCTGTATGACAATGTCTTTTTTGTACTGGGAAGTCCATACCTGGGCACAACACTCTAGATGTGGTCTCACAAGTGCCAAATAGAGGTGAGAATCTGACCACATAAATGCAGATACAGCACAGTATGCAGTTAGCTTTCATTGCAACAAAGGTACTTTACTGACTCCATATCTGTGTCTACAGATATCCATAAAGATGTACCTATATCTACATCTACAGACATATATATTTGTATCTACCATATGGATAATGGGTCAGAGTGCACTTTCAGCAAGTTCATGGAAGACACTACATATAGCAAGAGGTAGTGAGAGATGGATGATATCAGTAACTGTATTTGTAGATGTCTCCATAAATTCAGAGGTCTACATAATAAAGAGATACCCAAGTATCTCTATATTGATGTGTTACTGATTCCTGAGGAGAGATACTAGTAAATGTCTGAAACCAGGGCATTGTATTGCTGATCATAACCCTTGGAGCCTGACAATTTAACCAAATTTTCAACACCTTACTATGTCTATATTTCATCTAATTTTACAGAAAATCATGCAAAAAGACTTTCTGAAGTCAAGGTAAATGACATCCACTGACTTTCCATTGACTGCAGACCCAATCATCTCATAATAGGAACAATCAGATTGGCCATATAAGATCGACCTTGTTGAATCCATGCTGTCTGTTCCCAGGCACCTTCTGCTCTTCATATATTTAGAAAAAAAAATGAAAGAGGATTTTGATCAGCAAACTTCACAGGGACTGATATGAGGTTGACCAGCCTACAGTGTCCTTGGTCCTTCACTCCTTCTTCAAGATGATTGTGATTTTTTTTTTTTTTTTACTCACCAGAAGCCTCTCCCCAGTCACCATGGCCTTTAAAAGTTGATAGCAGTCTTTTCACTCAGATAAGAAACAGAGAAAATACTAACATTAACCACTTTTTCTGTAAGTGGAAAAAATCAGTTTCTCTGTCAGCTTCACTCATGAGAGTGGAAAACTTACCAGTATATAAACTGAGAAAATATGTTTTCTCTCTGCTCCCCATCAGCGGATGTTCTATATATGTGTGAGTAAATATAATTATGTCCAATTTTTTGACATAAATCCAAGAGGTGAGGGAGGAGAGAGACAGGGAGAGGTAAAAGTAGTCTTGTGATCTTTCTTAGCACAAAATTGCTCCTGTAAATATGGGAGCTACTTTCCTGAGAATTATCCTTGTAATTCCAAGTCAGTTGTCATTCAATCCATAGATTGTCTTTGTATTTCGGCATACTATGCCTTCAGGTGATTTACTACCATGTGATGCTCCAAAATGTCCATGTGATACAGAAACACACAATTCAATCACTAAAAACTATACACTTTTAAGTCTACCTCTAAAAATTCTGTAGTTGGTAATTATAACCTATCTTTAGAACTTTAAACTTATATGGATGTGTCATGGTTTAACCCCAGCTGGTGACCAACATCATGCTTCCCCACAGTAGGTAGTATGGGGCTCTGTTTTGTATTTGTGCTGAGCACAGTGTTGAAAATATAGAGATGCTTTTGTTATTTCTGAGAAGTGCTTACACAAAGGCAAGGCCTTTTCTGCTTCTCATGCTGTCCTGCCAGTGAGGAGGCTGGGGGTGCACAAGAAGTTGGAAGGGGAGATTACCAGGACAGGTGACTGCAACTGACCCAAGGGATATTCCAGACAATATCACGTCATGCCTAGGATATAAAGTGGGGGGAGGAAGGAGGAAAGGGAAAACATTCAGAGTGATTGTGTTTGTCTTCCCAAGTCACTGTTATGTGTGATGGAGCCCTGCTTTCCTGGGGATGGCTAAACATCTACTTACCCATGTAGAACAGTGACTGAATTCCTAGTTTTGCTTTGTTTGTGTGTGTGGTTTTTACTTTACCCATTAAACTGTCTATTTCAACCCACAAGTTTTTTCACTTTTACCCTTCTGTTTCTCTCCTCAAGCCCACTGGTGGGGGAGTGAACAGGCAACTGCATGGTGCTTGGTTACTGGGTTGGGTTAAACCTCAACAGACTGCAAGACAGAGACTGGGGAGCAAAATCCTTCCTGCTGTAAGACATCAGGTTCATGATCACTTGGAGAACCTCAAAACACATACGTTTACGTAATCTAATAAAATGCATCTCAGAGTCCTGAGGAAACTGGCTAATGTGGTTGCCAAGCCACTCTCCATGATATTCAAAAAGTCATGGCAGTCAAGTGAAGTTCCAGATGACTGGGAAAATGGAAACATTGCACATACTTTTAAAAAGAGTAGAAAGGAGCACTCAGCCTGTCAGTCTTAGCTCCATGCCTGGAAAGACGATAGAACAGATCCTCTTAGAGGCTATGCTAAGGCACATGAGAGATGGGGAGCTGATTCAAGAGAGTCAGCATGGTTTCACCAAGGGTAAGTTCGGCCTGACCAACACAGTGGTCTTCTATGGTGGAGTGACTGCCTCACTAGACAAGGGAAGAGCTGCATATTTTGCTTATATGGACTTCTGTAAGTCTTTTGACATGGTCCCTCATGATATCTTTCTCTCTAAATTGGGGAGAAATGGATTTGAAGGGTGGACTGTTAGATGTTAGGCTATTAAGGACACAGGAGCAGGCAACTTCCAAATGTCATAAGTCAAGCAGGCAAGGCAGAAGGCCAACTTGGCAACTGACTCAATGGTCGAGCACAGAAGGTAATAGTGAATAGTGAATGACTGAATGACTGGTGACCTCTTGCTAGTGGGATTCTGCAGGGCTCCATTTCAGGCCCTTCAATATCTTCATAATTGGCTTGGACATGGGTTTGGAAGGGACACTAAGCAAGTTTGCAGATGACACAAAATTGAGAGGAGCTGATGACTCCCTCAAAGGCAGGGAGGCCCTGCAGAGGGACTTTGACAAATTAGAGGACTTGGCAATGAGCAATCATATGAATTTCAACAAGAGGAACTGCTGGATTCTGCACTTGGGATGGGACAACCCTGGATGTACACATAGACTGAGGAATGAGATGCTGGAAAGAAGTGCCATGGAAAGGGACCTGGGGGTCCTGGTTGATGGCAAGTTGAATATGAGTCAGCAGTACCCTGGCAGCCACGAGGGCCAAACATGTCCTGGGGGGCATCAGGCAAAGTATTATCAGCCAATCGAGGGAGGTGATTGGCCCAGTTCTGCTCTGCACTGGTGTGGCCTCACCTTGAATATTGTGTGCAGTTTTGGGCACCACAATATAAGAAAAATATTAAACCATTAGGAAGTGTCCAAAAGAGGGCAATAAAGGTGGTGAAGGGCCTTGAGGGCAAGCCGTATGAGGAGCGTCTGAGGTCACTTGGTCTTTTCAGCCTGGAGAAGAGGCGACAGAGGGGAGACCTCATTGCAGTCTACAATTTCCTCATGAGGGGAAGAGAGGTAGACACTGATCCCTTCTCTGTGATGACCAGTGACAGAACCCAAGGGAACAACCTGAAGTTGTGTTAGGGGAAGTTTAGGTTGGATATCAGGAAAAACATCTTCACCCAGAGGGTATTTGGGCACTGGAACAGGCTCCCCCGGGAAGTGGTCACAGCATCAAACCTGACAGAATTCAAGAAGTGTTTGGAGAATGTTGTTAAGCACACTGGTGACTCTTGGGTGGGGTTGGTCCTGTGCAGGGTCAGGAGTTGGACTCAACAATCTTCGTGGGTCCCTTCCAACTCAACATATTCTGTGATTCTATGGATAAGCAATTGGTTGGATGGTTGTATTCAGAGAGTAGTAGGCAACAGCTAAATGTCCAAATGGACATCAATGACCAATGGTGTCCCTCAGAATTCCATACTGGCACCAGTACTTTTTAATGTTAGCATCAACAACATAGACAAAGGGACACTCAGCAAGTTTGCAGATGACAGCAAGCTGTGTGGTGCAGTTGACATGCCTGAGGGATGCGATGCTATGCAGAGGGACCTGGACAAGCTCAAGAAATGGTCCCATGGAACATTCATGAGGTTCAACAAGTCTGAATGGAAAATACTGCACATTGGTCTGGGCAACCCCAGGTATCACTACAGTCTGGGGAATAAACAGATTGAGGGTGGCCCTGCAGAGAAAGACTTGGGGTTGCTGGTAAATAAGAGGTTGGACGTGAGCTGACAAGATGTGCATGCAGCCAAGAAAGCCAACCCTACCCTGGGCTGCACCAAAAGCAGTGTAACCAGCAGGTCAGAGGGAGGTGATTCTTCCCTCTGCTCTGCTCTGGTGAGAACCCACCTGGAGTGCTGCATCCAGGTCTGCAGTCTTCAGCAAAGGAAGGACATGTACCTGTTGAAGCAAGTCTAGAGGAGGGCCACGAAGATGAGTAGAGGAATGGAGCACCTCTCCTACAGGGAAAGGCTGAGAGCATTGGGGTGGTTCAGCCTGGAGTACAGGAGGCTCCAGGGAAACCTTCTTGAGGCCTTTCAGTACTTAAAGGAGGTCTACAAAAAAGATGGGACAAATTTTTTAGTGTTGCCTGTTGAGCTAGGACAAGGGGCAATGTTTTTAAACTGAAGAAGAGTTGATGTAGATTAAAGGAAGTTGTTTTTACAGCGGTGGTAAAACACTGGAACAGGTTGCCCAGGGTGGTGGTAGATACATATGCATTACTATGGTTGTAATACACCTTTGCATATTAATACCTATAAAATATTATTATTTCTTTAAGTATCTAATAAACATTGCAAAATTCATCTAAGAATTCATTCAGTTCTACACTCCAAATTTGACTGTAAAGAGCTGGGTGATTCACTGAGATATTATTTGTTAATTGTGTGCTGTTTCAGGTGAACAGAAAATGTTAATAAAAATTATGCTGTTTTAATGAAGTAAAAATGTGAATGAGATTCTGTGGTGTTATATAATACTCACACAAACTGTTTCTCTTTTCAGACTCAGGTGAATGGAGGATTGTGTTTTTTCAACACAAATTGTTCTCTCATCTCATCCCATCCTGAAGCTATGTAGTTCCTGATGCTCTAATAAAAATGAATCCAGCTAATCCACAATGGAATTTAAGAACGATGAAATCTTACAGGGTAGAGATTCTTCAGCTTAAGTTACTGATACTGATTCAGAATACTATTCCCTGTGCTATTTCTTCTATAAAGTTGTTTGTTTTGCAGGATTGGAGATCCTGTCCTAAGGATCTCCTGACAATATAAAATACATACCCTGGAGATAAAACAATATCATTCCCTGTTAAAGATAAGCTATTATATAAATGTAGTGTGTGAAAAAGCACTTGGTAGGAAACAGAACATATAATAAAACACATTAATTTCTTAGGTTTAATCATAGGATAGCTGAACATAGAAAGCAGCCTTTAGGTATCATTTTTCCAGTCGCCACTGCCCAAAACAGTGTGAACTAGAATAGGTTGTGCAGGGCTGTATCCAGTTGGATTTTGAGTATCTCCAAGGGCAGAGACCCTACAACCACTCTGGGCAATTTGTTTCAGTGTTTGATCAAGCTTGGAGAAAAAAAAGGGTGAAGTGTTGTTTAAATGGAATTCCTTGTGTTTCGATTTGTGTCCATTGTCTCTTCTCCTCGCACAGGAAACCACTAAGAAGAGTCTGACTCTGTCTTCCTCAGTCCCTCCAGCAGTTATTTATACAAATTGATAAGAACACACCGAGCTTTCTTTTCTCCAGGCTGAACAGTCCCAGGTCTCTCACCTTCTCCTTTTATGTCAAATGCTCCATTCTCTCGATCATTTTCATGGACCTTTACTGGACTCACTTCACTTATTCATATCTCTCTTGTACTGGGGACCCTAGACCTGGTTCCAACACTACAGATGTGTCCTCACCAAGATTGACTAGAGAGGAATCATAGGATGCATTGGGTTAGAAGGGACCTTAGAGATTATTTAGTTCCAATCCCCTTGTCATGGGGCAACCTTTCACTAGGTCAGGTTGCTCAGATGTCCCTCAACCTGATGCTCTTCCTAATGCCACCTAGGATACTGTTGGCTTTCTCTACCATGAGGACATGCTGCTTTTTTATTTATTATTAATCTTTTCCATAACGAAAAAAGCCCAAAAACGCCATGAACATATGATCGACTTACTGTTCATTAAAGCTCCCTGGTCTTTTTCTGAAAAGCTGCTCTCCAACTGGTCCATCCCCAGTGCTTACTGGTACATAAGATTATTTCTTCCCAAGTGCAAGTCTTGGCATGCTGCCATGCAGAACTTTGTGAGGTTCCAGTCATCCCATTTCTCCAGTTCAAAAAGGACTTCTTGTTACTAATTACAACCCTTTAAGCCTCACAGTTTAGCTAATTTTCAATTCACTTTAACTGTTCACTTATCTAGTGTATAGCTCATCACTTTGTCAATGAGGATGTTATGGAAGAGGGTTGAAAGCCATATTAAAGTCAAGAAAAAATATCTGCTGTTCTCTTGTCATATAACAAGACAATTACCTAACTACAGAAGGATCTCAGGTCAATCAAGCATGATATACCCTTCAATAATGATATACCCATGCTGACTTCTCCAGTCAACCTCTGGTCCTTCATATAATATCTGGAAATAGTTACCAGGAATATTTCCTCCATCATCTTCGCACAGACTGAAATGATCAGCCTGAAGCTCCCAGGATTTTCTCTCTTAAACCTCTTTGAATATAGCAGTAAAGTGTTCTTTTTTCCAGTCTTCACACTATATCTCTTGTAGATCACCTGACCATGCTTTTGCATCTCATACACTTTACATTTGAGATGTCAGCATCTCCTTGTTCAAGAGTGCAGACATCAAGATGGACCATTCTTGAACTTGGAGGAGGTGACCCATAAAAATCAATCGACTCTTCTGGCCTAATTTTCTCTCCAGGATCATATCCTATGGGATATCCCAAGCAGATCTCTGAAACGGTCAAAATCTCTTCTGAAGTCCGTGGTTGTGATACTGCTTTTTGCTTTGTTCTTACCTCTCTGGATTCTGACTCCACTAGTCCGCAGACAGCGCAGCCCAGGCTATTCTCAGTCTACACATTCTGAAGATTTCTCCTTTGTTTGTGAGTATCACGTCCAGCAGAGCATCTCCCCTCATCATTTTTATCATCTTTGTTAGGAAGCTGTCATCAATGCACTCCAGAAATCTCCTATATTACTGGTGCCTTATTGTCTTGTCCTACAAGCACGTACTGGGGAGGTTCAAGTCCTGCACAAGATTGAGACCTACAAATGTGAGACTTCTTCCAATTGTATACAAAAGGTCTCATCTACTTCTTCCCAATCAAGCACTCTGTAACAGACACCCACAACAGTATTGAACATGTTACATATTGGTTTTATTGATCAAATCTTGTGTATTTCAGGTTCCATTAATAATGTCTTTCCAGAGGGATGCTGCATAACTGATACCACTAAAACTGGACACCGTTCTTTTGCACCATATAAGGTGTTATTCTAATGCTATCAATAACACACTGCTAATCACCCAGATGTTGACTCTTAATTTCTTCAGGAGAAAATAAAATAATAATAATCTACAAGTAACAACTGAAGCACTCTGATGTAGATTGTAATTGCATGTTCTGTTCAGTAAAATTTTATTTAGGTTAATTTTCCAGAGCCTTACTTTTTATAATTGACACTCCTCTCTTACAGAATTTAATTAGATTCCATGTCACTCAATAAAATTGGAAACTTCATTCAAATGTAAATCACACTAGTTTAGAAATGTACAACCTGAATAAGTAGATGCCTCAAATAGGATTTTTTTTTTTATGGCAAGCAAACTATGTGATATGAAACAAAATAATCTGTATGAAAAAATTTCAATTTATTTTATAGTTGGCTTCACATAAATGAATATGTTGCAATTTTTCTTCTGCATGCTTCAGAACATAAGTTTCATTTTCAATTTTTTTTAATGGTTCCACAGGAAAAGCCAACCCCATACGGTGTGTTGCTTTTTGTTGCATTGTAAATTTATATGACTATGACTTGTGAAATGAGTAGGAGAAAATTACTGTTTACAATGTAAAATGTATATTAAAACTTATACTAAGCATCTAAATTGAACAAGGGAACTTCAGGACAGGCTTAGCTTCTATCTGTCACAGATACACAGACCAGATTGCCTGCAAATGATTTAGCACTAGGTTTCCTGTGATCTTGCTATCTACTGGATAAGTTATTCTCCTTGACTTACTTCATTTATGACATGAATTAAAAAAAACCCAACCCCACATCACTGTACAGAAAACAGCTGGTCTAATGTAATTGGAGATAAATGCTGAAGTCTCAATATCATGATATGTGACCCAATACCATGTTTATGACCAGTGATGGGAGAAACTACAGCTACAGAGGAGGAATATGAAGGAAGACCACACTCACCTCACTCTCCATTTTCCTTACCAAACATCATGGCTGTAAGCATTCTTTGAAAGACTGTAACCTGGATTGAACAGTTGGGCTCACACAAAAATATGATGACTCCTCTTATAATGCACTGAATCACTGATTTTTATATGCGATCTGCACTGCTTTCTATCAGATTCCTAGACATAATGAAGAAACACATTGACTTCATGGTATACATTAGGAATTCAGGATTTAAAATACTCAGTATCAATCCAAATAACTTGATTGAATAAAGCATAAAATGCTGTTTTTCAAAGTGGATGCTCAAATACACAGTGCATGCTGGAAAAATACATTTTGTCATGTAATTATTTTCCTGTAGTTTGATAGACTTTCACACTCTCTCATCTTTTGCCTTCCCTCATCACTGATATACATATTAATTTTGTTACCAATATGTGAGAAAAAAAAAAACAACAACAAAAACCAAACACCTCTTTCACTTTGTAAGTGAAAAAAATTGGCCCACTGAAACAAAAAAAAAAGCTTGTTTTTTTTTTGTTTTTGATTTACTATCTTGAGAAAAATATTTCAACCAAATATTCAGCTATGCACTTTCAACTATATTGTTTTTATATTAGATAACTAAAATAAAATAAAAGAAAAAGAAAATTCAGATATTAAAACTGAGGGGGTTTTTTAAAGCTATCTGAGAAACCTCATCACATTTCCTAGATTTAATCAAAACTGGACATTCAAGTCCCTTGGAACTTTTAGAAGTTTTAACCCACTCTGACATATAAAACTTCCTACAGTGATTGGGCCTATTATTGGTTCTCTAGTGTGTTTGTTAGTGCAGATAGTTCTGTGTCAATCTTGAAAGTCCAAAAATAATGTTTTATAAACATTTAAGTACAAATATAGATCACAAATGGTGGATCTAGTGTAGAGGTTTACTAATGCTTCTTCTGATTTCGTGGTCTTCTTGGACTATTCAGGTAGAGCTGCTTTAGTTGTGGGTTCTTCATCCTAAAAATGTCAAATTACATACAGTCAAGAGTCAGGATGCAAAAACTTTACTTAAAAATAACTATATTTAAAAAAATCTCTGCGAAAAAAGGTTGTTTTTTTCTTCCAAATCCCCAAACTAGCAACATCTTTCTCAGTTCTTATTGGAAATTTTGTTTCATACAGGTAAATCACTGTTGTCAAGGTTAGAAAAGCCTGGATGAGGTTTGAAATTAAATGTAAAGAATAATCTTATGATTGGTGTGTCGATTATCATTAGCAACATTACTACAGGAGTTGGACTTGGATGATCTTAGTGGTCACCTTCGAACCAGGATATTTTATGATTCTATTATTTTACTTAGGTATTTTACAAGCTAATACAAGTTTGATCCTTGCCTTTATTCAATGTGGGTGTAAGTATTATAAATTATTTTAAATAAATTATATTTAATTTTTATACATTATCATAATTCTTCACACATCATAGATGTAAGTTTAACAACAAAGACAAAAGCAAAGTTCCCAGAAACTTCATCTCCTCCTCTGCCTTTCCAAGAATACCTGGCACAAGTGTGCTCTAAAAGGAGGATCACTTGATCTCCTGATATCTAGTACATCTGTGGCAGAAGAGTGGAAAGGACCAGTGGAAAGACCTGCATGTTTTTATTGTTCTTTTGTTGATTTATTATACTGTCTCCTAAAACATAATCACATCTGTAGTGGGTTTCTGTGGCTGGGTTTTGTAGTGGGGGAGGGATGGGGCTACAGGGGCAACTTCTACTAGAAGGTTCCCCTGTCTGGTGAAGCCAATGCCAGCCGGCTCCAGGACAGGCTTCCTGCTGGTGGCCAAGGCAAAGCCAATCATAAGTAATAGTAATGCCTCTGTGATAACATAGTTAAGAACAGAAAGGCATTGTGTGGGAAGAATTCCAGCCAGGGAAGAGCGGAGTGAGAACATGGGAACAACAAAGTAGACACCAAGATCAGTGTAGGAGGGGCAGAAGGTGATCCAGGCACTGGAGCTGAGGCCCCTGCAGCCCGTGGAGGACCACTGAGGTACAGAGACCCACCTGCAGTCCATGGAGAAGCCTGTGCTAGAGCAGGTGGATATCCAAAGGAGGCTGTGACCCCGTGGGAGGCCCAAGATGGAGCAGGGTCCTGTTGGAGACCTGCAGCCTATGGAGAGGAAAGCCCACGCTGGAGCAGGCTTTTCTTGGGTAGGACTTGTGGCCCCTGTGGGAGACCCACGGTGGAGCAGCTCATTTCTGAAGGACTGCACCCCATGGAGGAGTGACCCACAGGACAGCAGTTTGTGAAGAACTGTTGCCCGAGGGATGGACTCATGCTGGAGAGGTCCACCAAGGACTATATCCCGTGGGATGGACCCCACGGGAGCAGGGGAAGAAACAGCAACTGACAACAAACAATAAACAACCTCCCTCTCCCTGAGCAGTGGCAGAAACAACAACTGACCATAAGCCCCATTTCCTATCCCCCTGCACTGCTGGGGGGGAGGAGGGAGAACATGGAAGGAGGGGTGGGAGGAAGGTGTTTTTAAGATTATTTTATTTCTCACTCTTTTACTCTTACCCTGTTAGTAATAACCTTAAGTAATATCCCCACTTTGAGTCTGTTTTGCCTGTGAAGGTCAGTCACTGACCTCTCTCAGCTGTTAACTCATGAATACTTAGCTGATTTCTTTTCTCCCCTCTGTCCAGTGGCAGCGGGGAGTGAGAGAGTGGCTTTAGCGGATAACTGGCATCCAGCCAGGGTAAACCCACTACAACATCAAAAAGAGAAGAAAAGTTTATAGTTGTGCAGGTACACAACACAGTTCTTAGGGCATATGTTCAAGTCTGCAAAAGACAAAAGCATTTATGTAATAGTTTAAGAATCATAAGACAATTCAGGCTGGAAGGAAACTCAGGAGGTGTCTCTAATGTAATCCAAGGCAGGGTCAGCTATGAGGTCAGACTGTTGCTCAGGGATGTATGGTCTTGAAAATCCCCATAGATTGAGACTGCACACCCTTCTTGGGCAACATGCTTCAAAATTCAACTCAGGATGAAAATGCTTTTCCTAAGGCACTGTCTGAAACTACCTTGCTTCAGTTTATACCTGTTGTTTCTTGTCCTTACAGCATGCAGCGCTGAAGACTGTGGCTCCATCCTCTTGTGAACCCCCCCCCACCACTGGAACCTGGGCAGGTTGTTTGATGTCTCTGAGGTTGTCTCTTCTCCAGCCTGAAAAATCCCAAGTCTCCTTCCTGAAGAGCTGCTCCCAGAAAGGCAGACCATCCTGTGCCCTTGGACAAGTGCTTCCCGACCACAGACAGAACAGAGATTTGCACTTGTTGCAATTAATGGGATTTCTGTCAACCCATTTGTCTAGCCTGTCTAGGTCCTTCTGAATGACAGTTCTGCTACTGAGTGTTTTGCTACATAGTCACACCCCCGACAGTTTGAGATAAGGTTCAAGCTTGATGAGAGAGCATTCCTTTGCATCCTCCAGACTCGTGTAATACTCCACTTTTACCAGCTTCCAGTATATGACTCTCTTGCCCACCTCTACAATTTGTTTTCCATTCATCTAATTGTCCATCCCTCCAGACCATAAAGTCCCATCATCTATATGAAAGTCATTTTATCACTGAAGGCAATCAGGATTGGTCAGGCATGACTCAGTCTTGGTAATGTGCTGACTACTCCCAGTCATCTACTTCACGTTCTGTGCCCAGCAATGTGTTCCCAGAGGACCAACTCAGTGATTTCCCAAGGGATGAAGGAGGGCTGGTAAGCCAGTAAGCAGTCTGCTTGAACTTTTGGCCTTCCTTGAAGATGAGTGCAACACTTGGCTTCTTCCTGTTTCTGTGGACCTCCCCTGCTCTCCACAATGCTTCAAAGAAGATAAAGAACAACCATTCAAGGACACTGGGCAATTGCCTGAGCACAAAGGCCTGGGAAATCTTGCTAGTGAAGTCTGAGGGAAGGAAGATACTGGATACGAAACATCAGTCTTTCCTTTGTCCACTGTGCTTGAATAATCAAACCAACTTAGCAACAGGCCCACATTTTCTTAGTTCAGTCTTTTATTACTAATGCACAATAAGAAGTCCTTTTGTTGTTTTTGATATCTTCTGCAAAAATTAACTCCATGTTCAGCTTCACTCTTCCTTGATAACTACGGCCAAGGCTGCTATTGATTACCATATTCCCAAACGATTGTTTTCTACTGAGTAGCATATTCACCTGTGTGTCACTCCCAGTGGGCTCAAGTGTCTGGATAAAGAAGCTGTTTCTCACACCCTCCAGAAATCTCCTTGACTGCTCCCATCCCACCATGTTATTATTCTAGCAGATGTCATGAAGGTTCAAGACCCTCATGAACATGAGTTGATGATCCCAACATAGCCTCAGGTTATTTAAAGCATGCTTTGGACTAAGTTAGAGGTCTGGAATACACCCCCACCATGCTGTTACACTCACTAGCCTCTCCTTGTATCCTGATTCATGAGCTCTCAGACAGATCATTGTGGAAAGACATGACACTTTTTAGGCTTCTCCTTCACACATAGCACAGTCTCCTAATCTTGTTTTCTCTGAATATCTTGCACCTGTCCCAGACTTTACTCTGGCTGTGTGAGCTGCCTAAATCCATTTCAGTTCTTCAAATAATCTCATAGAATTTTTTTTGACTAAATGCAAATGTCTATTTCCTCCTGATTACTTCCTCAGGTGCAGGCATTTGTGCACATACCTTCGAGATGGATCATCTTTTGCTTCATTTCTTCCTTCATGAGGTCTCTCTTATTGTCAATAAAAGAAAAATGAAACCCTCATTAAGATTGTTTTTTTCTTTAGCCTACGTATTTTCAGTAATTTGGAGAACAAAGTACTTGTTTTTTGTCATCTTTCTTCCACACATAAATATGTGCCTACAGGCTTTAAATGTCTTTTTATAAGAACAGTCAAGAAGCAAAAGCAAGATTGAAAGAAAACAAAATGCTAAAAGGATTACCCATGTGTTCGTATTTTTTACCAGAACCTCACATCTTGTGTAGTTTGAAAATGTTTCAAACTACATGCCCAAAGGTACCAAAATGTGTAGTTTTGATTTGTCTCCAGTGAGTATTTCTGCTTGTTAAAGAGGACCCAAATTCTGTCCGTCTGCTTGCTTTGTCTATGTTTTTCTTCCCATCTGGATTGACAGAGTGACAGAACACACTGTGGAGAAAAAGAAAGAGGTTGAAAACACTTTGAACATGAGAAGAGTTCTGCTCATGCCTAACATTACTCCCTTGAAGCTTAAGGGCTCTATTCATCAGTCACATGTTGGGTCTTCATGAACAACCAACATTCAACTCCCGTGGAGCCCAAGTTTGGGTAAACACCTTGAAGTTTTTCTGAATTCACATCTGAGAATACTATTTTGATATGGTACTGATTAATACTATGGAAGAGGAAATGTTCACAGGGTTGTTTTATACAGGTAGCATAATTTGTACCTTCTCAAATAAACATATATAATTTCATTTACAATCACATTGTATTGGACTATTAATAGTTGCCATTTCTAGTTCTGCTCTAATTAGCACAAGCCCACACATACCAGAACACTGTGAAATATAAATGATACCCTGTTATACTCTTATATATGGGTTGCTTGTGTCTGAAAGAAAAGATAATATTAACTTCTAATTTGCAGTCCCTTATTCTCTCTCTCTACTCAGTCATAAAATTTTTGCATCAAATTTAACTGTGTTGTATATTTAACAGGAAGCATACAACATCCTTTTCTCCATTTCTGTTTCAGGTATACTCATTTCCTTAATAATGCAATTTTTGGGCCAGTAATACTTGACCTAATTCACATCATGTCAACTGAAATGTATAAAAATCTACAGTAAGATTGCCTGACTACCTCTAAAATATGTTAAAACTCAAAAAAGAATAGAGTGGATCAATTGAATGTTTTATTTTTTTGTTGCTGGTAAATCCACATCTCTGGCAGGAGTAGCCTCCTCTTTCATAGAACTATAGAATATTTTGAGTTGGAAGGGATCTTTAAAGATCGCCTAGTCCAAATCCACTGCAATGAACAGGGACATCTGCAGCTAGATCAGGTTGCTGAAAGGGTCAACCTAACTATAAACACTTTCAGGAACGGTGACATCTACAACTTCTCTGGGCTACCCATTCCAATGTCTCACTAACTTCATGAAAAAAATTTCTCCCTTACATCTAATCTAAACTCTTTTTCAGTTTAAAACCATTGTTACTTTTCCTGTCAATACAGGATTCAGAAAAACTCTCTCTTTTCTTTCTAATGAGTTCATTTGAGATTTTTAAAGGTCACAATAAGGTATCCCTGGAGCCTTCACTTCTCCAGGCTAAACAACTCCAAATCTCTCAAAAGCCCCAGTAGTTATTGCTTTCCCTCCAGTAGTTATTGATTAGTCAAATTCTTTGTTTCTCCATTAGCTATGCAAATGCAACTTTGTCTTAAATTATATTTTTTTGATTTCTAGAGATGACTGCATCTACTGATTGTCTGGGCATCTCAACACAACAGTGGAGCTCTGTTAAAGGTAATTACCTCATATTTCAGTGTTCAAGAAAAAAGAAAAGACAAATGAAAAATATGTTGTAGGAACATTATAAAGGAAAATATTGGTAAATAAAAGCTTAAAATAGCTATAAAGATACCCTTCTGGCCAGGCTGCTCAACATGAACATGAAATCTGATAGGATAATAACCCTGCAAATCATCTAACTGAGCGTGTCTCTAGTATATGATTGTGTTCTCAGCGTATAACACTACTTTGTTCTAAGCCGTCATTCTGTGTGTGCATGTGTGTGTGTGTGAGTACTTTCCAGCCCTTACCCTGTAACTGCACAAGTTAAATGTATCAAAGCAATGGGTGTGCACCAGAAAGATAATTAGATGTATGGCCTTTCATATCTAAGGAAGACACTTAAGTCAGTGTGTGCCGTACACCTTAACTATTCAAAATCCAAACAGTTAATATTTTCTTTTCTTAAAAAAAAAAATGGAATTAAAAATATAATGCACATAAAACCCCTGTGATCAGACCCCCAGAAAAATAACTAAAAAGTAGTTTGTTCATCTGCTGCGCATATGCTCGATTTACACAAATCTCTCTGTTTGTATACCAGAGTACATTTCAGCTGGAATAAAGAAGAGAGGAAAATCATATTCAAGCCTGAATCACAAAAAATATTTGTAAGTTCTACTACAAGAATTCGATTTGATTTAGAAACATTTAAAAATTAAATGTTTGCTTTCATATATGTTAATGAGAAAATTCATAAAGTAAATGAACTTTTCTTGTAGCCCTTCCTCATATTTATTTGGACATACCATGGTATGGAAAGTAAGAAGTTCTTATGGGATAGATGTATCATTTTTTTATAAATTCAGAGTTGTCAAACAAAGAAATATATTGCGGATGAAATCAAAGAAGCAATTCTTCCCACGTCTTTAAAAGTGACCAGGATTCAGATGGATGCTCCTTATCAGAAAGTCACACAAGAATCCTAGACATTAGTACAAAACAAAGAAAAGTAGACATGGAAAAAAAATAACTTATTTGAGAGAGAAAGAAGGAAGATGCATTTTGAGGCCACTGTTGTTCCGAAGAGGAAACTATATATACAGACCTCTTTATCCAATGATGTAACCACTGTCCTCAAGTAAAACTGATAAATCTAAAGTAGACACCAAATACAAATTTATTATATCTCAGCTGAGGATATGTCAGCCTAGAGATTTTTATATTTGATTCTTAAGAGAGTTAGAAGTTAATTTCTTTTAGATTAAAGGTGCCACAATTGGGAAGACCTGAAGTATTTTGGGATGAACAGGAAAGGGAAGATGAGGTGTAATTATTCCTGTTTTCAGAACTGAAACATCTTGGAAAAGCAAAAATATCAGTGGAGAATAGGGCACAAAAAATTTAGGACAGTGATAGAAGGCCTGGACTGCCAGATATGCAGCAGAGTACTTATTTCATATAATGGCATGGATCATATTTATTTAGGTAAACTTTCAAACATTTTCAGATTTATAATACTATAACAATTTTACTTTTCTTGCTTCGTTATTTAATAAGCGTTATTTTATTTTACTGAAAATTTGCAATTTTTGTATCAAATTATTTTAACACAGTGGTTTCTTTGCAGGGACATTTCCAAGAGGAAAAAAATTTCTAAATGATAAGAGATTGGCAGAGGGGGAAAAAAATGGTTCCTGTTCTGGAGTATCGAAATCAAATTAATTCAACTAGAGAAACTCTACAAATCTTTTGTATGTACAGTGGGAGTACAAAGATAAGCAGTTGATTCTGAATTTAGCAGCTTATATTTTATTCTACAGTAATATCACTGGTAAGGTATTTTTATACTAGGAAGGTTTGTAGTATCACAGTTCTCTGGAAATTTTCAATCTTAAAATTTTTGATTGATTTTTTTTCCTTTGAGTTACCTTATTACAGGTATTACCAGCTTTGTTGGTGCTCCTAACTGTAATAGCCTTTGCTAATCACTGCCACACATAATAACTTGGGAAACCTTGCACTCAGTGGACTGGAATGATATAGTTCACAGAGAATGAAGATAGGTTGAGTATTTTAACACGTATTTTCTCTCTTCTCCTTCTACTAATCTTTGAATTATTATGCAAACTCAATATTTTATTGATAATGAGGAACTGGAAATGAAAATTGAATTTACATTTAATCCCTACATAAAGAGAGATTAAATTAAAAAGGGTTGCGGTCACCTTGTCTGGCTGCTAATGTGCAAAGACCTGAGTTTTCAGGCCTTATTACACACAGAATGTGTTGCAAAATTATACCACATTAAAGATTGAAAGAAGTACAATTCCATGAAGACATATCCCATTCAGCCTATTCTTTGGCAATTTTTCAATGAAGATGTAAATATTTATTTTAGAGAAAGAGAAGAATATTAGTCAGATAGAAATTAATACAGTGTGAATTTCAATGTAGAGGAGGCTTCAATACTTTATTAGAAATGACAGTGCTGGAGAGACACATTCAATGAACTGAAGGCATGTCTCGTAGTAGAGAAGTGTTGCATAAAAGTAAAATACCTTCAGTGTTGGGTAGGTGTTTTTTAAAAACATGTCGGTGTATTACTTTCTTTAATTAGTTTAATATTAATTAATCTAATATTTTGTAACATTTATCTATAGACTACATATACATACAGACAAGACAAATCTGCCTGTCAAATTTGCATAACAATTATAGATTTGATTTAGTTCTCACAGAAACAGATTACATATAGGAACATTTACCATTTGTTTAATATAACTCCTTTTGTTGTAACTGTGTGCTCTAAAAGCTGGGTGGAAAAAAGGTTAAAGAAGTTTGGTGAAAACCTGATACTGAACATATTTTGCTCACAATATAATGACTTTGCTCGTATATACTATAATGCTCTCTGATGAATTTGACATTCCTTATATTTTATGTACTATATGTATATCAAATTTATCATCCTTTATCTCCAACATTTACTATATCAAGAGACAAAGCTAAAAAATGTAAGAAAAGGAACGTATGTGGGGGGTTATTCCTACTACTATGGGAAAAAGTTACGGAGATATCCTGACATGCTTTACCGGTCACACACGGAATCCCTGGAAGAGCTGAGAAATGAATCTGGATGTACCTCATTGTCATTCATACCCACAATTACTGAAAATTTTCAGAAAATTTTGAGTGAAATTGAGTTTTGGGGGGTTGCTTGGTTTGGGGATTTTTTGTTTGGTTTCTGTTTTGTTTTGTTTGTTGGGGCTTTTTTTTTTCGTTTGAGGGGTTTTTTTGTGAATTTTGATGAATCATTATTGATTGAGATGAATTTTCAGCAATGAACAAGTGTACCTCTCACAGAAGTCTGGCTGCTATTGTGCTGGGTTCCTGTGGGAGTCTTCCTTTTTTTCCATCAGCTCACTGCACATCTTTTGGACTAGGCAGCTTTGTCTCATATTTTAATCTGTCTCAGGTTAATTTTATTCCATCTCACATTCATCTTAATCTGTCTCAGATTAAGATCTGCATAGTACATTTGATGACACACAGAAACCATGCTGTACCTCAGGATTTCCAGGTTCCCTGTTAGTGAGAAACATTGCATGTTTGTAAACCTACAGACTTAAAGCACAAGTTTCCTGTTATTGACTTACCTAGAAACCATATCAACCATAACTAATGGGAATGACATGGCTGGTAAAACTGCATTTTCAGGCAGAATGACATTAATTGGAATTGTTTTCTGAAGCTAAGTATTCAACTTGTGCCATTTGGTAATGGAGGAATTTGGTAAAGGAAGGAAGACAAACTGAATTGCAAAAAAATATACTTTTGTAGCAGAATGTAAATACATTCCTTATTTCTGAGAAAATCATCTGTGTCTGGGTCCCCATATATATTTATATTTTTTTAAGCCAATAACTTCATAATTTAAAAATCTAGAAGAAGTCTTGAGATCACAAGCAAAAATATAATTTTTCTTCCTCTGACAGAGTATAGTAACAACTGGACAAAGTGATTTTTTTCTAAATTTTTCTTTTCTTTCATTGTTTTCAAGAATTTCAATTCTTCACTGTACAACAGACTGCCAGGAGAAAGCCTCCAGCCTTCTCACTTTTTTTGTCAAGTTATTAGAGTACTCGTAACGATGATCAAGGAAGAAGATCAGACTCCCCTTAGGCTGAACTAGAGTCAACCCCTAGATATCAGCTTCTTAAATGAGACTATTTTATAGGATATGGAGGCTTATCCTATCTTGAAAGGACCTCTAGCTTCTGTGATTTATATGAAGAAAATTGCTGCTGATGTGAATTGCACAGCTCTTCACTATTGCCTGGTGGCAGGAAATTGTGATAGAGGAATGCCTATACTGAGGGATTCTGAGGGATTTTGAATTGAGAAAGTTGTCAAATTTTTCAAATAGATGATATCAACCTTCCTAATTACTCAGAGAAGCCAAATGTTATCTAGTGAAAACAGTGTCTGCTAAGACTAACTGAGAATTTTAATGACCAAAAATTGCCGTATACTATTCATTTTTTGAATGGAAACGCTGGACTATTTTTTTTGTTTAGATGCATTCATTTATATGTAGACTGCAAAAGACTACGAGAGGTTTTTCAGTACTTTTTCCTTTATCCTCATCCTTGACTGAACAGTGTAAATACTATGAACTTGAATAGGTGTGTATAAGTCACTGACACACAGAATACTCTGAACTAGAAGGATCCACAAGGGTCATTGAGTCCAACTCAAATGAATGGCCATATGGGGACCAAAACCACAACCTTGACGTTACCAACACCATGTTCTCTTTCAATATCAAATTATCTCTCAAAGGAGAGAATAAAGTGAAGATGAAACGAGAAGATTACTTTGATCTTTGCCTTGCATTAGCAAGGAAGGCAATCATTGTTTTACTGTATCATTAAGTATCTGTCTGGTACTTTTTCCTTTTCTTTTCATTCTCCTAATACGACTTCACCATCTCTAACATTTTGTCAAAAACAATAACTATGTTTAGCAAAACATCTACTGGGAAAGGAAAAAGAGTCTTTTTCCTAGACAGTGATTTAATACTAGCAGAAAGACAGTTCCAGGGTTAGGGAGGAAGAAGCAAAAAGAGAAGTTCAAATTCTCCACACTTTAAGATGAAAGAAGAAGCAGAATGTCATTAAATAAAATTCCCAGGATGAGAAACTGAGAGGTGGGGGTTGGCTTCTTGACTCTCCCACTCTGCTCTCTTAGAGAAAACCAATATGGAGCAAGAAATTCTGAAAGAGAAATGGGATTCCTCTATGTGAAGATGATGTATTAATGGACTGATAAACAGAGAATTATAATGCTTTCCTTGAAGGTAAAGGGTATAGAAATAGAAGAGGCATATATGGAGGATAAAAAAAAAAAAGCTAGTGAAGCAATGTCTTATGATTCCTTATCCTGGAGACTTAACAGTATTAGAAAAGGTATAGGGGAAGTATATCTCTCCCCTGTAGAGAATTCTCAAACCACTTTCTCCAGTTTTGTATGTTATAAAAGTGGAAGAAATTTTCTGTCTCAGAACTTCCCACCCCAAACAGCATGGGAAGAAGAAGGCAAAGTAGAGTACTTTATTTTGCAAGAAGAAGAGGTGTAAATCACCAAAAGCATATATCAGAACAGAGAGGGTCTTAACTATTGAGTTTTTGAGAACAGGCTTCAAATTAGTTTATTTGAATCTTGTGTTAAGCAAATACTTCATAAAGTTATTATGAAATAATGACAGATAAGCACTTAATTATAGTATAGTAGGGTTAGTACAAGGGAATGTATGAATTGGGCATGAGAGAATTTATTCTCTTGTAATGCTTTTTTCATTGATTTTTGGTTGAGAGTTGAATAAGAACATTAATAATTTAAAATTATTCAGAAAAGAGAAAAAACAATTGAAAAAGAGTTTTTAGGCAAGTAGATAATGAAGCAAAGTTTTAAGTCTTCAAACATAACTCTAGAACCAGTATGTAAGCACATTATGCTGTTATCCACTCATTGCTCTGTCACTGCCAGTTATGGATTAGATACACAAATAGAATGATCCTAGAAAAGAATGTATGTTCTGAACATTTAGATAGAAAAGTTCACCATATATCAGAGAAAAAATTAAACCATCTTTCTCGTGTAGTGCAATTCACTTCCACTTGATCACTTTTGGACATCTGGAAAACTACATCCTTCAGTAACTGGCAAGTTTTGCATAAATAAAATATATTTTTAGCTGAATTTCAGTTTCTTGCTCACAATAATAAAAAACATACAAAGATCATAGGTTGAAAAAATTCTTCTTCTTCTTTTTCTGGAATACTGTGTCACAAATCATGTTTTGGGCTTGTCTTTTCATTAAATGCCTGTTCCTGTGAATTGACTGAAGAGCTATTCGCTGTAACATTTGTAGTCAGAGTAGAATTGTTCCTCTATTACTTAATGCTTATTATTTAATTAATTACTTATTATTTAATTACTTATTAATACTAATTACTTATTATTTAATTAATGCTTATTAAAAAAACTAAATTAAAAGATGCCTGTAGAACTGTATGCAGCTGTAGGTAAATGTGTCAGCTTGGAAATAATTTGCAAACCTTTAGAATAGTTTGTGTCTGACAAACACAAGAGGACTACTTTGGCTTTAATTATTTTACTTTCTTTACCACACTTTATCCTCCCGTTTATGGTCCATTCAAAACCAGATACTTAAATAAGCCTCTATCAAGGATATTTTGAATCACAAGTCCTGTAAGGACTACTTTAATATATTTATCAGTGCACACGCTGGTTCTTCTGTTTTGTTACCTGAAGTTCTGCAAACTGACAACAAGAATAGCTGTACTAGATAAAGGGTCACATTTTCTGAGCAGTATCAGAATCTTCCAACAATTCCACTGAACAGGAATCCTGCCCTGCTTTATCTCGTGCACTGCTTTGTAGCCCATGTGCTTCAGCTTCTAATATCTAAGTCAGAAGCCTGACAACACATGATATTTTTAAGACAGGTCACCTCACTTACTCTGGTTCAGATGCTCAGAACATTTTAATTTTTCTAATCTGCAATCACTTGTTACTGGTTGCCCTTGTAGGCCCTCTAAAAAAAAATGTGTCTGTCAAACATCTACAATAGCACCATGTAGTGCTATTTCATGTTACACCCTGAAAATAACAAGGATTAATTAATCTCCTCACGCAGTCCTTCCCAGAAACCGGTGCTGCTGCTACCATGTCATAAATCTTATCACTCTTTCACTGAATAACAAGCAGTTTATGTAATCTCACTTTTCAGTCTCTGAATTCAATGTTTTTGCTTGGATAACTGGCTTTTGGAATATGGGATTTGCTAGCAGCAACTAAAGAACTAGTAGCATTCAGTCTCAAAGAGGTCATTGAGTGTTTTTTTTTTGGTTGGTTGGTTGGTTTGGTTTGGTTTTGTTGTTTTGTTTTGTTTTTTTTTTTTTTTTTAATGAGCATTTTGGCTGTTGTATGCTCTTATTTTGCTTCTCAGTTTTACCTAGAAGGATTTTTAATGCTCTTGCTTCAAATTTCAAATAATAAACTAGTCCTGAAATAGATCTGAAACATATTAATCTTGCAAAAATAATTTGTACTCCTCTAAATTTCTCATTTGGTGTCATATAAAAGCCTCTAAGATTTCAGAGGCTTATTTCCTAATGGGAATTTTGGGGTACAACAACACAAAGAAAGATTTGTATCCTTCAGCCTTTCAAAGTCAGCAGCTATGATTTTAATAATTTTTTTGACTGAGAGATTTAAAACTGACTGCTCTGTGAAAAACCATTGCTGTGTACTCCTTTCTGTACTAGAAAGGGAAAGACTGCATGTGGTTTTTTTAAGAAAAATATCAACTGTCTATATGATTTGCTAAGGTTGACTAAAAACATTTCAAATTATGATGTGAATGACAGATACGAGGTAACTGTAACACCCCTCACTTCGAAACACATAAGGTGACAAAAGTTCTACCCAGAACACAGGGTTGGTTTTAGTAATACTTTTACAAGCATATTGTTGCTGAAACACTTGACAGATTTCCGTTCTGCTCTTTAGATGTACTTTCCAGGACCTTTGATAACTCTCCTCATTAGAATAATAGTACCATGGTGAGAATGTATTTATTTCCATGGATTTAGAAGCAACAGTGGTTTGCCTTTGACAGAAAATACCAGTGACTCTCATTCAGCTTACCAGAAGAGTTCAGGCTTGTTTCTGTGTCAGTAATGCCATTAGTGTTTCAAGATGAAAGCTTTATTAATCTTTTGGCATTAACTGAGGGGGTGCAGAACTAAGCCACTTAGTGAGAAAGATATTTAAACTTGAAAGACATTAAATACATTTTACTTCAAAGCAGTCAACACTGCCTGTATAAATACAACTTCTGCAAAGTTTGTCTGAAACTAATAGGTCTCCAAGATCCTCAAGACCTATGCTAAATACGTTTGTACAAAAAGGAAAAGTCATTATGTAGTCTCCAAAAAAGTGGACTGTCATTTGAAAATTTACAATGGTCTCTGCTGTTTTAATTATTAGAAAATTTCAGATTTTTATTTTTTGGGTTAGGTTTTTTTTTTCTTTTGTTACTTTGGAATATTTTGACTTGAAAACATAATAATTCTCTCTCTTTCTTAGAATACTTCTTTTGGTGATCTTGTCTCTGTTTCAGCATTTTCAAAATCACCTAATTATGTCAAGATTTTCTCCCATTTGACTAAAGTTGTGGAAGACAATCCAATTGTTGAAAAAAATGGTTGTTTAAGAATTTGACAGTGAACATGGCAAAGTAAATACAGGCAAAACAATGGTTTTGTTTTCATTAAATTTAATATTTTAGATTGAAAGCATACATTGGGAAAGGCACTAGGTATTTTCCGCCTGCAAATAAATCTATGGAGAAAGCAGAATATTTTTTCACTTTTCCAAAGTACTTCTGTTTTATTCTTCTTTCGCTCTGTATAAGACTGCATTTTCTGCTTAGTTTGCAAATTATTCAGAAACAATCACTCTATTCTATGTTTGTGCAGCAATGAGTGTGATGGGGTCCTGCTTTCAAACTCCATTCTGCAAGGAGTATGCTGTAAAAAACAAATGTTTTCTTTATGTCTTTTGAGACTTTCCCACCAGTAAGAAATTTGACCCTGCACTGAGAGAGTTGTTTTGCCGTGACAGGATAAAAATATGAAGATCAAACATGATTAAAAGCTGCTATAACTGTCTGTCATGCACCAAATGGCAGGTAGCAATTGCAAAGATTTTCCTGCGTTATTTACATTCTACTGTGTCAACAATTACTTTATATAACTTCAGCTCAAGTATCATATTGACAATTTTAACTGCTCTTATCTTTGAAAGGTCTTACAGTTATTTGTTAGAATTCTGGCACTTCACCTTATTGGTACTGACTTCATTAGAGTCAGAATTTTACTTTGCACGTGTATGCCTTTGCATGTGTAAATTAGTGCCCTAATTCCTGAAATTCAGTGGTGTCTGGATGCTAAAATTTCAACATTAGCACTAATATTTCTTCTGCCACTAATCCACTATTTTACTGAATGAAGGAAGAGTAATTTAATTTTGAATACCAAATTAATACGAAAATTGGAATTTATTGTATTTTTTAAATGTTAGTGAATATATAATTGCAAATTCTGTGAGGCTAAAAATCTTAGTGTGGTCAAAATACTCAACAGTTATGAACAATTATATTGTAATAGGGTTCAGTCAAACCTAATGAAATAAGAAAAAATGTGAAAATTAGTCACTACAGGTTCTCATGGTTCATCAGGCAAAGTAGAATTAGAAATAGCAGCTAGGACCAGTGGCACATTTAGCCATATTGCAGGGGGCCCCATTCAGGCCAGAACATTGCCTTAGGGTCATAAGGTAAACCTATTTTCAAAATACAGTCTGACTACTACAGTAAAAAAGGACGTCATAACAATGAATAATCACAAGACCAAACAGAGCCAGAGGGTAAATACATAATTCCCTGGTTTTGCTGAATAGGATATGCACATGTGCTAGCTTAAAATTCTTGCAAGCGTATGCTCAGTTGAGCTCATTTTTTTTCCAGCCGAGGTTATTTTCCCTCCTGCAGTACAGAGAGACTGATAATTTCATAGTTATTCTAACCTGAGGCAAGGGTCTTGTAGGAGTAGTTACTGACATTCTCTAGTGATGTGTTGGGAATGACATTAACGACAGTGAGTGGAAACATTTCTTAGCTGAAATAACTTGGAGTGACTCCTGTTCTTACTGAGTATATTAATGTAAGTTAGTTGTAACACAAGCTTAGGTAAGCACACAGTTTAGTATCTATCACTGTGGTTTCATTGTCAGAACATATCATACCCTTACTTATAGTCCCTTTCTTTAAAGTGCACATTTGCAGTAATCCGCTACAATAGCACTTCCCTTTTTTTGTTTGTTTGTTATTTAATACAGCTTTGTTTACTTTATACACATGGATATGTACTTTTTGCTACTAGAGCATGTTTTTTTATAATGTGAGACATCTGCAGATACATTCTTGCAACCCAAGTTTAAATTAATTTCCATTTTTCAGACTGATAGTTGAAAATTCTAAGATGAGAAGTTATATGACAAAGAGAAGTTATACTCGATTTTGTTTATGCGTTTGGGGGTTTTTGGATTTGTTTGCTATTTACTGCTTTGATGGTATAGGGGACTCATGCTTAGTAAGAGGAAGAAAAGTAAAAAAAAAGCAAAAAATAAATCAATGACGGTTCTTGCCAATGATACATTATTTCATCTAAGTAAAACAGTATTTGTGCTAATGCTTTAAATGTTACTGACTTACTAAGAAACTTACTTTTTCCTTTATCTTCCAATATTATTTTTCTTAAAGAAATAATGTTATGTCATTTTTCAGCTAAAACACAGTAATAGAATTCTGTGATCCTCCATGCATTTAGAAAATTTAATTTAATATATTTTCTAACTCAGTTTTTTTTGCTTTAAACCCTTATTAAAATAACTACAAGATCAACATCCTTGTTGATATAACTGTAACGACAACTATTTATGTGCATGTCATTTCCAAATGTATTGCTGCAATATAATTTCTACAGGGCTAAATGCAAGATGGATTGCAGGTTTCAATTGGTGCAAGAAAAATTCACATCGAGTTCAAGTATCTCTATGAAATGGACCTGGTAGCAGGACAGGGTTCCTAAATTGTCAGTATAACCTCTCAGTAAGTAATTCAAAGCCTAGTTTCCCATACTTCAGCTCATTTTTCCACAGCCTCTCACCACGTAATGAGCTCTAGATAACTTCTCTAGTAGGAGATGCAGGGTTAAGTAGCTGATAGCCTTGCTAATATTACATCTAGGAGCATTTTGTTAATACATTTACAGGGTTAAATGCACTGAAGTCAAATTTTTCAGGCTGTTCTCTACTCTCATGGAATAGAATAGGAAGAGAAAATATACAATCATAGGGGAGGGGAACTTGGAAAGGAACCCTGGATGACATCTGCTAAGTGCAGGGACATCCTCAAATTAAAATGAGGTTGCTCAAACCCTTGACCAACTTTTAAAGGTTGGGATTCAAAAAATCATGGAATCATAGAATCAACCAGGTTGAAAAAGACCTTTGAGGTCATCAAGTCCAACCCTTGATCCAACACCACAATGGTTACTAGACCATGGCATTAAGAGTCACATCCAGTCTCATCCTAAAAACCTCCAGGGACGGTAAATCCACCACCTGTCTCTGGGTAAGCTGTTTTAGTGCTTTATACTCATTACAAAATATTTTTCTTCTGTTTAGTCAGAATTTCCCTTGCTGCAACTTGCAACAGTTGCATCTTATCCTTTCATGGTATACCTCCAAGACTGTCTTCCCAGTACACCTTTGTAGGTAGTCGAAGGCAGCCACTCAATCCCTCACAGTCTTCTTTTCTCCAGACTAAGCAAACTCACTTGCCTCAGCCTCTCCTTCTAAGCCAGATGTTCCAGACCCCTACTGCACTGGTGGTCCTCCAGTTTATTAGCATCTTTTCTGCATGAGGGAGCCCAGAACTGGGCTCGGTACTCCAAGCATGGCCGCAGGATGAATATGGAATAAACCTATCCCTTGATCTTCTAGCTATGCTTGTCACATATCACAAACAGGGCTACAACATTGGACCACAGTTTTGGAGCATGTAACCATCAGGACACTTTTGAGTATGGACAGGCATGGCTCATACACTGGAGACTGTAGGGTACATCCTCGCCACCATTCTGCAAATCTTGCAGAAGGCATTTTTATTATTCTGGCATTAAAACTGATGCACAATGGTAGTAAAAGAGGTTTCAGAGAAAAATATCATGACACTCAAAGGTTTCCATAAGTACATTTTTAGGGTCCTTTTTTTTCCCAATTAGCTCTTAAAGATATTACAGACTCTTAGAGGTTTTCATGGACCTTTATTGTGGCCTTCATGAGAATTTCACTGTCTATATGCAAGCTCATACAAACGGACGTGATAGTTTGAGCTGGCCATTTAAATTCATGCGTAGGAGAAATCTAGAAGGCAACAATAGATGACAGAGGACATTTTTTTCCTGTTTTCCAACATATAAAACAAATAAATTTTGTCTTTTTAGTATTATCTCAATGATGAATAACCATACTGTTCTTCTTTTTTTTTTAGGGTATTTTTTTCTTCATCTTCTACTGATATGTACACACACAGATATTAGTCTGCTGCAAATTTTTTTACTGATACCTGCACCAGTTAAAATGTATTACAGATTCTACTGGCACAAATTCTTTTTGGAGTAACGCACTTCAGATAAGTTATCTTCTTGCTACTGTACAACATTCATTTCCAGTCAGTAGCTCACCGGCTAACTATAGTCATATTTTGGCAAGTGGAGTCCTGGAGCAGGAAAGAAACCATGGTATTAGGCTGCAAATGGGTCGTGTTTCAGCTTAGCTATGGATTGGAACAGGGAACAAGGAATAGTCAGGGAGATGAGAGTGTGGAATAAATTGTGTGAAATTACATATCTCTGAAATTTGACAGGTCTCCAAGGTGCTTGGTAGACAGCCACAAGGCAGAAAACCTGTGGGAGCATGAGACCAGTAGTAAATGTAATCTAGACCAACATGGGTAATAGAGAAACTAAATTTCGCTATTAAATCAGCCAACAGAAGCCAACTGTTTATTTGGAATCTTAATTAAAAATATCTTTAAATGTTCCAAATATTCATGGACTGCAGTATTGTATTTTAAAGTTTCCTAACTTTTTTTCTAACATTTGTTTATTTTCTCACAGTTGCAATGAACATGCTGAATGAATCTTCCAATAATTTGTGTAAGCAACAAGATTTTCCATGGCCAGACACACGGGCATGGAATCAATTCTATTATAAGTAGATCTCAGTAATCACTCTATTTTTATTTAGGGCTATACTCAAAATATATGAGGATATTAATTTACTTTATTCCCATTCTTTTGGCTGCCAAAATGCATGAGAGGGATACAGCCTTTCTCAAATCACAGAATTTGCACTATCTTGTTCCAAGAATGGATTAACTTTCCTGAAGTCAAAATTTTCCTTTTCTTTCACGTGTCCTTTTTATCAGACTGTATGTGTAATTAGATAACAAAAAAAAATCAGCATCACACAGTAAAGAAAAGATTGAAAAAGATGTTTTTGTTCAGTCTAGGGTACTCTTATTTCTCAAAAAAACGTTCCTTACAGAAAGTCTCAATATGTCAGTAAATCTCAAACTTACTGTATTTATAGGTTTGCTTACTAAAAAAAAAAAAAAAAAAACAAAAAACCTCACATAATTGCATTCAGCTGTTCATCCCTGAAATGTAGCACAACCTGGCATTAGATTTGACATGTAATGTAGCATTACATCTGTTACATAACGCAGCATGATTGGCATTGCTTGGCATAAGAGGTCAGAATTGTTAAATAAACCAGAGCTTTCATTAGAGGGCTTATTTCAGTAGAATTGGAGGGGAGGGGGATTGTTTTGAGTTTCTTTTCTGAAGGTTCTGCTATCCAGAGGGACTTAAGAATTAGACAGGAGTGATCTGAGTTTCTTAGAATAACCAAATGTATTTTGACAGAGATTTTTTTTTACACCTGTGGGCATATGAGGAACAGTCTTAACTATTAGGTTATGTACTGTCCATTTAAAATATTTTCTTGCAGTCAGCCTATATATTGTACAGTCTACCAAAAAATGTAAGCTTTCATTTAAACAGAATTTTTTTTTTTTTTTCTTTTTTTGGAAGACATAATGAGGTCAGGTGTTTCCCTGCCAAAGCAAACAGAAAGCTGCCTCTGGTAAGACAGTATTACTCACAAAGGTAAAGATTTTTCATCCATTCACTTACAGACTTCACTTCTTTTGACAGTGGATTTAAAAACCCACCTGGTGATTTTTAACTACTCGTATTACATGGGGCTGATTGCTGGTATGTATGGTTTGTTTCCAGTTTGTATGTGAATGTCCATTTTAGCAGGAGTGCAGGGGTCGTGGAAGCCTCTGTGGAGCACTTCTGCCCTGGGCAGTCACCAAGTCCTCTTTGGAGAGAAAGGTGTTCAAGTTCTTCAAGCAAAAAAGCAGAGGAAAAGAAAGAACAAACAAAAGAGTCAGTAAGAAAGATCAAGAGGCTGAAAGTCTGCAAATGAACAAAGAGCAGATGCTTGGAGGAACAGAGAGCAGAAAACCAGGCTTCACTGGAGGAAGAAATAGAAAATCAGCTAAAGTCTGGAAAATTTCTTGCAGCTCAAGAAGCTGATGACATGACACCAAAACTATTCTACCTATTCAAGTCCCACTTGCACAGCTAAGATGATGAGTCACAGGACCAGACCCCTTTCAGTTCTCTCTAGTTTAGTCTTGTAACTTTGATTTTTCCCCATGCATCTCCCTTGAGGAGCTCATTTTAAGGAACATATGAAGGCATATAGACCTCAAAGCTCAGGCTGACTCAGGTACCTGTCACAACAAACCAATATTACTTCTACATTTCACACGTTACCAGTTTCTTATTCTTGTAATAGTGAAAAGTCTATATCAATGCAGAGGCAAGATTAGTAGGCTAAATTCAGAAAGATATGCTTTCTTTCTTGTGACTCCTTTGGTTTTTCTGAGATGCATAGACCAGGCAAGTTAGCATTATAAGGTCTAGATTATTTATAGAGGCATTTCTGGTACTGGTCTTGCAATTTCATCATGACAGAATTGAGTTAAAACCACAGACATTTGATTTCGTGAATCTTTCAGGTATGGCTTGTTTGATGGCAAATGTTTTAATCTTTAAAGTGGTAGAGGAAATGTTGAAAATCTGGAAAAGATACAAAAAGTTTGATTTATTTTTAATGAACTATAATGTCTTGATGCTCTGAATTTTCGGTTTTTGAATTAAGTTTGTAGAATTTAATTATTTTGTGTACAGGACTGTTTTTGTTGATACCATGAAATCTTAAACTTCTGTGTTAAACAGGCATTTTTTTTTCCTAACATTTCATAAGTGAATAAAGAAAAGGTGTATAGGAAAGGGTTTGTTTGTTTTCAGAGGGAATACTGAAATAAGAATGACACTTCAAATTAATTAGTACATGAAATTCACCATGTTTCTAAGCACTTCACTGATTCTTTTTGCCACGTTTTGAAGTCAAAATCAATAGCTATTATAATTTCATACATGGAACAAAAATAAAAGGTACTAGAACAGTAAATATATTTTGAAAGAAATGTGTGATTTCCATCTTGCTTCTTAGGGGGAAAGAAAAGTTTTGCTCAACTATTTTTGACAGTACTCACACTCCTGAAAACTTTCTTAGAAGACAGAGTTTCTCCTTGTACCACAGTAAGTTGACTAAACCTCTGAGAAGAACACAATTTGAGACACTATATTTTATATTATTATTATTTAAATGGTTTCACTTTCAGCACTGTGACTCTTCCGTTGAGTTGCATAAAGGTTTTGGCATCTGTCTGTGTAAACTACTAAGAGATGTAGACAAATGGATCTTGAGGAACAAATTACTGAAAGATGCCTCTATCTCTATTTTAAGTCCCTTGAATTCACATGACTTGCAAGAATATGGGGAAGAAAAAGTTGTTGAACTGCAAACATTACACTTACTGGCTAAGTTTAGAAAAGACTCTTGCCGGTATAATTTAGTAGATTTGTAATAACAGAACTACTCTGCTGAACTTTTCTTCAGTGCCCTTGCTGAGCTATTGAATCCTGCTGCTGTCGCAAGTCCTTGCTTGTCAGTCAAATTGTCTACCATAGTCTGGCATCACTATTTATAGTTGAAGGAGTGTCTGGTGTTTTGCATGAGGTATTACATTAGCACAAATTATTGCTAGTGAGTGGTGACATTCACCTTGGATATGCCCCATCATGATGTCATTTGCTATCCAAGGTACATGCAGTCTGTCAGATGAAGTCGGTTAGCATCTGGTGAGCTGAGAAAGGCAGAATTTTCCAAATTCTAATATGCCAAACTAATCTCCCATCAAAATTTAAGCTAAATCAAATTCAGTTTGTTTCCTAACGTTCTGAAAAGCTTCATTAATTCTTCATCTTTTACACTGTATTTTAAATTGTGTATAAAAGCTCTAACTCCATTTTAAGTAAGAAATAGTCAAACATTTAGAAAGTTCAATTTATGAGCATCTAAGCAAATCAGTGAAAATGATATCAGTTTACAAACAACTAATACAGCATTAATTCTGTAGAAACTGCCATTGTGTGCATTTTTTATTGCCAAGGAAGGTCTTGCTTCTTTTCTCAACTTTCACAAAGGGAGAAAAAAAAGAAACTAAATGATCAAAGAGAGTAATTTTTTTAAAATGCTTCATTGACAATTTTGTGAGGACTGGTAAGACCAATGTTCTCTGGCCCACAGTACTTATCTGTTCACTGAATTTAAAGCAATTAATAGTTGGCTTTCTAATAAATTATCTGTTAGTGTGAATATTCTATTGCTAATTTTTCTGCAATATTCTTTTTAGGTATATTAGGGAAAGCCATTTCAGTGTTTGCCTGATAGTTTTGTGAATATATTTCAGAAAAATTTCTCTTCAGTATGCATTGGGTATAAAATAGACAAATCACTCTTTATAATAAGATCTGTAAAAATGCCAAAATGGAGATTATTGATAAGGAGATGTTCAACATTTTAAATGAAAAACTAATTCTCAAATGCAAATTTCCCTTCTGCCACTTCCTAGCCAGTGTCAAGTATTGTTCAAAACAAGCTTTGTGATCTTGAGCATTTTGGATAACCTTTTATTTCCCGTTATATTATATTTTATTTATTGCCTCTATACTCTTCAGTTGTTGGAAGAGTAAAAGAAAATATCTTGAAGTCCTACAAAAAAGGACAACTCATGGTACTTCTGACACAGTAAGAAATTATATCTCTTTATTAGTTACTAGCACTAACTGCTCTCCTTTATTGAGAGCTTTAACAACTAGACTGAGAAGAATGCACCTGGAGATCAAATTGCCCTTTTGTGACTTGAGGGTTTTTCTATGTGATTCTTCCATGTAAAAGCTGAGATGCAGACCAGAATAATGAGTAATCTTATTACGTGGATTTTGTCTATTAAAGAAAATACAATTTCTACTGCAACTCTTAATCTATTTTTTTAACTATGAGATTATATTCTAACAGTTTTTATGTGGTTTGATTCTGATTTCCCAGATGTACATTTCCTACTGAATCTGAAACTCATCTACCTTAGAAATTATTTAGTTTTGTGGGTTTTGTATTTTTGTTTCTTTAAATGTTCCTTTTTGTTTAGACTTCTAAGGACCCTCAAACACACGCCTTCCACAGTGACAGACTTAAAGACATTCGGTTGTGCCTTCAGTTTTCTCCTGCTCTTTTGTTTTACTCTAGTAACTTTTTGCCTAGTACATATATCTAAGTATTCATCCAGTAGTATATTAAACACAAAAATATTAATGCAAATTAAGATTGACACAGTGCTTCGAAAACAGATGAATAAACAATTAACAATTTGGAATTTTTGAAGGGGTAAAAACCTGAAATTCCACTTGGTTTTACCAGAAATTCAAACTGGTTGAGCTAGGGTAACGTGTCAAGTGCAATACAGTAATGGAAACTGGATCCAAATGTTCCACTCAAAGCATGAGAGGAAAGGGAGAGAGAGCCAGCAAGCTCTGTAGTGTTTACCTCGCAGTGGACAAGTGAAGATGTTCTCTCTAGAACTCTTTTACAGAGGCCTAAGGTGTCAATGCATGGATTTGTACCATCAGGCATTACTGTTCAGTTTCTATAGCTTCTAAAACTTACTATTTTTTGCCATACGGGTAACAAGGATTTATAGACAGTGCCTTAGAAAGCATCTCAAGATCTCAGAGATGCACTTTAGTTCTCATGCTATTATGATATCTTTCCAGATCCTCAGCTTTCAGAGGAACAAATGCTGCCTTTACTTCCTCTGAAGATTTTTTGGCATCAAATGAATGCTTGATTCATCCAGAAGCCGTAGTGGGGCCTACTGTCTCAAATAAGGTGTGAAAGTGCCCTCAACTATGCACAATCTTTGAAAAAATATATTCTCCTTTTGACTATAAACCTGTTTCACAATGCTATTTACAGTGGTTAACAACAGCACTGAGACTCTGTTTTAACTGAGTTTTGAAATGAAAAAAGTTTTAGCTTTCATTCAATTCAAGGGGCCACAAGACTTAATAGTTTGGGAAGGTTATTAAATAGGTTTTAATAGAATGCACAAAAATTTATCTCAAAATAATTCTTTGAACTGAGAAATGTTAAACCTCCTCACACATAAACAAAAAGTGATGTCCAAGGCTCTGAAGGCAACAGGAGATTTGACTGTCCCTCCCCAGTTCCAGCATCTCCCTACAACTCTGCAATCACCTACCCAGGGGAGCCCCCAGTTCTGTCAGTGGCTGATCCAGGGAGCCACCTGCCCTAGTGGTGCCCTGAAAATATTAGTATCAATGATTTGCATACCACAGTCTTAAAAATAGAAGATCAGTATTAGATATGTGGGAAAATTGGGCATGGTCTGTCTACAAAGGACCAGTCATTAGAAATAATTGACAAACCGATCCAAAATGCAATGTCCTTACACCATGAATGTATGACCAAGATTTCCCTGTTCTCCAGATATTTTTTTCTTTTCTCCAGGTTTGCTATTTATTGCAGAAACTTTCTTTGGCTTCCTGAGTTGCTAATAAGCCTGTGGCCCATTCTAGGTTGCAAAAGAAATATTTCCACCATCTCTAAGCTCAGCACTGGATCTGCCGTTTGTGTTGGGTGAGCTAGTAGCACCTTCTTTAGAATCTCTGTCCCACTTCAGGTCCACAGGCTTTCCCAGGTGTATACTGCCGTAGAGGATCACAGACTCACAGAACATGCTGAGTTGGAAGGGATCTGCAAGGATCATCGAGTCCAGCTCTTGGCTCTGCACAGGCCAAGAATCACAACACGTACCGGAGAGCATCATACAAATGCTTCTTGAACTCTGACAGGCTTGATGCTGTGACCACTTCCCTGGGGAGTCTGTTCCAGTGCCCAGTCACCCTCTGGGTTAAGAACTTTTTTCCTAATATCCAATCTAAACCTCCCCTGACACAACTTGAGGCCATTCCCTCAGGTCCTGTCACTGGTCACCACAAAGAAGAGATCAGTGTCTGCCTCTCCTCTTCCCCTCATGAGGAAGTTGTAGACTGCAATGGGGTCTCCCTTCTGTCTCCTCTTCTCCAGGCTGCTATTCTAGAGAGAACATCACAGATCAAGTGACCTCAGATGCTCCTCATATGGCTTCCCCTCCTTTGGACACTTTCTAGTGGCTTAATATCTTTCTTATATTGTGGTGCCCAAAACTGCACACAGTATTCAAGGTGAGGCCACCCAAGTGCAGAGCAGAGCAGGACAATCTCCTCCCTCGACCAGCTGGCGGTGCTTTTCCTGATGCCCCCAGGACACAGTTGGCCCTCCTGGCTACCAGGGCACTACTGACTTGTATTCAACTTGCCATTAACCAGGACCCCCAGGTTCCTTTCCATGGCACTGCTTTCCAGCATCTCATTCCCCAGTTTGTAAGTACACCCAGGATTGTCCCATCCCAGGTGCAGAATCCGGCACTTTCCCTGGTGATCTTCATATGGTTGTTGATTGCCCAGTCCTCTAATTTGTCAAGGTCTCTCTGCAGGGCCTCTTGAGGGAGTCAACAGCTCCTCCCAGTTTCGTGTCATTTGCAAACCTGCCTAGTATTCTGTCCAGCTCTGTGTCCAAGTCATTTGTGAAGATGTTGAAGAGCACAGGGCCTCAGATGGAGCCCTGTGGAACCCCACTAGTGAGAGGTCACCAGTCTGATGTTCCTTCATTCACTATTACCCTCTGTGCTCAACCCATGAGTCAATTGCTTACCCATCACATGATGTGTTTATCCAGCTCTATCCTGGACATTTTGTCCAGAAGGATCCTGTGACAGACAGTATTGAAAGTTTCACTGAAATCCAAGAAGATTGTATCAACTGGCTTCCCTTGATGAACTAGGTGAGTTACCTTGCTGTAGAGAGAAATGACGTTTGATAAGCAGGACTTTCCTGTCATGAAGCTGTGGTGACAAATGACTGTGTTGTCTTTCAGGTGTTTTTCAATACTTCCCAGAATAATCTCCATAACTTTAGCAAGCACTGAAGTGAGACTGACAGGTCTGTAGTTTCCAGGGTCCTCTTTCTTGCCCTTCTTGAAAATCTGGACAACTTTTACCAACTTCCAGTTCACTGGGATCTTTCCAGATTCCCAAGACCACTCAAACATTGAGAGAGGTTGCGTAATGACATCAACCAGCTCTTTGAGGATTCTGGTATGAATCCTATCAGGCCCCATACATCTGTAGGGATCCATCTGGAGCAGCAGATCCTGCAAAAGTCCAGGGTTGACTGGGAGTTGGTCATTCTTGCAGTCATGGTCCTCCTGCTCAGGGCACTGTGACCCCCTTGGTCCATTATCCGTGTTGAACATAGAAAGCAAAGAAAGCATTAAACACCTCTACCTTGTCTCTGTCCCTGTTTGTGAGGTGACCATCCTCATCTTGTAAGGAGCCAATGATATTTCTACACTGCCTATTGCCACTAATATATTTGAAAAAACTGTTTTTATTGTTCCCCATATTTCTGCCCAGGTGCAACTCCAACTGAGCTTTAGCTGCACAAATTTTCTCTGTACAGAGTCAAGAAGCATCTCTGAATTATTCCTATGTCACTTGACCTTGCTTCCACTTAGCATACACCTTCCTTTTTGCCTTATTTCCATGAGAAGATCCCTGCTCAGCCAAGCCGACCTTCTGCCTCGCCTGCTTGACTTCTGACATTTGGGAATTGCCTACTCCTTGGCCCTTAGGAGGTGATGTTTGAAAAGTGACCAGCACTGATGGACCCCAGCACCTGTAAAAACATTTTCCCAGGGGACCTTACTTGCTAATTCCCTGAGCAGCCTGAATTCTGCTCTCCTCATGTCCAGAGCTGAGATTTCACTCGTACTTTTCCTCCTATAAACAGATTTTAACTCAATTGCCTTGTGGTCACTGTGGCCATGATTCTGTTCCAGTAACCCTCCACAAATTCCCTCTTCCCTCAGTTCTCCTAAATCTAACCCATGGGGCTGCATCTCAGGCTCATATAATTCTTTCCCTCTGAGGCTGAGTCATACTCTTTTAAAATCCTGAACAGATGTTGCAGTAGAATGATACGGTTCTACCACTTATTGTAACGTGTTTGGCAAAAGGGATGTTACTACCGGGTAAGATAATCTAACTAACCTAAAAGCAAGAACTATTTTTATACTTCTAAAAAACTCTTTTTCCTATGCCCCTGTATCACCAGACCACTTTTCCGTGCCCAGTAGGTCTGAATGTTGAAAATCTCAGAGCTCCTTCCAAGAGCATGATTTTCATACAACCCAAGATTTGACAAAGGGGGTGGTGAAATAGCTATCATTGCTACAGGTATAATGCACATTCCTGCATGTGATTCCCTTCTGTAATTGCCCTGATAGATGAAAACATTTATGCTGTTTATAGCATTTACATCTGAAGGAATGTAGGATTTAATACCCTAGTTCCTATTTCTGAAACAGCTATTTTATTATGCTATTTACTCTCATGCCATTCTTCATTGAGATCTGGAGAGAAGCCTTCACTCCCTATCAAGTGCAGACCACCTGTGAAGTAACTACCTTTGACGAAAACTAAACCCAGCAAAATTATGTACATTAGAGAAAGGCTGAGCTTCAGTAAGCCAAATCAGGAGAGAAAAAAAGGTTTGTATTTATATTTGTAACTGTGAATTATCTCTCAGGTTTCTTTTAGCTCCTACCTCTTAAGAGCCAGCTTTCCTTTAAGGCAAAGACTTAGTAAACCAACACTTTTCAGGTGGACATCTTCAGCAACAGTTGTTCCTATCTTTTCCATATTCTTTCACTGTTTTCTTTCCTTATTTTTCAAGGACTTAACTTTCTCATCTAGGGTCTTGACCAAACACGTACCTCAATGTTTTTATTATAGAATACTTGATCTTGAAATAAACTATTGAAATTTGTTTGTGGTGACCCCAGGTCAAAACTGATGTATGTAATAATGTGATGAACCAGACAGGTCAATTTTATAAATGGATGAAATTCAGATCCTGTATCAGATGTAAAAGCAAATGCTGAATGTGAAACATTGATTAGTGACTAGTAATAATAGACTGTTTTCAAAGTTTTGAAGTGTGATGTTTGTAATTAATTTGAAGTCGCAATCTTCCGCTATAGTGTAAAGGTGATAAAACAGATGTTTTTCTGTGCAGAAGGAAAGTAAATTCTAAAATCCCTATGAGCACAGAAAATTGGAACACTGAAAGAATATGAGTCACTGCTGTCATAGGAGTCCATGCTGTGTAAAATAATTATGCATATGAATATAGGAATCCATAATTTCAGTTTTAGGAATTAATCCATTTACTCCAAATTAGAGTTTAATGAAATAGCCATTCTTACAGCAAATCTCTCTCTCTTTAATGGTTCAAAGACACGGATCAAATAAAAAAGAGATTGGATGTAGAGACACTAATGGTTTGAATATCCAGGATAAATCCATTGGTAAATTCTACTATAATTATCTAGCACACAGTATGCAGATGGTGCTGGTTACTACCCACCCCCGAATGCAAGGGTAACTTTGAGGTTCTTGCTAATAGATCCCTTGGGTCAGATTAGAGTGAAATGACACTGAATGACCACTGTTTATATATATGTATATCTATATATATCTATAGATATAAATATACATGTTGGGTTTATTTTATTACAATTTGATGGCAATGGAAAGGAGATATGTAGCGATTTTAGCTATTACCAATAGAAATACAACGATATAAAAGTATAAAGATATCACTTAAGAAAATATATAAGAAACTACTTAGTTGTCTGTTGGTGGGGTTGAAGTGATGGTTGCAGTTGTGATTTTTAAGGGGTGGGGAAAGCCCATGAAACATAGAGTTCAATGAGTTAATAGATGTTTAGATTCAGGTGGGAACGCCCAGATACCTCCCCTGGAGATGGGGGAATTTTACAGTCTAACATAACCCTGTGGATCACACGCAGTCATCTGGCAGAAGGCCCCAGAAATGAGTCTGGGTCTCTTCAGGAGTCTTTGATGGTTTACGATACCTTCTAAGACATGACAGCTTTTTCTCCTGTCAGAGTAACTGAGCCAGTTACGCCCCATCAGAAGGCATGAATACCTTCAGGCCTACATGTGAATGTCCTGGTACTTCCCTTGGGTGGAGGGGCAGTTTTACAACTGAGCCAGTTGTGTAACGGAGGACTTTGGCATGATAGCAGACACTATCCCACCTCACAGGATATGCTTCTTATTGGTCTTTTCACTTATCTGGCTCAAAACCCAGCTTGTAGCCACCACTGGTGGGTGCACACCTTGTGTGCACCTGAGCTGTTACCTTGCATACCATCAGCAAAGCACCCACTTCTTTTGCAAATGTCCGATTGTTTGAGTCATTAATGATTAACATTTCAGTCTCTCACAGCACTCAAAAGCAGGCAAATTAGCTGGCAACTTCTTACTCTGTGCAAGACAGGATGGGACAGTAGGAAGTAGAGTCAGAACTTCCCATTTCTGAGGTGAGTTCTTCAGGCACTTCTACTTATTATTTACCCTGTTTAGATTTAGGACCATTCTTTCCCTGGACCTGCTAATGGAACAAAATATTCATTAATAATTTTGGCTATTATGTTAGTCATATGTTTTCCAGATGTTCTTATATGGTAAATATTAAAAAAAAATAAAATTGCTTGTCTAAGAGAGAGAAAAGATGAAAAGTTGAAGATGTTATTTGAATTGTTTTTCAATTACTATTACTCAATCAGATGTACTAGAAACTGCAAATTACATTGACAAGATGAGCTTGCACTATCAGTATATAAAACTGCATGAAGGAGGGAAAAGTAATCAGAATACAACATGCACAAAATTGAAGTAACAATCTGATACTGTTGAAAAGATCATTATATTTGATATGGATCATTTGATGAGATATAGGCAAAATTCAGACCCGGAGTAAACAAATGGAATGGATAGAGATTGGAAAAGTAACAGCAGAATCTTTTATTTCCTTCTTATTTTGCATCAAGAAATAGGATGTGCACTGCAGCTACAACTTTCTACAAAAGGTATGGAAAACAAGAGAGTAATTTTCTCTCTCACAAAAGCTCAAGAAAGCATAGAACAAACTGAAAATATTTCACATTTCCTTTACACTTCTTATAATATTCAAGCAGAATTTAGTTTCTTACCTAATGTTCATTTTTCCGCCTACTGTTATTATTATTATGGTATTTTGGTCTGTCTCAAAATGTTGCATTTGGAGTTCCATATTGTGTTTCTTGCCTGTTCATTTGGGGTACTTTGGACAGAGGGCGTGTATACCTCATAAAATCTCTTGCAAGGTAATATGTTGAAAAGACTGTATATGTCTTCATGCAAGAAAGGGACAAGAGTTTCCAGGTCTCAAGAGTACAAAACTGTAGTAGAATTAATTGAAATTACATTGGCAAGTTCTTTCTTTCCTCTGCCCTTTTTGCCCACCTGTGACTTGTCCTCTCAGTAGTTCAGGTGCACGTGAAAAACAATCTGCCTATATGCAACCATTTGGGGAAGAAGTGATATAAACTCACGCCTCAATCAGCCACATTTTGTAGTGGAAGAACTGTGAAGCATCCACACTGTGGTCCTAGATTAAGAGAAATTACAGAACAAAAAGGCAAAATAGACTTTCTTCTCAATTAAGATTACTCCCTGTTTTCCACTTATTAGTGATATATCTGAATTAATGTTCAATGCTCAAAAATACTTGATGAGCATTGGTCCTTTGAGAGCCCTTTGATGAGTAACCTTTATTTTCAAGATCAGTACCACAACTATTCACTTTAAGGTTTAATCCCATCACCATCTATACATATTTCTGTTTTCAGTTCTCAGTTTTGACTTCTTACAGAACAATAGTTTCTATAGTTTGTCGTATTGTCTCTACACATTGTCCTGGTTTAAAACAAAATCACAAGAGAATGTTTTAAATAGCATATCCTCTGTTTATTCAAGCAGACCCTGTAAGAATGGTGTTTTATTTCAAGTGAATTTAAACTGCAAAACCTGGCAGGTCACTCTATTTATTGGGATTCCTTTAGAATTGATTTTAGGGAAGAAAGAGTAACCTCAAACCTCACTCAATAAAATAATAAACCAATAACTGTACAATGTTTCATTTTTACTAGCAGCAACAGGTATATATGACATAGAGCTTACAGCATCTGTAACTATGTACAGTATTCTATATACATAAAATTATTTTGTATATGATGAATATGATAATTTATATTTAAATCTCACAATCAACAAAAAAGCCTCACAATCAATAAGTTTCTCAGTTCTTGTAAGTTTCTGCAAAAATCAAATTTTGATTCTTGAAATATTTGGAGGAGACTTTTATAGATGAGTTTTTGTTCATGAGAGATTGTGACAATCATGTAAATCTTACATATAACTTTACCAACTATAATCTGTAGGGTTTGTATATTATGTTTTTACTACATATTCTACATAAAAATGTCTGTTCTCTGATAGAGATCAGGATGGGGTTTTAGGTTCTCTCTAACAGAACAATACGTATTCATGCTCAGGCCACTATTACAAGCTGCCTATAACCTATAACCCTTAGCTTCTCTGGGATTTCTTAACTCAAAACACAGGTACTCAGCAAAATGAGACACCCTTAAGATAAAATTATTTTGGATAAAGGCCTTTTTTTTATGAGTATCTGCCAATATTTACTTTTATGGAGTATCACCTTGTTTCTCAATATTCACTCCCTCCTATAACTTCATTTTTCTCCAAGTTCTTCAGACCAAATTCAACCTAAATACCTACAAAATCAACATACTTGCTCAGTTGTGAGAGCCATCCATATCTAAGGACAATGAAGAGAACATTGCCATGAAATAGGACCTGCCCTAAAGCAAGCGAGCAGGAAGAAGCAACAAGGACTTAAAAAGAATTTAAGTTCTTTATGATAGTGTTTCCTTCCTTTTTGTTGCTTTTGCCAGTTAAGTTTCCAAATGCTATTTTCTGAACTGAAGTTGTCACTGGTTATTTTTTCATGTATGCAGAAAGAATGAATTTGCCTGAGTCAAATAGAAAAGAAGAACCTTGTATCTTCCCACCCAGGAAGGCATGATATTTGAGCTCATTTTTCATTTGAACTGATAGAACCACAGGGGCAGTGAGATTACTAGCAAAGACGGTTTAGATAAAAATAATCTTTTGAATCTGTTTTTATTTGTAATCAAATTATAGGAATCACTTCTTAGCTTAAACATCTATAGAGATATATTTCATATATTTTATGAGTCTTGGCCTACAGGAATTTACTCACATAATTTTACAGGAAATATAACCTGGACTCTGTACGAAACTTTCATTATATATATAATTTTATTTAATTTTAACCATTAAAATATAAGTTCATAAATTGACAGAAGTCATCAACATTCCCACTTTTACTGAGAAAGAAAGAAAAAAATGTCTCCAAATGCTTATTATGAAAATGACTTTCATAATTTTAAAGTCTGCGGTGAAACCGACAGTCCTGTAATTCATTAACTATTCCTTGTCACTTCTGGAAATTAACATGACATCTTCCTTCTTTCAACCATCAGATCAGTCATCACGTCACTCAGTGATGACCATACTTACCACAACATTGAAAAGGTAATAAAGTGGCTTCGTAAAGACATCCAATTCTCTGAGCATTTAGATGCATCCCAGAGACTTGTATATGTCCAGTTTTCATTAGTGCTCCCTAAGTTGATCTTTCTCAACTCTGCTACTAGACCCAAAATCTTGGGAGGGCTGAGAGCTGATAACACCAGAGGGAAAAAAAAACGATAAAATATACTTTGTATATCTCAGTCTGTCCTATGTGCTTTTTTTTCACAAGGTGTGCCTGCCCTTTTATCAAAAGCATAACCTTTTTTCCATCTTCTGTTGCTGGTGTTCATAGAAGACAATCTGGTCCTCCTTATCTTAATTTCGTCACTGTGTGCCTCAAAAATGTTTATTCACACCTCCTTGGAAGCTACTACCCAATATCACCTTAAACATTCTTCTTTTTGGCATTGAGATCTATGTAAAGGAGATCAATGCTTCCATAAAGCTTGTGGTTAGGGTGGGTAGATATTTCTTTTTTGTTTTTCAGTGTGGCAGGAGAGCCTACCCCTGATAAGATCTAAAATCCAACACAATGCAAGTTATCAACTGCTGGCCTAGAGTGCTGTTTCGGTGGTAAAGTATGCTAAAACCATCCTGGTTCACCGGACTTGGAATACACGTCCTGCTATTGAAACAGGATTTGACAGATAAACTAGTCTGCTGGCTTGTAGATCCCTGACTAGCAGTCAGTCACCTTATACTATAAAAGTCCAGTCCCCTTGCATACAGTCAGGTTCTTCTAACATAACCCTTCTTGGAGTGCATGTGTGGAGATTCCTCCCTTGACTGGGGACACCCTCCAAGGCTACTTCTCGAGGCTGAGAGAAAGAGATCTTCCCACGAGCATTGGTATGGGTGAGTTACACCAGGTCTCTACTTAATAATTATTTCTTTTTGCTAGCTTTAATATAACTCCTTCAATAATTACTTTGTTACAGTGCACTATACTACTTTATGCTATATTATACTCTACTAGTAGATTTTTATTATTGTGTAGTAAATTGTTCTGATTATGATCGTTTGTCTGATCATTCGTATAAAATAAATTATTAATTTTATGTAAATATTCTCATTTTGACAATTGTTAAAATTTGCAGGACAAAAGTTGTTCAGTTATACCTCTATAATTCCTTAAATTTAAGCCATTAACATTATCCCAGGCTAAGCTTGGGTTTAGCCGCACCTAGATTTCTCTCTGAGAAGGGGTTTAGAAAGCAAAGGAGTCCTTTCTGTACCTCAAGACTCACCAACAAGGCTTTGTTTTTTAACAAATTTGTCTAAGCCTTCCACTCCCACCCACAACATGCAGGAGTAAGTTATACCAACGTCATAGGAATTTTCTTTAAAAAGGATTCTATTTGATCTACTTCTGATTACTAGATGAGTAAAGATTTAGAGGATGTTGGCTATTTTAATGTTGATGTTACGAGAAAAGCTAAATCTTTATGAACTGGTGGATAATTTTATTTCTAATGTGCTACATTAGGCCTGACTTGCCATTACAATTACACTTTGGAAGTTTTCATCAGTTATGGAGGAAGCTATTATTAAACAAGCAATCGGTGAAAACATCCTTGTCCTTCTAAGTTAGATGAATTCCTGGCTACATTAATCTAATTGATGTTCAAACAGTCAGCACAATTTCTGTTTTTTCTGCAGAAAAACCTTTAATGAAAGCAGTAGCTCAAATCTTGGTCTAGAATTAGATTTTATTTTTTTTTGCTTAAGAATAGTGTCGACTGCAATTTATTGTGTGTTTCACCAATGAAGTGTAAAGTCTTAGCATGTTGCATGATAAGATTGCTTTCTTTTTTTGGAATTATCCTCAGGTCATGTTTCATGGAAAATCTACTCTGAATCCATCAGGACTCCTGTGTAGGAGGTGTTGGAAAACTTGAAAACGTTACCATAGATACAAAGCAGAGACATTGCAGCAGCATCCAGCCAGGCCATACAAGTGTTGAGATGTTTTTCATTATTAGCAATGGGCTGTAGAATTGTACTAAAAATGGCTTATGCCCAGTTCTTTATTCTCCAAAATATGTCTATTGGTGAAAAATGGCACAGTTCCGCTCGTGTCAGTAGAGTTACATGGACTTATAAACTTTATTGATACTTCTAGATAACAGCATAAGATAAGAGAGTATATCTACCTAAGCCCATATCTAGCTACTTTGGCAAACCTTATTTAGTTATCTGCAGTGTGTTCTCTATATATACGTTTTAGCATTTTGGATGGTTGAGTTTAATACCGTTCATATTTAGTTACTTGCAGAAAAGAAAACAAGAATAAATGTGAAGTTAAGATAGCTTATTTTTATGGAACAGCTTTACTTTTTACTTTATTTTTTCTATCTTCTTCTCTTGTCATCAACAGTTTCACTAAGCTTTATTTTTTCCTGATTTATTTTTATGTTTACTATTCTTCCACTGCCTCTGCATTTCTTTCACACATTCTTCTGTCCATTCTTCATGTAATTTATAAATAGACTGCAGACTATTCCCCTTACCTCTGGTATGTCTGTGAAGACCATAGGGACTTGGCTGAAATGAAATATATAGTCTTGATATTAAAGTTCATAATTGTTGTTGTTATTTAATAGTTTTGAACTTTAGAGATAGAGGGAAAGAAGTAGCTTATATTCTGAGCTCTTCCTCTAGAATTTATTGGTCTCAAGAAAAAATGGATAAATGGGATGGGCCTTGGTCACCAGGTCCTGCCTTGCCCAATGCAGGGACCCCCTGACTCTCCTGCTGCCTGACCCCAGGGAGCTGCTGGCCCCTGTGGCAACTTGACAGTAGTATTATCTGACTGAACCTGAAGAAAGAATGTGCTGTCGTTACCATTTTGCAAGTGAGGGATGTAGTGTTACCTAAGGTCAAGTTTCTAAAGATATTTACAAGTATTTAAATTCCAATTAAGATTTCTGAGAATCATGAATTTCCTTCAGAGCAGGTTCAAGAGGGGGTTGTTTTGTTTGTTTGGGTGGTGTAGTTTTGTTTCAATTGTTTTCCTAATATTTCTGAAATTGTTAGCTTGATATCATCCTGGATTTAACCTTTTCACTCCAGCTGTGAAACAAGGGGCTGGAAGAAGAAAACACCATCTAATTCAAATTGGAGTTTTGAGAAAAAGGCACGCTAAACCCAAGAATTTTTCCCTGGGCTGGAAAACGACTGGTTAAGAGTTCATGTGTATGAAAGGGCTGCTCTTCTGAAGTTTTTCATTCCAGAGTATCAAGTAAATGAAAAAGAGCAGTAGAGCACAGCAAGATTAAAACATGGGCCAGTGAACAGAAAGTTGATTATAATGTCAATAATGGTGTATTCAGTAATTTTTGCTGCCAAATGTCTTCAGTAGACATAAAAAAAATATGAAGGGAAAAAAAGGCATGGAACAATACACATTGTTTATTTTGCAAAGAGCATCAACGTACCCTAATGTGCATGTGTCAGTGAATATTTGCTCTATAGCTTTACCCCAGGAGCTCTCTGCCCTATTGCATTCAGTCAGACAATACTGCCAGTATATAAAGTACAATGAAAAATGAAAAACAGGATTATATGGCCAAAATACACGCACAGTGATTTTTACATTGACTAACTTACTGTTACTAACTTCTGAAGTAAAACAGCGGCACTGTGATTTTTATAGTATGGCAGGTATTTTAATCAAATCAGTAATTAGGAATTTTCACATCAGGGAAAGGTTGGTTTTTAAAATGTTTTCTATAGATTTAAAATTCTCTTGGCAAGTGGCATTAGAATTTTGTTCTATACATACATTTGCAAAGATAAAACCCACTATGTTTCCTATTGTCTTTTGTGGGGCTAATTATAACTCCATGTTCTATGTAGCTGTTTTTTACTTTTTGCTTCTACTAAAGTACATGAAAGAATGTATCCCATAAGGAATAGAAGAGTGTCACCACTGCAGTAGCTGGGATGAAAACTGCAGGCAAAAACAAAGCACAGACAGGGTTCTTTGAGAATGCAATTTAATGATGTCCTTGTCTCCGTAACCAAGAAAAATTTATTTTTCTGAAATTTTATTTGTTTCTAATTAAACTCTGTGAAGTAAGAAAATATTGCAAGCAGCAGCATTCTCTGTTTTGTAAAAAGGGAAAGCTCATCTTTTCAAATTGGGAATGTGTTTTCAGGGCTACAACTTGGCAAAATTTTCTCCAAAATTTTCCGCTGGTAGATGTGGAAATCTGTTCATGCTGTTCCCCATCCCAAACTAAAGTACAGTCTCTGCTTTAATCACCATTACCTGTCTACCTTCTTCAGGTCATCATTCGTGATGCTTGGACAATGCTTTTTTTATGTAAAAAGCTGCAGCTGATCTTTGCTAGGTGCTTTGCAAACTAGAAAGAGACACCTGGTGACTCATGAACTTCCCAGTCTTAGGCTTTTGTCCTATACATGTTTAAATCTCTACATAAAAGCATTGATTTTACTTTGGGCAATTTCTACCTAAAATTAGACATATAGGTAACCTTTTAGTTTTCATAGCAAGAAGGGCCTGTGTTCTTCTCACTATTCTTCATCCAACAGTACCTTTATTTGGTTGCCATTATGACTCAACACGGAACTTAGTAGTAGGCACACTTTTAGATTCTCAGTGCAAAAGAGGCCAACACACTAATTTTATTTGTCACTATGTGACAATAGTACCCCTGTGGGCATTTAATCCAGAAACCCTAATATGTGCTGATTATAACCCTAAAATATGTTAGTCCAAGGTCATTTGTTCATGTCCCTGGAAATTGAAAATTCAAAGATTTCTCCTGAAGAAGGACAGCAGACAATATAATTAATGGGAAAAAAAAAAATCTTTCTTTTCTTCTGTTAACCATAATCCTTCCACCCTACCAAGTTCAATAAAATACACAGGAAAACAGTGAACAGAGTTCAAAACTCAAGGAGATGGCATTGCCAGACTGGTAGACTGCACAGATTTCCTTCTTAGAGAAACAGAATTCTTCTTCTGACTTAATTGTCACCAAAGATTCTAGCTCTCTATTTGGCTTGTTTCATGGAAACTGTGTACTTTCCTGTGCAGTTGTGACAGCCTCACAAAAAGATAGGACTATTCTCATTGGCTCAGCAAAAGAAGTTTTAAAGATGTTTTGACAGCTCTAATTAGTAGATTTCTGGGTAGGATATTTCATTCTCTGTCATAATAAAATTATTGGATTCATTGCCCTCATTAACTTAGGTTATTGGTTAAATTTATACAGTGATATTAGTAAAAATTAGAATCCAACTTCTGACTCAATATTTTATTAGATGTCTACAGGGCTTCTACTTTTCTGGGTTATTGCTAAAGCACATCACAAGAAAGGAAAAAAAACTTATTAAGGTGACAAAGAAAGGCCACTGCATAAAAATTTGCACTTTTCCTTGCTAAAAAAGCAGCATTGCATGTGTTCTTCTTTGGAGGTCAAAGTATGAGATTCTGAACAGATCAGAATTACTTTTTGTTTAATTTTATGTATCCAGCTATAGTGAAGACCTATTTGTTCCTGTTAACAGGAGTGAGCATTTTATAGACAAGTAAATTTCATGGGGCCTTGGATATATTTTCAGGCTGAAAATTCCAGTCATCCATGAAATTAAAGAGAAAAGGGTTCCCTTTAAAAGACAGTTTGACAATTACAGATCCTGTCTACCTCTTCCAATATATTTCCCTATCAAACTTTTAATCAATTTTAATAGTCCTTTTGATATTGTATTTGTTGGTATTACCTGTGTAATGAAAGATGTGGTACGAAGCCAGTTAAAATAAATTTGCTGGTAAGAGTGTATTAAATTTTATTCTGAAAGAAATTTGCCATATTTCTCTGAAAGTCAACCATCATGCAAGGTTTTAACTGTGTGAAGTCAGTCAAAAATACAGTAGGAGTTCAGTGCTTTGAACATGTTCTTCACAAGGTCTCCTGGCTAATGTCATACTTCTATTTTTTAACAACTTCAAATGCTTGAAGAGGTTCTGAATGTGTATTTATAGAAATGAGGGACCGGTTCTGTAAAAATTTCCGTAAAGGCCTGTTTAAAGTTAGTCACAGAGGTCTGTAGTTCAGACATCCACAAAACTCACCATATTTTTGAAGATGCTCCCAAAATGTCAATGATTTCAATAGGAACTGCAGCTGATCTTCACACCACTTCTGTGTGAGTGTTGCATAACAAGCTATTGCTGGTCTATAAAGACCCATTTACTGACTACATTTTCTCTTTACTAGACAGACAGATTGAACAAGACCCACTGTTTGAGTAGAGTCAGGTTATCACAGGTAGAGAGTCAGGACAAGGGGTAGTCTTTATATGAAATTTTCTGTAACTCCTGATAATGCCTGGTTTTGGAACACTTGGAATGGAGAAATTTTCCATTATCTCACAGGAGAGAAAAAAATGGCTTTGAGTATTCAATAGAAGTATTTATGTAGGTCCTACAAGTCATTGTAATGCCAGCTGTCAGCAGTCCATCTGTTTTCCCTGTCATCATAGCTCTAGTAGGTCTGCCAAGAACATAATGCAGTCTGGCTCCATAGAAGATCCTCAATCTTAGCTTCCCAATGCCAAAGACTAATCAATAAACCTGGTCAAAGTTGATAACAAAACTCCTTTTTGAAGAAAAAAATATGCTTCCAAGTTTGATTTTGGTTATGTTGTGTATTCCACACACTGAAACAGATGCTGTCACCCTTTCTATGTTGCTGTAACTTTTAGATGATGCTGGTTTAAAAGGTATGCATACCTTTCTGTAGTCTGTAGTCTTGAAGTGTATTTATAGATGTTTTAGTTTTTCTGACTAATTCTTCCCCCATTTCAGTTGTGGACTTCATGCCCATTTTAATTAATGCTGAAAATAGATGGTAGAATGTCCCCATTATTGCCTGTTGAAAGTCATATTCTTACTGGTCCTGTTAAATAAGAAATGTGTTTTCCTTTCTTTCTTTAAGTTCCTATATTGCACCATTTTGGCAGCCCCAAAAGCCTTTGTGTTTTCCTGCAACAGTCTTTTCAGAGACTCTCCAATTATTAAATGGAGAAATAACCACAGTTACAAAAAACCTCCTGTACTGCACAGTATGTGGCTTGAATTGCTGCTTCTTTCTTACACCTGTACAGAGTTCCTTGAGTACCACTCAAGCACAGTACAGGAGACTGTATAAGTCTACAAACGTATGTTTGTGGCACTTTGTGCTTGAATGAAGGAATTAAGCATTTAATACAGTATCCAATATTACTCTGTCATTTTCTGTCATTATAGAAGACATAGTTCCAGATTGTTGCATTTTAGGGGGAGGGAGGTGTTGCAATTCTGTTCTGTTAATAAAAGTTGTACTAGCTAGGCTTTCTTTTCATTTCAGTACCATATAGTAACCTTTTCATACTGAGACAGTAATTCTAGTGTGTATACATATGTAGTTTGTTACTCATGGATGGCTATGACTACAATTACTCTATGAAATGTGAGGCAGTCAAACTGAAACTGTAGACATTAACAATTCCATACTAGTGAAGTATTTTTCAAATATCTTGCTGCTTTTCAGAACTGATAAAATTTACAAAAAATAATTTCAAATTTTTGATACATTTAAGGCTAGAAAGCGCTCAGACAGCATCCTGAAATTAAAATATCAGAGATTATCTCAAAGGAACTTTTTTTACAAAATGGGATTGAAGTGTAGCGTATGAAAAAGACAATTTTTAAAAAATAAATATAATTAATAAAAGATGAATATATATCTGAAAATTCCATCTGAAACTTTGTGTTATGAAGATACTCATTTTTAAGTTGCTGGTGAACCCCACAAGACACTAACATGGATCACTGATGATCCTAGAAGATTGTCCTTTGTCTAGGTTTTTGTCTTTTCAGGGAAGGCTTTTCCTGCTTTAGTATCAAATTACTGGTCTCTTCAGCTCAAACTTCAGATGTATTCTGATTACCTTTCTTATCAAATTGAGGCACCAGAAGGATGAAGAGCATTATGTGAAAGGTTGTTGTAAATGGATGGTAGTTGCTTTATAAAAAATTGTTTTGTTATTTTCAGGTGTCTTCTAAAAAGCATGAGATGTGTTTGTAAGGAAAATGCCCCTCATGATCAAAATCTATTGATATGTCAAGAATGATTTGCAATTATTTAGCTCTGTGTGTGTGTGTAAGTACTATATATATGCATAGATATTTACCAGGAAATTTTAAAAAATATATTTTCCACAAACCCTATGAATTTTAATATATTGAGACAAACCTAAAGCATATTCAAAATCTAGTGTTGACTTATTGCACCTTATTTGTTCTGTAGGTAATTCCAGTTGTCTCTCTGAGTTGAAGACATCTCATGTACACATTCTCAATAATTTAAGGCCATACTTTTAAAGAAATTAAGGTGTTCATATACTTTAGAGGATGCTGTTAACTGACTTCTGAATTTTCAGAATCATAAATGTCCTGATGAAAAAAACAGTAATATTTTGCAACAACATGTTCAATAGAAAAATATATGACACATTACGAGGTACTATAATAATAGATAAAACACCAGTGCTTCAGACATGTAGAACCCCACCTGATTGTAAAGTATTACTGAATTTGGCCATGGTCCACTGAAATGAACCAAATTGTATTGATTTATGATAATTGAGAAGTTGGCTAACAAATTCAATATATAAATTTTCTATGCAGTTTTATCTAGGTTAAGGTCATGCTTCCTAAGTGCAATTTCTTTCCCTTCTGATATTTTTTCCATGCTCTAATCAGTTTTATTATAAACTATAATGGTTTAATTGTTATATGTAGAGGCCAAAATATTTCAAATATTAAACTTTCAAACCATATTTGATGTCTCATACTAATAGTATTACTTGATTTGGATATTATATAGAAGGCAGGATTCTTGCAAATATACTATTTTGTTTTTAAAGGAGTTCTTAAATGAGAGCTGGAAGTAATAGAGAAGATGAGGTTACATTTTTAATAATTTATTTCAAAAAATTAGCAGTTCTCAAATAAAGATAGCAGTTCTCAACATGGTTCATTTAGGTCAGTACAAGATGAGACAAATATTGTTTCTTTCTTCTAATTTAGTAACTAAAGTGGTAATCCTACTTCAGTACACCCTTACCATTTGACATCACAAAAGCCCTTGATGGGTAAGCTCCAGGGAAAACCCCAAGTCCCTCACACATAAACCCAGTGCTTTGTATATATGTAAGAGCACTGGAGATGGGGAGTAGCTCATCAGGTAAAATGCATTTGTGTCTGCTTATTAGAACTGCTGACATTGAATACCAAAGGCAGGAAATAAAAATAAAAAAGCCCCATGGATTCAGAACTTTGACCAGGATAAATCAAACTCAACAAGTCAGTGAACAACTCTTCAAAATCTGTCCTCAAGTTTTTCAAGTAACTTATGTGTACTGGTCAGTTTTTCAATTAATTTATGTGTACTGGGTAATCAACTTATGTGTCCTGGTCAGTACAGCAGCAATGTTGATATAAAATGGGTTAAAAAAAATTAGGAAAGAAGATACATGATTGTTTCCCAAAAGAGGCTTTTGGCTTTTTCTTGTGTCTACATAACACTCCTAGATCAACCATCCTTGAGAGAAGAGCAATGTCGTTTTTGCTCTCTGATTGCCTTTGAGTATCCAAAAATTAGGCAGGCCCCTGCCTGTTAAAAAGACAACTGTGGTTTGAGTTTAATTAAGCAATTAAATTTTATTGCTTTGTAGTATCTGAAGCTATGAACAGCTGCTGAAACTGATTAAACACTAAGGCAAAGCCTGAGGTGTTTGATCAGTCCAAAAAGTAATTTTATGCCAACTAAGGAACAAAGTGATAAAGATTATTCTTGTCATTATATAACAAATCATAATATAAAAATAATAAGATTAGTTGCTGCTTCTTTGAGATTTTGAGGACTGGACCTAAAGTTTCTTTATGGACTGTCTAGAGAGATGCCAGTACATAAATGTCTGCATTTACTAACCTCACATACTAAATGGAACATGGTGACATTTTTACTTTATCAATCAAATTGGAGCTATTTTGAGATGAAAAATCCATTTCAGAAAGTGTAATACATACTCTATTTTTTTTTTTTTGAATATTGAGCAGACTATTCTTGGGTCATAGTAGATAAAAAAATAGCAGTAGTTCACTGAAATAGCTACTAGATTAATTAATCTAAAGCAATGCAAAGATGAAGGAATGCATTGCTGTTCTAGAGAAAATGCTGAAATAATCAGCCATGTACCTTGCATTGTTCTGATCTTTTCCAGAAAAGGTACCTTATGCAGACATTAAAAAAAATGCAACCTCACAATATGCCTGCAAGATATATATGTATTTATTCTGCTATTTAATAATTTGAAAAACTGCAGCATACAAAGCATAAATGTTTTGCCCAGGTTCAATAAGTATGCCACATCCCTAAGACCAGATACGCATTTGCTTTTAGCTGAAGTGCTATACTTTGAATATGAACAATGTGTCATTTCTGACTGAGTCTGTGAAATGCTACAACTATGTAAAAAATCAATTTGCATATATAATACATATATTGCACATGAAATTGTATGTTTCGTGAAATTATTTGTGTATGTGTCGAAGTCACAAATCTTAGGTATCTATTTTAGTCAAAAGAAGATTTTTTCAGAGGCAATTTTCATGAGCAGATGGAAAGAACAGAAAATAGCTCCAGCTCATATCCATGATAGCAGCAAATACGTTATTTCTCCTTACTGTGACTGGAAGGGGTGTTTTTTTCTGACAAAGACCTGAGAATTGCCTATCTTTGCCAAATTGAATGAATGAATAAAATAGGTGAGTAGTCCCTGACTCACATACTTTTGAGTTAGTTTTCATATCATTATCTTTCTCGTGTTTTTTTAAAAAGGTAAATTCCCTTATAGACCAGCTTATATGCTGCACAGAGAGAAGTTAATGTGCTCCCAATCAAAAGCTTGCTTCTTTCTAATCAATTTAATGTAATTAAATACAAAAGTGCACCTTCTTTCACATTATCACTTTTAATTTTGTGCAGCTCTTTGATGTCTAAAAACCGCTGAACCCAGAAATCAGAGAGAAGTATTCCATACATACTGTTGTTGCTTATTTTGCTGCAGGCCTAGTAAGATGTCACGTGCTGTTTAACGACACCTAGAAACACGTTGTAATATTTTCCTCCCTGAACAGAGAAAGGCAAGCTTCTCTTTTGCATCCACAGTTTGCTGTCCCTGTAGATGGTAATTAGCAAAACTTCTGAGGTCTGTTAGTCTAAATTGACTTAAATCTTTGCTCCATTTATTGTAGCATAAGACTGATAGTGTTTTTTATCTTTGTCAGGTTGATTAAATTAAATTAACATGCTCCCTGTTTGATGTCATAAATAACCTCCTTTCAAAATTCTTTCAAAAATTTTCAGGTAGCATAGGTGCTGCTTAGAATTGTGAATCGGGGAAAAAAACAAAACAAGCTAAAATAAACAAACAAAAAATATTAAAAGCTAAAAAACCCTGCAGACCCTTACCAAATATTGCTTACAGGGGAATCATTAAAAAAAAAAAGTTACAAATAGAATACAACATCTTGAGGAATTGTCAGAAAAGTGATCAAAGTATAGAAGATAATAGTAGTTAAAAAATGTATAGTGCCCTCTCACAATTTTTATTCTCTATACACTAACTGGACAAGAAATTAAGAAGAATAATTCTGCAGTCTTTTGATGAGGCACATTGCTCTAAGAAAGCAGTTTTTTCATTTACGTGAGAAGGCAGGATAAACACTTGAATACCAGTAAAATAACACTGACAATTAGTTTCAATCATGTTTTAGTGTAACCAAGATTAAAATTAAACAACAAGAATTAAAAGTAAGCGTCCCCTAACCTCCCATTTTCTTTATATATAGTAACTGATCATTGTCCAGCAAATATAATTTAGTGATGGGTTGTCAGAACTGTCTAAGAGAGGTGAAAACTCAGTCAACTGTAACTTACACAGGATCAGGGCACATAAATACTTACAGCATCTTCGAAAGTGCTAACTCCAGTAAGCAAGTATGCAGATAAATTTTAGTGTGGGGCTTCTACCTTTGTTTGGACTTTTTTCCCGGTAAAAGGGGGGAAACAGTGGAGAAGACTTACATGAAAACACAAATTAGAGGAACAGCCCAGTCACAAGAAAAGGTACAACAGAAGTAAGCAAGGCTAGTCTTTGGACACGTTCCTAAAGAAATGTATGCATGCTGGTATGCATGTGTGCAGCTATATATGTGTACATGTGTATGTTATAATTGGAATATGTTACTTTTTGTACAGGTAGAGTGCTCAAGATTTGTAGTAACTTTCTCCCAGAAGGAAGTGATGATAGACAGTACATTTTCCATTTTATTCTTACAGCATGGACAGCTTGAGAATGTGTATGCTACCTCTGGACATGAACTTATGTGATGAACATCAGACATGGAGTATCAATTGCTGTTTCTGTAGTGTAAAGACAGCAGAGGTGTTTTACAACCATTAATATGATGATTATCACATAAAAATTTATCTGAAATGAGGTTAGAGATGTTGACTTAGTTTTCATTTCAGACACAGAAATACCGATGTGTTTTAGAGTTCCTAAAACTTTATTTCAGAAGGGTTTGGTTCCATTATCTGGCTATAGTAGCTTGAGAGGTAGTCCTTTCAAACATAATTTTAATCTTGTAATCACAGAGACACAGCTAGCCAGTGCTTTGATTTAGTAAAAAGAAAAAATCACTTTGAAGAATTATTCTGACAATTTGAAATTTTCAAGACTATCATAAATTCTAGGTATCAGAATTTTATTTTGCAACATGTGTCAGCAGTTTATTCATACCCTGTTAGTGGAATATTTAAAGAACTCCAAACCCACAAACCAATTACAATACTATTGAGAACTTACATTTTCTTCTCTTACAGGGGAAATCTGAACACAATAAATATGATCAAATAATATTTAAAAATCAAGTTTTATTTGTTTTTCAGACATTCTACATTGATTTCCTATTATTGGCAGATGCAATGGTGAAATGAACATGAGTATTAGAGTACCATTTAACAGTGCTGTGCAAAGAATGCATTAGCATTTGTTATTTTGACATGTAAAGAGTATTTGCCTCTTTTTAAAATTATTTAAAAAACCTAACACTTTTGTGTAATGGTATTTATTTTTTACTAGAGGAACTCTGTTTAACATTAGTGTCCTCTGTAAAATCTGATTTTGGTTTCGAGTGCTTCTTTAAACCCAAAAATGCCATACAACTGTGAATATACTTACAAATGGATCAGAATATAACTTCTGGAAGTTATAAAATCCACCCGAGTTTTTTTAACAAATCTGACCTATTGCCCTATCTCTAGCCCTGTTTGGACTTACTGCTTTTTAACTAAGGCGGAAAAAAAAAGAGAGAGAGAAAAGGAGATGAAGACTCTGTCTCTGTCAAATCTAAACCAGGATTTGGTCACACATAGGCAGTATCAAACGTCTAACAGTGCCAAAACTGCTGATCCTTTGTGCTATTTGCCTATTGGTCTGGAGTTTTCATCCCCAAATATGTTAGAGTATAAAGACAATGCTCACAGAAAGTTACTCTGGAGCTCATCCTAAGTGTCATTCTCTTACTTATATGGATAATATGTCTAGTGATAAACATATGGTGAAAGAAAATATTAAATAGATTTGAATACCCAAAAAGAGGTGTAGAATTTATTGAATCATTGAAATTTCAGTAGATTAAAAACATTTTGACCAGATCCACATCTGAATTAGCCAAACACCTTCTTGGTTTTTACTTGCTTTTTTATTCCTAGCTGCTTCTAGCCATTCCATTTGTTTTGCCTTCAGTTGACTTCAATGCACTTACCTCTTTCCATCACGACTTCCTCATCTTATCTCCTTTTTCTCCCTGCATTTTTCTCTCCACCCTTCCCATTTGTACTCATTAATTCCATCATTAATCCTTTCTCATTTCATACATTGAAAAAGACTGTTTGGTTTGGGGTTTTTTGTTGTTTTCTTTTGTGCCAAGGGCAGTATGGTTGATTCTACAACACCAGTGTAAAATGAACATAAAATGCCACTTATTAACTTTAAGCAGTAAGTAAACATATAGAAAACATCCTGTTCAAAATCTGCAGCATAGTGAAAAAGCAGAGCAGTACTACAAAATGCATAAAGCTTTGTCATAGTTTGAAAATATACACTTAGTCTTACAAATCAGCGCTTGATTAATTTTCTTTTATTGACAGAAAACAGATGCAAGAATGCCCTCATGTCTTCAAACTTCTTTCCTTTGTACAGTTTTTCAGAAAATAAAGAGGAGGAGGACAGCAAATCTTCCTATATAAAACTGATAAATCTTCAGCAGGTCATCTTCAAAAGCACTGAAAAATGAAGACCATGTATCTTTCCTTCATATTGATCTAGCTACACTAATGCACTGTTGGCTCTGTACTCTGTAGTTTCGCAGGGTTTAGTTGAACTTGCTTTCTATCTAAAGATAATTGCAGGTTGAGTAGCAAATGGCAGTATTTCCTCAACAATTTTCCATTTTCTGTTACAGGAGAATTTTTCCAAAGTAAATGCTTTCTCTATATTGATAATGATTTATGGCTATGGTTCGTTTTTCAGGCTAACAATCATAAAAAGAAAAAAAAAAGCACACCACAAAGAGCAGGCTACCAAATTCTTCTGTCACTGTGTGCACATGATCAATACTTGATTGATCTGACACATGACTTTTTTTATTCTGAATTCATATATTCTTTTGAATTATACATCTTTATTAATGAAAATAAAAATAATGAAATGACTACTAGGAACAGAGATTGGCTTTTTTTAAGCAGCTCTTCCTCGGTATTGCTTTGTGGATACATAAATTCAATTATTAACCTACAGAGAATGTATAAAAGGCCAGTTAGTACAATCAGTGAAGTGCTGGATTTTTTAATTAATAGACACTCAAACAGCCACTTCCTGGGTTTTGTTTCCCTTGGAATTATATGCATGCAAATGTTACATTTAATTACCTGGAGTGAAAGCACAAACCTCTTTTCTTAATTTTAATTAGGAAATATTACCCTGTTTAGATTGCCCTGTGAATACTTCGTGGCAGATAATCAGAAATGAAATATCATTTGTTCTGTGCTTTCTTTAAAAGTGTTTCCTTACAAATAAACACATTAAGTCCAAGAGATTCCATGTGGATCTGAGGATGATATTGCACTGGATTCTGTGCAATGGAGATGAAATTCTGTGCAAATGGGGATGAAAATTCCTGAGGAAAAAAATAGTGGAACGGAAGACAGGACATAGAAATAATATATATTGCTTGTCACAAATGTGACAAGGAATTTGCTTTCAAATTTAAGCTGATGTTCTTGGGGAAAATGCATTAATCTCTTTGGTCATCTCTAATCATTAAGTCAGTACCACAGTATTTCTCTACTATGCTATACAAGTTATTCTCTATGTTCACTCAATGTAATAGTGACTTTTTGACAATTATTATGAGTTTGTTTCCTCAAAAATACTATTAGAAGAAAGCAACTACGATTACACATACTCAAATTGCCTGAGTCATTGTTCTTAAAAAAAAAAATAAAAATTTGTGAATTTGTGTATCTTGTCATAACCGGTTATGAATCTTGAGGTTTACAAACGCACTTTTTACCAGATACCTTTGTTCTAGTGTATAAACCTGCAATGCAAAAAAAATCATTAAGTAATTTCTCAGCTTTTAAATGAAAGTATTTCTCTTTTCTGGTGAGCACTGGAAGGGAAAGAATCACCTTGTCTCACCTTATTTTATTGATTATGCATTTCTCGCTCATCTTATTATGTCAGGTTTGAAACAGAGCTTTAAAAATTGTTGGTAACTATATTTTCCTGAGATGAAATTACAGATGAAGATTTTTCATTTATTTCTTTGCTACTAAATTCCTATTGTTTTGAACTTCCTTTAGAAAACTACCTTCTTCCTCTTCAAGTAGCTCTATTGGTCGTTAAATTTACGAGATACTCACATTTTGTGTAATGTAAAAACGGTAAATGTAAAATATAAACACTGTATTGAGAATCTTAAAATTCATGTAAACAGGAGAGATAAGGAAGGACACAGATCCAAATCAAGAGTTAGTAAGTGACATGGAAGAGATTCATATTACTTCAACAGTGTTATACTTAGATACGTATTTTCAGCATAGAAATCTAAATAGGCTTCTTAAATGACAGCAGAAATGGTTTGAGTAAAGAAGTTTGAAGTGGTGAGTGTAGGCTGTCTCAGCTACATCATGACAAGGCTCAAGAAAGACATTTCAAATATATTTCACAATTCAACTTTGTAAAATAATAATAGTGGTAATACTAATAATAATAATAATATGCAAGTTCATAAAAATCATCCATCATGTCTTACAGAGGCAATGTTGGCAATAGCAGACAAGTATAATTATACATTCTAGAACAGCTGCTCCTGACAGACAGTTTGCTTGCAACCCTACTAAAAGAAAATTAAAATTATCATTTGATCCAAAGGGCTTGTGTTTGTGTTGTGAGGCTTCACAACACAAAAGGACACCAATTTTATAAAGCGTGCAAGAGAAAGAACTATAGTCATCACATGGTATCCCAGTAAGAGGCAGATTTACTAACCTCACACATCTCCTGAAGATATCTCCTGAATGAAAAAGCCAGTTCTCACAGCTTGGGTGGACATCTGGTGTTCTCCTGGGTTAGGATGTTAGTGGATGAAAGGTGGCCAGTTTTAGAGTTCCCTCCAGGTAGCTTCTGAACTTGTCAGAAGATAGGGCCAATGCTCCTTTCCCAATAGCATCAGACATTTATTTATTTATTTATTTATTTTTAATCAGGATGACCCACTGACTATAATCATCATTATGAAGGTATCCTCATACAATTGGTTCCCCATTCCTATTAGCCTCTAGAGGGCTGCTGCATACTTATGGATGCCCCAGTAGCTTTTGTAGTCACCAAAATAATGGTGGCATTAAGTGGTACCCAAAGCAACCCAGACATTCTTTGACATTTATATCTGTCAGAAAGAAAAGAACAATTACCTACAGCAAACAGAACTCTTCTCATTCCCTCTGGAGCAATAAATAAGGAAAGGGCTATGGCTTGCACTGCACCTGAAGGTCAGTACTACATCTGATTATTGGTGAGAGAATTCAGTCAAATTCCTCCCCCAGGACACCTGGCTACTGTTCAAAACTACTTAGATGCTAGGGATTTTCATGCCAAGTGCATCTTTTGTCGCTGTTGTCATGATACAATGGGAGAGACTTACAGTCTGGGAATTTCTCAGTCCAAATCAGTCCAGAAAGAACAGAGTTCTCACTACTCAGTAGCAAAAGGGTACCTATTGAATGCTTTGACTAATACACTTCAGACATCTATTATTCCTGTGTAAAGAGGTAACAGCTCCGTGAATCAATAGTAACCCTTAAATAATGTTGAAATGTAGCCTTTGTTGAAGGACTGAGTCACCATGCTAAGGAAATGTAATTACCAATGCAAGATGTATGTATATATGTATGTATGTATGTATGTATGTATATATTGCAGCTGCTGATACAGATTAAAAAATTAAAAAAAAGCAAGACCCTGAACCAAGATATATACCTCTAACACTGCAAAGCTACTTATGCTTTTAGAAATAGAATCACTACAGAGCTCTGAAGTGAAGAGTTAAGGAGCAAAATAATTTGAGTTAAAAATATCCCTGACAGGCCTACCTGATCATTTGAATAATGCACTCCTAACGTCACTGTCGTGCTCAGATTGTATTTCATTCAAGCTGCTGTCATCTATCTCCTCCTCTTCACTGAATTTTTCGTATGGGATGGTATGGAGTGGACAACAGCAGCATCACTTGCACTCCTACTTCCCGGTTCAGGAGCTAAGCATGGATGAGAGTGGACAGAAAGGCAAGGAGATGCTCAACACTTGGGACAGAAGAGATGTGTCTGCATCTGAAACTTTCTAAGCAATTACCTCCAGATCAGATAGGCTTCTGGAGCATGTATGTTGTCCTACATTTGTAATGTCCTCATTAAACCAGATTTATTTAAATGATTTTATTTTCCCTACCTACAGGTAAATTGTTAAGAAAAGGCAGACACTGAAACCTGTGTTTTCGTGACAGAAACAAAACATGCAATGAATGACATCAGCCATGACACCATTTTGTCTTGCATGTAGCCTGCAAAATATGACTAACTTCGGCTGCTCTCATCAATTCTTTGCCTTTTAGATCTATTACCTGTTGCCAGGGGTCAGCTCAGGCCAGCAACTGCCTGCAACCTTGTAGGTCTGCGTCCTTCCCTCTCCTTCCCCTCCCCACCTCTCCCCTCCCTTCCCCTCTGCTCCTGCTCTTCTCCGACCCCTTTCCTTCATCTCTCTTCCCTTCTCTTTCCCTCTGCTCTCTTACCCAGCTGGCATAGTCCCAAAGTGCCCCAACAAGCCAAGCACGGCAGGGCTGGGGCCGAGGGAGGCTGTAGAGTGTCCATTTCCAGGTGAGGTGCCAACACAGTGGGTGCCAAGCAGGTCAGGAGGTCTGAGTAGCAGGTCAGGGCAGTGAGGCTGATGGTCAGAGTGGGGTCAGGGCTGTGAGGCAGTTCCTGAGTATGGCAGGAGACTCCTCTCACCTCTCACGTGTAAAGTATTACTCTAAAAGCCTCATAGAGCTTCAGGGGCTGTCATTCTGAAGATAGATGTTAAATGAGATCTCTACTGTCACCTTGAAAGAACTGGAGAATCTTGTAAATCCTCTCATCCGTTTTGGTTCTATGTTGAAAGATACAAGACAGAAAAACTACCTCTCTCTGATACTTCATTGAAATATATGATACATTATGCCAACAGCTGCCATTAGGAGTCCCTGGGACAGGAGATTTCTCAACAAACTTCTTCAGAACCATTATGTTTTTGTAGGCTTGATTTGTTGATACCCAAACTTTTTCAGAACAGATACACAGACTTCTGTAAATATGTTTACTTAAGGACAACCACAGTGTTATATTTAAGAAGCAGAAAGAAGTGCAAGAGCCTTCTTTAGGAGAATGCTTCTATTTCTTCGTGCTTCTCCTGTGGGGGTGAAAAAAAAAAAAAGTTGCCTCTATCCTTGTGTTTAAAAGTGGGGAATTATGAAGACATTTTCAGAAAAGGCAAAGCTAATTTATTGCCTGAAAACTATAATTCTCTTTAAAAAGTTTTTCTGCAGATCTGTAATATCAGTGCTTTGTGGCTTCATTCTGTAGAGTGACTGTTCTGAATTATTTCAGAAAAATTCAGTATCTAGAATAATTCAGGATCTATACAGTAGATCCCTTAAGAGGCACAACAGCGATGGGTGTTATGGTTACCATGAGGAGGGGGAAAAAAAGCTGGTGCTATTTTCTGTCTGATTTCAATTTTCTGGCTTTATTCTTCTTCTGTCAGAGCTGCATGTGTTGTCATGCTCTCTTTCTATGTTTCTTTTTATGTCTTTCTTTTTTACCACTTCAGCTTTGGGAGACAGTCTAGTTTACATCCTTACCATGTGTGAGATGATCAAATAAATTACCTATGTATTATTCTGGATCTATTTTATCTATTTTCACATCTATCACTGTGCTGTTCCTTACCTAAAAGCAACCTCTACACTTTGACAAGAATAGAGACATTCATGCCAAACTTCAATGTGAACCATCCTCTTTATATGTAGAATGTCTTCACTGTGATTAGTCACACAGTTTGGACAGTTATGCAGAAAATGGTAGGAATAAAATACACACTCAACACTTTAAACATCAGTGTACAATCTTTATGGGTCTATACAAGTGTGGCTATTCATTAATCATACTTAAATAGCTATTACAACCCTTCAGATGCTTTCTGAATTCTCTGAGTTGCATCTATGGTTTTCGTTAGATAGTTATGGTATATCCAATAAACAGTATCAGGTAAATTCAAGGAAATGTCACTAATTCTTAAAACGAAAACATAACAAAGAACTTTAAGTGAATCGCATGAAGTGACACGCCAGGAGTCTGTCACTAGCTGAAAAGCCAGGGATGAACCAGGAGTACTAAGCAGTTTTGGTCACATACTCCCTTGTCAGTATATGAACTCGTCCTTACACATAAAGAAAAACTACAAAAGTACCAGTCCACAGTGACTGCAGTACAGGATTCTTATTGAAGAAGTATTACCTGCCTTAAGTGTCCCGCTTTTTTGCGCTATTAGCTCTACTTTAATAACAGATCATTACTAAGATAAATGACTTAAATCTGTCCCTCATTTCTGTGCTCGTGTCAGCATGGCTGAGGGCCCCATTAGGGTCTTAGTGACAACAGAAAACTACTAGAGAATAACTTGATTTCTACTGGGGAATTCCAGTACAAGGACTAAGTGGCTCAGCAAACATGTAAGTATGAAGAAACTGTGATAGTGTCTCATGACAACATGACCACCTTCTGATATCAGAAAGCATTTATTTTGAAGTCAAACCACTAAGGGTCTGTAAAAGTTAGAAAATCCAGAGCATCTTATTAAATACCAGAAGGTTCCATTCAAGATTCACTCATTGTGTGGAAAAATATTCCTCAATCATTCTAATATTTATCAGTGAGCCTGAAAAGTGTACAGCTTTCTTCCATGGCTTTTTAAGGACATCAATGACCACCTACAATCTTGCATATTTGTTTATTGTCAACTCCTTTTTCTGGCAGATAAATCTCTTTAGGAATATTTATATGCTGACACCTAGTGGTTTTAACTAAATGTTGCTTGTAGATAGATATATATCTTCACTATCTATATATAGATAGATAGATATCCTCACTTCACGTCCTGTCCATTTCTTGGAAATAGTGGTTTGAATTCTGTTGGACATATACTTATTTTTTCTTTCTTCTTTTGTTTTAAATAAATGGACACCTGTTTGAATCATAATATTGAACTGATTTATGTATTAAATTAAAGTTTATTGATATCAATTATTTAATACAATAAGCATGAAAACATTCAGATGTCTTTTTTTAATCCAGAATTGGAAAATATATTTATGTACTCCAGTCTTTTTTTCCAGTCTATATTTTAGTGTAGCAGAGTCCTATTCAGTCCAGAGGAGATCTTCAAAAGAGTAGATGGAGTATTTTCCCACACAATAATTAATAAGGTGCAAACACAAAGAAATAACTTTGCTCCTATCTAAGAGAGGCCATTTGCTTCTATTTAAGGTGAAAGTAAAAATATAATTCGATTCAATGACTGGGGAAATGTGTTGGCTTGACATACATTCCTAGAAAAAATATTCACTTGAGCCTGTTGAAGTTTAGAGCTTGGTTTGAATCTCTGGGTTTGATAACTGATTTTTTTTCCCAGTGTGTAGCTCATTCTAAAAGCTAAAAGCCTATAAGGTACCTCAATTGTAGGTAATAAAGTGAGAAGAAAACCAAAACAAAAGAATGTTTTAAATATTTACATGCAAGATCACTCAGATGAATAGTAGGTACAAGCAGATTTTATTGTGGAAGGAGACTGCATTCTGGAAATCTAATTGGTTTATTATGTTAGTCTTACTGTTGGTTTAATGACCAAAATACTAGACAGACAGAAAAAGTATAATAAAACATATTTATTAACTAAGAACCACATTATCATTGAGAACTATATAATATTTACAGAGTCTTTGTAATATTGCCTTGTACTACAGAGAGGAGTAAGTTAATGATTATAGTAATTATAATTTTATGAGTTTGTTTTCCTTAACTACCCCTTAAAATCCTATGTAGATTATTTAATATTTCATTAGATTTTTTTTTGGGCAATGTAAATAGTCCCCATTTTTTGAGTCTTAGATCAGCATTAATTATTTTATGATAATAATACAGAAAAAGTGTGTTCATTTTATATGAGCACTTTTGAATACTTGATTAAGACTCAGAACAGTCAACTGGTCTAAAATTGACTTACCATCACAGATTCAACTTTTTTTCCCTGAATACTGTAAACCTTTCATTTTAACATTGTGATAAGGTGCTTTCAATGTTTTAGTATCCAAATTAATATTTGGGTTTGGTTGATCGGTTGGTTGGGTTTTTTTCTATAAGAAACTATATTGTCTCAAGTCTGATTGGCTGGAGCTGCTGAGAGAGCTCAATCTGTATTTCAGAATAATAAAAGTTCAGATCTTCACAATTTATCTCTTATTTCCATGATGACTTTTATTAATATCAGACAACACTACTTCAGTTACCATTTTGCTTCCTTTTGGACAGCACATCATGAAAGTAGTACGGATGAGTGGTTCTTTATTTGCTCATCAATCTCATGTTTGACCACAGAAGAAAAACAGACTTTTTACCTATGTTATTCCAGTGACAAACTGGTAGAAAGTCAATTCAGTAGCAGAAGATTAAAAACAAAAACAAACAAAAAAAAAATCCCGAACAACAACAACATAAAATTAAAGCAGAGCTTCCTTTGGCTATAGAGGAAAAAGGACAATTTTCCTGAAGACAGAATCATAAAATCATGCTGTAATTGATTGAAAGGGACCTTAAAAATCATCTAGTTCAAACTCTTCTGCCATGGGCAGGAACACCTTTCACTAGACCAGGTTGCCAGCCTGACCTGGAACTCTTCCAGGAAAGAGGCATCCACAACTTCTGTGTGCATTCTATTCCAGTGCCTCATAAGCCATATAGTAAAGAATTTTGTCCTAACAGCTAATCTAAAACTTCCCTCTTCCTGTTTAAAGCCATTGCCACTTGTCCTATCACTGCATGCACTTGTAAAAAGTCCATCTCATGGCAAAACAAAATTCCTTTCAAGATTGCATATTGCTGTTCTTCATTATACTAACAGACAATATTTCATATAGAATTAAGAACAGTTGAAATACATAGTAGCTTTCTCTGACTTACAGGTACTCATCAATTTTCAGCTAAAATCACTGTATCAGTCATTACTTTTTTTGTAAATTTTTAAGAGACCTTAAGTGTTTTGCAGTCAAATTAAAATCCAATTTTTTTTCAAAAAATCTCATTTTAGAATTATTAAGATTGTTTAACAGACACAGTGAGATCTCACAAGAGAAAAACAATGTTCTTTAAGCAGTTACTAAAAGGCATTTCTTCTCAGAAATACTCCTTTGAAAGAATAGTTTAAACAGATTAGTGTTCACTTTAAGTCTCTAAGTATATGGGAAAATTTTTGATATTTTGTATACTTAACTTTTTTCAGTGAAAATAAAGTTCTCCATATGCAAAAATTTCTACAGAAAATGCTTGTTTCACCTTGATAATTTTAAATCTCAGTGAGATAACTGAAAATCAGAAAATACACTAACCTACATTACACAGATAATGTTTTTAAAACTCTCTAATTTTTTTATTTATTTTCTGGTGTGACCATCACGGTTTTCATAAGAAGGAAACAAATAAAACACTCTTTTTCCTCTGCAAATCTAGTGTTCATATACACACTTTCGTTCTAAAGAAAGCAGAGTCTGTGATACTCTTCCATACTTTAGTTAATCCTTTTCATTGCAGAGGTACTATATTTTATAAGACTACCATTTCTTCCTTTTAGACTTGTACCCAGTCTCCTCCTTTTTCCTCACTTCATTTCTTACTATCCTTGATTTGTCACTACAGCTTCTGAACCTAATACTTATGGAAGCTTTTGTATGCCAACTATTATCCCTGCCTTGCTCTAACTTTGCATGTGATTTGAACAACTAATTAAAATGGATTTATATTTTCTACATAGAAAAAATGTGTCACTTGGATATTTCTGGTGCATTTTTCATTCCCATAAGCATGTGCAAACCTCTCTCCTTTTGTAGTCCAACACAATCAATCAATTTTTCAATGAGTTGATGAATTTCTACTTGGTGTCTTTTTATCGTTGCTTCACTCTACTTCTATGTCCATAATTGTATTGATGATCCTTAGGAATTTCCCTTTCCAGTTTAACTCAAAGAACGTTATACTGTGACATAGCAATAAAATATTAAAATTATATTTAAAATAATGGATCTGATTTTCTAATTCAGACTTAGTCAGAGGTTCTAAGGTAAAAAAAGGTTAATTCCAAATTTCCAATTATAAGTATTCTGTATTCTTCATCTTTTTTTGAGTCTACACTTTAAATATTAAGTAACTGCTTAAGTATTTGCCTGGAATGGGAGAGAATTGAGCTCTTTACTTTGCATTTTAGCTCTTTTTTTTTTTTTTTTCAGTTTGAACATCATATTTTCAGATATGGGATGGTTTTGACTTAAGTAAGTGCAAAGTCCTCTTCTATCAACATGTTCCTCAAATGATATTCAGAACGTTTTACAAACTTCAGTGTTTTCATGGTTTGGTTTTATTAAATCTTTCCCTCCTTAAAGTGATGGTGTGTTTATGTGTGTATGTATACATAATTATATAAGATACTGCCTGATTTGTAGCTAGGGCAACCATTACCAAACCATACAAAGCTGAAAGAAATAGTTTCCTTGGCAACAGGAGCCATGTAAAATCTCATAGAACAACTGTCTTTTCTACTCAAATTTCTTTCTTCTAGATGCTAGAAAAAAAAATTTTTTCTGTTTCAGTATCTTCCTCAAAATAGGTGAATTATAGTGATGGAGTATAGCTACATCTGAACACCCATGGCAGACAAAAGAGTCCCCTGGCAATCTCTCAAAGTATTTGACCCTTTTCTAGTCAATAGGGATTAGTATCTTACCAGCAGAACATAGAATATCATCAGCCCTCTTAATAAAATCTTTGGCAGTCAGTAACATTATTTAAACTTGAAAAATCCATCTAGGTATAGTAGGAACTAACACAGTGTAAAATGACAATGCATTACTGACACTGAAGCTCCATTGCCACCCTTAGGCTTTCTCATCAGCCAAAATTCATAATTCATAAAGCATAGTAATATATAAGGATAATGTGTTTGAGTGCTTGAGAAAATTACTGTCAACTTCGAGTTTATAAATTTTTAAAATTATACATTTTCTTGATTAGTTTCCCTCTTTCAAAAACCAGGTGTTTTTTTCCTTTTTCTTAGTTCCCTCTTTCAAACCTCCTACTAATCTGCATTTACTTTATGCCTAATAAGATTAAGGTTTACCATACAGTATTCCTATACACTGTACTGTCTCTGTGATACCGTTTCTTGGCTCCTACTGTACCCCAACTTCTGTTTTAATTATTGTCCTCTCTTGTAAAATATTTCCATTAAGGGGTTTGGGTTTTCAAAGGAGTTCTATTATGACAGAAAAATGCATTGCTAAATAAATTTCTGAGGAATTACCATTTCACATGCAAAGTAAATCATGCCTAAATATCTCAATAAAGTTATTGATATTTTTTCTCAGAAACATCTTGCTTCTGCAAAGAAATATGTTTCCAGCTTTTATATATGCTGGATAAAAGCCAGAATAATTATGTTTTATGGATTTTTCTGCAGGCATCATCATTACTGCTTGTTATTTGTTCAGTCAAGTCCACTATTTTACTAAAAGTATTTTATTTATTATTGTGAGAGAAAAGAATGAAATGTGCCATACTCTTCATTCTAAGTTTGGAATACATAAGTTATTCCTTAAACAAATAAGATGTTTTGCTGACACAATCACTTTATTTTGCTTATTCTAACTTCAATTCCAATGGTTATTTCACAGATTTATAAACAGCCACCTTCTGTACATAAGCAGGTAATTCTCTATAACCAATGATGTTGTTGAAAGCACTAATTTTTCTGTTAGCAAGCATGTTATCACTGTTGATAGTTTTGGAGCTGTATGACTTGTTAACTGGAGAGTTCAGATCTTAGCTTTCAAACAGTTTGTGCCTTGGTCATCTGTTTGAACCCAAAGCCTATTCATTTCCTATAAACCTGAATTATATCAAACAGATTTCTGGATTTTGATATTATGTATACCATTCAGAAGATTTTTACAGTAGAATCATCAAATAATGGTTAAACTAGTGAGTCTCTATAGGTGTATAAAATCTGTTTAAAATTGGATTTGAGCATTCCAGAAGGAGAGAAATTGAAATAACTTTTTGCTCACGACCATTCTGTTGACAGATTGCCTTTATTTCTACCTGATATGTTAGAGAGGTACTTGCAAGAGGTAGCTAATGGCATTTTTTATATGGATGATATTTAAACATTATCAGATGTCTTCTTCCCTAAAAATTTACTCAAACCTTATCCCTCTGTTGGCATGGATGTCTTACACAGCTTGAGGAAAATGTGACATAGCCCTTGAACCTGAGAGAGTTATTTCCATTAGAGATTAATTGTTTTAAAGAGTTCATGTTATTACATTGATAACATTCAGTTAAACTATTTTAATTTTTTGAGATCACCATTAAGCCATAAGACTCCTTGTATTGAAACAGTCAAAAGGAAAACTCTTTGATCAATAACCAGATTGAAAAAAAAACCAGTAAAATTATGGACAAAGCATCCATAAAGAAAATTGCAGTGAACTTACTTTTGGAGCATTTCTAGCCCAAGTGCAGACCTACTAATCCATTTTTTAGATATCTGTCATCTTGTCTTTAAAGGTTCAAAGCTATAAAAAACATACTTAACAATCTCACTGAAAGAGCAATGATGTCCTTCCTTGGGACATAGTTCAGACTGGAATGTAACTACAAGAATCTGTTTGAATCCTTATGAAGTGCATCCTTGAATTCCAGATATTTGATGGAGATGGTCACGTTCCACATAGTGATTGTGAAGTAAACACTAGATTTCTCTTCCAAGATGCTTGTCTGGCTTTTTGCAGGTTTCCTTGGTTGTCAGTAGAGACAAATGGGTCTTATAAATTCAGATTCTTAGGTCATGTAAAATGTTCAAAATGTGCAACTTAATTTTGGAGTTTAGTTTCAGATAATCAGAAGTACCAAGAAGAAAATAAAATATAAAAGTGAGTTAAATTAATAATGGAGAACTTAAAAATGAAGGTTTAGCTTCTATTGTAAGGTTATTCAGAGACTAAAGTAGTGCACAACTTTTATAATAGCAGGCTAGTATTTATTTTAGATGTGCAGAATAAGACTAAGTCACTTATGAATGTATGTTCATCTATTGAAGTATTCAATAGTACAAATTGAATAGAGTTTGTATTCAATCGTATTGGAAACAAAGCAAACTAAACAAATGAATAGCATTGCTGTATTTTCCTGGAGTCTTTTTCTAGTTTTGATTTTTTTTTTCAAGGAACATAAATATTTTGTGGAAAAGGAATGTAAAAATGCCCTTTAGAACTTCACTAGATCTTGATTCATGTATTCATTGTACAATGCTGTTTGTAGAACAAGTAAATTGCACTTTTTAACCCTTTATTTTGGGGGATATCCTGAGTGATATAGTTATTCTATTACAAAAATGTAAAATCCTTCAACATATGCATTGGGATAATTAGGAAAGGAGGAGATGTGTGATATGTTGCATCCTATCATAAAACCAGGGCAAATTTAGGACTTCTATCCCAAGAAACATTTCTGAGTCTCTCTTTGTAGATATAATCAGAAGGGATGATTTAGAATATCTAATTTGGTCCCTTTCTGTGAATTGCCTTTTGGCAGACTCTATGTTTCTCTTCACTGAGTGCCTGCATAGGTTTGGAGACTATCCTCTTAATTTAAATTTGTGAGTTATTTCGCCTAAGGCTAAATGGGAAATACAGCACTGGGAACAGGGTTTGACCACATAGATCTAAAGTAGTTTGTCTAGAGTCCCTTGTGCCCAGTATTCTGAAAATCTTTATCCTTATCTGAACTAGTGTTTATTAAATAAAGTTTTCACAGATCACCTGAACTGATTCTGATGGGAGTATGTTAAAACACAGAAGGCTGCAACAGTTCACACATAGGGGATCTGGGGCTTGGATGTCTTTTCTTTTTTTTCTTTTTTTTTTTTTTTAATTATTATTATGATGTAGTTCATCAGTAAAAGTAAAATAATTAAAATAGTTATTGTGATTTTTGTAGCATCTTTTCATAACTGCAAACAGAAAAATAAAAGCTTTGAACACATTTTTTCTAGTTAGAACAGCTGGGACCAGTTCATCACTGTATGGGTGTAACCCAAAACTGTGTATTCTATAACCTTCCATGCCATTTTCCAGAGACTGTTATTAATAGACCATTTACACAATCTGCCCAGAGCAGCCTGACTCCTCAGACTATAAACTGGCTGTTAAGAGGCCTGTGAGATAGGAGGATGTTCCTGTCCTCACACCCATTGTGGAACTCCCCGCCCTGAAGGAGGCACTGGGCATTCCTGCCTGAACCTGAGGATGTATATAATTTTGGAGTCTTGGGACTTTTTTCAACCAGTCGTGGGATCCAGAGAAGGACTCTGACCACCACTTTCAACCAGACTGCAATCACCACTCTTGACCAGACTGCAACAGCACTCTCACCAACAGGTTTTCCCCTCTCCTTTTACTTTGGACTCAGGGTGCCCAACGAACACCACTTTGTTCATGCCCCAGGGTGCTGGGTTATACATTTGGGGTTTGTGGGTTAAAACCAATTGTCTGTATAATCATATTTACTGTATTATTTTATTAAATTGTTATTCTGATTTATAATCTCTCTTTTGAGTTGGGTTCATTTCCCCTGCCGGTTTACCTTTAAACCAGCACAAGATTCAAAATTTTGAGTTACCAGAAACTGGAAATAATTATGTGCATAAAAATCAGAATAAACATGAACACATATATTCTGCAAAAGCGCAAAAAATACAACCTCCTTTTAATTTTTATCTTTTATCTTTTTTTATAATAGATGGTGCTTTTCCTATTCTGCCTTACAGAAGTTACCATGCCTTTTTGTGAGTTAAAAGTAGGAACTGTGTTGTGATATTGTTTGCAAAGAATAAGACACTTGATGCTTTTGTTTTAAAGCAGATTTTTTGTCAGCTATGCTGATACCTTCAACAGCACTTGACATATGCTCAGAGAAAATAGTTGGTGACAGGAAAGTCTGGCTCTGAGTATCAGAAACAGACACAACTGTTTTTAGTTACCAAAAAATGCAAAGGTTCTTACCTTGCAGTTTATGGTATGCTGTCATGCAATAATTCATTTCTGACAGAAACACAAATCTCTGTAGATCTTTCCTTGACCTCTGCAGATGTCAAGTCCTTCAATCCTTTCTTTTTTCCATTGTTTTCTTCCTTGCCTCCATTTTTGTAGCATCTGACTGTAATCACCGACATAAAACAATATGACTCTCATAATCTAATAGATTCAAATCTGTCATCGCTGTGCTCAAGCATCCAGTTGCGGACTAAATTCTTTTTATTATCCATTTTATTATTTCCACAATCAAGCTTTTTTATTTGCTATACTAGAAATATCATTATTTAAAATCAATTTAGATTTCATACTTTCATACTGCGCATATGCAATCTCTATATACACCAGTATCAAAGTGATGTAAAGGATGTTCTAGGAGGAATAGAAGTGTCAAACAGCACCAACAGAAAATAATCATGATGCCAAAGTTTTTCAGGTATCTAATGCTCACAGGGACCTCTGTGATCAACATTAAAAAAAGTATTTCAGGGGAAAAATATGCAAACAGTTCTTTCTTAGATGAAGCAAGGGTCAGAGCACCACCACTGACTTGTTACAACTAAAGATTATATAGCTGAAATATCCCATTTACAATTGATGTTTTCCATGAAGAGTGTTTTAAGATATACAAATTAGGAACCAGAATGTATTGTGAAATGGTTTTTAATAGGAAGAGCTGTGAATAAAGAACAGGTGGTTGACTATTATGTGTATATTATTTATATAATGAGATAGATGTTCATATAATCATAGAAGCATAGAAGGATTTGAGTTTGAAGGAACCTTAAAGATCATCTAGTTCCAACCCCTCTGCCATGGGCAGGGACACCTTCCAGTAGACCAGGTTGCTCGAAGCCGCATCCAACCTGGTCTTGAACAATTACAGTGTATTTCTGAAAAGCCAATAAAATTTGAATCTAAATCTCATTTTTTTGTTTCTCACACACATCTAAATATTTGTTATTTCTTAAAAAAAACCTGTGTAAAAAAAAAAGCTAGTGTATGGGCTTTTTGTTCAAGACCTGATACCTCATATCAAATTTGCTGTTAGTTATCACTTGGTCTTAACTCTAATTAAAGTAATGCTTCAGAGAAACATATCAAACATTTATCTTCTTACAGAAAATGTATGAACTAAACCATCAAATGCATTATACATTTAAATAAGATTTTCTAAATTAATGTTTCAAGTATCATATTCTTTTTAAATGCCTTATTTCAATAAATAAGGCAATTGAGAGCCCTGAGTTAGAGCCACCAAACTGAAATGTGAGCAGGCTGGGAGCAGGTGTATCACAGAGCATCATTCTGTGATAAAAATCTCCAATCTCAGGTACCCCATTAAAAATACAAAGAGCATGGAAATGTGTCTTTGCCCCCCCTCCCTTCAGGTCCTTTTATAACAATTCTGTAACTTAACCCAAAATGAGGATAGCCTTCATAGTAAGTACGTATTCCCACAAACCTTCCTGTGAACGGCTGTTTTAATTAGTAGAAGGCAAAATAAGTTTATGCTCCTAAGAAGATATGTAGTAAATTGGTGTTCTTTTGGTTTGCTAGGTACCTTACCTATTTTGCTTTTCTCTTTTTTTTTCTTTTGTTCCGATTATTTGGAAGATTAACCTTTCTTCTGGGGACTGGTGTAAGATTAATATGACAGCTGCTAATCTAGAGTATGTTAGAATCTCTGAGTGTTGTGAATGGTTTTGAAAACCATTGTAGTTGTTGTGAATGTTTGTTGAAACTGGTTTAGGTACCATGTCTGTGTTCCTATTGCTAAAAATCTCCATGCTGTTATTATCCATAGCTGGAAGCGATAATCAACATAATTTGAAACACTTCAAATATCTCTTTTGCTGCACTGTAGGACTGGTTGGAGGTGTTTGTGAACTTCTCTTTTAGTTTGCTTATCCTGTGGCCATGTCCAAGTGTCAGAATTGTAAAAGATGACTGAGTTTTCCTTAACAGGGCTTACACTTAATTGCATGCATAAAGTTTGCTGCTTATTGACCTGTGTTCTTTGGGCCTTACAGCATCTGAGTCATACACGTCTGTAGCATCAATGCAATTCCAGAAACTTAACTGGTTACCTAGACAAATATCTGTGATGTATTGTTACTTACAAAAGCCTATATATTGTTCAGTTTACAAAAAAAAAAAAACAATTCTTAGTGAAAAGAAAGCAATTAGATGTTATTTGTCTGCTTTGAGAACTCTTCTAGTCTTGAACGGTCTCTCAGAATAAGTGAGAAAATATAGTAATGGTTATCTTTATTTTCTCAAGATTCATTACCCTACTGACAATGAGCTCATTTTTTGTTTACTGCAGAAATTAAACAATTCACCCACAAACATTTACTTCGTAGAAACTATTTCCTCAGTTATGACTCTAGCTTTTTCCAAGAATATTTCCACTCATTTTAGTGGAATTTTCCCCGCACATTCAATCCACCTGTCTGAGTCTCTGTTGAATTTGTAATCTTGTTTGTATTTTGAAAAAGTCTCAGAGCAACAAATACTGAAAGTCTGATATTTGTGTGTGTGTACGTGCCAAGAGTAAGAAAGAAAATGTCATCTTTTGAATAGCAGGAAATGTGGGTTTTTCTGGTTCTCATCTTTTAATCCTTATTATTATCAAAACATGTACAAATTGACTGTCTTGAAAACTGTTAGAGAGGTCCCCTCAGACTCCCAAATATTCTTTTTATTCATGTTTTCCTGAGAGAAAAATAAATCATGAGGTTCTATGCAAGGGGAACTTCCTTATAGCCTCCAGAAGACTTCTTTGCTCCTATGGATACCAACACATTATGCAAGTCTTTGTTTCCACTTAAAAAAATAACTTTCACTCTGAGGACTGAGGGAAAAATAGAATAATGAAATTTAGAAAATGTGCATTTCTGCATCTTGGCAAATTTAATCCAAATGTGATTTTAGATCTGTTTATTACTAGTTCCTACATGCTTGTTTTTCTCTAAATACCAAAACCTAGACTAATTTAGGACCCTGATGTATTCTGAAGTACATGAGATAATTTTACCAAGTGCCGACAGTTTTCAATTCTGCAGCTCTCTATCTGTAAGGTGAATGTTTGGTTTGCTCTTTTACTATTTTTCTTTATTTTTCAAATGCAGTCCCAACAGCTGTCCTTTCAGAAAGAACCAAAGCATCACTAAGTTCACTATGAAACATTAGGGACTCCACAAAAACTTGTATTAATTTTATTTCATTTATAACAGATGCTTTGCTTTTTGCATTGGGGTTTTATTTGCATAGAGTTTTGTCTGAAACTGTCTCAGTTCTTACACCTAGCCACTTAAAAGAAAGTAAACTCATGAGGCAAGAAGAGAGAAACTGAGGTTATTTAGCTTGGAAAAGAGCAAGTTCAGAGGGATATCATCAACGTCTACAAATATTTGAAGGATGAAGAAAAGGCTCTTCTCAGTGGTGCCTAGTGACAAGACCAGAGGCAATGGTTACAAACTGAAATGCAGGAGATTCCTTCTGAGCATCAGGAAAGACTTTTTTACTCTGAGGATGACTGAGCATTGTCACAGGTAGCCCAAAGATGTTGTCAAGTCTCCATCCACGGAGACATTCAAAAGTCATCTGGACATAGTCCTGGCCATCCTGCTCTAAGAGGCCCTACTTGAGTAGGGTGGTTGGTCAAGTTGACCTCCAGAGAAGGTAGACAATCATTTAGACTTCTGTGACCCTGAAATCACAGTGCCACAAGAATCCAAGAGGATGACTGTAACAAACTCTACACGGTACAGAATAAACAGACTCAAACCCCAAGAGGAGCCTGAAGTACAAAAAAACATACATTATCTGGCAGCAGAAAAAGGCTAAGACCTCAGAACAAATATAATCAGGATCTGCTGAGTCTAGAAGGGGTAAAAAGGGACACTAACTAACTTTTTTCCTTTTCCGACTACTTAACTTTATTTAGCTTCTGCTCCCCATTGCTTACAGGTCATAGAAGAAAGATGAACTCCTGATCACATGGAATATGTTGATCCATGTTATACATGGAAAGAATGATGGAGTAAAGAGAACTACATCAGATATACCAACTGAAAATCTAAGCCGAACTGGTATTTAAAATTATCACAGAAAAATAATACCACATGAAAAACCTGCCTGTTACTCTTTCACTGCATTCCAGCTTTATTTGGCAAACCTCACAGCAAAGGTTAGGAAAATAGTCTTCTAAAACATTCAGACTTTCTAGGTTTCTGCATAACAGAAGTTATGCCACTGCCTAAAACTTAAAATATTGTTTGAAGAACTAACAATACTGTTCCTCCCAATTACTGCTCATCCATTACTAATTTCACCTTAAAGTTAATTTTAAACACTCTGTCTTGATTTGCATGGGTCTGGACAGGATTCTGAGTTGATTATTGTGCACAAATTCATTTGGAAAAGAGTTATACTGACTGTCTGGCTTTTTCATCTATCTCAAACCCTTATCAAAAGAATAAAGGAAAGGGAAATAATTTGAGATGATTCAGACACAGGTTGTCTATTTACTTGTACTTTGAATTTTTTAAAAGCTAAATTTTGTGCTGATTACTGTACAAGTTTGCTAAGTAGGAAGATCTACAGGGGCAGATAAATTCTTCATTAAAATTACACAAATCTTTGGGGAATTGTTTTTCAGAGTGTTCTAATGGCTAACACCATCTTTCAGAACCTGACTGAGTGTAAGAAGTAGCCAACCACTTTTTTTTTTTTTCTTCCTGACAGTAAAATCAGTTAGAACCCGATGTGTCTGGCACTCTTCAAGATGAAGAGCATACCTCATCACACTGAAGAGTTGAGGCCATCCCAATGGTGTATCACAAGATATTCCTGGTGTTTAGGAAGTTTTAGATTAAAAATATGAATGATTATTAGGTCTGTGGAGAAGACTAGACTGAGTGCACTCACAGTGTCTCACACTTTATGAACCTTTTAACTTGAGCATATTTTTATAGTGCTTGCAGTATTTGAAAATCTACAATGCTATCAGCACTTTACCTGTTCTTCTGTGCCAGAATGCTAAAATGTCATTACAGCCTATCATCTGGTGCTTCATGCACTATGAAAATAATACCACAACACTTGAATAGGAGGGAAATAAGATCAAGGAATTCTGCATTTATTCTTGGAAAGAAGGAGACAGTTTATACAGTAATTAACTGCATTTTCAGGGCTTCAAGTCTGAACATGTGATTTGACATACTCAAATTTGGTAACATTTATATAACTTTCCTTTGTTTTGGGTGGGATTCCTGGCAGAGACCCCTGGGACACCAGTAATTTTGGGAAATACCCCATGGGAGCAGCATGATTGAAAAGAGACAGGGAAGAATACAGATACATGTGTAATAATGTAAGTGTCCTTCTATCTTATTTTTAATCATTCTTTCACATGCTCACAAACACACAAGTGCATACCAGGACTGTATCATACATCATTTCTCCAAACAGAACAGGTGAAGTCTGCAGAATCATCAATAATAATTTCTTCTTCTCTTCTTTCTTTCCTCCCTACTCCATGAAAGATTCTGTATTATCTGTTCAGTTCTGAGCTTGTTGAAAGAAGCCAGAGCTCAGCCACTCTTCGTTGTCCTGTGTGTGCTCAGCATAATATTGTAAGAGTAATGCTCTTAAAACCACAGACCATGGATGGTGAGGATTTAGAAACATGCAATTCTGATAGTTGTTGACACTTCTACATCAGAATTCTTTATTTCTTGACTTTTGACATTTCACTAATACTGCATGGAAGTTCATTTATGACTAAATCTCAGTTTTTAAAGAAAGATGTTTAAATTAAAGATGCTTGGAAACAATATTACCAAGTGATTTCTGTAATAAGTAAACAGCTGGTATCAAAAAGTCAAAGTGCAAATGAATGGGAGGATTATCTAAATTCAATGAATTTAGGGGTTGACATCTCTGACAGTATGTTATGACAGACTTTTCTGTACAAAAGAGAGATTTATAAGTAATAATGCTCCAGGTGAAAAGCCTGGTGGTTTGTATTTTCATCAATCCCACAGTGAAATATCTTAAGGACCGACAACGTTTTATTTAAGTAAAATTTCTATCAAGAAGTTTTGGGAGAGGCAAGATTAGATTTTTGCTTGAATCTTCCTCTACAGTGACGATTAAAAAAATGGTTAATTTTATTTCAGAAGTGAACTTAAGTGACAAAAGCTTGATAGAATTGCTGGAGGCCGTAGCATGTGTAAATTACTGCTGGATTTGGAGTCCAATGGTACTTGCCTCCTGCTCCCAGCTGAAATAACTGCTACACTTCTGAAGGTGTTTACTGTTATATCTGCAGTTCTTGCAGGGTTTCAGTGGGGCAGGGACTTGAAATAAAAGTTCTTCCATTCTGTCGGTCTTAGGCTTTGTACCATAGTGCAGTATACAAAGTACCACAAATGCAACAGAAAACATTCAGTGTCACTCCATAACTTCAAAAAACTGGAAATTCATGGCTAGGCTTCGCGAACGAAGATTTGGGAAGGCTCTATCCACATTTGTTTTCTAACAGCAAGCTCTTGGAATCATTACTTTTCTATCTGAATCCTTTTCTTTCCTGGAATTTTGCAGGAAATACCTGCAGATGAGGTCTGAGCACTCTGCTGGAATCCAAAACATTTTGCTGGTAGCAGGCACCCAAAAAGCCAAAGGGAATTCTCCTTTGTCTTTAACGTAAACATTCCATCCTTTCAAATGCCTAGAGTGTGATTTATTAGACTAACATAATTTGCAAAAATATTCCCTGGGTTTTCACCCTAAACTGTAGACAGTAAACAAACAAGAATCCTGGTTGTAATCCTGGGTTTTCAGTAGTCCATCTGGGCACAGACTTTTTTCCCTTTTCAAAATTATTTTCACTATTTTTTACACCCGCAAGCTGAATTTCTGAGGCATAGTTCCCGATGTTAGACAAATCTAAACATTAAAAGTCCTACTTCTACTTTCAGCATGATGGGGTGTTTCTGTTACAATGACTAAGTATATATAAAATAGATGCATTTATATGCCATATATTCCATGCCTCCACAAAAAGTTATAAATGTAGGATGAATAGAGAAGAAATAGAAAATTACACAAGTCGTATTGAATGCTGTCAAAATAACGTTTAATGTTGCACAGCTTATATTCCACCCACAGAGAACACAGCTGGTGGACCTGCATTATTATTTATTTTGTAACAAAGAAGAAAGTCTTCTGTTAGTAACATGGTTAAATGTTGACCTCTAAGAACGAATGTTACTAAATAGTGCTAAACGCTGGCAAGGCTACACATGACCTTTCAACTAATACTTCTATTTCTTGTTCACTGAAGACCAACAGAGAGCAGAATGAGTTTTCCTACCAGTGCCAATTTAATGACTGGACATGTAGTTGTAAGGATATTTTACTGTAGCTGACTTTAAGGTTAACAAGCTTCACAGAAGAGTGACCTGATTACTTAAAAATCAGGGAGACATCAAAGTGTTTAACTGTTCAGGGAGACATCAGACTGTTCAATGGTTTTGCTTTTCTTTTTTTTTTTTTTGAGCAAGAGAAGGGTTAGTTGAGGAAAATACTGATTATTAGGCAATGAACGTATTCTTCTATTCCTGCTACAATTGGTGTATCATAAGACTAATAAAATCCATTGCAAGAATGAGTGCTAAGTGCAGCTGAAAGACTGACAACCTCAGTAAATTCCATCAATAGACACTTTTTGCCACGATTTCAGGTATCATGTTAACAGCTATTTATAACATTAGTTATGGCTATCCTGATACTTCTGGAATAGTATTGATTTTTTCTGAACAACTACTTTATACTAGAGTAGCTGAGTAGGCACAGAAGAGGTGGATTGTGAAATTGTACTTAGACTTGCAACCCTTTGTCAGTGAAATGTTTTAGACTGAAAGATATGCTATAATGAATGTATATATTTGACTTTTATGGCCTTGAAGGTCCTGTAAGACCTTCACAGTACTTAACTTCACCAGGATGATTAAGGAAGAAAAAAAACAACACATACACATTTACCATAAAACTCTTAATGAGTTATAAATAATCTCAGCTCAAGATACTACTTGAGGACTACTTAGCATTTTGCTTATGATTTTACATAATTCATCTAAATATAGTCAGTTGCAGAGCAGATTTATTTTTGTTGTGGGTGACATTTTCAGATGGTAGTTTGATCACTTTGTTTCATAATGATATCCCACGCATCTATTTTTGTGTATCTGTAGAACTCGAATCAAGCTACCTTTTCTGTTCTTACATTTCAAAGTATCTCTTCCAGTTCTGAATGTATGATGATAGTGTATGTTTTTATATATATCTATATACATACATATATATAGCAAATACATATAGAATATTATTAGATCAGTACCTATGTAAAAGAGCTTTTCAGGGTTAATGACGTCAGTATTCAGGTGGGCTAAGCTTTCAACTTTGCAAGTAGACAATTTTTTCATACTCTTACAGCATTGCATTCAAAGCTGAAGTCACCTAAATATATAAGCATGTGCTTAAATATAATTTTCAGTTAGGTCCATTCTTATTCAGCAAATCCTTTAAGGTTTTGCTTAAAGTTAACCAGTGTGCTACTGAACTGAGACCTTTAGCAGCAGATGATAAGTTTGTACTTCCTAAGAGACTTTCTACTGCAGAGACAGTTTCACATAAGAAGAAGAATTCAGAGGAGGGATTGGGGATGTGTCACCATACTGACTTTTAAGGTCAAGGGAAATAATTGTGATTATTTTCCTCCTGCTTATACTGAGTTTTAGGTGAACATTTATTGTATAATATTCAAAAGATATTTTATAACTTGCCACAAAACTGAATCAAAGAGCTTATTCAGTAACAGACACTAGATGTTATTAGATCATCTCTTGAATTGCTGTTACTTAAAGGACATAATAAAGTATACTATATTGTATCTCAGTTTAGTAAAGAGATATATATCTTATTACCTAAAATGTTAGTATTAAGCTTCTTTAATGTGGTTTCTTAAAGGCATGAGGTATATGTAATAGCATTGTCTCTCATTTCTCATCCCTCTTTTTTTATTCCAGACTAACCATTTGAACACACTAACCACTTAAAAGAAAATTTAAATAAAAGCTACAAGTCTCAAAGATGCCATTTTTATACATATTTCATGAACATAGGCAGCTAGAGCAAAGAGAGACTCTTAATGTCCCAGTGGCAGAAATCCTGCAGGACTCTGGTTCCTGCCAGGCATCAGAACATCCATAGAGCTGTTCACTGTAACTAAGCCTGGTTGCCCCTAATCTTCTCCATTAATTGTTGTTGTTCATGAGCAATATTTCTTCACAGTACCAGCTGTTTTTCTGCTGCATGTCTGAGACTCTTACAGGTTAAACTATTTTAAAATTTCAGACAATGGGTTGGACCGTATCGTGCAAAGAGCCAAACCCATCACTCCCATTGACAGTTCCTCACGGAACAATATATTTCATTTATTCTATGAGCTCTACTCCTAGGAGTTCATCTTTCTATCATAGGCATAGTAGGCATAAATCCACATCCCCTCCAGACATTCTCTCAATATAAAAGGCATAAATCATTTTTTTGAGTGTCTGTAACTGCACAGCTATTAGTCTAAAAACAGAAACCTATTAAAGCTTCATTAAAAAATTCAAGTAAAATATTGCACTGGAAGAGTACTCTATAATAAAATCATACTAATTCCCTTCCTATGGCATCATTGCTGGCAAAGGTTATGCCTCCTGTCTCATTCATACCAGTTCTACTGCCTTATATGATTACAGTAATAATGTCTTTTTGGTCAACAGGTCTGCATTGTGAAAAGTTAGAGATGCATTTGAGGACAGGGTCAAGAACAGAATAGGTTTTTTTTTCCTCTCACTATCTACAGTGTGTACTGCAAATAAAGATATAAAGATAATGAACAGAAATTAACACAAAAGGAGCTAATTCTGTTCTCAGAATTTTGACTGCTGAGTAAGAAAAGGAAAGGCTAGTAGGGGGAAAATATTTCCAGAAGTAGTTAAGCTAAAATGACTGAATTTTTCGCCATAGGGAATGTTTGCTAAGCCATCCTTTACCTGATATTTTAATGTCTTTTCTTGTATACTCTCTATATAGAATTTGCTGGGTAAAAGTACTCATGTGCTGTGGCTTGTTTGGTTACTTCTCTGTGCTGACTGGCCAGCTGGCAGCTAATTCACAGTATGGCTTTCCAAAGTGACTGGGTTTAGGCACTGCATTCTACTTGCCTTCTTCAGCCTGCAAAATTAATTTAGGCCTCTCCATTTCACTCAGCTGTCAGATTTCATAAGTAAGATAAGGGCTTCGTATTTCTGAGATTCTTATTTTTCTGTCAAATCTTGTTGAGAATGAGCAACGAGTTCAAAAATAACTGTCATCTGTGACAGATGAAGACAGGGCACAGTCACCTAAGTCTCATTTTATATGGAAACTGAACTTCAGGAAAGAACATATTAGCTGAAACAAAAATATTTTATGTTCCACTTTTGTAAAGTATTTGTAAATGTATTTGTCAGTGCTATAATGCAATAAATATGACCAATCATGCAAACTTTAAAGCCACATAGGGTTAAATTGTCCTTTCAAACAACACTGTGATGGGAAAGTGAAATGATATATTGAAATAATTACTGAATATTCTAAACAAAAAATGAAGATTTTTAACACTAGGGAATAATTAATAACTTCATCTGAATATGATTCTTCTTATATGAATAGGAATTTTTTCCTGTTTTAGAGATGGAAAAAATCTCATATAATTTTAATGAGTAGTAATTTATATTTTAGTAAATATTATTGCTTATCATCAATTTAGATGAAGTTTTGTCATAATTCTCATCTATAATGAGATTTCATTAAAAATAACAGATTTTTTTCACATTTTGATACTTAAAACAACATGGCATTGCTTTGTGTCAAAATCAAATACACCTTAACAGAGAAAACTTACTAATACATCACTGCATGTCTTCTAAAATGCTTCATAGTTTGGCAAAGGGGGAAAGTCTATGTACCTGAAGTCTGTAATTATTACAACTGTCCATTGGACAGAATAGAAAAACCTCTGAGGGCACTGGTCCTGTGTAATTTCTGTGTGAATTTTGTATCTTAAATGTAGTGTAGAACTTTCAATAACAGAAAAGTAATTCAGTCAGTGTGAGAGATGATTAAACTGTGACTCAAAGGTGGCAGAGTTGTTCTTCTTCCAGCCATGTTGGGAACTCAACATGGAAATTTTAATGTCAGAAGCATTATACCCTTAGCCTCACAGAGGGAATCTTAGCCTTTCCTCTGAATGTGCCTATCACAGAGTTTGCAGGTGTGACCATATTTGTGTTTGAGCTAAAATCCTCTTTAGAACAGTCATTTTCTGTCTGATAAATGTTTCAGACTTATAATCTCATCTTCTGACATTAGCTTGCCACCCTGATCCTGTGGGTTAGCTTTTGACACTTTGGTTTCTTCCCACTCCTAGTTCCTAACCTTATTCATCAGGCAGGATCATCTAATTCTTCCCCTCCTTATATCTGTTCTAACCATTATACTTTTTTGTATTCCACAACATGGTATTGTGCAATTTGTCTTGGAAAAAAAATATTTCTGCAGTGTATTTTTATGATGAAAACTTATTTGCAGGTAAAAAAATTATTTAAAGGTAAAACCAGAGCTTTAAAAATAATTCTGTTGCATTCTTAAATGATAAGTTGCACTGGCTAAAGCTTAATTCAAAAATTAATTTTGTGCATAAACTAATAAGAAGTATCTGAGATATTTAAATCTAAATCCTTACATCTATTAGCCCTTTTTAATTATTTCTCAATATCTGTTCATGATAGGGGGGGAAACCTGTAGAATTCTGAATTCCATTAGCAAGCAAAAGTTTCATTTTTATTCTGACTAGGTCACAACATTATTTTTGTTCCTTTTACAGTTTAAAACATAGTGTTTGATCGAGTGGTTTCGCTTGATGAAAGATACCTTTCAGCAGTGCAGATATTAGCTATCTTTGCTCCAATTTTATCATTTTTCTGAGAAGGGATTCATGCCAGAAAATATTAATAAAATAAGGCTTATCATGAGTAGCTTTTGGACCATTTGTCATTTCAGTCTCTAGCTTAGGGAGATCTGAGTGACAGATAATGGGGAGGGGAGGACTATCTCATGTTGCCCACAAGTACTACTACAGGTGACTTCATTTCTTACTAGGACTAAGGTTTTGTATTAAAAGACAGCTTTACATTAGAAGTTCTGAAAAAAAAGATACTCTCAACCGTTGCCCATTTCCCTCTGCAAGGAAGGAACTAAATGTTTTTAAACCTCAATGGTCAGGTTAAAAATGGCTAAACCATGGAAAAGGGATGCATTACAAGTTGTAGAATACCAGAAGCCTAAGCAGTAAGATGGTAGTGGCAGTAACCACATATTTCTGCCTCTGTCTCTGAAGGTGCATGAGGTACCTGAATAGACTGCTTTATGTAAGAAGGGAGCAGATTAGTAAAGAGTTTTTTGCAAGCGGAAGAAATTATTATTCTTTATTTTTATTTTTCTGTTCCCTTTTTTCCTTTCGTGTGTCTCTGTGACAGCAAATAAGAAAGATCTGCATAGAAACTCTAGAAATTTGGCCTCTTAAATCATCTTTGAAAAAATGGGATTTGGGAATCTAAATCTAATACATATTACAAAGCAGTGTGCAGATATTCTTAAATCCCTTTTGTTTCCAGATTTTTCAAGGTATTAAGGCATCTAAAAATGCTTGAGGGAAGAGGAGGACAGGGAGGGGGGTTGCTGTTCAGTGTTTGATTTAGATCCATCTCATGGGATTCCATGTCTAATGTTTATGTATTCTTTTCAGTCTTAACTTCCACAGAACTTCAGTTCCAAGTAACTGAGTCATCTGGTGCTTTGTGATAATCTGTTTGCTTTGGAGTAGAGGGAGCAGGATATGTGGAGGGAGTGTTATATGCTGTATGCAAGTAAAACTTGGAATTTAACATAATCATTATTTGACATAATTATATTTTCCAGTAACTATGAATTAGCTGACAGTAGGTCATTTTTAATTGAATATTTTAAAATGAGTATACTTTAGCATTTTATTGGCTAATGTAACTATATTTAAGAGTCTGTCAGTATTTTCATTATGAACCATATTTTGGAAAATGGAGTTTAATTAAGCAGTATCTCTACCGTCCTAAATTTTGTCAGGCTGAGAGCTGGCACACAGGTTAGATAGGAAATAATTCACAACATAATTATGGCCCCCAAGGAATTGAAGCAAGCAAACAGGACATTCACCTAAATTCTCAAAGTGCATCTGTGAAAACCAAAATCTAAAGAACTCAAAGTGAATAAAGCAAGGTTTTTTGTGGCCTTTTTCTTTGGTTGTTTTTTTTTTTCATGTAACTTAATGAAAGTTCAGCATAATTATCTGGGAGATGAGAAGGGTTTAAAAAGCAAAACCAAAATTAGATTGTCTGAGGCAGAGGGAGAATGTATTATAGCAGGGATCTTCTGTTCCTCAGAAACAGTAGGTCTATTAAATAACCTAAAATCTATGTAGTCAGCGCTTTATGAGCATGTACAATCAAAGTGTAAAATTCATAAAGTAGTCACAAAGGACAAGTGGCATATAAATTGTGTTAGAAATATATCTTCAAGAACTTGTGGAGTCATTTAATAACCACTGATATACTGATAATTCTTGCAATCGAAAGACAATTTTAAACTTTGGAGGTCACATTGAAGCACTACCTTCAACCATTTGTTCCTGGAAAAGAAGACGATTCCCAGTGCATGCAAGGTAAAAACAAAACCTGCTAAATTTATGAAAGATGCTATTCTGTAGTTTTGCTGTACAACAGATCAATGTCCAGTCTTGGAAAGTAAGTAGAGAGTTCATTTATATTCATCCAGGAACAGGATTAAAGTTCCAGTACTAGCAAATGAGGTATGTCCACCTTCAGCTCCATATCCACCTTCAGTACCAATTCCAAAAACATATAATACTTGCTCAAGTTATCCTACAATGGCTCTAAAAGAACAGTATAGTACTGAAGACTGTTACAGATTGGAACACTGCAGATGTGTCATCAGTGCAGATGCTAAAAGAGTGGTGAATTGGTAAGGTACGCAGAGACCTAATGGCAAATTATTTCATCATGTGGTATGAAATCTACCAGAAAAGAAGGTTAAAACAGATGGTATGAATATGTCCAAGAAAGATTTTTACTATGAAAATATTAACTGAAAAAGCCTCTGACAGAATAGTTGTAAATGATGAGGGAATAAGAGAGAAAGGCAGAGAAAAGGTACCAGTTTATAGAAAGTGGTTTATGGTTGTTTTATTTTTTTTAAAGAATTCACAGTCAATTGTGACAACAAAATTACTGTGAAGGAGTATAGGACTAGAGGCAAAAAAAAAACCCCTTCAGCAGCAGTATGTATATTTCTGACACAGCATATGTTTGACTTGTCACTTCAAATTTGCTAAAAAAAAAAAGTCATTATAATTTTAGCTTGCAAATTGTTCTACCAGATTTTCTATTGCCTGTCTCTGTAGCTCTAGTGATGTTCCAAATTGGTCTGTCCATACTTCACTTAAGATCTTTTTTGTTGACGTTGCTCCTTACAGTATTTGGTTTATATGGCAAGGTTTTGGTTGACGGGGGATGCCAGGGTGGCTTCTATGAGAAAACACCAGAAGTTGCCCTCGTGCTGGACAGATCCCCATATGGGCCATTCACTTGAGAGCTGGATTTGATGATCCTTGTGGGTCCCTTCCAACTCAGAACATTCTGTGATTCTGCTAAATAGCCGGTTCAAGCAGAGTCCAAGACAGACCTGTCACTGGTCAAATCTGAGCCAAGTGAGGACATTGTTAGCACCTTTCTGATACCGTATTCAAGAATGGGTAAAAATGCTGTGCAACAGCAGCTTGGGAGAGTGAGAACAGGTAAGAGAAAGAGCCCTGCAGACACCAAGGTCAGTGAAGAAAGAGGGGGAGGAGGTGCTCCAGCTGCCAGAGCAGAGATTGCCCTGCGTCCCATGGTGAAGCCCATCGGGAGACAGGCTGTCCCCCTGCAGCCCATAGTTTCACACTTGAAAAATTGAAGCTTATATGAAGGACCCGCTTTGGAGAAGTTCACAGAGAACTGTCTTGTGCGTGTGGGTTGCCACACCTGAGCAGGGATAGAGGGTGAGGAGGATGGAGCAGCAGAGACCAAGCATTATGAACTGACTGTAACCCCTATTCCCTATCCCTGTTGCAAAGGAGCAGTTTGAGCCATTTAAGGAATCATCATCAAAATGTATTAGCAAAAAACAGATTTACAGAAATTTGTGGAAGCGTGACTTCATCAGAGTTCGATGGCAAGGTTCACTCTATAGCTTACTGTGTAGATAAAGCATGCACAGGAAGATCAGAAGAGAACCAGTTTAGAATGATCCTCATGGAGACTGGGGATGAAGAACGGTTGGGGTGAAAAGTCACCCCTTTCATTGCACAGTGATTTTGCGTGGTCAGGCAACTACACAGCCAAACACCAGGTTAATTAGTCACAGACCTCCATGAAAGCTGCTTTTCTCACCTTCCTGCTTTTGGTTAGCCTGTACGTGTTGTATAATGCATGGTCACCAAGTCCCACCTTTCAGAGCCTCAGCCATCACAAAGGATGGAAGTCAACAGATGTGCAGTGCTGGTTCACCGACTTCTGGCAGAAATCAGATAATCAATGGTGGTAGCCCAGGTTCTCCTACTGTTTCTTCTCTGTACCTTATCTTTCTGAACACGGTCCATAATTATATTGATCCCAGAGCAGGGATCTTGCATGAATCTACATCACCAATCACCACATGATAAGAGCTCTTTAGACTTGTTAACAAGGTTCAGTCTACTTCATCACACAGCCTGCAAATGTCACCCAGGGAAAGCAGAAGTGTGGCATTATGTGGTAGTTACACATTAGTGATATGACCTTTTCATGGTCTCAAGCTTTTACTAAGGTAATAATTGACCTTGAAGGCACTGATTTGCTGCCTAAAGTTGCACATTAATATATCTGCAGTGGATTATGGGAGGCATGGATGAAGTTGAGTAGAAGACAGATTGCAATCCAGCCACTGTATCAAGCAGTCTAGTACAGCACTATGTTCTGTGACTAATTTGCTAAAAATGCATAAATGCAGTCCAAGTAGACTAAATTCCCATGTTCAGATGATCTGAAAATATACATATCTGATATTACTCGATGTCTGACTGCAGCTAAAATTCCTTCTAGAAAGGAATGTTTGACAAATAGTGAAGTTAAGAACAAATGAGTTCAATGATCCAGAGAGATGGGAATAAAATTTTCTTGTGAAGATATCAGGTAACTTTGTTGTAGGTTTGTGACTTGTTTAATAGTGTCTCTTCTTTTCTTTGTGACTCTAGCACTCAGAGTTTATGACCAAATTGGATTATTCACTACTCATCCACTATTCACTTGTTATCATTCATAAATCTGAATGGGATCTCACGTATTTTTTGGTTGTTGTTGTTGTTGTTGTTGCTGTAGTTACCCAATGGAAGAAACTTTCTTAAGCAGGAAAAATGGGAGCAGAAAGGCATGGCTAAACTGTAAGAATTAATATGCTTTCAGAAAAAAAATTTGTAGTTTTTCAGTAATTCAAAAAAATCCAGCACTGCTATTTAGTCAAAGAAAAACAAATTGCATTGCTCAGCTTCAGCCCAATATAAATTCCTATACTTTTAAATGTTTTTTTACTGAACCATATGATTGACACTTCTTTCATCTTAGAGGGCACATCTACAAAGAATGGTAAAGTCCTTGAATACATCCAGAGGAGAGCAACAAAGCTGGTGAATGGGCTGGAAGGAATACCTTATGACAAGTGACTGAGGACTTTGGGCTTGTCTAGTTTTGAGAAAAGGAGACTGAGGGATGACTTTATTGCTCTCTACAGCTTCTTGAGGAAGGAAAGCTGAGAGAGAGGTGCTAATTTCTTCTCCCTAGTATCTTGTGACAGGAATCTTGTGTCGGAATGGTTCAAAGCTGCAACGGGGAGGTTCAGACATTAGGAAGTATTTCTTTGCAGAGAAGGTAGTCAAACACAGGAACAGAAGCAGTCAATGCCCCATGACTGTCAGTTTTTTAGAGGCATTTGGAATAATAGAATCATTAAGATTGGAAAACATCTTTAAGATCATTAAGTTCAATCATTAACCCAGCACTGCAAGTCCACCACCAAACCATGTCCCTAAGTGCCACATCCACCTCCAGGGATAGTGACTCAACCTCTTCCTCAGGCAACCTGATCCAGTGCTTAAAACCCCTTTTGGTGAAGAAATTATTCCTAATATCCAATCTAAACCTTCCCTGAGTGTAACTTAATGCCATTTCCTTTTGTCCTGTCACTTGTTACCTGTGAGAAGAGACCAAATCCCACCTGGCTACAACCTCCTTTCAGGAGGCTGTGGCTGCTACACCATGACCCTCTTCCCACTCCTAATGATGGGAATGAGAAGGGCAAGACCCCTTGGCCAACAGAAAGGATCCTCAGCCAACGGGAGGCCTCAGCTCAAAGAAGTTTCTGGACCATGACTGTGTATGAGCATGAACCCCAACTCAACCAGATTATAAATGGAGCCCCTGACAGAAACCCCTGTTGTGTGATTCTACTTGGAGCCATGGGTCTGTGAGGGGAAACCTCCTTTTGGGGCTGGGATGCTACCCAAGGAGAATTCCTGGGACTGAGTGCCCTCCCCAGGTGAGTGACTGTTTTTCTAATGGTTATCCATGAGTGATCCTGGGACCCTCCAGGTGAACCAAACCCACTTTCTGAGTACTCTTGAGTGAGACACCTCCCATGTATGTGTAAGTGCATGCACCCTTTATGTCGTCATTCTTGTCCATGTAGTAATGATATCCCCAACGGGTAGCACCAAACCTATAATCTGTTAAATATCATTGGACTGTTGTCAGAGTTACCCCTGTTACGGTTTTAGTTTTGGTCAATGGTTATGGTAAAAAAATTAGGTTTGTTTGAGTTCGTGATCTGTTTGAAGTCATTTCTGTGTACCCCCACGACACTTTAAGTGGTGTAGCAAACAGGGTACCGATGGAGGGGTTGTTAGGCAGGTTTGGTTGCAATCCTTCTCCCTTGGGATTGGAATAGGCAAGGGAGAAGTGGTTTGAGGCTGAGGCAGTTGCGGAGAGGGTGGAGAAGTGTTGTGGAAATAAGTAAGAATGCAAAGTGAAAGGAGCCATTTATGCCATCCTGAATGTTTGTGTGATGGAAGTGCGGGACCAGCATAAACATTACAAAGCAGTGGAAAGGGATAATTCTGAGACAGCTGAAGACGGATTGGCTGAGGGTGGAGTTACAGTGGGAGATAAGAGTGGACGTTTGTTAAAACAAAGGATTGATCTCATGTTGTTCCTGATCCCAGCAAAATCTAGGGGTTCACACACTTGGGAGGCCCTGGATGGAAATAGAAGAACCCAATGGAGAATTGGACTATTGTCACTCTTTCTAGGGGCACCAGTGATCAGCACAGAAAACTCAGACATGGATGGTAATGTTAGTGCAAAGATGATGGTGGGATTCATGGGAATGATGAACCTAATATCAGTAATGGCTTGTTTACCCACCCCTAAGTCAATTGAGGATCCCTTGCCAACTTTTGTACAGAATGTCAACGTGTTTCAAATTAACTCAAAACTCAGCTGGACACAAGCCCAGGCAACCGGTTGTAACTGACCCTGTTTGGGCAGGGTTTGCATAAACAACCTTCAGAAGCCCTTTCCTGAACCTGAACCACTATGTGGTTCTAAGCAACAGAAGATATGATGATATGAATATATAAAGTTTATCTGTAGGTAAGTGTAGCATTGTTGTTAAAGGAGATTTTAAACATTATTATTCATTTTACCTTTTCAGCCTCCCAGGGCAGCAGGGTGGGGGAACCTCACATTTGCTTACAGTAAAACTGTTACACTTACAATTAAATTACCAAGAATGGCACTGGAAGCAAATTACTGTGAAAAACCATTCTGGATTCGTTTGTGAAGGTGCCTGCCAGACTGTGAATGTTCAGTTACCAGAAGTTAGTCTTCTGGAACGCAACAATGTCTAGTAGCATCGTATTTCCTTCTAATTAGAACGTATGTGTGGCATCCTTCCAGGTAGTTCATTCATGACTCCTGAAAATATGCAGAATATGAATTGGGGCTGACTTCTATTAGAAGAGAAAAAGTAAAAAAAAAAAAAAAAAAAATAAAAAAATTGTATTAGATCCATGGTCCTCTCTCTGTTGAAGCGGCATTCTCTAAAAAAACACATGATGAAGTAATAATTTATTTGTACCAAGGGGTTGACTTCATAGACTTTTCTCAAATACTTTTTAAGTACTCTGCACATCACACTTCATTTAGGGTAATAGAACTAAAACCAAAATTCGGGTAGAGTTTTTATTCTCACTGTACTGTCTTAATAAGTGGCCTAAAATCTGTAATATGCCTTGCCCACCCTTGGAAGAAAAAAACTACATGTGCCTTCAGAAGTGGAGAGAGGGTTTCTTCATAGTGCAAACCCTGGAATAAGTCACTGTAGTTGTTTAGATGTAGTTCTCCAGTTTAGATAAAACAATCGAAATAATTAGCACTCTCTGTAGTAGGGTATTTGAGATTACACTTAGAGTTCAGTCTTGTCAAAGTCATTGTTTTACTGAAAAGTCTTTGAAGTAGCTTCAGACCAGCCAGCTTTTGTGAGTTAGCTTTGGCCAACAGCCAAATTCTTATCCATCTGTTCAGTTTCCCATCCCCAACACAGCCTCCAAGAAATGGGATTGAAAACAAGAAAGAACCGGACTCAGAAAGCTTGTGGGCTGAGATAAAGGCAGGGAGATGCCTTAACAATTACCATCACAGGCAAAACAGATTCAACTTCTGGAAAGTTCATTTATTGACAATTAAAAGAAAGTTGCATGGTGAGCAGAAAGGCAAATATGAAAAAAACTTCTCCCCGTCTCCAGCTAGGAACATTCCCAGAAACTTGACCCATCGGCGTCTCTCGTGGGCCGCAGGGCCATCCCTGCAAGGGTCTCTCCTCCCCTCCTGCCCTCGGGGCTCAGAGGGCTGTTTCTCACCCGGTTCCCCTCCCTCAGCCCTGGCAGCGTTTTGCCCTCCCTTGCCCAGGCTTTCCCCGGGGCTCTCTCCCACCTGCCCGTGGCTGAGGGGCTCAGCCCTGCCCTGCGCTGGGGCCGCTGGAACTGGCGGGATCCGGGCGGGGCAGCCCCGGCCGTCCCACGCAGGGTCACCCCGGTATAGTCCCCAGTGCTGCCGCCACCGCCGGGCACCTCGGCTGATACGGGACACTACACTGTGAGCATTGATTTTACTTTTTGCACACATGGATGGCTGTGTGTACCTGGAGCGGCGTACAATACTGCACCAAACCTCTCACAACCTGGTCCTGCTCTGTGAAGTTTACAAGATTATTCTAGATGAGGTGTAGATAGAGAAGGAGAGGAAAAAACGTAGAAGGGTTTATTTACATAGCATCATTTTGGGGGGAGGGTTGTGTTTTTGTTTCTCTAGTTGACCAACAGCTTTCTATGAAATGAATAGGATGAGATAGCTTTTATAGGATTTTACCTTTTTTACTGCCTTTAAAAAAAAATATATTGTCTTTTGGATCTCTTGCCTAGTAAAATAAAATTATTCTGAAAAGAGGCATTTTTTTTTTTTGAATTCAAGTGGGAAAACCTTTAACAGCTTTAAATTACACCATCCCAGGCCAGAGCCCTGATCTTTAAATGAAGTGCTTATAAAAATTTAAAGTTGTCTTGTCATTTTAAACCAGTGCATGCTGCAATGTCCAGAACTCTGATCATTTCTAAATTTTGCTTCCAATAAATTTAAATTGCTTTGTGCAAGACAGAGTGATTTAAAATTATTGGAGTGCTTTAAATTCCATACTGAAGTGCCTATAAAATTTGAAGTCCTCCAGTAATTTGAAACTACTCTGCATGTTGTACTGCAGTGTGAGCCTATTTGAAAACAAATTTCCAAGGATCCTATGCTTTAATTTGCAATGATAATCAGCATCAGAAAACGGCAGTTAAGGATTTACAAGAAATGCTGCCCAGGGAAATGTCTGAAACACCACCCTGGACGTGTAAATGTGGTGCTTACTGACATGGTGTAGTGGCGGACTTGGCAGTGCTGCGGTAACAATTGGACTTAATGATCTTAAAGGTCTGTTCCAATCTAAACAATTCTATTATTTTATGCCCTTTCTTAGTGAATTAACTGGAAAAAAATCAGGTATAATGAGGTATTATTCAAAGAAGAAAGTTATGCCTCTTTTTAAGATAATAGAATGATAACATCGTTGTTTTGAGAGAGTGATTAGGAAAGTTAGTGAATATACAAATTATTCGCCTTTGTCACAACTATAGATAACATAAATGATTGGTATTCAGCTGACAATATGCAAGGAACTGAGCATGAACAAGATGTGTCAAGGCAACACATCAAGATGCCACCTGCAACGAGTTACCTAAAAATGAAACCAAATTCTGCTCTTAATGCCAGCAGCATACATTTAGAGGAACTTTCTTCACTTTGGGATTTGCTTTAGAAAACACTTAATAATCTAAGAAGATGATCTGTATCTTCCAGGTATTTGTACAGGATAGTTTCCTATTTTGTCTTATGTATCTTGAATAGATATTAGTCATCTAAGGAACCACAAAATAATAAAAGCAATAGTTACGGTGACATAGGATTAATGTTTTGGCATATTGTATCTGTTCTATCTTATATAGACAACACTTTCCAAAAACGTACAGTTAGTTTAAATTAACTTTTTTTCGAAGGAATTTAAAAGGGAGAGGTTCATTTGTGAAGAGAAAAAATTGATTATTTGCATTAAAATTCTTTGAAGGATAAAAATTTTGGGACTTTGTTCTGAAACTGGAGTTTTCTTCAATCAAACAGATAGCAAAGTCTATTGAATGGAGGAAAAATTATATCATATAGAATTAAAGTACATTTTTATGCAAAACTGGAGGCAAAATGGCTGCAGACACTTGAATCCATTGAGGAGACTTAAGACCCATGATGAGGTAGCTCAGTCTTTACATTTTAGTCTACTCCCATGTTTCTTATTTCTCTGTGCAGCAAGCAAAACATTGCAATATAGCACATGACAGTTGCCAGCTTAATCTCAGAGAATTCATTAGGGAAATTATCTTTTTTTTATAGGCACCAATTAATGTAAAATTGACAGTATAAGTGTAATAGAGATACATCATAGCTACTTGGGACCACACCACAGGCCTGAGGAAACATTCAGAATCCTTTTACAACAGTAGAAGCAATGTTGCATAAGCAAAATCGAAACATCAGCCAAAAATTGAAGATTAGCATCATTTTAGTGGAACAGGTAAAATAAGTTTATTGTACCAAGAAATTTAATGGGCACTTTAGAGTGTTTCACTTGAACAAATGTGAGTGCCCTGACATCAATTGAGGTTAAAGGACCAGTTGATTTTGATTAGGAAGGTCTAAGAAGGCTCTCTTCCCATGCCCTACTTTAAGGCTGGGTGTTTTATGATAGTGAGATGATAATTGTCTTTGTCACATCTTCAATTTAAAAGGCAGTAAGCCTTTTTCCATCTCAAATACAGTTTATTTCATTTAATGGCAACTTCAGGAATTATTTGTACCTAGGCTAAGAGACTCAATTTCTGAGATAATACAAAGCCAGACAGGTGACAAAGTACAACTCATTAGCACTGTAGAGCCACCTAGACCCTAGTTGCCTCCTTTTACTATCTCCTAACTTCTTGGGTGTGCTGTACAAAGTCCTAAACTAGATACAAGAATGCTCCAAGGTAAGAAAGAACAGTGATATTTTTTCAAAGCTGTCACTTCTACTAAAAGAAATGTCAGTTAATTTTACCCTCTCTTTTCTTCCACAGTAAATTTTCTACCACTAGAAAAATTCAGCTCCCAGTGGAAGGGTAGTTTAAAACTGCCTGAGAACATTTCTATTTAATGAAGGAGAGAAGCAAATTTGCCATATAATCACATTACCTAAAACTGAGTAATGATAACTAAATACACTAAAATTTTCTTTTTTTTAAATTATTTTGCTTAGAAGACAGATTGCATTTATTACTTCCTGCATAGAAATTGACTAGCAAGCAGCTAAGCAACACACAGCTGCTTTCTGGCTCCCTCACAAAAATGGGATTGCATTTAATCAACTTTTGTGTCTGCTTTAAAGTAAAGAGTGATATCTTCCTGAATTACACAACATGTTTTCCTGAAACACATAAGGAACCTGAAAAAATTGTTGCACAAAATGTCAGACAAGTTGACATGTTGTAGGGCTTTAAAAAAAATTGGACAGGGTAGTGAATGAAAAAGAAACAAACATCCAAGTCATAGCATAGCATTAAAATTGAGTTTTGGGCAGGTCACAGTGATCATCTTACTGGACATAAGAAGACCAATGAGAGGAAGGAGAGGCTGATTTAAATGATTTGGGGAAAGACTTTGATAATGTCTTGCATCTTCCCATGAGTCACCTACTATCAGGTATTGTTGAGGGAAAGTCTTAGACTAAATATGCGAGTGATGGTCCCACTCCACCATCACCATCACCTGTCTTGGGGTTTTTTTGTCAGTTTTAGGAATTTACTCTTACTACCAGATGTACAGCATCCAAAAATACTCAGTATTTAGTGTTTAAGCTATGCATATTTCATTCGCTTGTGGTTTTTTCTCCTGGGTATGAGATGCAGAGAGATTAGTGATACAAAGACCATCTTACCTTTCCCATTTCTTGCAATATTCCTCCTTAACCTTTCTCCCTAGCTGTATATACAATCATTGTTCATTTCTGAAAAAGTACTAGTATTTCTAACTATACTGATATATATTCATTGTTATTTGCTCTAAATGTGCTTTTAGAATAAGTCTAATCCTTGTCCAGCTTTCTTTGATGTTCACTGTTGTATTTGCCATTTTTCTATCTATTTCATGAGCAACTTTAAATGTCAAATCTGTGTGGAGAAGAGGTAAAAAGCAGTAGAGAATCTCTATAACTTCCAGAGTTGAACAACTCTCCTAAAATTTTTGGAAATACTTTTTTTTCCTGTCTGCCATTTGCACTTTTATTTATCATCATGCTACATCCTGAATCTAAATTGTCCAAGTTTTAATCAGCAGCATGTCACATGGAATTCAAAAGTAATTTCAAAAATTATATATCCTTATAAGTTAGATCTTGAGCACATAATGGTGAACAGAATGTTAGCAACTTGTGTTACACAGCTTTTCAGCAGCTCCAGTTTTGCTGTTAAAATGGGATCCTACTTTACCCCTGATCAGAATTACTATTCCACACCTTCTGACTGCTAGTGTAGACTTCGTAATTGTATGTTTGCAAAATATTTATGGCAAATTTTTGCATTTTGTATCCTCTTCATCTAGAAATTTCATGTAATGAAAGAGGCATTTATAAGAGCTCTTTGTTCAAATACTGGGATTTGTTAAAAGTAAGGGTAGGTATTAGCCTGTTTATGGTTTGGTTTGGTTTGGGTTTTGTTGTTGTTTTGGTTTGTTTTTCTTTAAGGCTTTACTGAGTACCTGAACTGTCTTGCCACTGTTCATGTTTAGCATGATGCACCACAAGGTGATGAACATAACAAGTCAAATAGATTCTAAAGATGGTTGAAGTTTATTTTATAATGAATTCTCATGACTTAGAATTTTTCTTAAATCTGACATTTTTGTGGAATTATTCTTAAACCTGACATTTTAGTGAACCACGTTCACAACAGATTATATCTTCTGTTATCCAAAAATATCTCAGTGGCTCAATTCCTAGCAGCTATCTCCCTGCTTGACTAAGCAATAATCTTATAGTTACCTCAGGTCATACTAGGCTAAAAGCAGTCATTTAGATTTTCTCTCCATCTCTGAGTAAGGATATATGTTCTTGGAACACTATCTGTTCTGTCTAAAGCTGTAGTTAAACTTTGTATAACCTTAAAGTTTCAGATAACTCTAATTATAGGATTTTTTTTTTTAATTTTGTGCAACGGATGAGAGTTTTATATTGAAATTACAAAAGTATGATTCATATGATGGCTCCAAATAGCACCACTTGTTACTAGGTGAAAATCTACACTGGCAAGAGTGAGAACAAAAAGTTGATGCTTGGCCAAGAGTAAGTGATACTTCTCAACTCATTTAGAGAGAAAGAATAATTGAGATGAGATTAAATGGAAAAGTAGATAATTTAAAACTAACTTCTAATTTTTTTTTGTTGTTTCTTTGGTGAGTGGTGAGTGGGTGATGCTGGATTTCTTTCTTTTTAAGCAAGCATAGTGATTTTTGTAGACAAAACAAATGTATCTCTCTCCTATTTGGTAAAAAACACTACAGTACTACAATGTGAAGTAGTGCAATTAGATAACAGGAAATTAGTAAAGAGATTGTGAAAAAGTATCCCATTAACTAAAAGGAGAACAGCATCAACATTAACCTCCGCATTAAGTAGATAATGGGATTTTTCTGTAGTTAAGTAGTAAATAATATTTTCAGAGAAGTTGTGACACAAATAGTAAGTTATAGACATTCTTGATAGGAAGAATGTTGAAATAACACTCAAGAACATCTGCTTTGTGAAAACTAGAATAATCAAAACAGATTTTAAAGCTAATAGCAAAATATGCAATATTACACATTAATCTAATCACAGAGACCAGTGTTAATCTCAGAAGTTTACCAGTGGAAATGGCCAAAGAAGAGAGAAATTTCTCCACACTAATTCGTTGCTGAATGATATGAAGTGCCAATATTTTATGGCTGCTAATAACGTAATCTTTTCTCAAGAGAGAAAAATATTAATACAGTTGAACATGGGTTTAGTAAAACATCATCTGAAATGCTGTGCATAATTCTGACCACTCACTTTAAAAGAATTAGAATTCAAACCAAAACAAGTACAGAGTGAAACAGGAATTTGGACAGCTTATCATAGCGACGAAGACTAGAAGAATTTTATACCTCTTAAGCTTTTAATTTGCTAGAATAGAGAATAAAATTGGTCTTTATACCTGTATTCAGGGGGAAAATACCATGGGAGTTGAAAATCTACTTTAGTTAAATAAGATATTTGCACAAGAATATCCATATGCCCAAATAATCTTCATCTAAATACTTCCTTGTGCTAGAACAACACAAGGCCTATTAGTATCAATAGTTAAACTATATAGCTTTCCTTATTCTTTTATTCATAAGCATTACATTACCTCACAATGTGTAATTAATATGGTTATGAGATCAAAGTTCAGAAAATTAAAGAATGGCATATAAAACATATATAAGAAAATATTTAAAATATCTTTTTTCTTACGAATTATTTTTACATTAGTAAGTCAGTACAAAACTTCTAAGACAATTTTCTTTCACTGCAAAGTACCATTTTTCATGCATAAAACATTGCCAGAGTTTCTCACTATAGATGCAATTTTATTTAAATCACAAAGGAATTTCAATAAGATAAAGATATTCTGCTTTGACTATATTGAAAGAATAGTTTCCAGCTGTCATTCCAAAAATTTATGTTCAACATAAATGATCAAAGGGGAATTTTTTTCCTTTTTTTTTGCTTTTACAATAAGATTCCTGCATCTTTCTACCTATTTGTAGCATTCTTATGTTCTGAGAAGGTACTAAAAAACCTAGAAAGGAACTAAGAGAACATAAGTTCCCCTTTGAGATAGGTCTACCCCATCTTTGCCAGCAGGCCTGGTGTTGTGTAAACCAATGGGTGATCAAAAAAACCAAAATTCTGACACTGGAATCCTCAGAACATGCATGTGTCTATCACAGCAGGGGAAACTCTTGCTTGTTTCAACATTAGGACAACAGTGGCAGAAGATGAAATCTCTGTGCCATGCTGCTTGCTTAGAAAGCTAAAAAATATGGGTCACTGAAAATTGTGAAGAGAATGCCTATGTACAAGTAGGTGCTAAAGGAAGGTGAAACGGCTTGCATTTGTGAAGTGCTGTGTTTCAGGTGGGTTGTTTTTTGATAAGCTAGAATTGGTTGGAGATGTTCAAGTAGCTGGCTGAGACTCCTAGAAGTGTAATACCCAGTTTCAAGATTATAAAGGTACTTCAATGCTTTATCTTTTCTTTTGTCTATGAAGAAAGAGCTTGGGGAGGCACTTACTTAAGCTATAGCTGAGTGCAATAAAGTCACTAAATACCTGCAGTTCCCTTCATTTCTAGTTATGAATCTATCTGCATACTGTACCTTTCATTGTAGATTGAATGGTTCAGTACTCAAAAACATCAAATTGTAGAAATGAGTACAAAGTCTTTGTTTACCCCTGAGAATCTTAATGTAGCTCTTTTCTGAATTACCTTCTTGACCATGCCAGTGGATAACGTCAACTATTCTGGAAAGGTGAGCTAGTTTAAACTTCCCTAAAAACTAGTTTGATCACGTTATTTGGTCTTTGAAATAATCTTGAAGTACTTCCACTGCCTGTTTAGAACTTTGCTTGTGCTTGTGTCTGGGTGGAACAACACCAGACTCAAGTACAGATTGGGAGACAAGTAACCGGAGAGCAGCCTTGCAGAAAAGAGTCTGGGGATGCTGGTTGGCAGCAGCCCCACATGAGTCATCAGTGTGCCCAGGCAGTCCAGAAGCAAACTATGTCCTGGAGTGCAACAAACACAACATCATCAGCTGGTCAAAAGAGGTGATTATCCTGCAATGTTTGTGTAGCCTCCCCTTGACTACTTAAGAAGGTTGTAAAGGTCTTTGAATGTGTCCAGAGGAGGGCAACAAAGCTGGTGAAAGGGCTGGAAGGAATGTCCAGTGATGAGTTGCTGAGGACTTTGGGTTTCCCTATTTTGGTGAAAAGGAGGATGGGAGAAGACCACTTTGCTCTCTACAGCTTCCTGAGGAGGGGGAGTGGAGATTGCAGATTTCTTCTCCCTGTTATACAGTGGCAGGATGCATGTGAATAGTTCAAAGCTGCATTAGAGGAGGTCTTAGATATTAGGAAACATTTCTTTATCAAGAATATGGCCAAACACTGGAACAGACTTCTAGAGAGGTGGTTGATGCCTCAGGACTATTAGTGTGTAAGAGGTATTTGGACAATGCCCTTAACCACATCGTTTTAACTCTTGGTCAGCCCTGAAGTGGTGAGGCAGTTGGGCTAGATGATTGCTGTAAGTTCTTTCCGACTGCAACCTCCTCTCCTCTCTTCTTCTCTCCTATTCTGATTTTTCTTATCTTGTCTTCAGAGGGGTGCAGCTAACTAATTGTGAACAATTTTCTCCTCCATTCTAGTGTAAGACATGAATAGAGCAGACCAGGGAAATTCACAGAACCAGGTGCTGGTCTGCAGCATGGCAGATAGCACCAAATGCTGCTTTTTAGCACTGAGTGGCGTAGTTCCACATATCTGAGGCAGATACCTGATGTCATTGCTCTACTCTGTTTTTTTCAAATGGGTTGGAAGAGGAGTTTCCTTCCAGTTAGTTGTTCATGGAAAACATAAGACATGAAAATTTTCCTTTGAGAGAGAGAGAACAGCATCGGATTATGACAGTGTTTTTGTCCCTATTACTGGTTAATGCAGAAAAAATAAATAAACAGATGATTGTCCTACCAAAACTTGACAAGATAGGTAAAGGAGGCTCATATATTGAGATATATAACTGAAAGGCCAACAAAGAAAATCAATCTCACTACCTTTTTGCTATTCCTATTGACGGGTTTGTATTTCAGTTTTGATACCCAGCTGTGAGGTTTAGCAAGTGTTAATGTATCGAATGTGAAGACTTAGATGATGGGTTAATAGATATATCATTATTGTAACTTCACATACATAAGCTAAGTAGGGGCTGATAATTTTTTTTAATTTACCATAAGCTACCTTTTATGCTTTTGTGCATGTACAGAAAATTGCGTAAGGAGAATTCAATGTAACATCCTTGCATACTGGTGGAACTATATTTCTTACAATTGTCAGTTCTACTTGAAATTTCAATCTTAAGCCTTAAATCAAGAAGTATATATTTGTGTTTTACTTGCATAATGTGTTTTGAAGTATTTGACAGGGAAACTCAATGGCCTTCTGTCACTATTTCATACCAAATATCACTCAAAATTGATTTACGCATCCATTAGTAACTAAAAAATACTTTGAACAGAAAAAGTGTCATTTGGAGGGCAAGGTTTGCATTGCTATAAATTTTTTTTCCAGTCTGCAGATTATTTCAAAAAGTAATACTCAATCTCTTCACAATGCAAGTTAAAGAAAAATTTCTCAATAAATCAACCCAGTACAAAATAATAACAAAAATTTCATGAAACATTAGGGGGAGGAGGGGCTTCAAAACTTGATAATTTTTTTCACCAGTTCTTAATGGATTATTGCAAAGCAGTCCCTCCAAAAAGAACCTTTAAAAACTTACTTGCTGTCATCACCACTTCATTTTCCACATATTATTAAACTATATTGCATTATATGCATGAAAAAGAAAGATATGACTTTAATTCATTGACATAATTCTATATCAAAGTTCCAAAGTTCCATTAAGAAACAATTCTGTCTTCCCTGTCCTCTTTACTTGTCTATCAGAGCACTTCTATTGAAATTACAGCCTTACAATCTTCCTATGTACCTTTCAGCATATTTTACAGTACATACATTCTACTGCTTTGTATTTATTACTGCACCAAAAATAACTGGAAAAGACATCGTCTTGCTTCTTTTCAGCAAGACTGTCCACATAAATATTGCATATTAGGCAATGGTCTTTAAGTAGTGCACATAACATGACTGATTGAACTTGATCCTAAAAGCAGCAAAGTTCAGCTGCTTTATCACAGCATGGTTCCCCTTTACTTTTTTCCCCACACCTTCCCCCTTCTTCATACCAGTACAAAATGACCCTAAACTAGCAGAACATCCAGCTTGACAGGATTATTTGAGATAGTGATATGGTATTAGTTCTTATATCACTTATCTTGTCAGCAGTCAGCATCAGATTCATGACCAGAAGGCAATAAAGATCAAGAAAAGAGAGCAGGGAACAAACTCTCCTGTGCCATGATGGCAGTTAGCTTCTGTAACACTCCCCCAAGGTGTTCAACACATGGCACAGCTGTAAGTATCCTCAGTCTATTGTAAATTACACCAGGTGTCTAAACCAGCATGTGTACCATCCATGATTATCTAGGGAGAGGGGTTAAAGCTCTCTGTGTCTGCTTTTACTGATTCATACCTGGGAGTTGAGGCAAAAATTATTTCCTTTTTAAGTTTGCATTGTTGCTGTCAGAATTAATATGCATATGCATGCCTGAACAAAAAAACAGAAATCATCTAGATGAGAATAATTTTATATGTTTAGTTGGAAATATGAAAATATATGTTAAAAAAATGAAGTAAAAAACACAAGAAACAATTTCAAAACATAAAAATCTCAACACTGCATCAGTTTGGGACCAGACTGCATCCATGTTGAAGTACTATATTTGAAACAAACCTGTGTTAAATTTCTTTTTCTGAATTAAGTTAAAAGCTTTGTCTATACAAGGTATATAAAAATGTCAGCTATTGAGTTCTATCAAAATAATGATCAAAATGTCTGCTATTGCAATGCAGCACCAGCCATGCTGTTGCCCAGTAACTGAAGAGGAGATGTTTGAAAGCTGGTGATGTATGTGAACCACTGCAATATCAGTTCACAAAAGCTGGTTGTACTACATTTTAGGGAAAGAAAGAGTGGGCAAGTTAAAGTTATGCCACTGAGGAGCCTATGAAATAAACACAGAAACTTTCTCAGTGTTTCCATCAGGGAAAGTAAAAGTATTAAAGTATTTAAGTCTAAATTTTACTTTAAGTATATACTAAGTTATTAAAGAGCATGAAGACTGTTGTCAATGCAACATATGTATTTTTAGAAGGAAAAAACAAACTTTAAAAAATGGGGGGAAAACAAGAAATCTGGGACTATGCTGTAGATTTTCCTCTCTTCTATTTGGGTTAACCTGATAATAAGCTAATGCTTAACAGAACTAAGATTTTCTGCAGCAGACTTCCATTAACCTTTATTGGGATCATGAAAACATGAATGCCTTTAAGAAAACTATTAAGCTAAACATGTGAGGAGAGTTAAAGCTGTTTTATACGGCTAGCCAATTATCCTTTCACAGCCATCATTTTCTTGCCATATATTAGAACTTGGTGAACTCCTTAAAATAGATCATGCATTATGTTTTAGCAGGAACCTGTCTTCCATCCAAAAATACTTATTTGATAGAAAAAGACTTAAAAGCTTTAGTGTTACAACACTAGGAAGCGGCCACAGGTATATTATTAAGCTGTTAAGAAAGACTGAGAGTTGATACTGATAAAAGTGAGAGACCACAGCTTTCCTTAGCAGATCATGAATAGCCAAAGAGAGGGAGCAAACACTGATGCTAGCTGAGAGGGTCAATGTAAGATAAATATTTATATCCAGTAGGATTGTCTTTGACATCTTACAGAACCCTAGCCCTAGAAAGAACTCAGAACAGACCTTGTTCACCTTTTATTATAGAAAATGTAGAGAATTAATGTAACTGTCAAGAGGAAAAGTACCAGCAGACCTCATGAAAACTAGAAGAAGGTCCCTCAGCAAAGCTGCGGGAGGGGAAGGCTCAAAACTGGCACTAGGAGAAAAGTCAAGTAGAATATTCCAGATATCTTTGCAGTCAAGTAACTCCCAACCCTCTGAGGACATTTGAGCTGAGGTTTAATCTTTTTTCCTAATGCAGAATAATGTGTGAAAGAAGAATGCTCTGCTGATACATGTCTTCACAGTTCTTAGCAGAATACTTTGTAGAGTAAAATTATTTCATAACAAGTGCATGGAGGGTCTTTGTTATCTTACATATCTGGTAGAACTATTATATCTATACCTCAGTTTAGTTCTTGCAAATAGATTAGTCTTTCACAAATCGAAGACAAGGCGTTGATCCAAATTCTAGTGGTGTTCCTGGACAAAATTCCATTTCACAGAATCACAGAATCAAAATATATGCCAAGTTGGAAGGGACCCACAATGATCATCGAGTCCAAGTCTTAGCCCTACACAGGACCATCCCCAAGAGTTATACCCTGTGCCTCAGAGTATCGTCCAATTGCTTCTTGAACTCTGTCAGGCTTGGTGCTGTGACTACTTCCCCGGGGATCCTGTTTCAGTGCCCAACCATTCTTTGGGTGAAGAACCTTTTTCTAATATCCAACCTAAACCCCTCCTGACACAATTTCAGGCCATTCCCTCAGGCCCTGTCACTGGTCACCACAGAGAAGAGATCAGTACCTGCCTCTCCTCTGCCCCTCCTCTTCCCCTCACGAGGAAGTTGTAGACTACAATGAGGTCTCCCCTCTGTCTCCTCCAGGCTGAACAGACCAAGTGACCTGAGCTACTCCTTATATGGCTTCCCCTCAAGGCCCTTCACCATCTCCATTGGACACTTTCTAATGGCTTAATATCTTTCTTATATTGTGGTGCCCAAAACTGCACACAATATTCAAGGTGAGGCCGCACCAATGCAGAGCAGAGAGGGACAATCCCCTTCCTACACTAGCTGGCAATGCTTTGCCTGATGCCCCCAAGGGCACTGATGACTCATTCAACTTGCTATCAGCCAGGACCCCCCAGGTCCCTTTTTGTGGCACTACTTTCCAGCATCTCATTCCCAGTCGGTATGAACATCCAGGGTTGCCCCAACCCAGGTGCAGAATCTGACATTTTATCTTGTTGGAAATTTCCTTACCTAATGTATTTTTTGGTATGGAAATGATCTTGTTTCCTTGTTAAGCTACTAGAAAAATAAACTGAAGAGAAGTCATGTTTCTGTTCAAAAGCTGGGTATGTTTACTGATTAGCTAAAGCTAATCATTAAAACTGAACTTTTTTGAAAAGTGAAGATTTTAGACTGTCAAATAGACAATAAAGGTTATTCTATAGATGTCTTTTGAGGTGCTATTTGTAAATACAGTCTCCCTGTATAGGAGAGAAATCACCCTTATGTGATTTTGACAGCACTTTTGGGTACTCCTTTTTCTTATAAAGACGATAGTTTTAAATGACCAAGCACTGCAAGCTTTGGAATATGTTCTTGATTTCCACAAGTAAGTAGTTACATGGTTAGCCACGCTTTCTGTGGAGGGTTGCCCTGGGCTGAAGGCTGCATGCCACCCAGCTGCCCCCTCCTCAACTGGCCAAGGAAGAAAATGAAGTAAAAAAGCTCATGGGTCGAGACAGTCACCAACATGAGCAAAATAGATTCAACTCGGGGAAAATGCATTTGTTGATTAAAATGGAGCAGCATGGTGAGAAGCAAAGGCAAATATGAAAAGACCCACCCCTTCCCTCATCTCAGGCTCAGCTTTGCTCCTTCTCTCCTAATTCCTCCACCTCCTCACCCAGACAGTGCAGAGAGATGGGGAATCAAGGGCTATGGTCAGTCCAGAACAGCCCCTCTCTGCCGCTCCTTCCTCCTCACGCTTTCAACTGCTCCAGCCTGGAACATTCCCAGCAAGATCTCTCCCGGGCCGCAGGGTCATCCCTGCCAGGGTCTCTACTCCCCTCCTGCCCTCCTCCCACTCTGCCCTTGGGGCTTGCAGGGCTGTTTCTCACCCGGTTCCCCTCCCTCAGCCCTGGCTGCCGGGCGGCGTTTTGCCCTCCCTTGCCCAGGCTTTCCCCGGGGCTCTCGCCCACCCGCCCGTGGCTGAGGGGCTCAGCCCTGCCCTGCACTGGGGCCGCTGGAACCGGCTGCATCTTACATGGTGTTAGAAGAAGTAGGAATTTCATAACCATGTCTCAGTCTTCCATTGCTGTGGAAGAGGGTGTCTGCTTTGTATCTGGCAGTTTGCAAAGGCATAGAAGTTCCCACTTTTCTTACTGTTGTGAAACTATTAAAAGGAAAAGGATGAAAAGGTGAGGAAAATAATACCTGTAAAGTGCTTGGATGTTTGTGATGTTTGCTATCTGAATGTTAATCCCTTGCTTACATATATTTTTTTAATAAACTTGAGTTTAATGTGCGCCTTTGATATCATAATATAAGAATTCTCAGTATACCCACTCCTCTTACAGATGTTTGTGTTAATAACTTAGAATCTAAGGCTGCATCACCCTTTCAGTCAGATAATCTGTATTCACTTGAGCAGCTCCATTGCAATCAGTTGTTATTGACCTTTTTCTGTGACTGTTTGGCTTACCAAGCAGCAGTTCACATTTTTTGGGTGTGATTCCCAGGTTTAATTTCAATTTTGGACTCCAAAACTGTTTTTATGTTTTTCATGTGGAAGTACTGTGCAGGATTAGTGCTAGTGGAAAATAGCTTATTGGAATTATGCTGACTTTTGGTGAAGAAACATATTCTTTCATTCTAAATAACAGCCTTTGAAACAAAAATAACCCAGGAAACTTAATAAAAGAAAAAATAGACTTTGATTATATCTATCCATATTTTAAATAGATACAAAATTAGATAGATATAAAGATATTAATACATTTTGATGATCAACATATTACTAATACAACAAGAGAATATGAATGTCCCAATTTCTTAACATAATTATGATTAGCAAATAATGAAGAATATTTACTGCAAACTAATTAGACAGAAAATGAATAATCTGGGAATTTGGGAGATATTACAATTAGCATAAGAAAAACAGAAATCACTGTGTTGAAAAACAGAACTGTGATCCTGCTGTCACCTTTGTCCTTTCCCCACACTTTATATCTGTTTTACAATGACTATAGAATGGAAAAACTATTTCCAGGGGATTTGCTTTTTCTACCAACGTAACTGATCAAACTTTATTTACTTTCCTTGTGAATCAGATCAGAAGTCAGTCTTCATTATCACCCTGGATATTTTTAGAAAAGATAAATTCATGACAAACATTGATCCGATGGTTTCTTAGGAACCTCTTAGGTTCCAGAATTCATCCATTTACTGACTATCTAAGCTATAGATTGCCTCAGAACCAAAGATCCTATCCTTGAAATGTGTCTGATATCCTTTTAACACATTTCTATCATCTGGTTCCACCACATCCTTTGGCAATTGGTTCCATAAATCCTGTGCACATGAAAAGAAAAAACATTTTTAACTTGTTGAAAATTTTTTAACTTTTGACTTCTATTGGTGTAATTTTTTTATTTATTTTTTTTAACAACACAAGATTTAAATTATCATTTCCTATTTGTGGTCTCTGCACCATTCCTGATTTAATGGATATTTATGAAATTTTTAGTGGTCTCTACTTTCCTTACAAATCTCAATCTTTTTTTCTCAAAAGCTAAATAGAGCAAGACTCTTCAGTGATTCCCATATAAGAGTTATTCCTTATATCCAATGACATATGTAGATTTTTTTTTTCCAAAACCTTTTCCCCCTAGTTTCTTTATGTCTATTATAACTACAGGGTAAACTGTAATTAAATCGTGCAATGAATGTATTGTTAATGCAGGATATGGATAATTTCCTTGCTCCTTCCTATGCTTTCAACATTGTGACATGTTTGAAAATGTTTTCTCCCCGGCAGATCCATTGTTGCTGAAAGTTCTTTTTATTATATTAAACAGCAAAAACAGCTGTGAATTTCACATCTGCTTATAGCTAGCTTATTTCCTTTGTATCAACAACATTAAGGGATCAGTTCTTGTTTGGAATATATATAGCCAAGGCCAGCTTGTATACTACTATTTCTTTAAAACATCTACACAACAGAAAGAGAAAAGAGGAGCCACTATTTTGAACTATCGTTCAGAAAAGCAATATTATTGGGTGTTTAATTTCTAACAGATATGGTAACTTTCTGTTATCCATAGGATGGAAATCTAGGTGGAGTACCAGACTTGCATGCTTGAGTAGAAACCACTCTGTATCCCCAGAATGCTCCAACAGTGTTTTGAATGACCGAGTATTGGGAGAAAAGATGCCCCCGAAAGGAAGTAGATGACTCTTGAGGAATTAGGACTTACAGGTGTCGCCTAAAGGTAGACTTAAAAGCTATAAGCAAGAAACTTGTTTTTATGCAAGTTACTTTCATAACCAATTCTGGAGTGGTATGAAGATAATAGAATTGATTTTGTTAAAAACATGAAGGTATTGAATACGATCTGAATTAAAAGTCAGCAAATGTGCTTTTTTATGGAATAAAAAAAGATAAAACTAGATAAGAAGCTTTGGATATTGTTCTGGTTTTGCAGTCAAATCTGTGTAGTTTTGGTCTTTTGTTTTTCTCTCTTGCTGCTTTTTAACACTTCCTAGTAATGTAGAAGAAGGAAGAGCAAAGATTCAGAAGTTTTTCCATAGAGTGGAAAGTTTTTCCATTCCATTGTTTTTCCCATAGAGTGTTTGTAGCCTAACTTGTCAAAGTGATTATGACACACAACAAAATTTTCCCAAATGTCTATTTGTTCTGTCTATTTATAGAATAATTTCTTTCTTACTTTAGCAAGGCAAAAAGGAAAAAAAGGAAAGGAAAAAAAAGGTTTGGCTAGCTCCGTCCTTCACTGCTGAGAAATTGGACTTTTTGTATGACTGAAAGATAGAATTCACTCCCTTATTTCAACACGTATGTAACCTGCTCAGGACTTACTGGAATCCAGATGAAAGTCAAATTTTCATGTTTTTAACTACAAGCCCCTACCTAGCCACCTTGTCTTTTAGGCTAATGTTCTCATGGGAACTAAAGACAGATAATGACAGCCTCAACTGGCAAAGCATGCTTCTTCCAGTCCTTCAGTGATTGTATTCTAGTGTCTCAAAACTCCAACATGCAAACAAGAAACCAGCAATAATGAAGTGTACAGAGAGATTTTGGTAGCACTAAGCCCTAAAGAATGACGAGGTAACAACAGTCAACACAACATTCCAATAAGTGCCATTGTTGCTGATCTATGAATATTTGCAAAGAACTAAACCACTATTACTTTATCAATACTAAAATAACTAAAATTAATCTTAAATAAATCTACTAGTATTTCCTAAATGTTGATTAGTAGAAGCACTGTAGAGATCTGTAGTGGTTACCCACTTAATCTTGTTGGAAAGTAATAATGCTTCATCCAGGACTCTCTTATTTGAAATACTGCTTGTTATCCTATTAAATTTTAACAATCAGACTTTGTTACCTTTGCAGATATTGCACAATTAATAGAATCAGATAAAGGTTCATGGACAAGCTATACAGATTAAAGTTTGGGGTTCCCTCCACGGAATATTCAGATGCTTAGCTTTTTGGCAGTTCTAGTTTGTACATTAACATTTTTTCAAAACATGTTTTAAAAGTATCATTGTTCAAAAAAACCAGAACCAAAACATTTAAGGGACCAGTATTTATCCTGCATTAAAATCTTAAAAATCTTAAATCATTTCCAACTGCAAAAGCTAATGCAAAAGTAAATGTTATAAATTACATGCTATGCATGATGAGGTAAGCAAGAAACTCCTCTTAAATTGAGAAAAGTTACTTGTTTGAGTCCCTGGCAAAATTTTGTGTTCGGATGTGGTTTTCCCTATCACACTGCAGTACCTCAGAGCAACTACATATAAGCAAGGAATATGGTAAAATCTGACTATATTAATTCTTTTAAAAATGTAGAATAAGGTAGTAGTGAAAGGACTGTATAATAATAAAAAACCCCTCTCACTTCTAAAACTCATTTAGAAATTCACAGTAGAAAAGCAGTTTATTTCATACTATTCTTTGATTATTAAAAGTATTTTAAACTTTTTTCTTACAATTCAGACTTAGGCAACTGAAAGTTAGATGTAAGGTTTTTATAGTAGCTAAAAACCTCAGACTTTGGCACAAGCAATGCTCTTCTGAATCAAACTACTAATTTGTGCTTCACAGTAAAGTTCAAGAAACCCTGTAAGAGACAATTAAGACATAACATTTCCAGACAAAATTTCCTCCCAACTCTTGACAGTTAGAGGTCAGTCTGGCCTGAAATACAGGAATTTATATCCTTCTCTTGGGTCCATTACTTCGTACATGGTTAGAGAGCTGAAAATGAGAGTTAAAATTCATTGGAACTGCTGTGTGGGATCAGTTAGAATTCTTAATTATGTTGGCCCAGATCCACAAAAAGGTCCATAGAATTTAGGTGCTCAAGGCTAAGTCACATACCCTGTTAGACATTTAGGTGCTTAAGGATCACAGTTGCTGCAATTCAAGCTACTAAATTTCCCTCAGGAATATTTCTTCTGCCTTGATCTTGCATGGTTTTCATTATTGGTTTGAGCATCTTGTCATCCTGTATCACAAGCAGAGCTTACAGAACTTCTGTACAGAATTCTGGGCAGAATTTATGTGGCTCAAATTACATGACAGATTATCTAAAAGGTTACAGAAATAATAATCTCCTCTATGCCTACTCCTGCCATTGAAAGTAATAAGTCTGCAGGGATTGCATGTGTAAGATTAGTTCTAAGAGAGGTCTACTTGGAATCACCATCAAGAAATAAGGAAAAAATTGTTGTTCAACAAGTTGTTCCCTACAGAAAAGATAACTCTTATGTTTGGATATGAAAAAATTTGAAATCAGGTGCTTCACTGGCTTGAATAGGCAGTGCTCCATTTTGCCTCAGGAGACCACTGCAGTTTTGGTTTAGATTAGACAAAACCCAGGTTTTCACAAATGTTTAAAAGTACTACCCTTCTAGATATTACAGTGATTGAACATTGCAAATTCTTACAGTAGTAAAATAATTCCAGAACAAGAAATTTTGTTCCCTTTTTTTTTTTTTTCCATTAAAAGTTTCAAAGAAATACAATAGGTCTTGAACCTGTGACAAAATGGAGGAGAGTGGAGCCTACTGGAAAATTAACGGTAGCTTGTAGTATAGCCTTATCCCAGTGTTGCTGAATTTTGGTAACTCTCTAAACATGGACAAAAAATCAGGTTTAGAAAGGAGATATTGTTTATTTATTCTGCACAGGGTGCAAGGTGGAAGTTTTCCACAAATCAAGCACACCAGGAAGGAAAAAGCAAAATAACTTGTACACTGAAGTTTACGTAAGCCCACCTATCTAATGCGTAGTCACTCAGCTTGCACAACCCTATTAATACTTCTTCCTGAACCAGTGTGGGCCTCTTCAGGGTCTCTAGTGGTCTCTGGTGGTCGTTTGGGAGGTGCCCCCTACTCAGTTTCAAGCAAAGTTCGGTTTACAACTCGCTGAACACAAGATTGCCAAGTAAGATGTGATCTGCAGCTCCAGTGCCAGGTCTTCTAAAACAATTGCCAAGGAGGACATAAAATACAAAGCTTTCCACAAACATTAAGCAACATCTGGTTAACACACCTGATAACATACATTTGCATTTAAAGAAGGGATTAAAGGTGAGAATGACACCATCAGCTTACATTCACAACTGGGATCAAATGAAGGGACAGAGAATTCCATTTAAAGTTATCACTAAGAGGTTCCTTTTCTTAAGTAATATATTACTTGCAGATCTAGACATAAGCACAAGATTTATCTCCTGCTCTGAGGGGGAGCAGGACAGATGGTTCTTTTATCATGACCTCATAGTAGTTATTCCTCTAGTAAGATAATTACTGTTTTCTGGCAGTTGGAAAGTGGTGACTAGGCAATGCCAAGGAGTTGTTTCAGGGATGAGGGGAAGTTGCCCCTTCCTCATCTCATTGCAGACTGCTTGTATGTCTAAGAAAGGTGATAGTTACAAGGGCATCCTGTTGCTTGGTCTAGTATGTTGATATACCTTGTTACCTTTTTTGTGTGTGTGTTAGTCACTATTCCGTGTTTTTATAGCTGCTTTATATCCTGTGCTATGTACATTTTCTGGTATATTTGTGCACGTCAAAAGTTTCTCGTGTAATCAGACAGAGTGAATGAGGCAGCGAGTGGATTTCATGTCAAAATTTACAATTGCCTTGTTGATCACTAGAAAGACCACTGGCAAGATTTTGCAACTAGAAATGCTCATTTCCTCTTCTGATTTTTATTTAAATCATCTTTGCTAATGGCTGGCATGAACATTTCCTCAGACACATTTGCACTTTATAAAACGCAAAAACAAATAGCTCCTTGGTCTTGTTCTTTCATTAAGGTAGTTAAAGACTTAACTACTCAAATTTTCACTTATAGTTTATTTGTACCTGAAATTTTAACTGGCATTCAGCTGAGGAAGCAAAAATGTAAACATGCAAATTGTTGTTTGAAAACAATCAGTTTCTTTATAGCTGTAACACCAAAATAAGCATCATTTTGGACCTGGTTTTGCACCAAAAAAATCTTAAATCTAAAATAAAGTAAGAATTAGTTGTATAAAGTCAAGATATGTGCAATAGACTCCTTCAAGAAAATTCCAGCTCAGAACTCATCCATCAGGGTCTTACAAATAAAACCATCCTCATTATTGTAAAATTAAGAGGTTTGAAAGCTTGAGATATTCACATACTTACTGTGATGAATTTACTTTTGAGGTTCTTTTCCTTGTCACTCATCTTATCCATCTGTTTTAAGGAGATGTGATGAAAATCAGAATAATTTATTTATGTAATATTTATTGATTGTTGAATGTTATATTAAAGGCTATGAATCTGAATAGCAAATTGGTGCCCCATCAAATCTGGTATTACTGGGATGTTAACAATTTTCTTCAAATAAACCATAAATTTTAAAACCAAACTAAAGATGGTTTAATAGAAGAGAATTGTTAAATTTAATAGTTTCATTATCCAGATGGCATACATATCAGTTCACTTTCTTTATACATAAAACATTGACAGTAAGAAAAAAGGAGGTTTTCTACATCAAAGCATTTTGGAAAAATATAATATTTAAATAAGATGGATAAGGTGGTAGTGTTATGGAATCCCAAAATAAATCTGCCATTAAACCATTATTCACTCTCTTTTTTTTATTGTTTCATGTTTTAGATCTGCATTATCTAAAACCTCCTCTCAATTGCAGAGAACGCAAATTTGAAAGAATACCTAGATCTTGATATGCAAGAAAATTATAGATGACAATTCTCTTGAATTTTAAAAAGCAGTCCGTCTGAAATTTTCACAAGAAATACAATGTATACAATGTTAATTCTTTGACAAAGAATGCTGATCATAAAAAAAGTAAATATTTTTCTAAGAGAGATTCTGGAGTGATTACTAAAATGATTGAATAGAAGTTCAAATTTGAAGGTTTCCTGAATTTCGTTGAAATGAAGATTTAAAAAAATAATAAAGCTCCATCTAAAGAACTATCTATCTTATAGAGAAGATAAATATTACACATCTTCAGTAAATAACTCAGCTGACACTTGCAGACATCTTTTTGAGACAGTATAGGATTTCAAGAACAATTTGGTTTGTTGTTCATCCTTGTTTTCTTGTAAAATGGAGCTCTCATGAAACTAATCTCTTGTTATGATAAGATCATATGGAATCCCAATGTACTTGTTAATAAAAATTGTCTTCATTATATTTATCAGTGGTTATCTTTATTAAAAAAAAGGTAGAGACCTAGGAGGATTTACCAAAGGTTCATACTGCTCTCAGAATACACAGGTAATACAGGTATCAGCACTTTAGAATCATGAGCCAAGCTTCACCAGAGCTTGGTAAACTAGCATAATTAACTTCTGACAAAGAGAAGATTCAAAATCCATAGGTCAGACCAAGTAGTATGAACTGTTCATACATGTCTTTCCAGTGGGATATGGAATGGAGAACTTGCAAAATACAATGCATTGATTTGAAGATGAAGCAGTATTATTTTACTTCTCTTGACATTTATTCATGGGTAGTTAAATACTCTGAGTGCCTGAAAGCAAACAAATGGTATATAAAATGAGAATACTGTTCCATTTTAAATTCAATAATGATTTAATAGATAGTACACGATGGAAGAAAGGAATATATCTTCATTTTGGGCCAGAGTTCAATCTTTCACTGGCTCTTTGGTATGAGGTGAAAATGACCAATCCAAAGAAAGTTACCTGGCAACTAACAGGAGTTCTCTTGTGCTGCTCCAAAGTATCTAAGCCAAAGTATCTAAGTTTTCTTTTTTTTAATATGCAGGGTCATTTCCCTGTCAAAAGTATCTTGATTATGTACTTGTACATAGTTTTGAAATTAAGTGCTTCATATTTTCATTAGGATAGCACAGTGACTTATTCAGTGCCTATCACATTTTTTCGGGAATATGTTTTTATGATTGTATTTTTTTACCAAGTTTATGAAGAAACATGTATGCTATCGAAGAGTCATATCACAGGTAAACACGGTTCTGTTTCAAAAATAATGATGGTGGGTAAAAGTAGAATGCTCCTTATAGCTGAGAATCTTTGATAAAACAAAACTATGACACAAATTACTGCACATAAACAGAGGTTGGAAATCCATTAAGTGTTTCATCAGGATTTGTTTGGGTTTTTCTTTAATGTACATTGTAATTGTATGTTTACAATGTAAATTGTATTTTACAAAGTCAAAACTTTAATAAAGGGTAGGTTATTCAGTTACTTTATTTAGCACCATTATTTTCTGCCAGAATTTTCTGATTGGAAATTTATAAGTCTAAAGGTCAATTTGTTAAGTTTAGCAAATTTTCAACATATGAAAGAGACATCAATAATCTTCCTACCTGTGTGTTTGTGGATGGTTTGCTTTTAGCCTGGAGAATTTGACATTTGCATGGTGTAAAATATATGGAAAGTTCCTGAGTCCTAGAAAGTCTACTGATATTTCTGAGCCTTCCTAGGTGAGATAGACTAAGATATTGCAGGCAAGATACAATGAAATAACATATTACAAGTCTGCTTAAGTGTGTATTTATGAATATCAATTAAATTTTTTAAAATCTGCTTGGCAGGATGATAAGCACTATGGAAAGTCTGAAAACAAGCAATATATTGTATATTGTACAGGTTTAGAAAAAGCACAGACCAACATCTTTTTATGGTTTCAGAATATGAAAGAAAAAGTGAGAGTTTGCATGTGAGATTTATGCTTTACCTCTTCAGGGCTTTCATGTGAAAAAGGACACATGTGAGAAGGATAATAGAGGTAAGTGTCAGCATGTGTGGAGGAGGTGGCACACCTGAGACCAGGATAAGGAAAAGGTAGGGATATAGCAGGAGCATCTGCAGGGTAAGACAGCTGACCCTACAACAGAAGGGATTAGACAATTGCTATAGCAGCCCAGCCATAACAGAAGGGAGGATGGCTGTAGAAGAGCACCTGGGAGGAGGTACCTCTCCATGTACTGTCTTGAATTGGAGCCCAAGGTCTTGAGTGGCTCACACACACCAAACTGCTACACACATGTCCCCAGGCACACGCTGTTTTTCCTTTGTGCTTTCAGAAATACTGTAGCCCTGCCATGCTTATGCTCTTTGCTTTCTCACAGCTAGGTCACAGGGCCTTATCTTGTCTATGAAGAGAAGTCACTGTATTTTTGTATCAAATCTAGCTAAAATAAGATAAGGTTAACTGAGTGAGAACTGTTGCAAACTCATTACAGTGAGAAGGGACAAAAAAAGGGTATATAAACTCTGACCCTGACTGCTTTATTTCTTTTTGTAGATTGTTCTGTAGAGCTCTTTCCTGTGAGTGGCTTATCCAGTACTTGAAAATATCACCTCTTACACTTAGCTAGAGAGGAATTTCTTCAGGGTGTTGTGTATACAGGATTTACTGAGGAGTCTGTTTTTCACAACTTACAGTAATGCGCAGTGAGAAGTAGGAAAAGAGAAAAAGTTTATGTATTTGAATTTTGACGTACAAGAATGAGAAGAAGCTGTCACTTTTGTAATGGCTGGTATATCTAAAGCTATGAAGCCATGGTTTCTATTAATCCTGTAGTGTTTTTTTTCCTTTTTTCTTCTCTCTTTTTATTTTTTCTTCATGAAAATAATTTCTATGAATTGCCAGTCTAATTATTTTATTTTTTACTCCCAGGAAGAACTATATTTTTTCTATCATAAACCAGTTTCCTCTGAGGTGGGCTGGGGAGTGCTTGAGATGAGAAAGGTTTTGGAATTATAAACAATGACCTTCTATCATGACTACAGGATCAGAAAGAAAATATGGAAATGGTGTGTTAATCTGTGCTTTAATCTGTAAAATCAAAACCATTACAACATACTAGATTTGTTTGCATTGTAAAGGAAAATGGATTACAGTCTAGTGATTCAGTTCTGCCAAAGAAAACTTCCTTTTCATGGCAGCCCTATGTACACTAGACCCTAGGTTTTTGTGACAGTCTCCGTAGGGCATGTACGCCTGGTTTACAGTCTGACAAACTATTTTTAATTGGGCCTCATAGAAGTCCTCATTTCTGCTAACCAGAGGAATTTACATTAAAGTGTCTCTCACAGACAGTCCAATTGCATGTCCCCTTTGATGATCCCCATCCTGCATTGTGTCTCTTTAAAGAAACTGGAGTGGTAAACGCATTACTCCGTGGTAATGTGAGTCTCTGCACTGGTATGAATTACACACCTCGGCTGAAAGCCACTGTTTTGTCTTGGGAGATAGTAAAATAGAAATATAAACAGAGATTAAAAGGACTAATGCCTTAGTTCCTCCTTGAAATCTGCTTCTCTTTTTGTCTGTGTAGTAAAGATTGTTCAAGGCTCAGCACAGTAGCTCACAGTATATTCCTGGAAAGCTGTGAATTGCTGTATGACATATAGTAAACCTAATCACCACTCTTGTTTGACTTGAGGTCAGGCTGTTTTAAGGATTAGCCTGAAATTTGCTTCTCTCTGGCCTCAGCTGAGCTCATCTCCTATTATAGTTTCAAGGTTTGCTGTTGTCAATTGGATTGCATCATTCATTCCATTTTGTGCCAAGATTAATACAATCTATACGCTGATAATTTGTAGGTAAAACAGGATTGTGCTCACACACACACATGAAAACCTTAGTTGTCAAAAGTCCCTATGAAATATATCTTTTATTCCAATTGCAAGACAGAGCTCTCAACCGGAAGCTATGCTAAAGCATTCAAAGGCATAGAAACAGAAAAATCTCTGTGTTTTTCTTGATGTTCTGCTCTAGTACTTGCAGTTTGTTACTGCTCACTACTCAGTTATAAGACATTAATAAAAGCCCCGTACAAAGGGAACATTACTTGATCCTTAGTATGGATCACAGGGGTTAAGCTTTTTATATTGCTGCAAAGGCCAATCTTTTGAGAAACTTGTATGCTTAGCGTCATACAATTTTTTTTCTGTGGTACAAGGAAATTTTGTATGTCAGTGGCCTAAATATATGACATTGTATAAGACTTTGGCAAGCTAATTGCTTATTACAGAGGAATTTAAAATGAGTGTTTAATGAATGAACACTGCCTGCTTAAATATCAGCTTATGGCATTGTAAATCAAGGTTACTGCGCTTAGGTCATGCAAGATTAGGAACTGTAAAAGTGACCCTCTATCTCAGTGAAATAATAATTTTAATTTTAAATCGTTTTAATTGAAATGTGGGTTATGGGCTGAAAGAATTAAGGGCCTTCAGGCCTCATAGTCATTGTGCAGGAAAGGGGAAGTTATATGAGCATAAGGATTAGGTCCTGAGCAGCCTGGTGATCCCTGGTGACCCTCCTTTGAGCAGGAGGTTGGGCAAGAGACCTTCTGAGGTCCCTTCTGGACTGAATTATTAAGTCTTTGTGTAATTCTGTAATGTCACATAAAGTCCAGAAACAATACCCATAAGAAAGCTGAAATCCTTCAGTGATATTCTTTCAACATATGCTTATAAGTGATCTGAAAACATAATTTTTATCTGTAACATTTTTTCTCAGTCCTGGAAGTAGTCTAATGTATATATTCATATAGATCATATTTATGCCTTCTGAATTGATGACAAAGCATTTAGATATAGGAAAACCTGAAGTCATTCACAAAAAAAAGAGAGCATCCCAGGAACCCATTACATCATTAAGCTCACAGCTAATCCCCAAAATCCATCTTTAAAGATTATATTAAAATCTAAGATGTGCAGAAACTTGTATTTTCTGTGAGGTTTCTTTTCCAAATGAAGTTAGTTTATTTTTTCCCATTTTATATTACACTAATCTTAAAAAAAATAAAATAAAATAAAAAACCAATAAGCATGTTCAGGAACTTGAAATTGCTTTGTTGTTTCTTGTCATGCTGTACTTGTTCTGGTGTTGATAAAGGAAAATAAGTAGATTCTATGCTGCTCACATCTAGATTACTATGCACTTTACACAGACCTAAAATTAGTCCTAGAACTGAATAAATATAGCAAGTAAATGAAATAATAAATGGGAAATCCTATGCTGAAGTATTTCTTCCGATTCTTAATCACCACAAATAAACATATTCAGCTTTTAGTTTTTTTCAAGTGTTCAATCACTTTAGACAAATAATATTTATCTTAAGAATCAAAAACAGTATGTGTGTGTGTGTGTGTGTGTGTGTGTGTGTGTGTGTGTGTGTCTGTTTAGGGGAAGGGGTTGTCCTGCTCTTCTGCAGATTTTCAAAAAAACAAACAGTTGTGCTTATCCTTTATGCAAATTCCACATTAATATTCTGCCATATTGACAAGGTACTTCAAATAGATTATTGTTATGATTTATATTCAAAATATAGGTAGACAAACCTGAGCTAATAGTGATCTAGATAAAAATGTATAGAAGCAGAGAGACTAGTCAGTAACTCCAGGCTTAAGATAATATGGTTTCCATGTGAGGGCCCAGTCCTGCATCCTTAGTGCAAAGAAACCACAGAATTATAATATCTCCTATGAACAGTTAGTTGTGGTGACTAGAGAAGGAAGAAAAGGACGGTGATTTAAAGGCCAACTAAACATTTGCATCACTTTTTTCTTTGTATGATGTAACTTCATGACAATACCTATCACATCAGTTACCATCACATTAGCCATTTTACTGAGTTTTTTTAAATTCTTCAGTGAAATCAAGTGTAGTTTTAAAGCTATCCTTCAAAATTTGTGCCTATAGAAGTTTTCTGAGATAATCAAATTCCATGTAAAAGGGAAACATCTCCTAAAAGAAAAAAAGAAACTATGAATACTCTTTTTTTTCTTTGAATTCTAATTTGAGAGATATTTCAAAGATAGAAATTTTTGGATAGAGATTTAATTTATATTATTTTAAAGATTTATTTATTTTTTTCTTTTTTAAGGATAACTTATCAACAATAAAGGAAAGATTCTTGCTTCCTTTGCTTCCGTACTAAAAAAAAAAAACACACCAAAAACACAAACAAAAAAACCCACAAAAAACCCCGACCCAACCATAAAATATCCTCCTTCCACTCCAAAATCAAGTAAAGCCAACATATCTTGCAGAGCTGACTAGAGCTGACTAACTTCCACCTAGACTTGCATTTCAAAGAAGATCTTATTTGCTATATTATACAAACCAAGTTTCCTTTAGGGAAAGAGGAGTTATGAAGTTAATCCAACAGCGGATCTCAATTTCCTTCACCAGTTCTTTTTCAGTTGGAAGTCTGTATGAAGATACAGGCATTAAAAACTGTCTGCAGATTCTTGAACTGAAAGGAAACGAGATCAAGTACAAAACATAGACAGTATACTGATAAACAATATTCACATTGTCTTTCCCATACTATTTTCACCACTCCTTGAACCTTACCTCCCTATCTCAAGGAATCAAAAAAGCATTTGTGAAGTATATTTGAAACTACAAGTTACTGCCAGTTACAGGGTAAAGAAGAAAAATAGCAGGCAATAAGAGAGAGTAGGATGACATGGTTCAAAAAACATCAACAAATAGAAGTGTTCAAAAGTGTATGGAAATTAGCAAAAGACAGTAAATGCCAAACACAGCATTAAAAAAAACCATACACCAAAAAAACCCACAACAAACCCCTGCATGTTCAATGGTTGTTAGCCAGTGTGTTTTTTCCCCACTTCTGATTCCAGATTTAATTTTTGCCAGAACCAAAAAAAATCTATAACATTTAGGATTTTGGTATGATTACCCCAACCAGTTTTACTGACCGTAAGTTGGTCTATGTTAATTGATAAATTAAGTGCAGTTTACTAGACTGTTCACTCTGACTTTATATTAAAGAAGGTGAAAAGTAGATAGTCACTTGAGCTGAGGGTAAAACCTGCCACGGAATTTAAAAGTAGCATAGAAGAATGGGCTTCTAGAAAAACAGCCAAGAAAATATCTAAAAAAATGCAACCAAGAGAAAATCGGACTTTACAATGAAAAGAAGTAACTGACAGTTAAAAGCATCAACTCTATAGCACCATAGCTAGAAAACCATTATGTCTTCTGTAGATGAAGAAAGACCATGGTAAAAGGAGGGAACTTTTTCTGCTTTTCAAGTGAAGATTAGTCAGTGTTCTTGACAACGTCTTACTTTCTAACTGCTTTTACTAGACTTTGCAGCAAAGGGCCATTTCAGTCAGCGGTTTGTTACATGTCTTCCAAGAGACAGAGCTCCTGATCAGTGTACCTGAACATTCAAAAATCTCAAAATTTAGTCTTTTCCTTTATTCTGAGAGAGCAAGAAAGAATCTTTCCATGGTGAGGGAGAATAGACACTTCTTAACAAAATTCTGTGATACTGCACAGGGTAAGATTCTAAAGGATAATGAAAATTAGGTATATTGCCATAAGACGAAGGTTAAATAAGCCACCTGCTAGTGGCTGATTATAACCACATGGGACTGTGCTAAGGTTTACATTATGGCAACATTAACAGCAATGAAAATCTTCTCTTAGACACAACTTAATTGCTCTCAGCTACATTTTTTTAGTAATCCTTTTTGTTCCCATATTAATATGGGTACCTTACAGAGGGTAAAAAAGTATTGTTAGCTTTTGGAAGCAATTTTTCATAAAGATTTCACCTTCACCTCAGCTATAAAGCAGTCCTTTGTCATTCCTTAGTGCACGTTTCTGTAAGATGTAACGTCTTTGGCATATTTTTCCAACCACCTTTCAAGAGCTACTTGAGACTGAAGAAAGGAAATGAAGGTGGAAAAATTATGCAGTCCAGCATAATAAAAGAAGATTGGCATAAAAATCTTATACAAATAACAATCTAGGCCTATCTAGGGAATGGTAATAAAATATTTTAAAATGACAGGACAGTGACCAGTTCTAATCTAAATATAAGTAGAATATGACAAAGTGAGTCATCAGGTTTTACGTTCAGAACTGCTGACTAGATAAGCCAATTTGAGAAAGTCATTCTGTCTCTGAGTTTTCTTCAAATGCAAGGAGTGAGTCACTCAGCCACCTTAGTTCTAGAACAAACATAAAACTGTTATGCACAGCACACCAAAGCTGATTTTTTACCATGTAGTCTGGCAATGTTAGACCTCATAAGCTATTTAAAACAAATTATCCTTGGTCAGAATATTTCAGATTTCCCATTAGTTGCATACAGAGCTGAAAAATATGTTCTAATTTCTCCAAGGTGGGAAGAAGGGCTATTCTTACGAAGACACTCTTTTTGAATCTGAGATCTGGATCCCATTCCAGGCTTTGATATGATACAATGTGTATTCTCATCTCTAAAATTTCTGATGAGGTGCTGTGAAATATGTATTACTGTTGAGAAACCAGAGTGTGTGAAAAACAGATGTTCAGCTATCAGTCTTGCCTAAATATCTTTAGGGAATTTGATGGTCCAATAGTCAATTCTAATGCTGTTTCTTTTGTTCCTGTATTCAGTTAAGCAAGTTACTTTTACTTAAGCTTTCAAAAATATCCAGGTGTTAAAAATAGGACTCAACTCCAGATTACCTCTGAAATTCAGCTGCCTTACATGCAGTTGTCAGCTTCTTAACTCGATGTCTAAGATTCAGTATAGTCAGTGAACATCTAGTCAATACAGTCAGCAGACTATAGAGAGGTATTCAGGTGAATCAGCAAAGTTTCTTCTGAACTAAAGCATTCCCAGAGAACACTGCCTCAAGCTGCACAACCAGATTCTTTCACAAATAAGTTTCCTAAACTATTTTTGCTCCACATTTGCCTGTCTAAAGTGGCAACGCACAGCGTTTTTTCAACAGTTTGAATTCTCAGTTTATATAATAGGACATTTCTCCTGTTTTTGTCTTTTAGAGTGTGCAAGCAAAGTGTCCATCACCTGAGGTCTCTAATTCCTCAAAGGGCCTTGCAAATTTTATAAATTATGAAGAATAACTAGCTGAACTTTACATATTATGTATAAGGAAATTGTTCTGGCAAGGAAAAATTACTGTAGTCTGCAGTAGCTCCCAAGTGTCAATTAAATACGGTCATGCATAGTAAGGCTCAGACAGCCTTTGATATTCGGAATATAGTAAACTCTAGAAACTTGGCCACTCTGAGATTAGGAGGAGTGACCATAAAGTTATGAGATATTTTTGAGAGATTAATTTAAATTTTTACTTCGCCACAGAGATTCCTGTGTCTAAAGTCTGCAGAAGCTGAATAATAAAATTACCCTTTTTGTACTTCTTTTCTTCAGACTCAGGCTCAGCTGCTTCTCAGTCTTGGAAAACTGAGCCACCCAAATGCTGAACTTTTCTCAGTGACTTCTGTAGACAAAGATCAATTTTCAGGATTTGAAGATTCTGAGTGTTCAGACCAAGCAGTAATAAGAATAATAATTAAAATTAGAGAACAATAATTAATATGTTAATTGTAATGCACTCATCTAAAGAAAGAAAATGTCAATAGAAGCCCAGGAAAAGAAAAAATCTCTGAGAAATTATATATATAGAGATAGTATAAACATGGAAGGGAAAAACCTGACACACAACATAAAAAATGAGATAATATTACTAGAATCATAGAATCATTTAGGTTGGAAAAGACATCTAAGATCACCTAGTCCAACCTTTTACCAAATACCTTGTCAATTGTACCATGTAACAAAATGCCATGTCTAGTCATTTCTTGAACACCTCCAGAGATGGTGACTTCCCCACCTCCCTAGGCATTCCTTTTCAGTATTTAAAAACCTTTTCCATAAAGAAATTCTTTTGGATGTTAAACCTGAACCTCCCCTGGTGTATCCTGGTGCTATGTCCTCTTGTCTTTTTGCTAGTTCCCTGGGAGAAGAGGCCAACCTCCACCAGAAAGGGAAGGAAATATCATAGGAAAGAATTTTCTATCGCAACATGCAAATCTTCTCCGGCAAAATGTAAAGAGAAAGAGATATGTCAATAAAATCACCTTGAAGATATGCAAAACCCAAATGAGATACAGGAACAATGAAATTAAATATGCTGTCAACAAACAACCCTTACCCTGTCCACTTTAATTCTTCATATATTTATATGTACCACTTCTTATTATTTTGTCTTCCTCAGAGGGTTCTGATATGCATTATTGAAAATACAAAAAAAAAATAAGCAGTAAAGCTGAATTTTATAGTACCAAAATACCTCACTTGAAATCTAAAAATGTTTACTTGAAGAAATTACAATAAAAATGTTGCTTTAACAGTCCAGAATATGATACTTGTCTAATTACTCACTACTGTTATGAAACTTCTGTTCATAAAGGAAATGATCCTTTCCATATAAGTTAAATCAGCAGAGATAATTTCTTTAAACTGTCTAGATGCAGAATCTTAGACAAGAAGATGAATTGTTGGTTCTGATTTTCTTTGTAACTTTGAAAAGAAATGCTAATATTAAATGCTTCTAATTATTTTCATCAAATCTTTTTTACAAAGAAGATACAAATTTTTTGTTTCATTCCCTTTCTGAAAAATTGAAATATGTAAAGCCTAAGAGACTTTCTTTTCACAAACACTTTGAAGACTGGCGTCAGATTTGGGAGTCAAGCCAGCTGCATATACTTGCCAGCTGGCCAACATTGTCTCCCTGACATGTTGAGTACCAAAGATGTATAATGTTCTTAAACTGAATGACATCAGAAGCATTGAATTGAAGGCAGTGTATTTGGTGGTTAAGTCAGAGGAAGATGCAGATCACAACCTCTGAAGCCTTTCTATGAAGCATTTTATTAATTAAATTATTTTTATTATTATTATACAGTCAAGCTGTTATTATTACTAAAAGGTAAATATCCACACAGTAGTCACTCACTCACTCACTCTTGTGTCCTTTTGTAGTTACCCAGTTGGAGCTGCAGTTGGGGACCAAGCCCAGCTTTTTCCTCGGGAGCAGTGGGACATACCAATGCCATTTTTCTTTTAGGTGGGAGGTCAGGAAGTTCTTCAGAGCAATGTTTATTTCATCAGGTGTTTATGTAATGATGTAGTCTTCCTCTTCACAAAGCAGCTGTGGCACAAACCAGCTATTGCAATCTTGGATGTGGCCCAAGTTACATGACCTTTTCTTTATGCCAAGTGTGTTTTAGTGCCCTTCTACAGAATCAACAAACTCATGCTGTCCTAACTTTATTGAGTCTTGCATATCCAGCAGGACTTCTGGTTGCCAGATCTTGTCCATGAGCTTGTACACACTTCCTGCTGAACACATACTTTTCCTCTTTACAGCCGTTTGTTTCCGAGTAAATATTCCTCCATCCAAACCTATCGAAACTTATGAAAGCTATTCATACAAAGTGACATAAAGGAGGCCTTTCTGAAACTATAAATCTGACAACTTTCTAGTGGTTTTGCCTGGCTTTTGTGTAAAGTTCAAAAATAATTGACTTTTATTAAATTTCATTAAACTGTCCCCCAGTTCAGAGTAGTACTGTCAGAGTACTTCTTGGTACATTTTTTAAGTTCTCTTCCAATTCAGCTGCCCAGATTCCTTTTCCACTTCTAGCTACTGTTCATTTGTAGCATTTGGGTTCACAGGCCCCATCACATGTGAGGCATGCAACTGAATCAAATTTATTAAGAACAACAAGAGCTTATATAGACAATTCAAACCGTGATAATTCATAACTGGTGACCGTCTCAACCAATCACATTTGAGCACTCCACTGAGCATGTGCAACAGAGTGCCAAAGGACTACAAGTCCCAGAATGCCCTTTGGGAGTCTTCCTGTAATATAAACTGTTACGTCCAATAAACAATTAGGTTGATTTGTATTAATACCTTTCCTCTGTAGTGCACAGTGTGTCACTTCAGATGGACAGCTTTATGGTAGTTAAAACAGAATCGCTGCTAAAGCGAAGTAAGCTGAGTATTTTTTAAGAAATGCAGTAAAATATTAATTGCTCAAACAATATGTGTTCAGCAAACGTGTAATAACAGTTTAATGTATTTGGAATATGTCTATCCTCAAGGCTTTAGGAGCCATACATTGCAAATATAGGGGAGACATAAAATGTATTTATTGTTCTTACCCTTCAAATGACTAAAAAATATGATTCTCACAAAACAGATCACTATGAAGACAGTCACTGCAAGCTCTCAAGACATTTATCAAACAATAGCATGTCATAATCAAGCTGTTCAATAGGTCTTGCTGTTAGAAATCTTTTAAAAATAATGAGACATTGCAGTTGTTCCAAGTACTAGAACTTGGAAATCATTAGGTAGAGAAGCTTCAGGGTGACAAAATGGAGGCATGATAAATATGATGTCTTTGAAGACATAACAGAGTTTTATTTGCCCAGTTACTTTAAAGAAACCGATGTAAAACTGTCACATTTGATTTCCATATTGTTAGGAAATTTTAAATTTATATTTCTTTTCTTAAAAAATTGTTGCATGAAAAATGAGTACTCTTGTAAGTAGCAAAACTGTTAACCTTGGAAAGCTGAAGTCTATTCACAGAGAGGAATAGATAAGACACTAACTTTTGACACGTTAATTGACAAGTAGCAGTGACATTACAGACTCATTTTTAATGTCATTCTCTGATCTTGTAAATTGTCATTGTTCTCTTTAAATCAGTGTCAACCGAGTTTCCATATTCCTTCAGTCCTTGACAATTTTCTAAAAGATGTAAATTTGGTATTTTAACTTGAAAAAAGGCTCTGCACAGGCATGATGCTTAAGTCATAAACACTCTGAAAATGAGGGCAACTGGGGAGATCTAGCTTTTATTCAAACATGAACGATCATAATGACTGTGAGGGTGTTTTTCTGTTTTAAAAGTTGAACCAGAACCATTAAATATTTCTCTGTGGTAATCAAAAATTCAGATAAGCAAACTTTCCCACAGATTTTCTCTAGTAGGCAACATCTGAAAATGTCTACCCATGTTCTGGTGGAAAAAAAAAAAAAGAATTACTTCTTTGGATTTAAGAGTTTCTCTGATTTTATAGTAAAACAAAATATTTGGTTTTTATCCTAAAGTTTAATATGTTTGTATCCTCTGGACTTCATTTTATGATGCAGTCAGCAAAAGTAACTTTTAGACTGTTTGATGATGTCATCTCCTGCTGTTTTTTTTTCTCTATACATAATAAATATGAACTTTTCAGTACAATGGATGGTGTAGAATCCTGTCACTGGTGAAATCAATAGTAGTCATTAAAAGTCAGCTTTTTACCTTCTTTGTTCATCTATTCCCAGAAAGAATTTTATGCTGAAATTAAATTAGCTTCTTGCAGTTTGAGCTAATGTCTGTTTTTGCTTCTACACATTCTTTCCGTGTTCAGCCTTTTTCCAGATAGGATCTTATCATGTGTAAATTTTTTATAGCTGGTCCAGATTAATTCTGACAATTGGTATTCCACATTCAGGCATCCTGTAGACAGAATAAAGGTTTGTGCTCAAGTTGTAGACAATTATCAAAGCAATTTTGCCTTAAAATTTTCCTGGGCTATAGTAGGCTCAGTATTTGGTTCCTTCACCACTGATTTAAGGAGGAAAATATAGTTCCAAATAATTAATTTATGGTTTAGGAAGAAATTCCATCTAAAGAGTCCTATTTTATCCTTGCAAAAAATGCAGCTATTTTCTATGATCCTTGATTTTACTAGAGAATTCTATTTTACTTAAAATATTAAATACTTCATTGTATACCTCAGAAGAATATAGAAAAAATGAAGTAATTTTTAAGTAATTTTCAAAAAATCTGTTACGAAATCTTTTAACTGTCTGACAGCTCTGAACATTGACTTTGTAAAGTTAACATTTTGTTTAATGCCCTGAATATGTATAGTTTTTGCTTGTCATCTAAAAATCTATGCATACTTAAACTCTACAAAGAGGCTCTATGTACTACAAGCTCAAAAATAGTCTGATCAAAATAGTAAGTTTCTGAAAATAGCGTTAGTAACATGGCTTTCTACTGGAGAATCTACCCTATTAGCTCTATCTGGAGTGGAAATCATGAATAGGTGGCATGGATTTTGAAAAATCTCTATTTAGAAATGTAAAATAGTATTTTAAGTGAATTAAGTTACTTAGAGACTTTATGTGAAATCACATAAAGCCAGCACAGGGAAATCTTTTCACTTTTATAATAAAAAAGTTTGATAATTTTTTTTTTTATTTTTTACTGCGTATATTTGACCTTAGCTGGATGTCAGGTACCCAACAGAGCTACTTTATCGCTTCCCTCCTCAGCTGGACAGGGAAGAAAAAATATAACAAAAGGCTCCTGGGTCGAGATAAGGATGGGGAGAGATCACTCACCAATTACAGTCACAGGCAAACAAACTCAGTTTAGGGAAATTCATTTAATTTATTACCAATCAAATCAGCGTAGTGTAATGATAAATAAAATCAAAATTAAAACCACCTTCTCCCCCCTCCTTCCTTCTTCTTGGACTCAACTTTACTTCTAATATTTGCTTTCTCCTCCCTTTGAGGAGTCAAAACTGCTGAGAGGACAGGAACTGCAGGAGAAGTTTATGAAAAAGTTATGGATATTATCAGAAGGAGGTATATAGACAACACAGAATAATAATAATAATTATATAGTAAATGTGTATAGTAAAAAAGAATATGGTGGCATTAGGGATAAAGTACCAATAAGGCAGGTAAACAGCAGAAACAAAAGATTTCAAAGTAAAAAAAAAAAAAAGAGAAATGAACAGAGGAACTCTACAATTGGAAGGGTGGTAGGTAATTTAGCTTTGCCTTTAGGTTGGTGATAACATTAACTCTGTCACTGATGATATAAATTCACTGATATTTTATAAAAGCAATAAGATAGACACTAACCAAAAATAACTGCTGGAAGTTAAACTGGAAATAATAAATCTCTATGATCAGTAGAAGATAAAAGATAAATAGATATAATAATATTCTATATTCCACACATATGCAAATATTGTGATATTGTAAGTATGGTTCATTTATGTCAACTAGATGTAGAAAATAATGCTCACATTTACTTGTGTGGGCAAATAAAAATGAGTGTAATATACTGAAATCTTTTGTAAAAAATATATTGTGGCACTGTAATACAGGCAGGTTAATAGCTTAGAGCCAAGGTGTAATAAACGTACTCTTTCCATAAGAGCTACAGCCAATTTTTCTTCACTCAATGAATAATGAAGAAACAAACAGCAATAGAGGCAACATCAACTCTATGTCATATGAATAAGGTTGAAAAATATGATTTTAATTTGACTCTGCGTAAGCGGCACTGACATCAGATAAATATTTGATAACAAGGTAAGATTTAGCTCAGGAAATACATATTAGTGTAACCAAATGGAACACAACTTCTCCAAATGAAATTCTTGTGGTGCTGTAGACTTTATTGTAAAAATCGAGAAAGTCTCATGCATCTTGCATGGTTTTGTCTGTGTTTGAGACTGTTAGCCCTCTGGAGTATAAGTGGCCTTTATATCATAATATTTGAGTATAGAGGATTACCACAAACTCATTATTTATAATGCTTTCTTCCTCAAGATACCCTGAAAACACTTTGAACTAGCTTTTATGAGAAAAATCTCTCTGTATCTCTGGAAAAGGTAATCAAGACTTTATATTTCATATCAATTATGGGAACAGATGAATCTTATGTTGTAATTAAAAATAAGAAAGAAAACAAATAAACAAAAACCAAAACCACCCCAAACTAAATAATATTATGGTTTCCATTCCACTCTGATCAGGAATTTAGCTAGATAGAGGATACTACCCTCTGGGTTCAGTCATCTGAACTGCACTAGCCACAAATTGTCAATACACTAAGTGGGGCTAGTAGAAGCACACATATCTGTGCTTATCCTTTTTCTTTGAAGTTATTATGTTATAAGAATAAATGTTATGGCAAGAAGAATTCCTTGCCTTCTTCAAGACAAATAACCTGGATTCATCATAAAATACTAGGGCAACTTAAAAATGTCATCACAGAGGTATTAATTTGCATGTTTAAACTATTAAATATTTTACCTTTGTAATTAAAAACATGAATGGAATTGAATAAGACAGTAGCTTCCATTTGAATGGCTCAAGATGAATATCAGAAATTAAAGAATATTAAAGTGCAAGAATTTACCAATTTAGGGATAAATCAAGGAAGAATACCAATATGGCAATCACGTGGATAAACCAAGGAAGAATATGAAGCTGGAAATCATACCTCATAAATCCACTTGAGCTGTTTGAAGTAGTCAGTGTGTCCTAGGGCAAGAATTTCACATTGATTTATTGCATATTTATAGTGTCCTTCACTGAAGGATTATAAAGAAGCTGACTTGTTCATGGGATAAAAAAGGAAATTCCTCTGCATACTGCAAACTCTTTAAAACAGAGAAATTGCTAACATTACACCATCACTCCTCACAGGGGAGTGTCCCAAAGTACATTTTTGGTGCAGAGGAAGACTACACTTTTTTAAAAAAAAGTCAGGATTATGTGCAAAGTGCTTTCTTTTGTGTCATGGAGTGGTCCTGAAGTGTGTACAACTATTAATTTTGGACAAAACCATAGTGGAGTATGTATTTCTGGAGCATATCTGTTATGCTCCAGAAGGGCTTTTAAACTAGACTAGAGCGTCTCGAACATGAAACCACTTGAATTGTACAGCATTAGTATCACATCTTCAGCATGAACCATCTTTCTACAGATCCATTCTTACTGTTCTGTGCTAGGACCAGTGTTATGTAATATATTCATAGATGATCAGAAAAAAGTGTGACTACTGCGAGACAAGTTTTTCAATGTTCACAGTATCATTAAATACTCCCAGTGATCGAAATATACTCTTTTTGAAGAACTGCAGAAAGATCTGTTACTGTGTGCCTGAATAATAAAATGGCAAAGGAGATTCCATTTTATTGTATGTAAATTAAAACACGTGGAAAAATACCGGTTTAAAACATTGCCAATACTGAATGAGGACCAAACAACAAACATTTTCAAGGTTAGTAAGGTAGCCTTATGGAGGTGTCTGTGAACATTAGAGAGAGTCAATGAAGAAAACTGAATCAAAAATAAAATTTTGAAAATGACTGATGATGGAAGAGAACAAAAACCAGGGGATAAATCAAAGCAAAACGAATTCTAAAGTTACATAGACAAGAAAAAAATAGAAGGTCCACCGTGTATGTCAGGAATCATAAGAGCAGAAAGACTATGAAAACCAATATGCTCAAAGTTTACAGTTCTCTTCTGATAGATTTTTAAACTGCAAATCAGTGTTACTAAAACAAAACAAGTGGGATGCATACCATATGAAGGAAATAAGGGACAGCTAAAAAGAGGATTTATATCTAGATAATGAATGATTGCATATTATTGACTGTTTAGGAAGACAAAAGCACCAGCATTTAAAATTACACTTTTACATAAAAGGTTCAGAAACAAACATTCAAAGGATGTTCAGATATTTAGGAAATTGGACCATGTCCTAGCATCGAGAAGTGTTGCCTGGCAGTAGTTCACAACTTACTGAACAGTTTATTTGGTATTTCATATGAGAAAGGTAAAGCTGAAGTCACTTTAGAATTTTAAGGAAAATATGTCATTATTACATGATGAAGCCTTAAGATCCTTTTAGTTTTTTTGACTTTGCTAATTTTTATAAGCTTTATATGTAATTACAGTAGAAGTAGATTTTAGAAGCAGCTATATTGTATTCCTCACCCTTTAGCACCCTTTAGTTTACACATTCCTCAACCCTTCTATTGCATTTCATGCTCCCTATATCAATCCTACCCCCAAATTCAGTAGAAATGTTTAGTCTCTTGTCAAGGCAAGGTCTATGCTGTTTGGAGAACACTCATATCTTGGCCTGAACAACAGAACAGAGTCAAGAACTAGGGGACTGTGTACCCTTTGTGCTCTGAGGATGATGAGAATGATGAAGTAGGTGGCCCTAAAAAGTCCCCAGACCCAATTCTAGCAAAGGCTATGAGGTGGACACACTTGGGATTGGACAGATATTATTATAAAATGTAACATCTCAGGCACAGACGGCGTGCGTCTTGTAACATCTATTGTCTTGGCACAAATTAAAACCCTTTCCTTATCTCACCCTCAATTAACTACTCCTGAGTTTTTTCTTTAGCGCCAGCTGAGCAGGCATCATGATGAGATTCAGAAAGGAAAGGGATACAAAATCTCCTATATAAATCTCAGTAATCTAATTGGAGAAGTATTAAGAGTTTGGTTGATTTTTTGTTGTCTTTAAAGAATTTTATGCTAGCCATTGGTTATAACAATGGTGGTGTTCTATGTGAGCTTTCCAGTACATTTGTTTACTGGCTATGCCGCAAGCATAATTGCCTATAAAAACAAAAATAACATAAGAGATATTTTTAGTCAGCAAAGAGGAAGTGTGAATGTATACACTGTTACCTTCTCTCTTCAATTTCTCTGTTCAAGATGACGAAAAGTACAAAATAGAAATATTTTAAAGAAAACCATAAAATAAAATTCAGGTTAATCAATAACATTAGATATTCCAGTTACTTTGTATCTCAAGAAAATACAGTAGCTTTGAGTGATCAGAAAAGACTATGGAATATTGATTAGTGTTTTAAAGATAAAAATGCTGATCTGTAGCAAAAGAAGACCTCAAGACACTCTGAAAGGCAAAAACTTTGTGTTTTGTCATTTTTGGTTTTATCAATATTATTATTACTGCCATTCAGTCAAAAATTAATGTAGTTCGTATGAATGGTCTAATTGAAGATCTTATGGCTTATCATGAGAAGACAATACAAAAGTTTTAAAAGAATATGACAAATAACTTTGAAAATAATAAAAAAAATATTTCTGTGGGAAATGATGTGGGAGATGTACCATTTTCTATGGACCTGTATGACTGGGAGGAGAAAAACAATTGGAGAAGCTTCAGGAAAGTTTTTTCATTCAACAAATTCTGTGTTATTTGAAAGGTAAAACCATTAACGATACAATTGTGATGAATGAGCACCAGAAAAAATTGTACTAATAGGGACTTTATTTACAGCAGAGTGACTTTTTTTTTTATAAGATGCAGTTAGAAAGAAACTGAGCATCTATGAAATACAAGGATCCACAGTAAAAATCCATACACCTTAAACTCCATATGTACTTCTAATCAAACATATGCTTATGGTTCCACAGACTCTAGGACTTTTCTGTGGTGACAGGCAGCTTGTCTGTCAGTGACAGACAGTTTTTAAGACCTACGTTTCTGTGTTCATTACATTTCTTTAGTGCTTTTCATGGTGAATGTCTTGTTCTGTTTCTTTTTGATGTTGTTTATATACATAAACTTTAATAAATAGTCTTTATATTCAATCTCCTACATTGTGACACTAATACTAAACAACTTAAAGTTTGCTAATTAACCCTTGTAGTGGTTGATTAGCCTAGTGCTCTACCATACACTGTCTGTTAATTAGATATGGATCCACTACACACCATAGAAAATGGCTTAGAGCGCTGACATACAGAACAGATACTCAGATGCAGAACAGAACATGGAAAGATAACAAAAATGTTTCAGAGTAGAATCAGGAGATACTAATGGAATAGAATTCATCAGACTGAAAAAGTAATACATGAGGGGCCAATAGAATAAGGGCTACACAGAGACGAATGGTATCAAGATGATAAATAGAGATGATTAATCACAAGAAGTCCACTCAGTGAAATTATCAGTCAGTAAGCTTAAAAGAGAAATCCCTATTTTTCTGCACAACCTATAATTGGAGGTATAAATTACTTCAAAACAGATAAGACAAGTTATCAGTGCCTGTTGAGTGCAGCATTCTAAATGCAGTATCTAATGCTGAAATCCTTATGGCCTATAGATGCAAAAAAATATATCAGTGTAAGGACAATTCTGCACTGACCATGTTCCTATTTTTTTTTCCTTACTGTCTTTTCCTGGATAAATAAACATGGAATAAATGACTCATTGTCCTGTCACAGTGTCTTAATTTATAAAATTTTCTATATATCTTATAAAAATATGTCAGTATGAATATGATGCCCAATAATAGATGATAGGAACACCAGTGTTCTAAGTTTGCTGCCAACCATTTTGAAGAGGTTTTTTTTAAAAAAAGAAACACATAAACAGTGAGTTGGTCAATGTATATATGTAATTAACCAGACTAGAAGCAGAATCATGTAATTAATTATTTTATCCCTTTGATTTCACTTCTGTAAAAGTCAAATGCATTCTGAAAAAAAAAAAAAAGTTGACAGAATTCACAAGCTATTATTTTAGACATTATCCTCTGTAGCTACTGCAAATTTTAATCCAAATGACATTTGGATGAATAAAATGAAATCATATTGGATTTAGTGAAGCTACTCTTGTGACAAAGCTTTACTCTTATTAGCAGCTGTGGTGGTTTTCTTTTTAGTCATTATACTGTTCCTATGAGTGCCTATTTGACTTTCACGCTGTTGATGTAAATGAACCCTTTCGTTGATGATGATAATATAGTACAGCAGCAATATGTGTGTATAATTGTCCTCTTTAAAAGTACCTTTTAAATTTAAATCCAAGCTGCAATTATTTTAGATATGCAAATGACCAAATAGAGGGTAATGCTACAAGAGACATTCGTAACAGGTTCAAAGCAGAATAGAATTGGCTATCTCCGCCTTAGGCTTACTGAAGATGTCCTGATAGAATCCAAACTCATATTCAGCTGAGTAAAAGAAATAATACCTTGTAAGCTTTATGTTCTCCTGTCAGAGACCAACACTCTCTGTCCAGGTTCTTCCAGAGAAACACTCCTCTACATAAAGATGGTTTAACTTGTAATACCAAATACACTTATTTTGAGTTAAGAAAGGCATACCAGCAGTATACCTAAATCACATCACAGGCACAACATAGCAGTGGCAACATGCAGTTGCAACATACTTTTGAATCACGGTACAAATATCATTCCTATTACTGGTCTCTACATGCTCACCATCATAACACTGGGCATTCCCCATCACTACTAGGAAGGAGCAATAGGTTGAGGCCTGCCTAAGTCCATTAATCTCTTCAAAGTTTGTGCTAGTTGTTCTTCAATTTTTATGTTCTACGTTGGTCTAACCCACATTTACGCTTTCACCATGTTGGTCTTGCCAACTCAGGAAGGCAGTACTCTCTATTAATTAGCTCTGGGAAGGCCATTTACACCGCCAGCTGGCACACTCAGCTGATACAAACAATTGATCCTCTGATATTGCCATTAATCTAAAAGGCTACCCACTGCTCCCCTTTGTATTAAGTTCAGCTTTCACAGTCTAACAAACATTCCCTACATTCTTCCCTGATCTTCCCTGATCTTCCAAGCACATTTATCTCACCCATATCTTCTGAGCTGTCTTTCATTGCTGGAGTTTGTTGATCGATCACACCTCCTTATGCTTTCTGTAAAAGCGACAATTCTTGTATATGAATTCTTGAATTTGTCTTACTGAATCTTCTCTTTTTTACCTTTGGAAGTTATTTGTTTTTTCTAGTAAACAGAAAATTCAGAGAAATGCTTGGATGTACTTAGTTCACATCAGAATGGATTTTCTGAAACAAATTTCCCACTCACTCCCACATGAAGTGTTTCAGTTGGTTTCACAGAAAAACCTTTGAGCTTGTTTGCTTCAAGGTTAAAGTAAAACTAGAAGATACAAGGAGCACTTAATGCTTAACAGCCGCTCATTGGCTTCAATCCATAAGAGTATCTTTACTACTGGACAAGTACTAAAACTCTGCAAAAAAAATATAATGTAAATGTCAGGTCCTCATCATCAGGTGTTGTACATTGCAAATTTGCTCTTATTCTACTCAAAAGAGGCTTCCAGTGTCTTGGAGTACAGAAATTCTTTTCTGCATCAAAGGGATCCTGAGGCATATTGTGGCAAATCTAGCTCACAAAAAGTGTTTTGTAAGAGTAGCTGTTTCATTGATCTTTGTTTAAATATTTATGTTCAATAATGGCTGCATGGGATGATAATTTCCTAAGTTTATACATTGAAGACATATCCATTATCATATATCTGCTTTGATGACACCATACAGAGACATGCCCAAAGTAGTTAGCTCAAAAACTGGTAAAAGCCCATCTGGGAATCATAAGCTTCCTTCTAAAAGTCCACTTTGAATCCTGTCTTGTTTTGACTTTCTTCTCTCATTACCATGATAAACATAATGCCTGCAGTATTTCTTTCCAGTTGCAGTGTCACTTTCCAATTGCAACATCCTTCGCAGACAACACAGTTTTCTGGACACTAATAAAGTGGTAGAGTTTATAAGACAATTTTATGTGAGTAGCATATTGAGATGTTGTAACAAATAAGCATCAAGGCTCATTAAGATATCAGATAAAAATAAAACATTGTCTCCAATGTCTATTGGGTAAAGAACAGTGAGTGCTGCATATTTTTGTTGAGAAAGAACAGAAACAATCTTTCAATAATACTGAGTGTTGAGGAAGGTGTTGTTGTTGGTTTAATATTCAATAAAATTATATCAGTCTTGGTCTTATTAATTTCAGAGATTTAAAGCAACCTAAAATATTTTTGCATTATGAAATTATGATATTCAGAGACTGATTGTCTTTATATAATTATTGCAGTAAAGTTACTTGAAAAGACAGCATTCTCATTCTGTTTTACAGTCATTTTCCCCCTCATTTCTTCTATTGGCTCTTTTTCTATGCTAGGAGATCAGTTTTAAACCAAGGCACTGTTGAGAATGATGGAAACCTTTGCATATCAAATGAAATTAGAAAATCAGTTTAATTGGGAAGAGAAGAATTACAATCCACTGTAACTCATGTACAATCAGGCAAGGTCTTCATTTGGATTTAAAGGTGAGAATTCTAATAAGGAGCTCCCTCTATAATGATCTTGTTCGTTCACTATTGGCATAAAATATGTTAATAGTTTTTGCAAATTGTTATATATATATAGATGGGTGTTTTATATCCTGACTTTTAACTTGCAGTATTTATTTTCAGTTAACTTTTGATGAAAAAAAGTGTTATATTTTCTGAATATTTGTTGTGAAGTTTGTCTTGGGGAAGGTAATGTGTCCCACAGAAAACGGTATTTTGAGTCAGTGATCTAGATAGGTAGGGCAACTATATTCAAAAATATCCCAGTTAGGCTCTCCTTTCACAGTGTAACATTGTGCCCTGTGCTGATACATCTCTTTATCTTTTTGCGAAAATAATGTATTTATCCCTCTTGGACCAAACTTAGGTCTTGCAATCCTTGCCCTTTGGAATTATTTAACTTTTCTTTATTATGGTTGAGAAGATATGAGGAATGTGACCTAGCTATTGTAACAGCAAGAGGGAACTTATCTTGCAGAGTTTGCAAGAATGATCAAAATAGAACTCACTTCTAGATACATTTTTCTAATTTCTGTCCAATGATAGAAAGGGTTAAATGAAACCACTTTGAAATAGCATGATATTGGTACCTTAATTTAAAAGTAAAATTGTCAATAAACAGAGAAGTATCAGAGGTGCCAAAACAAATGTCTGCGAGGTTCTTAATCGATTTTCCATCACCAAACTTCATCAATGGATGGGAATATTGATCTCTTCTGTAGCTATGCTTTTTCACAAATGTTATGCAATGCCACAATGGCTATTTTCAAAAAAATATTCTGTTGCCTTCATTCATGCATATTTCTCAATATCCATCATTCTTTTCTCCAAAAGTCTTGTTCTTTGGGAATATAGTTTCTAAGATTAGGAGGTGCTTTTCCATACATCTTTGAATCATATAGTAACAGCTGAACAGTTTTATTGTGGATGAATATGGCTCTGATGCAACCAAGATCATTACCTGTGTTACAACCATTTCATTAAAATATCTCGAACATGTATAGCCAACTTTTAAAAACCTCTTTCAAAACAAGTGATCTGATTAGCAGTATCAGTATTTTTTACCCTTGAAAAGTGTTAAGGAAAGTTGAATTAGAATATTAGTTCAGATTGTTATAGTAATTATAAGAATTATCAAGTATTGCGTGTTCTGAAGGGCTGTCCAGGAGTATTACGAAGTTTAGAAAACTCTTCCTCTGAGAATTATGGAAGATAATTCAGCTCCTTTTATCCTCATTTCAGTTTTCAGTTGTCTTCTTTTTTTTCTCCTTTTTTTTTCATAACTGAGAGGATTTAAATTACCAGTAATATTAATAAATCATTTTTTTTATAAGCAAAATGAATACTCTTTCTTCCTATGAAGCTGTGTGTTCTCATGAGCATCATGCAATTGCATGAAACAAAGAGTAAGTAAACAATATGAAGGTTAAGGCTCCTACTGATAGTAATACACAGTTAATTTTTAGTGCAGTTTGATCACTTCAAGGGAAGAAATAAGCCCTGCAGTGGAAGTCTCTAAAAGATTTAAGAATTTCTTTAGTACTTTAACTAGAGTAAACTGTACACGTCATGAAAATCATCCAAAAATGTTCCCTTTAAATTGGATCTGGAAGTTACTTTCACTAATCAAACCCATTTTATAAACAAATGCTATTATATGCATATTGAGAAGGAACGGGAAAAAAACCCAAGCAACCAAAACCAAAGAGGTTCAGTCAAATTTTCATTATAGTCTGGTTCAGAGTTTCAGGAAAAGTTCCTTATGGCACTGTCACTTTGACATGGAAAGAAAACCTAGGTAATTTATTGTGAGAAACAGAAGTCTCTCATGATAGCTTAAGGTGCATATTTCCATGGCATGCACCAGCTACTTAAGCAAAGTCAGTGTAAATAAGAATAACAAAATTCACTTTGTTGTGTCTAATCAGAAAATTTTAGTGCCTCCATGTCTAATATTTGTGTTTGTGAGCTTAAAACAAACAAAAAAAAAAAAGAAAAAGAAAATAGTCTTTTTTCTTGTAGTTTCAATTTGAAATTCAGCAATTTTTTTTTGCTAGCTTCACAGATTTATTAACTGCATAGAATTTCAACTTTGGATTCTCATTCAGAGTTATTTTACAAGGAGTTTAATTTTAGGTAATCCTGAACACTTGTTGAAAATAAGAAAGCTGTTCAGTGTTCTCAAATTGGTGTTCCAAACACCAGTAAAGGTCTGTAAAATATTTAACCAAGACTGTGATATGTTTTCATTGTTCGATGGAATGTTTATCAGTAACTTCTAGTAACATATTGCTTTTATAAATACTTCTGATGGGAGAGCTCTCTCTAAGGGTTTAGTATTATTAATTTAAAATATACTGGATCTATTCATCTCTATAATTGAGTAATTATATGTCAGATAATTGTTTGCAAATGACAGAGTTGTTGTTGATCTTGCTACTTGTCCTTTGTTCATATTTATTTAATTTTGGAAAAATAGTTTTGTTCAGTTACTTTGAAATACTCTGAGCCAAACCAAAAAGTAACACTTAAGGCTAAAATCTAATTGTAGGCAAAAGTTGTGAATCAAATGTGATTGACATAGGACTTCAATATTTATAGGAATAAGGTATGTGACTGTCCATTAAAGACAGACCCTAAGTGGAATATACTATCCATAAACAACTGGTGTTAATGTCTCTGTATTAAAATATATTTACTGACAGAACAGATGACCCGGAGCTTCCAGTTGATGAAGTTTATCTCCATACAAATGATGGCCCTATCATCCATATTTTGGATTGCAAACAGAGGCACTACCACGCCAAAAGATATAGAGTGACAATATCCTGTTGTCTAGCCAAAGATTGCCACTGACAGAACACAAGGATGGAGCAATTCTACCAAGCCTTATTAGGCTCTCAGGATCCAGTTGCATTAGTGTCTCAGATGGGGGTGAGAGAGCTCTAGTGAAATGAATATCCCGTTTTTTTTCCATTTGCTCTGCTGTGGTTCACATTCTGACATAGTTTTCTGTTATATGAACAGGATACCTTCAGAGTGAAACCAGGCTGGAAAATTAACTCCAGGACTCTGCCAAATGTAATCCCATCTCAGATAGGCAATTAGTTCATGGAACCAGATTAGGAGTAGTCCAAAGCACTAAAAAAAAAAAAAAAAGAAAAAAGAAGTTCAACAAGCCTTGAAATAGCATAGAACATGAATCAGGTGTTTCTGTCTACGGATTTATCGATTCATGGTATTTGCTAATGCAGAAATAGTTTAACATTGCTAACAGATTAAACAGCACTCAGAACAAATAAGTCTGATTCTTCCCTTAGCATCTGACTAACTACAATTTACCAGTCTTTGGTATAGGTGTAATTGAAAACTTTTTTTTTGATGTGTGTGTGTTCCACCATATGTCAGTTCTTCAGTATATTATTGTGTCGAGATTAAATCTAAACTATCTTAATTCAATATAGATTACTTTTTTTGTCACAAATCAGGTAGAGAGAAAAACAGTTCTGTCAAGGACAGTTGAAAGTTAATGTAAATGAAATGTCATTTTTATGTGTACAAACTTCTAGGGCTACAGCAGAAAACTCCTACTCTACTGCTACAAAATGTTTTCAATACAATTTTTTTTTTTTAAATACATAATTCAAATAAAGTTGGGTTTTGTTTTGTTTTGTTTTTTTCTTTATTTTCATTGTACTGTCTATCTAGTGAAAATCATCCAAAGGTATCTACAATTTATTCAGGGATCAATCCTTCTGGATGCTAGTACCTCACTGAGATTAATGGAATAATTCATACTTGTAACTCATGTTTCAGGCTGCCTGTAAACTAAGGCTCAATTTACTGTAACTGTGGTGCTCAGTTCATATTCCATAATTTAATCTCAGAACCATAAGATGCATGGAATCACACACAGAATATTATGAGTTGGAAGGGACCCACAAGGATTGAGTCCAATTCTTAAGTGAATGGCCCAGACAGGGGATCACACACATAACGTTGCTGTTATTAGCACAATGACCTAACCAGCTGAGTAATGTGTGTGTGTGCACATTTGCACATTTGTGTGTGTGTGTGTGTGTGTGTGCATTTTTATGTGCCCATTCTTGTGTATGAGATTGTCTACGCAGAGGTACTTATACAATCACAATCTTGTCACCCAGATGTGAAGTATAGGAAGGAAGCAAGGGTGGGACGGAGTTTGTAGTGAATGTGCCTTAATGCAGCTATTTCACTTTGATCCCATTGATCCTTTTGGCTGTTAACTTAACATGCAGTAGCTAGACATCACAATTACTAGTGTCTAATCTCACAACTTTTTGTCATAAAATTACATCACATCTGTCCAAGTTTTTGTTAGGTTTCTTGAACCTGGAACTATGAAACTGCTAGTAAACAAACAAATAAAATACAAAAACCAGGAAAGGAATAATAAAATCAAAGTATTTATTACTTCCTTGCTTCAACTTTTAAATCTAAAGTTTCAGGATTTTTTTCCGAAAAATGGAGATTTGAGTAGTTTTAGTTTCAAGAATTGATTGCAAAACATAAATCGAAAACTGCTCCAGTTCTTCTGTCATAACTGTATAAAGAAAAAAACATCATGTTCCCCTAGTATATCAAAGCATGTGTTCATTTTATGTTACTGAATAAAAATATGAAATATACTGTTAGCATATTTTAGAAAATAAACTTTGGAAAAAAACCCTATAAATAAGTGTAATGAGATTTTATGACACATTATCTATTGCTGATACTCTCAGACTTTAAAGCAGTCAAAGGAGCATATATTTTTAGTTTATGTACTATCTTTTTTCATCTATAAGATATGAATCTTACATAATGCTAAATTCATGCTTGATTTTTTAGTGTTTGGCATTCTTTATGTATTAGACTGTTTCATATATTGTATCCTTATGCAGTAATAGTCGCATATGTGCTTATGTTCCATGTAATCAGTATGCAGCTGGGTCTGCAAGTGAGGTTCCCATCAGGTGAAGCTGCCAGGAAAACTTTGATAAGAGAATGGCATTGCCTGAAGGAATTTTGGGTACATAAGTGTCGGAAGGACCCTCAGGTGCTTCTCACTAGCCAAAGCATTGCATTAGTCGTACTCTTTGTCCCTTCTCTTTGTTGCCTCTGTCCAAAGAATTAGTTACTTTTTGGCTTAAAATTCTGTCCATGCACCAAGGAACCTTTACCTGTTTTAGCTGTCCTACCTTACATCATAGCTTCAAACATTAGGATAATTCTGGTCTTAACTGTAGTTTCAGAAAAATATATTCACAAAAGCAACTTATCAGCTTCTGGTGGTTGCATTGAGCCAGTAACTCATATGGTACAAAGATGCTACAAACCTCCCACTAACAATTTATGAACCAAAACCATTATGACCCTTGTGCCATAAATTCACTTATCTGTGCTGTGGATAAAATATTACTGTTACAGAGAATAAAGTTACCATTTCATCATCCTTTTCATCATCTTTTGCTAGTCAGATTTCACTTGTCTTTAAAAACAAGCTCTAAACCTGAGACATAAAACTACCTGTTATAAAATACTGCTAACACTGAAGAGCATCCTCAAGGATTTCACTGAAATTTATATTGAGGTGAATGAAAGGAATCATTCAGGAGTTGTGTATTTGACTTAAAAAGGTTCTTCAAGCTGCATAAAGAAACTGAACTGAAACCAATTATTAAAGGAGATGAGTAAAACCACTGCGGGGGGCTGCTAGTTTTCCCCTGGATATCACTACAGGCCTTCTTAAAATGTTGCACAACTACTAGCTTGTTTTCCTTTCAGGTCTGGGACAATTTGTCACTGAAGTGAACTTCTAGAGAAAATAGAAAATAGGAATAAATAAAAAGAGAAGACTAATGAGATTTGCCTAAAAAAAAAATAAAGAAAGAATTTGAAGGAAAGTCTCACAACACATGGACACATGGTTTGGAGACAAAGCCAGAGTTACAATAAAGAGGGAAGGGAAGTGCAAGACACTCCAGAAAGAACAGGCATTTATGAGCAAATACAAGAAATCTTTCAAACCAATAACCTTAAAGCCACTCCAACAAATGTGGTACCCCTATAAGCCATGAGGCAGTCAGGAAAGAAATAATAATTGAACAGAAACATAACCTACAGTAAAAATCAAAATAAGTAAATAATGCGAGTAAAACAAAGAAACTTTCCTATACTAAACTCTCATAACTTTATAATGGAATGTTTGCATTTCAGACTATTGTTAAAAAGCATATAAAACAAGATATATATGAAAATTTACAAACTGTGTTACTGGAAAAGTCTCAATGGTAAAAATGTTGCCTCATGAAACTTCCTGGAAGTAACAGGCAAAAATATTACATGGATGAGTTAAGTAACTGAATTTACTTCAGAAAAACCTTAATATCAGTCACCAAAAAATATGAAATTACAACACATTGTATGTAGGTAGAATGTTAGAGTATGAGAAATACATGTGAAAATATGCTAAATATGAAAACAAAAATGTACTTAAATTGGTCGAGAGGCACACATTGCATACATTTCACACAGAAATGTTCAGTAGACTAGACAATATATCTCGCAAAATATATATTTAGTATGAAAATGGTAGTCAGTTGCTTTTTCCATTGGTAGCAGAACATAGACTAATACAGTGTAATATGATATATGTTTATTTTCACAATTTTGCATCATGTTTCAAGTTCAAGCATTTACGTTTTGGGGTATTAAAATAAAACAAAGTATAGCTAACATCTTTAAATAATTTTTTTTACTAAAGTGTGATTTGACAAAAATGAAATAAAACCAGCAACTAAAATATTCAGGCTCACTGGAAGAAAAATATTACCACGATTTGGTGAAATTTTCCTTTTGAAGAACTACAGAGATATCTTTATTTTTTTTTCATCTTCCAAATTCTATTTTATATCATATTTTCAGGTGGCAATTGTAGGTAACAACAGAATATCTCATAATATCAGTCATTTTTGTTGCTTCTGTGAAAGTGAACTCACTAGCCCACTGGTTCTTCTTTTAACTGTAATTTCACTGACAAGCATCACAAGCAAATTAATAAGTTAGAATTTCAAATAGTATGGTGTGATTTTGACCCTATATTCATATAGGAACTGAAAGATTACAAATGTTGAATCTGATGAAATACCAAAAAATTAATATTGCTATAAAATGGTGTGTCTTATATTGCTCAGAGAAGTTATATGGTAAAATAGAATTAATAGATGCTTATAAGAAAATGTATTTTGTATAAATCAGAAGAGGCAAATTCAAGATCTACTCTGCCTTTAAATGGAACTTTGACTAAATTGGAAGAAAGCACAAAATAACTAAATGAGCAGTGACATTTCAATGAGCAGTGACACTTCAGTGAACAGTGACATATCTCACTGTCTCAATATCAAAATACAAAAGGGACCATTCAAAACCCTCTTCCTGTGATAGTTCTTTTCGCCCTTCCATCAGTGCCTAAGACAAATAGATCTCTACCATAGCTGCTGCCTACAGCCACAGTCCAGGGCAGAAGCCATGAACTTGTATGACCTTTGCCATAGGTGCTGCACTAATAGAGTCTGAATGATTTGATTGAGAACAGTGTCCTTGCTGTGTTTCATAACTTCGTTAGACAGGATGAAGTTAATTCATTGCTACCTTTGATAAATGAAGAAGCAGCTAAATAGAAAACTGTCCAAAAGCATAAACATAAACAAGACAGAGACATTGCCTTGGTTTATTAATAATTGTGGTTTGTTAAGTGAAATGATGACTTCTTGGTATATCAGACACTCCAAATGGATAAATATCTTCCAGATACTACTGCATGAACTGAAACTGAAAAGATGATGTGCCCTTCTTGTACTGAAATGCTAGTGGTAAGGAAGGGGTAAGGAAGAGAGAGAACTTTACAGATGCTAGTGTTTCTTAATTGCTATTTTACAGGCTCTTAATGGACAATGGTTCAAAATACAATAATGATATTGAAATACCTCTGTAAGCAATCACCAGCCTCCCAGTTGGTTTAATGAACAAAGGGTGTATTCCTACCTTTCTTAACAACACTCTGCAAGAAACAAGGACAAAAATATTTTCACAGTCTAACAACCATAAGCTCATTGAAATTTGCAGCGAGTAAAGCATGACTGATCAAAATGCAACATTTGCTTTAGGTAACAAGATACTCTGCAGAAAGGTATGACATTTACAAAAGCAATTGAGAAAGGTTTGCAAAGTACTTTTGTACAGCACAACTGATGACTTTTCTATGGGGATACCTGCATTGATCTAACCAGGACAAGAGAACTAGAGCCACCATAGAATGAAGATGGAAATATTCCAATGATGACAATTTCGTTTTTAAATTATTTATAACAAGTAGTATTTCTTCAAAAAATTCCATACATTCACAAAAGAGAGCATACAGTCATGTTCTCCTTATGTCTCATTCAGCATTGGAAATAAACAGAAAAACAGATTTCTATATGGTTTCTCCTTTCAAGGTAAGTTTAAGATAATATCTTTTTGAATTGTGAACATTTTAGAATATTTTTTTAAGCAAAGATCATCTAAGAAGAATAAATTTAGGACTTTTATTCCATTGTTAAAATCCCGGTAGCATTTCTTCATCAATATGCTGTGATTTTTAGACGCCTGCACTACCCTGGCCTAATTCAAGTTACATAGCTATGGTGTACACGTCACAGAGACCAGATACATCTCTAATGGCCTGCTTCCTGGTCCTTAGAAAGTAAGAAAAAGAAACCCAAATTAGTCACAAGAAAAGAAAGGAAAAGATCTGGCAGCAAGACCATAGAACTACACTTTACAAACTCGTAGGTAATTTACACTGAATTTAAAGAATCTCGTGTTTTCAGCCTTAGTTATATGAAAACCTAATTGAATGTGTATTCATTAAATGTTCCTAAGAAATGAAGAATCTGAGTTGTGTTATTGATATCAAATGCCACATATTTTAAACTCTTTTCCTTTATTCTTAAAATTAGAGTGAACCTTGACATCAAACTTTGTCTCACTTTTTCAAATTTGTATTAAACCATCTTTTACTGTAACCTTTGCTGGTGATTCTTTCAGTAGTCTAAACCACTCATGTGCTGCAAACCTTCAGAAAGACCTGGTTTCTCTTGGTACAATTTGGGAAATTATGATGAGCATTTTTGTGTGCTTTTCTCTTTTACCCTGGTTGGGGATATCTTTTCTAGACTAGTTCCTGCAGCTGAGATATAGGCCCAAGGCACAGTTCTGTTTGCATTTTTCATGTATTTGTTATTAAGACTGTATTAAGAGTTGTCTAATACTTTTTTCAAACACTAGCTTCATCTAATCAGTTCATTTAAAAGTCAGAAAAGCAAATACAATGAGCCTGATGTTCAAAACAGGTAAGAAAATGCAGAGCAGAGAGACACCACAGGAAAGCACTGGGAGAAATGGATTTTCTTAAAAAATTTTCAATACATTGTCTACAAAATAAGATTCAAACAGGTAGACTGCACTGAAACCAATCTACACATGTTGCTGTTATTTAGGGAATGTTTCTGCCAATACAATTGAAAACATTTATTAGCAATGACATTCAAGGAGACTACAGGTCAAGCCATGGCCATTCAAATTCAGCAAAATAATTGTCTCTTTCTCAGCAGATGAAAGACAGAGAATAGAGGCAAAAGCAAAATCCATATGATACCAGCATACTCAATATGCATATTCCATTAGTGACCACTAAATGTAATTCCAAGTGTAACTTCTAATTGATGGTCCCAAAACCAATGCCATATTGTTCTTATGTTTGTAAATAGACAATTTACGCTAAACTATGCTTAGGGCTTCTTCTGTGGATTTATTATCAGCAAACCAGGTGTTTGCAGTTGTCTAGATACATCTAAGTCTTCAGAATGAAATTAAGGAGAAATAAAGAGTGACGACTGTTTTGCTTATTCAAGGAGTGTATTCTACAGGGGAAAAAAAAGTATATAAAAAGGTTGTTGTCCCTTTCTTTAGCTGCTGTGACTTGGTACCACATAAGTATGAATATTGGGTTGACTAGATGTCAAAAAAATACCTATTTTATATCTTGCTTTTATTTAAATGACTTTCAATATCTGAAATGTTATGGTTGATAGTCACTTGTGAAGACAAAGATAGGTTCCTTCTTCAGCTAGGATGTGTTCTTTCATGTACAGTTCACTGGAAGCATTATCAAATATTAAGATGCAGATTTTTTGTCAAGACATAACTCTTGCCTAAAAGAGAATCAATAGCACTTTATTTTTCAGTTTTTGAATAAATTTTGATAAGCATCTATCATACGTTGATGAAAAATATGTTTCTAGGTTTTATTTAATTAACAACACATTACTCATAAATATACCACTGTATAGACTACTATGGATTAACTACTGACTTATCTAAGTATGTGTAATACAAGAATCAGTTTTGACAATTCTAGTAAATTGTTATTATTTTTTCTTCATTTTTTCTTTCAAAATAAAGGGCAAATTAGATTTAATTGCACATGTGAGAGCATTTGAAATACCCAAATAGCAATGAATAGGTAAGAGTTTTAAATTATAGTAACGGGCTGAAAAATTGACCTTGTAAAATGTCACCTACATGTTCCACATTATTTATTTCTCATCAGAGTTTTTGTAGCAGAATGTTTCCACTCATAAGGCATAGAAGATTTGTGTTACAGCAAGATCAATCTGCTCTACCTTGAAATCCTAGGGAATATAGCCCTATAGAAAGAATTACAGTTGTTGGGTTTCTTTCGGTTTGTTTTTAATCAAAATCTGTGTAAATATACCAATAATTACTGCTTGTTGTAAACAGTCATTTTTATATTTTAACATTTCATATCTGAGGTGCAAGGAGGATACATAAAATAGATTTGTTGGTGTGCTAAAGGGAAGCACGATATTTTCTATTGCATCTAACCTAAATACTATTTTCAGGCCAAATTCACAAATGACAATAGCAAGTGTTTCACTCGCTGAAGGCTCGTGCCTACAAGAATACTCAAGTTCATTTATATGCCAGGCCCATAGATTTATTTCCATGTGATGTCTACCTTTAAGGGATTTTGGATTCTGTCAGAAAACCTCATAACATTAAGGAAAATATCGGCATGACGTTTCTGTCACAGCATCTCCATGATAGCCTTAGAGTGAATAATACTTAATATAACTGCTGGCACATAGTAAACCATTGGCATACCTGGTGAGTTCTCCATGGGCAGAAAAGTGTCTGAGCGATGATACAATTTCAGTTTGGGAAACACAGCTAAGCATCGTAGGATTTTCCTATACTTTCAGCAGTATATTCTGTTCCTACTTCTGGACAACTTCTTATGAGATAGATTAATATATTGTGTAGTACTGTCAACATGCTAATAGCTTCCATTATTGTATTTTGTCTTTCAGATTCAACTTCTGAAGAATAAAATAAAATATATATTTTGATACTTAAAAGCAAACCACTAATCCAAGGCCTGCATCATCAAGACATTTTCTTTTCTTTTTTTTTTCTCTCCAGCTGTAGTTGGTTATTGGACAACAATTTCAGCTGATCAGTACAAATAAAGAGCCATTCTGACATGCATTTTCTGGTGAAGAGTTAATTCAGACATCACTGAACAGGACTGTGGGTCTCAGTGAAGAATAGTCTCTAAAGAAATTTTTATTGCAAACTGGACTACTCTTTGTCCCTCTCAACTATGAAGAGTTAAAATATATTTTGTCAGACTGCTTTTTGTCACAGCCGTTGCAAAGAGCATTGCACAGTTGATGCATTTTGTAATCACAGCTTCCATTGCACAATTTACTTAAGTTGCAACAAGCTTCTGATCATGACATTAAAAAATTCTAAGCATAGCGACATAGATGTTAAAGATCTGAGGATTTTCTTGTCATATAGAAGTTCCTTTTATGACAAACAGTACCTGACTTCAGGGTGACTTTTTGGATCCTTCAGGAACCAAAGCACTGACAAATAGTCTCAAGCTTACAGGACACTAAACCATATTGTATAGGAGCAACATTAGGCAATATGAACCTCTAGGTGGTCTTGTCAGGGTCCTTTTTTTCCCTTTCCTTTTCCTTTCAAATTTATATATACTTTCTACTTTTTTCCAAACTTTCCTCTGTCTTATGGTTATTTTGCAATAAAGCAAAAGATGTCCTTGTCATCAAGATAGTTCAACAAGCCAAGAAAAAGGTTAGGAGCCCATTTACAATCTATGACAGATTGCTGCATCTTTCACAGAATCCTTGAAAGACAAGCACCCCTCAATTGCTTACAAATGCAGTAAAAACCAAGCTTCCTTTTAAAATGTAACACACAGGCAACATGCTGAGAAATCGGTATATACACCAGTGGAGAAAACAGTATGTGAAATTTTATTTTAGCCTTTGATTGAATGTGAACTTTGGACCCATACTGATGGGCCATGCTCATGTATCTCAATGTATTTCTATTTATTGCCACCTTTGAGATGTCAAAATTCTTCACAGTTACTGAGTGTAAAAGAGACAAATAGATATATTCTAAATGTAGGTTCCAAATCTGTATCTACGGGGGAAGAACAAACTGGGAGGTCTGATATAAATGCAGTTTTCATATGACTCTATTTCCAAATTTAATCTTTTTCAGTAATGTGAAAAGAAACAATCTTGTTACATTCCTTTAACCTCTCTAAGGAAAAAGAGGGAACACATGTACATGGATTTTAAGAAATTTTTTGCAGCTCCCTAGTTGAGCGCATATGGGAAAACATAAGTCTTTCACACAGATAAAATTAAAAACTCCTTTTGAATGGAAGTGTCCAAAGGCAGAAGAATCTGATTATTATGGAATACGTAGTAGGTGGAATTCTGAAAATGCACATTACAAATCTGACCAAACACAGAGGAGTCCTGATTTGGGGTTACTTTTTTGTTTATTTGAAGTGGAAATAGGTCTTCTGCTGGGCAGAGATGCAGCTTAGGCAAGGTTGAAATGTCCTGGTTGGACAGCAGGTAGCCCTGACAGTTTAGTTGAAACGATATAAGAATGACCGAGAGCACAGTTGATCCGGCAGGTCTGGGGAGAAAGGACTGCCTGTTGTGGTACTGAGCTAACACTGCAGGATGGACTGTGATGAGAACCTAGTAACAGCACTCTTTTTCACTTGGTTTAATTGCATAGCGTAGACAATATGTCAGACAACAGAGTAAATAATATGTAAACCAAAGTTGCTGAAAGTTTCTTCCCTTATTAGGAAAATAAAAGTCCTTTACAATAATGCCATCATTTTACTTACAGTCCTACCTAGTATGGATGTTCTGTGTGGTTTATTTAGCTGATTGATGACCTCTTCTCTGTCCTCACGCACACATATAAATACATATGTGTATGAGAAAATGAAGAGCTAAATGAAAAGAAAGGGAAAAATTCACATCCCAGAAATTACTAGATTTTGGTTTTCCATATATTGGTATAATCTGTGAAATGTTTCAGCTTAAAAGTGTAAGGTTTTATTTTTTATTTTTTCTTAACTAAAAAACCCCAGATTTTAATAGATGTAACAGAGATTTATGACTTATTTTAAAATATGAAAACCAAGTCTTTTGAACAAACAACATGCCTGTTTGTTCCTCTCTTGCTGCTTCTTTACATCTATTCTTCAGAAGAGAACATGAGCAGGCACTGCACAGAGATTGTTCTGGTGTTTTTTATTAGGATGAATTTCAATACAGAAGACTTTTCTCAGTACAGCAAAAATACGGAGGGAAAAAATGAAGGTATTACAGAAGAGAGGGGAAATACCTTACCTAGCCACTGTTAATCTATGGTCATGTCGTATCTCAGACAGAAAGAGGTGATTATAAACCTGCCTTTTTGTATTTTGAAGTAGGTAGGAGAAAATTCACCAATATTTTCTACAAAAAGAAGTCACCATCTTGATTGAAAATACATAACTATAGTAATGTCAAATTCCAGGTGTTGTTTTGCTTTGTTTTTAATCAATCCACATTAGATAATGGCCTCATTATACTAGGTTAATTGCTTAGATTTCTACTGTCTGACACCCCCGATCCTTTTTCTCAATGAGGCTTTCAGAAGGAAGTAACTTTTCAGGCACAATCCTTTGCTTCCTACTGTCAACAGGATAGGGTCCTTTTCCCCCCTGTACCCTGAACTAAGCCCTGCATCCTCCCTCACTCCTGCTCTAGTGTTGATAAGATCCTTCTGAACCAACTCAGTTCAGTAAACAAACAAAAGTGACTTTTCTTTTCCTCCTGAATTTAGCGGCAGAACTGGTTAAAGATGCAAATGATGAGCAGAAAGGTGACATAAGGGAACAGGAAAGCCCCTTCTCAAAAGCAGTTAGATTGTCTCAACTTTTCTCATGGAAACCTGTCCATAAATAGGGAAACAAATCTCCCAATACATACTTCTGTAAGTGTGGACACATTTCATCACATCACACAAAGGACTAGTTCCGTCATACTTAACAACAGGGACATTTTGGACCAGCACCAAAAGCCAGACGCGTTCAAGGATTTTATTCCTACAAATCATTAGTGGTTTTGTTGTTCATGACAATTGACTCTTCTTGAAGTGTGAATGGCAGAAAATTATCTCACTCACAACAAACTTCAGGTGAAACACGAAATCCTTAGCAACTTCTCTTGCAAGAGTCAGAAAGAATAAGGAAAAAAGGTCTGAACATTTGCCACATGAACAGCATGTTTTACACAGTGGATATTTAACTTCCATGAATGCACAGTTAAAATCAGTAGAATTAAATGATAAGCAGTGCACAAACTCCAATGTCAGAGCAACATATTAGATCAATGAAAAAGTATTAGAAGACTATTATTTTTTTAAAATATGTTTGCAGTCACAGCATTGCCAAACATCTAGGAGAGAGAAGGGCAGTGCTGAGTGAAAAAATGTAAAATAATGTGTGAAAATAACTGCCAAGCATTGACTTGATATCATTAGAGGAGACAAAATTACAGGTTTGGATTTGCAGATTTACCTTATTGGAGAAGGTAGATTAAACAAGATGTTTCATTTATTCGGTCATATCCAATGCCACAAACTACACTATGTAAATCCAAAATTCATATTTCCTTTTCCTTCTATACTAGAATTGAAACAAGAAAATGGATGGAACAAGACCGATTTGTAGCACAGCTCTGCTAAATCCTAGGAATTGTGACTTTCCATATCTTTCAGACAGGAATCCAGACCAAACAAAGAATATAAGGTTATAGTTAGTGGTCCCTTATGCCAGCCCTCCAGAAAAAAATCATTCCATGCTACTGTCTTCCTTCAACTTATTAGTAGGATCTGCATAGGTCATCAGTCTTGTGGTGGGGAGAGAGGAATAAAACAAGAGCAAAGGGTCACCTATCATAGAATTATAGAATCATAGAATGTTATGTATTGGAAAGGCTCTGAAAGGCCACCTAGTTTCAATCCCCCTGCCATCAGCAGGGCACTTTCCACTAGAACAGGTTATGCAGAGTCCCATTCAACCTGGTCTTGAACAACTCCAGGAACAGGGAGTCCACAACTTTCTGCGGGCAACCTGTTCCAGCGTCTCACTACCCTCACAGTACAGAACTTCCTAGTATCTAATTTAAATGTACCCTCCTTCAGCTTAAACCATTCCCCCACGTCCTATCACTACAAATCCTTGTGAAAAGTGCCTCTCCAACTGTCTTGCATGCCCCCTATAGGTACTGGAAGGCTGCTGTAAGGTCTCCCCTGAATCTTCACTTCTCCAGGCTGAAGAATCTCAACTTCTCTCATAAGAGAAGTGCTCCAGCCCTCTGACCAACTTAGTGGCTCCCCTCTGGACTTTTTCCATTAAATTTGTGTTTCAGTTGAGCTGTTGTGCTGCTGTCCAGCAGGAGGGAAGCAAGGCTACCGTGAGTGGGAAAGAAAGTAGAGCATTTCCCTTGGGTCTTGGACTAATAATGCCTAAAGAAAGGCTTTTATTCTCATCGTGGTCCAAAGAATTCTTCCCTTACTCTCTATCTCAGAAGAACCATTTCCTGTTTTTCTGAGGCTGCTCCAGCACTTTGCAGTTGACAGTGTGTTATCATGTTTTGATAAGAGAAAGAATAAAAGAAAGTAATAGACACTGATGCAATATGAGGGGAGGGGTGTGACTGCACTCATATGCTTTGTTCTCCCCAAGCTTCGCAAAGCCCTCCATAGTGATGGACGGAGATGACTGTAAATTATAGTTAATATTTTTACTGAAAAAAGTAGACTAGGAAAGAAGCAGAATAATTTCTTGGTGTACAAATTGACTATGGGTATTTTGTTGAATTTTTGCATTACAATAACATCTTTAGAATTTAGCTGAAATGTGAGAGATAAGCGTCTTATTGTTTTGACTGCTCTAAAGATATACAGCAAGGAATAGTGCTTTCCTCATAGAGCTATGAATTTAAATATAGGGGATGCATAAAGGAAATGCAAGTTTTATTTTAAAGGCAAAGCTTGAAATATGGTGAATTAATTAATTTGTTCATAGTCACTAAAACAGTCAGTGGCAGGACTTAGAAAGGAAATTAAAATTCCTTTCAGGTTCTAGTTCTCTCTTAAGAAGAGTATGTATTTATTTATTTTTTTAAAGCTGTATTAAAAGATAACTATCACTAGAAAGGTGTAATATAAAAAAGGGTTTGGGAAGTGACAGAGGTAGATTAATATTAATGACTTTGTCAGAGAACTAAAGTACCAAGAATGTCAGAATGCTTATTATCATAGAAATATTTTATACTATTAAATCTTTCTTTTTAAACCTTAGCTATTATTAAAAAAATGAATGCGGTGAACTTTGCTAAACATAGAAGGACAGATGCATGCCAGGATAAAATCTGATTCCATTAACTACAAACCACATTCCAGTGTCAACTTCTTCATGAGAATGACATCACAGAGATGGGAAGTGAACAAGTTCAATCACTTGCACATCATTAGTTCAGTAATAGTTTCCTTTAAAGGTGCCTTTAAGAAGCACTTAATTTAATGTCATATCAAGCACTATCTATCAATGCACCCTAGATCACATGAAAAATTGGGTTTCTTGCACACAGTGCACCAAACAAAAGACAGTCCAGATTTCACATTTAAAAATGAGTAGTGTGACAGCAGTAATCATTATCTCATTGACATTGATCTGTGTGCTGGCAAAGACTTCCTATTAAGTTCTGAACAGAGGATAGCAGCTTCTATGGGTATGAAGTTCCCTGAGAGTGGGGCAATGAAGCAAGTAAAAACTTATTTCAAAGAATTAAATTGTCTCTCGAAACCCTGTAGAGTTTTGTTGCTTACTCAGGACAGAAAGAAGGAGTATTATGCCAGTGATTCATGAACATCCTCATACTGCACAAAAAGGACAGCATAGAAATAGAGGCCATAAAGAATTCAAAACACTACTGATCCAATTATTAATATTTTTATCTTCAGACCAGATTTCAACTATATAACTGCACAGCACATCACTAATGAAACGCAACCTCCTCTGGGATGGAAGCTCTTAGCTGATGGGCACAGCATGCTGCCAGAAAGAAAGGGGAGGCAAAATGGAGTTTTAGTATATCATGGAAAGCCCCTGCTGCTGAGGAAAGTGAAATGGCATATTTAGGAGCCAAGCCACTCTCAAAGTAGAGTAAATTGGGAGTAACTATTAGAAATTCAATGGAATAATGGTAGCAGTGAGAGAAAATAATAAGGCAACTATGTCCATTAAGAGCAGACAAGGCCTCTTCTTCTGTTCACTGCCATTTCCTACTCTCAGTTCTCATTTGATAATAAGAAAAAAACAGAGTCCTTTCCAGACTGCATGATTATTGTATGTCTACATCAAACAACGGAACTCAATGCAAAGACTCTTAACGCAACTAAATATCAAAATTGCTGTATTCCCTTGCAATACAATGCAAACTTGCTAGTTTGGATCTGGAAGAAGCATAATCATCTTGAATCAATGCTGTGAAAAAGTTAAGCACTGACCCTGGGAGAGGCTTACTAGTTTGATTGCAGCACATGCTTACCTACTGTACTGTACCTGGACTCAAACTGGCTCAGATTTACCTCGTTTATGTGTCAGTATCATCTTCCCTTTCCTCTTGGCTTCAGCATTAAAATAAGGAGACTAGGGTTGCACCTACCTGCACTAATCTGTGTTTAAATGTGTCTTGAAACAATATTCCCTGTATTCACTATCAAAGCTAGTGCCAACTACTCCTGTAAAATGAAGTGAGATGACCAGCAATTTCTAATTTAATTAAGAAACTAATGGACTCTGGACCTGGTGAGAAAAAGTATTCATGTTCAGTTTGGGGAAAAAAACCAAAAACCTGGAAATCTAATTTCTTGATAAGCCTACATTTACTTTAAAAACAAATAAATACAATGACACAAAATATCTAACAGTTTTAGACTGATTTTTTTGTGGTTTATAATGAAGGGAGATAGCCAGTTCAGCTATTCTTATATATGACCTTTATTTTGATTTTTACATTGTTGAATATATATAGCCATAAGAGATAAAGTGTGGCAAACAATAAATTTACATGTTTCCCATAGATGATACTATCTACCAGTTAAGTCTCTTGAGTGACAATATTTTGTTCAAATTCTAGTGAAATGATCTTTTTGAATACAATGATAAGCTAGAAAAACTTTTTGAGGGGGTAAAGAATGTACAAAGTTTCTACTTTTGAAACATTTCTGAAAATCTACGCAGTTTATAAGAAAAAACTGTGATTTTTTTTTTCTTGATAGTCTGGTAGGATTGCATGTTTTCAGAATAGAAAGAAAATATTCATTCTATTCTCAAATGGATGATATATTTTTTGCTAGTAACTAATTCTTTGTTATTACAATGGCTTCAGTACTCTACTGACAGCTGAAACAAAAATTTCTTTTCTTTTGGCTTTTTTAGGGGGTGCCAAGTCGAGTAACGTGTTCTAGGTGAGGCTGCAACAGCTCTTTGTGTGCTGATCCAACCAGTAGCATGGATGAGGATGTATTCCCAATGGTAATGTATGCAAACTCACCTATAAAAACACATATATACATATATGCATGGCTGTCTACTGTGGTCATCACAGATGAACATAATCACCACTCACACAAACACAAACAGTACCAATGACATCGTCTTGGTCACCTCTCTCGTTGATCAGGATGAAGGACAATTAGCAGGAAATATACATATATCTATCTGTATATGTACAGTGTGGATCCCTTCAACTGCTGGGCTTAGACACTCAGCCTTCTCATCAACCTTCCCTTGGATCCAAAACTCCACAGTTGGTTGCACCTGGATATATGTACAACCACATACAAGCAACCACAGTCCTGCTTACACAGAGACACACACACAACAGATTTCTTCAGTAGCTGATCCTGGATCAGTTACCTCAGTGCTAGAAAGAATTTTTAGCTAATTATTGTAGAATAGAAACAATTAATACTAAAATGAAATATTTTAAAGATCATAAAGTTATTTGGATGATCTGAGATATTAGTTTTTCTAAATTGTCTAGATTTTGACTTTTTAACCTTATGGAACAATTGAAAGGTCAAAAGAATTCCCTAATATGGAAAACACATTTTATGCTCACCTATTCATTAATGGCAAACATGGAGGGAAAAATAAAATATGAAAAGTAGAGCACGGGAAAGTCCAAATATGACTATTTTTCAGTTCTGATGAATGTATGACATAGACATATATCAAATTGAAGTTGGCCAAAGTCAACTTTGAAAGAAATATTCTAATTATCAACATTAATATGCTTTGGATCGGATCATATATCCTTAGAAAATTATGTTGATAAAATAGACCTAAGATGGTTTTATGGTTTCTTGCAAAACTCTTTTTTTTTTTTTTTTTTAATGAGGACAAGAAATAAGTGGGTTTTTTTCAGATTTTCGTGAAGATTCTATTTTACCTTCTGAGATTCCAAAACCTTTATTAAGTTTCTCTTTTACTTTCTGGGATTCCAAAACCAAAGATGATAAAATAAAGGATGATTTTTTTTTTTTTTTAACCAGTGAACCCAATCTTCATGAAGATTAAAAGCTTCTGTTGTCAGAGACTCAATCCTGGATATTTTAACCTATGAAATCTGGAATTAGTTTTGGATGTGTGGGTAGATTTCTCAACGGAACTGTGTTGTTTACTTTGTTGCATTAGCATAATTAAGCCCTTTTTAGCTATATATGAGGAAAAAGCAATGAGAAATTCTCTTTTCAAATGTAATATGTTTCCAGTTTTTACTAGTAATTTTTATATATACTTCACTTTAAAGTAGATATGAACTAAAGTATCATAGTTTGTTTTAAATTATTCTGAGACAATAATGATTTACTTCAGTAATTAACCAAATCCCTCTCCCCTCACTTCTCCACAAATTCCAAATAATCCTGTTCCATTGTTTCAGTACTTAAAAGAGTGAGAAATTTCACAACGTTGAGTGCAAAATCAGAGTTGTTTTAGCTAAGACTTAGTCTAAAGTTTATTTAATGGCTTTAGATAGAGTAATTCTTTGTAGAGCAATGTGTAGATCATGGAAACCATGTTGGTCCCTCTTTGACTAGTATATGTCCAGGTAGAGCATACATTTCTATAGCCACTTTTAAATGCAAATTTCATCATTTACACATAAAACTTGTGCCCTAACAATTTCACGTTGCAGGATATTTTGTTAGTCTTACTCATTTTAAGTTCGCAAAAAGTTTCAAAATAGTCAAAGGAAAGAGATTTCAATCAGTAAAGATGTCAGTATAGAGCTCTTATTAAACAAGTCTTGTCTCTACAGGCAAAGAGGAATTCCTTTTGTGCTAGGAAATGAGAAAATGAAAAAATAAATCAGAATGATAGAATCATGAAATGGTTTGGAATGGAAGGACCTTTAAAGGTCATCTAGATCAATTCCACTGAAATGAGCAGGGACATCTTTAACAAGATCAAGGTTGCTCAGAGCCCCACCCAGTCTGACCTTGAATTTTTTCAGGGGTGAAGCAACTAAGACTTTTTGAATCTTTTAGAAAGGAACTTACCTTTGTTAAAAACAAAACAAAACAAAACCCCAAAGAAATAAATTGAACCAAACCAAACGAAAGTAAAACAAACCCACAAAGAAACAAACCAATAACACATTGCTAACTTGAACTGCATATGTCTAGTGCACTGAATTTAATCCTTTAGTAATTACTGGTTTTGAGCAGGCCCTGATGAATATGTTACAGAGGCACACTCATTCTGTCTTGTACATCCTCCTTCTTTGTTGCAATTAGAGCTTAGACAAGAGATACAACAGTTTAACTGGTAGAAAAAGTGTTCTTTGAAAATGTAACTAAGTTATGATTGAGCCAGTGCACTGGTCCTCAGCACATGACATTCTGGAAGCAAAACGCATAGGTATAAATGTACATCTATTAGATTTCCCCACCTGTTTGCATGAAAATTACAGGCATAAAAAAATTGCCTGCCAGTGGTTTTCATCTCCTTTGTCAATGTTTTAATTTGGGATGGTCCTTAATTCCAAAAGGTTTTTTTAGTGTTAATTTCAATCCAAGAAGCTTCTGTTCCTTTGTCGACAGAGATTTTGAATTAAGCTCATTGTGGTCTCCGAAACATTAAATGGATTCTCTGTGGGAATCTTTTAGGCTCCCAGGTGTACTTAGCTCCAGATGCAATATTCAGCTGGTGGCTCCTGTGGAGAGTGTGATTTCATTTTAGCACAAATTCTTTTTATTTTTACCCTCTGATCTCTTCCTCCCTTCATGTCTCTCAGTCTAGCTGTTCTTGCAGGAACAGAAGGAATTGCAATAAACCAGGCTACCTTCTGAGACAGTAATCCTAGTGCTTAGTTTTTTAAGCAGTTATAGCCTGATATGTTACAGGGGAACTATAGGGATACCAGAAGATAGAGGCATATCATTTTAATGCAGAGGGAACCAAGAAGCTACATGAGTCTACCAGAAAATTTAGACCTCAAGGACTGTCTCATTATATTGCTAAGAGATATTAGTTGTTTAGAATAAATAACTTTTAAGTATAATGAGTTACTGTGTGATTTAGTATGTAGTAGCTAGATTTGCTGAAGTCTCAGGCCACAAGCTGCGGACTTACACTTAGGTATGTTTTCCAATGGAATACAGTTAATTTTGTTAGTAATTTCCCTAGTAGCTAGTACAGTGCTGTGTTTTGTCTTTAGTATGAGAAGAACATTGATAATATACTGATTTTTTTGTTAGAAACCACCAGACCAAAAATTACCACTGTAGCAAGAGGTGCATGCAAGGTGCATGAAGAGTGTGTGAGGGGCAGATGCATAAATTGTAAGGGTATAATTGCCCAGAGATTTCTTTGTTGTGGATTTCCCTCCAGAGGCACCCAGCTCAAGATGACCTGCTGCTGTACTGCTCTATTAAATTATTTATTTTTTTAAATCCAACACCTGAGACTGCCACAGGAAACCTAGGGTGAACCTGAAAGAGGAAGTGTGCCTGAGAGTGGGCATGTGTGTGAGGGGGGAGTCTAAAGAGGCACCCATTGGCTTGCTGGAGCTGCACGCTGTGAAGAGACTCTAGTCCTGACAGTTAAAGTCTCGGGTGGTACATGTGCGACTCCTTGAGTGCTGTGAAAAGGTTCATGCAGTGGCTTCTGCTTTAACAATATCCATATCACAGAATCACAGAATCAATTAGGTTGGAAAAGACCTCTGAGATTATCAAATCCAACTCAGTATAGTTTCCTCACAAGCTCCCATGCACCCCCAACTTCCTTGCCAGTGTGGCAGTATGAAAAGCATAAAAGCATTGTGTAAGCACTGCAACAGTTTTGAGCTTGAGCCCCTACATTTTCGATGCTTAATAGAAAATTTCTAAAAGGCAGCAATGGTATTTGATTTTTATTGGTAAATTTTAAAATTCAAAGCAAAATTATTTAAAAACGTCATAGTTTATTAAAGATTACAATAGAATTAATTTTGAGGCAGTAAATTAAAAATTTAGAGTACTCTCTACCCTTTGTGGTGATTTAAAAGAAAATATTAAAATATAAATTATGATATTATTCTGAAGTTATTGTGTTTGTTCTGGAAAGGTCACCTGAATGAATTTAAGTATCCAATCACTAACTTTGCTAAATTGCCAGTAGATACAAAAGTGAATGCTAGTTATAACACAAATTTGTTTATTTGTCCAAAATTGTTTGATTTTCATTTCCAGACCATTTCATATGCTTTCTCACCATTTTATGTTGTGCTGTCATTCTGCTATAAATGGAAGGTGGCTCTCATTACCATGATTGAACTCATTTATATGGAATGCAATTTAAAAGTTTTTCTTTGTTCCAACCTTCTTCCAGGCTTGAGATCTTGTCAAATATTCAATGTGATTTACAGCAACTTCTTGATATACTGGGGGAAATTTAATCTGCATTTCTAGATAGCTTAAGGACTCCTCTCAACGAAAAATTGCTTTGAGACTGCAGACGGATCCAAGAATTCAGCACCAAATGACACAATTCTATGAAATAAAATTTCATTTGCTGTTGATTGGGAATATAAATACTAGAAAATCCAAACTTTCAAGAAATTATCAAAGTACAAAAAGTTCACCAGAATAACAAAGACTTCATTTCAGATTTGTTTTCCTATTTGAAATGTTTCAGCTTCTATGCAGAATGTTATAAACATTTCATTTTATGTTATTTTGAAAATGGCATATATAATTAACAGTACTTTATTTCCATTTTGGAATCAAGGAAAGTAAGGTGTTTTTTTTTCTTTTTCTCAAATTAGACAAAATAATTTTTCAATAAAATATTTCTTAACAATTTTTTCTACTTTAATCTCATCAGTAGTTCTGACTTCAATAGTAATAACAAAATCAAGTGCAAAATAAGCACAAATATGCACATACTTTTACTGTCTACTATTCAAAGCTGTCTACTTTCCACTGACGAATAATAATATTTCAAAAATACAACATGGAAAGCAAAATCCCTTTATCCAATGACCGTGCATATTTTTTATGATTTCAGGCAACGTGTACTACAGGTGTGAAGTTGTGTAGGCTGTTTTACTTCAAATGAAAATAACTTGCTGCCAAACTAGCAACTTTTCACATTTTGATAATTCAGAGTGTGAAAATTCTCATTTTTTAGAAGTTCTTTAATCAGGAAACTGTTCAGAGTAAAATAGTAAAGATTATCATGTGATGTCTTGGGAAAATTGAAGCCCCCTTATTTGTTTCTCATTACAAAATGTATATACAATGGATACTTTGAAACTACATTAATATCTGTAAGGTAGTAAATGATCTTTGATAAAATGATGCTGTAGGAAGCAATATATTCCTTCTATATCTATATTTCTAGATACAGATATAGAAATATAAAACCATTAAAAGATGAGCAGAAGTTAGGAGAGTTGAACTTAGATTACTTCTTTTTAATTATCCTCAAAAATCAAGAAATCATGTATTAAAATATTTCCATGGTACCTAGTTATCTGTACAGGCAAACATGTTCAGATTGTGAAAGAATTATAATTTCTGTAGAATTCTGTTACCATCTTTTTCCTCAGCCTGATCAACTGTGGAGCAATATCATTAGCTGGTAACCAAAATGAATGCTGATAGAACTACTGAAAAATAGAGTTTATGAAATTATATTCCACATCTTCCATTTGTAATTTCTTTTTTTTTCCTACTTTGTGTACTGGACAACCTAGTCTTACAGAATAAGATAAAAAATTAGATATAACATTATTTTCATTTCATATTTGCCAGCTTAATCAGAATGCCTTTCACTCAGAGATATGAAGGGTGAACTACCCTAGGTAGGTAACTAACAATTCAGGTATGTATAAATACATATATATTTAAATATATACATATATGTGTATATACCATACCTGAGATATATATCAGGTGAGTATATATCTGCCTGAGAGACTTGGGGTTGTTCAGTCTGGAGAAGAACAGGCTCCAGGGTGAACTTTTGGTCTTTCAATACTTGTAGGAACCCTACAAGAAAGCTGGAGAGGGACTTTTTGCAAGGACATTTAAGACAAGGGGGAATGGCTTCGATCTGAAAGAGGATAGGTTTAAATTAGATAATAGGAAGAAATTCTTCACTGTGAGAGTGGTGAGGCACTGGAACAGGTTACCCAGGGAAATTATAGATGCTCCATCCCTGGAAATGTTCAAGGCCAGGTTGGATGGGACTTTGAGCAACCTGATCTAGTGGAAGGTTCCCTGCCCATGGCAGAAGGGTTGGATCTAGATGCTCTTTAAGATGCCTTACAACCCAAACCATTCTATGATTCTATGAAATAGTTCTCCTGCATCTCATCCAGTTTTCTCGCAGTCATACCACTGTTCAAAGAGTTCTGCATACAAACCATTGAATGATACTGAGTTTCAACAGTCCTTGGATGGCATAATATTTACAGAAAATCAATGAGTAAAGATTTGCTTTACACTTTAATAGTGAGTAATTTTAGCAAGTAGGGCTTTTTGGTTTGGTTTGGTTTGATTTTGTTTGTTTTTTTTTTATCTTTTAAAGGCAGAAGAAATGCTGGTTTTAAAGAGTGATTAAGAAGTGTCTTATAGTTTGATATTTCTTATGTCTTTTAGGCTGGGGGTGCGTCATGCTTAATGCCACTTAATTCCTTTTCATTTGTGTTTTTGTTTATGGAATATAATTCATAGTGTCTTCAGAACTCTGCAATTAGTCAGAAACTCAGTAAAGAGCCTCTTGAAAAAATGGTCCTTAGCCTTTCACTTTCATGAGCACCAAAATTCAATCAGAAACTATTTTTAAACTGAGTAAAAGCTACAGTGGCAAATCTATTAAAATGTGTTCAATCATTAACTTCTTTGATTTAACATCTGTCTAAAACATAACATCAAAAATTGAATAATTTATCATGTAATTGCATAAAAGCTCAAGTAATGTAAGGCATTAATTAAAAATTTATGTGAAATTCAGAAGAAGAAAGTTGAGGAGGAACTACTTGATTACCCACACAGTATGATGGCTGTAGTTGCTTTGAAACAGTAATCCAATATATTAGAAATCACATATGCTTAGCAGTGAAGAATTCTGTAAATACCTTAGGTTTATCTGATGATTTTCAGAAAATACATTAGCTATATATTCGTTCAGATTCTATAGCTAGTTGTATACATATGACAATCCTTCTTTCACTTTTATAACATTAGTCTTGTTGTATGTGCAAACTGTTATGTAAGCATAAGAGAAATAAGGCTTTCAGAACTTTCTGAACCTTGTTTCATAAATGTACAAACTTAAGGAGCAGGTTTCACTTTTGCTTCTCAGGCTCATATTCAATCAATCAGCCATAAAAGAATGTCATAGCCATAAAATCAACTCTTATGTTAGATACCTTATAGGGAGAAACAATAAACAGTTGTTATAACAACCATATTACCTCTCCAAATTATCAGTTAACTCCTGCATCTTATGCAAACTAAAGACCTTTTAAGTTCAAGTTTCTTCTTTCACAGCATTTGAAAGTAGTTAGTTATTTAAAACCCACATTTGTGGCAAACTGCTTTTAGAATTAGAAAAATTGGCTCAGAAAGCAGAGTATCCAGATGGATGCAAACATAAGCACAGATTTTAATTTAAACAGGTTTGTCTGTCGTCAAAAAAATGGGCCTACTTTAAAAAGTTCTCCCTTTGACGCTCCCATCAAAGCCTTCTTCTCATGAATCATTCACTGAGATCTACCTATGTAAATGAGGACTTATAAAACCAGGCCCTAAGTTTTTTTAAATGTTAAGTGCAGTTCAATGTAGTTTGGAGTATTTTCTGAAAGATTATTATCTTCCTACTTATAGAGAGCAGAGTTATTATTTTGACTAACATTGGTAGTTTTCCTAAAATCCAGATTTACCTAAGAAAATAATAGATTGAAGATTATTTTTTCTCTTCTCTCTTCCTCTTTTTTTTCCTTACCATTCTTTGTTCTTTTCTGCTAACTGCTGTTTGAGTCTTTACCTTCCTGTTGAGAGGATGTGATATATTTCATCTACTTTGACTGTGCTATTGTCAATCCATCCCCTCATGAGAATGAGATTAGTGTTTTCAGTGTTCTCAATCTGACACCACTAGAGAAAAAAAATCGGAATTATCACAAACAAAAAGCAAAATAGAAGATGCATTTAAGAAAAACAATATGGAATTGGCATGATAGTAACAATAAGGAGTATAAATGACACTTCTAAATTTGGATAACTCACAAAAGAGTTGAAAAGATCAATTGCAACCTGTTTTGAAAATATACTCAGAAATATGTTCATTTGTAACATAGAAATATTTTAAAAACAGTAGTGGTCTGAAAAATAAAAGCTAGACACGATCCCAGTATGGGGAAACTGGAATAGTTTATTGAACATGAGAACACTATTTTAAAGGCATCTGGGGTTGGACATGTTAATGAAGGGGACGAGCTATGTTAATTAGGGAATTACACAAGTTTTTACTACCATTGCCCAATGAGTTAAATATTTCCCTCAACCAAGATTACATAGGGGGAAAGGGATTAAAGGGGTTTAGACATGGTTTGATACAATCATCTCAAGAGTCCTTTCTGATTTCTGCTGGAGCCAGGCTTAATCCATAAGGTAGAACTTTAACAGGTCTTGTGAGAAGGGTCCAGTTCCTTCAGATCATGAGGTTCTTGTCAGCCCTTGTTTTCCTTTGCTGAAAGCTGGGTTTGGGCTCTCACAAAAAAACAGAGAGTGTCTGGACTGCAGACAAGTGATCACAACTTAGAAAATTTCTGGATAAAATTTTCAAAAAGCAGAGAGGTGTTTCTTAGTAGCAAGCTTAATAGAACCTATTATTTTCCTCCAAGTGGAACGTTTGAAAGATCCAAACCTTGCATTACAAACAGAAAGTACTTAAAATACCGAGAAATCTACTTAACCAGCTTTTCTCTTATGTTCTACTCTTCAGGTTTGTTTCTCTTTACCTTTAAAAATGTACTTTTCTTTTTTTTTTTTTAGTAAAAAACAGATGTGATGCTACTGTGTGCTGTATGAATTACAACTATGGAGGCTTAGAGTGTCATCCTAATTACTAAGAAGATTCCTGTGCCTTGACTCATCTGAAAGGAGCATGAAGTTATTTCAGTTTTCATTCATTGTTTAAGCTCTCAAAGAGAAAAAATGAAATGGAAAAAGCATACCTATTTTGAGAAGGATGTAAGCAAGAAATTGAGTTAATTAAACAGCTGTAATACATATATATCTGTGTCACTATGATCTCAAGTGTACAACCACAGCCCTATACATGTACATAAACATATCCATAACAAATATATGTATTGAAGTAACATTTGTATTTTTAAGGAAAAGGCCTTATGACTTGATATTAAATGATTTTACATTACAAATTGTTACAGTAATAATTGCAATAATAAAAATCACCAAAGAGATTCCCACTAAAGAAGATCTGATGGTGGGGGTGTTTGTGGGGAGAGAGAGAAGGTGAAAGATGGCACTTTTTCTTAGTGATTGTGCCTACATAGTATGAGTACAAGCAACCAAAAGGATAGATTTTTTTTTTTGGTGGCAATACCAACTAAACACATGAAATTATAGCCCCAGTCAGTGATGATTTTAAGACTACATTTTCTTATTCTGAAGAGATTTTTTGAATTAGAAGATTTACAGGGTACTCTGAAATGAGACTATCTTGATGACCCTGTTCTAGTTCCTAGATTGAAATATTAATTTGAAAAAAGATTAGCTCCTATTGCTCCACTTGTCAGATGAATATGGATGTTCATACAGACTGGGGAATGACATGCTGGAAAGCAGTGCTGCAGAAAGGGACCTGGGGGTCCTCGTTGATGTCAAGTTGAATGTGAGTCAGCAGTGCCCTGGCAGCCAGGAGGGACAGCCATGTCCTGGAGGGCATCACGCAAAGCATCGCCAGCCAGTTAAGAAAGGGGATTGTCCTGCTCTGTTCTGAGCTGGTGAGGCCTCACCTTGAATATTGTGTGTAGTTTTGGGCACCACAATGTAAGAAAGATATTAAGCTATTGGAGAACATCCAAAGGAGTGCAATGAAGATGGTGAAGGGCCTTGAGGAGAAGCCATATGAGGAATGGTTGAGGTCACTTGATCTGTTTAGACTGGAGGAGACTGAGGGGAGACCTCATTGCAATCTACAACTTCCTCGTGAGGGGAAGAGGAGGGGCAGGCACTGATCTCTTTGTGGTGACCAGTGACAGAACCCAAGGAGAATGGCCAGAAGTTGTGTCAGGGGAGGTTTAGACTGGATATTAGAAAGAGGTTCTTCATCTAGAGGGTGTTTGGGCACAGGAACCGGCTCCCCAGGGAGGTGGTCACAGTACCAAGCCTGACAGAGTCTAAGGAGCATTTGGACAATGCTCTCAGGCACATGGTATGACTCTTGGGGATGGTCCTGTGCTAAGGATTGGACTCAATGATCCTTGTGGGTGTCTTCTAACTCAGCATGTGATTCTGTGAATATATGAAGAACCAAGATACCAGTCAAAGGCAAAATGTTGTCACTGCCATTTTGATTTTGAGACTCAAGAGAATTTGTCTGACGGACTTGTTAAAGGTGCAATTCATGTTTTGGTAACAGATTACGAAGAGAAAGAGGTTTTTCTCTTTAACAAAAAGAAGTAAATATTTGAATGAAAACATTAATTTGTTTCAATAATTAATTTGAAAGAATTTTTTTTCCTCAGAAACCTTTGTCCTGGACACAACTTATCCCTCTGTAGCCTGTCTTGCAAAAATGTTTTGTCAGAACTTTAATCCTCCCCCTTTAATCCTCCTTCTTTCCTTTATTTACAATTTTTCTCTACAAATATACCAGCAATTGTTGTAAAGATAACAAGTCCCTTAAGAACTTTTGACTGAAGCATAACACTTGTTGTTGCTTAGCAGCTTGATAGAAAGGTATGCAGATGTCTCCCTCACAATCTTTTGCTTCAGTGTTTATCTCTTCCAACATTAAAGTCCTGTAATTGAAATGGGCCATTTACCACCTCATAACTCTACAGTCTCACTATATTTTCCTTCCTAGGCTCTGAGATCTTCCTTGAAGTTTCCATCTATCCCATTATGTGATTTTCTTATTAAAGAAAAAAAATTCAAATTTTACATTTAGTTTAACATCAGTGCAGGGATGTGCATTGGCTTGAAAAAGGGACTTCTGACTTGTGGAGAGTGGCTTTTTCATTAGAACAGAAACTGCAAAGAGAAACTTTTCAAAACTGGGGAAAGAATCCTCAGAATGAGGCAAGGTATAAGTAGAAATGGAATAAGCAACCTTTTTCTCACACTGCATCTTTTCAGAATGAGGGTTTTTATTCAAAGGTTCATTCAGCAGCTGAGTGAACTTAACTGGTTCCAGCAAACTTTTAATCCTCAGGTATGCTCAGGCAGCTCGGAGAGTACTTTTTTCTGTTGTTTTGAAGCCTGAACCTATGTCTACTTTTTGCTCTTCTCAGTAGCTTTCTAGTTTTCTCTTTTTCTACTTGTTTCACCTCAAATTGAAGAAGTATTTCCCTCTTAGGATGTCTAATTTCTCTGTAAAGAAAGGCATAGTTTCCCCTCCCTACAAAGACTTCCACCAAAATTCATGTATGACATCCCCTGCAATGCAAACAGCCAGATGTGCTCTCTTGCTGCTTTGCAGTGCAAACAGTGATTGTGAACAAATGCATTAAGCAAACCAGATCCATAAAATCACTTGTTCCAACAAAGAAAAATATTTAGACATGTTAAGCTGGGTTTTTCTGTTTGGTTGGTTGGTTTTGGTTTTGTGTTTTGGTTTTTGTTTGTTTTTATTCAACAAACTCTGGACAATCTTTTACTGCACCCTCTTTAGAGGCCTGTTACCACATTCAGAACTAATTTATATATCTTTCCACTAAAGCCCGTATGCATCTTCTGTAGAGTGTGTATACAACCTTTTATTCCCCCAATTATTTCTGTTCCTATTAGATTTTGATAAGTGAGGTTCTATCTTTATTAGTGAAAAATTTGGGGGAAAAATTGAACATTTTTCATTGTGACTATGTAGTTTTATAAAAACTAAAAATGAGGAAAAAAAATTTCAAGTGAAAGAATGGTGTATTTTTCAAACCTTTTTTAGATATTTTCTAAATATTGCATTCCAGAAGGAAATATATTCAAAATATGCCTTTGTGGAAAGTTCCAAGTGTCTTCAGTGTCTGTATAGATCTGAAAAAGTCAATTTTTAAAATCTCAAAAAGAGAATCATCATCTGGTTTTTGCTTTCATCTTAACTGTTGAACTCTCTGCTGTTCCCTTATTATGGAAGCACAATAGTTTCTTTGGTACTTGACCTTCCAACAGCCATTTTCCTTCTTTTCTCCTTCCCCTTTCTCTGCTCTTGCACTTTATCTCAGTCTCTTAAGACCTCCCCCTCATTTCTCCATTTCCTCTGGCATTGAAAATAACCGTGGAAGCTCACTGTGTCAGTCTCTTTCTTACTGCTTCTGCTCTTTCCTCATTTTTTTTCTATGTAGTTACTATACTGTCTTTACTGATTTTTTTTTCATTCATTGCCATATAAGTATGCATCCATTTCATTGCATCTTATTAGACTTCCAAAAGGTCCATATAAAACATTGGAGTGGATATACATTTCTGATTTTGGTAATTCTAATGAGTCTGTCACCATGGTGTTTAGATACTGATTGGTGAAAAATATTACACTAAGCAATAGATATTCTTCCCTTTAAATGATTCTCAAAAGATTAACTAATCTCTACTTTATTCACATGAAAGACTGCTATTCTCTCTTTAAATTCTCTCTAAATCATGCTCTATTTTTTTTAAAAAAAGAGTAAACTGTCAAAGATGTTTTAAAGAAACAGATTGAGAGGAAAAGAAAAAGATTGAGAGTTTCGCATTAATGAAGATTCACTTTTTTTTTTTTTTTTGAGGAGAGGTGGGAGGGAAGATATTAAATTAGAAACTACTATAGCTTTCTATCAGAAAAAAAGACAGGGAAATTGCTGCAATTAAAATCTCATGAATTTCCGTTAATAAACTCATCTCTTTTGTCTATTCCAATGTGATGTCAAATCCTAAAAACTATAAAGCAATTAGAGAGGCAATATGACTGACATCAGCATAAAATGGTTAATACATTGAGAAATAACGTGTGCATGGGAGTTGAAAGACTGAAGGTTTTTGAAGCAGAGCTGAAACAAAGAATGTTAAAAATGCTTTTAAATTATTCCAGTTCAATGATATGAGGTGTTTTAAATATATAAACAGGCAGAATAACCAACTCAGATGCAGAATAAATAATGACCATAAACCAATTCCTAATGTGTAGAAGAAAGTATACAATAGGAGCTAATCCACATTTAATAATAAATAACAATTAATTAAAAGTGTACATCAGTGGATTTAGAAGTCTAATTATCTAGTTACATGATTTGATGAAATATCTAGGTAATTTAGTAGGTAGCTGTCCCATTTTCCACTACGATTAATTATGAGTGTAAAAATGTTATTAAACGCTAATTTACTTTATCTCATCAGAATGTAGGTTATGTCCCTCATATATCTGTACTTATGTTGTTATAGTTCATTCACTTGGTTTATAATGTGGATAACTTATTCAATCCACCAGTATTTGAAAAATGAATCAAATGGTGATTAAAGTGCTTGATATGCTAATTAGAGTGGTGAGTATGCCCTCTGTATTACACATACTTCTACACAACTTAATGACACAGTCAGTTCCTTTTATTTCTGTCAAAAAAGGGTCATTCATGGTGGAAAATGTACAGTTGTAAATATTTACAAGACTGAAATCTAGATATGAAAACCAAGTAAAATTTACATTTCAACAGGAAAGAGATAAATGCAGAGAAGAAATCTGCTAGCAAGGAATTACAAGACTAAGAAGTTCCATCTACATTCACTGTTTAATAAAGTGTTGGGACTCAACCTCCAAAATAAGACATTTTTTCTCTCTTGAGGCCTAGGTGGTCAAAAGCAATATTCATGTGTGAAAATCTCTTAAAAATATGTTTTAAAAATATTTAGGAAAAAAATCTGGGATATTATTTTTATGACCCATTTACCAGCTATCATATAGGTAGAAATATGTAATGATGCTGTATTTCTTTGCTTTGCCTCGTTTAAGAAAGTAAAATTACAACTCCAGAAAAAGAATAACTTAGATAATAGGAAATTAAAAAATATTATAAATTAAGTTGAGGACACCTTAAAAAAAAAACCAACAAAACAAAACCCCCCAAACAACAAAACAAACAAGTGAAAAAACCCAACCAAACAAAAAACACAAAAACACAAACCAAACCAAACAAACAAAACCAAAAGAAAACCACACTCTATTTCCTTGCTAAAATAGAATTTTCTCCTTCTTTAAATCTGTAACAAAAACTATAATTTTTTTCTAATACACAACATTGCCTATAAATATTTTATATGAATATATCTCAGTCTACTGGTGACTTGCAATAGTTGTGCTAAAAGGTATTCAAATATCTTTCTATTCTAAAGTTTGCATATGTTTAAAGAATTTTAGTTGTATATTTGTACTTTGAGGATGAAGACATTCAGAATATATTCCTCATTGATCCTTCAAAAGGGCTTTTGTCTCACAGTCTTTTTCTCAACCACTTCTCTTCATACCTACTGTTCACATTTTATCTGTTTTGAATAGACGAAACAAAAGTTTCTGTTTGCCAAATTAAAAATTATATCCACTTCTCTTCATACCTTTAGTTCACATTTTATTCTCCAACAAGTTTTGAATAGACTAAACAAAAGTTTCTGTTTGCCAAATTAAAAATTATATCTGAAGAGTCATTCTTTAGTAAACTTCTCCAACAAGTAAATGCAGGATTTCTAGAGTGCAATGTGAAAGGAAACAAATGAGGACTGAAGCATATATCCACTAAACATTTGGGAAAAAAAAATTGGTTTTGAGTGTCTTCATCATCTAAATATGACACTCAATCTCTTCTCACTCAATGACTTTCCTGGTTAATTCAGTTTGTTAAGATTGGTTGTTTTGAATTTGTGTTTGTTTTTGTTTGTTTGTTTGCTCTGGCTTTTGTTTATTTTTTCAGTTTGTTTTGGGTTTTTTTTGTTGTTTGTTTTTGTTTTTTTTAGTTTGTTTTTTTGTGGGGTTTGTTTGTTTGTTTGTTTTTATATTTGTTTTTTGGTTTTTGGGTTGGGGTTTTTTTGTTTGGTTTTTGTCGGTCCAGCTCTAGGGAGTCAGGAGTCCTACCTTTGCATTGTCTTCAGATCCACCCAGAAGCTGTCAGCTGATTTCCACTGAATCCACAATAGCAAGGTTTCTCCGTTCCCTGTAAAGAAAAGGAATTCCACTGGTAAGACACCAGTTGATGTGGAATACTAGTGATCATACGAATCAGAGAATACTTGTTGTGAAGTAAATCTAGGTTAGTTTCAATCCTAATTTAATCTGGATTTCTAGAGTTTTTGTTGAATATGAAAATAGCTCAATTTTAAGGTAACATCTATTTTGTTACTTGAAAAAATGACGTGGGGTGAGAGTTTCATATGATGTTACTGGCCTGTGGAAAGACACTAAAGCCTCTGAATCTGTGATAGACTTTTATCCTCTGTCCCTCTGTTAGAACAAGTTGTAACTCATCATTATGAGTAAGGTAACTCGTCATTGAGCTGTCACTTGTAGCAATAGTTAAATCATTAGGTAATCATTCCTTTCTGGTAGAAAGTTGTACAAATTGCAGTGGGAGAAACAGAGAGGGATACATGTATTTCTGTCAAAAGCTTAACACTTGAACAGTATTAGCAAGTGTTAAAATTGTCAGACCAATTCCCAGCACCAAACTTCAAGAATGAAACTCAAGTTATAGTAGCTGATAACTCATTGTTAGACTGTGTTGATTTTGTGTGATTGTTTTTGATATTTTGTGTGTATGTGTGTGTGTGGGTATATGATTGGGCTCTAGAAACTCTTAATTCTAATAAAAGCTTTGATAGTATCCAGATAAAATTACTTGAAGTGGCAAATGTGGGAAAGCAAAGGAACTGTAATTTTTTTTTATTTTTAAGATGATGAATGATAATTTATATTATTTAAGACTGGAAGTTTATATTCATTTGTTTCCTAGATTGTTTCATTCTCTTCTGGTTGATTTTCAAAGCTAAGAATTAAAATCCTTATCTAGCTTAAAAGATGCTTTGATGACCAGAAAGTTCATGAAATTGCACAAGAAAAGTTAGATCTTTGAAGTATATTGATGATAGGGGTTTGTTTGCTACCTTTTTTTTTTCCTTCTTAAACCTGCCTGACATGTGACAGAAGTGAGTTTCTTATTAGGCTTAAAACTTCTTGGCTGTAAATGGTTACATAAGCCACATAATTAAAGTTTCGATGAAACTGACTCTTAAAAAATTTGTTATCTCTTCCTTCTTCAATAAGGGTCTCAGGTCTCTGGTCTCAGGGCTCGCAGGGCTGTTTCTCACCCGGTTCCCCTCCCTCAGCCCTGACTGCCGGGCAGCGTTTTGCCCTCCCTTGCCCAGGCTTTCCCCGGGGCTCTCTCCCGCCCGCCCGTGGCTGAGGGGCTCAGCCCTGCCCTGCGCTGGGGCCGCTGGAACGGGCGGGGTCCGGGCGGGGCAGCCACCACTGGGGTACCTGCACCCAGGTAATTTCTAGACACAGTGATGGTTGTTTAACCTTTACAAGCTGTTTCACAGAAGTGGTAGGCACTTTTAAATCTCAGTGAAAGCCAGTAATTTCTGGCTGGGTTTATTCCCCAGACCCCTATGTGGCCATGCAAAGGCTTCCTGGGGGTTATGCCAATCCTAGCAGTTCTTTTTCTTGGATCCAGTATTTGCATTTGGGGGGAAAAGAATTTGATATTTCCAGTAAGCCAAGATTATACTGGGGAAGGGTGGTCAGCTTTTCCCAAAATAAGGATTACACAGGGAGGGGAGAAAACAGTGGGATATCTGCAGGGACTGATAACATCACAGAAAAGTCTCTCCATATCCTACTGAGGGAGATCAGGACAATCCACACGAAATGAATGTCAGTGGATCTTGTCTGGTCTTTCAGATGGTGGGTTTTTCCCCAGCCCCTGTGGCCCAAGGCTTCCTGTTTAATCCTAGCAGTTCTTTTTCTGCTGGTATCTGAATTTCGGACTGCAACAGCTGCAGACCAACAAAAAAGAAAAAAAGTGAAGGTTTATAGACTAGTCAGAATAACTACAACATCCCAGGAGATACTCTATACTATACTAAATTCTTAAACAATCAATACATAAATGAGAATAAAAAGAGAGGATAAAAAAAATCCCAATTCCTTCCTTTGTCAGGACATTTTGCCCACTGTATCTGAGTTTAAAAGGCTTTTGTCATTTTCCTGTTAAAGTTGCACCATATACAATTAAGAAAACACAGAAAATATGATTTTGTTAAACTGCAGTTCTCAATCTCCATGAGAATTGTAAATACCAATTAAATTATTAAAAATAAAATGAAATTATTATGAAACATAAACCAAAATAAAAGTGATAAAATATGAGTTATTTTGACAATTGTTGGCATCAATTTACCTTATTAATGTGCCAACAGTCAAATCTTGCTGCCTCATTTTGCTCCTCAGGTCTAGGAGACCTAAGCCAATGCAAAGATTGAGGTGAGTTAGATTCCCAGATGCTATGTGAAAGATCTCTAAGTAATAGACAGCCATAAAAAGCGGTTTGATCTGTAAATCTGGGAAACACTGATGTATGAGAAATCCCAGTTGAGTGAAAAAATCAAATAATGGTATCTTGCTCCTTATGAGAAATGAAGAGCCTGGGAATAGATGGTGGTGCCTGAGGTCTCTCCTTAGCCTCTTTTCAATCAGTTCATTAATACCTCAGTAGTGAAAAACAGACAGATTGTGCTGGCAACACCAGTGTGGGAAGTGCTGTGCATATGGTGGAAGACTGTATGGGAATTCATAGCAGATTTCTCCATTTCTTTCACGATGAAAGGTGTAAAACATACTGAACTAAAGAAAAAGTATTTAATTGCATAAATGCGTGATGAAACCTAAGAAGTACACCAGAAAATTTTGAAGTTGAATTGGATTGCAAACTGAATATAGGATAATAATGAATTAAAAAAAATTAAAAAATCAGTAAGTATCAATGTATAAATTATATGTGAGAAACCAGGGTATTTATTTTAGTCTACTGATCGAGGAGTTGTAAAAGTTCACTTGAGGTTCTTTATGTAGTTGAAGATCCAGGCTTTCACAAAGCTAAATGTACAGAAATTACTTAAATGACATTTGCAGCATATGCCTTAAACAAGCCCTCCTTGGCAAAACTTGTTGCAGAAAACGTCAGGGGTGCCCATGCACAGACTGCAGGAGGAAACAAAGTTTCAGTGTTGGCCTTGCATATATAACAAGCGCAAAGCCGCACAAGTGCAAAGGAGTGGGGTCCCAAATAGGACACTTGATTTTGGGGATACTTGCTTCATACAACCCCCCTAGTAGACTGCAGCTGAATTAAGATCCAAGTATGTGCAATGGTGAGACAGTGTCCACTCTCACCTCTCATGCTAATGAGGAACCATAAATCACTCCTACCCTCCCCTCCAATGCTAATGAGGGATGGTATAAAATTGAGTCAGGGAGTCAGCTGGGGGTCACCACCACAAAGAAGCCCAGGGTACTGAAGGACCAACGGAACAACGCGGGATCCACGGTGGAGACTATCTTCTGCTCTCCCTCTCCCCGCTACTTACACTTAATATTACAAAATAAAGTCTGTATTGTTGAACCAACATTTGGTCTTGTTTGCACCTTAATTTGGGCAGAGGACTTTAATATTGAATCATAACACTGAAACAAGTGAGCATTAGCGGCACCTTGGAAAACATGATATATTAAGAGAGTCCAAATTTACTCAGTTTAGGATCAGGTGACTTTTTTTTAATGAGAAAATATAGGGGGGCAGATAAGATGGGAGTCTTGTGACTTTTTTTTCTTCAATTGAGAATGTAGAATCATAGAATCATAGAATCATAGAATCGATTGGGTTGGAAAAGACCTCCGAGATCATCGAGTCCAACCCTTGGTCCAAATCCAGTCCATTTACTAGATCATGGCACTCAGTGCCACGTCCAATCTGCGTTTAAAAATCTCCAGGGATGGTGAATCCACCACCTCTCTGGGCAGCCCATTCCAATGCCTGATTACTCTCTCTGTAAAGACTTTTCTCCTGATATCCAACTTAAATTTCCCCTGGCGGAGCTTAAGCCCGTGCCCCCTTGTCCTATTGCTGAGTGCCTGAGAGAAGAGACCAACCCCCACCTGGCTAGAACTTCCCTTCAGGTAGTTATAGACGGTGATGAGGTCACCTCTGAGCCTCCTCTTCTCCAGGCTAAACAACCCCAGCTCCCTCAGCCTCTCCCCATAGGACTTATGCTCCAGTCCCTTCACCAACCTTGTTGCTCTTCTCTGGACCCACTCCAGCACCTCAATATCCTTTCTGAACTGAGGGGCCCAGAACTGAACACAATACTCAAGGTGTGGCCTCACCAACGCAGAGTACAGGGGAAGGATCACTTCCCTGCTCCTGCTGGCCCCGCTATTTTTGATACAGGACAAGATCCCATTGGCCTTCTTGGCCACCTGGGCACACTGTTGGCTCATGTTGAGCTTCCTGTCAATTAGTACCCCCAGGTCCCTTTCTGCCTGGCTGCTTTCCAGCCACTCTGTCCCAGCCTGTAGCGCTGCAGGGGGTTGTTGTGGCCAAAGTGCAGGACCCTGCACTTGGCTTTATTGAACTTCATCCCATTGGAATCAGCCCATCTCTCAAGTCTATCCAGATCCCTCTGCAGAGCCCTCCTGCCTTCCAGCAGGTAGCAAGGGGAAATATATTTTCTTGAGAAAAGTCTGCATTTGATCTTGAAAAAGTGTTTCTATTCTAAGGATAACAGAATATCAGGAAAAGCTATCTAGCACCTGGTCCTGGTTATCTCCTTCAAAGTAATATTTCAGTGAGATGTTAAAACACCTGCTCTGTCCCATCTTAGCTCAGGTATTCTGGACTAGAAGTTTTTCTTGAACTTCTGCCCACATCTGCAGTAGGGAAGTCGGTTAAAATAAGGACACCCTGTCTCCACAAAAAAAAAAAAAAAAAGAAAAAAAAGGAAAATAGAATGTGTAGGTTACGTCATGTAGGTTAAGTTTTTTCTAAGTTCAATATAGAAGAACAGGTTCAATGTTGACTGTAGTTTTAGAAATGAAGTCCTGAAGAGTTGTTGGTTCTCAGGATTTAACAAAGCATTTCTGTAACTTTAGTGTATATAAATGATTCTCTTTTTTCCCATCTTAGAACTATCAATTTCATTTGGACAGCCTAAAGGTAGACAAATCTTTTACTTGATGGCTCTTCAATCTAATCACTGTCCAGGAGGCCACTTATGTTCAATGGCCTTATTACACCTTTTATCTTACTGCGATTATTGTATCTTATTCTGTCTAAAGACTTCATGAGGTTTAAGTTAGTGCTGAAATCCTGCTATGCCATATGCCAATTAAGTATGATTTACTTAAAGGCTCCTTTCTGTTGTTATAACAATGGGAATTCATTAGTGTGGTAAGTGCTCTTCTTGCAGCATATGAACTAAGTTCCAATCCAAAAAGCAGCAGTTCTTTGAAAGAAAGATTTGCAATGATATCACAGTAATGTTTAACACTGGTTGTTTCATTTGGAAGAGTTACTTTGACTGGAGCACTGGATATCTTATAAAGTATGGCCCTGTATATTCATTGGATAGCTATGAAACCAAATAATACAAGAGGAATTAGGAGATTGTATTGCCCAGAAATGATGAGAGACATTAGCGATAGGATGATAATGATGATGTAGAACTACCAATGTTCAGAATGTAGAGCTAAATTCAATTAAAAGTGTCTCCACCATATGCAAAAAAAAACCCACAAGAATGCAGCATTGGAATAAAGTCCCTTCATTTTCTCTGAGCTTAGACTGTCAAAACACAGAGAACAGTAAGAACTAAAAAGCATTTTCCTTTTCTTGATTTTTATCTTCTTGTTAATGATCTCAGCTTCATACAAAATGTTGCAGGGAACTACCAGTAACGACAGAAAGCCTATGCTATAGTCTATGTCCTTTGAGTACTATTCTATTTAAGCCCAAAATGTTAGTTAATTTCAAAATGCTGAGGCTGGAGTTCAGTAGTATCAGTAGTAATTTATGAAAGATATCACTGTAAAACTAAAAAACTCTAATTTTGGTAATGTTCCTTTTGCTGTCTCTACTCCACTGCCCCTCTTCTAAGTAATAACATTTTTTTTCAAAACAGACATCAGGTAATAACTAGTAGGATTTTAAACCTGTATATTCAATCTTAGGGTTTGGATAATTTTTTCCTTTTTTTTTTTAATTTGATTGCTCTTGAGTATCAAGAAATGAAAGGCTAACCCACTGAATTCCCTATTCTGGGCCCCACAAAATGTGATATAAGTGAGGCTTTTGTTATCAGGTCAAGTCTTGTATTCTGCTTTCTTTGGCTTTCCTTGGTGTGCACACTTACCTGCTGCAACTACACAGCAGCTGTAGGAGGTTGTGGCATTGTGACAATATGTTTATGTTCTTTCCCAAAAACTGTCTGCTAACATTTTCAAAATATGTTGATTACTCGATATCCATGGATACAACTGCACCCTCTGTGGTCATGCTGACACTAGTTTGTGTCCTCACAGCGAGGGGGTGGTGATAAAGGGAACTCTAGCAGCGAGATTACTTTCAGACATCTACAACAGCCTTGTATTGGCACTAACAAACTTATGTTGCTGCAGTTTTATTGCTTCTGGAAGTGAAACTAGCTAAATAAAGTCTAGACTGACACTATTTATACGTGTCCATCTCTACTCTGCCCCATCTAAATGTTCACTATAGCAATATGCACTAGCTCTTTTTAACTTGGTGATAATTTTTGCTTCTAAAAATCCATGGTCACTGTTTGCTAGACAGAAGTTGTATTTTCCCTCATTACACCCTCATGAGGTAGAAAAGTAGTTTTAAGGACTTCAAATGTAAACATTACAGAGAAACAGGCAGGGTACAGATGGTTGGTCATGTCTGGTTTACCAGACATCCGCTGAAAAGTTGTTAGCAGATAATATCTACAGAATCAAAGGAGAAATCTAATTGTTACATTACCCACATACTTTTTGATTTTTTTTTGTTTCAGTAAATAATTTCTTAAAATATCAAAACCCTTTAGATCTGTGATTGATGTTTTTCTCTTACTACTTTCACTTGCAACATAAGATCTACTGATTCCACTTTAGATAAGGAAAAAAATGTTTACGAGAAAGAACTTTGGCATATTTTTAGAGCTAAGCAGCAAGATGATTTAATAAAGATTTGTCAGATAAACTTGATTGCTTCTTTGATAGAATTATAAAATTAGTGGATGAAAGAAAGGCATAATATGATATGCATTTCCAATTAATTAAGGAAAACATTTGCTACTGGATTCTGTAAAAGCTCTTTTCTCAAAATTAATTTAAATTGGTTTGAATATGAATGTTATCAAGTGGAATAACCGCTGGTGGAAGACAATAAGCAAAGGGAAGTGATGAGCTGAAAAATAGTGACTTAGGAGGAAATGACTGCTGGTTTACTACCAGAGAAGGAGGTCAGGTTATATTCTGTTCCTCACTAATTACTTTGCAGTGAGAGAAAAACAGCACATTAATTAATTCAAAGAGGGTACTAACTTGGGAGGAACTATAAAGGCTAAAGTGCTATGATGTGTACTTTTGCACTTTAATGCAGAAGATAAACTTGAATCCCAAACAAAAGCTGAGAAATAACAATAGATTTTACGTAAAATTTTCCCAAATCCAATTTTTGTGGGATAAGCTGCAGTTCAGAAAACAATCTTATGCATATTCGAAACTCTCATTGACTTCAGCAAGCATTAGCCATAAATTTACATGTTGTGTGGAATAATGAAGCACTTAAGCACAGGTTTAAGATTAAGCTTATTCTTATGTTCTTTGCCATTGCAAATTCTATAAAGAACAGAAGAAACCTAAAAATAAAAATATAAGAATATTCGAGAAATGTAAATGTGATCCTGTATTAAAATAAACCTTCTTTGTGTATGGTCCATGTTATTATCTGGAAATAGGATTAAGGATAACGAGGAAAAAAGTGTAATTTCAATTTCCCATTTTATAAATCAGAAGAAAATCTTTGCGTCGTCAGACATACTCCTGACTCTCCCCTCCCCTTAAAATATAACACACTAAGAGTAATTAAATATGCACTTGAGAAAGTGAATTTCTTAGTGCGAGGGATGAAATTCAAGAAAGAAATTGTACTTTATTGAAATCAATGATAAAACTCCCACAAATTCTCAAAAGGATTAGAATTTTATGAGAACAAGGTGCTGCAGATGTACCTCACATTGTAACTTTTACCACCTATGAAATATAGGAGTTTCATTTTGAACTGTTATGAAAAAGAAATTTCATGACCTAAAAGAACTTCTTATGGACTGGAGATGAGGTGTGGAGCCTTAGAAGGAATAAAAGTCATTCGAGAGACTATTAGTACCCTAAGGTATGCCTTGGCCTTCAAAGTATTTGCTTGAATTAACAAAACAAAAAAAAGAAAGCCATGAAAAAAAACACTGGGAAGCCTGTCAAAACTATGCATGTGACTGTGTAGCTTTTTTCTCCAGCTTCCGTCTGAAAGGGTCCCCGCAAGGACCAAGTAGTCTTGTCATAGAATCAGAATAAAGACAACCAGAGAACACATTTGAAGTGTGAACATTTCACAGAAGAACAGCTGTGTGCAGCACTGTTTGCCTGCTGTGGATCAGCACATGAAGCTGATGTTCATGTCGTGCTTCCGTATGTGCAACCGGATGAACACTGTAAATCCCTTCCCTACCTGACACTGCTTACATGCAGCTACAAATCACTTCTTGATTAAAATCAGTTTTGCAGGAGAGATGCCTCTAGATTAATTTTTTATTTGCGGCAAAACTGGATGCAAGGGAGAATAAAACCCTTTAAATTAATTATTTTGTGTCTGGAAAGGCATGAAGGCTTTTGACAAATTAAATTTTAGAAATACTTTCAGCTTGTCGCCCAAATAGGCTGGGGTGCACTTGGAGTCTAATTGAAAAATGGAGGTAGATGTTACCATGGAGTATATAAATCAGCAGGAATGTGAATGCTATCCAAAAGAGCTGAACATCTACAGAACTAGACTTTGTGTGATCAACATGCCCAGTCAGCTTCATTTTCAGTGATGCAATGTCCTTGGGATAGGTATTTAGCATCTGATAATTGACCATCTTCTCATCCGTGGCCAGACCTGATTTATTATTAAAGGCAAATGAAAGGACAGATATTTTATTGAGAACAGAACAATCTTCTAACTTATATTATACTGGATTTGCATATCAGACTTGAAAAACAGTGTGAAACAATGCTGGGATATTTGCCTTGGAGTCCTAGCAGAAGAATACTTATGCTAGTGGTGTTAATTGAATCTTAGGGGAACAGTGATGTAACTAAATAGAGGTTTATAAAAGACAGAGAAAGTACACATACTTTTCAGCAATTTCTTTCAGGTTTTAGGGAATTTGGGTAAAAGTTAAGGCACTCCACACTGTACAATTTCCAATACCAAAGTGAGATAGAGAGAGAATTGTAGAATTGTAGAAGTAGACAATAATGAAAGTGTGGGCAATCAGCTAAAGACTTCATAGTATTTAATTCATTCATCCTCTTCACTGACAAATTCAGCATGTCCACAGTGAAAGAAGTGCTTTTATAACATCAGTCAGCAAAGTTCATTGATCAATGACCACAGGTGTTCATTCATCAACTTACTCAGATTGTAAAGTGGAATATAAAAATGCTGATGAAAACTGGCAAGGAGCTCACATGGACAAAGTTAAACCAGTGAAAATTTATTTCTAGACTAGTTTTGTCTCAGAGTAAGACATATTTTTGAATATTCACTTACGTTCTTAAAACATGGAAGAATTTAGTTATCCACAGGTGGGGGCAGGGGAAATTCTCTTAAGAAACTGATTTTTGATACTTAGGTTACTGGATGACAACATCTTCCAGGACCAGGAAGGGATTTGTCAAGAAAAGGCTCAGTTAGGATTTGGGATATGAAGTTAATTCTCTTTCTGAGTGTCAATTTAAGGATGTCCCATCCCAGGAGGTTTTCAAGACCAGGCTGGATGGGATTCTGAGTAACCTGGTCTAGTGGAAGATGTCCCTGCCTATGACAAGGTAGTTGGAACTAGATGATCTTTAACGTCCCTTCCAACCCTAGACATTATATGAGTCTATGATTTTATGAAAACAGAACAAAGTGTTCCATTTTTCCTGAATATATCCCAAATGGAACAAAGAAATTAATTTCCACTCTCCATGAGCCACTGCCTGCACCTCTTGCCCACTCTACAACCTGTAGTAACAGAGTGCAGCACTTCTATACTCAACACTGAGCACCATCTTTGCAGGATTAACACCTCAGAAATCTAGGAAGCAATAATGAATAAAGAAATGTCATGGTCACAGCTGCAGCAAGCTAATATTGAGAATGTAATGTGATATTAGAGCAAAAATAGCTCACACAATTTGGGGATAAATTCTCACAGGTATCCTACCACAAAGAATTTTCTTTTGTGTTCGGCTGCAGTGTGAGTATATTCAGAATGCTACGTTAAATGTAGGGCATCTCATTGCCAGAAAAATATTGAAGAGATTTCAGAGAAGAAGATTAAAAACAGGAAGGTGAAGGTGTCATTTAGGAGGAAAAATTAGAAGAGTTAAATATGCATAGATTGAATGGCTGACAAAAGACCACGGATACGTAAAGGGTAAGAAAACACTGAAAGACAGATATTATTTAAGATATTAAATGAAATAATAGCATATGATATATCCCCATCTAAGTTTCATTATTCCTATAAATATCATATTTTACCAAACTAAATAATTTCCCTAACAGTGATGTCTATTAGGCTGTCACAGGGTTGACTTGTGTAGCACAATTAGCTTAACAATAGCAATACTTTTCAGAGATGTGACAATATATTTTCTTACAGAGCAGAACTTCAACAACAAATACAAACCTTGAGGCTTGTCAGGCTCTAAAGCAGTAGCTTTTACCATTCTACTTCCTTCTCTTTCACCTTTTGAACACTTGTTTTGTTCTACTGTATGTTGCTGACCAACTATTAGCTTGCTTGGTTCTCTCCAGACATGGAGTAAATTATGCTCTGTCTTCCTGGACTAATTGTTATGCTCATCAACCAGTGGCTATTTCTCACAAGCATAGAAAAGAATTTGGATAACAAAGAGAAACCACAGAGATTGTAGCTACAGCCAACCACATGGAAAAAGGACACAGGAGGACAGGAAAAATGTTTGTAAATCTCATTTTTGTGTCCATTTATGCAATGCATAATCAGTTTTTAATTTGGATCATACCATTTTGTAATGGGGACTTTCAATTTTGTTTACAAATTGACAAGTTACTAGTGGGCCAAAAGCCGCATGTCTAAAACTAAATAAAATAAACCACTTGCAAATGGGCAAGACTATATGAGCAAAATGAAGCCCGCATAATCCAAGAGGAAATGATCAGTGACCTGCTACACCCCTTAATCATACACAAATCTATGGGGCGGTATAGGATCCACCCAAGGATACTGAGGGAACTGGTGGAAGAGTTCACTGAGCCTCTTTCAACTGTTAGACAGCGGTCCTGAGTAACCGGAGAGTTCCCATTTGTCTGGAGGTTAGCAAATTTGACACCCATCTACAAGAAAGATCAAAAGTAGGATCCAGGGAACTACAGATCTGTCAGTCTGACCTTGGTTCCAGGAAGGTTATGGATAAGATCATCTTGAATGCTATCACATGGCACATACAAGACAACAAGAGGATCAGGCCTAGCCATCATGGGTTTAGGAAAGGCAGGTCCTTCTTGACAAACCTAATCTCCTGCTATGGCAAGATGACTTGATTAGTGAATGAGGGAAAGACTGTGGATGTTGTCTACCTGGACTTCAGCAAACCCTTGGAAACTGTTTCCCACGGCATTTTCCTGGAGAAGTTGCCAGCTCCTGGCTTGTACAGGTGCACTCTTTGCTGGGTTAAGAATTGGCTAAATGGCATGGTCGAGATAGTGGTGGTGAATGGTGCTACATCCAGTTGGTAGACAGTCACAGTTGGTGTTCCCCAGGGCTCAGTAATGTGACCAGTCCTGTTTAATATCTTTATTGATGAACTGGACAAGTGGACGAAATGCAACGTCAGTAAGTTTGCAGGAGATGCTAAATTGAGCAGGACTGTTGATCTGCTGGAGGGTAGGAAGGATCTGAGGAGGGATCTGGACAGGCTGGATCAATGGGCAAAGACCAGTTAAATCAGGTTCAACAAGGCCAAGGGCCACTTAGGTCACAACAACCCCATGCAAGGCTACAGGCTGGGATAAGATTGGCTGGAAAACTGCCTGGTGGAAAAGGACCTGAGGTTTTTGGTTGATGGCTGAACATCAGATAGCAGTGTGAACAGGTGGCCAATAAGGCCAATGACGTCTTGTATCAGAAATAGTGTGGCCAGCAGGACTGTGATTGTCCCGCAGTACTTGGCACTGGCGAGGACAATCCTTGTGTTCACTTTTGGGCCCTTCACTACAAGACAGACTTGGAGGTGCTGGAGCATGCCCAGAGAAGGGCAAAAAAGCTGATGAAGGGTCTAGAGCACAGGTCTGATGAGGAGTGGCTGAGGGAGCTGGGGTTGTTTAGCCTGAAGAAAAGGAGGCTCAGGGGGAACCTTATTACTCTCTACAATTACTTGAAAGGAGGCTGTAGAGAGGTGGCAGTTGGTCTCTTCTCCCACGTAACAAGAGATAGGACAAAAGGAAATAGCCTCAAGTTGCATCAGAAAAGATTTAGATATTAGAGATTGACTATTAAGATAAATTGGATATATTAGGATAAATTGGATAAATATTTGAATCTTTGGATATTAGGAAAAATTTCTTCACCAAAAGGGTTGTCAGGCACTGGAACAGGCTGCTCAGGGAGGTGGTGAAGTCACTGTCCCTGGAGATACTTAAAAGGCATGTAGGTGTGGCCCATAGGGACACGGTTTAAAGATGAACTTGGGAGTTCTGGGTTGGTGGTTAGACTTGATCTCAGAAGTTTTTTCAAACGAAACTATTCTAGTTTTCTCTGATTCTTCTTATTGTTTGTACCTTTTTTTTTCTTCTTCTTTATCTTCTCAGCATATCCTACACTGTACTATTCCATCAAAAGCTGAAAAAATATTTGAGTTTTACATGCTATTTTGTCATAGTTACTCACACTTGCAGATTTGCCTAATGAGCTCTATTTAATGACACTCATTAGTATTGCTTTAAAATCATGAAATTTCTGAAAAAATATTATTATTTATCTCAGAATTCTGTAGTTAATCTGCCTATTGCTTTGTGTGTGTGAATATGTGCACACAGACAGACACAAACATAAGATTTGCTCTATTAAATGACATTTGGCTCTTACTGCAGTGTGTATTTCAAAAGCAGTTGTAGCACTGAGCAAATAGATCAATGTGAGGTCTTTAACAAACATAGTATAGGATGTCTTATGTCTCAATCGAGTTTTCTTTCAGGGTTAGCAGACAAAAACTCTCTGTTTGTAAATGTCCTGGCATGTCTTTATGGATACCCTGCCCATAAGCAATATTTATGAGTTTTATATTCTTGTGTTGTTTGTAAGTTGGAAAAAAAAATCACAGAAAAAAACTATCAGAGACAAAACTATAAATTTAATAGACATATATAATGCATTCCAAATAGCAAAACAATATGGCCCAACTTTTTTACCTGTTATGCTGAAAAATTACAACTGAGTCTAGTAATTTTCCTAGAGGAGATGTAATAAAAATTTTCAGATAAATATTTGATGGTTGAAACATATACAGTGCTGGTAAACTACTGTGGAAGGACACAAATATGGACATAATATCTTCCAATATTGTAATTATTTCGCTTATTTTGCTTGGATTTAAATCCACCTAGCAAACAGGGAACTCCCCCCCCCAAAAAAAATAACAAACTGTATTCATATTTCATTTTTCATTGCCTCTGTATGTGTTGAAATATACAGATTGGGCCTTTATGTCTTTCTGGAGAGTGGAAAAGTTTGAGGGGCTATAAAATAAATAAGAGGAGATTTCAAATTGGTTGATCAGGAAAAAAAAAAGTCACCAAAACCACAACTCCTTCCCCAAATCTCGATGTGTTTTCATAATGGATTCGTAACTCCTTATCCCAGATATAAATGCATCATGCATCTGGTGATGCGAAACTTCTGCTTTAGTTTTCCCTTGGTCTGCACTCTAGAAATAAATCAGAAGCATGCTGTGGTTTTTAAGTTATTTTAACCAGAGTTACACACATGGAGAAAAAAACCCTGTTTCCTTAAATGTGCTGTGAGGAGTTCAGGGAGAACATTGGACTGTCAGTGTGGCAGCAGTTTCAAACTACCCTTTCCTGAAATATTTGCAGAGCTTTGATGTTACTCTACTAGTGACACTGACATATGAATTAGTAGTGTCCTAGCCCACATTATTCGTCTCAGCATCTGACTTTTGTGGTGGAGTTTGCTCATGTCAGAAGACTGTATTTGATGAACTGACTAATTTATATCCATTGCTATTTTCAAATATATTTTGTTTCCTCCCTGATTTGTTCTCTGTCAAGAGCTAGTAGAAAGTTTTATGCCTTAATAGAACTGACATATCCAATACATTTGTACAGGGATCTCTGCTTTGTGTATGAAGGGATGGGCTGTTACTGGTGCCACCACATCTACAGCAGTCACCGACATGAAGATACCAGGATGCTTGAGTTGTCAATTCATGTGTTCTCCTTGCTCACCTGAAAAAGTATCTGCTCCATCATCTGTGGCCCATGGCAGCAGGTTTGGCACCTGTGGCATGGTCAGAAAAAATAGTACTGTTTTTTTGTACTGCTCCAGGGGCAGTGGTTGTACCCAAGGCTGCAGACAGATGCCTCCAGACAGGACCAGTGCACAACTTGTACACCTTGTTCTTATTTTTCTCATTTTCTGACTTTAATTTTCACCATCCTATTACCTCTCTTTTCTCCACCCAGTCTGTTTAGTTAAGAAACCTGCTCTATTTACTCTGTTTTCCATAATTCCTGGTTTTCTTGCAACTGTACACAAATTTGGTACTTATGATATTGTTGATTTGGTAATGTCAGCTTTATATGGAACTGGCCTTGCAAGATTCTGCTCCCAAAAATTTTCATAGCGCTATCCTCCAGCTATCTGTTAAGTTAGGTCATTTTCCCATAGCTCTCCCTTAAAGTCCTGTGACACTCCTGAGTTATCTCCCATGGCACCATCCATAACTTTACTCAGTTTCTCACAACGTTTCCTATCTCACACCATTTTTTATCATGTCCAGCAGTTTCTCATTATATGTCTTATTCCATGTCCTTGTCAGTTAACTGAACTCTCTTAAACCTGCAGGCCTAACACCTTAAACTGCATATTATTGGAGTATATAAGTACTTAAACTTTATGAACTTAGAGGTGCGGGAGGAACTGCACACAGTGTGCGAACAGATGTTTATTAGATAGATAGCTGATGATATTACTTATGGTTGCCCTGTTAACAGACTGTATTTTAAAAGACACATATCAGAGAACAGCTTTTCATGAAGAGGTAAACCTTAATACGACGCTTCGACTAAACTTGTTGTCACAATTAAGTGTTAGAGAAAAGCCCCTATGATTTTCCAACTTTTCTGGTATCTCTTTTTTGTAATGAGGTGCAATGGGAAACAAACACACTGAGAAGCAGAGTTTACTGAGTACCATAGGTTTAAACATTTTAAAGGCATGGGGCAGCAAAGCACCTCCAAGCTGCAGGAGGTGGCTGGAAGCATGTGCAGACGGTGGAAAGATGCCTGCCTTGGGAAGTGTCAGCAATAGCAAGTTGGAAAGCAACAGCAGAATAGGAAGAGATCCTAAAATTCCAGGATCTCTCTGAATATGTGGCAATTATACACACTCTTAAAAAAAATGGATTGCTGCAATCAGATGTGATAACCAGGTAACCTCTACTAACTCTTATTATGCTTTAGAAAACAGAACTGTCTTTTACTATCCTCATTTACACCTTGTCAAAAGTCATTTAATTTTATGAAAACAGCATGAATACTTAAAATACAGTGTAAGAAATGGTGACTTTTGAAACCATGCTAGGGGTACAGTGCTCAGAGGCATTCTCTTGATCTCTATTATAAGGTGTGTCTTTTGCCTTTAATACAATGCATATCACTGTTTCACTTTGGTTAAAAGTGAAAGAACTCCAGTTTTTATTACCTTTAGCAGTGAGCTAGCAGAAATGTGTCTCAATATGTTTTTTTAAATTTAAATCTAGACTGTAATATAATCTCTAAAGAAGATGTTGCATTTTGCAAGAAACAACCACAGCCCAAAGCATTGAGTCCTTGCAAATTATAAGACCTAGAAAAGTGTAATTCTGAATAGTTCTCTCTCTCACATTAATCAGAATGTCAGAAGAAGTGAAAAAGCCTGGATATGTAATCACTCACTAATGTTAAAAGAGAGCAAAATTCAATGTTTCTGTTTAGGAATAAAACTGATCTACAGATACCTGATCAAACAATTTTCAGAAGAAAAAAGTGGTTTGCCCAAAACCAAAGAACTCCATTTCAGATTCTTATAACTAAATTGTTGGTTTTAATTGTGTAAATGCATTAATTTTTGTTTTGTTCAATAGTGTTGGTGTTTAGCCCCAGCATGCAACTAAGCACTGCACAGACACTTGCTCAACCCCCTCCCCTAGTGGGATAGTGGAGAGAATCAGAAGTGTAAAAGTGAGAAAATTCATGGGTTGAGATAAAACCAGTTTGAATAATAATAATAATAATAATAATAATAATAATAATAATAATAATAATAAAAAAAAATATAATAATAACTATAACAACAACACCACAATAATAATAATCATAATCATAATCATAATCATAATCATAATCATAATAATAATAATAAACAAAATAAACAGCAAAGAGAAAAATAAAAGTCAAGGAAAGACAAGGGATTCATATTGAAATAATTGCTCACCACCACTCAGTTGATGCCTAGCTAGTTCCAAAGCAGTAGTCCCCACCACCAGCCTCCCCACAACTTTGTATGCTAAGCATGACATCATATGGAATGGCTGGGGTCAGCTGTCCCAGCTGTGTCCCCTCCTGACTTCTTATGTGTCCCCAGGCCACTCCCTGGTGGGGTAGGGTGAGAAGCAGAAAAGGCCTTGACTCTGTGTGAGCACTGCTCAGAAGTAATGAAAACATCCCTTTTTTACCAACTTTGTTTCCAGCACAAATCCAAAACACAGCCCCATACCAGATATTATGAAGTCTATCTCAGCCAAAGCCTCCACAAAGCTTTAAACTGCATTGCACCATCAACTCGTGTTTTCCAATACTTAGGGCTGCATGGAAAAAAACTTCTTCAGACACCAATATCTTATTTTCCATCTGACTGAGCTACATAGAACCTCACAGGAGTAAGGACTCTTTGTTAATTGTGGGAAATAAGATTTGTGCATAAATCTTGACATTTAAAAGAAAATCAGGAGTGGAGACTTCTAGTTAGGTCAAAGGCCCATGGTAACAAAATAGGTCTGACTAAAATGACATTCTCTCCCCTGCAACTACAAAAAATAAAAAAAAAGATAAATAAGAGGATTCAATCACTTATTGATATCTTGGTTAAATTTAGCTATTTAGGAGAATTTAGAGATTTCTTGACGTTCCTTTCAGAAATACAGATGCGAAGATGAGTGCGTGCTTTATGTAAATTGATGATTTAGAAGACAGACATAGAAGCTTTCAACTTTTTTATTCATTGAAAAATAGTTCCAGGAGGACTTAAATTAGGTCATATGTGTCCTTGGTTAGGTCTTAAAAAAAACAACTAAACAAAAAGTTTGAAAATTTCAAAAAAATTCTTTTAGTAATTAATGTAAAAAAAAAATGCTTTATTTTAGTTTTTTTAGGTATTTAATTTTAAAAATAAATTATTTTTCATTTTGAGAAAGTGTAATCTTATTTAAAATAGGCATTTTTTAAAATTATAAAATGAGGTTAGTCAGCCACACATTTCACACTCTATCTTAAAGGCCTTTTCTAACATATAATATTATAATTTTACAATTTTTTATTTATAAATAAAATATAATATTTTCATTATATTTTATGAAGATGGAATCAAATTATTTTAGCTCATATTTATAGATGGGTTCAAATATAGGTGTTTGACAGAGGACTAATTAAGATCTTGATTTGCAAAATATTTAAATACAAGGTAAAGGGCACTACTTCCATTATGAAATATGTGTTTTGCTGAGTATTAAGACTTTATTGCAAGTACTTAGATAAAAAAGAGTAAAATCTCTCTCAGCTTCATGATGATGGATCTTCCATGCTTACATCTGGGCAGGCAAATTTAATGTTAACCTTTATATATCTGTCTATAGATATGTATAACTATAACATAGATAAGGACAACTATAACATAACTATGTCTACTCTGTCCACAATATTAATATAACTCATGAGTGCACACCATCAAATTTCACAATCCACTCAGTTTGGCTGCAGTGGGACGAGAGTTTAACCACTCGTATTTATGGTATCACAGACAATTGACTGAACCTTACAAAGCACCTGCCTCTAATTGTTAGGGAAATTCATCTTCTGCCTTACAGACAAGACCTGGAGGATTGCAGCAGTGATGCAGTGTTTCTCCTACATTTGTTCCTATCCATCCATGACAGAGACAGAACAGACATGGAGTATCTCTTTAGACAATTTTAAACAAACATTATAGGACAATAGTTCTTACCTGGTGGCTGAAGTTCAGTGGTTTTCGTGAATGTTCAGTTTTGAACTGAATTCCACAAAGGGAAGGTGCTATTTCCCTACACATGCATTCTCTTGTCAGATAGCTGAGACAAAAGCTGAAACTTTAGTTAAATATTTAAATAAATAAAAAAATCTATACAGGTTGTCTGTTGGATATCCTTATTAATCCAAAGGAAATTTTAGAAGCACTCTTTTGAAAGAATGTTTAAATAAAATAATTAATATCTATTTTTCCTTGCTATTAGAAAATATAAGCCCTTTTTCTTTCTGCTGCCTATGAAAATCTAATGGTAAACCTGAAATATATATTGCAGTATTTTCTTTCCCCTTGCCATTTAAAAAAAAAATTAATGGCTTGGATGGGCATTATTCTTCATGGTAAATTGTTTAGAATTCACTTTTAAAAATATTTTACAATGCAAAAATGTGCATTTTTCATTAAAATGAAATAAACCTATTGTATTTATGTATTCTAAATCATTAACTCTCTTTTGCATCAGTTTATGATTGTATTTTTACTGTTCTTTTTTCTTTTGCATGTTTTGAGTCGTCCAAGCAGTATCTGCACTTAAGTAGCTCAAATTCTTTAAATTATGACTTAGCTTGAATGACATACAGTTAAAGAGCCTATAAGTAGAACTTTTAGGGATGATAAAATGAGTTTGGCTAAAAATGAAATATTCTCCTGTCACTTCACTTAAAACTAAAGGGTTACCATTACTAAACACATGAAATATGTAGTTAACACTTGACAAATTAGTAAGTTTTTACACGTTTCCATGTTTTCTGGCTTTCTGGAACAGCAATCTGCATAATTATTCTGTTGTGAGAAAGTGTATTTGGTGTTTTGAGCATTAGAAACTTGCAGTTTCAGGATCCTTGTAGAAGAACATTCTTCAGAGAATTTCCAATTGATTTCATTCATTTCTATGGTTATTTTAGCTGACCCTCTAAGATAAAGAAATTACATCCACAAGCCATGCCGACAGATATTATGCAAGTTTTAAAATCTTACAATTCAAATTAAGAATACAATCTCACCAGTCTTTTAAAACATAAAATGAAAGGAATTACAAATTGGGGTAGAATAACAATGTCAGTACAAAGCAATAGACAAATTTTAGGAACCAGACTTTAAATGTTATTATAAAACTGTTTTCTTAATCTGAATTAAAATATTGCCTTTTTTTTTACTTTCCTAGAGATTTCTATTTTCTCCCTCCATGCTTTAAGCATACCTGTTGGCATCTGTTTTTCCTCTGGAACTAGAGCTTTACTGTTAAATCTGTTACTTATTACAACTGGACAGAATTATTTTTTGTGTATTGTTAATTCTACTTGTCAGGGCCCTGAGAGAACTGACCCTGCTCAACCTTTTCTAGGCCTTTCTCCAGTCATTCTCATGGCCCAGAACATTGTTTCAGTCTCCCAGGGCTGACAACCCTCACATCATTTTAAGACAAGAAATAGGCTACATGGGTACCAAAACTACAAAGGAAGTTGTACTGCAGGTACAGATGGGATGTACTCTTCTACAGTGAGTGCTTCACCATCCATTTAGCTACTGTGATGGTTCACTCGTACTCCTGCATTTTGCTACCAGTGCACTCTGGGATAGAAAACATTCAACAAAGTGGTAGTTCTGCCTGAAGGTCTCCTCCCAGAATTTAGCACTGAAAAAAACCCGTCCCAGCCAAACCACAAATATAAGTTGCTTTTCATTTGTTGTTGATCTTTTTCTCCATGGAAGTGTTTAAAACCACATCCTCTACAGAGTGGTAGTTTTTGCCTTTTTTCTTACAGATTTTTTCCTATTATCTAAAATATTAATTGCTGATATATAACATTTGAACTTATCTGTTTCCCTCTCATTCCCTAGTGATGCATAATTACTCATTTGTAAATTATTATCTAACTATACATGGTAAAAAAGAAGCATAAATATATTCTGTGAGTTTAATTTAAGTTTTGTTAGAATTTTTTTTTACCTAAGGAGCTTATTTTTAAGTGTATTGGAAAAAAAGTCTGAAAATACAGCCCTTGATTTAACAATATGGTGTATTAAATGTAGTAATATCACACACTAATTATCATGGGATGAATTAGATTAATTATTTTAAGTCTAAATGAGATTACGACTGTGAATTTGATTAATAAAAGAGCCTGTAGGGACAGGTCCTGGGGTGGCTCCATCAGGACTTTAACAATATTGTCTTGATGAAGCGAATCAACTACATCACCCATAAGGCCCTGTAAGCACTGTCAGAGAGGACAGTAAAGTATATGCTTAGGTGTTTTTCTGGACCAAACCAAAAAATCCCTACCTCTGACCTAGTTTCTGACCTGCTCTCAGTATCTACTCACAGAGATCAGAGGAATGACAATGCCATCATATAATCACAGGCAGACATCTGGAGCTTATGATAGTTCAGTGCTACTGTCCTGTTTAAACACAGGGTAAGTCAGAGCCCTTCAGAAAAACAGCATGTTGTCTAGGTTCCCAAAAAAAATAGGTAGTTTGCCATCTACAAATTCTATTTTTGGACAGTTTCAATCAAGGAACAGTTTAATTGCGTTTCAATACCTTCAGTTATTACCGCAACAGAAAATTGTCAGGGCTTGATATTGATGGATAATATCACTGATATCTTTTCCACTGACATGGTATTTTTTACTGTGAGCCAATCTTTGCATCATTAAGCACATGAAAAGCTTTTATTAATTAATAAAGAAAGCAGTAGTCTGCTTTACTTGACACTAGCAGAAGAAATAAGTAGGGGACTGTCATCAAAATCCAGGTCCAGCTGATGTCAATCTCCACAGCATTATTCATTTAAATGAAATTAATATTTTACTTCTAGGCCAAATTCAGCAATGAATTTAAGTATTAGCAGTTCCACTTAGGATTTGTGCTTACCTATCTTTCCAGACTGGTGAGTAGAAAAGTGTATAAATCTTAACAAATATAACGATTTGAAAAAGTAGTTGTTTAGTCTAAATAATGTTTAAGTGTTATAATTTGAAAGGAAAACTACTGTTATTAAGAACTAGTGTTGCTTTGAAGTCTAAATACTTCTTGCAAGAAATGTAGACTATATAAGACTATATACCAAGATGAACACATTGCTTGAGATCATCAAATCCATTTCATGCCTTTAAAATCTAAACAGCCAAAATCAAAACCAGACTAACCACAATAATAATGATAACAACAGACAAAAAAAGCTTTTTCAGCAATAAAGTGGAGGAAGAGGAAGAAAATTGTGAAATGTATAGTCAGATACCAAGAGTGTCCAATTTCCATTCAAATAAACTACTTTACATTAATTCTGTGAGAAATACAATACAATGAACATGGAATACAGAGAGAGGAACATGGAATGAGTTTTTATCGAAATAATGTAACATTAAAAAACCCCAGGCATTTATCTGAACATTGAATCATTGAATCAAAAGAGATGAATTCGATGGCTAGGGTAGGCTAGGCTGGGTGGATGTGGATGAATTCACAACTCCCACAGCAGCTGGCACTAGGAGTTGACTTCTCTGACCTCAGTCAGGTGCTCTCAGACTGCAGCAGACCATCTCACACCCCTAACAGACTTTATAGTCTGATTGGTAAATGTCAAGAATTTGAGGGAATTGGTGAGGCTGTGTGGGTATCTAAGCAGTCCACTGTTCTGTGCTGTGATTCTGGTTGTTCCATTATCACTGAACCCTTGCAGTGGGAAAGGGACCTCAGGAGGTCTCTGGTATAGTCTCCTTCTCAAAGCTTGACCAAGAGTCAATCCACACCACAAGGTTTTCAGGGCTTTATGTAGTAAGACTTTGAAAATCTCCAAAGGTAAAAACTGCACAGCCTCCCTGGGAAACCTTTTTCAGTGCTTGAATGTTTTTGCTATGAAGATGACTCTCTCATGTCTGAACAGAACGTCCTCTCGTTCAGTTTAAGCCTGCTGCGCCTTTTACTCATCGGGCACCACAGTGTCTCCCCAGCTCTGTGTTCTTGCAATCCCCATCTTGGGCACGTGCAGGCTGCTGTCAGGTCTCCTTAAAGTCACCTCATCTCCAGGCTGAACAAGCCCCAGTCCCTCAGCATCTCCATATAGAGAATGAGCTCCAGACCTAACAAGCTTGGGGGCCTTCTACTGAACTCATTCCAGTTTATCAGTGTCTATCCCCTGTGAGGGACTCAAAACTGGATGAAGTATTTATATGTACTCTTCAGAGTGTTGACAGAGCCCATGTCCCCTCCATCCCTTTCCTACAGTCTTATTGATACATATTGGTAAGATGATTATTTGAATGGGCATCTAAAATACTCTACCCAACATATACAATGTCTTGTTCTGTATTTTCTTCTTATTTCTATACACTGTGTTGTGTCTTTTATTTCTTCATTGCCCAATCTAACATGCTCTTATTTTGCCATTAATCCATACTGCATTGCAGCTTGAAGTCAATCAATAGTTTTGAAAAGAGACCTCGCCCTCTTCTTAGGTAAAAATCATCCTGATGCTTCAGTCTCATCATAACATGATGCTATTACAGATAGCTTATGGGAATAACATAGAAAGCAGGACTGATGCTCACACAATACTGTGATAATTTTCTATGACATATTCCACCCCTAAGCACCTCAAAGGGCTTTACAGATTGATTTATATTCTGCTTACAAGGATAATTTCATACATATGTGTGTATTACCCGTGCAGCAATAATTCAGATTAGGACAGAAATTAAAGGCCATATCCAGCCCAAAATGCAAGATGAAGGTACCATAAAGCATTCTTCACAACAGTTAACACTTCAGACTTTTTCCTTTCAGTGCTGTACCTACAGAAAGCCATAATTCATAAAATATTAGTATTTACTGTCCAGATGCAAAACCGAAATTCAATTTACCCTCACTGTGTTCACAAAAATAGTTTTATCTAGAATATATATGCAAAAAGGGATTTTAGATACCTTTTTTTGCAGCTTGTAATTGCAACCATTTTAAAATACATTGTCAACTTTCATTTCCTAATAAATTTTCAGAATGTGTGAAAAGGATTACTTCCTTGGGAATATGGATCAGGTAAAATTGTGTGTATTCAGTGGGATTCATCTGAGAATTTGAGAGTAAAAATTTTTCCAGTTGGATGAAAGATTCCAGAAAATAATAATACAGATTTTTATCTCATTTCAACACAGACTTTGTTCAAAATTATGTTCCATCACCTATTTTTCCTTCTCTAAATTTGTATTGACATACTTTTTTTCTCTTTTGCCTCAGACACATGTTGAATAACTAGCCATTGCTAGGAGTTTATGTTGAGTTTGGGTTGTTTATTTTTTCTTTTTGCTTACATTCATTGATTGTATTGAATTATTCTAAACTCATAAAACTCATAGTGCAGTATCCTTTCAGGACATTTTAATCCACATAAGAACCCTCCAAATTTTTCACTAAAACCTCCTTTTTTTTTTTTTTTTTCTGAAATAGATGCCAGAAAAGTATGATATATTTCAAGGACTTCAGGTTTCATAAATCCACAACAGACTTTCGAAGTGACTCTTTTCCTAATATCCTGGAGAAAGACTTTGTTAGATAGAAGAAACTCTGCTCCTGACCTTTTGAATCAAAAATATAGTCAGGAAGATTTATTATAGGCTAATCAAGACATCACATGGGGACTTCATCACTCATTAGGCCATTATTACTTTGATGTACGCTTTCTATGATGCCCACAGCTCACACAGCAGTAGGAAGCACAGTAAACGTGCTGTCTGAGTAGTACAGCTTAGTGGGGATCTCTGCTTTGTTGACTGTTTGGTTTAGCTTCTCATGAATTGAATTCTTCCCCATACACAGGAAAAATTCTGTAGTGAGTTTCTATAGATAAATCTGTAGAGAAAATAAGGTAAGATTTTTTAGTGCTTTTGAGATTTCCATTTAGATATTAATTTGCCTTCAGGGTAATCCTCAAATTAAAAGGAGCTTTTTTTGGGGTGTGGCAGAGTGTCTAATCTGTGAAAATTTCTTAGAAGTAAAAGGTTTGGCTCTGTCTAAATTAGTCAATGACTTAGAAGTCAGTTATCCATTGTTTACCCATACAGCACAGCTGTTAACTTCCTTTTCTGCTTCATCAGATAAGAGGCCACTTGTAATGTTTATTTGGATGCTGTAGCAATGATTTTGAAAAAGATTTCTGGGACAAAGCATACAGCTAACTCCTCCTCCCAAAGTTCTTTCATGAGCACTTACTACCTCTGTTAACTGTGGTCTGTGTGGCTCTTAGCTAGATGAACACTTTGTGTTTGATGACAGAGACTTGACCCAAGTTACCCCAAATATGGGTGTCTCTCTGTTCCCTCTCTCTATTCCCTGCACCATCGGTTTTTTTGTGTCTATCTCAACAATTAATTTTTATTGAATTCATTTTTGGTGGAAGTTTTGAATAACAAAATGCATATTAATGCTCTTGTCAAGCACATAGAAACATAGAAATGTTTAGGTTGGAAAAGTCCTCTAAGATCATTAGGTCCAACCATTAATCCAGCACTACCAAGTCCACCAGTAAACTGTATCCCTAAGTGACACATCTACATGTCTTTTTAATACCTCTAGAGACGGTAACTCCACCATTTCCCTGGGCAGCCTGTTCCAATGCTTGACAACACTATCCACAAAGAATTTTTTTCCTAATAGCCAAACTAAACATCGTCTGGCACAACTTGAGGCCATTTTCTCTTGTCCTATCACTTGCTAATTGGGAGAAGAGACTGACCTCCACCTCACTGTAACCTCCTTTCAGGTAGTTGTAGAGAGCAATTCTACCACTTTACAATTAACTTTAATTGTTATCGTAATTTTATAACTGTGTTTGGGTGGATTGTGTTACAATCTGGCCAAATTGCTTCTATTAGAGAACATTGCTTCTGTTCTCCTATCTAGTTTGTGTTGTTTTTTTGTTTTGTTTGTTTGTTTGTTTGTTTTTTAAGTCAAGACTTAGAGATTTCTCATCTTCAGTAAAAACCATTCATATGAATGACTATATCCACACATACTGAATGACTATATCCACACTGCTGAATGGAACTGTCCTTTATTCGCCAACATTAAGCATGATCAAATAGCAGCCTTGAATTCCTCTAAGTGAATATAAGTGCAGCAGCAAATTAAGCTCTCATGGTGACCTCAGAATAACAGGTCTGGACATCTTCTATGCTTTCAGATTTTTTATTGTTCAAAGAAAGCATTACAACTATGGCTAATAACATTTTCACTTACATTTTATTTTTTTCTTGGGGAAAATAGTGTGGTCTCACCTTTCCAGCCATGTTCTGATATTACTTTGTTAACTTCAGCTGATTCACATCTGCTCTTTTGATTATAAAATAGAAAATAATTTCTATGTGCCTACTTCAGAACATTTATTTTTGGTTGTTCAGATGATTTGATGGAATCCACAAAGGTAACTCAGAGGTGAGAGGGACAGTCAGTTTTATTCACAAAATCATATTTTGACCGCTGTAAACCACAGATGGTATAACAAAGACTAGCACTGAATTATTACTATGTATTCTCTTTCAACATAACTTTGCAGAATATTTCTGAAAATCCTTGGGATAAGGAGTTGTGCATCAACATCGGTGTTTATTTCTATCCTTTTTTCTTTTTTTTTTTTCATGATGTAGATACTGGGATTTGTTTGAGAAAACAAAAAATGACCTGTGCTCTTAATGAAACTTGAAATTCTGCACTGCTTCTTGAAAGGCTGATAAAAATCTTCAACATAGAAAAAGATAAAATCAGAGTTACCAAATAGGATTTTGTCAGTCATAAAGAAAGGACCTGTAGTTTCTATTCCCTAAGAGTATAATTGGGAACCTTAAGAATTCAGAGGAGAGCAAAACTAGATGAGTATTGCAGGTTCCATTAGATGCTTTGACAGGATAATGTTTGTGTCATGCAGTTTCTTTCAGGTGTCTGACAGTCTGGGTTTAATAAAAGAAACTAGCTGTTTCTTAAAAGTTAGATATTTAAATAGAAACTTGTTTTCTGAAGGTCCAATGTTTCCCTCATGCAGCCAGCAGCTCTGAAATTATGCTTTATTTACAGTCAAATTACTATTCTTAGTCTACAAACCAGAATCTTTCTTGGTTGTGTATTTGTGAAATAGACTGCATACATTGACAGTTGAGCAAAATAAAAGCATTTTCAGTTACTGGCCAAAGTACAGCAATTAGAAATAAAAAAACTGATGAAAGTTCTTAATTAAAAAAAAAAAAACAAACCAAACAAAACAAAACAATTCACACTGGAAAAATATTGATATTTGAGTCTTCTGACTCAGAATCCTGTTGATTTAAAAAAATATAACAAAAAAAGTTTCAAGTCCTCTTCAATTTCCCTGTAATACCAAAACCCCACATAGATTTGGAGAACAGGTGCTAATGAAAGGAAGGTCAGAAGTACACAAGCCCTTTTGCATAAATTCATCAGTCAATTTCACCAAATTTTTCACAGCAGCTGATTCTTTATCTGCAAGAAAGGTTAAGGCTGATCTGGCACTTCATATTCTGTACTTACCACTAAAAAATTAAATTCCTGAAGAATTTTTTTAAAAAATATCTTATGACGAATATTACTACCACAGAGACATGAACATAGTAATATAAGTGGTTTTCTCATCTGCTCTATAAAGGAAAGCAGATAGGCAGCTCTCTAACAGAGAACTGTTTTACTATTGAATGTTCAGAGCTACTTTCCACTTTGCAATATCAATAAACACTGACACAATTCCATAAAGAACTGAGCTAAAAATAATGTCCATGTGCACTACATAAAAATGTATTATCAATTTTATTTTGATCATAGATATATTAGATTCTTTTCCTAATCATTGTCAATAGTGATGGTACCAAATATAAATACACTAATGATTTTTAAAAGAAACCGCATGTTACCACCAGGACAGCTGTGCTTATTAATCAGCTTCCCATCAACCCACCCCCAAACACCTTATACAAGCAAGTCAAATTACAATCCGGCTATGTGAAAGTAGTCACTATAAATAATCCCTTTCAATTAATCTTTTTTAAACTGCAACACAACATGTCCCAACTAAAAACATTTTGATGAGTGTACCAGTATTTCTCATTTCTCAACCTTTGACACTTTAATAGGCTTACTTTGCAATGAATAAATCACAGGACTTTTTCTTTAGAAGGAATATCGAGGAAAAATAGAATTGATCACACCTATACAAAAGTTTCAGCCCCCAGAAATGGTCAAAACAAGTGCATTTGTAGGAGATGGATATGAGTAATAGAAATTTTGACTTCTGAACATATGTTAACAGCAGGACTAATTTGATTAAACACATAATTTTATTTTAATAACTTGAAAATATATGAAGCTATTTTAAAGACAATTACTTGTATATTGTTCAAGTCTGTTTTCACTCTGTGCAGTGGAGCACCTCTATACTTCAGGTAAAAGCAAGGGTAGATAGCACAGGCACCTAAAGCAGCCCAGCTGCTGCAGAATGACACCTGCTGTAAGCTGATTTATTTTGTTTCTCACAATAATCACTCATAATCATAGAAGAGTCACTTTCTTTGGTTCCATTCTGTTATGTTTTTTCTTATATCCTCTTGTCTTCCAGCTGGTTACTGTAAAGTACTTCTCCTTAGTGAATTTAAAACAAAATACCTAATAATCCTGGACAATTTGGCAACTTTACTATTTACCCAGGCTATTTGTCATTTGATTTGATGAGGTATTTATCTGGTCTATTACATTTTTAAAGTTTTTATTATCTTTGGAACCTTCCTCTCAAAAAACTAGTTACAACTATAAAGCTGGTTCTTGAAGAAATGTCCATCTAAGACTGCACATTGAAATTCAGCTAGCCTCAGAGCTGAAGCAAATAACTTGTTTCTTTCATATGAGCTGATGTCAAGTATGTAGGCTCTCTGTGCGGCAAAATATTCAGTAGCAATATTTCTGTCCATCATTTTTATTAGGATTTTCTCAGAGATTGAATGTGGGGAAATACCAGGTGCTATTCAGACATTTAAAAAAGAGAGCTGAGAGTTACATCTGGCTAGTTGTCCTTTCAATAGGAGTGCTTAAGTTTGGCAGCAATATTCTCCTGAGCTGGGCTTAACCTCTACATGTGTCACGAGCATGTTTTATACATGCAGTCCTTTCATTTTCAATTTTTCTCAGTAACGTCTTTTTGTGTGTCAGCCGCTTCTTTTCACTGTAGATGTTAGATGCTGGAAGAAGAATGTTTGAAATCACACCACATCACTAAAACAGCAAAAGCAGCCAACCATGACTTGCTGTTACTGCATGTTTCTTCTGAAATGCCCAACAAAAAAGATGTCTTTGAACTTTTCAATGTCTTAATGACCTCTTGACTTACAGCTCCAAAGAGATGTACAAATTCTACAGAACTGCAGAATAGTCTGTGGTAACCAAAAATATATATTTCTTTTTCTTTATGAGAGTCAGAAACTGTTTTATCACTGTTTGTAAAACAACATTGGGAGTACATGAGGTTCTTTGAGTCACTTTTGCAGTTTATCCAGTCTTTTCCACCCTTTGTTTGCTGGGCTGTGCTCCAAAATTTTGTGCTTTGCCAGTATTTCTCCTGGTTTCAATATGTCTTTTTGTAGTACCATAAAAACATTGTTGTCTCAGCTATACCGAATCCATTTTAAGGATGGAACAAAGCTTTTCTTCAGAGTTTAAACTACCTGTAACTTCTTCATTGGGGTGAAACTGTAACAGTATGTCATGAATTCTTGTAATTTTTCTCATTTAAATTTATGACCAAAATAGTACCAAGATACTTTCTCTGATATCAGTACAGTAAAACAGTACTGGATTACTGCAGTTAGTCCAAGAGCTCCTCACACAAGTATTCTGTAACAGCTTTGGGTAAGTTCTGGATCAGGTTTCCTAGACACCATCGAAAGTTTTTACAACCATGTTACTTTAGATGATTTATGTATATGTCAGTCTGGAAAATGAACTACAGGGTGTATGAAGTTTCTTCCAATATTACAACACACAATACAAATTTAATTACCAAAGGCAAATCTTCCTGACACTATTACTAACTGTTACTGGTTTTGGTTTTGGTTTTGCCTTTGATTTGTAATTATCATGAAATTAAATATGTTCAAATACAAAAGAAAACTGTCACGTAACTGTACATCTGAAAAGTATCAATTCTCCATGTTGTGTGTCCCTGGCCCAAGCTGTAAACCTTGGAAAAATAGTCTGTGAATTTGAGTTCATTTTCACTTCACTGGAAGGAGAAATTCAGCAAGACAGTAACTGCTGGTAATTGCAGAAATGCCTGTGGACTTTAGAACATCATAGCATTCTGAATAAGCTGCTTGAAAACTTCATCATCCAAGCAAGGGAAATAAAACTCCAAATAGTAATTTTAAGGCTTCTTCTTTAGGGCTCTTTTTTTATCCACAAAGTAGTCACAGAACAGAAGCAAATGTACTGGGGAAAAAAGCAACGTGTTTCCTGGAGGTATCCTTGAAACCATTCAGGAAAGACTGAATTCGGTCTTCCTCTTATTATTATTTTTATCTGAATTCCACTTTCTTATATTCTTAGGCAGATGGAAATGTGTAATTCTCATGAGGCTGCTGGTCTACTGCTTTATGATAAATTAACATAGAATAAAGTAGCAGAGTGGATTCTTTAGAACTAATCTGCCAAATTCAGACCATAAAATAGAATGCAAGTCTATTCTTTCTGCAAATGTGTACCGGTGAGATTTTCTTGAAGAAACTGGGAATAGAAACCATCAGGGGTGGATAAAAAATTATTCACCTTCATCTCTCTAGCATTAATACTATTTTTTATGTTTTCATTTCTGTTTTGAGTGTGTGGGGGTTAAGACTATTTTAAATCAGCATATAGATTCAGTTTGCCACTGGGGTCTGTTAAAAGGTCTTGCAGAAAGTCATATCTTTCCTTATCTTTTGCTGAATGGTTTGAATCTCAGCATGTCTCAAAACACAGCCTTGTAAGGCTTGCAAACTCAGCAAGTTTGAGATAGAACACAGTCCCCCTGACTTGCAAATACTTACTATTATTGTTTTTTTGCTGCTATTATTACTGTTATTACTGTTCCTTTTCCCTCATATAGTTTCTTATTTCCCATACCTCCTGCTGATGAGATGATGGATCATCTGCCACTGAAGACAGCTGCAGTGCTATGCAAAACAGCCTTGCCTGTGGGAGTCTGCAAGAGTTCTATCAGCTAACCTCATATCCTACAGTTGTGATCGTCCATTCCCAAAATGCTGTTTTCACTGACTTCTCCCATTATACATCTCAGAAATAATTAAATATTTGAAATACATTTATGAGAGAACTGAGTTCAATCTCACTACTCTCCCAGAGGAGAGAAGCTGGGGGTTTTACCTTTGTGAGGAAAGGCTGTTTTCACTTTGTAAGTACAAAACAGCGATCCAGCTGAAAGAAGCAGCAAAACTTCTCGTAACTACAGTAACTCAGCTGAGTAACTACAGTAATTATTATACAGTAGTTGTATTTGTTTCCATTTTTACCTTCCTAAATTATAAAAAACACAACCAACCAAACAAGAAAGATTTAAATGCACTGAAAGACATTGTGGTTTTTTGTTTACTATTATTAGCATCACATGTGAAATGGGAGAAAGCATTGTGATTTTGTTTCTAGGGTGACACACTTACAGTCAGCTACAATCTGGAGCAAGCCTGGAAATCTTTCAAGGAAGTTAGTTTTCCACGCACAGAAAGACAGAACTGAATAGTACCATATAATCAAAAAATTCTGTAACTACACCTAATAGAAGTCAAGATTTAGAAGGGTTTGCAGAATACAGACTAAATTTACCTTTTGCAATGAACCCATGACATGCAGTGAAAGAATAAAATTCATAAATCTAATTCAGTGTAGAAAGAAGAGACATAATACAGGGATGTTGCCAACATCCCAAGTTTTTGCAATGGTAGTACATTTAAAAAATAAAACTCCTAGATGACCTCAGAAAGTGGAACATGTCCTATGCCACAGACCATAAAAATGTGTCATGACTTTTACCTCGTAGGGATTATAAACTAAAATAATTTTATCCATTATCCACCTATGCTTCTGTGTATTATTACAAATTTACCTAATTTTGTACTTGCGCTATTCTTTAACTTTTCCTTCAATAATGTCTTGTCAACTTTCCTTTAAGTAGGCTAAACAAATATGGTCTTTTCATACCTCTTTACAGGATAGCTAAATCATTCCACTAGTTAACCCCAGGAAACCTCTGTCTCCAAAATAACTGTTTAATGAACACCTGGCACATCTTTTCCTATCCTTACCAATAATGCATAACTTACTGCACCCTTGGTTAACTTTGATCTGCATCACAGGTGACCAATTGATCAATATCTCCCTACTCCTCTCAAACCTAAGGAAGATCCCTTTCTCTTTCTTATAGTTATTTTGAGGGTAGTATTATATATTATACAATTATCAAACATTGTGAGATTTTAAGAGTTCTTGAACTAGATTCTGCTAGCAATTGCCACACTATGTGGTATTGTCTTGCAAATAAATACAACTTAGTAAAATATGTGACACTTATGGGTACAGAAAGGGATTGCAAAAAAAAAAAATTCCTTTTGAAATCCATGAATCTATAGCTATTCTCAAAGTACTTTAGAATTAACAATCACTAATTATTAGCAGTATTAGAACATAGTTCTGAAAGGACATCACAAAGACAGGAGAGATTCATTAACCTGTATTCGATGGGAAAGGAAAAAGAGACAAAAAATTATTCAACCAGCTTTATAAAACACAATAATGCTGTAATGGAGCATATAATACAAGAACCTGAAAAACTCTTCCTCCATGTAAAAAAGTCCTTTAGGATGGTATTACAGAACACTCACAACTTGTAATGCAATGTAAAAGACAATCCTCTGTTGGATTATCACTGAATTAGTCAAGATTCTGGTTCAAGATCTGCACATGTTTCTGTGATATCTGAGAAATCAATTCCTCTCTGTCTCAGTTTCCCATCTAAAAAATGAGTGGAATCACTTCTGGTTATAGTTCCAGGATAATATATAGGGCACATTTGAGACTGGGTCTCTAATGTATTTTGCACTGCAGGAACACACAACAAATGACTGGTTAATACAGTGCCCCATGGAAGCCATTGAACCTGTGCTTGAGCCTGTCATTCAGTTCTGCAGCCAAGGTTCTCTGGGCAGCTTCCACATCCTGTAATACATAGATACAACCCTCTTTTTAGGCATTCAGATTTTATAAAACTGGCTTTTTTATTAAAAACTTAACTTTTCAAAACTCAAAAAATGAGTTTTGATGGAAAATACGTAGCAATGCAGCTGTCAATTCAAAACAATTTTAAAAAAAAATCCTCCTTTCAGTCTTAATGAAAAAAAACCCTCAACTTTTTCATTCTTTAGCCAGAAGAATAAATTCATAGAATCATAGAATCATAGAATCAGCCGGGTTGGAAGGGACCTCTGAGATCATCAAGTCCAACCCTTGATCCACTACTGCTGTGATTGCTAGACCATGGCACTAAGTGCCACATCCAGTCTTATCTTCAGATACTGTTTTCCAGAGGACTAGAAGACAGCAAATGTTAAGAGAAAAATACATTTGACAGCCTGTTAGTTTTTAATCTTTGTCTGTTTTCCCAAGTGAATCAGCATAAAATTACTTAAGCAGGTATTTCTGTAAATCTCATGATGTAGGAAGACAGTGTATTGAATATTTTGCATATTCCTATTTGTTAGGTAACTTACTGATGCAAAACAATTGACTCCATTATGTCACTCAATCATAGTGACTGCTCAGGTACTGACCAAGAATTTAGTGGTTACTACTCTGTGTTTCCTAGAAACATTTCTAGCAAACTCACAGTCAAGGTTCAGTTAACTCTATGGCATTTATTTGGTTAAAATGAAGCTTTAATCTCATTTCTGAAGTTTAAAATAAACATTGACCATAAACAAAGTATTAAGGGAACCATTAAGATAAAATTTGATTTTCTGACTGTTTAGAGTAGTTTAGGGACTGATGGAAAATCTGCTGGAACTAATGAGCTGACTTCCACTGATGTCATCGTTTCTAGCATAGACACTAACAAAAATTGTATTTCTTAAATTCTTCTAAATTCTCCAGATGTTAAATAATTTACAAGACACATACTTTATAAATGTCTTCATTTTAATATCTCAAATGTAGGTAGTTTAAATCTACAAAATTAAGGGAAAAATCTTGGCTACAGCAATATTAATGTCATCTCCCTGCCCATCCTCATATTTTAAAAGACTGCTCTTGTCTAGAAAAGTGTGAGGGAGAGTAGATACATTAAGTAATGCTTCTGGATTTACTAGAAATATAGACATGAAAAGTAGTAGGATTAGTTTTCAAATTAGAGAAGTAAAAAAAAACTAAAGCTATGATTTTGTTTCTTAACACTAATTAGCCGCTATTCATCTAAAGCTTCTAATAAAGATAAATAATAACTTTTGTGTTCATATTAATGCATGTAAAACTTGTTCAGGTAAATTCAGATGCAGAACTGTGTGACCCCTAGTTATTCTTAAAATACATTTTGTGATTTAGAGAATACAGAGTGTTTTAAGAAACACTAGTGTTAAGAAATGCTATAAATTTTATTTTGAGAAAAGGATTGAGAGTTATAATCTCTATCACTTCATGATTCTTGGTACACACACGACAGTGTGGCCAAAACAGTGTGACCACAACAGAGTGCCTAGATGCTATCACCTTCTGGCACCTTCTTCCTACAGTAAACTTGTACCAGGTTTTAGCTGAGCTCTACCATAACCATATACAATAGTTTTCATTAGCAAATGGGTGTTTTTTTCTCTTTACCCTTATAAAGTGTCTATTGTTTCATAAAAATGGAGGAACACATAATGGCTGTGATTTAGTCTGAAATATGACTGCGATGCTTCACAAATTAAATCAAGTTACTCGTGGATAGATTTTGAGGTCTTTTGTGGAAATCACGTTATTAGTTGCCATTTTGCTAAAACAATTTAAAAACAAACTGAGATTAGCTTTTCACAAGATATTTTTTAACCATTGTTAAAATTTACTCTCTTCATAAGGCTACTTTTTAAAAAAAAATCAAACGACAGTATTATTGGCATATTTCTTGTATTTGGTGTTTGTTTTTTGTTTTGGTTTTCGTTTGTTTGTTTTTAGTTTTGTTTTGTTTTGTTTTTGTTGTTGTTGTTGTTGTTTGGGTTTTTTTTGGTAGGATATTTATGTTAGTAGACCATGACAGAAAGAGAAGAAAAGAACATTGTTCATTTACATTTCTTTCTGGTAAATTAAAACAAAAAAGCAGTCTATAGTTTACTCTTGATAGTGACATAGTTGCAGAGCAAAACCTAAACTGATATAATAGTAGCAGCAAGTGATTTCAAGGAGTAAATCATGACTCAGAATACAAAACAGCATGAGATCAAAGTCTCAAAAGGACCTAGGAACCTCTTGGTTCATTTAACTAGAGGGAAAGTGATTCTCAGTGTCTCATAGAAGTGTAACTCATAAACATAATTTGAAAGCCCCGTTGCTTTCTCAATGTGTATAATTTTAACCTCATAATTTCCACTAAAATCACTGTCCTGATGGTAATTTCTGAAATAGAAAATAAGGACTGTATTTGTGAATGGTATAGGTTACACAGAAGGAGAATCAGCATACTATGTTCAAATATGTGACTTTCTACTTTTAAGGTTCTGTCCTTTGAAGTACAATTTCAGTGGTTGTGAAAATTTACTGGTTTCTATATCAAGAAGGGGATGCCCTCTGATTGTGCCAGGGCTAAAAAAATATTTAAAAGGGAAAACTGAACTCAAATGGAGGTATGATCTATGAGGATTACGGATCTCTAGAGGAATCTTAATGAAGAATAGTGTCAGTTTCGGGCGTCAAAATCCGTAAGAAGGATGTGAATTAGATTATGAGTTTAATCCTTAACTATCATCTAAGGAGCCAGCTCGTATTTGATCAGTGGCTATTGTACTATCATCTAAGGAGCTGGCTTGTATTTGATCAGTGGCTACTGTGATAAACTTCAGACAGCTGAACACTCCTGAAGGAATGAAGGAGGTCTATAGATTCAGTTATAACTAGTTGTTTATTTTCCCTTTCCCTCCACCTTTTTCTTGTGTTTCTGTACAGAATTAAATTTGAGGGAAGTGGCAGACATCCTTCAGTTTACTGTGAAGAATATAATATGAGAAATAATTTATGGAGAACACAGTAAAAGAAATGAGGATTGTTTGAGGGGTTTTTGGTTGGTTTGTTGTTATTAATTTCTTTAGGTTTGGGGTTTGGTTGTTGTTGTTTGCTTGTTTGTTTGTTTCTCCCTGCTAGCATCCCTGGATGCCTATACAGATATAAAGAATTTAAGAAAAATTTAGTCAGAAAAGACTCAAGACTTCCCACCAGTAATTATAACAGACTATTTTCTAAAATATGCAGTCAATCAGTGACCATTTATATGTGACATAAATGACCTGAAGCATTTCCCTGAGGAGATGATGGCATTTCTGCCATGGCCACTGTTTGTGGAGAATCTTGTCCAATATAGAACGGTGGTACAGACTAGACAGAGACTTCAAGGTGTATCTTTCTGCAATTGAAAGGGACATGGTGTGCAACACCAGCATACTGGACAATGACCTCTTTCACTGTTTCTATTTCAACTGTCATTGGTGTCACACAAAATAGGTTATCTCAAAAGAACTTTACTGTGAGTCATGGACCAAGGGCTGGAAGAATGGTGATGGCACTAGTAGCACTGGTGAAATACAGGACTGAAACTACAGTGTCCTAATGGTAAAAGTTCTCTATTTGAGGGGTAAATATAACCTGGTTTGGAATTTGGGATGCAATTGGATACTGTGCAGAAATGAGTGGAGGACATTATTGATGGATAAGTTCACTCTTTCACATACCGATTATCCTAGCTTGAGAATAGCTCAAGAAAGTTTTGATACAGATGTGGAAGGACAATCCCAGGTTCCCGGGGCTCAAGAAAAGAGAAAGTTAAGAAAAGCTTCCTGGATAGCAAGAGATAAGATCACTCACTCTACTAAAAAGAAGGTGATCAAAGACTTGGAAAAAAAATGAAGAAAAGCTAGCATTTGAAACGAAAATCATACTAAAGTTTTTCTCTTATTTTCTTCTAATTTCAGCATTTTTCTAATATCCCCCTCTTGCTCATGTTTATATGAGTATTGCAACACATACCTAAGGGGATCATTGCTAAAATCAGTATTTTAAATAAATTTTTGTTCATTTGGTAAAAATTCAAGGCCATTTTATAAAATAAATTTTCAGAGTTTTCAAGAGGAAATAAATTTAATTTTTTAACCACCCCTTTTAAGAATGAGAAATATTTATAAGGACATATATTAGCTATGCTAAAAGGAACAGCGTATCTGTGAATGCTACAAAAGGTATTTTTACTAAATCTTTGTATTTACCTTACCATGCATGGACTTCAGTTTAACAGAGGAAATAAACTTCCTGTAATGATATGAATCGTTATGATTTATGTTAACATTGTTCCTCTCAATGGAATATATTTTCCATTACTGCATTTAAAAGATAATTAGTGTTTCAAATGGCACAACCAAACCTTAACAGTACTAAAAATGATTGTTTTAAAAGGAAGGTTAGGTTTTTTTACTAAAATGTATCCTCCTACTTACAAACTCAAGAACAACTATAACTTGTCAGTTTCTTAATCTTAAAAATATAAAAGTACTAGAAGGTTTTAAAAGATCATATAAGAATTTATCTGCAAAGACATTTGACTGCTTTTTATATCAGTATACAAATACTACCCTAGGCAAGGAATAAGAATTATAAGAAAGCTCCCTTAGTCTTACTGAGTTTCTTTCATGTTGCACATATTGCTGCTGCAATTTTCTGCCTTTTTTTATGCCTCCAAGATTATAGTTTCTTTGGTACAAAACAGAAGTTGACAGTAATGGGAAATACATGTAAAGTCTCTTGAGCTCTACCTGCAAGAGTGCAGTGGCTGCCTTTTTTACTGGCTTTATCTGGAATTAGCCAGAGGAGTTAGTGCTGACAAAATGTAGCAAGACAAAGATATTATTTTCATTTCAAATAAAAATATATAGAAATATGTCACTCAATATTTAGAGACAAGGGGAGTAGCTCTACTGTTTCCTAGCACAAAGAGTCCAGTGAGATGAACCAGAAGAGGAATCAACCCAACAATTGCAGTTCTAAGACTCCTATAAAAAAGGCAGCTGAACTCACTGTAATATGCTTGAGTGTGTGTCCTGCTAGTCTTCAGTCTTTCAGGCTGTCATGTTGCTGAACCTCTCCCTGTAGTTTGTTTTTTTTTGTTAGGACCTATATGTTGCTGTTGATTTGGACACGTGCAGTAAACCTGCGGTGCCATCTTTGCTATGTGTCACCAGATCAGCTGTGCTGAGCCTGCCTAAGCTAGTAGGCTATTGGACATCCTGCTGCATTTGAGAAGGTCCAGGAGCAGACTCACAGGTGAATGAATTGGCTTGGTGATCTGCAAATGGGCCACTGCTTTAGGATAGAAAACACTAATATGAGTAAAAATTACAGATGAAAGTAAAAACTTGTTATGTTTTCTTAGACATTTAAACACACCACATACAAACTATAATAAATGATTCCCATTGTATTATTCTGAAAACAAATGCTGCAATACCCTGGTTTGTCTGGAATAAATGTAAAATCTTCCATAAATAAAATATACTGCACTTAGCTAAAAAGGAGACCAAAACCAGATTTAGGTAACACATCTTTCAACAAGGCTATATAATTTGTAACTTAGGAGTAACATTTTCAAATGTTTTATAACTTACTTTTTCCCTAATAAATTATATAAAAAACCCAGTATTTGTTTCTATTTTATATATACTGCTTCAAATAAGCTGAAACATCTATCTTCAGAAGAGCTCAACCTAAGTATTCTCATTTGAAGGAAGACTAGTAAGTTTACCTTAATGACACTGAGGATACACACAGCAGTAGAACATGAAAGTACTTCAGTTGATGTTTTTATCAAAAGTGGTGATATTTTCCTAAATATTATGTTGTTGCAGTAAGGTTTTAACTGAAAAAGCGTTTTGAAGTGTATGTGCATGTGTAAGAAAGAGAAATATCTCACTTTTAGAGAACTTCTGAAACAGGCTTTGTTCATTTTTGATTGTTAGGAAAGGAAACTTAACCTCATTGTATATACATATTGTAATTAATGAAGTGAAATCAGCAGTTACTCTAAAATGTTTTGTATACTTCTTTGATTCAAAATATTAAGGTTTGCCTAGACAGATAAGTTAGTGAAAATTACTGAATATTACTTTAGAGTATAAATTTACAGTGCTGTCAATACTCACTACTGACTGCCTGTCTGAAAAATTCTTCTACTTACTACAAATGTCTTTTTCACTGGGCCATTTAACTCCACTTGCAAAGTATAATCTAATACCCCATGGGTACAAAGCCCTGAATGTTTCAGGTGAGATTAATGAGAAGAGATGACTGTGCTATAAATTTACACCCTAGATTTCAGCAAATTATCTTCTCTATATAGGAAAATCCTTAGAGAGGCGGTATGACTGTCCATTATTATCCTTAGTTTAAAAAATGTGTTAAGGACTGCCATTCAAGAACTATATATGGCAAATTCAAATTAATTAGGTACAAGGCAAGGAAAATTACTGCTTTGATAAAGAGAGCATGATGAGTGGTCTTTCTAGGTGGAAGCAAAATTGTTTAATTGAATGTTTCTGTAAAGAGTGGTGATTTTTTTTTTTCTGTTAAACTACTGGAGTTATAGAGCAGTTTCAGAAGGCAACACTTCATGTGGATGGAATGTAATTTCTGATATTTTCAAAATCTAAGTTTGTTCCTGTATTTCTGAAAACACCAGAGATGGGTGAGGATTTATTTACTTGTTTATTTACTTATTTATTTTAAGCAATTTCATAACATAACTTTACATTTGGTTTAGAAGGATAACAAGTATTTAAAAGAGAAAGAGTATCTGAAAGGCTTTAAATACAGGCAGAAAAATGGTTTACATTAAAAAGTTTTTTCCTTGGTGAATCTGAGGTTTTTCTCCTAGATTTTTCTTTTGACTGTGTCAAACAGACAGATGTTTGTTTTTTACCAGCAGAGAGAAGGGACAGAAACAAAACTATTGCAGTTTTTCTGTCTGTTCCAACTTTTATATGTTACTGGTAGTCACAAAAGTTATTGTTATAATCTTTCCCAATCCAATTTGAGTCACAAAGTTGTCTGACACCTGCGTCATACTGCCATAATATTTCATTCTGCCTGTCACACAACGGGCTCTTGTAAATACCCTGAAAATGTCTCTAGGCAGGCAGATAAACCTAACTAAAACTCCTCTGTGTTACAGAGTAGAATGCTTATTCATAGCACATAGTGTTTCTGCTTTAGTGTTATCCCAATTTTTTTCTCTTTTTAAGCAATCAGTGATTTTCAGATGTCTCAATGCTATTTAGTATGACATCAGTCATCTGGTGCACACAATAATCCAATTATTTTCCCCTTCTATAGTGGGAGCCGTTTAACTCTTGGTTATACTTTTTTTCACTGCTTGCAGTTTTGTTTTGTCAACAAGTTTAAGATTTTCACAGTTGAATTGTCTGCTCGGGTCATTTATGAAGATTATAAATAAAGACCTAAATACTCAAAGAAATTCCATCTATGATATAACTTCTCCTAACAAGATTATTATAGTTCTTTTATCCATCTACATAAACAGCTGTATCTGCTTTGGTGCTGAAGTATGTGTTTTTGAAGATTATCTGGAACATATTTCTCTGCACAATGGAGAAACTGATCGTTAAAATAAAATTTTATATTTTAATGTGTTCCAGCTGTGCAAAATATGCTTCTGGAGATCAACTGCTCTATGTGCAGGTGAAGCTCCACTGAAATGCAGTAGAATTCAGAAGCTGCCAGAAATCAAATTTAGCCTTTTTTATTCACCCACTCTGTGCAGCAAAGGCTGATTGGCACACAGCATTTAAATGGAACTTTAACATAAAGCTACTGATCATTACCTGTTGCTGAATAATAAAGTGTGTGGTCAGATATTCTTCTGGTATTGACAGATAGAATTACAATGAGAACTCTTTAGGGAAATAGTGTTTCTTCATAGTATTTGCTCATAAGTAAAGCTCCTTTGAATATAGGTAACCCTTTGAAACTCTCTGCTTTGGGAAACGTTTTTGTTGTCAAAATTATCATATTTGCTGTTTCCAAAAAAAGATGTGGGCAGAAAACAGGATGCAAACTATGCTCCCTATTCTGTCTGCAGTACACTAGAAACTTTTAACTAGATGTTTACTTTCTGCTGATCTTTTGTCACATGATGCATAGGGTAAAGAAACCCATGTTTCCAGAAAAAAGTCTTTGGAGGTGCAGCAACAAGGACTATTGGTGCAAATTGCCATTTGATTACTCCTCTAGAGTGAAAGAAGAAGAAGAGGGATAAGTATGACTAAAATATCTCAGGTATGTAAAACAATATAGTAGTTTAGAGAGACCTCCATTGGAATAAAATTAAATTATTTTGATAATGAAAATTATGTCTTTTATGAAGCCCTGGATGTGCTGCTTTATTCACTTTATGGTACTACTTAAAATTATCTCAGTTATCTCAGAGCTATGCTGGAGGGTCAGAATGTTTTCTGGAGTGACTTTTCAGCAGCACAAGAGTTCAGTGTTGCACCAATCATTAAAAACTATACTGCACAAATCACACAAAAAAAATGAAATTATATGTTCTTATATAATTGTCATTTACTCCCCCTAACTACACTGTTTAATCTTCTTCATTCAGATCATCAACAAGTTGAAAATTTTGGAATTTTTAAGCTGAAAAGAAAAGGAAAACAAAACCTTAGCAAAAAGATAAAGTTTGGTAATGCTAGGTTTGGTAGGTATTTGGTAATACTAGGTTTCTCCCTAGGAAGTGATCATTCTCTTATGTCTCCTACTTCAGATATGAAGTCAAAGGCTTCTGATCCACACAAGTTGTTTTGGTTTAAGAAAAAACACAAAAGAAAAATGAAAACAAACCCAAACAGAACAAAAAGATACACAAAAAATCCCAAACAAAACAATAACAAAAGCAATCAAACAACCTAGGAAAAATTAATAATTTTAGTATATTATGTAAAACATAGTATTAATGCATATCTATCACATTGAGAAAATTATTAAAAATCTTTATTTTTTAGGAAATAAATTATATATATCTTTGCCAAATTAATTTGTCTCTGTTCCTTGTTACACATATAGCTTAGTAGCAAGGAAATACAATTGTACTAGCTATGGTCTTATAAAAATACATGTTAATGAAATTTTGACTGAACTAATTGGTGTCATCAAGAAGAAGGATTTCCTAAATTTTAATTAATTAGAACCTTTAAGTATGAATTGGAGTAGATAACATAATTATAAATTTCTGTTAATTGGACCCTGTATCATCTTAACCTAATCTAATAAATAACAGTTTTTAAAAATAAACTCAATGCAAATTTCTCTTCATAAGTCTTAAAAAATATTCTGATCCTCAAAAAATAGTTATAACTTCACATGATGCACTTCTGCATTTCCTTATTCAAGCACTCAAGCAAGATTTGCAGCCTAATCTTTCTGAGTTTAGAATTGAGATATTTATCTGAAAAGCGCATACCTTGTGAACTCCTGCACTTCTAACATGTTTTGCAGCAGAAGTTTTCTAAAATTTTGTAGCCTGTAGTGATAAAATTCTCAGTACTCCTCTGAGATAACAAAACTTCATGTTTTACTTTTGTTGAAGACCTCAGCTGTTCCCTGGAATTTTTTGTTTGTTTGTTTGTTTGTTTATTTTAAGGAAAAAAGCATGGTGAATTTGAAATACATGGATTGGATGTAGAAATTTCTTATGATATTGTTACACCCTACCAGCAAATTACCGCGGTAAAAACATCATCTGCATGAAGAACAGATTTGTGTATATATCTGAATTATTGTAAGAGAATCAATATATTTCAGAATTGTTTTTGAGAATTCTTATATCAAATTATTATATAGAAAATTCTATTTTTTTCAGGTTGGGAAACCTATTCATTTGAAGTATACAGTGCTTTTTAGGAAAGAATTAAAAATTAGAAGCAATCAGTACTTTCTTTTCTACTTAACGTGTATTTCTACACTCTATGAGATCTTCTGTATGAACTGATGTTCCCCAGACTGCATTCTGAGACTGGATGATCACAGAGAGCTCAGGGTAGATCACTGATGAATAAGGAACAGTCACTTATTTTCTTCACACAGCACTTCCAAAATTCATGAGCCTCCCCTCCTTCTTCTGTTTTTATTTATGTTAAGGAGTTCATGAATCAGTTGGGAGTCAGCAAAACATTAGCATTAATGAGTTCATTTCCACACAAATTGGCTCATTATCACGCTGACTTCCAGTGTTTTGTGACAGTCATGAACTCAGTTCTCCTACAAGGAGTGTTCATTTGCTTCAAAATGGTGTTGGGGTAAGGAGGTAAACGAAAAAATAAAATGGCATATAAATGTGTCTGTTCATTGATGCAGCAAACCCTGTTTCTCCATGGTTAGTTTTAGAGAACTCTGAGTACAGTATTTTTTTCATTTGTCAGATTGCACTAATTCTGCCTGGCATTTGGTAAAAACTAATACCCAAAATTTGACTTTGTAAATTACATTAAGGCAATCTTATTTCAATTTTGTAGCAAAATATCTGACCCTAATTATTATAATTTTATAGCAGTACACTCAAATGGAAAGACATTATGGGAAAAATATTTTTGTAGTACCCAAATAACCTTCCAACAATTCTCTCATTAACACATTTGTGTTTTTACACAATGCCAAATATATTTATGCCCTAGCTATTAGAATAATGATACTGCTGATCATTCAGGCTTTCTCAGAACAAATACTGAATGTCAAATGCCTGGTAATCTTTTTTCAAGTGTGGTATTATGTTCCTTTCCCTTCAGATCACTCATTTGGTCCTTAATCCATTTGTAACTCACTGTGATTATGCCCAACAGGTTAATGAACTATATCACAGTTCTAGTCTTGCAGATTTCTTTTGTCTCATAAAGCCCGATAGGATAAAGTAGATATGGTTTATTCCATCATCCCAATCAAATTCTTAGTGCAGATCCAGGTTAGTCAGTCTATTTCATTATGTCCTTTCTTCATGTCAGTGCTGGAATGGTGTGAATTCATCCTATGACCTGAGATTACAATTGCCTCTTTATATCCTTTACCTTCACTATAGGTCATGTCTGTGGGTATAAGTAGTTCTTTTTTGCAAGGGTCAAAACTATCACAAGACTTCTTCTGACTAATAAGATTTGCATTAATTACCACTAACCATGACCATGGTAGTGCAACTGAACACTAATAACTTTGAAAAATCTGTGTGTCTGTAACATATATCAAATATTAAGATAATATTCTCTGACATTTCTGTCCTTCCAAAATCATCTGCCTGTCACAATGTAATAAATCTGTATTCTCTAGTATTCATGTCTCCAATATGTATTTTTCTCAGAGTGAAGATCTGTGACCTCTGTAACACAGGATGTCAAACTTAATAGAACACAACAGTCTCCTCTGTTCCTTAAATCACTGATAAATATTTATCTGTCAGTTTTAGGCTCCAAATACTTATCAAGTACATATCAAAATACAAGAAGCTATTCTATACTCATCATTTGTTGCCATATTTATTTTTGCTGAGCAATAGCATTCCTATTTCTACTATAATATGGGTGCCCTCAAACTGTGCATTTCCAATTTGTTACTGATTATTCCAATAAGTGATATATGTGCTTGCATAATATGTGACAAAACCTAAGTGTCTTTCAAACTCTATAATGCCAATTAAATATAATGAACTTCAATTTGCAAGAAAAATGATCCGATGTTAATTTTTTTAAAGTAATGATATAATGTTAAATTTCTAAGTAGTGATAATTGCTTAAGAATGGATATTTTGGTCAAGTGTTACTGAAAAGATTTTGAAGTATCTGTTTAAAAAGGTTTTCTGACATTGATATTACCCAGTTCAGATTCTAAATACCTATATTATTGTACTGTATGCTATGAAAAGTTATGTCCTCAAACAGTTAACTTATTGAGTGTTTCCAAATTTCATTGTTTAAGAAATCCATAATTTTTTCTACTTTATAGAGTGGTTGAGGATTTCTTTTCAGCAATAGACCTTGTCTGAAATCTTGGCTCTGATTTGTAATAACTCCTCTTATTATTGTAATAACTGCTAAGACATTTTGTACAAGGATGTGCATCTGTTCTTGTAGATTAACCTCTACAAATTTCTTTTTTGTCCTTTCAATTCTTTCTTATCACAAGCTGTCATTCTCTAATACCATAAGATTTTCAACTAATTCTGTAAACTGAGATAACATCCTTGAAGATAGAGTCAATCTCTCAATATTATGGATATAGAGCTCTCTACTACATGAGCATGGGTGTTTTGGATGTGTTGACCTTTTTATCAGCAAGTGATTTTTCTGTTTCGTCGAGTTGCACTATGGGTTTAAATATATTTTGAATTAAAAATAGAACTCAACACTTCCCTGTAATTGTTCTATGAAGAATCTTTATGGTTTTAGGAGTTACGGGCTCTTGCACATTCACTTTTAATTTGGGACTTCCCTAGCTCAGCTAGAATCATAAAGCATATCTGTTAATAATGATAGACCATGAAGACAGATTTTCTACAAACTGACTGATAAACAGTCCTGCAAAATTTTCGTTCTTATCTCAGCACTTTACTCAGATAACTGACAAGGGCATCCAGTAATTGACTTATTTGATAGAGAACCTCATCTAGCATTTGCTTCTGCATCTAAATATATGTATTATTTAAATTTCCAATTTGAGAGTCATCAACTCTTAAGCTGATCTTAAGTTGAATATCATATTTTCTTTGAAAATTAGTTTCCAACAGTCTTATAGGTTAAGAAACACCTTTTTTATGTTCCAAAATTACCTACTCTTTGCTGATCTGTGAACTCTCATCCTTGTTAAGAGTAAATCTCATTAGCATTCTGTAATAGCATCAGCCTAGAAGGCATCCTTATTTCTCTGGGTAAATTACTGATTCAGAAGAGTATTTTGAAAAATATAATTGTTAAATATGTTGTCTCTACACAAAAGGGTTTTATATGCTGGATAGTCTGTAATAAGACAGAACAGGAAATTATATGCAGCTACACATATACAAATTGTTCCATTCTATATATAACTAATTGAGCATATTATAGGTCTCTATTAGGTTATTAGTGAAGAAATAAAAGGAAATTTTATTCTTAATAAATGATTTAACACATTGTCAATTCTTCCTCTAAATGTGGTTGTATGATATTAAGCAGATGAAATTTTATCCTTGCACAGGTCTGCAATTTGGAGGCTAAGAGCATTGTATTGATTTATTAGATAGAGACCTTGAAGAAGATTCCTCCAGAACTGTGACCTCAGGTGATCAGGTATCAGGTCATTCAGGAAAGGCAATAGCAGTAATGCACAAATCCATCCTGGAATTTTCTTTGGGCAGAATAATCAATGATTTTAAATGAGACTCTCACTGTAAAAGAATGTCACAAAATGTGAGAAATGTTAGTGAAATTGCCTTTCTGACATTAATACCAGAAAATCCTGTAAAAATATATAACAAATGTCAGTGTTTAAATTTACCAAATAATTAATGACTGTCTTGTTAATTGAAAAAAACCTGTTGTGTAGTAGCTTAATTCAAGCATAAAATTAGATTTTGCAATCAGTAATTATGGCTATATTTAACATTCTACAAAATATCGAGAAACAACGTTTAATAAATGCACTTCATGTAACAGTAATAGAGTCAGTCCAATTCCTAGGGAAAGCTGATGTTCTGTTTATATGCAAAATTGCAAAAGCAGTGTACATCCATTCACAGCAGACCAAAAAATACAGAGAAATCCATTTGGAGTTGTCTGTAGATGTGCCAAACCAGGAAGCATTGATCTCCAGCACGTGCACACCATGTCACCCACGCACACCCCACCACAGGATTCTGCAGTTCACAGGACATTGACCATATTGACCCTCAGCAGCAGAAAAGGGGCACTTTGTAGCATGCACTGCAGTGATGGCCACCACTCCACGGACCCCATGTGACCAGCACTTCAACAGCTATAGCTTGTAACTAGAGAGTGATGTGTCCACTTGTTTTGAAATGCACACAGCTGAATTGAGACCAAAAAACTCTGTACAGTCTTGCAATTTCAACATAGCCAAACTAGAAAATTTCCAGACCTCAGCTGTACAAAAGACTCTTATATAGACTCAGGCATATGATATACAAACAGATAAACTTCCCTTAAATGGACAATTAGATTCTATGTTGTTTTAGACTTCTGCACCGGGAACCATCTATACAACAGTTTCAGCCTATAGCATCCATACAAAAATAAGTACCACAAATACAGAGATGGTGGACTAAACTTAGGAAGTAAGTGTGTGTAAAAGGAGCACTATAGCAGTTTTAAAGAAAAAAAAAATGAACCAGTGGTGCGTTTTACAGTGTTACTCTTTAATCATCACCTTTCCATCTAACCCATATTACATCTCTAAAGACATAGTTCCCTGATCACTGTTTCACTACTTTTTGTGGATTGTTTAACATGTAGTCTGCTTTTACAATTACACCGTTTTAGTGCAAATATACTACTTCCTGAAGACTTGAAGATGTATGGACTTTCAGAGAAGTGTAGTGGAAAGAGTGAAGCTTCATTTGTGATGTTAATGGACAGAGTTTTCTGAAAAATTCAGAGCCTGTATATTCAGAAAAATGTTCTTAGATAATGTTCATAGATAATCATGTATATTTAATTTTAAAAAAACTCACCAAAACATACAGACTCTGAAACTTTCAGAAATAAAGTCTGACTCCTGAGTTCTGCAAGACAGGATTTCTCTGATCTTGTAAAATCTGGGCTCCTGGCACTGTTGTTATTCTTTGTAAGCAACAATACAAGGCACATTCAGCATGCACTGCTCTTCAGAAAGTCATAAGGCACATGGAGCCAATAGAGCTCTGTAGTATCACAAATTTAGCCACAGTGCCCCAAGCTTTGAAGCAAAAGTGTCATAACAAATAAACCATTTGTTCCACAGGACAAAGCAACAGGGAGAAAGTAGAAATATGAATCTTGTAAATGTACAGCAGGAAAGCAGGGAAACAGTGGGAGACCAATTAATTTTAGAAGGCAACTCATGACATTTTAGAAATAATTAGAAAGAAAATTATGAGAAGGGTAGAAAAAAACTGAAAAAGGGAAAACAAAAAGGGTAAATATATTAAATTAAAAGAGAACTCAAAAATATAGTGAAAAGAAATGTTTTAAAAACTTGCTGAGGCCTTCTTCCTCCCAAATCATGTAGGATAAGGAGATAAAACACATTCACTCCAGTATAGACTTGAAAGTAGAAGAAAGAAAAAACAACCACCTGAACAGATAATGCCATATGTATTGCTTCCCAAGAAAAGAAAGCCCTATCAAGAAAGAAAAAATACTGAAGGAACTTCTATTAAATTTATAACTACCTGGGTGCATAAAACTACTATGAACTCTGAAACCACTTAGTATAAGTATTTGGAGTGGCCAGGAGCAGTGCAGAGGAAGTCTGTATGTATGTCTTTATGTGTGCATATGTATAGGGGGTAGAAGGGAAAATCAGAAAGAGTCAAGAGTGCTTACACCTATCACAAAGTTTTTTTCATGCAGAAGCCATCCTTTCCCCCAATACACAGAAAGAGGCATCAACCAACCATTTTTGATCTCAGTCAATTCCTTTTCTCAAAGCTATTTTCTCCAGAAATCTAAAATGTTGCCATGTAGCTCATTCTAATAGTTATGACAATGTGACTATATGTAGGAGTTCTGAGATACTTCTGCTGATGTAAGTTGAAGGATGTTGATGTAAGTGTTCTGAGAGTGGGAAATATTGCAGATGAATCTCCACTCTCAGCAGGTTGTAGTTAGGTCTAGTCAGCCCTGCCTTTGTTTTTTTAATTTGATTGATTGGTTGGTTTTGGTTCTTTTTTCATCTGTGAAGGAAAATGTTTCAGTGAGTTTTCAAGCTTCTAGTAGACAGTTTTTCATTGATTCTTCCAATGTTAAATGAGCAACAAAGTTGTGACATTTATCTGAAAAACTCTAAAATACATCTGTGTCTTATTACCAAGAGTTAGCATGTAATGCTGATCTCTGCACTCCTGTCACATGAGTCCTGATTTTATGTCATGAGCTTGTGAATGTTCTGCTTACTTCTGCCCTCTTCCTACTCCCTCCTCCTCCGACTAGTCTTATCTAAATAGTTCTCAGATTTTTTTCCCCTTTGGAAATGTCACCTAACTTTAGTTCTTGTCCTAGTTCTTGCTCTATTATATACTGTGCTTGTGTTGCCTCCTTATATTCTCATTTCTTCATCTGAGAGGCAGTGTCCTGTTAGACATATATTGAATCTTTAGGTAAGACATTCTGGAATGGAATTGAATACTTTCACAATAAACATATGATAAATTCTAAGGAGAATATGGATGTCAGCATTATGGGGAAACAAGTTCAAACAGAGAACCTAAAGCAAATTCAATGACCAGTTCAGTCACTGAGTGGTTTGCATGAATATCACAATGGAGATGATAACATCCTTTGTGAATGTTTGTAAATGCTCTCTCAAAACCAGGCCTCCCCTTCCACCCCTCGCCCCCCCAACCTGTGATTGACTTGAGATAAAATGACTGTCTGACATTAGTAGAGAGTCATATATAGATAGAGGTAATTGATTTAACTTTCATAATAGAACTTCTTTTCACAGACCTTAGCAGTACATAATGTACTCACAGGTCATTCATAGGGAGAAAGAGATTCCGAGACGGGGAGCCAGGGGAAAAGTAAATAATATCCTTCAGTCCCTGTCTCACAGTGAAACAGAGCATGAAGCTCTTTGCTAAGGATCCAAGGCAGACAAGAAGAGAACAATGTCCATCAAAGGAGAACCTGTACCCTACCAAGCACCATGGACACAGAGTAGACTGTAGCCATCTGAATGTGAAAGCGGGATGAGACTCGGGGTTGGAGTTTTGTGCTTCCATCCTCTGCTCCACAGAGGGACACCCAAAGAGACTGCAGGAATGCAACAGGATAGGGGGGAAATGACCTTTATCACTGTCAATGCCTGATAATCCAGAGTGGTCCATCTCCAGAGATGAGTGTGGGTTAGAAGATGCTACAGATGCCAGGTTGATGTTATTTGAATGAAGGAACAGTCATTTCTCATCACAAAAGTCACTGAAGAGAATCTTGGTAAAATAATTTGTATTATATTATTTTATTTTATCTAAATTACTTTTTTCTTATAATCTTAGAATGACTTTAGGATTAATTCTGTCCTCTTTGTTGTCTCTTGCCTTTCTTAGTCAATGATTTGGCTTCAAGCCAGTATTTATATTCAGAACCCTCAGCAGTCTCCGAGACTCTTTCATCTTTTTTTCCTACTCTGCTGTCTGTTCTTCCCCCTTGCTATAACAAAAATCCTGAAATATACCATTCAGATAATTTTGGATGCCTTCCAGATCCTGAACTTTGAAGTGCTCTGTAGTGTGTCGAAGGCTTCATATTTTGTAGGAAAATTGAAAGTCCTCTGTCATCCATCACCTTTCAACTCATACTCATGCATCCAGAAATAAAAGAATTGAATTCTAAGTCACTCAGAGAAAAAATTGAAATCAATTTTGGCAACTCAGTTACATATTAAATATGTCTACAAATGAAATTAATTTGCAGCTAAAAATACCATTTAATAAAGTGAATAGATTGAGTCAAAAGAAAAGAACATTAAAAGAAAGGCATTCATTTTTCCTATTTCCTTCATGAATGCATTCCCCAAACCTTTAGACTTCTACTGCAGCATTGTTAGACAATACTGTTTTTTCAGACTTAACTCGAATTTGTAACCTAATAGAATGTTTCTCTATATTAATGGAGAGAAAAAAATTGAAGAGACATTAGTTCACACAGCTATTAGATACAAAGGGCTAAACTTCGATTTGTTTTTACAACAACTTGCAAGGCTATTATTGACCCTATCAGCGTGTAGCTAAAAATGTAGAATGTGTTCATTTTTGTGAGCATTTTTTGATGGTTACCTCAGGATTTTTTTCATCCCCTTTCTCTGTCCCCTCATGCTATATTCCATGGATTTTGTTCTTTTTAACAATCTCTATACCTTTGCCTGCTCTCAGGAGAGCAACCTCTCTTGGCCTTGGTTATATTCCAGATCTTGGTTTGCCTGTGGGCGTGACTAGCCTCTTCTCTGAGTTGCCAGTTTTGAATCTGTTCTGGAGTTTTCTTCTCAATAGTTGAAGTAACTTCACTAGCATATTCCTTGTTTATATGCTAAGCAGCAGGTACTCAGGCACTTTAACAACTCCATTGTAGTAGGGTTTGATTGCTAAAGAGACCTGACATTCCAAATTTTTGAGCACTAAATCTGTGAAAAAAGGAATGTTCTTTAAATTCTTCCTTTTCTCTCTATAGCACTTCACTCCTCAGGACTGCAAGAAACTGAGGTTCTAGATTTGCAGTGCTACATTTTGTCTCCCTAAACTAGCTGGTAAGAACTAAGATATTAATACATATCTAAATCATTGTAAATAAACAAAAAATATTATAGAAGATATAAATTGTGGATTAATAAAAATTTGAATGTTTTTGGTTCACATTTCACAAGCTAGATATAACTAAAAGTGAATTTCCTTTTTGTTGTTTTTTTTTTTTCTCATTAAAATTTTAGGGAAAAAAATAAATGTTTTGTTTTTATTACAGGGTAAATTCTATTTCTACAAGTGCTTCTGAAATTTTCCTGTCCCAGTATACTATTTTAACTATTTTAATTTTATTTATTATTGGTAATTTACATCGTATGTCACACAGAGGAAGAACATGAAATGATTTCAAGTGTGATAAGATGAAAAGTCTTTTTTGTGTGAGATGACCCTGCATTGGCTAGAGATTCGAAGCAGGTTCATCTTGTATCTCTTCCCTGAAAGGATCACAGAAGATCTTTTTAACTCTGAAATTAGATTTTATGAAATCTCAAACTGCAGTGAAACCCAGATGACTGGATAAGAAATGTGATAATTTCTTCCTCTCTTATTCCCTGCAACAGACTTTTTAAAGAACCATATAAAAATATTAATGACAAAGATGAACAACTGCACACTCTACAGTTTGCCCTATTTTCCCTTTTTTCCCATGGGAAGTTCTGCCCTTGTTTCTCAAATGTGATTTGCTTCTCTAGTTAATTCTACAAAGTATTTAAAAAACAAATTTCTGTATTGTTTCTTCTGATGTAGACAACAAAACATTTTACATTGTGTCTGGAAATTGATATACAGTAGCAAGAACACATGTGAATTCACCCAAATGTGCAGACTTATGATATTAGTCTGAGTTATATCCTGAACATCAAATATATCATAACTGAATTATGTACAAATATCTAAATTGTTTGGTTCCTCATATAATTCAGTTCCAAAGAGTACAAACGTACAGAATGATGCAGAGAAAGCAGTACCAATTTACTACAAAGAGTTTTTCTGCTAAAGGCAACTCTTTCCATTAATGACTAGATCTTTTATTCAGAAAGACAGCTTGCTTTCTAGAGTCCCCAGCGTTTTTCAGACAATCTAGGTAAACAGTTTCTGAATTTTCACTGTTCATATGAGACAGTGTTTCTTGAAAGAGCTCAAGCCTTATTGCTTTATATTTGTGTTTGATAATTCACCCTAGTCAAGCTTTGTATAAAGCTCCAGTTACTCCTGCTGATGTTTTCCTGGATTACTGTTGTTGAGAAAGTACACATTGTAAAAGCAAATATTTCTCTGTTGGATGAATCTCTGTATCCAAATCAGGTGTTATGAATCTGACCCTTATCAAAAGATTCTTCCAGCAAGAGATTGAAAGGCAAAAGCAATGTGTCACCCCTCTGACCAATGACAAGTATTCCAGGGAAATTTTGATTTCCCACAGATCATCCAAGTTCCTAGTTTTCTTCTCTGCTTCATAAGAGCAAAAGGTTTAGGAAAGTTCTTGCAGCAGGATCACATCCTACTTGATATCCTTAAAGGGAAGGCATTCTAGAAGTTCGTAACTATTTTTCTGGCAATCTGTGGCTGCAGCGTTCAAATTCACGTTTCAGATGTCAGGCTCTGCATCCAATATTTTGTTCATGTTCTAACTGTATTTGTCTAACATAGTGCTATATTCCAGTATGCTAAACTATAGTATTGATATTGTGAAGTCATAGCAGGGAAAGCCAGAGCAGGAGGGGAGGAGACAGGAGTCTGTTTAAGAATAGCTCATCCTTGTGCCAAAAAATGGTTTGGAACACTTCCTAATACATTGGAGATTTTCAGTTTTCTTGAAGAGTCCATACTTACTTTAATCCACTTCTATGTAAACCAGCAGTAGCTTTGAAACTGTATTGAAACCAAGTAATTTCACTATAGTGATTTAGGACACAGAAAATAAGCGACGAGATTTCTTTTGGAAGGTGGGTGGACTTTCTGTCTTAGTAGAAAAGCAATCCATGATTTTAGTGGTAACAAAACCAGATAAATGGTTGGGGGTTTTGTGTTTGTTTGTTAATTTGTTTTTAGCTACACATGCTGTTTTAAAATGTAAGCAAAGAAAATCAGTCTTTGATTAGTAATGAGAAAATATTACTGGTATTATTAATTATTCTATCACTATAAATTGAAAATCTGACATATAATGAGAAGAGAATATTGCATTGTCCATTAAGGCAATATTTCCCCTTAGTGATTTTTCATTTTGGTGGGAAAAAAATTATGGGAATTTTTCTTTTTATTTCATGGTTCAGATTTTCTTGGGTTGGCCATTGCTGTGTTTTCTGAAAGTCAGATTTTGTTTTATCTGCTTGAGCTCTCCAGCAATTCAACAAAAACTGCAGAGATTCATGTTATTATTGTAAGTGCATGAACTATCAAAAGCTTTCTGTCATAAAGTCAGACATAAGAATGTGTGTAGAAAAGCTACCAAGAATCATTTTCAAATTTGAGCTACTTCACTGCAAGCTTTAGAAACTGTTAGTCTTTTTTGACTATTGTTTACCTGTTCTTAAGCAGTTGTTGATTTCTAGATCTCTGCAACCTCCTTTGTATTGGTATTCCTCATGTCACTGAGTGTGAATTGAGGGCTTGATGAATGGAGGCCTGAAGGTCTGGCTGCTCCTTTGACAGCACTTTTTTTAAAAGAATTTCTGCAGTGCCCATGAAAATTCACTTAATTCAAACATTTGTTTCTTTTATTTTCTCCCATTGATAACACTTACTGGTACCTGTAACCACAAGTATTGACTACAATTAGGGGACGTAGGGAGAAAAAAATACTGCTGCAGTTACCTTTCTGTTTAAACCTGACATTACAAAAACTGCAGAAATGCCAGCAGATATAAAGCAAATTTAGGATGAGTTATTCAGTTTACCTAAACTCACCAGTTTGTGTCAGATGTGTACATTTGAGATGGTTATTTAGAATCCTAGAAACAGAGATGGGTACCTTCAGAGAAGTCCTAACAGCTAGCTGAGAGTAGAAAGAATGGTACTTTAGCTGCATCAGGTTTTCTTTCATCGACTACATAGGAAGACTAAGTGGCCATCTTAGCCAATACTTAATTTTTAAATGATAAAATTAGATGGACTTAATCTTAGCCTGGCAGACAATATTGAAATAAATATACTGGTTTCTTTGCAGGGTTTTGTTGTTTTATTGTTAGTTTGCGTACTTGATTTTGTTTTTATTTTTTCCCTATATTTACTTAATATAGATGAATATTGACTTTTGTTTAATTTGAGTAATACGATATTTTCTGGACATCATTTTTTCCCTTTTTTTACCAGTATTTTAAGAAGTTGCAGGTGGAATAGGAAACAAAAGCATGATGTGTATGCAGCAGTGATTTACATTGGTATAAAAGCGAATGATTATACAATTCTTACTACTATGTCTGTAATACAAAATTATGCAGTCTCAACTAAAACTAAGTGAATAATAATAATAATGATGATGCTACGTAGAAATACATCGGATAAAGAGGTATCAAATATGCAGTTAGGAAGAGGATGTATAATTTATTTAATAATATTTTCTAAGCCATGTGCAACCTTTGAAGTAGTGATGAATATTTCATAATCCAAAATAACATCCAACTAAAATCTGTAGCTTGGTTACACAGCTATCATTCCAACTGAAATAAAATAAATTCTTTATTTTAGATTTAATTCTGGTTCAGGTTTCTCTGAATGCAGAACAGAGCAGCATAAATAACAAATCAAGTTATGATTAAAAATGTATGTACTTTCTCCCTACATACAAACTGACTACATCAGTAATTTTAAAGGCTTCCCCCTTCCCCAATGTTTTTATTATCCTGACTGTGAAGAAGTTTACATATGGCTCTACATGTGGAAAACTATTTACATATATTGCTAGACTCACCTGCAACTACAAGGGTGAGGAAACTACATTGCTGGATTTCCAGCTCTATCTTTTATGCTCCAGGACTCAGTTCTGTCCGGGACAGCTGTGAGCTTGGAACAAGTAGTGTGGAAGAACAAAAAACCATTGGAAATATTCTGTGCATTTCACCAGTGAAAGACTTCACTTGTGGTTTCCAATATGCTGTGACTCATATTTTCAGGGGAAAGAACCTTAGTGAAATTTTGTCCCATTTGTGAAACTAGCCTAATCGTTAGGTATATGATGCCTAGCTTTTCTGAAGTGTAGTGCTTGCTACTCCAACATCACTTTCTTCATTTTAACGACCTGTAAATTATATTGGATTATATCCAGAAAGAGTTCCTGGAACAGTTCTCTGAAATGCTGATAAACAACTTTTTTCTGAGTAGGAAAACTGAAAGTGTTCTGCAATGTTCTCCCATGCGCATGATCAATAACTGGCAGCACTAGGTATGAGGTTTTAGCTCACTGGGAACACAGAAATTAATTCTAAGACAGTCAGCTGCTAGAAAAATTTGTGAATAAATTCCAGTTCTGAATTCAAGACTATTTGATGCATTAAATACATATTCAATACTTATTGATACGAGAAATCCAAATTCACAAAACAGTACATGCAATGAGTAGTTTCAATTTTTTTATTTTCAATAGCAATGGTAGTGAAAAAATGACATAATATGAAAAGTTAGGTGGAATAACAAAAGCAAATATGTTTCAATGAAGAAAACGGGATCAAAAATACATTCTTCACAACAATCTATTGCAATTTATCAAATATACAAAACAAAATAAAAAGTTTTTGTTAAAAAATCTGAAAAATAATCATGTTTTATTTGGCTTGAAATCAAAACTAAACCATCGTATTAAAACAAACCATTTTCAAGTGAGATAATTTTCACTGAGTAAATAAGGAATTTCATAACAGAGGAAACTGCACATTCCAGACCAAATAACTATACACAGAAGGCTGACAAATGCATAGTTTAAACAAATTGTAGAGAACATAATGAAAATACAGTAAATTTTCCATAGGGGGAAAAATTCAGAGACAAACTAATTTGGATTGTCCATGTTTTCCTTTCCGCTTCAATAGGAACTGAAGAATAATTTTTGTACATGATTTATCTCCCCTGTGCAAAATTTATACAAGTTTGCATAATTAGCTTCCATATTTTCCAATAGTCTCTTCAGTTAATTGTAACACATTTTACAAGTAATGACCAAAATATCTGACCTCAAGTGATGCTGTTACTCCTTCTTATTCCATGAACTCCAGTATATATAATTAAACAAAAATTGAAAGAGTAAGCTGCACTTTCTTGGGTGAAGGGCTAGACAATAAGAAAAAACTGGGAGGTTTCTTTGCCTCCAACTCTCTGTAGTATGTTTCTTACTCTGTGTGATAAAATTGTTGTCTTACTGGAGAACATTGTGGAACCACTTAAACCCAACAACTGGATTCTCCTCCAAATCAGAAAGGATCCAAGTTGGAACACTGAAGTCAAAGACATCTTATGTATTTATTTAGTTTATTAGAATTTCAGAACTGGCTATCAGAAAATCAGTTCTGTTATCTAGTTGATTAGATGTGTAAGTAAGCACATATTCACAGTAGGAAAGGTAGATATTTTTCACAGTGTTCCTTTATTATTCCTTCTATATTAAGAAAGGGATTTTATTGCTATTCTTCACATAGTTTTTTCTTAAATTTTATTTTATATATATAGAGAGATATGTTTCTCATGTCAATTTGAAGCTTGCAAAGAACATAATAAAATGTTAAAAATTTTATTTTTAACATTCTATTTCAAGGCAGAGAAATGTTTCTTTGGTAATGATTCTATGCTAAACAGAACTTTTTAAACAAACTTCACATTGGAACCTAGTTTGGAACGCAGTTTTGAACCCAGTTCTAAAAATCAGTAGCCATTCGACTTTTGTGTTTGTTCTGTGATACGTATCATGATACAGGATTTGACTCATGTCTCATTTGATGTGGTCCACAGCCATGTAACTATCGTTGTGATATGAGGGACAGAGCACATTATGTTTGACTGTGTTAACTGGCAAGCTGCAATGTCATCAGCACCCCTTTTTTCCCCACACACACCACTGTAGCATCTTTACTAATCACTGATACTACCCTTTACATAGTGAGAAAATTAAAACCCAAAATGTCATGAAATATATACTTGGTTAATTAACTTGCATTAATAAGATATCTGTCTGAAATTTCTTTTTCGTTGACAACATATGGCAGGTATTTCAAAGGGAATCAGGGAACCTGTGCACGCACTTCATACTGCCTAAGCTTTACTTTGAGATTTAACTGGATTCTTTTACAGGCTAGCATATGCTAATCAGAGAGATGGACTGAGGAAGCAAAAAAATATGAGGGCATTGAATAGAAAGATTCAGTGATGGATGGGATTTTGTGCAAGCAAGAATAAGTGATAGAGCACAGTATCTAAAAAAAGGGAAATAGGTACAAGGAAACTAATATTCTAAAGATAACATATCAATTTAAAAACAAAATGGGTATTGGTAGGTAAAATATAGTCTCTGTCTGTCATGAAATCTGCACTATGCAGAACACATTCCTGTAGTACAAGGATTTGACAACGAAAGAAGCTTATTTTTACCAGCTTACTTGCAGACCTGTGAGTTGCTGATATTGACTATCTGAAATGGAGGTGTTGTAGATGGCTTCCTGCAGACAAAATACAGATGCTTTTGCACTGAAAAGTATACAATCTTAATAGCACCCTATCAATAAAGAAAACATGGTTACGCTCTTACAGCGTAACTTGCACAAAAATTGTTCAACCTCAAACACTTCTTGTGGAGCTTTTTCATTTCAGGATTATGTGCCACTGGAATGGACAGGTATATGATATAATACAATCAAAGTAGCTGCAGAGCTCTGTACACTTTCTTGATATCCTAATAAGAAATACTTGCTGTTTGTTGAAATACGTATTGGCATGACACTCCAGCATGTGCTAAGTGCAGATAACTGTCAGTTGCTTACTCACTCGGGCATTTCTGTTAACATTTTTGCCAAGGCTTTTCTTTACTCATTCAAATGATCAAAAGAATCAGTTGACTGGGGAGAAACTCAACTAAAATCCATCTAACTTTGGGGAAAGCAGACTCAATTCCGTGAGAGACTGGACCTTAGGAGATTGGGTAAATGTGGTAGTAAATTTCGTGAAAGGACCACCCTCTCTTTTTAATACCAGGGGTAGCTTAGACAGCAGCTGCTCCTATAGCGTTACATTTGCTTAAGATAAGGTAGTGGTCATACACATTACAACCATGTTGCATACACCTAGAAAGCAAAAATCCAAACTCTCATATTTTTTTTACTTCAGAATCAACTGTATAAATGTAAATTTTAAAATATAAAAATAAAGTGGTGGTTGCCAACAATTTTAATCTGATTTAGCTGTGAACTTTTAAAGAAAGAGAGATCTTGAGCTTTACTCCATATGTACATTCTTAACCCATCACTGGCAGTCAACCTGGGGTATATGGACCTATTGGGTAAACTGGAGATCCTGGTAGCAAGGAGATCCAAACAAAATCAGGTCCTTTCATTCCATAGGTTAGTTTTCCATTGCAAGATTTGAACCTTCATTGAACCAACCTATTCTTTTGTTACGTAAATGTTTAAATTGAGTGCAACACAGAACATCCATCCTGGTTAAACAGCACATGATCATTCCTGTGTGCTTATACTTACTTAATTGAATTGAATTAAATTAAAAGCAGCTTCTCTCAGGACTAGAGGACCCTGCTCCACACATTTCTAAAAGTCTTTTAAATTATTTGCACTCGTTTTTCTAAATGCACTTTTAAATCACTCAGTTGTGCCATTTACCTTCTGCTTTCTGATAGTAGATTCTCACCTGCAATGACTGACTCCATTCCATACTGCCTTCCAGTATCTGAATCTCCAAGAAAATATTGTTTATTCCTCATCACACCTTTTGACACTCCTTGTAGGTGTGACCTCACTTGGTAGGTGTGAGACACTCTCTTGCTACATTTCCTGTACAACTGCTATTAGAATTGCAATCTAAAGCCCTCTCAAACTCGCAGTTAATTTTCCATCGACCAGAGCAAAGTTTTGACAAAAGAATGGGCACAGAATTTGCCTTGCAGAGTATTTTCTCTGTCTACTGAGTAATCTGGCTACACTGGAATGAAATTCTAAGGTTTAGCTTGGTTTGCTATAAAATCACAAACCACAAGAAAAAAACTGTTGAGTATCACAGAAATCTTTTGAAGTTTAACTTTCACTAGGTTTTACACTCTTCATCCTGTTTTTACCTCCAGACTGAAAGAGCTAAAAAGTTTATTTAAATGAATTTTTCCTGTTCCCATTGTTTTCCTGATATTTTTCCGTTTTGCAAGAAATATCAAATCAAATCTAAACAGAAAAAGGTGAAGTGAAACAAAACATTCTTTTTCTAAAATGAATCTATTTTCTCAATTTGAAAATAAATAAATAAATAACAAACTATTTCAGTTCCTTCTCTATTTTTCTTCTTGCTGGAATTGATAGTAAACTGAAATTTCAATGAGTCACACAGCTTGAAGCTTAACTCATTTCTCGTGAAGCTTTTATGTTCATTAGGAGACATTAGTTCCCTACTGTATGCTAATTCTTCTGTCAGTTCGGTGAAAAAATCTCTCATCTTCAATCTTACTATGACAGTGTGCTAATCTGTCCGTCATCAGCCCTACATACCACATGCTGTACACTTGCAAATACATTTCTGAGCTAGCTACAGCTGTAGTTAAGATGTAAGTATTCAGCCAACAGATAAAAGGCTTTCTGCTCCAAATACAGTCTCTTTTCTTCAGTTGTAGCCTTTTTTGACCTATTTTACTTTCCTTTTAAGTTTTTTTATTATTAACAGTGAAATATAAAAGGTATATGCAATTTCTTCATTTTAGATAAATGTTTAAAAGTGTAAATATGTTTGGGTGCTCAGACACTTTGATGACTGGCAGTTTTAAAAATGCTAAATGAAGTAGGAGACTTTGTTAGCAAAGTTCCAGCAATATCTTTATGCAGCTTGGTCATAAATTAAGCACAAATACCTCCTTGATAGTGCGCTTTGGTTTACCCAATCCAGTGCATTTCCTCAGGTGTTCTGAAGAAACAAAAATCTGAATAACAGTAAGTCAAGAGATTGGACACTAACAGAACAAGAGAGCTTGCAAACTATATGAGATGCAGATAACAGGAGATGCAGATGACAGAAGATGCAGGTAACAGAAATCTGGGCACAAATAACAGAAAAATGGATCATCGGATTTGTTTGCATTAGACTCAAGAGACTGCAACAATACCTGAAAAAAATGATGGTAGAAGAGAGGACAGGACATCTAATTGTGGCTTTTAGAAAAATCAAAGGAAGAGTGGAGTGAGTTGTTTGATCTGGGCTTCTGAACATTTTTTAAAGCAACCATGTGCTAATATGAGAAGCCACAGCTGAGCTGTGTGGTCAATTAAAATTTTAAACCAGGCAGAAATCTCCAGGACATAATCAGTGAATTTTGTTCATCTGAAAGGTCTGAACTACTGCCCTCTTCCTTCCTCTGTGTTTCACTGCTGTATCTATGCCATTTCTCTTTGCAGAAATGTCACTCTGAAACGATCTTTCCAAGGACATTAGGTCAAGTTCATTGCTGGTGTAACATTCTTCTCAGCGGCAGTTCTTCAACTGAAACATTGGCTGGACTGAGTGCTTCGTGTTTAATAAGCTTCGTTGTGGCACAGTTTGCAAAGTGATTTACTGTCTGAGATGATTATTGTAAATGTCCTTTGTTCATTAATGACTCAGTAGTGTTTTATCTCTGCTTAGTCTTATACAGGAGGAAGGTTGATATCCACCTTATATCTACCTGAAAGTAGAGCTAAGATGTATGTTAGAGTTACAGGAGTGTAAAGGAGCTCTTCCTAATCCTCTTTCAGGAGAAGAGACTTGGAGAAAGTCTGGTCTCTTTTTGAAAGTAGAGCTGGTAGAACTCCGCTGGATGGGTCTGGCACACACCAGGAGGTTTGAGCCTGTCATTTATCCATGACATTTTATAAACCTCTGAATGGGAAGTAGCACAATCTTACAAGAACACTGATCCACTACTGGTCTCTTTGAAGTCAACGAGGATTTTTCTTTGGACTTCAACTAGGCCAAGATTACACCAGTGTTATTTTACGTTTTGGTATAACCTGAAGGGAAAAAGAAGTGGTTTTTGTTAAAGTGCTTTGTGCTTTCTCCAGTAAGAAAAGTAACAGGATGAAAATAATTTCAACTTCTATGGCAAAACAGGAAGCAAGCAAGAGTAAACAGAAGAAAAGGGAACCGTAATTCACAGTGTCTTTTTCTTCTCTAAGAAGTAAAAACTGTCCTGGCTCACTGCAGATAGCTCTCATCAACTTTTATAGCTGGGCATCTTAGAACTTCTTCATGGTGCATTTTATTTCACATACTTTGCTAGCAAAGCAATAAATTTTGTTTAAGGTTTGAATACTGGAGATAAACGTATGTTGTAATTAATTTTTATAGTCACAGTCTGAAAATGAGTGACATTTACAGATATAATGCATACAATCCTTTGGATGGTAACGCATCAATTCTCTCTTCAGTTTTGCACTATTTTTTCCCTTGAAAATGATTCCTGGAGTCTCATAAGTTGAAAGCAAAGAATTTTTCACTATTCTTTTTGTCTCACAAAAACACTTTTTCTTTGAAAAGCTTTGTGTTCTAAATAGTAGAGTTTTCAGACAGGATTTCCCTACCTTGCAGAATATCTTTATGTGTTTATCTTTTGCCTTGCTGCCTTCAGTTTTTATGAGTTTGGAGTTATTAGAAATCTGCAAATCCTTCTCATATTTTCTTGAAAATAATATCTAAAGCATAGTATAAATGTGTGTCTGTAGCACAAAAAACATCACTAATTTGTAATACTGTTATAAACAGCATCATGAAAAACCAATTGGAAGAATGAACTTTATGAATTGTTTAAAAAAGAATTAATTACTAATTCTCTAGTATGTGGAATTGGGTATTATGATCTTTAACTAGAAAGAATTATTTAATAATATGATTAAAAAACTAGTTACTGCAAAGTCTCTCATCTGAACTCTTTTGATGCACACACAGTGTGAGTTACTCTCTCTTAGATCCCAAAGCAACGTTCAAGTTTCATATGTATAAGTTCAATATTTACTTTCAACTCACAAATTATTTGAGTTGAGCATTAATTGACAGAACATTCCCAGAGTCAGGGAGACAGCAATAAAGGATTTCAGTCATGTCCATTCAACTTCCTTTCCTCCACACTGGGAGAATGGGAATATGAGGCTGTGTGAGCCATGACAGCTGACTGTCAGGGGACTGATAAGTCTATACTGACTTTAAAGGTTCTCTCTGGATGCAACTGGCTGTAAGACACTATTAAGTGCTGTAAGAAGCCCTATAGGTACATGACTGGAACAACTTTTCTACAAGCTAACATTAGAGGACTGTACATCTTCTTTGTAGTCCCTTAGTTAATTCTTTTTGTCTGTTCCAATTCCCTTTTCCTACAACTGAAGTGGCAAAACAAACAGAGATTCACTGTCCATGGTTCAATGCAAATAACACAGACATGAATCCTAAAAGTGGTTTACTGTTCTCAAAGGATGTATGAGCACATGCAAAGTAAATGTTTTATGCTTCAGTAATTATATGGGAAAGACTATATGAATATATATCACAGATTTCATGAAACACCAAAGCAATTTCTCCTTTCTACTTGAGTCCAAACCAGATTCTGAACAGGCACATTATATTGTTTACTACACATAAATGTATACATAATTTATATTCCATTTTGTACTACTCGTAACATCTTCTGTTGGGAGTTGCATAAATATAGATAAAGATACATTGTGACCTTCCTCCTCCTCCCCCCATTTATAATAAAAGCAGTAATCAAGCCTGGGGCAACTTAGCAGCAATTACAGTTTACCTTCCTGAATTAAATCTCAATGCAGATGAAAATTAGGTGTGACCTTTAGGTTATGAGTTTAACAGGACAGACCATTATTGTGCTTAAGGGTGGCCTATTCACAACATTCATTATGTGTCTTTTCTAACTTGCACTGAGTTTGTGTAACTTGTTTTTTCTCTGCTGCATGGTTCTGTGGATTTGCATGCTGAATCCATTTCCTTGCCTACAACAACTAATCTTTTATTTGCTGCAGATGAATTTTCACTCCATTTTCAGATTTCTGTGCATCCATTTCACCAGAGATACAGGAAATCATGAGTACTTTTAGTGATGGCTGAATTCTGAGTAGTGGATATAGTAAATGTTCAGATGGACTGACCATGTAATGCACTACCTCGCTACATACCAGCATGTCCATACAGATAAGTATTTTATCTTATCATCACTGTTTGCATATATATTTACTGAAATCATGTATATTTTTACACTGTGTGTAACTTGTAAGTAAGCAACATGCATCTCTTCATTGTAGTACACTCTATGCTAACCTTAAAATTTTGACTGACTTGCCAAACAGATTGTAAGAACTCTAAGGGTCAGTTTTCCCTCCCTGTCATAGAGGATTCAAAGTACTGCCCCACTGCAAACATATATCTTAGGAATGAACTCAGAATTACCTCAGAAGAGATTAACTCCCAAGGTCATCAGATTTTATTTAATTCTCCACTTGTGTCTAGGAGTGTTACTGCAGTTCTTAAAAAAAACCCTTAAATTTATTGTCAGTACTCAACTGGGACATCAGCAGTAGCAAGTGATGTAACCATCTGTCTCCAAAATTAGCATATTTATTCACACAACCCCTCCACAAAGAGGAAAAAGGAGCTTGAAAGCAGGTACACAAGTTATCTAAACAGAAATTGTAATTGCTTGGTCCTGTTATGCTTTCACGACCACTGTTTTTGCAAACCACTGTGAATTCATTATTTCTTTCTAAATGTCCATCAGTATGTCTCTGCACTGGTGTGATGTCTCTCTAGTTTAGAAGCTATTCAGAAAAGGACAGTCTTCCAGTTTTCACTTCTGCATTGGGGATTATCTGAGATATACCCACAAATATGCTAAGCATGAATAATGATCATATTTAGCTAAATCTGCACTTCAGATTATGCTCTGAAGGATTATACTCAGATGGATTCAGAGATTTTTTTTGTCAGTACTTCAAAAAGCTGAAGGAACTGGACCACAGGTATCCCATGAATATCAACAAACACAAATGCAAGAACATCTTTGTGTAATCTAAGGACTCAAACAGTATGTAGCAGCTATGCAAAAGAGAATCTGAGAGTTTTGAGGTATGAATGGAATATGAATAAGCAATGTTTCCTTGCAGCAGTGAAATTTAATCACATATTGGGTTGTAATATTAAGAGTCACAAGGACAGACTGTCATTTCTTCTCTTCATTTAGTGCTCACGAATCTACACTTATTGTTTCTAGTTTTGTATATGTAGTAGAAGAAAAATGTTGGAAAACCAGAATGGGCTCAGCTGAGTGCCACCATACCTCAGTCATGGGCAGGGAGTTGGAGCACACAACATAAAAGAAACTTCAAACAGAAGTTTATTTGTTTAGCCTGGAAAACAGAAGGCTATGGATATCTCATTTTAGTTTTTCATTATCCAAAGGGACGGTCATAGAGGTGGATCCAGATTCTCCTCAGATCCACAGAGCAAAAGGAAAAGAGGTCAAAAGGTCAGAAGTTGCAAAGGGGGAAATTCCAACTGGATAAAAATAAATGATTTTCCTCAATTAGAAGCACTAGAAGAGGGGCTCAGACTGTGTCGTACTTTTATCCTCAGAGATTTTCAAAATTCATCAGTACAAGCTCCTAAGAAAGCACATTTAAGTTTGAATTTAGTGTTCTTTATGGAAAGAATTCTGCTATGCAGAGGTGGTTTGCAACTTAAATTATACTAGGAACCTTATGAGGACTTAGTGGCATGTGATGCCTACCTATAGATGCCAATATGTATTCCTTAGTCACAAGATTTAGTATCATGAATGACCTTCAATGACACAGTCTACTTCTCAGTCATGACACCCATAAAATAACATGAAAAGGAGACTGGCTAATCAACTTGTGAATTTCAGGAAAATATCCATTTCCTGGGGAAGCATTTTGTATAGGGTACAAAGTTGCAGCACCAGCCATGTTGATATACTTATTGTATTGTACTGTACACTCATTGCATACATATGGTTCAAAGATAGAAGAGTAAATAGACAAGAAAACAGGTGGAAAAATGATGGTATAGAAAGTGACCTGTGGACTACTGGGAGTTTGAAAATCCTCAGAAAATAATTCATAGATGCCCAGACACAGAAGTTCAGGCTTGCTTTTCCAATTGGACAAGAATTCAAAGAAGGATAAGCTATTTAGTTAGGAGAATTTGCAAGTGATTGAGATTTTATGAGTGTGAGTAATTACAGAATAAAAGACAAAGACTAAAAGACAGAGAGGATCCTGGGAATGCTCAGGGTCTCAATTTCTCTGATTCATGGTATTCTAAAGTTAAAAAAAATCAATCAAATTTGGAACAAAACCAATTCTTTGAACAAAAATTTGGAAGATAAATAATGTGTCATTTGCTATTGTGAAAATGTTAGTTGTGGAACTCATATGAAGTTAGACAAAGCACTAATGTGTAAAGAGATTCCATGTGGTTACAAAACTGACTCTAATGCAATTAATGGGTACATTGTTGCTTTATTAGAATAATAAATCAAGATACAAGAATAAACAAAATAACAAGTACATCACTACCCATTTGACATCTGATAGCTCTGAAATTAATATCTATGATATTTGTTTTACGAATCCATGATCTACCATGATGCTGGAAGCCACTATAACACTGAAGCATCAGCTAACAGCACTTAAAAAACAGTTAATTACTAAAACACTACATCCAACTACTTGAAAATATCCTGTGAAATGAACTCTTTAGTGTTTCTTGAGTACTTAAAAATTTGGAAATAGTACTTGTAGTTTAACCCTGCTAGGCAGCTCAGCACCACACAACTGCTCGCTCTCTCTCACAGAGGTGGAAAAGAGAATTAAAACAGTAAAGGAGAGAATATTCATATATTGAGATAAAGACAGTTCAAAAAGTAAACTCCCCCCCAAAAAAAAACCCACCCAAAACAAAACAAAACAAAAACTCCAAACAAAAAGCCAAACCATGATTGCTCATCACCAACCAACCAATGCCAGACAGTCCCTGAGCCATTGCAGTCCAAGTAAATTTATCCCCCAGCTTTTATTTTGGAACATGACACCATACAGTATGAAATATTCCTTTGGTTAGTTGGGATCAGCTGTCCTGGCTGTGTCCCCTCTCAACTTCTTGTGCACTTCTATTTTTATATATTAAAAATAAAATTGCTTTTCCATGCTCCAGACAAACCCAAACCCTCCTCATTGGCCAGCCAGAGTGAGAAACAGAAAAGCCTTAACACTGTGTATGCACTGTTCCTCAATGACTAAAACATCCGTGTGTTATCAACACTCTTTTCATCACACATCCAAAACACAGCTCCATATAAGTTACTATGAGGAAAATAAACTCTAGCCCAGCCAAAACCAGTCCAGTACTCTAACTCATAAAAGGTTTAGAGCAAAAGATCACTTCATGTAATAATAATCAGATCATACATGAAGCAAAACTTAGAAAAGTCTTTTTTCCTTTGAATAATTAACTTGCGAACATCTCTTTTTTACTTGGGCTTAAGTCTGTCTGCATAATTCAGCTGTCAGTCTTTATTATTAGACCTGATTTTACAAATATTTCTGTATAATCTTAACTCTTATGCATAGCAATCAGTTGCTATTGACACTAGCAAAGTAAAGCCATGCTCAAGATTTTGTGGTTACTTAGACCTAATGTTAATTTAGTAAAGACTTGTGTGATGCACAATGCCCACATCTATATATTATGCTCTCTTTTACGAGAGCATGCAGGTGAACTGGTACCTTCTGGAAGGAAGAGAGCTTGACAGAGAAGGAAGGTCATGAGAGGGGTTGAGGAGCCAGTAATCCACCCTGTTTCTGCTCTATCATGGCCAACATGGCAGCAAGTTTATAATAATTTTTTTGTTGTTGATTTTGTTCTGATTAATTTTGTCATTCTGAGTGTCCTGTATAAAAGGCTAGGAATTCTTTCTACTCTCATAAAACATGGGTGGAGTTTTTTGTTTGGTTTTTGTTTGGTTTTTTTGTTTTTTTGGTGGGGATTTTTTGGGTGTTTGGTTTTTTTGGGGGGTGTGGTGGTTTCACAGCTCCCAAAAATCCAATTTCCAAGCTCCCCCACAATTTGCCTCAATGTGAAAGAGAAGTTCTCAGACAAATACAACTCAGCATGGGGGAATCATATAAAAGTTTATTACTATCAGAATAAAAGCTATAGAAACTAAACAGCAAATAAATACACAGTATTAATACAATTTCTACCTCCCCTGGGGTCCTCCCACATCAATCCAGAAAAAGAACTTTCAGGATGATAGCTAAAGTCTCTCTCATTGGTGTATCGGGGAAGGGGGTCTTCTGTACCCCTACCAGCTCCTCGGCCTCTGTCGAGGTCTTCTGCTGGACTGCAAAGGAACACTTGCTTCACCAGGTCTGCATCATGAGTTATAGGGAGTTAGCTTTTGAGTCCTTTCCCTCCTGCTTTGTGAAGGTTCTTCCCAAGGAGTAACATTCAGGGACTTCTCCACTTCGAGTCCTCTCTTCCTCCCCAGGTTGCAGAATTTCTGGGATTTTGCTCAGTCTTTATACCTCAAATAGTTTTCATCAAAAGTCCTTACCCAGAAAAAGCCTACTTGATTTGGCTTCTCTCTATCTCAGCTGCAGCTTCAGCTCGACTTCACGTGGCAAGGGGGGGTCATTCCCGCACATTCCTTGTCCTTCAGTTTTTGGCTACCCTCGTCCAAATCTATGCAGGGCACCTCCAAGCCCTTCGGCCCATCCTCATGTTTCAGTCTCAGCTCCAGGTCGCCCCCTCCCCCACCATTGTGGGGGAGGTGGCAGCGAGACTGCTTGAAGTTTTTCTCTCCTCTGCCTGGAATTCTTCCAACTCTGCACAATTACCACTGCTTCTTCAGGGTCATGGTTCTTGGCCCGACCCGCTCCGGGCCACCCCTCAGCTCACACTGTCTCGGCTCCAGTACCGTGTTTGACTGCCGGGGGGGCTGGCTCCAACCTCCGGCTGGCCTCTCAAGCCCACGCCACTGCCTCTCCAGGACAGAGGGGGGAAGAACTTCCTAGCCTTTGGCCACGGTACCCAGTCCAGTTTTAACGCTGTTCCGGGCCCCCCGCAGCCCAGCTGAGGGGGGGAAAGAAGGGCTTGGTCCCCCACAAGGGGCCTGCTCCTCTCTCTCCTCTCTCTCACCTCATGGCTTAGATTTTTTCTCTCTGCCAACAACTTCCAATGTCTGTTGTAATATGCTAATTTCACGGGGGCGAAACGCAGCTTCTCCATTGGTCCCACATTGGAAACTTATTTGAGATTAACCATTTCCAGCCCCAGGGGGGGCCATACGAGTGAAACCACCACAGGGTGGCGGGTTTTTTTGTTTGGTTTTTGTTTGTTTCTTTGTTTTGTTTTAATTTTGTGACATTTATGATTGGTTTTTTTGTTTGGATTTGATTTTGTGGTTTTTTTTTTTTGTTTCTTTGTTATATTTTTTTGGTTGGGTTTTTTAAGTTTAAGGAGATTTTGGTCTTTGGGAAACTTACACCGGAGAAAAAGTCTGGCGTAGGGTCATGTCAAAGTGCTGACTTCTGCATGGTCCGAGCACAGCATGAAGGAACAGTATTTGCATCAGTTTCTACTGATGCAATAATATGAAAAGTTATTCTCTATTCTCCTGAACACAGCTGTTGTTTTTCTTCAGAGCCACCCTGACAAACTTTACTAGCTCTTTCAGAAGAGCATTTAGAGTCACTACTCCATTTTTTGTTTCATCCTTCTTTTTAATGTTGTTGAAAGTGACTACAGTGGTTTTGAAGGTTCTTTGGGCTGTTAGTCCATTCTTAGTCATTGACACAATTCATCTATAATTTAAAAAAAAAAATACTGATTGCTGCTTATCCTTTCTAAAGGGTCAAGAGTCCTGAGTATGTACCCTGGGGGGCAGCATGCATACTGTAATAAAAAAAGTATCTATTTGACATAAAATATTATTTGCCTATTGTTTCCCTGGGAAGTTTGTGTTTTCAAGAGTAAATCTAAAATACATTAGCAATTTTATAAACGCTTTGTATTACCTGTTCTTGCTTTGTCTATATTATTTACACTCATTAGCCCAAAGAATTAAAAGTTATCTATGCTCTAAATTATTTTATTTACTAGAGCAAGGGGCAACTGTGCAAATCCTCTGATGATTTTTACTTCATAGAGAACTTCTAAGTGTCATTTAGGAACTTAACCTTGAGTTTCCAGAAGCTCTGATTTTTACTGTGATAGATAAGATCTGAAACAGAGTGATTTTTTTTTTTAATGAGCTGATAATATTTTTTCACAACAAAGAGAAGAGAGAGTCTTAGAAGATCTGGTACAACCTTTTCCTTGTGGAAGAGACAACTGATTTTTTTCAGGTACTAAAAGCATTTTCTGGATTCATTAGTTTCTTTCAAGATGTATGGAGCTTTCAAGGTGGACATTTGGGCGCTACCTTTTCTGTTCTTATGGAAAAATACCTCTTAAATCTTCTTTTCTTGATAGTCTTATTTGTTGATCTTGAGTCAACAAAGGCCTGAAGCCTGTAAATAGCTGTCAGTGTCTTGTGAAGAACCAGCAGAGCTTTCAGAGAGGGACTTAAGTACTTAACTAAATGTTCTCCTAAACTGAAAGAAAAATGCTTCTAAAACTAAATGGCCTGATAAACAAAGTGGAATTGAAAGCAGATGGAAAAAAATGCTAGCTTTTAGTCAACACGGGAGCTGGAAAACTGTTCCTTCATAGCTATGTCATGCTCTATAACATAAAGCTTTTTTCAGTCTGTTGTTAATTTGCATTTCTGAAGGATATGTCTGACTGTAAAGCCAACTCTTAGTTCCTCCCTAGGGCTAGGCAAGAGCATGTTGTATTAATTCCAGTTTCTTTCTTCTAACATTAAAAACCAAAAAATGTACAATTTACAAGTTTCCAATAATTGCGTCTTTTGAAAGCATATGGAAATATCATTAACCATAGATAAGCTCATGATGCTAAAAGCACATGTTGGGTAATAAAGGTGATTACAAGCATTGCCAGGACACAAATAGCATTTCATGGGAGATGAGTGAGACAGGAAAGCTGGTGTTCAGCTTTACCATCTGTGGAAGAGGCCTAATGAGAAATGAATGTTGCCTGAGTGATATACTGGTATTTCATCTCTCTGCTCAGCAGTACTGACTGGTGGCATTATGAATCAAATAGAATGGAGAAATTCTCTGCACCAGATGGCAAGCTCAACTCTTCCAAATGGTATTTAAAAACAAAGCTGAAAAGAGGCTCTTTCCTGGTGCCAGTCTGAAAGCTCAGATAGTTTGAAAGTGATTATGATAGTATTTGGATGGTGCCAATGAGGAGCAAGAGCTGACATCACCATCCTGTAGGAAGCTTTGCAATAACATGTGGGATACAAGGTGGTTTAAGTAGTTGGGAGTTTAAGGGAATTGCATGTGGAGGTTGCACATAGGAAAACACAAGGGCGATATGAACAACTATTTCAATAATAGTATATTATTTAACACAAACTCAAAATTAAGTTGGTTATAATACTGCAAACCAATGCATTGACCTAGATAATAAAATAGCTGTTCATCTCATCCCATGTTTCCTAAGTACACCACCATTTGCAACTATACCTAACACATGCTCTGAGTTGCTGTCTTGCTTCATTATACTGACTTCTGCAGTATTTTCTTCCAACTCATCAGCTGATATTGTGACTTCTCTACCAGCTGAACTTCCTATTATCAGAAATGTACATGTTAATATTGTCTCTTTTTCTACTTTCTTTTTTGCTACCGAAGTGCCACTACAGGCTGTTAAGATGCCCTTAACACCTCCTCCAAAATTTAAACAGAAAGATCATAGAATGATAAAATCATTTAGGTTGGAGAAGATCTTTAAGATCATCAAGTCCAACAATTAACCTAGTGCTGCGAAGCCTATCACTAAGCCATACCCCTAACAACAAATACACATCTTTTAAACACCTCCAGGGATGGTGACTCCACTACTTCCCTGGGCAGCCTGTTCCAATGCTTGTCAACTCTTTCAGTGAAGAAATTCTTCATAATATCCAATTTAAATCTCTCCTGGTGCAATTTGAGGCTACTTCCTCTTGTCCTGCCTCTTGGTATTCGGGAAAGGAGACCAACAGCCACCTCACTACAACCTCCTTTCAGATAGTTGTAGAGTGATAAGATCCGTACTCACACACCCCACCCCCTAGCCCTCCCAGCCTCTTTTCCTCCAGGCTAAACAAACCCAGCTCCCTCAGCCAGTCCTCTTAGGACTTGGGCTCCAGCCCCTTCCCCAGCCTCGTTACCCTTCTTTGGAAGCAATCTAGCACCTCAACTCTCATACAAACCATGATGCTCTTGGACTCCTCGGCAGTAAATCTTTGCCCACTACAACACTAATTCTAGATGATTTTTTGCAATGGTACTAATGATTGATAATAAAAAATTAAGCCAAATATATTTAAAAACAAACCTCAATGCTCTGAAATGTTTCCATGTATTGAGTTTTAGACTAAATAAATTACATTTTCAGAAGGAAAAGACACATCTGTTCCAGAATGTGAAGATCTAAAAATTAAGATATTGCACATCCCACTCTGCTATGTGAAGCACAAGAAACTACCAGTAATTCACCCTGCAGTATATCTGCAAAGCAATCAGATTTCCCATTTTGTGGCATATGATCTTTTGTGGCATATCTGTAACCACACAGAAAAATCTGTGTCTATCATCACATCCAGTGAAATTGCATTTAATAATTAAAACTTGCCATCTAGCTCCAAGGTATGCTGCATGCTAGTGACTTCAGCTTATACATGAAAAAAGGGAATCATAAGAATGAAAACTTACTTATTTTATCATTACTCTTATTTCTATTTAAAAACTTTTGCTTAAACTGCACTTCCACCATTTCTTCTTTCTGCCCTTTGTGCAAGCTAAACTTCAGAACTGACTTTGATAGTTCATATAGTTAAGCAATGAGTGGCTGATTGAAATGCAGGTCAAGGATGATTAACCTCTTGGTTTTTGATTTTAATCACTTTTAAAAAAATAATTACTAGAAGTGGTTATTAGCTAGTTTATTAAACAAACAAACAAACACACCAAACCTCTGCAGAGAATGAATAGCCCTATATTTAAACAGCAGAGTTGCAGATCAAGGAACTCCAAGTCAGTTGTCAGCTCTACCACAGTATTATGCTAATGTGAAGGAGTAAACAAAATGGAATATGCTGTATATACAAGCTTGGCAGAACTAATGTTCATTGTGGAAGGAGTGGTTGGCTTTCTTCTGCCCTTTTGTCTTGCATAGAGATTTGCTAACTTAATGTTATGATTACATCCTCAGCAGCAGTGAATACTACCAGCTGTGCAGATAACTCCTGACTTCAGAAGGGCTGAGCTATCCATCATTTTTAATGTTTACTGATGCATAGTGTACATTTCTGCTCCCTAGCCTCTGACTCTGAACTCATACTTTCACCCATTCCTCTTTCATTCCTTGCACATTTCCTATGTAGTAGTTATGTGTACTTCTAGTACCTGCCCATTCACTTTTTTCTGGTTGGTCCCTGGGAAACTTTAATAGATCTGTTTGTGGAAGACCTGTGGCTCTGGATGGTACTGGATGGTACACAATCAAGTACTCTTTTTTACTGCTGGTTGCAGGGCACTCGGGTATCTCAGATAAACTCTGCTTCAGCCTTGGATTTCTTCAGGAAAGGGACTTCTACTATGCAATCAGCGTCAAGTAAAAAATTAAATGGTGAACTTAATTGTTGCCTCAAGTAGCCACTGTACCGTAAAACACACAAGTACACTTTGAATCCACAATGCTTTATTCCATTTATAGTAGTGATAAGCCTGCTAGATGTGCAAAATTTAACACAGATTTTAAATATTGTAGAGTTTTCCTCTTGAAAGGACATTATTTTCAAAAGGTGGAGGGCAGCAACTGATCCATTTGAGATGCCATAAGATAGCTGGTTAGCCAGAGCTTTTAAGAACTTTTAGTAATATAAGATAAAATGAGAACTCAAGAAGCTCTTCAAGAAATAGAATACACTATACATCTTCTAAACAATCCAATAAATGCATTGGTAAACTAGTCCATATTGGTTAAGTTACTCCTCTCTATTCCTCTCCCTGCCCTCAATTTATTGTCCTGATTTTGTTTCACAGGCCTTCTGAAGGAGTCAATACATATAAGGGATATAGAGCCATTTCTCTGTAACTATCAAGGCTGAGTTTTTTTAACTAGTGTTATCATATGTGTTTAATGAACTTTTAGATCTTCTATCAGAAAATGTTTCAGTTCAGAATAAAGGTAGGTTTGTTTCCTGTTGCAGAGTATATGGTAAGAATAAATTATTTTATTTGAAACTATTTCCTTACATGAAGTGTTTGGGCTAGGAAATAATTCAGACAGGCATCACATACCCTTTCTATTTTATAGCAGAATAGTATTATCTGAGACTAAGACAGACACAGTATATAATGCTGCAATATCCTAGCAAGTACTCAGTAGCAAGTCAGGTGATGCTAATACTGTACAGAAAAGGGAGAAAATATAAAGACTTGCAAATAAAACTAAATACCTGCTCAGAAAGAGAACTTCCTTGTGTTTTTTCTATACAGTCTAACCAAAATACATTAAAGAAACCAACCCTATTAGCATTTAAAAACAGAGCACTTGACAAAATATAAATTAGTTGATTATTTTCCATTAGCAAATGGTCACCAGATGTCTTGAAGCAGTTAAAAGGGAAAGAGTAGGTTGGCACATGGCTTATTTTTTATGTTAAAAAAAGAAAGTGAACCAAGTTTCTGTTCACTACACATGAAAATTCAAATGAGGGGTTTGTTGTTGGTTTTTAAAATTTATTTATGCACTCTAGTAGAAATTGTGGTTTACAATTGAAATATATATCATGACAGGAAAACCTGTCCTCCGTGGCAAGTTTCCTGCTAAAGCTACATGGGACAGGTGTAGTGCAGTCTTGCCCTGGGATTTGAATCTAATTCAATGGATCTGGCATTTATGAGGTGAATAAGTAGTGGCTGAGATTCTGAAGAGGGAATGAGAAATTTCATGAGTTAATTATAAAGACTTTCTTGAGGTAGCAGTAGTTAAGAAAGTATATAAGAGAGTGGTTTGTATTTTGTAGGTCTGTCTTCTAATAGTGAATTGGTTTTAGCTGGTGTTCTGCTAGGCTGTGAACTGATTTTTTTTTTTTTTTTTTTAACTGTTTGAATGATGCTAGGCTGACAAAGAGTCCATCTTCTCAGAATGAAGTGTGTTTGACATTAAGGAAGACATATGAAGTCAGTGGTGATAAACTTCTAACTGCTATTGTACTCCTAAGACAGAATGCAAGCCAGTTGCATGGGTTTGCACTTTTAGTTGTATACTTGCATGAAGAGCTAAATTTGCTGATGTCTGTGACTATGTTTAATAGTGTATTTTGTAAATACCAAATCTTACTAATTGGTTACCTGTAGGTAGAAGTTCTGTGCAGTGCATACTATATCTTATCTGATCTTTTCTTTCTATATTTATATACACTGATGTTTAAACTTTATCTAAACCAATTCCCTACTGGCAGTGTCTGCTGTGCTATCAGTGTGTTTAGAAATACATGATTTTAAACAGGAATCTAAGGATTAATCTCTACGTTATGGCTCCATGTCTCTGAACAAATAGGTTGGATCCAGATCTAGAAAAAGGCTTGTGCAACTATATACACCCCAGTTGGTCTTATAGAGGCTAAAGACTTAGTGTTTAATTGGATGACTTTTCCTATACTTACTGGCACCTGTAACCTGCTGTTTGCAAGCTGCCTTTTTTCAACTGGCAATCATAAAAACAATATGCAGAAGCCCTTATGTGCAGAAGCCACAACAGGGTGACTCCCAAAACTCTGTGTTCAAACCAGTACATAGTCTGTCCCTCAAGATAACAGGTGTCTCCCTAAAGGAACTTTGTTTCAGAAAAAAAATATGTGGTTTTAGATCATATATTGGAAAATAAGAGAATTTCTTAACCCCTTGACTAAACTTCCTGACACATCCACACATACTTGATGAAAATTGTTTTAATCAAAGAAAGTAATGACAAATTTTTACTAGACTACTTGACAATAAACATAATAAAATAATGCACCTTGTAAAAAAATCTATTTCTATGATTATGTTCCTGTCATTGTAAAAATATGGTCAATCCTTTGGAGAGCTCACGTTATTGCTAGAAGTGGATAAGTAGTTCTCTAGGTTATCACTAACCACAGCTAATGTTACTTCTCTGGCTTGCCTAATCCACTGTTGTTTCTACATGTGAAGTAGCATACTTCCATTTGAAACAGAACAAACATAAGCTGTATTGAAGAATTAAACTATGTGAGAGATATTTTGACAGGGTTATTGTTCTTTTACAGACGCATCTTTTTTTTTTGCTTCAGTTTATATTGTGATAATTTTCATTGCAAACTGATCTACATTCTTTAGTAAGAACAAACTTCAACCATTCTTGTTATACGTTCTTATTTTCTGCAAGATTACTTTCTCTTTGATGTTTTTCAGCAAGTTAGTTTCACTAATTTTTCTTTGATCCAAGCTGAATCCGAGTTCCTGAATATCTGTCTTTAGTTCATCAAACACAACAGTTTGTCCAAGAATGACGACTTGAGCTTTGCTTTTCAAAGTATGCATGTATTCATTACTTCCAAATATCCTTTTGTTGTATTATCAGTTCTCAAGTCCCATGCCTCGAGAATGTTTTCAAGGGCACATTGCGTGTTGAAGCTCCTGCAAAATTCATACATTGATGATTTGTGTGATTTACCAATCACCTTAAGTAAACACATCAATGTTTGTTATAAATAAATGATCATAAAATTAGCAATTAATCCTTGGTCTAGCAGTTGCTAAAGTGAGGTAGTGTTTGGTAAAAATATAGTAGGATGTTTGGATGCAAATTGCAAAGACGAGATAGATGCCTTGGTGCATTAACTGGAATCAGCAAGGTTTTAAATATCAGGATATTCACATATAAACAGTGGCTTAGTATTGTAGCTAAAGCAGTCTATTAAGCAGTCTTCTGTAACTCGGAAATTAATCCAGGCCTTTATGTTTGATTGCCAATGAATAAGTAAATGTGTAAATGTAACCCCTTACCGACTCTTCAATTTTATAAAGGGTAAACTAGTACAGGGCTCTACTCATAATTACCAGTAGCATTGGTCCACAACATTCAAGACCAAAAAGACCATCCAGCTTTGGTTTTGAAGTTTATGTTTCTCAGTGACAGAGGTTCTTCATGGTATGTATTCAAAAGTCCTATGACTGGCACTTTCCAACTGCATTTTAAAAGCTGCTGTGAAAAACTAGTCTCTCCTAAGGTTTCTCTAATCATTATCTTCTGACATAAAAATCCTTGGTAATTGAAGTGCTCCCATATTGTTCATGTAGTTAAGACTAAACTTTCAATAATTTTACCAAATAAAGTAGAACCTAATAGTACTAAGTTCTACCTTACATCTGCTATTCCTGTTGAAGGGGTTTTTTGCTTTAACAGCAAAAGGCTCCTCATGTGGTTGGTTCCTTCATAGGTAAATAATTATGTTTTGCAACTGCAATCTTTCTCCAGGGATTCAGTGCCTACCGTATTGATCTTATGCTGGATTCAATCACATTACGACAAATAGCAGGAGCTGATTATGTTTCACTGTTCACAGGACTCCACAGCATTCCTAGTAGTTTCTAGTAGTGGTTATGGCTTTTGTTAGTACTATCTGTTGGGGTCAACTCACTCTTCTCTTTTGATCATATTTCTGTTTCCAGGAGTGCTTTACACTGAGATACTGCAAAGCAATTGCTATCTCCTGAAATACATACAGTCAACTTGAACACCAAATATTTTCTTAAATAGGTCATGTTGAATCCGTGTCAATACTTGCTATTTTTTTTCTGTATATTAAAATAGTGTGCAGGTGGTAAACCAGAAATAGGAACTGTTTTTTGGATGGGACTTATATACATAGGAAGCTTTAGGCCAGTTAGTTATCCCAAAAGTCTAGTGGAATGAAGGTATATATCATCTACATACTGCAGCTGAATTCACGCTTTACAGTTCTGTTGCATCCATCACTGCCTTGGGGAAAGTTGATTTGGAGGGTGTGAGAAGACACTTTAAGTTTCAAAATTACTTATATTTGTTGAGTCTGCGGTAGTAAAATGTTGTGAGACGTAGACTGAAAACTAAAGAGCTTTCAGGGAGATGAGCGTGGGAAAGGAGAAAATAACATTTGTTAATGTTATTTATGACTGTCATATGGAAGGGGGCTTTCCTCCAGCTGTTTGTGCTTGATTGGTCTGTCAACACCCCAGGAAAGGCGAGATCCTTGTGCCTGGTTAGTCTGTCAGTGTCCATTTATGGGGGCTCCACTGAATGATCCGCTCTATTGGAGGGCAATTTGACTAACTTGTTCAGGGACACATGCCAGCAGTGTATCAGAGTCAAACCCTTTATTACAATTGTGAAAGAGGGACCCACTCCCAGATCTCCCCACTCTTAGTCGAGTACATTATCCTCTGCCGGCCACTGCTGGCACACATGAAGTACTCACACTAAACAGTTTGTGAAATAACACATTTTATTAATACACACACTGGTAAGAGAAAATTCTGATAGGTTAAGGTCTGAAGACTGTCATTGATAGTAACTGTCTGCGAAAATGAATTTAGAACAATATACAGAAAGCTCTAATCCCTAACAAAAGCTAAATTGAAATAATCCTTCATCATGCATAGAACATGGTTCTGGCCAGTAGGAATCCCTATGGGGGAGAAGGGAGTTTCAGTTCATCATCTGATCCCAGAAGTTATGTTGAAGTCTTCCTTAATTTTCCCCATCCCTAACTCACTTCTATATTATTTCTTTACATTTAGGTAGAGTTTTACTGACTATACTGATTGGTGTAAAATTCTCTTATTTCACTCTTAAAGGTATAGTCAATAAAATATAGAGTGCTTAAGCAGTGAGGGGTGGTCGTACCTTGGAGGCGGGCAACTTTGGGTTGAAGGTGTGCATTAGTACTGCAGGGAGATTATAATGAACAAAATTCATCTGAGGAAAGTGATTTTGACACAGTTGTTGATTCAGCGGCAAGACATCTTCTCCTACCTCTCTTGGTTGATGGCTGCTACATGGTTTGTCCACTACACAGTACCATTGAGTTCCCCTCCCTGCAAGGATTACAACAGAGCCTGACTGCAGTGTCTCCACTCTGCTCCACCCTGTTTCATCTCTTTTAGCACATGCTAAGGTTGCAGACTGTGCTGTGCGGGGAATCATCGTGGAATAGGTTTCATGCATGACAAACACATCCCATCCAGGAAATAGCCACTGCATTTCACCCTATAATTTTTGTACCGTTATATCTTCTGCTAGAATATGAATATAACTTCCCACTTTTCTCTAATTTTACCCCCCAGGTGTCTTCACACAATGACTAAGCCTATGATTTAAGTAGTAGTGTTGATTTGATCTTGTGTCTTTAGCTGTAAGATGATGTTGGGGTGATTCCTCTCTTCTTTCTCTGTTACCATGACTGGTGGGTCACAAGAGGAACTCCAATTGTGACATGCCAGTTAGTTGTGCTTTCTTATTCATCCTACCTCCTGCCAGCATTCATGGATGATGAATGTATGCTCTTTGTTATTCTTTAAATGCCTAGTGGTCAAGATTACATTATTTTAGGGACCAGTAACACCCTTTCATGGTTTGTTTATGCTGGGAGATGGAGAAAGGATGGAGTGGAGAGAGGGTGCTTCTACCACACACCCTGGTTTTACCTATTTTGGTCCATGCTACAACATTATCACACATTAATGTAAAAATGCAAATCTCGGCTTCATAAAATTTATCTGGGTGGCCACAGAGGTTAGAGGGTTGCTTTCTAAGTTCTGAAAATTATTTTAAGCATGTCTAAAAGTGCTTGCTCCTTTACAGTACTGGAGTCACTTCAGTGTGTACAAGTTGAGAAAACACTATGTGAAGAGCCAGACTTCCCATATCTGATGGGCCTAACCATAGCAATACTTTTGCAAAAATGAGTAATAAAAATAAAAAAATTAAAAAAAAGAGTTCCTGGAAATATAACACAATGTCTAATCTAGTGACATACAATTCCTTTTGTTGATATTGTTCTTGGCACTCCTGTGCTTCTGTTTCCTGTATTTAAATAAAGATGATAATGATAATCTTTGAGTGAGCCATGTTGTAAAGAGAATACATGCACAAAATGAATAAATTTATCTAGGGCACCACAATACTGTTGTGAGGGCTGTGTTGGAACTGAGTGTAAGAGATTTGAATCTTAAGAGCAGTTGTGGTGACTTCTCTACCTAGTACAGTTAAGTGAGAAAACACAGGATCTGCTAACATTGTGTCTTTCAAGGACAACAGTGCAATTTTCTATTAAAAAGACATTCTTCAACCTCCCTTATTCAAGGAATTCCCATCTCCCACCTACACAAGGTCATGAATAAGGAAAAGATGAGTCTTTTCTAGTAAAATGTTTAATATAAACAGTTTTAATAGGACACATTTAAGACTTGCACGCTTGACCTTTTTGTCAAATTTTGAAAAATACTGTGAAGATTCTGAAAACTGTGAAGATTCTCAGTTTGAGATTCTCTAACACTTCAGCCAGTGTTTGCATGATTTTAGTATACTGGATATATAGGTTATGACTGTCTTTTCAAAGTTTTTGAAGAACTGCATGAAATCCTTTAAAATATGCAGACCTCACAGAGAAAATAAAGGGGTTTTGTTAGCTAATTTGTGCAAGTTCACTACAGATGGAGATTGGATGGGTTCATAAATTTCTCACGTGATTTTTGGATGAATTTTATGGTTTCTTCTTGTGAAAATCCTTAGGAAAATGATGGTAAGTCCACTGAAATATTAATTTTGACTTTCACACACCTTCAGCAACATACCCAGTACTTGAATCAATCCTATTGAGTTCAGCTGCAAACAGATTTGACAAGATGCTATATGAGTGTGTCTGGCTTATATTGCTATTTGTCACTTATATGCTTCTCTTCTCACTGAAAATGTGGGCAGACCTCTAGTGGTCTTCACACTTTCCATGTATTTTTTATTTTTTCTCTCCTTTGAAACTGCTTAGTCTATGTTAATTTTATAAAATCTTCTTGGATTGTTCAACATACAGATAGGTGATGTATTCCTGTGTAGTGACATTTGTTTGTCAGTCCTCATCAAAGGTAGACACCTTCTGTGGAAGCAAGAGAAAATGAAACATCTATTGTGCTTCTGAGAACTTCATCTGCTCTATCTTAAACTCATGAAATCTTGAGATGTTAACCATTTTAATTTCAACTGGAATGGAACTAGAAGCACAACTGCATATGCAAAAAGTAATAGAAGGGCTAATTTTTTCGTTGTTGATGTAAATGAGAAAGACATTCTTCCTCTGTCTCATATGCAGCTTAAAAGAAATGCATAAAATTAATTTCAAGATTATGTAAGCATTCTACTGTTTGTCATCAAGCCATTGTATTGCAAACATTTTTAGCAATCTCTTCATATACTTATGAAGAGATATGTCTTGCTGTGAAGCTAAGCTGAAATATTAATGTAAACATTTTCAATGAAGATACTTCTAGTTGTCATTTTTTTAATTACAGAAAACACTGAACTATAAAAGATAGAAATTTTTCTAGGGGATTGGAAGGAATAACCCAGGCCTTAAAATAGATAAATGAAAAATATTATTTTCAATACAAGAAGGATAAATAAGAACTGGTTTGCACCCTAAAACATTAATTTAAAAAACCCCAACTTTTCCCTTCAATGACTTTTCTCTTAAGATTTTGTCTTCTGAACACTTTCAAAACTCTCTAATGCAAGAAATATTGCGTCAGAATAAAAAATCCCTGAAAAAATTCACTCTAGCTTTCTTCTTGTCTAACTTGGAACTTAACCTTGTTCATCAACAGAATGTCCCTTTATATTTTTTGACTGTTTTATACAAACTTGAGTGTTATAAATTGTTCAACAGTAAATACCTATGAAGACACTCAGCTGTAGGAAGGCTTGTTCTGGGCTGTATGTTTGTCTGTAGATTTCCTGAGTATTGTATGGGGGAGTTTAGATGAAATTACAACTTGCTGTTCATGAGTCAGAAGCAGAATAAAGACTGCAAGGTAATCAGAAGGAGAGGCAGTGCAAGAAATCATGGTGAGCCTTGTTCAAACAGACATGTAGGAAAAGCAGGAATGTAATGTCTGAAAAGACTTTGCACATTCTACATGAAAAAGGACATGCTTGGTGAGACAGGTGTGAGAGGATGAGGCACTGCATATAGAACTTGAGGTTAGATTTGTGGATGTAAAATAGTCATATTATTACTTTAGAAATTTCTGTAGTGTGCGCTTTGAAGGTGTTTAGTTACCATAAGAAAGATTTAAAATACTGTTTTGAGGTCCAGAATCCTTGCACATTCCTTGCTTAGCTCTTCCAGTTGGTGGTTATGTTTAAAATAGGTGGAATAAAAAAAGGCTTTCATCGCTGTCCTCAATCCTGGTTAACAGAAAAACAAGAAAGAACATCTCAACTATTTCTACATCTATTGTGTTTAAATACTGCTCATCATTACAAAGTCTCTTTAAAACTAACAAAAAACCTACTTTGCACACTGATGAAAGTCACTGCATTATGATATACTTATTTTAATTATGTTTTTTACAGATTAGCCTGAAGATTAAATACAGGTTGTTTTGAAGCTAATCTTTCTTCTGAACTATAGTGATGTCTCAGGGGGATTGTCATTGGAGGTCCTAGTAACACATTTCCTCTTGTGGACTGGGATATCTCACAAGAGAGATCCCGATTGTGTCCACATCCAGTCTGCATTTCCTTAACTGACTGCAGAGCTGTTTATAGCTGTGGGGTTTCCAGTGCCGAGCATGGATTTCATTCATCACCATCCCACGTCTGTTGAAGAGGTATACATACACCTCATCCTGCCTCCACTTGTCAAGGCCTCAGCTTTCATACCAGGTCTCTTTTCTCTATACACTTTGTTATGTGTGACTACTGTCCCTTGTTATGATTGTGACTACTTTGTCCAAAAGCTGTGATTTTACAAAGACAAAAAGAAGCAAAACAAATCAGCAATACACATCCTGATAAATTAAAAAAAGTCACAGTTAAGCCAAGTGAAAGAATGTTGCAGATAGGACAAGAAAAAGTCAACACAGCAATTATGACAAAGCTCAGTCCTGAAGTCTGGCAAACACAGCCTGTGGCCAGTTGCTGGCGACAACTGTATTACAGGGCTATCTAACTGAAAGCAGGTGAATGAACAGCCTACCCTTATCACCATCATTATGCTCCAGAAACACCCAACTGAGAAGTTGAACTCTTCCCAGTGACAAATATATAAATGGTGGAGCCTCACTGGCACAGATATTCAAGCTGCAGGCATGGCCTCCTTTGTATATTCTTGCACTGGTCAAAAGACAAGGTACCAACCACAGTACCTAGGCATCTTAAACTTATTTGTCAGTCTTGAACTTTCCTGGCAAATAGCTGGGCAACAGTTAACTTCAATTTTTGTCAGTCGTCAGCATAAGTCTAAAGAAGGAACCACGGCGTGGTGGAGGAGAACAGACTGATCAGAACTGTTTTTAGGAAATGTGAACATCCAGACTTAAGTCTCTCTGCATTCACTGCATCTGCATTATCTTAGCTGGATTTTAAATATATATTTACAATGTTTTTGACTTTGATGGTTTGCTTTGTTTGAAAGGACCTTTATAGAGTAACTTACCATTATGTGGTTGTGTTTTTATTATCTTTAATAGCAAGAAGTGAACAGAACTGTATCAATCTTTACACTAAGGTTTACACCAGTGTGCAAACTCCTAATTTTCTTAAAAATTTTTAATAGTTGAGAGAAAGGAATAAGAACTTTTGTTTCCTTTTAATAAACAGAAACGCCACAGCCACAACTTCATTACAGAACATCCTCTATAGCAGGTGGAGGTCTAATAGTCTTTATTATAATGAGATATTTGGATAAATTTGGGCTAATGTAGTTTTTATATCAAAACAGAGGAAATAACCATATTAAAAAAAAAAAAAACCAAAACAAAACACCAAAATCACCTTGCTATTAAAAAAGTCTTCCAAAAATGTTTTGCCATATACTTTTTATAATCTCATTTTTCCGTGAAATATCTGGTGATAAACAATTTTAGAACAATACACTCATTAGGTCAAAATGTATTAAATAAGAGATTTTAGTTGCAGTTACACAGATTAGACTTCATGCATGTTTAAATCAAAATGCAAGGATTTAAAAATGCTAATTAGAGATTACTGAATACTCATGCAGTAATATCTTAGCTATTTTAAGAAAACTATTCAAAGCAGATCAACATACAAGAAAAAGAGGAATAAACACAAGGAAAAAAGATTTTTTTGCCACAAAATGAGTTAGCAATCTAGACAGTTTCATTTCAAATTTCGTTAGATATCTGTAATAGTATTAGAATATTTGAAGTGATATTTGTACTTTACAGGACTTCTTAGTAGCCATATAAAAGTTTTCTAAAGGTGATTTATATTTACAGAAAATGATATTATGTTTAAATATTCTTAAAGTGTGTTAGGGGGTTCATGATTGCTAGGTCATTTCACTTGAACATTCTTCATGAAAACATACATTATATCAGTTTTTTAGCTAAAAACTCCTTATATACATATTTTTTTTTAAGAAGGCATTTAGGAAACAGCCTCTACTGGTGAAAATGGTGCTCATGTAGGGATAGTTTCTTTCAGTTTTTATACCTATAAGAAAATGGCTTAAATATTCAGTACTTCTTCTTGAGAAAAATAGTTGAGAAAATTGTCTATACTTTTCTGTATCAGTCATTAACACAGTAACTTGATTTGAAACTCTGTGTTGTATTTTTGTTCATCCTTTTTCTTCCTTGTTCACCAGACCTGTTGGAGACAGATGGGATTCACCTGTCTAAAAGAGGGAAAATGGTTCCAGTCCTTGAGTTGGCAGGGCTGACTGAAAGAGTACAATTATGAGGGGAAGAGGAGGAGCAGACACTGATCTCTTCTCTGTGGTGACCAGCAACAGAACCCGAGGGAATGTCCTAAAGTTGTGTCGGGGCAGGTTTAGGTTGGATATCAGAAAAAGATTCTTCACCCAGAGAATGGTTGGGCACTGAAACAGGATCCCCAGGGAAGTGGTCACATCATCAAGCCTGACAGAGTTCAAGAAGCAACTGAAAAACACTCTCAGGCACAGGCTGTGACTCTTGGGAATGGTCCTGTGCAGGGCTAACAGCTGGACTTGAAAATCCTTGTGGATCCCTTCCATCTCAGCATATTCTGTGATTCTGTAAATTAGTGTTTTAAAGGGGATAAGACCGGGTTTTCTAGAGATGAGTCTAGGGGCATCATGACAGTGTTGTGAGTGAAATCAATAGCCCAGCTGAAGTGCATCTACATCAATGTATGCAGTATAGGTAACAAATAGGAGCAACTGGAAGCCATGATGCAGTGGTCATCATGGATATGTGGTGGGATGACTCTCATGACTGGAGTGGTGCAATGGATGCCTATAAGCTCTTCAGAAGGGACAGGCAAGGAAGGAGAGGGAGTGTGGTAGTTCTGTACATTAGGGAGTGTTTCAACTGTATTAGAACTTAAGGATAGTGATGAGGTTGAGTGCCTATGGATAAGGATCAGGGGGAAGGCCAACAAGGCAACATCCTGATGGGAGTCTATTTTAGACCACCCAACCAGGATGAAGAGGCAGAGGAAGTATTCTGTAAGTGGCTGGCTGGTGTTTCACGATTGTCAGCCCTTGTTCTTGTGTGATACTTTAGCTTGCTGGATGTCTGCTGGAAACTCAACACAGCGGAGAGGAGGCGGTCTAGGACGTTCCTGGATTGTGTAGAAGATAACTTTGCGACACTGCTGGTGAGTAAGCCCACCAGGGGTGGTGACCCACTGGACCTGCTGTTTACAGAGAAGGGCTGGTGGGAGATGTGGTGGTCAGAGGCCATCCTAGGTACAGTGACCATGAAATCAGGAGTTTTTGATTCTTGGTGAGGTAAGGAAGAGTATCAACAAAACATCTACCTTCAGCTTCTGGAAGGCAGACTTTGGCCTATTCAGGACACTGGTTCAGAGAGTCCCTTGTGAAACAATCCTTAAAAACAAGTGGGGTCCAGGAAGGCTGAACATAAACCAGGAAGAAAATCTTAAAGGTACAAGAGCAGACCATCACTATGTGCCAAAAGATGAGCTGGCAGGAAAGAAGACCAGCCTGGCTGAACAGGGAACTTTCACTTAAACTCAGGGGAAAAAAGAGAGTTTAGGACCTTTAGAAGAAGAGGTAACCCACTCAGGAGGAGTACAGGGTTGCTGTTAGGATATGTAGCGAGAAATTTAGAAAGGTAAAGGCTCAACTAGAACTCAATCTTGCAATCCCACAGCATGTACAGGACAACCAGAGGATCAGGCCCAATCAGCATGGATTTAGGAAGACTTGATCAACCTGATCTCTTTTCATGGTCAGGGGATCTGTCTAGTGGATGAGGGAAGGTCTGTGGGTGTAATCTACCTGGACTTCAGCAAAGCCTTTGATACTGTCTCCCACAGCATTCTGGAGAAGCTGGCAGCCCATGGCTCTCTGTTGGGTTAAAAACTAACTGGATGGCTCGGTCCAGAGAGTGATTATAAATGGAGCTACATTCGGTTGGCAGCCAGTCACTAGTGGGATTCCCCAGGGCTCCGTGTTGGGGGCACTCCTGTTTAATGTCTTTATCAGTGATCTGGATGAAGAACAAGTACACCTTTAATAAGTTCATAGACAACACCAAGTTGGGTGTGAGGGTTGATCTGCTGTAAGGTACAAAGGCTCTGCAGAGGGATCTGGACAGGTTGGATCCATGGGCTGAGACCAATGATATGAGGTTCAGTAAAGCCAAATGCTGTGTCCTGTACTTTGGTTACAACAACCCCATGCAGTGCAACAGGCTGGGGTAAGAGTGGCAGGAAAGCTGCCCAGCAGAAAAGGACCTGGAGGTGCTGTTTGACAGCTGGCTGAACATGAGCCAACAGTGTGCCCAGGTGGCAACGAAGGCTGGTGTAATCTTGGCTTCTATCAGAAATAGTGTGGCCAGCAGGACCAGGTAAGTGATTGTCCCTCTGTACTCAGCACTGGCAAAGCCTAACCTTGAATCCTGTGTCCTGTGCTGGGCCCCTCACCACAAGACATTGAGTTGCTGGAGTGCATCCAGAGAAGGGCAACAAAGCTGACAAGGGTATCTAGAGAGTGTCGTATGAGAAATGGCCGAGGGAGCTGGAGTTGTTTAACCTGGAGAAAAGGAAGTTCAGGGGAAACCTTATCGCTCTCTTCAACTACCTGAAAGGAGGTTGTAGTAAGGTGGGTTGTAGCTATGTCAGGGGAAGTTCGGGTTGGACATTGGGAAGAATTGCTTCACTGAAAGAGTTGTCAAGCATTGAAACTGGCTGCCCAGGGAAATAGTAGAGTTACCAACTCTAGAAGTGTTCAGGAAATGACTGGATGTGGCATTTAGTGCTATGTTTTTTTTGGCATGGTGGTGTTCTGTCAAAGGTTGACTTGATGATTTGGAAGGTCTTTTCCAACACAAATGAATCTGTGATTCTATGATTCTTTGAAATTGCAGGAACTTTTCTATTGCTATAATGCAAGCTGAAACAGTCCCTTAGTCACATAGCTTTCCCGTGATGAAAACACAAGAAATGCTAAGAACTGTCCAGATTAGTTGATCTAAGTGTGGAAGTTTCTGCTTGTGTTCCCTCTTTGTGCTGAATCTCATTTTTTTTAATAGGCAACTCGGTCTTCACATATGCCTTTCTTCCACATGCATAGTAACCCAGTCCAAAGTAATCTTTCTTGCCGTGTTCCTGTACACTTACACAGTTTTTTGTTGTAGATACCAGAAATTGTACATTATATGGGAATTCAGAAGGTCATTTTTTTTATAAAAAACACTAATATGAAGAGATATTGTATTATTTTAGTTGGCTCTTATCCATACCATGATCAAATTTTATCTGCTTTTTAAGCTTGCTGGAAGATAATCTTCTACAACTACAAGTTAATCTAAATATAAGCAAATTGAGATTAATGAGTTCGGAGAGCATCCTCAACAGATTTAATGCTACCCTTAATCTTAGATCAGAATTGGCTGAAGGCAGCTTCAAGCTTAGTTATACAAAGATAAAAATAACACTTAAACACTGAGGGCTCATGGTAACTCAAGTCAATGTCTTACCCTTCATTAATATGCTCTCATGACATGGTAGCAGATGGTTCTTAGGACATAGCAGGACTGGTTCTTGATGGATGATCACTATGACATTTAGTATTGTTTATCAGAGTTCACCTAGCATAATACTGTTGGATCCCACACTGGATATGTGCTCATGGCTGGAACCCTAAACACTTTAGTCTCTGTTAAGAAAAGCATTAACCTTCCTCATACGACCCTCCTCCCAAGGGAGAGAAAAAAATAATATAATTCTATTGACATCTTCTGCCTTATCGAAATTCTGATCTTAGATTCTGTTTTCAGAATTTCAAATGTTTGGGAGAAGGGAGTGTGGGATGTGGAATCCTACTATGGCAGCCAAGCAGTCACCAAAACAAAACCATAGTGTTTTTTTCACTCCTCTATGTCACAGTGAAGGATTAAAGTATTATAACTGCTTCTAGTCCAGCAGTGTATTGTCATTATCATAATCTGCATAGCTCTGTTAAAGCAGTGTTTAATACAGGCACAGTATATGCTAAATAAAGAACTATCAATGTTGTAAATAATCATAGAAGTATTCTGAAAATACTTTTTTTGACACAAGTTCAAGGCAGTTTAGTTGGAGTTCAAATGCAGAATACTGGTAATGTCTGAAACAGTTGATAGTGGACTGATTCACTTCCTCAGTAGTTCTTTCTTAAGAGGAAGGAACCTGGGATTTATGCTGTGTAATATCTATTGGGAATACTCATGTGTGATTTGCATAATCACTCACTCAGACACCATTGTTCGATGCAGGTTCAGTAGAAAATGCTCCTTAATATCAGCTGAGTGAATAAGAATACTTTCTCAAGAACATATGCAGGATAACAAAAGTTCAGACCAAGTGCTTCTTCCTTCAACAACTTTTAAATTTAAACATTGTCTTTGAACTGGGTCCATGTTGAATTTCCTCATGTTCTCCCACTGTGTGTAACTCATGTGTAAGAAACATGGTGAAGTGAGTTGTTGTAATGAAAAATAAAATTATCATTCACCAGTGGTCATATGACCAATACAAATACCTAATGGAAGAAGCCCAATTACATTATTCAAAGTAATGTTTCTTTCCTCACATGCTAACCATATTTCTAATGGAAATTTCATGATACCAGTGCTCTATATTTTAAAATTAATTCACTTGGATAACTTGCTAACTAACAAGTGGTTTTGGTCACAGATCTCTAAAGGCTAAATCAGCCTGAAGAGACTAAGTTATTACTTCCAAATATAATCTTGGGCTTGCTCAGAAGGTGATCTCCTTTTCAAACTTACCTGTCATCTTGGGTGACACTTGTTATACCTACCTTGCAATGAAAGGATATGAATGCAAATGACTTTGGGTTTTTTCCTGTTTTGGAAGAAAACCAGAAAATTGCAACAGCAATCTGAAGGTCAGTGTCATTTTTCTTGTGCTTTAAAAGATTCTTATCTTTTTAAAAGTGGAGATGGCTTTGAGTTCAAGACCCCAGAAGCTGGGAATCTGATGTGGTTAACAATGTAAAAATCTGGTCTGGATGTGGCCAGTTGAAAATGTCATTAGTCTACTACTTTTATTTTTACCTCAGATTTTACAGATACCCTGTGTATGCTTCTGTTTGTATCCACACAACCTAATGTAACCCTTACAACCTTTGTAACTTTGGTGTCCTGAATTTCTGCAGCAAAGGTGTTGCATTGTTGCTCTTTTTTTTCTTCTCTGGTTTTAATGGGCTTGAGTGTGTGGTTCTGTGGCTCCTTGGTAAGCAATTGACACTCTTCCGGCTCTTCCCTTCAAAGGATGGGAATGTTGCTGATAAGCAACTGATTGGGAAAACTTTTGAAGTTCAGAGAAGTAGCTGGATAATAGTTTACAGGAAGTTTCTTTTTTTTTTTTTCCTAGCTTAAGCATTACCTAGGTGCTGTTGCTTTCCTGGGACCCTAAACAAGAAACTGCTTGTGTGAGAGCTTTCTCAGGGGATAAAAAATTCAGTTCTTGTTAATTTTTTGGGGAGTGGTGTTGTTTTGGTTTGGGTTTTAGTGATTTTGTTTGTTTTTTTATTATTCTTCACATTTGTATTAGGGAACTAGTTAATATTTGGGTAAATTTGAAGCTGTCAGTATCCCTACCACCTTGTTAATGACTGCTGCTAGGGTATTGCTTTGGCAAATATTCTATAACCATATGGATTGTGGACTGAGGGTTATTCAAGCGAAAATTTATAATTCAATTAATTACAAAATTGCCTCTGGACTTTCTAACAGTAGTCAGTGTTTCTTTCTCCTTTGACTTCTCTGCCAGTTTTTTTTGACTTCTTAAGAAAGTCCTTATTCCAACTTAGATAGAAATATTATTCAGGGAAGAAAGTCCAAATTAGTTGTTTTCTGTCACTAGATGCTAACAAAGAAGTGTAAGGATATAGCTTGGCCAGAGAGTTACAGAATATTTGTATAGACCACTTTATAATAAACTCCTGGAAGATGATTGAAGGGTTTTCAAGATGAATATAATTTATCTTAAAAGAATTATAATACTTTTTAAATGGAGGCAGATAAGTGACAGGATCAGAAAAAAACCCAAAAACTCAGAAGTCAAATAATCATTTTTATGATTAGGTTTGGTTTCAAACTGTGCATTGACTTCTTGATCTCCAGTGAACTGAAGAAGTTCCTTTTAGTCCCTAGAAGATGATCAGTTGCCCCTGAGAAAGGGCTGTGTATTTTCCTAATGTTTCTATCTCTTTAGCCCATGTGGGTAACACACCCTACCATCTAAAATATCTCTCCCTGTGTATACTTGTAAATTCCCCAGAAACAGCCCTCTCTTCTTTCCAAGGGCTCCATTGGAACTCACCTCCCTTCTTAAAGGAGTGTAGTAAAAATTGAGGTAAAATAAAAGAGTCAATACCCATAGCAGCAACCCAAATGTCACCAGTCAATAGATTAGTTGTGTAACAGGCATCTCTTTACAACATCAGATGAATATGTTCATCTGATCCTGTTGTCCTCAATGTGCTAAAGGTAACTGCCGATATTTACTGACTTTTTTTACAAAGGGTTCTTCTTAATGTTAACCTTCGCAACTGCGTTAGCCTTGCACAGAATGGAAGGAGAGGAATGAGTCCATATGGCAGGTATACAAGCATTAAGATGTAATTTCATTTCTTATTGCACACTGGTTCAGTCATCTGGGTAAGTTATGTGAATGATTGTTAAAATCTGAGATTGTCAAGGATGGCGTATGTAATGTCAGAATGAAGAAACGTGCTGCCAGGATGCTCAAAATATTTCCTTGGCTGCTTATGGTAATACCAACTCATTTGGAAGATTTTTTTTTTCCCCATTTTCATAGTTCCTTATTTCTGTTACTTATGTCACTTTTAGAAGAGTGTTAAACCATTAATTGTAAATCTTCATAGATCTGCACTCTCTTCTGTTTCAATTTAGGAAGTAACAGTAGTAAGAGCTGTGAAAATATAGGAAGTGCAAATGGCATTCCCAATGAGAGAGGAAAAAAGCAAAGTGTTTGACTTAAACTAACTTACATTAATAAGGTCTCAGGAGGCTCTGTTACTAATGCTGTGTTAGTTTATTGTCAAAGCAGAAATGAGAATAATTAAGTGATTGTTGGTTTTTTTTGCCCTCTACCTGCTAATTCCAGAATGTTATTTTCACTGGACATTTGCAATGATTAAATTTTACTGAAAGTAAAATACTGGACTGGTACAGGATTCAAGTTGGTCTTTAATTCTCATACAAATTGGTTTATTTTGTGTTGTCCATTGTTATGTGTTTAAACATGTATTAAGTTAAATATGGACTGGAAGAAAGAGCTAGAAGAATCAGGAATGAAGCAGTCAAGCTGAGCCTTGGGAAGAAGGGATTATAGTAAGGGAAGGTGCTTTAGTTTCTTGTCTTTGTTTCCCAACCCAACTCTACTTTAACTGACAGGAAATCAAATTTTCCCCAAGTCAAATCTGTTTTGCCAGTGACAGTAGTTGGTAAGGCATCTCCTTGTCTTTGTCTCAACTCATGAGTTTTTCCTTCTTGTTGTCTCATTCTGTCCTGTTGAGGAAGAGTAGTGAGAGAGTAGCTGGTTAGTTGTCTGGCAGCTGCCTAAGATTAAACCACCAGAGTGCTCACTGTTGAAAAGGTCTTCTGCTATCGCAAACTCTTTATTATGTATCCACTTCCACTGTAAAATGGATGAAGGAAAGGTTTTCCTAAGGTGGTGTTTTGGCGTTTTTTTTTTTTTTTTTTTTTTTTTTTTTAAAGTAGAACATCTATTAGAATAGAGGTTTTAATTTTGCTTTCTATTCAGACTAATTTAATTGAAAACTGACTGAAGAACTGTAAACAAAGGATAATATAGTGATTAAAAATAGTAACATATTGTTCTGAAGGGCAGATTCTAAAACTAATGCAGGAACCACTGTAAATTGAAATCTAAGACAACTCCATTCATCTTTTCAGTAAAGAACATTAGTCCTTTCAGTAAAGAACTAAATAACCACATGCAAAATGTAGCTTTGTAATGACTTTTGAGGCTAAATGATGGCACAAATTATTCTGCAGGTAATTGTAAAGTGGAATATTCTATGGGGGGGAAACTAGGTCATGCAATCCATTTTTTTGGTACTTGTAAGCAGTGAAATTTGCAGTAACTGAAAATACAGAGATTTTATATGTGTATACTGCAGGATGTTTCCAAATAAAATAGCATTTAGAAAGTCAAGCTATTGTATACTCTGCCCCTAATATCTTGCTTCTCTTTCTTCATGAAGTGTCACAAAGGAATTCTGAAAGTCCCTTTTTTTCTGACCATGAGGGAATAGACAGTACAGGAAACATCTTCTAACTAAAGTTTGATGGAGTCTCCCAAAAGCTTTCACAGAAGACAGCTTTTTATGGGTTGAATGATGTCTTGTGGCTCAAAGTTCATACAATGCTATGGCCTATAAAGCAGCTGTAATTGAGACACAGCTTTCAGGGTTCTCTAAGTTGCTGAGAACGTACAAAATCATTAGTGGTACAATATGGTTCTGCTATTTAGCTCTTTGGATGTCTTTCTGTATCTGGGCTATGAATTCAGGGTTTTAGGTTGCAATATGTACTCTAGCTAAGCAATGAAGCATCTTGAGTAGATATTCTAGCATCTTAGGGTGATATTAAATGTAATCATTACCGGTATAAAGCTTAGTACAGGCTCTGGCACTGATGAGGGTACTAGACAAGTGCTTAGTCAGCTGCAAATAGATTGAAATCTTGACCTGCTGGTAAGTTAGTAACTTTGTGCAGGCTCAAATAATGGAGTAAAAGCAAAATATGTTTATTATAAGAAGTTTAACTCAAAAAAAAAAAAAAAAAGCATGAACTACAATAGTAGACTTGAGGGTTTTATGTGCAAGAGGTCCATCCCATAGTAGACAAAATTTCTGCATTTTCTTGGCTAGGTATTCATTTAGCAGAAGTACTACCAAATGTTTCAGATGGTAAGATAAAGACATTGAACTGTGTGTGATGCATAGTAGCACTATCTCCACCTCCAGCCAAGATCTCAAGCCAGTAGTCAGCTGTGCAGTGATGGATCTTCTGGGAAACACTTCCCTTGTGGTATAGACAAAAAGAAGCTCTTTATTATTTTCTGTGACTCAGGACTGTAATAGCCAACAATGAACACTCAAAATGAAGCTGAAAGAGAGGGATCTGAGAGCAACTCCACCCCTTTATTTTCCTCAGGGAGCCAGGGGAATGATGATGTTTTTCATCTCTCCAGATATAAGACTGGAGTGAGCATTGCCTGGTCTGACTTTTCAAAACAATTATGGGAAGAAGGAAAAATAGCTCCCAGTAGCAAAGGTGAGAGCTCATAGGTCAGAATTAGTAGGGAAAAGTGCTGTGAAGTTTTATTGTAGGTTAATTTGGTGTTGAGAAAGAATTATGTGCTTTATGTACTTTGTCTCTCTCCCAGGAATGGTAGCTTACCTCTTGCTGGCAGTAAATATCCTTCCTCCTTGCTAGCAAAAGGAGTCCATACCTATACAGACAAGTTCTATTCATTGTGGATTTTTCAAAGAAGTACTCCAGATCTGGCCCTGTTATGCTCTAATTACTGGGGGGAAGAAGGTGAATTACTCATATCCACCTCTGCCAAAAGGAGTGGGAGGGAGAAAGCAACTGAAGTGGAAAAGAATGGCAAACATGACTAAGCACCCACTCCAATCTCAACAGTTGTAATTGTCTGTAATAGGTTTGTTACTCTCCCTGAGAAGGAAACGGAAATAGGATAGGTTATATGATGTGTATTTTACCAATAAGATATTCCATACCATGTTACATCAGGTTAGATATAAAATAGATGAGAAGGAAGCTAGTGGCTCTTTCTCTTCCTGGTAGCTGAGCTGAGCAGTCGGGCAGTTCCTTCAGGGGAGAAGAGTGTTGGCTGTGGGGAAGTATCTTTATTTTTAGTTCTTCTCTGCATGTATAGTGTTCATAGTATCTTCCCTCTTTGTGTAAATATAAACACCCTTTCTTAGCATCTTCAATTCTGTAGGGTTTTTTTCCCTTCTTTTTCCCTCTTTCCCCCTCCCCTTCCCTCTGAAGGGACCGGGTGCAGGCCCACTAGATACCTGTTGTCCAGCCAAAGCAAACAATAACATCTTGTCCCTTGCATCTGGGCTATGGAAGACAGGGAAGGACAGTTTTCAGATCAACCAGCTGTAGGAAAGTTGATAATTTTTTAAACTCTTTTTAACAAGAAGGCAAATTATTTTTAATGTAGGGATATATCTAACAGCTTTTAGAAAATGTTACAGCTGTTGAAACTTGAAGTAGTTTCAAAGAATTTGTCTGATGACTTTCTACATCATACAGCTTGAAAGCATATTTAACAGTTCTAATTCATACATCTTGCTTACTTACTAAGAGTCTTCAAACTCAGCATGCAATGAACCCTGCTGATCGGAAACACTGAAAAGGAAAATTATTCTTGGTGTTTGCAGTAACTGTTTAAATAAAGATCTTAATCACAGGGGATAATCTGTTCTTTTTCTATTTCCTAATTAATATTGTCTTGGCCCTTTTAGTACTTTACTTTTCAAATCAGGCCTGAAAAAGAGTTTTATGTATATGTGAGTAGTTTCTATGTGAAAAGAAGTAAAAAATTCTTCTTGAAAATTATGTATTTAATTTGCAGGGGTTTTATCTGTAACTAACATTTCCTTTGGCATATCTGTCATGGGGTCTTAGAGAAAAAGGAAAGAAGAAGATAAGAAAAAAAGAGGTTTACTACTAGCTTACACTGGTGTAAAAGATCCCATTGTTATTCAAAGAGTTGTTTTCCAGCTCAAAGGGCCGCCTCACTCAGTTTTTGGGCCTTACCATTCCTGGCATGTCTTCAAAATGCATCAGATACACTATAAAATCCCTGTTGGGAATAATGCCCGAACATGTACAGCTCTGTTTCTGTGTATTACGTGTTTAATGGTACTGTATTGAGATCCTTCTATGAGAATTAGCTATGGATCAGAATTATCTTGATTAAATAATCTTTATTTAAAAAGTTAACTCTGAATATAACCATACATTAAATACATTCAAAGAAAGTAATCTTTAAACCAAAAGCAATACTTTTTCAGACTTGCAAAATTTATTCAGCTAAAGATATGAAAACTTTTTCAAACTGAACCTGTCTTTTCTTCAGTTATATAACAGCCATCAACCAATGTAAGTTGGAACAATTCTATTGACTGTATGAAGTACACCAACAGAAAACATGCCTCAAAACTACTGTTGTGCTAGTGTAAAACTGTGGAAGGGATCACCCTGGCCAGCTTACTGTGGATGATGAGAGTGATCAAGGATTGGAACAAGCTGCCCAGGGAAGTGATGGAATCACCCTGGAAGTGTTCAAAAAACTTGTAAATGTGGTGCTTAGAGACATGGTTTAGTAGTCGACCTGGAAGTTTAAAATTAAGGATTGAACTCAATCTTAGAAGTCTTTTCTGTGCCTAATGATTCTATGATGAAAAGACTGTGGTTGTTGCTTACCTGGCCATCATTTTCCACAGTATTCTCCTGGAAAAACTGGATGTTCATGGCTTGGACAGGTACACTTTTTCTGGGTTAAAAACTGTTGGAATGGCTGAGCCCTGACAGTGGTGATGAATGGAGTGAAATCCAGTTGACAGCCAATCATGAATGTTGTTCCTGAAGGCTCACTGCTGGGGTATAGTTCTGTTTAATATCTTTGTCAATTATCTGGATGAGTCAAAACCAAGTTGGACAGGAATATTGTCCTACCTGGAGGGTAGGAAGGCTCTGCAAATGTATCTGGATAGGCTGGATTGATGGGCCAAGGCAATTGTATGAGGTTCAACAAGGCCAAGTGCCAGGTCCTGCACTTGGTTCACAACAACCGCACCTCAAGTGCTGTGTTCAGTTTTGGGCCCCTCACTATGAAAAGGACATTGAGGTGCTGGAGCATGTCCAGAGAAGGGCACCTAAGATGATGAAGGATCCGGAGCACAAAGAGCAGCTGAGAGAGCTGGGGTTGTTTAGCCTGGAGAAGAGGAGGTTCAGGGGGTACCTTAACGCTCTCTAGAACGACCTGAAAGGAGGTTGTAGTGAGGTGGGGGTTGGCCTCTTCTCCCTTGTGATAAGTGATAGGATAAAAGGAAATTGCCTCAAGTTGTGCAAGGGAAAGTTTGGATAAGATATAAGGAAAAAAATCTATACAGAAAAGGATTATTAAGAACTGTAACAGTTGAGCCTGCTAAAGTGGTTGAGTCACCATCCCTTGAGATATTTAAAAGATGTGTAGATATAACACTTAGGGATTTGTTTTAGTGGTGGATTTGGCAGTATTAAATTAATTATTTATTGTTGGAATCTATTTTAAGGATTTTTCAATCCTAAATGATTCTATTATATTGAAATGTTTATATTATTCTCACACTTATAATTCAACATAAACTTGACATGTCATACCAGTAAAAAGTAGTCTAATTTGTAGACTCTTATACTATTGTTCATACATTTAAGATGATTTCTATTAGTGGAAAAGGTACATATATATCTGATGGAACTTACTGTATGAAAATACTAACATGATCAGGTGATTCAAGGACAAAACTTATTTAATACTAAACATATGTTTTATGGGTATAAAAGTCCTTTCTGGAAGAATAATGAGTACGTTTTTGTTGGCACTGGCCATTTATCACTCTCATTGTAATAGTAAGAGAAAACATCTTGTATTTTGTAGTAATAGGTTACGATACATTACTTTAGATACAGATACATCTTCTACCCTGGGATTTAGGACCCATAGTTTGTCAAATAACACATTTAAATTAGAGAAGCACATTTGCAGCAGATGATAGAATGTGTCTCAGGTATATTGGCCCCCAAGAGAGTTCGAAACATAAAATCTGAGTATGAAAGCTTGGCTATAGTGAAGAGAAAATAAAGTACACAGTTTACGTGCCTACTCAGTGGTCTTCAACAACAAAATATCACCTCTTTGTAAACATGAATCTTAAAGAGGGTAAAAATTGCAATTATCTAGTGTTGAAATGCAGATAATTTTGTCTTTTCTGGGATTTGGTTTTTTTAACATTTTTGTGAATGTTTCATAGGGAGAAGGCTCCCAACTGGGACAAATATAGTGTGACCTTTGGTTTATAAGTAAATAGTTTGGGTAAAACTGTTTGCTGTTCTACTGCTAAGCTTAATCTAGAATATTGAGAACAAAACAACATTATGTTGGAGTTTTTGTTTGATTTCATTTGGTTAAGTCTTGGAGTTACACCATTGAAGGTGGAAAAATATTATAATAATGAGAATAAAAATAATATAACTTGCTGAAGTCCCTTAAGTATACATCTATTACTGTATAAAGTGCTCAAACCCTCTGGTAAACTGCTGTTTTCATGTTTCTCCAAGTTACTGTTTCCGTATGAAGTTCGTTATCAGCCCATTTATAATAAAAGCAATTGAAAAGCAATAAATCTGAGATTTCCAAACAGGAATCCTTCTGAATTATCAGTAGTCTTGCAATCCTGCATTCCAAAATAGTCCTCTTTATTATTCTTTGCAGGGGCTCACTGCCTTCTCATTGATGTGAAGCAGCAGAAAAAGCAACTGGTCTGAAAATTTTTCAGAGGCCACAAGAAGGTTATTTGTAAAAATATTTCCCTTACATTTCAAATACCTTTTTCCTTTTTCTTCTGTCTCCAGTTTTTCTCTCATTATAACAGGATAATTTGTGATATGCATCTGGTACCTTTTCCTTTCTTGAAAAGTTATTATAATAGTTCCATTTCTAACCTTCAATTTATGTTCCATTGTGTCCTACTGAAATTATTTCCTACTGCACATGTTCCACAGCTCAGATACTTTTATTATTGTGCCCTTTTCAATTCACTAAGGACACCTTTACATTCTGATGGAAACATAGTTCTTCAAAACATAGATGACCTAAATCTTATGGAGAAACGTAGTATCATTTCCCAAGAAGATTTCTGTTTCACTGTGTGATCCTGGAAGATTATTCTTAAGTATCACAGATATGAAATTGTTATGATGTGAATTTCCCATGAAAGTGACCTCTCACCCAGGAGAGATTAAATATTTACTTTGTATGTATCATCCCTTCAGAGCGAGAATTATACCACAGTGTGCTGGGAAAATATATTGGGACATAGTGTTTTATGTCATACCAGGGAGGAAAAAAAAATTAAAATATTCCTTAAAAAAGCTGAAATGATTTCGACTTGTGTTAGTATTTATAAAGTGACATGGTCTAAAAATAATACAAGGAATACTTGGAAATCATTTGACTTACAAAAATTCAAGATTACCAAGACTTTGGAATACCAGTGCAGGAAAAAATTAATAATAATCCTGCTTTTTTGTCTATTCATTATAATTGAGTTCAGTTCAGTGATTATGGGATCTCATTTCTGCTGTGCGTTTCTGGTTTTTGTCAACAAAACAGGTTCTTTTCTCAAACTGGTCTGTATTCAAGTATGACCCTAAACTGATTGCTGAATGCCACGTGTATCCTCTTTGAAAATTGAGTTAAATTTTCTTTCGTTAGAGTTTCCTGTGATCACTGTGACTCATTTCAAACTACCTTCTTTGCAGTACCATTCCAAAGGGAAAGTCTTGCTATCCCTATGACACAGGTTGTGATAAAAGAGGAAATTTAGGTTACAAATACTGCACAATTTTAGGTATATTTGTTCGTGCTGTTTTCTATTGTGGTGATTACATAAGTTCAGCACCCTGATTCCCACTAAACTCAACTGAAACAAGGAATGCTTGAAGTCTAATGTATAAAAGCACTGAAGTCTCACACCAAGAGGAGGAAATAACACACAAAACAGACTATCCTTGCTGCCCTTTGAATTGTGTCACTGAGACCAGTTTCAGAGCTGAGTAGCCTCAGCCACCTGCTTTTTGTCTGTGGGAACAGAGGTGGATTATGAGTTAAGTTACTTGACCCATATTGTAGGTAATCTGATTTACTGTAATACCTTCTTCTTTCAAGAATGAGCTGATTCTTGTGTACTAAAGTAAAAGTTGTATTCTGTGGTCCCTTTCCTTGCACCAAAACTTGAGGAAATGAGTACTAGTGAGACCCTCCATGAGGTGTTGGCTGCAATGTACCACACTTGAAAGGTTTCTATACCATTGCATGCAGCATGTGAAACAGGCAAGAGCTTGAACCTTTGGCCCAATCTCAGAGATATGACACCATTGGTATAGTGAAACTGGGTGGGATGAGTCCTGTGACAGCTGTGTCATGTTGGATGGTTACAGGAGAGATAGGCAGGGCAGGTGAGGTGTGAGAAGGGGGTGGGTGGCATTGCATGTAGTGGAGGGGTTGCAATTACCAACCATATGAAGTTCAACAAGGGAAGTGATGGATTTTGCAGCTGGTATGGGGCAACCCTGGATGTACGGATGGACTGGGGAATGAGATGCTGTAAAGCAGTGCCATGGAAAGGGACCTGGGAGTCCTGGTCAATGGCAAGTTGAATATGAGTGAGCAGTGCCCTGGCAGCCAGGAGGGCCAACCATGTCCTGGGGGGCATCAGGCAAAGCATCACCGGCCAGTCAAGGGAGGGGATTGTCCCACTGTGCTCTGCACCTGTGCCACTTCACTTCAAGTCCTTTGTGGAGAAGGATATTTAACTGTTAGGAAGAGTCCAAAGGAAGTCTAAAATGATGGTGAAGGGCCTTGAGGGAAAGGCATACGAGGAGCTGTTGAGGTCACTTGGCTTGTTCAGCCTAGGGAAAAAGAGACTGAGGGGAGACCTTGCAGAAGTCTAAAGCTTCCTCACAAGGGGAAAAGGAAGTGCAGGCACCAATCTCTTCTCTCTGGTGACCAGTGATAGGACCCAAGGGAAAGGAATTCTGTGTAAGAGGAAGTTTAGGTCAGAGATCAGAAAAAGGTTCTTTACTCAGAAGGTGGTTAGGTGCTGGAACAGGCTTCCCAGGGCATTGGTCACAGCACCAAGCCTGACAGAGTTCAATAAGTGTTTCCACAACACTCTCAGGCATGTGGTGAGATTCTTGGGGCTGTTCTGTGCAGGACCAGGAGATGGACTTGACTCAATCAACCAAAGATTTAGACAATTTTTTTATAATATATTAATTTAAACGATATAGGAGCAAGCAACACACTTAAACTGGTGCAGTGAAAAGTTTTTAAAAAGTAAGAGGACTAAGTCATTGTGACAGCTATACCAGACCAATACTCTTCAATTAGAGAGACATAAAAATAAAAATCTCTGTGTACTTAAATGCAAATAAAAAATGGGAGAAGGGAATATAAGAAAAAAGGCTTAATCATAAATGAAAAATGTTAAATCAATACCATAGAGGTGGTCCATGCATATTTTTCTTTAAAGGAAAAACTCAGTTATGGTGCTGCCTCTGAATGTTCTTTTGCTTTCTTGAACCTCTTCTTTCTCAGAAATTGGATGTCACCTCTGACCAATGGTGGAGATCTGGAAAAGTCTTTTTTGTAGGAATGATGGCTTGGAAATCCTACATAGATAGATGTGGAGAAGCAAGATTCAGGATGGGAACAGTTCCAGGCATGGAGAAAAGCATACAGCAATTGGCAGGACTTTCATATGGACTTTCACTGTATTCATGCTACACAGTGCACAACTGCACATGCCCAGGCTTCCTCCTCCCCCTTTTGCCTGTGCCCTGTTCTGATTTGCTCCCCCATTTGTCTGTCTGATAGCCCACTCGATGTTCTGCCCCCTGCCCCTGGCGGGACGGTTAAGAATCGGGCACACGCCTGGATAAAAAAGTCTGCTTGCACCCTTCCTCGTGTCCTGTCCCCTCTTCCCTTCGGACCCGCAACAGATGGCGCCCAACGTGGGGCAGAAAAGGTTTTTACCTTAAGAAAACCTCTCCCACGCCACAAAGGGCTCAGACAGCGCCGAGAGAAGCGTTTTCGCCTCGCTGGTCCTTCCCGGTAGAACCCCAGATTACGGCAAGATAGCCACCGCACCGAGAAAGGTGAGCTCTGGGAAAAACCTCTAATCCCATCTCCCACCCTCACAAAATAATTTCGCAATGGGCCTCTCGCTATCTACCCCTCAAAAGTTTGTATACCGCAAGCTTAAAGACTTTATTTTGGAAAATGGACACCCTTTAGACAAAAAATCCGCAAAATCCCTTGCTAAATGGCTTGAAAACAGAGGGGAAGCAATCTCCGACAACATGTCCCTGAAAGACTGGGAGAAAATTGGATACAATATCTGGAGAGCTAAAGAGAGGGGAGACAAAACGGCTACTGAAGCGTTAATAGCTTGGAGATTGATTTTGATGGTGCTACAACATCAAATAACCAGTCCCAATGAAAATCTCCAAGAATCTGAGCAAAAATCCAAGCCCCCATCCCCGACAAAAGACAAGCCCCGGAAAAACGAGCACGGCGGGAGGGAAAAAAGCGGCGCAGGGAACACGCGGTCTTGGCAACAGGGCGACGGGGGGGGTGAAGGGCGCTTTCTCGCGCACGGGGCCGAAGCACGCGGGGGGAGATCGTGGGAACGCACGCCGCGTGGCAGCACGGCGCACAAACTTTTCGCGCGCGCTCCGTCGGTCCCGCCCCCCAGCCCGCCCATGGAAGCTCGGCCGGCACCGCCCCCCAGCCCGCCTTCGCGTCCGCCCCCCTACGCCCCCGGCACGCCCAAGGACCCTCCCACCAGAACGCCCTCTCCCTCCAGCGCTGCTTCTACCCCCACGTCATCACCCTCCCGGGGTAGACGGAAACTAAGGAGCAGGACCAGAGCCTCTCCCGACAATAACACCCGGGAAGATGGCCACGCCCATGAAGCCTTTGTTACCGAGGCTCCCGGTAGTTGCAGGATGACAAATGCCTCTCTTCCATGCAATGATATTTGGAAAGCTTTCCGGACAGAAGCTGCACAGGCTAACGATGCCGAGTTTTTAAAAGCTTTTCCAATTTACCTAGAGGAAGGTCGTGCTCCTGAGTGGCGTCCGGTGTCTTATACCATGTTAAAGGACATCAAAAAAGCGATTGTAGAGTACGGTTTAGGCTCACCCTATACCGTTGGACTTTTTGAATCGTTTTTTCTCGCCTGCCAGTTAATACCTTATGATATCAAAGCCGTAATTAATGGACTGTTATCGACTGTGCAGGCATCCATTTTTGAAGCGGAATGGAAACGTCTTATAGTTAAATATGTCAATGAAAAGATGGAGAGGCGTGGTATTCCTGTAAAAAATGCTATTGATATGCTGTATGGAGAAGGCAACTATGCCAGCCGACAAGACCAGGCTCTTGTGGATTTAAAATACTTAGATATTACAAAAGATCTGGCAATGGAGGCCTTTAAAAAAGTTGCTGATGCATATGTCCAAACACCCTCCTTCACCCTAATTCATCAGAGCTCAACAGAACCTTTTGTGGACTTTATAACCCGGCTAAAGGAAGCTATAGCACGGCAAGTCCAGCAAAAGGAAAGCCAAGACATTCTGTTTAATAAACTTGTGATTGAAAAGGCTAACGAGGATTGCCAACAAGCCTTAAAAATGCTAAAGGATCCTACACTCCTGGAGATGATAGAAGCTTGTAAAGAATGTGGGGTCTAATTCTCATAAAGCAAGACTAATAGCTGAAGTTTTAGCTGGACCACAAACCTGTTTTCACTGTGGAGAGACAAGACATATTAAAAAGAACTGCCCACAATTAACTACAAAGACTGAGCTTCCAAAGACGCCGTGCAAACGATGTGGGAAAGGCAGACACTGGACTAAAGATTGCCGCTCCCGTACTAACATTTATGGATAACTGCTACCCCCGAAAAGGTCACCAGACTTGAGAAGAAAAGTGACTTTTAATTCAATGCCAGATCTTAAACAGTGCACCTGTGAGCTGTCAAGAAACAAGGCAGCACCCCCTCAACCGCGTTCCATCCTGCGTAGCCCATCCCTTCAGCAAGTGCCAGCAAACCACAACAATCCCTACAGTTCCCTTATCACGAGATCCCAATCCTAAATTCTCCCTTCTAACATGTTCTGCTTACTTTCCAGGATCTCGTAGTCCACAGAAGACCACTATCACTAAGCTTTTAGACACCATGGAGCAGTGGCATCTCGGGCTGGAAACAATTTTAGGGGGGGAGTCACTCAGCAAATGCAGCTGTCCACTTGTTTTGAAATTTTGCTTTCTCTGTTTGTTTTGTTACTAACTATTTCTTGTGTCACAGAATGCTGCAAGGACTATCGCAGCAGGCATCTTTCAAACTAATAAGAAAGGGTGAGATGTGGAGAAGCAAGATTCAGGATGGGAACAGTTCCAGGCATGGAGAAAAGCATACAGCAATTGGCAGGACTTTCATATGGACTTTCACTGTATTCATGCTACACAGTGCACAACTGCACATGCCTAGGCTTCCTCCTCCCCCTTTTGCCTGTGCCCTGTTCTGATTTGCTCCCCCATTGGGGGGGGCTATCCCAGTGGGATAGCCCACTCGGTGTTCTGCCCCTGCCCCTGGCGGGACGGTTAAGAATCGGGCGCGCCTGAATAAACAAGTCTGCTTGCACCCTTCCTCGTGTCCTGTCCCCTCTTCCCTTCGGACCCGCAACAGATAGAACATGTATTACAGTAGATTTTTTTTGCTATAACTCTCATTTTTTTATTGTATTTTGCATAACCACTGTAATTGCATCACAGCTGTGTGTATAAATAAGAGTTTCAAGGAGTTTAAATGTTTTTCAGATGAAATTCAGAGAGATATTTGAATATCTGGCAATGCCTCTTTTCAGGCATAAACACTACTTTCTGAGCTTGAAAAAAATGAAATCATATTCTGCTGTTACATTGAAAACTACTAACAAAGCTTACTCTCTTACTGGTCAGAGTTCTTCTAATCTTTTCATTGCCTGGGAAAGCATTCAAAATGTATGGATTGACTTTAGATCATTTTACTCATGAATCATGTTATCCCAGCGTGATTCTTCTCCCTTCCCACTTTGTCAGTGAAGTAACAGAAGAAAACTAAAGTAATTATAATTAGACTGATATTAAGACTGAAAAACGATGCTTTCAAACACATAATAGACCTTCATCTAGATCCCCTTAAACTTGAAAACCTAGAGTGAGGGCTAAATTCTTTAGAACAAATAATCACAGTAGGGCTGTCCATGAAAACAATTTGACATGACAGAAAACACTATTCAAATTATACAATATCTTTGTACTTCCAGGATTGTGAACAATAGTTTGTCCCCTGATAGTCTGTCCTTCAGAGATATGTGTATTGCTGACTGTCTAAATAATTTTAAATATCTTTAAAAGGTGACAAATATTTTGTTTCTTTCGTTACAAGTATAAAAATCTCTTCTACTCCTTCTACTCTGAAAAAGCAAATAAGATCAGATGTAAGGGTTTTTCTGGCAGAGGTCTTTCCATTCAATCCACAAGTCACAATCACATTCAGACTTACTTTTTCTATGTCAGAAAAAGTTCTCTCTTTTCAGGTGTAATAAATTTCCTTATTTGAATCTGTTTTGCCCAGATGGTAAATGGCAAATGATCCCTCTTTCCTTATCTTGATTCCTGAGTCTTTCATGTTATATTTTTTTCCTCCTGCCCATTTGAGGATGCGGAGTGGTAGAGTGGCTTAGTGGGCACCTGGCATCTAGCCAAGGTCAACCCATCACCACTCTTTATCTATGCCTTAATTCTCCTTTCCTATTTTGGTCCTAATTGAAGCCAGTCCTAAAAGTCAGAGACATTATTAACTCCAAATCTCTCATCAACAGGCACATGCTTATTTGGGGACTAGAAATGGATGAACTTAGTGGTGTGTGAAGGTCTTATTTTGGTATATGGGGAGAAACTCTTACAATTTACTTGAAGTTACTTTAAAGCTAAAAAGGGGCAGGGTAACCTGCATGTATAGCGTAGTGAGTTAAAGCACTTTGGAAAACATCTGGGGCAGCTTCACATATAATATTAAATATACCCTTAACCATGGAGCCTGCTGAGATTGAAGACTAGGAAATTAGAGGCTTTCAAGCTATATATGGAAAGACACTCCAGCTAGACAGATTCTCTATGTTCTTGAGGTCTTGATACTCCCCTGCACCATCAGTCCTAACACAAAACAAGATGTGAGTAGCAGAAGGCAGCTGCAGTGTCCAGGGGGGGCACAAAGTGCTTTGTGCTGGGGGAAACCACTTCCAGCTGACTGAGGATGATGAAATGCCAGGGGTGGGGGAGAAACATCACTGGGCACCAAAACTGTACCCAGCCCATCAAAGTTGACACATATGTCCTGGTTCTGCACCTTGGGGCAGGAGGAAAAGGAGAAGGGTGCCATGTGGTGTCTGCCTTTCCCTTCTCATCTTGCCAGAGCAAGTTTAACAGCCTGAGCTGAAAACAGAGGAAGCTGGGAATGAGGGTGGTGGAGACTGGGTGCTTATGTAATGGTGTGCTGAGGAGTCTTGGGGTATCTGCTTCTGTGCCCAGCTTGTGGCCACAGGTTTGTGTGGGTTGGCTGCAAATTAATCAAGGCAAAGTTTGAGAGAGTCCTGACTGCAACAACTACCTATATCTGTGCTCTCTTATGGAGACATGAGGGACCACTTGTAGAAAAATCCCATGCTGTGGAAACTTGTGAGATTCAGAAAAGAGCCTTCTGGATTTCTTTTCTTGTTTGTGTTTGCACACTGTGCAAATTCTAGGGTATCAAAACTGTGTTATCAGTGTTAAAATACAAAATGATGAAAGATAGTTATAAGAAGTCCTTTGCAAGGCCTCTTTACTCCTGAACTTTACTTGTTTTTAAGTATCCCTAGCCACATGGTCAAAGCAAAGTGAGGAGGAGAAAAGTTTATCTAGAATGAAGTTCATTGTTTTGAGTTGAGATCAACTTTTTTTTTTTTTTAAGACTGGTGGTGACATTTAACATGAAGTAAGTGGAAGTGACAGCAGCTGAAGTGGAAGGAAACACCTGAAAATTTCAGGTGCTGAAAATCATTTGCGTGAGAAGGCTGGGTAACTTATCCTCTAGAATGCTATACAAACTGATGCACACTCAGCTTGATTGTGGAGACTTAATAATACCTGTAATTTAATACTTTACACAAGGATAGAAAGTGAGTCAGGTTTGAAAAAGTATTACTTACGAATTGACTAGTCCTTGAAAATGAGCAAACCTGGAGATCATATGTCTGAAAGCACTGAGCAAATAGAAACTAGATCCTAATGCTAAGTAGGTTTTCTAGTGCTGTGTTATCCTGTTGTTTATCTTTGAGGGAGAAAAGGTGTTTGAAACAAGCTCCAGTATATGAATTAGTGGTATGTAAACACTATCATTTTGGTTGTTGTAAGACACTTGTCCTGATTCTGTTGTAATGACTGATATAGATTATAGCAAACTAAAACAATATTGGAGGATTTAAGCAAGAAGATGGTATTTGAGTTGGAAATAAAGAATTTGAGGAAATTTTCGTCAAGGATAATTTGGAGATTAGAGAGCACAATTATGGAAGTGTTTATTTTGATTCTACTCATTTTCAGAGATTATCTATTTTTAATTATTTTGTTCTAGTATTGGCAAATTCAATTTTTGTCACACAGAGTAATAAGGTTAGTCAGATACAGGATTTTTGCTTGGTAAATTTGTGCAGTCTGCTTCCATGCCCTTCATGTGCCTGGAAATTGCTTTGAGGGTACCTGTGATTTTGAGGATGGAGGTGTGGCTGACTTCAGTTTCCCACATCCTTCTCCATGCCCTCTTTGGGTCATAAGATTAATCTTTTTCTAATTGCTTTTTCTAATGCTGAAAGCTTCTCCTTTTCATTGCAGTCTTTCCAAGCTGGTGGAACAGCTTCATGATGATTTTAGCCAGGTTATTCTGCAACAATGAATATTTGGTTAGCTACTTTGGAGCTGTAAATGTTTATCTTATTCAAGCAGCCCCTGACTAATTTTTTTTTTTGATCACACCCTTCCCCTCCAAACTCTGCCAGCAAGCACATGGACTTGGGACACCAGATTGCCACTATAAATCTGCAGGCAAAAGAGAGGCCAAGTATTGGTGGAGGGGCATGGAACAGATTGCTCCCAGGCCAATTTGGTCGGCAAAATGTCTGTTTATTACAAGAAGAACACTTATTATATACTGCTACTACACCTGGACGTGTGATTCTTCTTCATACAGTATTGGATACATAAGAGAAACATACTTTGTTGTCCAATGCTAATTGGACCACAACAGGTGTCCATATGAGCCGAGGGTACACATTCACCCTCTTGAAACTCCACCTTAACTTTGGCAGGGAGCCTTCTTTGTTCTAACTTCAAAGGCTGAAGCCATGTTAGCAACGCAGTTCTTTTTGCTGTCTGCACCCAGTCATGCCAAGGCAAGGCTCACAGAAATGCAGAGGAAATTGTTCACACACAATCTTTGGTCTCCCAACAGCCAAGTATGTTAGTCTTTCCTTCATTACTTGATTACCCGCCCCACTGACTACTGAGCCAAAACTCTTCTTGGCTTTCCTTTTGTTACAGTGTACACTGGTACATTCCCATTACCCCTCACTTATCCTTCCAGTTTTAAGTCCAGTAGAGCACTGGTCTTTCAAATGATCCTAGAGCTCTTCTTTGTAATAAATATGTTGCTACCTCCACTTCTCTGAGCCTTTCTCTTTGCGTTTGTGCTTAGCTGGGGTTCTTTATCCTGCCTGGACATTATCTGCTGTGATTGCTCATTTTCTTGCATTTAGATAATTTGATTCAAAACTTGACTCATTTTTTTTGATCATCTTTGTGCTTTATGGAGGCTACTCTTGAAGATCAATCAGACTTCATGAACTCCTCTATCCTCCGGGCAATAATCTGTAAAATCCTACCAGCAGTTCTCTAAATAGACTGAAAACAGTTCTTCTGAAGTCTGGGCTTTCTCCTGCTGCATATTTCTCTGTCTTACCTCAAGATCTTTAATCCTTTTCTCTGCAGGTTACAACAGTATAGATTGTCAGAGACTGTCGTATCCTTAACCAGTTCTTGGTATGTAATAAAGCACCTTCCTGACTGATCTATCCCATACTTGTTCCTTCTGTAGCCTTTCTCCTTGATTTGATTGAGAATCTCCCACAGGCCCCTGTCCTCTTCACCTGAGTCCTCAAAGACATACAATCACCCTTGATCTCAGTGTCCCCGAGCAGTGTTTTTCATGCTTATGTGGTTGTAACAATGGGCAACAGGGAGCAGCAACTTGAGAGTTAGATGAATTCCAGCAATCTCTGTAAGGTTGAGGATCCACACCCTGGGAAAGTGTTAAGCCTCCTTCAAAACAGCAAGATTTGTTGGAAGACAGATTTGTGTGCAAGGTTGCATCACCTTCTGTATTCTAACAAATATCTACAGCCATTTTTTTTCAAATATGTATACATTCCAAAGAAGAGAAAACAATTATTTCACTGATTTTAGTGAAAATAAACCAATTTTAAAAATCTAATTTCTTCATGTAACCCTCTCTCAAATAGAAACTTTATTCTTTCCCATTGTTTACCTTAAGAAAATGAATGCCCCCTTTCACATGATTGGAGACTTCTCTAATTATTTGAAATTAACTTTTAAGGAGAGAGAAATCACTTCTTAATGTCCACTGCTTACATGCCAGTTTTGCAGTCAAGATTAAATCTTTGATATTTCAGAGGTTGTTACTTCAAGACTCCTAAAATGTAATGACTGTTCTTTCTGGGAGTCTTTTACCTTATTGCAGCTTGTATAACAGTGCAAAAATGTGTAGCTTATTTCCTGACACCAGTAAATGTGCAGCTTGCCCTAGAAGTTTGGGTTAAAAGGTAACCGAATTTCAGGCCTAATGAATATGAAGGGACAGTTTTTGTGATTCATATTAGCCCAGACTTCTGTTTGATGTTGGTGGAAGCTTAAGGAGATAAAAGAACTGAAATTTTAGACCTGATGCTGCTCAACCATCCGCATTTGAATATTTTTGTTTAAGTAAGAGGCCTTCCAATCTGTTTAGGTAGCAGAATAACTGGACTGAATTTCCCTGCCTATGGAGCTTTGGATTCTCTGCATTTAGGAAAATGTCTGGTCCTTTAGCACCTGAAGTAAAGACTTGATTTCCTATAACTAGGCATCAGCTTCAGAATTTTAGCTCTTGATCCTAAGAGGATGGCTTAAAAGGTGATGAAAGGAAAGCAAGTAGGAAGTCTTTAAAACTAAACTTTTAATGGGAAGGACTAGAATATTCAAACGCTCCATCCAGTGAAGAGTGATGTCTTTCAGGGGTCAGTACTTGGGGACGATAGTGTTCAACATCTTTGTCAGTGACGTGGACAGTGGGATCAGGTGCACCCTCAGTGAATCTGCCAACACCACCAAGCTGTGTGATGCAGTTGACACGCTGGAGGGAAGGGATGCCATCCAGAGGGACCTTGACAGGCTTGAGAGATAGGCCAATGCAAACCTCAGGAAGTTCAACGAAGAGGAGTGCACAGTTCTACACCTGGATCATGACAATCCCAGGCACAGCCACAGGTTGGGTGGAGAAGTGATTGAGAGCAGCCCTGCGGAGAAAGAATTGGAGATGATGGTTGATGAAAAACTCAACCTGAGCTGCTAGAGTGAGCTCAGATCCCATAAAGCCAAACTGAATCCTGGGCTGCTTTGAAAGGAGCGTGGCCAGCAGGTTGAAGGAGGTGATTCTCCCCCTCTTCTCTACTCTTGTGAGACCCCACCTGGAGTACTGCGTACACTTTGGTGTCCCCAGTGTAAGAAAGACATGGAACTGTTGGATCAAGTCCAGAGGAGGGCCACAAAGCTGGTAAGAAGAGTAGAACACTTTTCCTATGGAGACAGGCAGTGAAAGTTGTGGTTGTTCAACCTGGAGAAGAGGAGGTTGTACCGAGAACCCATAGCAGCTTCTCAGTGTACGAAGGGAGTCTACAAGGAAGCCAGAGAGGGACTCTTCATCAGGAACTGTAATGATAGGCCAAAAAGTAATGGGTAAAAATTGAAAGAGGGGAAATTTAAGTCAGTATTAGGAAGAAACTTTTTACCCTGAGGGTGGTGAGACACTGAAACCACTGGTTGCCCAGGGAGGGTTATGGGTACCCCAACCCTGGCAGTGTTCAAAACCAGCTTGGATAAGGCCTTGAGTAACCTGTTCTAGTGGGCAGTGTCCCTGCCCATGGCAGTGGGGATTGGGACTGGATGATTTTTAAGGTCCATTCTAACCCCTTAACATTCTATGGCTTTATGGTTTTCATTCTGCAGTAACTGAATGTTGCTCAGGCTTTTCTGAGTTGGCTTATAAAAGGGAACGCATCTAGAAAATGATTAAAAATCAGAAAATAATATTTCAAAACTAGCATTTCAAGAACTACATTTATATTCACCTGTTTTTTTCATAAGGGAAAATGAGGCTCAACTATCCTCTGAAATTGTACTTCTGTGTTTGGGACTGGGATTTGTCTCAATATCTTTAATCAAAAAATGTCCACTTCATTTAGCCAGCTGTACAGAGCTATTCTGGTGGTCTCCAAACACTGATTTATATTCCAGCTGCAAAACTTTCCCAGTACAAGCTTTGAAAAAAAAGAGTGCTGTTGTAGCAACTTTTTTGCTGTTCTTATGCTGAGATATGCCTGTGAGCTGAATCAGATCCCCCCTAGATGAACAAGATCATTTCTGCAATCATGCTACAAGAACCAGCCAGGCTTCCCCATTGTTCACTTACAAATATTGTGAGGAAGAATTATCTATAAAAAGACACCTGAAATCCACAGGTTTACAAATGGGAAGTGAGTGCCAGGACTGACTTATGTGAAAAAGGCAACCGTCATTGAGTTCTGTTAGCTGTAGGAGATGAAGGATGAGTTCAAAATATTGATTCTTTGGGTAGACAGAACAAATTCCTGGCATTCATCAGCATTTTCTTACAGTGTTGTGCAGGTTTTGACAGGGATAGAGTTAATTTTCTTCATAGTAGCTAATATGGAGCCATGTCTAAGATTTATGCTGAACATTGTTGATAGCACAGGGATGTTTTTGTTACTGCTGAGCAGTGCTTACACAGAGTCAAGGCCTTTTCTACTTCTCACTCCATTCCCCCAGTGAGGCAGGGAAGCTGGGAGAGGACACAGCTAGGACAGCTAACTCCAACTAACTGAAAAGATATTCTGTACCATATGGCATCATGTTCAGCATATACAGTTGGAGGAAAAGGAAATGGGGGTACACGTTCCGAGTTGGTGGTGTTTGTCTTCCCAAGTCACTGTTATGTGTGACAGAGCCCTACTGTCCTGGAAATGGCTGAACACCTGCCTGCCCATGGGAAGTGGTGAATTAATTCCTTGTTTTGCTTTACTTGTGCATGCAGCTTTTGCTTTCCATGTTAAACTGTCGTTATCTCAGTCTACAAGTCTTCCCACTTCTGCTCTTCGTATTCTCTCCCCATACCACTGTGGGGGAGTGAGTTAAGTGGCTGTGTGGAGCTTAGTTGGCAGCTGGGGTTAAAACATGGAAACTGTGCAATGGCTATATTTTCTTTTTAATTCTAGATGATTATGGACTTCAGACTAGGAAATTACTTATTGTATCTGCAATGTTTTTCCTTTTAGTTGACTTAACTTTTCCTGGAAATATGGCAAGGTTGATTATGGGTTTTACAGCACTGTTATATGTTACAAACTCTGTCCTAGAAGCTGCAGATCAGCCTTAAAGTCAGTCACAAAAGTGAGATCTAAAATACCTGATACCAATTAGTGTATAGATAATAACTGGTCTTTAGAGAATAGGTATCAAACTAACTAATAACTGAAAACTGGATTTGTTTTATGGGCTAAGTAGTTTGTAGAATTCACTTTTAAGAAGTCCACACAATGTTGCTAGTGGGACTGTATATCTCACAAGATACTCTTCAAATTGTATGTGTCAGTTCTGCAATAGTAAAATATTTTTTAAATTATCTTTTTTTTAAAAAAGTAATTATTACAGTGAAAGGTGGGAGAAAATAGTTCTTCTGTGTTCTGTGTATGGTTGCAAGTAATTTTCAAGTATTCAGGAAACAGGGAAAAAATATGCCATTAATAAAAAAATACCTTTATATGTTATTTGTTTGGATTGAAGTGTTCCCAGAAGTCATAATGGTATCTTGGTTATCTATAATGAGGAATTTTTGATACATCATTAAAGAGATTTGATTATTTTGATATGACGTTATTGTCAACCTATGGAATTTTAATAAAATATGTATGAGATTATGTGACCATAATTTTAAAAATAAAAATTATTTGGATATGAGTGAACCGATGTTTCAGATGTGAAAGAGACTTAATATGTTACAAAGTGTAAGAATATATAAGTTAGGGAACATAGTTTATAGGAGCTAGATTTAGTAAATAATTTTTTGGACAGAAGGGCTGAAGAAGCACTGAGGAAACCAACTTGAAAAGGAAATTGCTAATAAGAAGTGATTGTCTTAGGAACATGAGCAGGAGCAGCTGTGAGACTAAATGAGTATGAAAGCCTGGATATAGAAAGAATAAAAACTTTCCTCATTCTCACAGCATAATGGAGTGAAATATATTTTGTCAAAATGAAGTCCGGTTGTATTATAATTTTGGCTTCATATATAGATAGTAAAAGGACAGTCCGTAGTTCAATTTGCAAGCTCGTCAAGGCCAGAGAAGTAATTGAAGTGTGTGCATAAAAATAGAGAGCTGGGTAATGAAAAGACCCACTGCAGGATATGAAATCTCGTATGGAAAGGATTATATATCTCTAAGGCAGTAGATAGACAAAAGCTGATAGTATTTATAGGACAGAATCCCTGAGAGGACAAAACAATGTTGTTAAAGGAAAATACCACTTGAAAAAATGTTAACTTTTTTTTGGGGGGGAGGGTTTAGATACTCAAAAGCAACCTTAGTTACAGGCATCTCTGTAGCATGAAACAACCTCTTATAATTGTAATTTCTGTTTTTGAAATCTTCATAAGATTTTCTATTATATCTGAATGAATTTGTTCCAACCTTTAGCATCCAGATGCTTTTCAAATTGTAGGAGAAACAAACACGCAAAAGGAATCTGTAGATCGCTTTTCATAAGAAAACAGTGTATTTAATTAAATTCTTAAGCTATCATTCATATATCTGTTTTATACAAGTTCCACAAAATTTGTTGGTAGTATTTGCATTGCTTTCAAGGAATGAACAGGTTTCCTTTAAAATTCAGATTCAAAAAATGCAGTTCAATGCACTGTTGTTGAAAGGTTTCTGAATTGCTATGAAATTAGGTTCATTTTAAGGCTTCTAAAGAACTCAAAAGTCAAAGAAGCTAGACTCGTTTGGGAGTTCTTGCTAAGTTTCTCATTACTTTATTGTCAAGATCTAGGGATCAATCCAGCTGGCATTACACTTTCCAAGTCTCACTTAGAAGGACTAGGAGATATAAAAACAACCTAGGGACTTTGACTCGCAGAAGAGATTTAATATTGAACATTTTCTAATTATAACTCAAATGGGACCATCAGCATTAAGAATCAATGCAATATGAATGTGAGGAAGGAAAGAGAAGGAAATGTAAAACAACTAATTTGCAGTCAGTCTTTAAAAAAGGAGCACAGTTTAATCAACTTTATTTCTAGAAGGGTAAAAACTAATAATTAGTAAGTAATATAATTAAAGGCTGATACCCAAAAATGCAAATATTAAGTGGAGGGATGCTGTATCTTAATAAGTGCAAGCAGAGCACAATTACTCTGCTACCTGTAGGGCTCAAAAAGGATAACTGGCCTGTTGCCCTTGATGTGAAACCCACTAAGATGGGTCATAGGGGAAGGAGGGGAGTTTATCACAGAGTGCCTTGAAGATTGAGAGGTGTTTTACTGCTTAAAGGGATATGGGACTCATGATGGGATGCAGAAAGAAGGCCATTTTTGGTTTGTGTAATAAATTTTGTAGAAAATTTTAACAGGATTTTGGGACAGTGAAAGATGTAATATGAGATGTTTAGAGAAGGACCAAAGATGGAGAAAGGGAACTTATTTCCCTCCCTAGTTGTAGCTTTTGCTTCAGGAAATGTTACGTTCTCATCTTATGTAAGAATAGCATGAGTCTTACACTTAACTCTTCCCCAGGCAAATGATCACAGCACAAAACTGTGACCAAGCTTGACTTAAGTCAAGCCAGAATTCAAGAAGTGTTTGGACAATACTCTCAGGCACATGGTGTGATTCTTGGGGTTGTCCTGTGCAGGACCAGGATCTGGACTCAGTGATCACTGTGGGTCCCTTCCAGGATATTCTATGATTCCTTTCAAGTGTTAAAGAACTTCAGTATGTGTAGTAGTTTTGTGCTGTAGCAAGAATGCAAGTAAAAAGGTAAATCTGTTTCCAAACCATTTCTACACCTCAAACTTGTATTTATAACTTTGTGTCATTGAAAGAAACAGATGCTGAATTTCCTAAAGCATGAAACTAAGCAAATAGATACGTGTTATCTCAGAAATCTAAAAAAAGCCCAAAATAACAATAATGTTGGATTTGTTTGTTTGTTTTGTTTTGTTTTTTTTCCTTTTTTTTGGTAGTTTTATTTATAACTTCACTCAAAAGTGAGCTCCAGTCCGGGAAGAGTATCCACACCGTGAAGTAAAAAATTTTGGTTACAATTAATGTTAGGACTAACAAATGACAAAAGTCAATAGCTGAAAAAATGGTTCAATGTGGGCAACTGAAGTTATTGCAATGCATCACTTGAGCCTAGTTTTCTTTCTGTGTGAATTAAGTTCACATGAAAGACAATTGGGTTGGTTAGTAGATTAGAAAGAGAAAACAAATATTTATTTCCCTATGCAGTAACTTTTAAAATTTCTGACTCACTGTGAACTAGTCTACTGTTGAGCAGGATCCCTGAAGAACAAAGCTTTGAAGCCCCAGAACTGAATAGCCACCGCCACTATTTCTCCTCTAAAAAACAACAAATACTGTTTCGAAGTGTTCTGAACTGCACCCACAGTTACAAAAAGTAATGCAGAAATGCATTCTGATTTGCTACAGATAACAGATGGTGTCAAAGAAGTCTGTCATACATAATGTTCAGCTGCCAAATCTCTTCTTATAAAAGATTGAATAAATATCCTGTGCAGATGATATTTTATGAAACAGATAATCTTCCAAAAATAGAAATTTTTTAAAGCTTTTCAATGCTTTCAAGAATGTAAATGTAAACAAAGTAAGAAAAAAGATTTTCACCCTCTTTTATGAGAAATGATAGGAGGAGTTATTTTTTAGAGCATTTTAAATTTTTTCTTTAAATTGAAGGGAAAACCTGATGCAGATTTAGATGTAATGTTGGAATATTTCAGTTCCTTTAGTTTCACATAGTTCCTTTCATTACTGACCACTTAGTTTTTTACTATATCTCAGAGAACACTGTTTGGGTATTTTTTTTCATTACCAGATTCCTCTTAGATTCAATACTTTTTAATGGGAATTAAGAAGCTCATCAGGACAACCAAATTTCACCAACTGGTGTTACCACTGTTCACAGCATATAGTGTTTGTTCAGGACTAAGTTGGTTTGGGTTTTTCTTTTTCTTTTATCTTTTTAGGTTTGGTGGGGGTTTTTTTTGGAGGGGGGTTTTTGTTGTGTTTTTGGTTTGATTTAGTTTGGTCTTTTTAATAGGAGTATAACTTTCATTCAGATTGTTAATAGAAATTAGTCGCCTAATTCTCTTTTGGTATGGTGGTTCAGAATTGTCGGGTGTGATTGGTCAGATCAGTATTTTTATTGTGTGGGAATTATAGGTATTTATATGTTCCCAGTCAAAGTCTTTCTTTGGAAGACAGCCTGAACTCTCATCAGTTATCTGTATCTAAAGTGTCACCCCTCCTTTGCTTCCACCATATCTATATCTTGAATGATAATTAGGAGGTTTCATCAAATAATATAATCAAAACTTCCAGGCTGTGGTTTTGAGGCCTTTTTTTCTTTTTTTTTTTTTCTTTCCTTAGTAGATGGGCTTTACTCAAGTTACAAATTTAGTATCAGGTTTTTGTTTTTGTTTTATTTTAATTTGATGCTAAAATATACAGATGAAGTGAATGCCAAGTTCTGTATTGCTGGTCTCAAGAAGAAAAAACCAGGTCTGGAGATGTTTTTTAACTTGAGTCTGTGGCCAGAGAGAGTCTTGAATAAAGTTATGCTTGACAAATCTTTGGTATTTGACAATTAAAATACTCTTTACCAACTGTGCTTAGTGTAGTGAGTATCCTGGCCTGTTGAACAAGCTGTGATTTTGTGATGAAGAATTTCAGTACTATTGAAACTCTCAATCAACTACAAGATCAACCGGTCTTATTTTCTCATTTTTTCCCCCCACATTTATAGAATTATCTGAAACCAGGGGATGACTCTTTGAGTTCTATCTTAGTCTTCACTTCTCTGAAGTGAAGACTGCAAGTCTTTGACATGGAATTTAGTATTTTATACTGTTAGCAGCTTACAGTGATTTACCAGAATTGTCTGTTCTTATTCTTATCCAGATCTAAAGGCTTATTCTAATATAATATAGTATGATGCATTTTTGTGCTTGTTTTGTTTTTTTTTTTTTGGCTAACTTCAACTTTATGTCCATCTGTCTATATAGCTGAGCTTTGTGAAGGCAAACCCCCTAATATTGCAGCTAGCACTTCAGTTTTGTTAAATACACAAAAAGTATTTTTATGTCAGTTTGTCGGCCAGTAAGTTGAAAGACTTAATCATGGTGGACAAAAAGCAGGAATACTCCTTTAACTTTAAAAGAGGAATTTTGCGGTAAAATTTAGGGACTGTTTTTTAATAATTATTCCACTCCACAGCTAATCTGAAAATAGGTTGGGGACTCAAATGTCTAAAAGTTAGATTTTTCTTGTTCCAAAGTTAATTCTAACATTTTGAAAAATAAGAAAATCTAAAATGCAGTGCTTTCTCACATCCTGGTGGTGTATTTGTCACTGATACAAGCTTGTTCATTAAATCCACCTCGTGGATCACTATTTGGCATTGGCAGTCCCTATAGGGCATAATTGACACTAAAGAAACAAACAAATGCTTATAGCTAATAATAAAACTGCAAAGTCTGATCCTGCTTAGCTGAGGATGTCCAATGTAAGCACAGCTGGTTGCTGTAGATAGTAGAGCATACATTCCAAAAAGGTACTGAAGCAAAAGGTATGAAAAGCTTTTTAACAGTTCTGTCTTGCATATTGTACAAAGAATAATTGCAAGATGTGATTAGTGAAAAGTAACTACCTCTTCTTAAAAGGCCAATCATTTTCCCACAAGAGTCAGAAAGCTGTATCACAGTATGTGATGCATTATCAGTTTTTCAAAACTCTTGTAGTGAAATTATCCTCATGTTCTTATTCTGTGTGGGTTTTTTATACTTCCTGCTATTGTGTGTGCATTCAAATGTACTCTCTTGTGAGCTGAATGACAAAACACATTCTTTTAATTCTGGACACAATTATAGTATTCCTTAAGGTTGAAAACGTCTCTTTACTGATGCCAATTTGTGCCCCAAAAAAAGGCGCGGAGGAACTGCTCAGAGACAGAATTTTCAGTCTATAAGCAGGAGGTATTTATTTACGGCCAGGGAGCGGCCGGGGAGCAGCCAGGTCGCCCTGGACAGCCTGTTCCAACGAGAAACTTACAATTTGAGCTTTTTATACACTTTTTGCCAAGCAATTGCATCACATATTATGAATATTCATTACATTGCAACATCTACTTTTAATATTCATAACAGGCGGAGTCGAGGCGGAGTTAGAGGTGTGGTCTTTAACTTGGTGGTCGTTCCTGTGTTGCTTCATCATGAACCCAAGTGTACTTTCATCATCATCTTCATAAACTTTTGAACCTTCCCTAATTTGGATAGTTTCCTTGTGCCTTTGACAGGGATTTCCAGTGTCTGGCAGAAGTTCCTGATTTCTTGGCTTGTCCCTTTTCTTATCTCCCTTTGTTTTCTTCCATATGTCCTTTTTTGTGTGTGCTAGCATTTCTAGTTCTCCCCGTTCATGCCCATGTTCCCTCATGTCAGAGTGTCCTGTATTCTAGTGAACTTATTGCCTCCGCTATTTCTTAATACTAAGTTCTCTATGCCTTGCTTAAAGCTTGCATTTGGTGTTTAACTCTCTAATTCTTGTAGTGCTCTACTAAATTCGTTTTCCAGGTTTTACCTGGCTTCATTACCTAGAGAAGCAACATCTTGGACTGTCCCTTTGACTGAAGCCTCCTGTAATTTCATACTGCAATTTTCTGCTCTAGTTAAACACAGGTCATTGATGGGTAAGCTGTATTGCTCCATATTTGCCCCTTGAGTGTCTTCCCCTCACAGTGATGTGAGGGGATATGATTTATTTTTCTTTTCCAGATTTAAGAGCCAGGTTTTGTTATTTTGTGTAAGCTCCATTGGTACTTCCACCATTAAATAAAATAGCTCTTCTCTATGGAGGAGATCAGAATTTCACTGTGTGGGAGCAAAATTAAACAGTAGTACCTTCAAATGTGTTAAAGTTGGTTGATTTGGTTTTTTTTAAGTGTATGTGGGGTGTACAAAATGACAGTGAAGCTCATGTTTATGTAAAAGGGAATACAGACTATCAAACCCCCAGATTTTTAACTTTTTTTTAAATTGTCTGAGTCACTTTTTTGTTTTTTATTGACTAAACCTAATTTGAGGAAGGGAGAGCTGAGAAGTAGATATTTGTTAACTTCTTTAGAAGGATATAGTAGAGAGGATGTACAGGTCTGTTTAAATTATTCAAACTTATAAATAAAATGCCAGCAATAATTCAGTCATAACTTCTTGATCAATAACTGGAAAGGAGGGAGAAAATCTCTGCCTTTCATTTAATATTTTACATTTCATCTGCATAGATATTGGTAGAATAAAGTAGAAATAAAAAAGGCATAGAAACCTTCATCTAATCAGTTTGTTGCTGTCATTTTTTATTACAATCACAATTTCCGAAGTGTTAGTGAAATCTGTAAAACCAACTCCTAAGCCTTAGTCTTTTAAAGGGTTTTTTTTAGTATTAAGGAAACAATATTTATAGATGGATTGAATGAAAAAGAAGCATTAGTTATGTGGACAAATATGAGAGAGCAAGGAAATGTTCAGTGTCTTATTACTTAATAGAGCCCATACGTTCCTCAGACAACGTAGAGGAAAAATAGCTTTTAAAGCCTTTATTCACAACTGTGATAAATCCATGCCTTTTGAAAGGTTTTGGTATAGGCAGTTGTGGAAGAATCTGTGAGATGCTGACTAATTAGAATAATGCAGCTCTTATTCGTACTTCTCAAGGTCTTACTTGGTACTTTCCTTTTAACTTGCCATCACTTCCTCTATTTGTTAGCTTCTTAATGTTTTCTAGAGAAATAAAAACTTACCTGTGTTGTACCTCTAAAGAAATGAAATGTTGCGTGTTTTTTTTTTTTTTTTAAGCTCAGTAAGACTGCTACATGTTTGAATGAATGCAGTATTCTTATAAAACTGGAAAATATATTACTGTAATTTGAAGTTTTGGGACTTACCACTACTTCATACATATGGTGCTTTGAGATTTGTCCCATTGAGCTCATAAACTAGATGCCTCAGTGGAAAGGAACCTGCAGACCCCAGTTTGCCTGGCTGTGGTGGATTGACTGTTGTGAATTCAACAGATGTGACCTGACCCAGTTATTTATTCCCTCCTTGTCAGTGGAATGAGGGAGAAAGAATTGGAAGGGCTAAAAAAGGAAAATTCAGAGGTTGAGATATAAATAGTTTAAATATGTTAAGTAAAGCTATGCCTACAACCAAAGCAAAATATTCACTACTTTGTGTTGGCAGGCAGAAACTGAGCCAGTTTTTGGCAGGGCCTCAGCGCATGTAACAATTACTTGGGAAGTCAAATGTTGTAACCAAATACGTTCTCCCATTTTCTTCCTTCAAATTTTATTGCTGAGCATGATGCCATGTGGTATGGAAGTCATATGGTATTGGTCAGTTTGGGTCAGCTGTCCTTTTGTGTTCCTGAAAACTTCTTCAAAACTTCCAGTCTACAGGCTGGGAAGACATAGTGAGTGGGGTGGGGGTGTAGGGAATAACCCTTCACATGTGCATACACTGCTCAGCAGTAACCAAAATACTGGTGTGTTATCAATGCTGATTTTCTCACAAATTCAATGCAGAACACTGTATAGGCTACTATGAAGAAAACTCCATCCAAGCAGAATCCAATGTGTGGGCCTGAGAATGCTCTCCCACTACTAATTCATTCTTATGAGCTAATGCAGAGGGAGTGTGAGATTGAACACAATCTGTGCGATTCTGAACAATGATTCCAGAAACCTGAATTGATCTCTGAAACTGAGTGATTCCTGACTTCTGGGATTGTGATGGGAGGTAATCTATTTCTTTTAGCTAATTTTTTTTTGTTTCCTTGCTTTTATTAGGCTATTAACTACTTCTTGTTATAAATAGGATATTCGTATCACATTTATGTAGAAGTTTGTGTAAAAACATATTTTTAAGTGCTACTAACGGATTTTGAGTCTGCCTTCTGAGTAATTTGATCTCCTAGTGTTGAAAAAAGAAATATTGACTTAACTATTTAAAATTCATTCTGTTCTCCTTTATCATCTAACTTTTATCTTAACTGGCTCAGTGAGTCAGATCTGCAAATGATAGAATTAATCCAAATATGAAAGGAATTTTATTATTTCTACTTTTTGTTTTTTGTTTTGAAGAAGGGCAAAAATATTTTGGAAAAAAATAATCCCAGAAATCCACAATCACGAGTTTCTACATGAATTTTCAGTATTGGATATCAAAACAAGTTCTCTGTTTGTTTGCTTCCATAGTTAATTTTGTATCACCGCTGCTTTGTATGTGCAATAACTACTCTGAGTCATTGTTTTAACGTTTGATAAACAGGAAACGTGTTCTCACTCAATGGACTCACTAATATACTCTTCTTGTAGGTTCATCATGCTATTGCATGAATAGCTGCCTATGGGTTTCCCTTTCCCCATCCACGACGTGGGGGAGCCCAGTTCTAGCTCCTTCTCCGTCTGAAGAACCATTTCCGACGTCTTGTGGGACGGGGAAGGGGGACTCCAGAAACAGGGTTTTTCAGGCCCCGAGCCTGGAGGGGAGAGGTGCCCTCCCCTCCCCCCACCACCCACGTGGCTCCATGGTAGGCACAGAGACAGCACACCGGGCATGGAGAGGAGGCAAGAGAGAGTTTATTGTTGGGAAGGGGTTTATAAGGCTTTTAGGAGGGTCAAAGGGGAACCAATCACAAGTTCAGGGTCACACAAAAGAAACCATCAGGTAAAGGTTCAACAGCCAATAGGAAGGGGTTAAACAAAGGACCAATGGGATGCCTCAGGACACCTTTCCCAGGACACTCCTGCATGGGAGATAACAGTTGCTGTGGGGGGTGTTGGGAAGAAGAAACACGTGTTTGCAAAGGGACCACAAAGAGCCATTTTAAGACATGTTTAGACAAGTTTCTCATCAGGTATAGTGCTACATCCCACCATTTTCTATTTCCTAAAGATGAATATGTCTTTATTGATATATGGATTTTAAATTTACCCTATTCTCTTAGTGTCTGAGGGTGTCCCTATAAGACAGAATTTAAAAATGGTTTTATTGATGAAACAAGTTTTTCACTGGCACAAACTTTCAATTTACTACTGAACCAAACAAACTACTTATTGCTGTTAATTTTAGTTTCATTAGAGTCCAAATGGTTGTTTTCTTCTGTTTCTCGGAGGCAGTCTCGGCGTCCGGAGGGGCCGCGGCGGTGGCTGCTGCGGCCGCATGGCGGGACGGGGGGTTGCTGTGTGCAGCAGGAGCAGGGCGCAGGCGGGATCGGCGGGGCCGGGGCTGCCAGCAGCGCCGGGGTCTCGGCGGGGCGGCGGCGGCACAGCGGGTGTCCGGTCTGGTCTGTTGCGGGGCGGGGTGCGCCCCGGGCGGCTCGGTGGGAGCTGCAGCAGCGAGGCAGGAGCGGGGCTGGTTGATGTCGGGGTTTCCCCGGAGCCGCGGCACGGCAGGGCCGGCCCGGGGCCGGGCGGCGCGGGGAGAGGCAGCTGATGTTGGGGCTGCGGCGCGGGGCCAAGCGGCGCGAGCGGCACGGCGGGCGGCCGGGAGCCGCGCAGGGGGATTGCTGCGGAGCTGTTTCGAGCAGCTTTAACCCTTTTTTCGCCATGCTGGCGTGGTAACTATCTTTCAGGTTAGCAAGCAGTCTTATTAGATGACTTGCAGATGGAATTACATATGTTCTTTAAGCTTGCTTTTTCTCTCTTAAAGAGGCATGCACGCTTCTTGTAGTTACAGGTTTACAGGGGGAGAGGTTTAGGGAGTATGCCGAAGTTTCCTTATAAGGGGATATGCCGGGTCTGCTCCTTACCTGCTCCTCAGGAAGGTTGAAGATATTCCGAACAGGTTGCTCTCTTGTGGTGATGCAAGCCTGCTAATATCTTTTGCCGCTTAGACTCCGGTTCGCCGTTGACACAGATCTCGCCCCAGCCTGTGCGTTAGGATTCCTTTTATCTTCACAGAAGAGTTCAAACAATCTTGGCCTCACCACGTGGCCCAATTACGACGAATTGAGGGGGATGGGGGAGACTTCGGGGCGCCGGGGAACACAGATGTCGCATCTGTGCTTTAGGAATCCACCTATCTTCATAGAAGAGTTCAGCAAGATTCGTTTCTTCACACGGTGGCACCAGATGTGGGTTTCCCTTTCCCCATCCACGACGTGGGGGAGCCCAGCTCTAGCTCCTTCTCCGTCTGAAGAACCATTTCCGACATCTTGTGGGACGGGGAAGGGGGACTCCAGAGACAGGGTTTTTCAGGCCCCGAGCCTGGAGGGGAGAGGTGCCCTCCCCTCCCCCCACCACCCACGTGGCTCCATGGCAGGCACAGAGACAGCACACCGGGCGTGGAGAGGAGGCAAGAGAGAGTTTATTGTTGGGAAGGGGTTTATAAGGCTTTTAGGAGGGTCAAAGGGGAACCAATCACAAGTTCAGGGTCACACAAAAGAAACCATCAGGTAAAGGTTCAACAGCCAATAGGAAGGGGTTAAACAAAGGACCAATGGGATGCCTCAGGACACCTTTCCCAGGACACTCCTGCATGGGAGATAACAGTTGCTGTGGGGGGTGTTGGGAAGAAGAAACACGTGTTTAAAAAGGGACCACAAAGAGCCATTTTAAGACATGTTTAGACAAGTTTCTCATCAGGTATAGTGCTACATTTGCCCTGAAGCAGGTGTAGAAGTGAGAGAGCACAGCTGGTCCATGATGACTGAGACAAGGAAGGCTCTGATCACCCATATTTGCCTTTGTTGTACCCTTCACCACTGGGCTACCCACCCTGTTCTGCTGCAGGCCTGTGTGTTCTGTGGTCTCCGAGGAAGCCCTTTTGTTGCCAGCTGTATGCTGTTTGCTGTTTTCCAGATGAGATGAGCTGTGTCCTTGTTAACTCCATGTTTGTGAATTGGGACATTTGTCCTTTGTTTCCTCCATGGAGACCACCACTGGGGCTTCTTTTTTGTGCTTGAACACTGTTGCTCATTTCTGTGTAATCTGTGAATTCATGCTGTGGTTTCCTGTTTTCTTGCACACTGAGGTAGGCTGGTTGGTGTGATTCAAAGAGGTTGTTCTTAAAGATTGACCAGCTCCTCCAGGGTCTCTTTACCCTTTGGGACAGCCCTGCACAGCACCCATCGTTCCAGTCCCTGAGAAGGCATGCTTTACTGAAGCCCAGAACCTGTCTTCTGTCCCTGTCCTTTCTTGCTGTCCTCCCTCACTGTCCTCTGTGTCTTAACCTGTACCAGCTCCTGGTCCCTGCAGCCAGGTTGTGACTGTGGTATCACAGTGGGTAGCAGTGTGTAACTGAAACCGTGTTCTTGTTGACTCCAGTCAATGAGTTATTTCACCGTAAGCATCAGTTATACAGGGGTTTTGATTTATTGGACAGTATGGATCTTTGTAAAGGACTCAAGATGCCATTGTAGAAGCATACAACAGAAACAGCATGTGTGTGTAGAAGTTTTAACACTTGTTACTTCTTAGTCTGAAATATGCAAGAATTGGTTTTGTTTGTTTGACTGTTATGTATCAGAGCAATTAAAAGATTTTTTTTCTTCTTCATTAGTGAATGCTATCATTCTCATCATCTTCTGGGAAAGGTGACTGTGACACAGTAGTTAAAATAAAATGAGGCTGTGGAGAAGATTTCACAAAAAGATTTCACATCTTTTGACAGTTTCATCTGCTTTCATTCAGAAAAATTTAATTTCTACAGTTCTGGACTCTATTTCTGTGTAACTTTGATAATCTCACATAATTTTTATAAAATAGGTTTTCTAATTTTTTTTTTTTTTATGAGAACTACAGGAGGTTTGGAGTTGAGTGTTTTAGTTAGTTTTTTTTTCAAACTTAAGTGTAAGATGATGTCTTTGCCTTGAAGGAAAATAAAAATTGTAAAACTAAGCATGGTTAGAAGACTCAGTTATCTGGGTAAAGGAGACCTTAACGGTGTCAGATAAGTATAAACAAAGTAGTTTATATAGAGGAATTATGTGTGCTATCCCTCCAGGTGTCTTCCCTAATATTTGATAGTGTACTCAGATGAAAATTGCTAGTGCCCTTACAAAGAGGAAAAACAGGAGTTTGAGAAAGTTAAAATTTTTAGTAATAGCTATGATGTTTATTATAAGAGACACCTTGGAGATAAAAAAAAAGGAACAGTTGAACATTGAATATATTTAGCAAAATAAAAACTGAGAGTAAAAATAACATGAAGCCGGCTTACACTGTGTTCTAGTGATACCATTGAGTTAATGCATAATTTTGATGGTGTGACCTAACCTTTTAGTATTTTCTACTAGAATTCTGTCAGCTGAGATTCAAACTGCTTCCTTCTCCTCCCTGTGTTAGTCCCTGTGCATGTATCAAAACACTGAAATGTAAGAAGAGCAGAACTACTCTTCTGATCCCAAACCTTCTTGTTTTTTCTTGGAAATTTCTGTATTATTGATTATTTATTTTTAAAGCATCTTTTGGACTATGAGAGATTGACAGGGTCTTCATATTTTCTGAAAAGGGAATATAAAATATGCAGCTTCTCTATGAGAAGATAACTTTGCGGCACACAGGAGAGATCGGATTGGTGATAACAAACATGCTCTGACGGCAGTGTTATAGTGTGGTCACCCTTGGCTGGATGGAGTTGTAAACTAGGCCACATTTCTAGTTAGTGTCAGTCTCAGGCCTTGTTTGTTCTTTTGCCTATATCACCAGCTATTGGTGAACAGGTGGAAATGCAAATACTTTGCCTGGATAATGAGCAAGGGTTTGTGCAATATCACCCTCACAATTTTTACTGTGAAGATTTAATGTTGCCTCTATTTTCTTTGATTTCCAGGCCTGTAACTTGTAACTCTGTTGTGCCTCTGGAAGACACTGCCCTCTTCCTGCAGCCAAGGACTCGATGCATGAGTGAGTGACTTAAAGACCAGTCAGTGTCAGGAACTTAATTCTATTTAGAATCCAAGTCCATCACTTTACCTTGACAGCAGTAAGGTTCAGTCCTATCAGATAGCACCAGCTATTCATCTAATATAGACCTCCCTTCCTCTGCCCAGTGACTGCAGCAGGATCCTAATTTAAACAACACTTCGAAGCAGATCTAAACCTGCAGTGGGCTCCCAAAGAAGACCGACAAACTTCTAAACTCAGCCATGTCTGGGGTTTGCTTGGGCTTTAGCTGTTCGGGGGTTTTCCCACATAGAAACTGGAATATCACTTTTTGCTTGCTTGTTTGCTAGGGAAAACTCAAACATAGGAAGGCAAACTTTAAAAATAGATCTTGTAAAATGCAAATCTATCCCTGTCACCAAGCAGCCAGGTGCTTTGTTTAGTTTTCCTTTCATTCTATGAAGTTATCTTCTTCATCTGAGTCTTTGCAGTTTGTGGTGTGTACCTTACTGCAATACCACAGTCTGAGTGGACTTAGTATCCTAGCTCCATGATGAAGTCTTCAGCAGAGGTTAAACCAGTATTTGACCACAGGAGGCAGCATATCTTGCACCTATCAGGTAGTGCAGTTGGAAAGTCATATAAAAAATTGCTGAATTTTCATTTACTAGAACTTTTGGTCAAAATTCAAATGCGTTTAGGAATATAAGAGCAGCAATTGAGATGAAATATACAGCAAGTTTCACTTTTCTGATTGGACAAAGAAGCCAGGTTTGAAGCTCCGTGTATGTTAGGTTGCTCACAAGAAAGATATATGTTGTAGTATTTATCTCTTTGGCATCCTATATTTATCTACCCATTGGGAGATGAAGATAATACAGCTCTATGAAGGATTAATCTTCCTTACAAAAACAGAGTGTTTTTAAAGGGACATTAGTTAAACCTGTTCTGAAGAGTTAACTGTTGTCCCCTTTTATTAATGGTACCAGCAAATCTGAAGGAATTGAGACTAATTACAAAATAATTCAGGCAGTTAAATTAAAGTTAAATGAAAACAGGGATGTGTATTCTAAATCTCATTCTATGTTACTAATCTAATATTCTGACAAAACTTATGTTTTTGGGTGGGGGACATGATCTACAGGGAAAAAACAACCAAATAAAAACAACAACAACAAAATGTAAACCAAAAACAAACCCCCAAAATCTCAAAGAAACAAACACATTGCATCACTGAGCTGTAGGAAGAAATGTTCTTAATTCCTCAAATAATAGGAAAAAAAAATGTTAAACATTGCACATTAGTGTAGGAATTCTCAGGAAGAAAAATGTCCTGAGTAAATTGACATTTGCTCTAGTGTTAGAGAAAGCTGTTTAATAAATTGGCAGATATGATGAGCACCATTGCCAAAACTTTTTCCATGTGCAAAAAGTCAAGTAGGATGATCCAAAATTATATTTCAGTTATAGCAGGACTGAGGCAGAGGGATGGTTTTAAAAACTATTTGATTTATAATGAAAACTAAATAAAAATTATTATTTCTTATTGTGCTATGAAAACATCTATGTAGGTGCATAGAGAGGGAACATTGTCAGAAAAGTAGACTTTTTATATAGGTGACTAAATATTTTGTGAACTATTGCATCAGCAGTAAATCATCCAGCAAGATGTGGGGTTCCAAACTATTTGAAGGTGGATTCCAAACAAAAGGAATGATCATATGCAACCTGAGTAATTCTGGTAAAAACCAAAGAAGGATCTGGCAGGACACTACCCTGTAGGAATTCATAGTCATTGAATCTGCCTTAGTATTTTTTGTTACAGTGCTAGTAAGGTAAACTACAAGGATATGATTTCAAAATAGAACTGCTTTTCAAATTATTTCTACCACTGTGACTTGATTACTGATGCTAATAATGGCTAATCCCTCACTGATTTCTTACTTTCTGTTTTAAATCTGGGAAAAAAAAGTTAGAGTCCAACTCACTTCACTTCTCCAACTGATTTGTATTCTCAGTGTTTGAAAATGCAGTCATCCTCCCTTTCTTGACCTCAAAAAATCTGACTGACTTCAAAAAGAGGCAGCATGAGCTTAAGAAAATATAAAAGTCTTCACTAGGAAAGTGAAAGATTTTTCTGTTCACAAAAGTGAACAGATGGTTCTATTGAATTGATTTATTTTTTTCATGTATGTGGCTATATTGCATCTAGTAAGTAAGACTTAAATGTAGAATCCCACTAAGAAAAAGAAATTAGAATTATTTCTGAATCACAGGGAAAATTAGTTTATAGCAGTGTCTGCTGCTGCTCTAGTACAGGTTGCTTGACATTTTCATTATAAATTTTGGGATCCTAAAAGAATTTCATGATGAGCTAATTTTTTTCCTCATTCAGGCTCCAACTATGTGTATCAGTATCATATATATCCATATCTCATCCCTATTTCACACTTAATGGCTTTTAGAACAGCTTTTACAAGAGAAGCTTTGTAAGAACATCCACTTAGAGATTTCTGTGCTTTTTTTTTTTTTTTTTTTTTTGCTTTCCTGGCAGGAAATATCTGTACCTCTAAAATCATAACTGCTTCATGGAAAGCTATTTCTCCTGATGAGAATCTCCATAAAATTTTTGATATTCTGAAACTCTTCCAGGCTGCTAGTAACTTGGCTTTATTAATGCCTTCAAAGGAGTTCATTGGTTCTGTACATCCTTAAAATCTTGAAGACTAATTCATAGACCTTTATCCACCTGGGAATGGGTTAAAAATTGCAAACGTTCTCAGCAGATAGCAGGATAATGGTTCTATTTGCAACTAGGCATGATCTACTCCAATTTATGTTTCTTGCTGACAAATTAGTTCCTCCAGAATACCTGAAGTTTAAGTAGGTAAGTTATGATTTCATTTGCATGGATTGAAATTGAGTTCCTCTTGTGAGTTTCAGTTTCATGTAAAGATTCCAGGAGCATAGTCGATAGATATTTTGTCATTTGGCTGCCCTGAACTTGAAGTAGTTGAACTCTAGCCCAGACTAATAAATTCAATATACTGCATAAGGTGACCTCACTGAGCTTTAATGGAGACAAAGTTTATTAATCTATTAATGGATATTTACTCTTGGAGAAGATAACAGATGTCATATTTCATAGAACATAATACAGGCCATACTCAGAAGAAGTATGTCTTTGCAAGCCCTTGGATGGAGACATTACTGTGGGAAATGGAAGGGTGAGGGTGGTGTGTATGTGGGGGTGGTGGTTGTACAAACAGGAGACAAAGGAGAAAAATTTTATAAAAGGGGCCAGGCACAAATAAACATCTGCTACGCAGTACTTCTTTTGCTGACAAAGCACCCAGAACCTCTCCACTTCAATCTATTCTGTCTTTTTAATAGTCCTGTTCTTAACCATTTTTCCATGTAAGGTATTCTGTGCATGTGCTCCAAGGTCTAAATGCCAGCAAATGGAGGGACTGCAGGGAAGAATGGTTGAAATAGAGAAATGACTGTGGACCACAGGACCTGTAGGTCTGTGGACAGCATATGGTTTACATTTCCCTAGTGAATTGCAATTCTTTGTGTGAGTATGTATCTGTAATGTGCCAGCAGATGTCAAATTGGGCTCACTGGCAAGAAGAAGGAGACCTGCATATGGGAATACTTGAGGTCTGAAGCACTGAACGTATAAGACACCCAGAGTCTGTAAAATGTGTATCAGAAGATGTGGAGTTTGTGACAATATTTGTTACTCATGTGGTTTAACCTTGGTAGGCAGCTGAGCCCCTCACAGTCGCTTGCTCACACTCCTGCAGTGGGATGCAAAGAGAACTGAAAGTGCAAAATTGAGAAAATTCATGGGCTGATATAGAAATAGTGAATGAAATCTTCAGTTTGTTTTCATTATTAAACTACTACTCATTGGCAGGCAGATATTCATCCATCTCCAGGAAAGCAGGGTTCTATAAAAAATAAAGTTGAATGCTGAATGTCATCTCCCTTCCTCCTTCCCTGAAGCTTTTATTGCTGAAAATGATGCCATATGGTATGAAATGGTCCTTTGGTGAGTTAGGTTCAGTTGTCCCAGCTATGTCCTCTCCCAATGCCTCGTGCACCCCCCCACTGGTGGTATGTGAAAAACAGAAAACCCATTTGCACTGGTAAGACCTGTTCAGCAATAATTAAAATTTCCCTACATTGTCAACATTGATTTAATAACAAATTCAAAGCATAGCAATATACAAACCACTATGAAAAAATTTAATTCTATCCTGGCCAAAACCACTGCAGAGATATCATGAATTCAGGCATACTTATGAGTATGCATGAGTGAGGGTATGTATTTTTTCATATATGGTCTTCAACACTAATCAGTCACAGAGGAAACAAGACTTGTGGGTGTTTACTCTGTAATTACATGTTGCTGATTTTTATGTGGGTGTTGGTAAAGCCACTGTCTTTGTGACTATGTCAGTATTTTGAATGTGTTTGACCATGTCTCTTTGGAATGGGTGTGCAGTCCTGCTGCTGTCTGAAAAGAGGACAAGAGCAACCACACCAATGGGACAGGGCCAGGAGAGGCATTCTGGCCTGAGACTGTGTTACCTTGAATAACAGTACCTGGGATGGAGGAATCATCTGGGTCCTGGCATCCATTGGATTCTGTGGGTTTTATTTTTTTTATACACCTTTTCTTTTTTAAAATCACTCTGAAGAAGTTAGTTACAATTTATTACTTTTTTCCCCTGCATATGATCTTTACATTCAATACTTAAAAATTGTAATTTGGTATTTAAATGAAACAATACTATTAGTGCTCACTGTGTCTCTTTTGGGGTATGCCTATCATAGCCTAGAAGAACAAGTTGTTCAATCTATTCTGCTCAGTGTGCTGAAGCAATATTAGCTTGAATGGTTAGGAGAAGGAGGCAAGGAACCTCTTCTTGAATTTGTAGTTATTCCTTACCTACTTTCTGTAGATCTTTGATCTAGAGAAGCCTTTTTTTTGTTTGTTTATACTATAAACTGATGATCCAGTTTTCCTAAGTATTTACTCTCTTTCAGAGAAACTTTCTGCTGCCCCTTTGACATCAGTTATTGAAAACTAGAAGTTTTAAATGAGAAGTCTTATTGCATATTATAATAACAAGTAATTTCTTGTTTTACCAAATTTAGTAAAACTTTTCCAAACAAAACTTGATTTACAAAACCAACAACAACAAAAGTTAAATTTCAGACCTGTTGGATTCAGAATAGTGAAAAGTAGTTTTGAAGTTGTTCCAGGAACTTTGAATAAGGTGCTCTTATCCATCAGTTAACCACTCCAGATTTTATTGCTGGGTGGCTCTCACTTCTGCAAAAGGTGCATTCAGCTAGAGCAAAATCTTTTTCCCATATTAAAATTTTGTTCTTGTTCTCTTTCCATGCATGTGAACAATCCTCTCTTTTTGTGGCAGCTACGCCAAGGCAATGATACTTGAGTTGCAAGTTGTATTTAATTGTCATACCTATACAAACTGCAGTAATGGTAATGTAAAAATCTAAATGATGTAACCATATCTATTATCTTAGAAACCTGCATAAGAAAGGTAACTTATTAAAATGAGTTAGGTAAGTAGAAAACCAAACTTCTCTGTGAGTAGAATGAGTAGGATTGTTGATATGACAGAGTACCTATTAGAGGAAAGAAAGACATCTCAGGAAATAACTGTTCCAAATACCTGCAGGGCTTTGTATTAGTTATTCTTTACAGTTTCTCTGATTTCAAGAAATGGTTCTAGAAACCTTTATAAACTGAGCTTTTGAGGTTTTTTTCCCTTCTTACATTGGTGTGCCTTGAGAGTTTATAGCAATGATGATGTTTCATAGTAGAAGATGGAATATGCTTTCAGAAATTAGTTAATTGTAGTTAGTAAACAGTGTTTGGCTCAGATTTTGAGAATCCTTCTCTCTTGCTCTTTCAACTTTCTGCCCTTCCTACAAAGTCTGATCTTTCTGTTTTAATGTAGTGAAATTATGTAATTTTACTACTGTGGGTTCTGGACTAGCTGATGCTATTTTCTCATCTTTGCAACATTCCTCTGCAGTATGTTGAAGCACTGTTGCCTCTGGAAATTCAGATATGATTTTTTGGAAGCTGGATTAAATAGATAAGTATTAAATTAATGAGAACTAGCATGTTAGCGATGTCATCCAAAAAGATGTAGGTGTATGAAATGAACTTCAAATTTTAAAGAGAAAGAATCTTTTGTTTCTATGTTCAAGATACACTTGAAATAAGTATTATTACTTAAAATGTCATCTTAAAAGCTAGAGATGGTAGTAACTATAATCACTGGTTTTGCTGTCCTTATTTTCTTCAGAAAATGTGTATAAACAGCAATTTGATAATGTATTTGTGTTTCTAATGTTTTTTTTCACTCTGATGTTCCTTATATCTTGGCTTAATTACATTAAGTTACATAGTACTATTTTAATGATCGAGTTTTAGGGGACTAGAAATCATAATCTTTGGGCATCATATGTTTAGTAATTAGTTTTTAGTTTAATGAAAGCCAAACCTCATCTATTTTCTGCTTCTGTGGTGGGTTGTTTTTTTATCGATGGAGCCTTTTTCATGTTAGACAGTAGCTTCTTTAGTATATACTCAAGAAGTATGTAATGTTCATAAAAGCACTATTTGAGATACTGTGAATATCCAAAATCATTGGTTATCCTGAAATCTTGAAATGGCAAAAACAAAAACCACACAAAACACACATTCAGTATCTGTTTACAATCATACATTCAGTCCATGTATGAATACTATAGCATAATGATTTCTTCATAGCTGTCACTTACTGATCATGTTTAAAAACACATCCCAGTAATGTAGCACTGATGTAGCACTGGAATTTATTTGTCCTTGCTATTATTTTTATAGTATAATCTCAAGACCCTCACTCCAAAATTTTATTTATTTAAATTTTGAGAGAGTTGGAGATAAATAGGAGGTCCTAAAGTAAAAGAAACTGAGACTTTGCCAAAAACAATGACAGAATGAGTTGAGAGATCACCTGTGGAAAACATTCTAGCCTTCAACCATGTTCCTCTAGTTTGAGTTAATAGTATATGCATGAGCATCATAGACGTCAAAGCTCTCAGAGATTTTTCTTTTTAATTAGAAGTGAATGAAGGCCTTGTTATCTTTTGTCCTATTTGTTCTTATAGTAACCATTAGATGAATATTCTGTGTCTGTGTAGTTACAATAAGAAAGCTTGTATCACTGTAAGAAAGAGTTGCAGAGGAGATAGAAAACAGAAAACTAGAAATAAAAAGGGTGGCAAAGTGAGGGAGATGAAAAACTGCTTGAAAAAGAGGTAAGCAGGAGAAGAAACAGGGAAAGAGAAGAAATAATAGATACCTTTACGAAACCAGTCCTGTTAAAAAGTGGGCTTTTACTGGTTGATGCTTGTAAAATGTAATTTGTTTTGCTCCATTGCTGGTTTTGAAAGTTTTGTAGGTTAGAAAAAATTCTGGAGTTCTTTTTTCTTACTTTATTAGCGCTGCTTTCTATCAAAAGCCTCCCTGCTTTGATTTGTCTAGCTACAAATGTGAATATGTCTCTATTGAGCTTTCAGATCGAATTAATTTAAGCTAAGATTTCTTCTTAATGTACTTCTTCAGTAAGGTTTTAACTCAAGGTTATAGCTAAATTAACTTTCATTGAAGGACTTCATTCACTGAACTTTCTGCTTCTAAGTATTATTGGCAAGATAGTACCCCAAATGCTTCTCTAGGGCTCTGCTAGAGTGAATTCCCTGTTAGGAACTGGACCATAAGCACTTCTGCGTAACAGCACAGAAGGCTAAGAGGTACTTAATGGCAAAACCAGTTATCTATTTTAATGGTCATATTAAGAGAATCTAACTACTATAGGCCTTTGGGGAACTAATCTTATGATTAGAGAGTGATATGAATAACGATTCAGGCTGAGTGGACATTGGAGGGGCATTTGGGGCAGGAATGAATATCTGAATCACAAAATATAAAACCAGACTGCTTTAGAATAAAAATCATTGAAACAGCTTTTCATCGGAAAGTGCCATGTTGCTAAAATTATGATATTTTTATAGAGTTATGTAAATACATACAGAGATAAATTTATGTATGTATATATATATGTATGAGTACATAATGTATGTATAGAACACTCAGAAAAATACATTTATTGACATGTCTTTTCTAATATTGTCAAGGTAATATTAATATTTAATCTGTGTGTTCTGCAGAATTGTAACTATTCAATACATCAAACTACATCAAACTGCGCGTTGTCACAATGGTAGTACTTTAAAGCTATCAAAACATGGCAGTAGAATATAGTAATTTTGAGATTCTGCAGTGGAACTTTTTGTGGAATCATACAGAGAAAATCATGCAAGTACCTTTTTTTTTTAATTTGATTTGGAGCAGACAAATTTTCAAATGTCAAAGGTCTTCTGCAAAATGAGCTTGTCCTGTCCAACCACAATTAAATGAGTTTTGAGTAGTCCAGTTTTATTGCCTGTCTTTGGTCTTATGAGATCTAAATCTCAGATGATTTAGAAGGGGCCAGGTGTTACGATTTTGTTCTGTTCTGAAAGTATTTCCAAAAGAAGTGACTTGCAATTGACCCGGGAAAGGGATCTGAGCCATGCTGAACCATGGACCATGCCCTGACATGATGGATGTAGGAGACTTTGAACTGCAAAGCATGTAGCATCACTTTAATCTTCACCCTTTCAGGACAGCTAAGAAGTGGTAGGGTCTAAGAATGCATGATCTGAGGTTCCTGGCTGCTCTGGGCAGTGAAGCAGTACCAAGTGAGGCTGTGACAGCATCGCCATGGTTGCTTGTTCCATCAGTGAACAAGGCTCTGGGACATACATGACTTCCAGCTTGTGTATTAGCATCCTTGATTATGACATTCTGCTGTGTAATCCCAGTGCTCAAGGATCTGTCACACTCAGTGTGCCCCTGGGCTGCTTACGCATAGATGTCACCACCAGCACAGTCCCATCAGTCCTAAGATCCAGGTCTGAATGGTTTTCAAGCTTTCCCCTGGCTCTGTGCTGCTGAGACTTTTTCAGCCTCCCTTTCCTTGCAGTACCTGAGTTCCCTCAGTTCTTCAAGAACCCTCACCTTCATGTCTCCAGCCATCTACAGCCATTTTGTGTTTCTGTGCTTCATCATCTTCCATCTGGAACTCATTTTGGTGTTCTTATGTCTTGCTGGTGTGAAGCCTATCCTTGTGGAAGGAGAGACTGTAATTCCCCTGGGATCCTGCTTCAAAACCCAGCTGTGTGTGTATGTGAACATGGACTGCCTTTGGTTAGCATTGTGGGCACATTAGCCCTCCAATTGCAGTGTTTTCATGATGATTAAGGAAATGCATGACATAGTGGAGAGACTTCACAGCAACTCTAAAACCACTCTGACCTTTTCTTCTCTCACTCAGACTGTGTTGCCATTTACACACAGAGACCCCATATTCACCTCAGGGGGCTCTCTACACCAAAGTCCCCCAGGCTGGAAGCTGAGAGTTGATTTGCTTTAGCTGATGGAACAGCTCTTCTCTGGCCTCCCCGCCATTAAAGCTGCTGCTGAGATTATGGACTATCATGTGGCCACGGTACAGCAGAGAGGATTACTGGTAGGACCCACAGAGACATCGAGCCCTGTAGAGAGTGATTAGCAACTCAACATACACTCCTGGCTACCAAGAGCCTGAAGGAAGCTGATTAGTGCAATGCAGAAATGTGTTTGTGTCTGGGAATTGGGGAGATCACAGTGGCAACAGTATCTGAGTACATGGGCAGAGGATGGGAACAACAATTTCCAGACTGTTTCTGATGGAGAGTCACCTCTAGGTTTAGAAGTTGTGCATTGAGACTGTTGTGTCTGAAATACTCTTGTGGAGGACAAGAACCACCATAGTAGCTGTCCCTGGAGAATGGAGGATGCAGGCTGTGATGAGACCACAGCCATTCATCCCTGGGGTGGGACTCCTATGGCCTCGGTGCTCCTTTGCCCACCAGACAGAAGAGTCCTGTTGCCTTTCTCAACAGCCCTTCAGCTTCAGACTGGGATCTTACTGTAGCACTCAATGGTTAACAATGGATTTTCCAGTTCAGTTGGGAAGAAGGGAACACCCCAACTCTCTCCATTGAGGAGTTTGATCCTCAGGAGCCTGCCATGCAGCAGGCCCAGAACACCAGGCCAGCCTGGCTCAGCTTGGAATGGCTTGGCATGATAATGCTCCAAAGAAATGAAATTTTGCCCTTAGCAATAGCTTGTTTCTTTATACATTGTTGATTATTCTTTATTACTTTTTTGTTTTAACCCACTGAAAGTTACCATAATTTTTTGTTTGTTTTTAAAAAATATTTAGATGACAGATTAGGTTTTAAAAGGCAGTACATTTGCTCTAATATTAACAAGTTGGGTGTTTCAGGATGTTAATGATGGATTGAATTGTTTTCTGTGCATTAAAAATGTGCTACAAAGAGGATGGAAACTTTGTGAAGGTGGGGTTTTTCTCCCGTGCTCATTGTGGTGCTCAGAATTTGGGTTAATGGTATTTGAATGTTAATTGCTCAGGACAACCACGCAGCATCCCAGAGCTCCATCAGGACCCGACAACCCTCATCAGCCAGGCAGGTGAGGAGAGGGCATCTCCAGATTTAAACAGCTCCAGGGAGAGTAAGCAACCAGGATGGTCAAAGAGAACATGGCACACGAGAAGGACAAAACACGTCAGTTTGTGCAGCCAGTGCAAGGGGGAAGATCACTGAGGAGCTGCAGCAAAGGCAGTTAGATCAGCTGCTGGTCCTTACACTCTCTGAGAGAGCTCAAATGTGGTGTCTGCTCTGCAAGGAGCTAAGTCATCTAAGGTCACCAAGAAAGATGTGGTGACCCAGAGAGAGCTCCCAAAAAACATGAAAAACATGTGAAAAAACATGTAGCTATCTAGGCTTCAGGCTGCAGAGAATGCTTAACCCTCTCAATGGATTGTAGCAGTGGTGGCAGTCGCATCAGATGTGACCAGGTGGATGACCTGCTCAGCAGAGTTACAAGATGAAGCAGAAAGGCTGAAAAGCATTAGAGAATCAGAGAGGGACACACAGTGGTGGGAATATGCTCTGGCCTCCCTAAGGGAGGAGCAGCCACTAGAAACAATTCAAGACCAAGGGGATCCTCTATTCATTCCAGTAGGTACCAGTTGTGAAGCAGGAAGTTGGGCCAACCAGTTGGGCCAATCCATAAGGACCTCCCATAGGGAGGTCTGCTGGATCCCTGGGTCCTGGGTTAAGGATGTCACCAGGAAACCTCCAAGCCTGGTCCAGCCCACAGACTACTAGCCCCGTTACTGATCTTCCATGAAGGGGACAAATGGCAATACATAGTCTGAGGGCAATCAAAAAAGATTTCAGGGCTTTAGGATGTTTGGTAAGGGCATCTGGGGCACAAGTCATTTTTTCCTCCATACTTCCAGTTGAAAGCAGCCGCACTAAAAGAAATATATGGGCTGTCTATTAATACATTAATACATAGCTGCTGTCACCACCAAAATTTTGCGGGTTTTTTGATAATGGTATGGCTCGCACAGTGCCAGGCATGCTGGCATCAGATGGAACTCACCTTTCTCAGTGAGGAAGGAGAATCTTTGCCTGTGAACTAGGGAGACTTATTAGCAGGGCTTTAAACTAGATGTGATGGGGGAGGGGAACAATCTCAGGCTTGTCCCTGGCAAACTCTCTGGCATACTGGGATAGTATGAAAAAGTTAGAGGGACAGGGTACCTGAGGGGGCCCTCTGCAGGCAACACTGATATGTATTAGAACTGGAACACACGTACACTGGAACACACATGCAGCCTTGCTGAGACAAACCAGAGACTCCTGAGATAATAGAAGCCAACAAGGAAACATTGGAGAAACATCCTAGCAGCAAAAGGTGTCGTAAGAGGGAATATCTTGATTAAGCATAAGCAGTCAAAGACACAACTACTAGACAAGACTACAAGGAATCCCTTTGCACCCCCACTGGGATATTGTCACCATCAAATACTTCTATTAAGTGCCTGTGCAACAATGGACACACTGTGGGGAACAAACAAGAAGAACTAGAGATCCATGTCTAGTCACAGAGCTTTGGTCTCATTGCAATTATGGAGACATGGTGGGATAGCTTGCATGATCGGAATATCATGAAGGACTACAGGCTGTTTAGGAGAGACAGACAAGGAAGGTGCAGTGGTAGAGTTGCTCTTTATGTGAGGCAATACTTAGAATATATTGAGCTCTGTCATGGTGAGGATGATGAGCAAGTTGAGAGCTTACAGGTTAAGATAAAAGGGCAGACTAGTAAGAGTGACATTGTTGTGGATGTGTATTACAGGCTGCCTGATTCAAGGGGATGAAGTGTTTGAGGCCTTCTACAGGCAACTAAAAGCAGTCTTAAGGTCACAGGCCCTGGTTCTTGTAGGGGACTTTAACAACCCTGACATCTACTGGAGAATCTACAGAACAAAGCACAAACAGTCCAGGAGGTTCCTGGAAAGCATTAATGATGACTTCTTGTCACAGGTAGTGGAACTTCCCAAAAGGAATGGTGTACTGCTTGACCTTATACTAACAAACTGGGAAGGCCTTGTTGATACTATAGAGTTCAGTATTGAAAGAAGAGGTAGCAGGACAGTGAGCAAGATTATGACTATGGCCTCTTCAGGGACCTGCACTGAGGAATTCCATAGGATAAGGCTTTAGAAGAGAAGAAGTCTAAGAGAGTTGGTCAATATTTAAGCACCACTTCTTCCAAGCTCAAGACCTGTGTATCCCTATGATGAAGAAATCAGGTAAAGAGGGCAGGAGACCTGCCAGGAGGATGAGCTGGTAGCCAAAGGAAGATTAAGGAAAATATGGACCTGCTGCTGAATCACATGGATTTCCTGGTAACAGAAGACACAGAGAAGGCTGAATTACTGAATATCTTCTTTTCCTTAGTCTTCGTTGCTAAGGATGGTTCTCAGGAGTCCCAGACCTAGGAGGTAAGAGAAAAAGGCCAGAGAAAGGAAGACTTACCCTGGTCATAGAACATTGTGTTAAAGATCAGCTAGACAGGTTTAACACCCATAAATCCATGGCTTCTGTTGGGACGCAACCATGAGTGCTGAGGGAGCTGGACAATGTTGTTGCTCTGCCACTCTCCATCACTGAAAAATCATGGAGAACAAGAGAGACGTCTGATGACTGGAGGAAGGCCAATGTTATTCCCATCTTCAAAATGGTAAGAAGGAGGACCCAGGAAACTACCGGCTAGTCAGCCTCACCTCCATCTGTGGAAAGATGATGGAACAGGTCATTCTGGAGGTCATGAACACGTGGAAGAAAAGCAGGTCATCAGGAGTAGTCAGCATGGATTCACAAGAGGAAATCATCTTGACGAATCTAACAGTATTCTACAACGGCATGGCAGGATGGGTCAACGAGGATGTTGTCTACCTCAACGTCAACAAGACTTTTGACACTGTCTCCCATAAAATCCTAGTAGATAAGCTCAGGAAATGTGGGTTAGATGAATGGACAGTGAGGTGGATCAAGAACTGGCTGAATGGCAGATGTCAGAGAGTTGTGATCAGCAGAGTAGAATCCAGTTGGACGCCTGTAGTTAGCTGCGTTCCCTAGGGATCAATACTGTGTCTAGTCTTATCCAACTTGTTTTTCAATAACCTATACAAAGGGATATGTATCCTCACCAAGTTTGCTGCTCTTATGAAACTGGGGGGAGTGTCTGATACATCTGAATGTCTGTGCTGCCATTCAGTGGGACTTTGATAGGCTAGAGAATTGGGTGGAGAGAAACCTAATGAGGTTCAACAAGGGCAAGTGTAGGGTCCTACACTTGGGGAGGAATAGCCTCAAGTACCAGTACAGGTTGGTAGCTGACCTGCTAGAGAGCAGTTCTGTAGAGAAGGACCTAGGTGTCTTGGTGCGTGACAAGTTGACCATGAGCTGGCAGTGTGCCCTTGGGGCAAGGAGGGCCTCCTACATCAGGAAGAGTGCGACCAGCAGGTCAAGGGAGGTGATCCTCCCTCTTACTTAGCCCTAGTGAGGCCACATCTTGAGTACTGTGTCCCGTTCTAGGTTCCTCAGTACAAGAAAGAAAAGGAACTACTGGAGAAGGTCCAGCGAAGGGTCACCAAGATGACTAAGTGTCTATACCATCTCTCTGATAAGGAGAGACTGTGGGAGCTGGGTCTGTTTAGTCTGGAAAAGACTGAGAGGGGATGTCAATAATGAGTATAAATATCTCACAGATGGGTGCCAAGAGAAAGATACCAGACTATTTTTGGTGGTGCCCAATGACAGGACGAGGAGCAATGACCATAAACTGAAACACAAAAAGTTCTTTTATGTTGAGGGTGGCAGAGCACTGGAACAGGCTGTCCAGGAAGGTCATGGAGTCTCCCTCTCTGGAGACATTCAAACCCTACCTGGATGTGTTCCTGTGTAACCTGCTCTAGATGACCCTGCCTTGCCAGGGAGCCTGGACTAGGTGATCTCCAGGGGTCCCTTCCAAACCTAACAATTCTGTGATTCTGTGAAAAGAGCAGAGTAAACTAGTAAACTTTTGCTAAGACAGCGGGTGGATTCTAAAATTTTCTTCTGTAGCTTTTGGTGTTCACCATAGACTGTTATACAGAAAATAACTTTTTAATAAACAGTTTCTGTTAGTTTGTTTAAATAATCTTCCATCCTTGTTCCATTTCTTTCATGGGACTCCAAATTTATGAAGAATATTTTCTATTGAGTCTCTTCTTGATTTAGGATTGAGTTCAGGAACATCTTGAATGTTTATTTTTCCATGTTATTACATGATTAAGTGTTCTTGTCCTACAAGTAAGACTATGGAAAATTACTTTGTATGTAACTGCCAAGTACTGTATTAAACATCTTGTGTATTACTTTACAAGGCTTCTAGGTATTTAATGAAATTAGCAATTCCAAACCACTTTGAATTATCAAGGTTAGGAAGCTGCATTATCTAGGTAAATTGAGTCTTTTGGGAAAAGGGGGGAAAAAAGAAAGATTGAGATCAGTACGTGGTTTCTCAAACATTTGTTCTTTCTGCTATAATGAATATGACTGAAAATGTCAGAGCTTTTGGTAGACAATCTATAATACTTTTGGGGAGGGGAAAAATTAAGAAATTGTGGAAAGTTAAATCTTAGAATGTTTACCTCTGGATCCCTTTCCCCTCCCACAACGTGGGGGAGCCCAGCTCTAGTTCCATCTCCATCTGAAGAACCATTCCGACGTCTTGGTGGACGGGGAAAGGGGACTCCAGCGACAGGGTTTTTCAGGCCCCGAGCCTGGAGGGGAGAGGTGCCCTCCCCTCCCCCCAGCACCCACGTGGCTCCATGGCAGGCACAGAGACAGCACACCGGGCGTGGAGAGGAGGCAAGAGAGAGTTTATTGTTGGGAAGGGGTTTATAAAGCTTTTAGGAGGGTCAAAGGGAAACCAATCCCAAGTTCAGGGTCACAGAAAAAACCATCAGGTAAGGGGTCAACAGCCAATAGGAAGGGGTTAACAAAGGACCAATGAGAAACACCTCAGGACACCTTCCCAGGACACCTTGTATGAGAGACAATAGCTTCACAGGGGGTGTCGGGAGAGGGAGACAGTGACACTGCAGAAAATACAAAAAGCCATTTTGAAACGTGTTTAAACCAGTTTCTCATCAGATTCACTGCTACATTTACCCTTTTCATTTACATCTTGTTTCTTCATTTTATTACAGCAATTGGATTTTATTTGGAAATGGGTGATGATCCTGCATCCTCTAAAGTTCTTGTGCTAAGACTTTTAAGCATACTGAATACTTTTGGGGAGGGAGAAAAATATTTTCCTAGTTCAGGGAAGTAAAATTCTCAGTCTACAGATAACTCTTTCACTAATTTTCATGGGCAGGCGGGTATTCAGCCATCTCCAGGGAAGCAGGTCTCCATCACATGTAATGGGAAGACAAACACCATTCTACTTGGGAAGATAAACACCATCACTTCAAATGTCGCCTAACTTCTTCCTTCTTCCCTAAGCTGTATATGCACCATACAGAAGACATCATGTGGTCTGGAATATCCCTTTGGTCAATTGGGGTTAGCTGTCCCATATGTATTCCCTCCCAACTTTTGCATCCTCAGCCTCCTCTTGGTGGGGAGAAGAAAGGCCTTGACTCCCTATAAGCACTGCCAAAGAAGTGCCAGTGTTTGGAATGCCCAGGAGTCTCCAGTTCTTTGCCTTGGAACATTTTTCCCTTGGTATAATAAAGAGAACACCCAGCAACAAAGTGTGGCTGGAGCTTTTAGGTGATAGACATGGTAATGAAATAGTTTCTGATTAAAGAAATTTATTGAAAAATTGTCTTCCAGAAGTTTTGTAACTTATTGCATAATTCTTGAGCCTCTTCTGGAGTGATCTAATTTTTATTCTAGGCAGTTTGTAACAATAAGAAAATATTTATATTTAGGATAAGAGGTGGACTTTGTAGTTCAGGGAAAATGACTGACACATAGAGATTTAGCCCTTCTTATTATGCACATTAACTGAATTCTGTACACTGACAGTAGTGCTTGCACACAGCCTCTCCGAAATTGGAAAGTTATCCTGCAAATTTATCAGGACTTCAGCAGATGCATGAAAACCCTTCAAAGGAGGTATTTGTTTGTGTAGTAGGACAAGGTATGGAAACTTCAAACCTGTCTACCACAAAAGTAAGTGTCTGTGTATTACCAAGGTCATCTACCACAACGCTGTGCTATTCCATTTTTAGATCAAAATTTGTGTATGTTTTGGACTCAAATTTGTTCCTTTTTTGTTTGGCTGTTTTAGTTTGTTTTAGATGTTTTTGGGTTTTTTGTCAGTTCTTGCTCTGTTACCAGTGGTAGACATACCCTGAGTTTTTAATAAGGCAAATAAGCACTTTTCATTCCCATTGCCAATGTGTTGGTTTTACTGTGCAGAAGCAGTGATGGTGTTTTTCTTCTTTATCAAAAAATGTAATATCTCTCATCAATAGTTGTTGTCACCAGCTGTTGAAAACCAACAGCTGTTCCTTTTCTATCACCAGCTGTTGCCTACAGGGATGGGAATCTTTAGAAATGTTCTTTTAATAAACTCTGAAATTACATGTCTTGTAATAACGCAATTTAATCCTTCACTTACATGAGTGTTTAAAATATACTGTTTGTAAAGATGCATGGAATGAGAACAGAGTCACATGAAGCTGCCTCTGTACCTACAAAATACACGTATGAGTAGTAGTAGTAACTCACCATTATTTATTGTCCAAACAGTATGCAGAGATGACTGTTTAATATAAATACAAATTTTCTGTGTGCAACAAGACACATATGTGTGTGTGGGTACATATATTTAGACCAAATCTTCCTTCTACTATTGAAAAAAAATGTTCCTCTGCACAACAAAGTTGTTAAGGAAGGGAGGAAATTAAACTCTAACACTGAAAGTAAGTACTATACTGCTTAAAACAGCCAAGTAAAAGCTTTCAGATTTACCATTATGTAGAGATTTTTTTTAAATTCTTTTCTCTGCTAATGGATACTAAAATATGGTGCTTATATGGAGGATTTTAGTTCAAGAAAAAGCTACTTTATTGGAAGTTCTTTAAGAAAGCTATTGTACATGGAGTTTTTGTTTTATTTTAACAGATACTTATAAAGCAATTTGAAGAATATCTGAAACCTACTATAAAGCTGCTGGTGGTGTTCTGCAGTTTTACAGTCTGCTTTTTGGAATTACACTGATGATATTCCTTCGAATGAAAAACCATGAGACTTTTAGAAAACTCAGAAGCTTTAAAACACTTTCCTATACTTAAAAATGTGGCATTTCTGAACTGAATACAGAGGAATTTTGTTGACTCTCAGATATTATCCAAGGAGAACAAGAAGAGTTGAAGGAATTGGGTCTATAGGAGACTAGGCATTTATCAAACTGGTTGAGAAGAATCTCTTTATCTAGTCGCTTGGTACTGTGAATAAAAGCTGTGGTACAAAAATGATTAGCAAATTAGTGGGGAAATGGTGTGAAATGTGTGTAATTGATTATATAACTGCTGAATAAACAAAAGAAAAGTAAGGCAAAAATATTAATAGTTAAGGGAAAAAATGACATGCCAGAACAGATATTTTATCTGATCTCTAAAGCTACTCTCATGAGAATACAGATTCTTGAATACAGATCAGTGTCTTGTATACAGTGTCTGAATGGAGACAGGTATACACTCAAATAATTATCTTAATGTAATTGATATGACTGTACCATGTTGTAGATATGATTTTCATTGACTGCTTTACAATCAGGCTGTTCCTCCTGATGTGGAAAATTCTAGTACTCTGTCTCATATCTCAGATTTAGCTAGGGTAATCAGTAGTTAGGTGTCCAGGAATGGTATGTTTGGGTATGCTGAGATGTTCACATCAATGATAGGTCAACAGTTTATTTTCTGTCAAAATTTTGTCTTGGTCCAGATTTAGGATAAAAAAAATGTATGGGGTTCGCCTGTCAAGTCTTGAATTTTTTGCTTTTTTTTTTTTTGGCAGAGGGTGGGAGGTGGGGAGGATGGGCTACATGGGTGGCTTTTATTTGAAGGTGCTAGAAGCTTCCCCCATGTCTGACAGAGGCAATGCCAGCTAACTCCAAAAGGGACCCACCACCGGCCAAGGCTGAGCCCATCAGTGACAGTGGCAGAAAACAAAACCAACCTGTGGAATACCAGCAGCAGAGAGAAGTGAGAATATATGAGAGAAACAGCTCTGCTGACACCAAGGCAGCAAAGAAGGAGGGAGAGGAGGTGCTTCAGGCACTGAAGCTGTGATGAAGACCAAGGCTGTCCCTCTGCAGCCATGGAGGTCCATGGTGAAGCATATATGCACTTGAAAAGCGTGGAAGACCCCAAAACAGAGAAGGTGGATACCTGAAGGGGGCAGTGGACCTGTAGAAAGCCCACACTGGAGCAGGCTTGCTGGCCGGACTTGTGATCCTGCAGAGGTGCCACTCTGGAGCAGCCTGTTCCTGAAAGACAGTATTCCACGGAAGAGACCCATGCTTGAGCAGTTTGTGAAGAACTGCAGCCAATGGGAAGAACTCATGTTTGAGATGTTCATGGAGGACAATCTGCCATGGGAGAAGGACTCCACACTGGAGCAGGAAAAGGGTTTGAGGAGTCCTTCCCCTGAGGAGAAAGGAGTGGCAGAGACAGCATATGTTGAACTGACCGCAGGCCCCATTCCCTTTCCCACTGTGCTGCTGGGGGAAAAGGAGGTTCGGAAAAATTGAAAGCAATGAAGTTAAGCCTGGGAAGAAGGGAGGGGTGAGGAGACGGAGTTTTTAACTTTTTGCTTTATTTCTCATTATCCTACTCTAATTTGATTGGCAATAAACTAAACTAATTTCCCCAAGTTAAGTATGTTTTGCCCATTAATGTATTTGGTGAATCTTCCTGTCTTTATACCAATGCATGAGCCTTTCATTATATTTTCCTTTCCCTGTCCAGCAGATGAGGGGAATGACTTCAAACTCACTTTATGGTCTGGAGCTGGTATAGTTTTAAAGCAGATGAATACTTTATTGATTTTATAGTTAACTTTGAACAAGATATGTTCTTTCACTTCACAGAAGGGAAACTCTGCATTTGGTTTTTGGTTTTGTTTTATTTTTATTTTTACTGATGATGTGAGAAGAACAATCCAGACAAAATTATAGAAAATGGGTAGTAGGAGACTGCAAATGTGCTTCTCAGCCTGGAAGGTTTCTTCACAGAATTACCTTGTGTATTTGAAAGGCACATAAGACAGTATCGATGAAGCAGGGTTCTGTGAAATCAGTAAGTGTTTGATATTGTTTCCATGACTGTCATAACTTCAGTGTTCTTGAGACCACCTTCGTCTCTCTTTCCCTGATAGTGGGTACTTGTGTGAACATGTTCAGAATTTATCAAGAGCAGTAGCACGTGGCCTGTGGTGTCGCTGTAACAGGTATTGGTAACTATTGAACTCTGGAAAGGTACCAGCCTATCCCGTCTTCCCACCTGTGGTGAAAGATATTTAGGTCAAGACAAGAATTTCCCCTCTCTAATTCGTCTACTAAGCATGGAAATCTCGACTGTATAACTCTATGAAGAAGAGCCTTCAGAATTAAAATTCTTCTGTGAGTGTGAGAGACGGAGAGAATATGGTGCCATCTCACTTTTATGTGAATGTGTGGAGAAACAAAACAAAACACTGCATCAATAATAACTGAACTTAGCTAACGCTGTTTTATCAATCACTTTTTTATTTTTTGTTTCAGTGGCTAGTTATAACATTTCTTTCTATTAAAGTTAAGGAATAACAGAAGGGAAATTCCATATGCAAAATTCCTTAAAATTAAAAAACAAACCTTTGTAATAACATGTTCATGTTACTTTGCTTATATCAGCAGAAGGACATAGAATGAGATTTTTTGGTATACAGCTTTTGATTTAGTTTTTTTAATGCTGTTGTCTATTTGTCTATTCTTCCAAGTTTGAACCCCCTGTCCAAGTTCAAAAACTTTCAGAAACCCCAAACAAACAACAACAAATCTCACCCCCCCAATTGGCTTGCATATCACGGAGTTGTCAGATGAACATGTTTTGTCTTTTCTGCAGAAATTTCTATTGGAAGGTAATTGGATTCCATATTGCATTGTAACCAATCCTTTGTTGGTAAGCATGGCCTCTGGTCTCCTAGCTGAGCACCCCTTTCCTGACCCTGTCTCTTTGTCAACATTTAATCTCAGATCTCCAAATGATCATGCCAACTGAGTAGTAAAGGGGTCTGTAGAGAAAAGAAGCTGTACCACTAGAGTCTGCCTGAGAAAGTAAGGCATGTAGGTTCAGTTTCTTGCTCTGCTGAAGATTTTCTGTGTGAAGTTGGGAATAGATGTTCTGTCTGTCTTCTCTTTTCATCAGGAAAAAAATTCTATGCCTCTTGGGTGCTCTGTAAATTAATATTTATAAAGAGCCTAAAGGGCTATGCTGAGAAAAGGATGTTTGTGAAGCAGTTCTAACAAATGTCTGCAGCAAGTGTATGTAGGATTGTTGCTGTTTTTTATTTTTCTTGCAATGGAACTCAATGTTTAAACCAAAAAGCATGCTCTTGAGAATGTGTGTATTATTATCACAAAGCTTCAAGGGTTCCTATGTTTGGGACGGCAGCAGTTCTGACCCCAAGCTGAAATGCTTGCAAATGCTTTTATTTCAGAGAAGTTGAATATTTAAGTCAGGCAAATTTGTCTTCCGAAATCTGGCACTCCTCTGTCTGCCTTGCCTGAAGGGCTTTAGTTGATGCTTTCAAAGTATGCTTGCTGGGTCAGGGACACTACAAAACCCAGAGGTAGTCTCTTAAAACTTACCGGACAGAGAAGGTGGGATATTTCTATCCTCTCCTTCCACAAGCTGAAAATGTCAGTTTCAGTCTGTATTTCAAAGACTATCCCGTATTTTATACAACTACTGGTTTTTACACACGATTTTCATGTAAAATGCATCAGATGCCAGGCTCTTTGCAGTGATGCATGGCAGGAGAAGAAGTATAATGGGCACAAACTGATACAAGAGATTACAATTGTTTATAAAGGTATTTTCACCCTAAGCACAGTCAAGGAGTGGAGGAGGCTGTGGAGTCTCCATCCTTTCAGATTAACGAGACCAGACTGGATAAAACCCTGAGCAATCTGTTTGACCTCTGAGCTGACCCTGCTATGTTCGGGTGGTTGGACTAGGGGCCTCCTAAGCCCCTCCAACCTGAATCTGTGATCCACGAAATTCTATGTCTTTAAGTTTTGTTTAGTCTTTTTAGTTTGTTTGCTTTTTTTTGTTTTTGCTTTTGTTTGTTTGGTTGGTTGTTTTTTGTTTTTGTTTGGTTTGGTTTGGTTTTTTTTTTTTTAGTTTAGAATTGGTGGATTTGGTGGATTTCAGGGGGAAAGATGATATGGATTTTTGTGGGGTTTTTTTTCCCCTGCCTTGCCAGTTATTTCAGTGGGATGCAGTTAACACTACATTGATCTCTTTGGCCCACATCCTTTGATGTTTCTAAAGGAAATATCACAGCAACCTTGAGGCTTTTGTAAGCACTTTATTATTAGATTTTCACAAACATTTTCCTTGTGATAAAAGTCTGTAGTGAGACTTCTGGCCATTGCTTCATCAGAGGAATTTAGGTGGGGTAGGGGAGATGGGTGTCGCTTGGGGAGGCAGAAACTTTTCGTAGGAACAGTGCTAAATTCTGAGAGATTGAACAGCAAAAAAAGCCTATTTTTAAGAAGCATGTGTATGGAACAGTTTGTGTTTCTATATACCTCTACCCTTCTTCTAGTTCTCTTTCCCAGTGCAGAGATAGCTTAGAGCTCACAAAGGACTTAATAGCAGGTGGTAGTGCAGGCTTGATTTAAACTTATTCTGCAGCCTGAGACTGGAAATAGAGCAGTACAGTGAGCTTTAAACTATCTCCCCATTTTATAGCAGGCCAGATGCCCCTGTCTGGCAGATTGCAACTCCCATACTACACTGCTAAACTTAACATCAGGCCAATCTAGAAAGAACCTCCCTGACGTGTCTTACGTTTGCTGAGTGATATTACAACAAGCATCCTATAATGGAATATATGGTCAGGGATGGATGTCAGTCATGCACACTCAAGCGCATGAACACTTTTTTTCATGTGAAAGGATAGTATAGACCCAACTTTTTTTCTCTGCATTGCCTGGATGTTATCATTAAGCCTGTATACCTTAATATTTTTTATCTTTATCTGAATGACTGTGAAGGAAGTTTAAAATAGAGAACAGTTCTACGTGGACAGAGCTCACAGCCAGATCATGATGTGATCATAGCTACATTATTTTTCTCCTGCATCTTCCTTCCCAAGGCTAACTTTGTATAGTTTTCGTACAAACATTTTTCATCAAAATTCTCAGACCAAGATAGAGCCAAGGGTCCTCTAAAGTCCATCTTTCTGTCTGCTGAGTAGCACTGAAGTTGGGCTTTACCTATTGGCTGAAATTGGTACTGTGGTGGCGCATTCCCCCTCCCTTTCCTAGAGCTGTGCCATTATATCAGAAATGCTCATTAGCCCTTGACCTTGATGAACAGCACCTGGGCTAAGGTCCTCTTGAGTTTATCAGAAACACTGTCTGCTGCCAGGAACTAGTGCTAACAAGCTCCTGGTTTTTAATGAGCAGCTTTGGAAACATATTTTTCTTGCCTGAATAACAACCCGAGTGGAGCAATGTATTTGTTGTCAAACTTTCTAGGAAAGTTACCAACCCAAATTCAGGCCAGGATGGAAAATTATTATGACTAAAGCCAGCTCTCTTGTGATCCTATAAATAGCAGTCCTCTGTGAGACCCTTTGAGCTCTCCCGGACCACAGTGGGCTGCAACCAGCAATGTCTGTGAGTGGAACACCTCTCAGAGACAGAGAACTCTCCAGTTGACTATACTTGGAGGATCACCACGGAACGCTGACCAGGGCTGATACCTCCATTCCTCATGGCTCAACCCTTCACCCACTGAGAAGATGCAAAAGCATCCGCCATGACTACTTCACAGAACTCGAGTGGAATTTTTCATAGGTATATACCTTGTACATACTCTTTAGAGCTGTGTGTGTGCAAGTGTGAATATGCTACAGGAAATGTATTATGAACATTGTTCTCTTATGTTCTTAAATATGTTAGATTTGTAAGCAAGTTAGACCTGCAAGTGAGTTATTGTCATGCTGTGGTGGCACATTTGTAACATGGGCTTATAGTAAATACTATAGAATCCTTTGTTTAATTGTTTAAATTAAGCTATCTATTAAGAGCTGCTAAGTTTAAGTGCTGTTTAAACCTTTAGGTCTAAAGCGTTGGCCGATCCAGGGCTAAGTCTGGCAAATGGTCCATTCTGAACCTTGTGACTCAATGGGAGTGTCTCCCTTATTCCTTTTCATCCTTACCCTTTTCCATCCCCAGACTCCACATAGATCATTTTAGGTTTGTTTTAGTTTTTGATTGATTTTAGATTCTAGTTCAATTTTTCTCTGTGTGCTTTAACCATTTAGTAAGTAGTAGGATGAACCTCCCCAATTAACTTTTTCATGGTTTTACTTTTATATTGAACCTACTTTTGCCAATAGCTTTGATAGTGATTCTTTGGGCAACCTAAAACACTCATTCACAATGGGTACAAATAAAGCTCTGACAGTTCCTAACAGGGTTGCTTGTTTCCAAATCACAGATAGTTCTGAATCTAGGAATGAACCAGAGTTCAGTTCAAGTTGCTGCCTGCTTGCCTGTATGTTTCTTAAAGATTGTGTAAATCAATTTTATCTTCCCATGCACTGCAGCTATAACTACAGAGAGGTTCTCACACTGATCTGATTTTTCTGCTAGTTGTATGTGACTTTGGCACTGCTGACACAGTTTCCATGGATTTTAGAGTAGTTAAGAAAACTATTCTTAATACAATTTCATGTTATTGCTGGACTAGATTTTGTTGAACTGTACTACAGGTAGCTCAGGCAAGCAAACCTTCCTTCATTACTCCTTAAGCAAGGATTTGCACTCTAAGGAGAAGAGAAATTAATTTAACTGTCTGGTTCTTAGCTACCTTCTTTTGTGTTATGGTATTTTTTATGTTTAATTGACTACTTTATTCTTAAGGAACAATGTTATGTTTTCTACCAAAAATCATAAAGACTGAAAATTGAAGTGTATAAATAGCTCTTGCTCTACAAGTTTCAACCATCTGGTTGCTTTAAAGAAAGCAGGAAAAGAAAGAGCCTTAAGGGGTGAAAAATTAAAATTAAAATATTTTAGAAATAAAACATTAACACTTCAAAATTCAACTTTTATCTTTTCATCAGCGTTAAGACATCTGGACTTGAAAAGCTTTATTTTCTGCCTGCATATGAACTGAACATCCTCTGGTTTTGTAGTGTGCAGTCAATAAGACAGTACAGCACAGCTGAAAATTCACAGCAATGACTTTATCCTCTATGCAGTTGGCAGCTTTTATTCATTTTCTGTCTCTTCCACAACTTACTGCAGCGATTATGCGAAGTCATTGCAGTCATAACAAAACCAAAGAAAAATATCTTTTTTTAATCTCTATACATTGGGTACTAATTTCTTCCTACTGCAACATTAAAACCTATGCTGACAACAAAGGAATCCATGTTTGTTTTAACAAAATGCTGAGATAAAGTACATTAGTATTTGATGTCTGCATCACACTCTGTTTTCTGTAGTTTTTACCATGAAGTTTTATCTCTGAAAACATTTTTTTCCCCATTGCAATAGAGACCAAATAACAAACTATTTGATTGGGTCCTGAGATTCACTTAGGATTAGACAGTATATGCAAATGAGTAACATTTCTTAGTATATGCAAGCATATATGCCATGCTAAACTTACTGTGGAAAAACTCTGATCTAAAGCACTCAGTGCACAAAAAATCAGCCAGTATTCTAAGGCTTTGTAAATCAAGACAGAGTTGGATTTGCAGCAACTGAGGACCATGCATAGCTTTCTCATGTAGAAAAATAATTTCTGTGAGTATGGTAGCATATCTTTTCATGGTAGGTTGATCACAGCAGAATGCCAGGTGCCCACCAAATCTGTTCTATCACTCCCATCCTCGGCTGGAGAGGAGGGAGAAAATATGCTAAAGGCTCATGGGCTGAAATAAGGGCAGGGAGAGATCACTCACTGATCACCATCACAGGCAAAACAGACTCAACTTGGGGAAAATTGTTGAATTTGTTGAATTTATTACCAATCAAGTCAGAGAAGCAAACCCAAACCTTAATACACCTTTCTTCCACCCCTCTTTTCTTTCCATGCTTAACTTTATTCCTTTTTCTCTACCTCCCCTTCTTCAGTGGCTCAGGGAGAGGGGGAATCGGGGTTGTTGTTAGTCCATGACACCTTATCTCTCCCACTCTTTCCTGCTCATGGGGAGGACTCCTCACACTCTTCCTCTTCTCCAGCAGGAGGTCCTCCACAGGATGCAGGTGGATATCTGCATCTCCCCTGTGGGCCTCCGTGGGTGGCAGGGGGACAGCCTGCCTCAGCATGACCTTCACCATGGAGTGCAGAAGAATCTCTGTTCTGGCACCTAGGGCACCTCCTCTCCCTTTCTCTTTATGGAACTTGGTGTCTGAAGAACTGTTTCTCTCACACATTCTCACCTGTCTCTTCTCTTACTTCAGTTGATCCTGAGCAGTAACTTCTTTCCCTTTTTTGAATCTGTTACCCCAAAGATGCTACCTCTGTCTCTGCTGGGCTCAGCCTTGACCAGCATTGGAGCCAGCTGGCATTGGCTTTATGAGACATGGGGGAAGCTTCTGGCAGCTTCTCGCAGAAGCCACCCCCGTAGCCCCTCCACTACCAAAACCTTGCCACTCAAACCCAACACACTCTGTCAATTTCGTTGGCATTTTGAGGAAACAAAAACTAAAATATCCTTCTGTTATGTGTTAATAAACTAATTTGAAGCTTCTTTATTTCCTATCAGTCTATTAGCACATTTCATATTGGTACAACTTTCTTTACCAGGTTTCAGTTAAATATGTTGCTTAACAGCACCATTTTTAGCATATGTATTTTATATTTAAGCATGTACTGGAGAAGTTGCCTGACATATCCTTTATAGTTGCCAATTAAAGCAATTTTGTATAGTTCTGCACATACAAAATATTACTAATATAGGAAATAATCAATTTTAAGCAGAAGCTATATATAAAAACTGTCAGAACACTTTTTTACCTTTTTTTTAGATACCTGAAGTTTGTTTTCTTTTTTTTTTTTTATTACTACTTTCCTCTTTCTTTCAAGAAAGGGGGAAAAAAGGACCAAAAAAAGGACCAGGATATAAAGAATAATACATTATTTTAAGGTATTACATGGAGCAAAGCAGTTTTCTTCAGTGGTGATAAGTGCATATCTGAAAGTAAGCTAGAATGGGAGATAAAGAAACAGGTTTTCCCTGGGTATGTATATTTCTTCCATCTGGTGCATTATTTTATGAATTCACTCCACTTGGCTTTCAAATGTTACTTAACAGCTGGTCTAAAGGTTTTCATATTTGCTTTGTACACGTTCATAATTCATGTGTTTTTTAATATTCTCGGTAACATTTAGCTGGAGATTTTATTTCAGTTTCATCATTCTGACTTTCCAAATCAACAAATACAGTTTAGTTTTCAAATAACTTATTTCTTTCAAAGGTAAATGTGTAGTGGAAGAGTGCTTATGTCAGGAACTAGTAAAAAATCCAAACTAGAATATAATCATAGGAACTAAGAATAAATTAAGCTTGAAGGGACTTTTTGTCCTCCTCCTCTTCTAAGCAGAGCCAACTGTGAACTTGGATACAACTTAAATAATGGCACTGTCCAGTTAGATTTTTGAGTGTCACAAAGAATGAGAATTCCACAATATCTATGGACACTTGACCAAGTGTTTGGCCATTCCTTCAGTGGATTTGGGATTTTTTCTCCTTGTTTGTATTTGGAATATCCCTTGCAGTATTTTATGGTAGTTGTCTTTGGTGTTTGTTTTTTGCTTTTGTTGTTGTTAGGGGTTTTTTTGTTTGATTGTTAGTTTTTAGTTCTTTTCTTTTCCCTTTTCCCTTTTCCATTTTTCCTTTTCTCTTCTTCTGCTGTTTTCCCCTTTGGAAGAGCTAAACTCTGTCTTCTCTTTATTCTTTTACTCCACTCCCAACCCCACATTCATTAGGTAGTGTAAATCTGCAGCTCATTTTCCCCTTTAGCTTCTAAAACTAAACAAACCAAGGTGCTCAATCCTGTCATCGTATCAGGCACTCCAACTCCCAGTCGCCTTGTATGTGTCTTCATTCATTCCTAAAAGGCTAAACAAATGAAAAGTAACTCTTCCCATGACCTAAGGGCTGCCTGGCAAATGAAGTCTGGTGTACAGTTACCTTTCATCACTAAAAAAGGCACCATTCTCAGATTATTTAACATGACCACCAAGTCTTTTTTTGCAGTCTGAAGTCTTGGAAAGGATATGATCTCTCCTATATCCGGGATATTATATTTATGTCTGGAAATTTTTAAGATTTCTCTTGATCTATTCTCTCTGAAAAATTGCCCTCCCCTCCAGTCTACTGACTGCTCCCTTGGTTTGACATGATCTACAAACGTAGTGAAGGCTTAAATCATAGCATCATAGAAGAATTGGGGTTGGACGGGACCTTTAAAGATCATCTACTCCAATGCCCCTTCAACTAGATCAGGTTCCTCAGAACCCCGACTAACCTGAACTTGAATGTTTCCAGAGATGGGCATCTGTCACCTCCCTGGGCAACCTGTTCCATCCAGTGTCTCACCTCTTTCAAAGCAGAGAAATCTTTCTTAACATCTAATCTAAATCTTTCCTTTTTTAGTTTAACTATTCCCTCTTGTCCTATCATTATCTGTACGTGTAAATAGTCACTCTCCCTTTTTTTATAAGCCCCCTTTAACTACTGTCAGGCTGCAATAAGGTCTCACCAGAGCCTTCTCCAGGCTGAAAAACCCCATCATTTTCATCCCTTTGGCCGGATCACTGATACAGGAATTAAACAATATATGCTCCAGTATTGACCCTGAGGAAAACCTCATTGGAAGAGTCATTGGCTGCTGAGCCAACAGCTTTTCCTATGCTGTGCAGCCAATCCATCCAGACTGCATTTCCAGGATATGGCTTGAGAGTGCTGTAGAACACTGCTTTGAAAGCTTTGCTGAAATTTATATAAGGAACATTCACTGTTCTCTTATACTCTATTAGAGTTATAAAGAAGAAGTGTTTTTCTAACTTCTTGTGAATTACCTTTTCTGTGTAATTATTAATTTTTAGATCTTTATTGAAGTTGTTCACAATTGCTCTCAAGAAACCAAAGTTGTGTCTGACTCCTAAATAATTAAGTGGAATTGTTGAAAGTATCAAATTGTCAACTGGCATATGCTGATACAGGTCAGAAAATCACTGAAAAAAAAGGTGGATGGATTCTTTTGTATAGAAGATATACACTTTTTTGTCATAATACTTAAATGAAACTTCTATAATTGTCTTAGCCAAACAAAATGGAATCAAGATCCAAAATACTGCTCTGCCACTTAATATGTGACTAGACTTAATGCTTTCTATCAGAAATACTTGTGTGTAAAGTGTGGCATATAAAAATATACTTTTTCTTTTTCTTTTACCTTAGTTCTCAGGTAAACGAGAAGGGATTTTTTTTAAATTCAGGAAATAATGCTTTATATGAAGTATACCAAATGCTGAAGACCCTTAAAATCCTTTCAGAGAAATGCAAGATTGTTCATTTTGTGGTTTATTTCTTGAAAGTTTTTCTTTCAAACCCAATCACTTTACATGATACTTACCATTGCACAGTCAGGTCACATATCAATCAAAGATATATAAACTTTTTATAAATGTTTCAGAATTTGTAGAAATAACTAGCCAATATACAATAATTACGCTTTATGTATGATGGCAATGCAACATTCAAGAGTCTGATCTTTATAATAATTGAATATTTATATATTTTATAGTATACATAAATATTTTATAATATTTATATATTTATGTAATCTTTAACACTGTGGTGATATGCATAATATATGAATGGGTGTCAAGTTCAGTTTTTCTCTAAAAAGTTTTTTTCTTTCCTGTGTCTGCATTAAAACAGGTCTTTATTTGCATGTTATTTCTGAACCCTTTCTATTTGTTTATAATTTAACAGTTCTGATTCTTTTTATTTTTGGCATTTTATTTTTATGCTCACCATCCTTTCTACTTAAGACCACTGTAGCCCCTGCCCTACACCACTGATGCAGCTCTGAAGTACTTTAATGTGCACCACAGTTTCATCTCTAATGCAGTACTTTATGTATTAACTAAATTATGTATATTATAATCATCATCTGAAAAGAAGTAAACGAATTCTAATTTAAGTAAGCAAGTCACTACTGTAGATGTTCCAGTTTTTGTCAGAACTTCAGATGTGGTAGCTTATCTGAAAAATAGGAGGAATGCTGAATGTGTATGTGGTGTGGAATCTGCCTATTTGCTAGTACATCCAAACTTCATGGAAATTTCCTATTTATGTTGTAAGGAATAGGTATTCTCAATTCCCCATGGGATTTATTCCACTTCTTAGGAAAGGTTCACTTTTCTGTTAATATGTAGTCATGCACCTTGTTTTTCTGCTATACAGTTTTCTGTGCTGCTGCGTTCTTAGTACCCCGACAGCAGGGGAGTGTTGACGAAATATTTTGCAATTATATTCAGGGTTTTTTACAGAACAAAGGCTACCCTTTGTGGCTGCTGAGCACTGATTTTTGCAGTACTTTATTTTTGTATTATGGCAATCCTTTCTAGCAATCATCAAGACTAGTGGTGGTGAGCTGCCAGTAGTCAGCGGGAAAGACATTTGAGAGACAGTAAATGCTTGGTTTGGCTCGCACAGGAAATCTTTGGACTTGGGTTATACTCTTAGTACTCATTCATTTCCCTTCTCTTTTTGAAAACAAAACCCCCCACCTTTTTGTAGCAGCAGTAATAGCAGTGCTAGAAAGGTACAGTCTCTCAGAGATGACAGCAGTCTTAAAGAAATGTTGTTTCTCAATGTCCTTGATTCCCATGCAGTCCCATGGACTTGGTATTTCCAGCCTGATCAAGTGATGTTCCTTCTCTCCACCTTGATTTACTCTTGAGGGTAATGTTTTGCTCCCTCAAACTCTGAGACAGCTGTTAAATCCACTAAGGAGTACTGACAGTAGATCTCACTTTTAAAGGCTGGAAGAGGAAATTCAATACTAAAGTCTGTTGGTGTTCTTCCTTCATTACTAGATTTCTTATCTCAATTAATAGCAAACAGGCATTTTCCTTGATCTTGCTTTGTTGCCAATGTCCTCATAGGAGCCTTTTGTTTTCCATCACGTTCCATGTCTATTTTGCTCCCAGTGACATTTACTTTCCTGATCTTGATTAGGTTTGTTTGGTATTGCTATGTAATCATAGAGCCTTTACATGATGTAGGATTTTCTTTCTCTACCTGAGAAGAGAAAGATGTATATGTTGTAGCTTCTTATAGCCAGAGGTGATTAGACTGTCTTCTATTCTGGAGTTTGCACAATAATTTTATTTCATAAAACTACTTTCATGCTGAACTCTTCCCTACTATTAGTGTCGAAGAAAAAAGCATGTGATAAGAATCAGAAGTATAAGAGCAAGCAGAAAAATATACCAGTTTAGTTCAGAAACAGAGATCAGAAGTGAAGACAGGAAAATCTCTCTCATATTGAATAATTGTTGTACTGCTGAGTGGCAAAACCCACTTAAACCCCCTTCCAATATGTTACAGTCTGTAGTTCCCAGACCTGTCCACTCATTCACTGACTGAAATCCAGCTTTTAAGCTGCCTCCATGTGACAAATTCAATACCTGGGTTTTTTTTTAGAATATGAGACAGTGCAGTTTATATGGAAATACACTCAAGTTCATAGTGCACTTGAAGATCTAAACAAACAGTTCAGAATCTTATAATCTCAAAAGACTTTCACATGCTTTATAAGCAGGTACTGTGATAAGCTAAAACTGTAGGCAACCTCAAGTTTCAAGCATACTGAGCAGAAAAATAGACAATATGAATTCTCTCTGGATATTATATCCTAAAATTTGAATCTCAAGCCTGCTCCATCTTATGCTATTATTTTTGAAGTGTGCAAGCATTTCACTCCAATTAATTTCTAAAATGAGAGGATCTGACCACATACTTTTTTCAAAATATCCCATGGTTTGCTATACATCCTTGTCATTACACAGAATCAATGTCAGATGGTTTCATTTTGGTTTTATTTCAACTATCTTAACTCAGTGGTCATTGACAATTTTTGCTGTTTGTTTTTTGGTTTTTTTTTTTTTTTTAATTTTAAAAATATATTGATTGCACTAGAATTTCACAGAACTCACACTGTCACATTTCTGCTTTTACCTCTTTTATACCTTTATGCCCCACATCAGAATTCTTCCACTCTCTACTCTCTTTTTTTCTGGTGTATTTTTTTAACCTTTACTAATACAGTTTGTAATGTACATCAGCAAATTAAATAACCTAAAACTTCTTTAACTGCACCTGAATTTGAAAGCAAGTGATGAAATTTGGGTAGACTACAGAGGCCCAAATAATATTTTTTGGATAGATGACAGTTACTAATATCTTTTCTCTTTTCCTTAGGTAGTATTCAGAAAGATTGTCACTTCAAGGTGTGATGTAACCGCTGTGTCCCAGTGGAGATAGTGTCAGCTATTTATTATTGCCCTTTCTATTTCTGCTAATGAAATTGACCTGCTATTAGAGTCAGGCTGAATAGGGTAGAAACTTAGTTATATCAACAGCAAGGTTCAATCTGACAAAGTTAATAGAATTTCTTTCTGCAGATTTTACAGAACGCAGCATCCCTGGTTCTTTCTGTGCAGTGGTTTGGGAAAAAGATTGGAACGAAATACTAGGTAGTTTCATTAGAGTTTCTAGAAAAACTACCTTCTCCCAACAATGTTTAGAGAACCAAAATAGTCTTGCTTTAACTCATCGTAATATAAAAGGATGTTTGTGATGCTGTACAGAGATCATTCTTGTGTTCTTATAGAGCAAATTATGTCTCTACTGTGTATCAAATTTGAATTTCATGGTTTTTTTTCAGTGAAGTGCTATTCAAGGTGATTAAAGATGTATAATCTTTCTCAGTATAAACTCATTCTGCTTTCGCTTCATGCCTCCCCTTTATGCTTACACACAGTAGCAGAACATTAACCTCCATTCTAATTCTACAATGTTAACACATAGCTCTGTGTAGTGAAGATGGTAAAGAAAATCAAATCATATGCCTCAGGGATTCAGACACTGGCCTCCACAGGGGTCAGAAAGACTTCCCAACTGCAAACAAGGACATAAGCTGGATGAATCTTGAAGGTGCCTTGTCTTTTTATCTGAAGCACCAGTCTCTGCTGTGGTAGGAAATAGGATACTAGATCAATTTGCAGCAATCAGATACATTCAGAAGGTTTTAAACTAAAATTTAATCACTGCCTGTTCACTTCAGAGAAAAACTATTGTCATTTTCCCTTCTCTTACCCCTGCAATGAGAGGCTGATTTGCTAATCATCCGATCAAGTGAAGGACATGGTGTTTGAAATACCAATAAGAGGTTTGCATTTCTGAAAACATTGTGAGATGTAAGAATTCAGTGAGGGAAGTGTCAAAACGGACTTCCGCATTAAGTAGAAAATGGATAATCTTTGGATGAATGGGATTTCTGAGATCTGGGACACAGAATATAAGATTAAATAAAGAGAAGGAGTGAAAAATTCCATGGGTAGGAGTGGAGATGCAATTCAAGACCTAAATTTATGTACAGTGATTAAATCCATGGGCTTGTAGATCAGTTACATGTCTGTAGGAAGCAATTAAGGTGGCAGTGGAAAGTGACTTTAGAATTAGAAAATTATGGTAAACCTTATTTTTTTCATACTTCTTGTTTCTCTTTAAACCTTCTCTTTCTTCAGAGTTAGTTTTTTTTTCTTTATGTATGTAAATTTTTCTACTAGTTTAACTGCCTTAAAGGTGTTCTGAATGTATTTGGCAGTCCTTCAGTCTAGATTATGGAACCACTCTGTTCGGGATTCCACACACTGTTCCTAATATATCCACACACTGTTCTTCACGTATGCAAGCATTAGTACGTTTTTTCACTTTACCTCTGAAGACTCATTTGATGATTAAGTCATGTTAAAGACTTGTGACAAAAATTTCTCATTGATCTTTGCGATATTTAGTATAGAGTAGGATGCTGCATTTTGAAAAATACCTAGAAATCTTTATTTTCTAGAATATTGGTTGTTAATAGAAGGTATCAAAGGGGATGTACACAAATGTTTAATAGTTTTGGAATAGAGTTTCTTCTTTACTTAGTACTCATGTTGGTCAGTTTTAAATTAGTGAATGTGTTCTTATTGCACAAGGAATGACCACAGATGCCTTCATAAAACTTATTTCTCATATTGAAACAGTTATTAATTTCCTTTCATGTGCAGATTTTCTTCCTTTACTTGTTAAACTGAACCTGAAGGTTTATTTTAATTTTCATGACACTCCTGTGAAGAGATGTGGTTCTTGTTTCTCTGTTAATCCTTTCTGAAACAAGTATAAAAAATATCCTTTAAATTTAGGCATTGGGTGAGACAAAAAATACTTTTTTAGTCTGAGTTCTTAGTGTTACATACAATTTTTTTTGAAACCCAACTCCAATTATTATTTCAATTCTGAACTCTGAAAACTTTGGACACTGACCTTCTCAAGGGATACAGATAGTTAAGAATCCCAGAGGTGTTTAGAAAGTAATGGTTGTAGGAATTTGAGTGTAAACATGCTTTGCCATAGAGTAAATGAAGGTGTGTTGTTATAGGAAACCAGCTACTTTGAAGGTATTATCTTCCTATAATAAATGTTACATATAATGAAATTTCATTAACTGTCCTGTGAAACAGTGAGAGCACCCGGTAATCAATAGCAGTGTTGGTCAAATTCATAAAATCAGAACATAAAAGAATATTTCATGTAAATTACCCTACCTGCTTATTCTTTGTGTTTAGCATTTCAGTTCTACTGAATATAAAAATGTAAAAATATATAAATGTAAAAAGTATCGTTATTTAATGATACATATTTAAACATAATTAATTATCTTTGTAAACATTAATTGGGAGTTCTTGGGTGTTTTATTTTGCTTTTTTTCTAGATGAAAATATTACTATGAATGAGAGAAAGAATGGACTCTCCAAAGCTCTGGAAATATAATTGGCTTAATATTTGGTAAACATCAGTATTTCTAACTTTTACTTGATATCATGGCTACCTTGAGATGTTGTTGGGGTTTTTGCTTTTTTTAACAAGTACCTCACAAGTTTCGTTAGCAACATTTTGATAGTGTGAACACATGCTAACTAGCAGGGAACTGTGGTGTAAATTATTGATCTCTTTGGAATCTGGCAACTCATTCTCCTACTTAATAGAATTAGAGAGTTATTCTGACAGCCAGCAATGGACTGCACCGGCCTATGACAAGAAAGATGAGAAATACATCCTCTACTTAAGGTTCTGAGGAGGTAAAAGAATTAGAAGAATTAAAGATAGTATTTGTATTTTTAGATTTGAATTCTATTAGTGTGTAATAATAGAAATTATAATGGCTACTTTTTGCCTGGACAGCTGCCTCATTTACATCAGTATCACTTTGCTGGCTGCAATGTCGCATTGACTTGAATGCGTAAATGGAAACTCTCAAAAAATAACAGTAGAACTAGCTGGCCTGATGCAGATAGATAATGAATATTTTCTTACTCTTATCTTAGATTGGTATAGAATGTCACTGAAAATTGTTTTTGCTGTTACAGATGTTTGAATGAGGCCATAAAAAATATCAGTATTGTGATCAGCTGCAGAGGGTAATGTAACTGTAATGACATCCCTCCTTGAAAATAACTTTCTGTTTGCCATCTAGTTCTTGCTGTGCCAGCTAGCTCCTGTCTACACTACTCAGAATATGCTAGGAAGGAATTTAACATAGTTTGCATACTTTTCTGCTGGTGTTGATATACAGTTAATAGGTTTATTGAAATTTACTATGAATTTGTATACCAAAAAACACATTTAAGACTAGTAGAGATTTTTGCTTAGTAGCAACTCCTTGGAATGAGGTCATGGTAACTCCCTGTCTTTGCCTACTTAAGGGGGCAAGAGTACTGCAAGGGGCATTCAAACTGTTCACAGGCTGGACTACTGTAGAGTCCATATGAGATTTTATCCTGTCTTCCCAGCAAATCAGCTGGAACCTAGAGAAATAAGGTTTTACATTGCTTCCCACACTTAATTCACCTAGCAACACAGCAAAATCTGCTGAGGAAACAAACTAGACTTAACAGCTTTTGGATCTGGGAACCAAGCTGTCACACTCTGAATGAGATAGCTGCCTATAGTCAACAACAAGGGATTACAGAGAAAGTAGAGGCTAAATATAGACTTTGCAGGGGTTATGGTATTTCAGCCCATAGCTTGGACTTTTCTTGTCATGTGCAAGTGTGGAAAAAGTTCATTATAATGGCTTCTATTTATCCAACTGAAAAGTTAAGTAAAAAGGTTGTTTTACTGGACTGGGAAGAGCACCAAGGGCAGTTTTGACTGCTTTTCTACCTGCCCAGCAGGGAAAAAGAGATGGAGATTTTCTGAGTAGAGTATTTAAACCTGACTGGGATACATGTTGCTTTTGATTACTTTGAAAATCTAAGAGGTTACTTCCTAGTTCTTTTACTTCCCTTTTTTTTTTGTCTAGAGCTTGGATTTTAACTTGGATCTTTGTGTACAGAAGATGGCAACTTGCTAAGAAGATATACACTGAGAAGAACACCATGCTGTGTTTATTGGAGCTGTTTGTTGGACCTGGAAACTCTTTCTACTAAATTTACTTTAAAAAACATATTTTCAAAATGGATTGTGTCCCTGCTGATATAAATAAGCATAAAATCAATTTAAATTAATAAAATTCATTGGTCATTTTTACTTGGTCTGGTACGGAGGGTCAAATATTCAGAACAGCATTTTCTTCTGTTGAGACCTTGCCTTGGCAATAGAAAAAGTGTTTGGATGTGTGCATTCATGAATCTCTGTGCACATTTACTGGCAGGTAACTGAGAGAAATGGTGGATTGCTGTTTCCAAGTAGAGTCACTTTGGCTTGCACAAGATTCTGCTGTCACAGTGGTTTCCCAGATGAGATGCTACAATATTTACAAATATTTATAAATATATAAATCTGTGCTTTTATCTCTTCAGTGCTTATTTTGCAGAATGTCACAGTTGTTGCTTATATTATAGGTAGTTGGATTTGTGACTACTGAATTTAGGTGGGGAAAGATTGTTCTTGAAGAAAGTCATAATTAAATAGAGGTGAAACTCGCTATGGTTACAAACATTAAATGTTGGTGTGGAACCAACAATGAAGGAAGAAGACCTTATTCAGTATGTATTTGTTTCCTGTAATAGATCTGTTCGCGTGATTTTTTATCTTAAGGTGCTCTCACATCGTCTGCATTACTAATTTCTATTGCAAAATTTGTCTTAGGCCTGAATGTAATTTAACATGTAGTATTCATTTTGTTGTGTAAATCCAGTACCATATAAATGAATTGAAGAAACATTAATTTTCAAAACATTGAGAATCTTCTGGGTGTTATTTCAGATTAATGAATTACATACAACTTCAGCATTTTTTCTAATAGTCATATGAAGTTTTCCTGCTATCCAAACAAATCCAAGTGGAAAATAAAACTTACAAAATAAATCCAATGCTATCAATCACCATTTTACTTAAAGGAAAAAGAATTAACTACTTTTCTAAACCAAACATACTTATGTATCTTCTAAGTAGTATTTGCTAGTTATACAAATGTATTAATATAGAGTATGCATAAATACTTTTTTGTTTTTATAAAATTAGTCTCTCATGGTCTAGCCTTGCATATCATGTTGTTCTATAACAAATGCTGGTTTAGGTTTTTTCCTTTGTTTTTCACAAACCCCCAAAATTCTGACAAGGTACAGTAGTTCCTGAGATAGTTATTTTGTTCCTAGTATTCACACATAATGTTAGCTGCTACCTTTCTTTCAAAAGTTTTGGAAGAAGGGTATAATTGTTGATGCGTAATTTTAAGGGAACAAGAATTTGATCAATATGATGCTGAAAACTCACATTGATGCAGCGAGTGGTTAGACTGCTGCTTTCATTGGAAACATATTTTAGGTGAGAAGATTCTGGAAAATAAGACTCAGCAGATGTGATACTAGCAGGCCTATATAAATTTCATCTGGCATTTCTGTTGTCAGTGTGAAGTTTACTTAAGTACACAATTTCATGGTTCGCCAGTTACCGTCCTTGGCTGAATTTATTTTCAGTACTGGTGAAAAAAATTATTGGTTTACTAGTTGCTGCTCAGAGGTTATAACTCTTGACAGAAAATGCATAGTCCATTAGGATCTTAAATTTTTAATTCAGTGTTTGTGTTTGCTGACGGAGGCTAAATAATCTGCAGGTAGTTGCACATGTATGAGATAATTAATTACATGAGAGCGAATTGCAAAGTTTCCCTTACTTTGTTTTTCCTTATGTTAACAGCAAATAATAAACTCTTTTTCCATTATATTTCTTATTATATATATGTGGTAGTGTTCTGGGTGTTGAGCCAATCATGTTCGCCCCTGTAAAATTAACATATTATAACAGACCGGAAAAAGAGACTGGTACGTATCTGGAAGGAGAGGCAGCCACGGCTTGAGACACCATGTGCTAGAGCTGAGGGGCCAGCGAGCCTTGCTGGGGGCCATGGTCCCCAACCCCCCCGGCCGGGACCCGGTGTAGTGTTAAAACTGGACTGGGTGCCGTGGCCAAAGGCTGGGGGGGGATTTCTCCACTGTGAGCAGCAGCAGAAGACACTGAGAAGGTGGCAGAGGCACCGCTGAGTAAAGAACTGAGATGTCCTGCAGGAGGGAGAGCCGACAATAGAGCAAAGAAAACTCAGCAAAGACTGTTTTGGGGTAAGACTGAATTACTTTCCCAAAACCCTGAGACCTTCTGGAGAGGAGGGGTGGGCTTCCAAACTTTTATGAAGTCCCAAAATGCAGCAGCAGCTAGAGAAAGAGAGAGGAACTGAAAGCTCGGAGACGTCCTGTGAGCTGGACCAGGATGATCAGACCAAGGAATGCAGGGGAAATGGTCTCCCCTGCCACGTTTGCAGCAGAGATGGAGCAAAGGAGTTCTGTTAGAATGCTTGGGGCAAAAACTGAACTCAGAACCCCTAAACATTCTGACTTGGGGGAATGACTCCTCCCTGAGGAAGGGACTTTCACAGGATGCCTTGAACCCTGTGATATGATTGTTGTGAGGCGAGTTTTGTCCCTGCTTTGCAGCCCACGGGAGAGACCTTCAGTTGGAGCCGAAGGGCCGAGAGGGATGAGAGAAAAACCCCTGCGTTGTAATGAAGAGAGAGAGAGAGAGAGAGAGGGATATTTCCATCTATGACAAATCAAAACTGCTGTCTCGAATATAAAGGAGAGATGCTGCTGCCCTGAAAGTGGAGAAGACTTTTTTCTTCTTTCTTTCTGGACATTTATGGGGGAAAGAAGGGATTTGATCTAATGTATATATATTGTTTTATCATAGGAGAGATAGTTAGGATTGTTGTATATAAATGTATTATAGTACTTATTGTGTTAGTAATAAATTTTGATACAGTTTCCCCATGTTAATAGTTGAGTTATGTCTGAAAACCTCTGTCACACTGAAACAAATTGTGGGGAGTTTGGAAATTGTATTTTTGGGGAGTTCAAACCACAACAATATATAAGAAAATCTACTCATGATCCTTAAATAGCTCATACAGATAAAAACTGGAGGTCCATTTATTTAAAAGTAATATTTAATTATTGCAACCTAACACAATATTAGTGTCTTCTGATAGCCTTTCTGTCTCCATGAGAAACTCCTGTGGTTATTATGGGGGATTTTGCTATCCTTCAATCAAAACTTTGTTTTGTGCATGTAGCAGAGTATCATGAGCCCACTTGTATATATGTTTCATTTAGACAATTTTTACTTGCCATGGAAAGTAGTTTGTGGAAAATCTGATTCCTTAGCTTTTGGCTGAAGGGAATTTTTTCTCTTTTATTGTGACAATGTAGCATACATGATGTTCAGGAAACTTTTAGTGACAGTACTGATTTAAAATGTTATCTGTCAACTCTCCTGAAGATAAGTTCCCATTTTAGTGTTATCATCTGTCAAACTTGCAGCTTAGGTAAAGAAAAGAGGAGGAAAAGGCGGAGCAAAGGGAGGAGATAAAAAGAGAAAATTTGTCTACTACAGAAGATCTCCCTCTCACTTTCCCCCTATATCCCTACTTTCCCTCTCTTTCTCCCCCCTTTACAGCAGATAGCTGCTGAATTAGTCTGTGAGAAGAGCTCTAACAGCAATAACATGAAGGAAAAGTGTCACAAGCCTTGAAGCTCCATAATACACTTGGCTCAGGTGCTGACAAAACTGCAGATATTGTGACATGCTAACAATAATACAATACCAGAGGAAAGATCCACTGTCCTCGAGCATTTTAAGTCTACCGTGAAGAGCTGCAGTTGAGTTTGGATGCAGCTTGCTTTAGAGTACCACAAAACTTTGTTTCTATGCTATTCTTAATATGTTCTTTATGCATTATGAGCTAGTTTTTATTCTGCTTTTTATTCTTTATGTTATCCTTGAGAAGGATAGTCTGTGCTTTTGTCATAGTTACACTAACATTTCAAATCCTTTTCTGGAAGGATATCAGTGTGTCTAACAGCATATTTGTTTCCACTAGCATTTGTTAGGATTTGAAACATTGATAAGGGCTTAACTAGCCCTAAATACTTGGAAAAATCCTATTCATTTTCCATTCAAAAAGAATTGTGTTTAAGTGCAGTAGTTTACATTAAAGTACAGCTCAATTCAGCTCGAAAAAATTGAAACTCATTGTGTAGTTTCAACTTCTAAGCTATTTATATTAAACTGCATAATACCTTTGATGATTAACCAAAGGATCATCTGGACACAAGTGTAAAATGTCAAGTTACAGAACTCTCTGTATCTGAACTGTAATATTGCCAGACCAGTCCCTCTCTAAATATTTTAGTTCTCTGGTTTAAGTATTTACAGTAAGACACTTATGTCTAGTACTTATCAAAACAATTTTCAGACCAGTTTTCAAGTTTGCTTAGAATTTGGCTAGACCAAATTTTAATTAAAAAAGAAATACAAACACGACACCTTAAAATTATGTAATGCAGTTCATTGGCTGCTGTGATTCTATTATATTCTCTATTGTTTAGTCACAGAGCTGCTCAGGGAACTTTACATGAAGTGTTAAATATTATCCTTATTCACTTGTACAGCCAAGTTAGACTGAGCCATAACTTAAACTCATGGAGTTGCAGAGAAAATAACTAGGCAAATTAAGCCATGATGAAACTTCGACAGTTATTTTCTGTTTGATCTAGTTTAATTTTCACTTCTAAAATGTGAGGCAATATAAGTGATGAACTCTTGTGTTTATACATTCATATAATTCATAGCTTTACCCATTACTCAGATTATTGAAGCTCAGAAATAGTGTTATGATCCAGGATACATCTCTTTCAGCTTGTGATGAGGAAATAGAAAATAGCATGGTGAGGGCCTAAGTAACACAAAGAGGAAAGAGACATTCCACATTTTTGTGTTAGTGGGATTCTAGTCCACAAATCTTTCCACCCTCTTTGTTACATCACTGAGCTGAGAAATATACTTTTACTTGGTGTGTCTTCTGACCAGACATTCTTCTCATAACTATCAGTACCTTTTGAGAGACTTTCAGTTACTGATTGTTAATGCTGCAGTTGTGGTAAGCATACATCTAGATACTTCTTCATCTCTTTGGTCAGATTGATGGTCTTAAATTTTTGTTAATTTCTTTGAGAAACATTTATTGTGAATGGCACATATTAATATCTATAGCAAGAAAGGCAGATACAATACTATCCAAATATAGGACTGAAGCTACTTACTTCCCTTGGCAGTACATTGACTTGGTTTTCACAGACAGAGTATGCTGAGTTGGAAGGGACCCAAAAGGATCATCAGAAGAATCACACCATGTGCCTGAGAGTGTTGTCGAAAGGCTTCTTTAACTCTGCCAGGCTTGGTGCTGTGACCACTTCCCTGAGGCCCCTGTTCCAGTGCCCAGCCATCCTCTGGGTGAAAAGCCTCTTTCTAATATCTAACCTAAACCTACCCTGACACAGTTTCAGGCTATTCCCTCAGGTCCTGTCACTGATCGCCACAGAGAAGAGATCAGTGCCTGCCTCTCCTCTTTGCCTCATGAGGAAATTGTAGACTGCGATGAGGTCTCGTGTCAATCTCCTCTTCTCCAAGCCGAACAGATCAAGTGACCTCAGCCACTCCTCATAAGACTTCTCCTGTAGATCCTTCACATCTTTACTGCTCTTCTTTGGACACTCTCCAACAGCTAAATATCTTTTTAATATTGTGGTGCCCAAAACTGCACACAATATTCAAGGTGAGGCCACAAAAGTGCAGAGCAGAGGGAGACAATCACCTCCCTTGACTGGCTGGCGATGCTTTGCCTGATGCCCCCCAGGACATGGTTGGCCCTCCTGGCTGCCAGGGCACTGCTGACTCATATTCAACCTGCCATCAACCAGGACCCCCAGGTCCCTTTCCGTGGCACTGCTTTCCAGCATCTCATTCCCTAGTCTGTTCATACATCCAGGGTTGCTTTGTTGTGTGTGTTTGATTCTGTGATGTTGGGTTTTTTTCCTGTTTTTTCTTTCTTTTCTTGTTTGTTTTGCTTGGTTGGTAGGGGTTTTTTTCTGGTTTGTGAATTTCAGGGTTTTTTTTCACCACAAGTGGAAATTAGATTATTCCAAGAACTGAGATTTCTGCCAAACTTAGACAAGGAACAAGATTACTGTTTCTCTTGATTGTCAGTCCACAAGGACGACTGACAGTTTTGCAGACCCATAACTTGTGCCCTCTATAGCAAACTGTGCCAAATAAGAACAGTCAAGGGACTATGAACCACTGGACCTTCAAAAGTTCAGGTAAGTCAAAGAAGCTTAGGATAATCCAGAGGAAGCCTTACCAAAGCCTCTGCTACCTTTGAAGATTGTCTATCATTGAGCCATACGGATTTGATATAAAATAGAAGCTTTATTTTCTGGATTTTTTTCGGAGTCATTCATCTAAATCCAAGTTCAGTTAAGTAACTATAATTTCGATTTTTTTTTTAAAAAAAGTTTGATATTAAACCTATTAAAGTTTTCTTTTGCCATTTGTATGCCAGGGACAGCAAGAAGAAAAACCTGTAAAGAATGGAAACTTTCATCTAATGTGAACCTCTGTTTCTTCTGTTAAAACTTGAATAGGAGAAAATTAACTTACTTCTTCCTCCAGATTTTGATAGTCAGATTGGATGATGCGTAGCTTTTGTAGCTTACACTTGAATTAATTGAACCTTTGAAATGGAAATTCGAAAGCAAACCTGTATATTATTTAGGAAATATAAATTCTGTTTTAAAAGTAACAATATTTTTTTTAAGAAGGTTGGAGTACCTCAGAGTTTAACAGAATGTGAGAAATAGCAATGTATCAAGATGTATGCCAGGGAAAATAAGCATTCCAATTGTACCACAAATGACCTATTGCCATTTTTCTTGATGACTGTCGTATATAGAGAGTTCACTGCATTGTTCATTTCATACAATTTATTTTGATTGTTTATTCTGATAAGTGATTAGAGTTTTGTGGTTTTGGTTTTTTTTTTTATAGAAGGAATATAAATTAATGTCCTGTATGTCTAAAGAATGTATACAGTTCTAAATAACAACTCTGTGCTAAAAAAGTCAATGCAACAATACCTGTATAATCTTAAAATGTATATATGTTTAAATCTAAGGGTATGTGCAAGAGACAAATTGAATATATATATATATATATGTATATGCATATAGGTATATATATACGTGAGCACTTCTGTTACAGCAGACTTCTCCCAGTCCCTCTTCTCAGTGTTCTTGAATCTGGAGTGGAAGACTGCAATAATAATAGTGTTTTAATACAATTACTTAGGTTTAATTCCTTTTTTAAGAGATGTAATGTTTCTAAGCAAAATGAATACATTTATACTGAGGACACTGCAGCCTCTGCTAATTTAAAAAGAGAAATAAAGTCAACACAAGAATAAGTTTCTTTTTCACTGGGCCACTGGAATTACCTCATTACTGCCTAGATTTTCTGCTTTTATTAAAGATTAAAACTGTGCTCTGGTCTTCCTTTCACTGTGTGGCAGCCCCTGTCAAATTCTGTAGTCATTCTAACCAATTTGGTCATCTCTTTCAGAAGCTAAATGTGGTACTTATTCTTTGCATGGTAGGCCTGCACCTGCAATGTGTGCACACCTGCAGCATTTTCTTACAAATCTAGGCTAAATAAACATATTGAAAGAAAAAATTTAAAAAGTGACATCTGTAAAATCAGTTTTATGACTGAGAAATCTAAAACATAGTTCCTCGCCTCTTGATTAGCTGTTTTTTCTATACCTATGGCTTCCCTGGTAGAACTGCTGGATGAATGGATGGCTGTCCACATCACTGTACATACACACTCTTCCTGGTTAATTCCAAGTTTTGGAGCATGAATTCTGCATAATGTAAATCTCAGTGCTGATTCCCCTCAATGTCCAGACTGAAGGATGTATTAGAGCACCCTACAACTTCAGTGCTCCTACCTCTCCTTCTCAAAGCTAAGCCCATGTAAATCGGATTCTTCTCTTACTGCACAGCGGCAAAGCACCAAGATCCAAGTGTATATCCTGATTGCACTATGATTTTTATTTTTTATCCTAATAGGAGTGAGACCCAATTGTTTACCAGACTCAGTCATTTTCTCTTGATGACATTCTGATCACAGCAGAAAGGATAGCAAGGCATGTGTTCCTGCTGGTTGAGGAAAAGGCACCTCTTGTTCCATTGGAATGTTGTGGCAGTTAGACACGGACCCACCAGATTGAGTGCAAGCTGGCAAATCGTTTATTAATGGTCAAGCACACGTTTTTATACTCCTCGATTACATAAGAGGTTACATAATCATAGATCATGTGCTATTTCCCCAATGATCATTCTCGAATCCTTCCAGTGGGCATGTGCAGTCGAGCACTCTCTTCATGGGCCTGCTGCAGAGACTACATTTCCCATCCTTCCTTGCGATAATCTTCCTGTAACGTCTTAACCCTTTCCCAAAGAATGTTAACAGCTGAGTTAACATTGTAATTTATTCTTCTTCTATCCTCAGTCCTTACTCTGCCCTTCCACTGCTGTTTTGGGTCTTATCCCTTTTGCCTTTAAGTTGAATTATTGTTTCTCTGTGTAGCTTCAGTGCCACTGCTGCAATCATGAAACTTTGAACAGAAGAAGAAAAAAGTAAAGGTTTGGAGGTAAATGTGATATAACAAAGAGCAGGGGCTTTCTCCAGGTGAATATAAGATACACCTTCTTTATTTAGCCCTCAGTAGAAAATTTTACATGATTATGTTTTAAATTAGAAGTTACAGAAAGTAATGCAGGTTATTAAGAAGGAGGATAAAGTATCAGCTAATGTAACTATTCACGCTGAAAGAAGAAATATCAAATGAAGGAAAATCATTAATGTTTCTCAAAGGTCATTGGGAGTAATTTTCTTAAATGTTTTCATTAATGACCCTTACATTAATAGTAGGGAAACATTTTCAGCATAATTAGATTCTGTGTCACTAATTTTTTGTTTTCATTGCTCTTATTCCTATTGTAATTTAGGTTTCTTCCATTGAGAGTTTCTATTCTGGAAATGAGTGACTAAGGGAAGGTCTGAGTATACTGGTACAGCTATAAACTCTCATTGTAATGCATTTGCAAAAAGGGCAAAATGCAATTAGAACTATGTTACATTGAAAAGAAAAAAAGATAATTGCTGTTATTAAGATCTTGATAAAACGAATTCTGAAAAATTATGTTCAAGAAGAAAGAGGAAAGAGAAACTAGAACTTGAGCAGCTGCAAGTGCAGAACACTGTCAAGGAAACTGTGAACCAGCAAATGACCTTCAGTGGAAAAGACTTGAATTGTTTACTCTAGCAAACCAAAACTAAACATCTCTTCCTAAGAAGAGATGTTAGTGAAATTCGCAAACATATCAAACATAAATACAAGGAAGAAAAGACCTATCTGTCTAAAGGGCCATGCTGACATGCAATAAGTGAGTATTAATTTACCCTGAATAACTATAATTTGTAAACTGGAAGATTACTAGCTGTTTAAAAAAAGAAATTCTGGAATTTTCCTCTACCAAAACAAATTATTAGGAGGAAAGCTGTGATTTTTTTCCTTTTTTTTTTTAAATTTGGAGGTATCTTAGATTGCGTAAGGGATTTATATAACACAGTGTGTTCCAAAGCAAAGGACTTTGCTTAAGAGCCTGAGACTCAGTAATCTTTTGATGATGGTCTTACTCTTAGCTTCAGTAGTGTGAGTAGGCAAAAGAACAGCTATTTAGAAGGTTTTAGACAGGGAAAGGGATTTTAATAAGAATATTTAAGTGTTCTAATTATCTGGGAACAACATTAGAGAACAGAATTTCAATTTATGAAATAAATTCCCATGCACATCAGCTGACAGTTTCAGAAATACGCAAGTCATTTCTGCAAAGAGGGTATAGCACCTTCAATTATTTACGTTGCTATTGAAAATGTTTTCATTGTGATATTCTTGCTCTGTACAGCAACAGTGATTCATGGAGGCCTATGGTATCCTTTTACTTATAAACCAAAAGAAGTTAAAACATTTCCAAATTTGAAGCTTCTTTGCTAACAACTGTGTGTGTGTCCTCTGACTGTGCATGGCATACTGCTAAGCACTTATCCCTGGCAGGCAGTGTTGTGCTTTAAGAATAACTGCTCTTGTTGCTGATCCATACATTGGGCATATCAGGCTTTGAGTCACTATGCATTGGGTTATCTTGCCTTACAGAGTCCTTGAGGGACTGTTCAGTTAGCAGGATTTAAGAATGCTTTGCAGTATGGAGAAAGTAATCTAGGTGGTAGTGTAGCTGGAATGCATCAGGTGTACAGCAGTGGTATTTTAACCTAAGTGGGTTTTTCATCAAAGCAGGAGAGTTGATTGAAAGGAGAAATAATAGGAAATGTTAGACAAAACTTTGAAGTCAGTTCCAAAGATTGTTTGAAGCCAGAGGACAGAGGTTATATGTGCCTGGATATTGAAAGGGACGGAAATAAGTGTTGGTTGTGTATTTTCTTGGCACTTTCTTCCTGAAGGCCCCAAGGAACCATCTGAACATAGAAATGAGGCTTCCACGGCCACTTTTGAAACTTGTCTCACTGACTTTATTGACACTTTCTTTCCATTATAAGTGTTGGTCTTTTTGTCTCTCGCTGGACACTCTTTCTTCCCTTCAGGTCATACCACTGGGCTCCTCACTATTTGCCCTTCATCTGTCACTTTTGCTGTTTCTTGTTACTGTATAATTTTTTTCTACTCCTTTTGCTCATCTTCAAAGACAGCACAGAATGGGCTGAAACTGAGGAACATTATAGAAAGTATAAGTATACCAGATTTTTATTCAAGGTCTTTGCCTTACAGACAGGATCTTCACAGATGTGTTGACACTGATAGGTGTGGAGTTCCACCAAAGACCGACTTCACTGGCCAAAGATGATACCAGTAACAAGGCAGCTTAGTCAGAAATCCATTGGATAACATAGTCTGAGCATCTATAACTTCTTGGGTTACTTTAGTGGCATCGCTGGGACAGCTTCCTAATGAAACTGGATTCTTCAGCATGCAGAGGTGACATTTTGATTAGTCTTGAGTTTCATAAGGCATATTTTTCCAGTGATATTTTAGGCAACTTATTGTGTAGATGGAGCAAGATAGTATGAAGACATGGAGGCTTAATGACGATTTGCAAAGGAGAAAGTTCTTTTAGGACACAATTTTTTAACCCTCTGTTTCCTTTTTTTTTTATGCTTTGTTCTTGAACCAAGTGAAATTTCACTGCTGTAGTACAGAAAGTAAAATGTATCTTTGTTCTGTGTTTAGTTTTTTAATTTGAAATTTAAAGTTTAATTTTTATTTTTAAATATCATAGTGATTTCCAAATATAGAAATGGAGCAAGACCAAGTACATATGAAAAAGGATAGTACTGGAAAAGCTTACACTTTTCAGTTTTTTAAAAAAAATTTGTTAGACTAGATACAGAGGCAGATGGCGCCTCAGCAGTTCAAGAGGGTGTTATATTTTATCTCTCATCTGCCTGTTGCTGGAAAGGAACTACTTTCCTTCTTTCCATCTTGCCAAATCATAGTAGTTCTTCAGCATCAACTTTGGACCTTTTACCTGCTCTTCAGGAGTTTTCAAAAGTCATTCAAACAATCTTTTATGTTAATTTTTAACTTTAGTTCATGTTTAACTTAAAGGAGGCTATAGCTTCTTTACCCTGCTCAAGAGAAAGCTAATCCGTGCAAAGTCCACATTCTAGTGCATACATTCATTACTATTTAATTCTAATGGTTTGTCCCTGAGTCCTTAATATTTTTGGTGAAAATTATTATACCTTGTGATTACGTGGTGTGGAATTCCAGCATATAAACTGTCATCCATTTACTGTGATTTTCCTTATTTTATACCTTGAGAAAGAATGGGAATGGATGGAAAAACATCCCTATCTGTAGCATAGTCATAATTTCTTAGAACTCAGCAGTGTTAACCAGGGAGACTAAGAATTAAGAGCTTTATTTTCCATGTGACTGTTTCATCCTTGCCCAGGCAAGCATCTTGCTGCAGCTATGCTGGACGCTCAGGAACCTATGCTGAAGCTCAGCCTTGGATAGCTAAAGGCACTGTGTCTTAAAGCTTGCAGCATACCTCAGGGGAGGAGGGAACTGCTTCATCCATTTATTCCTTTCTCTTTCTCTCCTACAAACTAACTAAAATTTGTTTCCATAGGTATGAACACTCCTTAAATGAGACAATCATTAAAGCCTCATGCTTTCTCTGAGTTTATCTGTTTTATAGCAAAGTTAAGAATGAAGGATGGAGGAACACCCAGGAGTCCATTAGATATTTTTTTGGCGATGTCTGAGTGAGGCACTGTGATCTGTCTCATCCCTTCTGCAATGATTCAGCCTCCTCTCAGCACAATCAGTTTCTGTTGATCTTGACTATAAGTTAAGCTCAGCTGATTAGAGCATGGTGCTAATAACGCCAAGGTTGCAGACTTAATCCCTGTATAAACCATTCACTTAAAAGTTGGACTCAATGTTCCACATGGGTCCCTTCCAATTCAGAATGTTCTGTAACTTCTGTAACTTCGTATTTCAATGTAATACATTTCTGGAGTTTACATGAATATAGCTTAGTGGTGCAACATTTTTCTAACATTTTGTTTAAAAATTCTGTGTATATATATATGTAAACAGAAATTTGCACATTGCACTGTCAGCATCATAAACATCTGTTTCTGACTTAGTGACATTCAAATGGTTGCCAAATAATTATTTTTTTATTTTTTTAAAGAAAAGTTATTAAGGGGACAAACTAGTAATTGATACAGCTCCAACTGTACCCAGCTACTATACACTGGAGTTTGAACTGAACTATTTATTATTAAATTGTCTCATTATGTTCCCAATTTGTTTTGGAGTTCTCACACTAAATCAGATATTAAGACATCTGTTACTTGCTGATCTACTAATGTAGTTTTGATTTCTGTTAGCTCTTACATGGTGTAGAATTTCTTTTGTTAGCTGAATAAGTAGATATCAGCAATAGTAAAGATCTAAAATGGTTTCACAATGTCGGAGGTGCTATTTAGCTAGAAAAATTACTATTTCAATTAAAAATTCTATGATAATACAGTTTCATATCTCTTAAGACATTTTTTTTTGAGCTTCAATATAATTGAGTAGAGATTGATTCAGCATATTTTTTATTTGAAAAAAGCACCTTTATTACCAGGATCTCATAATAACACATTTAGTCATTGTTAGTAAATGAACATTGCTTCTTTACTATTAATTCAATTGTCCTATTTAAGACTCAAACAAAAAATTTCAAAATTCCAGTGGACAGAACCATCACGACAAACTTGGCCGAAATGCATAAATGGTCACAGAAACTTACTAATGTTTTCATTAAATGAATACTCTTGTGTAGCTCAAACTAATGAGTTAATTGCATCCAATCCAAAGGTGAAAGTTATCTGTTTTGGTGATGTGAACCAACTTTCAGTTCTTTCAGCTGAATGTTGTAATTTCTGTTCTTTTAAATTTATGTTTAATAAGCTACTTAGTGGTAGGATATCTTTACAGGATAGGCAAAGATGAGATGAATTTACAGATAAATTTCAGCATGCATACAAGAAAGAGAAGCAGCAGAATGGATGGGCTAGGCAGCAGCATACAGCTTTGGCGAGAAATGTTTCAGCTGGAAATCCTGCTGGGGGAATTTTGTAAATGCAGCTGTGGTGTGTATGTCATCAGCAGAAACCAGTCAAAACCTCAGAGCAAATGTTCAGAATTTATCAAATCACGTGGAACTTTAAAGTGCGTCTTAGGATCTTATATTCAAGCTTAATGTGGCTTTAAACTGGATATTTTGGGGGCTGATAGCCGTATAGCCATATTGTGAAGTAACCTGTGTCTTTGAATTATTTTGAATACCAGCATTTCCATAGGAATGTGTCCTCTGCCCTTGCTGGGCAACAAACCACTGCACATCTAGTGTGTGGAGTGATGTGTGTTGGCATAGTAAAGTTTGTTTCCTAATTCAGGCCTAAAAGTATTTGTAAAGACAAAACACTTCTTATTTTGCATTTTAACTGTGTCTTTTGAAATTTAAATTACTAGTATCTCCTAGGAAGAACCTGGAACCTTGGTAGGGCTTGTTAGTGGTTTCAAAAAGAACTATTTAGAATAAAGGTAGATACTGTCAATTATTTTTCATTTATCTAAAGGGTAAATAGTATTTTCTCTACTAAAGAAAGTTCTTCACTCAATTTGTAAAATAAAACTTATTTTAACTTTACTTTTAGACTTATATAGCATAGCAATTATTCTTGGGTAAACAGTATTAAAAAACAGACTATGGTGAAGTATAAACAAAAGTCAGAACACCCCCAGACAAAGATTTATTATTTATTTTATTTTGTTTGTCCTTTCTGTTTTAGGAATAATAATCGGCTATAAAATCTGAGGAAAAGTGAAGAAATAAACCTTCCTTTCTCTTTGCATAATATGATTGCTTTGTTTTGATTTATGCATGAGCTATTCTTTTTTGCCTGTTTCTAATATGAATAAATATTTCATGCAAAGATTTAGTATCTCATTTTATTTGAATTCAAAGAAGTTAAAAATTCAGTGTCTGTGTAGGTATATATATTTTAAAATTTTAAATTCTTGTCATTTAAGCTGTTAAATTAAGTCACTGAAAACTCGGCATTGTACAAAGATATAAAAGATTCAGATATGCAAGTCAGTGGCAAACTACTGAAAAAAACTAATCTGTGACATACCAAATTTGGAGTTTATTAAATATGAATAACTGATGTTTTCTATATTATTTATATGAGAATTCTTATGTAAACGGAACACTAGGGATTTACTTTTAAATAAAGCCTAAAAATGGTACAAGGTGCTCATAATTTAAACTTTCTACCAGTGTTTTCTCATAGCAACTGCTAAGAAAAATAAAAAATATTGCTTATATCTTTCTTTTTAAGATTATATCACAGACAGTAAGTTTTCTGAAATTTGTTGATTTTATGCCTTTTGGAAGGATTTACTGCAATATCAAATAATTTAGGAATTTTGCCATTCTAATTAGTGGCATTTTACATCCGTTTTGTTCTTTCAGTGTGTAAGGGAAGGAGCACACTCATGGATGCTTAGGTCCCATGGGATATAATTTGGACCACCTGGTCTTTGAGCTAGAATCCAGAATCCTGTGCTGAACCCTTGGGCTCAGAGTGAAATCTGGGATTAAGACACCTCAAAATGTGATGTGTAACAGCTGGGATGCTCATGCAGCAGCTTGTTTAGTCTTCGTACTGCCTTTGGAAGACAGGAGCGGTAAATTACTTGTCTAGAGCAGTGGTTGCTGCTATCTTCAATGGAGAGGGTTTGTATATAGGCCTAGAAAACTGTGAGCACAGTTTAGTATTTTCTTTATTTGGAGAAGATGAAAAAATAGGTTATGCTATGTACTTGTTTTGTTGTCCTTGATTCCTCAGACCTTCCTTTATTTTGTACTAATTATTGGTTATGCTGCGAAGACAGTTCCAGGTTATGACTCCATTTCTCCATAAACATGTTTCCAGCTTTCTGTGGAGTTTGGTGTTACCCCTTTTAACAAAATTCTCCCAAGTTTTCTAAAACATGCTGTTTTTCCCACAAAGTAAAATGTAGTATGTAAGATTGTTGTTATGGTGCTTTTGTCTTACATTATATATTACTAATTTCTGGGGGAAAAAATGGCATGTCTGAGTAAATGTTATATATTGACGTGGATGATTCAGAGCTCCAGAAACCACCTAGAATCCTAGGCAAGAACACACAGAAAGTACCCCAGGAAGTAACGAGTTAAACTTAATGTTCAGAGGAAAATATTGTGTGTGTTTCTGGACTAGGTTACAAGGTAGCATTGAAAGCGTTAATATGTAATGTTACTTCCAACTGTACAAAATGTCATTTAAATGCCGAAATACAGTGCAAGACCTGCAGAAGTGCATATGGGAGCATCATGAATAGCAAATGAATCTATTTTGATCCTTGATGGATGTTTCAATGAATAACAAATGAGTTCTCAGTGATTGGACACGAAAGTGTTAGTGATGGTTTTTTTTTCTCTAGCATAATAAAGGAATCATCTGAAAGTATTGGTATGTGGCAGACTGTGTTTAGTTGCCTCAGTACTGATGGTTGGGTTGTCACCTTTTCTTTAACTGTGCTTCCTGGTATTTTATAAAGAAACAGCCATTTGTGTTCTTTCGAGATCTTATTTAATTATTATTTTTTTATTTGATAGAAAGGAATTAACTTATATTTGCAAAATATATGTTGAGTATACATTTAATATCCATGCATTAAAATACTTTCCAAAAGTCTCAATTCCATCAAACCTTATTAGAACTTAAATTATACATTCAGACCTTTCATTTTGAAATACTAGGGAGTAATTCTCTTATCACCAACCCCTTGAATAAAACAAAAATGAGACTGCTTGGTTTATTTTTCAGAATAGAGAGAGATGGTAAAGACACAGAATTTTGTTCTCAGACCTCAAACTGTTTCATTAATATAGAAAAAATATAACTCAGAGCACTGTCTGAAGGTTCTACTGTCTAGTAGCCAGGTATTTCAGTGTAGCACAGAAATCTGTGACTGCTATGTGGTGATTCTTGTTAGAAATGGTACCTTTTTTTTTTTGTTCTCTTCTTATTGCCAAATAGAATGACTTGGCTTGTACTTGTGCTTGCTGTCAGATTGGCAAATACAAATCCTTGCTTACAGAATTTGCTAGGTGTTTATATGGAAGTTGGTTAGTATACCGAATTGATGCTTATTAAATTATTTCTACAAATAGTTAATTTCAATTTTTTTTGTTTCACTTTCTAAGGCATATTCTTCACAAGCAATTTGCTGTTGTGTTTTCATAATCACTGTAAATCAAGAGCTGTTTGCCTTGCTTGCTAGTTTTTGAATGTGCATATCAAGAAATAGCTTTTTGCTAGCCAGTCACATGCTATTTTTCTCACCAAGGACACACATCTATTTTGTTTTACTGTTGAAGAGAAAAAATGATAATATACCTAAAACTGAACATATATAAAATTAGCAGGAACAGTGGAGAATGTTATCCTGTTTTCTTCTAGCTATATTCTTTATATAGTCGCATAGTAGTTGGAACTTAAATGCTCTCTCTTCCATTAACCAGTGATTCGATATTAATTAATTATCTTTGACACATAGATCTAATGTTATTTTCAAAATAATCATTTGCACTAAGGGACTATTTTTGTAAGTCAAAGGTTTTACAGAACTGGTTTGGTCATTTTGCTGTCCAGGTGCAAAATTCAGCTGCAGCAACATCCCTTAATTGCCAAGCAACCAAGAGGAAAACATCTGCTAGTTATGAATATGTTCTGAATTGGTAATCATAGCAAAATAATGCCATGCCTGTTCAGCTGAAGAGTAAGTCAGAAGGCTAAAGGCTGTTGCATGTCACTCATGTTCAACTTGGCTTATGACTGTCTGTAAATTTGTTACCCATTCTGTCTCAATAAGACACAACATATAAAATAATTAAAGGGATATAAATTTAAATATTGGCAGATGTAAAAAAAGCATACAGATGTATTTCATGCACTCTTTTTATGAATTCATGAATTTTCATGCTCAAAATGACTATTTTCTATGAGTAGATAGCCAATATAATACAGTATGTGTTGACTGTACATTAAAGGCTCATGACGTTTCCAGAGGAATGAGTTCTACATTATTAGATCTACTGAATTTCTTTTTGAAAATACAGGGACCTATTATTATCTTCTGGTAGTTAGCTGTATTTTCACTGTAGTCAAGGTAATTACATCATATTAAAATTAGTTTCAAAACAGAGTCAGTTCCACTGAGTAAAGGAGTTGATGGCATCAAGATGCATGTACTGAACTTTTAGACTTTTCCTCTGCCATGAGAAGAGAGTTGATGTAATTCCAGTATCCTGAACTCACCTCATTCCCCCACATTCTGATATAGTGCATGAGTATAGCATGTGCTGTGTAGTAAGTGTTTTGTCTGTTTCTTCTTTGTACAGAAGATATATACAGACTCAGTGTAACTTTAATCATGGTTCTTGTATCTTATGTACTTGTGTTGAATGCAAATAGGGAGTAAATCTAATTTAAAGTAAGACCCTTCCTGTTTCGGACTTTGAAATGTCTTCAACAGGAAAAAGCATGTGCGAGAAACGCCAGCAAGACATTTTACGGCAGTGTTTGTACAAAATGCCTTTAAACTTGCTGAGTTTTGCCCACTTGCTCTGAATTGGCAGCATGGCTGTGTAGAAGCTTATTTGATACACCAAGGAAATCTAGTCCTACTCCTTTGACTATTTTCCACCTCTATTGCCATTAATTCACCCAAACACAAGCTCATAAAAGATTTGTTCATTGTTTTCCACTCAGGGAGATCTGACATTTGCTGTCTCTTTGTGGTATCTGATGCCTCATGGGCTTCTGCTTTCTTCTGTGGTTTAACCATCAGGATTTACTATGTCCCTGTTTCCGTGCTGACACACGTTTCCTACTTTGCTGCATGAAGTCTCAAATTTGTAGAAGGGAGCTGTTGTAGTTAAACATAAAGAAACATCGACAGACTTGACTACGGCACAGTCTGAAGGAATATGTGCCATTTGGGAGCAATATTCAGGTTCTTCTATGTTGGAATCATAAAAATTCTTCTAATACCAGTTTTCATTGTTGATATCTCCAGCTGTCCTTCTTTTCTAACATACTTGAGTATCAAATTAAATAAGAAGCTCCCAGGTATTCTAATTTGCTGGTTCCTTTACCTGATTTCCTTCATTAGCATGATGGACATGTTCTATAGGTGACATAGCCAAAATCAGTAAAGACAGGAACTTGTTTCCAGTTGGTAACACCAGTATGTCTCTATGGCATTATAAACATTTAGCATACTTTCAGGAAGCCTATGGAAATTTGAAAGCCTTTGCTTCACTGAGGTGATCAGATCAAGGAAAATTGTAGTGTCCACAAAGTCATAAAAAAGAGGTAAAACTATAAGCAAAATGCAAACCTGATTGGCATTTTCTCTATTATCCCTTGCCTAAGAAAAAAAATCTCTAGTCACTAATGACAAGCTATTAAGAAAATTGAGGTGTAGCCTTGGAGAGGGCCAAACTGGCCTTTGTAAACAGTAAAATATGTTGACAGTGGGTAAGGACCGGGATCAGGACTGTCGAGAGGCAGAGGGCAAACTCTGGTGTTTGAGGGATCCATGAATGGATCCATGAATGGAGGGTCCAGTGGATCTAGAGAGTGAGGGCATATATTTTCTCTAGTGAGCTTCAGCCTGGACAGCTAGAGAGGAGGAAGAGGACTTGATTTTCTGTACTCAGGTTTTATGTAGGTTCTGGTGGTGTTATAAGCAGTACCCTGTGTAGCCATCTGTACCAGTGTCCTCTGTGTGTTTGACCATGATACACACACAGCTTTTCTTCTGGTTGAACCATGCAACATGGAAAGCATCAGCTGCGTTGTTTGGTATGGGAAAAAGAAACCTCTGAATGGCTGGCTAGGTTTTGGCAGCTAGGCAAGAGGATTTCTCATCTCCTGGAGTCTGGTGGACCACATCCCTGGACTCACTCTGCTAAATTTTGCACATGGTCACTCACTCATGCACTTATGATTCACGTTCCTGTCACCATCTACAGCTCAATAACAAATATTTACATTCCTGTGGATGATGTTTTATAATGTCAAAAAAACTGAAAAGCATTTGATGCAGTGAAATGAAAAAATTAAAAGTTAATGAAATACAGTAAAACATAGTTGCATTGAAATTTCTGTGAAAGAGACAAAATTATGTGATTTAAGTTGGTGATTGACACATTTGATAAAATAAGCAGCAGCTCTGGTACATCCTAAGACAGACCAGACAAGGAATAGCCAGATGCTCACAAGATTCCAGGTCTTTTAAATTTATTTTAGTGCTTTTGTGTTTATAGTACAGGTTTTGCGTACTGTGTTGAATAGAAGAATTGTACTCATGTAATTTAAGTGACAGCTGAGTGATTGTTTGTTTAACCATTTTTGAACAGCTTCCAAGTTTTGAGAGAAAGAATTGTGTATTTCTGAAGGATTATGTAACTGTACAAGCTGTTGGTACTCAGTTAATTAATACCTTAGAGATGTGGCTATAAGATCTGATAAATTAAATTTATGTCATTAGGTTTTGTAGTATGAAAGGCAGTGTACCATACTGAATCAACCTCTGACAAAGGATAATTATCAATAGTGCAGATATTTAATGTAGCTATTCAACAAATGCAGCCTTTGTACATGATCAAGAGTTCTACATTTCTTGCATGGATGCACATCTATCTCTTTGTATGTTCTTTGTGTATAGCTGTTGAATTTTGGCTTTGGTATTTGAAAGCCATTAAGTGCTTTTTTAGCTACAGATTTTATCTATTTTATTCCAGTTGCCTGAGTCTGACTGACTGATTTAACTGGCCAGTATGAAACTCGCTGCAATTTCTGAGTGAATATAGAACTCCAAAGTAGGTTTGGATAACTCTTTCAATGTTTAAAGTTCACTGATCTGAGCATTCATTTCATTTGGTTTCTATTATTTAAATGTTTAGAGGAAGCAAATCCCAGAGTTGGAAAATATGGTCAAGTGAAAAATTTTCAGATTAGATGAGTATTTGTGAGTGCTTTGAAGATTATTTTTTTCTTGTATCCCAGTATTGTTCGCTTTCCACTGTTTGCTGGGGCGTGCTGCTTTAAGCCACTTTGCTCCTCCCATTATCACATAGCTACAGTGTTGCTTTCTCACACCCTGTGAATTGTTTACATTGACTCTGTTTCAGGCTTTTTCCAAAAGAATATTTTCAGGAAAAAAAAGGTTTTGCAGCTCAGAGCAATGAAGGGCTGCATCAGGTCTACAGTTATTTCCTTCTAAAGTCCCTATTGACTAGCACAAGGGTGGAACTTGGATAAGTACTAATTTTCAGAGCCTGTGAGAGAATATCTCTATAGCTTATCAGTGTGATGCTTCCAGGTTGCTTCTGGCTTCCTCTGGGGCCCACAGGCATTTTGTGTAAAGCCCACTGGCTCCTGTAAGTTAGAGCAAGTTTCTACTCGCAAAAGGCTTCTGGGATGAATATACATGATTATACATCCAGATATCTCTGGACAAGATAGTATGCAATTTTGTAAGTTCGTGAAATGAATTCTGTTTAAATACACTTTCAAGTTTATTTTATTTGCCTTGTACTGCGGTCAGCAGCCAAACCCTCACAGACACTCACTCCCCTCCTCTGCTCTGAGATAGGAAGAATGTATAAGATGTCAAGAAGGCTCATTGATCAAGATAAAGACAGTTTAATGGGTGAAGTAAAATCTGGACACACCAAGCAAAGCAAAGTAGGAATTCACTCAATATTTCCCATCATCTGGCAAATGTCCAGCCACCATTTGGGAGGCAGGGCCTCGGCATTGATAAAGCTAGTTTGGGAAGACAAATGTCATAACCACCACCACTTTCCCTTCTTCCTTTTTTCCTTGAGCTTTTATTGCTGAGCATGGCATGACGTGACACAGAATATGGCATGGGTCAATTTGGGTCAGTTGTCCTTAGTATGTCCCCTCCCAAGCTCTTGCTCACCCTCAGCCTACTCACGGAGAGGGCAGAGTGGGAAACAGAAAAAGCCTTGACATGGTGCAGACAGTGCTCAGCAATAGCTAAAACACTGGTGTGTTATTGAGGCTGGTTTAGTCACAGGTCCAAAGCACGGCACCATGTGGTCTGCTGTGAAGAAAGTTAACCCCATACTAACCAGACCCAGTTCAAATTTAATGATCAGATTTTCATCATTAGAGTCTACTACCCCTCTGTGATAAGCAATTACATTTTATGCAAGGCCTGTGAAGTACAAATAGTTCCGGCAGATAAAGCAAGTAAACTCTTTCACTGGAAAAGGTACAATTCTAACCCATGTCTTGGGATTATCATCAGGTATGTAGTATTTGGATAAGAGAAGGTACTTGTTAAAAACTAGCAAATATTATTTCCACACTTTCAGCAGAACTAAGGTCAGAAAGTCATTGGATAATGCTGGCTTTTATTAGTCATCACACCCAATTTGAAGTGGGTTTTTTTAAATAGCAATAGGTATACAAAACATTTTGTTTTGTGCTTCTGTCCACCTAGGAGCTGTATGCATCATTCAGTAACTCATACTTTGTAAAGCCCATAGTTGTTTTAGATAAATATTAAACTGTGTTCTGCATTTCCTGCACTGAGTCACAGGAGTATCACAGGAAAAATGCAAACAAGTTAAAATTCACTTACCATACATAACAGACACCGACACTAATGTTTTGTGGAGATTGTACTTTTGTATATGGTAGTTCTACCTGAACTCCAACATTTCTTTTGGATAATATTTGGATGAAGGTAACTCAGAAACCTACTTTCATACAAATGAAATGAAACCTCCTATAGCAAATTTTGCAACTAGTCATGGGAAAGTCATAAAAATGGGACTATTCTTGACCTGTAGGAAGATGACAAGAATCAATGACTATACTGTGAATTTACTTTCTGTCAACAGGTTATTCATGTGAAACATTGCCATTTTGAAGCTTGCAGAATTTTTTCTTGACATTGAGAGAGACTTAAAAGTTTCATTTCACCTGGAAAGATCTTTTAGTGGCTTGTTTCAGCTGAGTAGTTTCAGTTTTATATGGAAAGTCTAGAGCACAGAGTGATACATTTATACCTCCTTAAAAAAGAATTCTTAAATTTAATTGTGAGCAGTCATAAAGAAAGAATTTTAAAAGTTGGTTTAGTTTTCCAAATTTCCTGGAAAGAGGTTTCTGGTGTAAAGGTGATACCTAGACACTCAGGCAGCATTTAAAAATGTGAAGTCTGATAAGAAACATGTTGATAGTGGTTGCTGTGATTATATGCACAGTGTAATTTGATGTAAATATAAAATATAAATCCCCTGCGCATGTCAAATTTAATTTTTTGCATAGATCATGTGTACAGGTCATATACATATTGAAGATAATAGCACCTACTCTGTCTAAATAAAATCCTGAACACAAGAAATGTATTGAGTTTTTTCAAATAGCCTTTGAAAGTTCAAGAAAAATAATCTGTCATATGCTTAGTGCCATCTGTTTACACAATTCAGAGAAGTTCAGGAAAAGGAGACAAGTTTGAAAAGTTTGCAATAATAACAAAAATAATAATGAAATGCTTATGAATTATACATGGAAAACAAGATATGGAGATACTCTAAAACCAGAATACAGTCCAACCAGAAAATGGTATTTCACTGGAAGGGAATTTTCAGAGACAAGATAAAGAAGAGAGACAGATACAACTTAGTTCTAGCTTTTTCCTGTCTAAGACTAAAGTGGTCCTGACTAAAACATCAAAATATAGAGAGATGAAGAGAAGTGGAGGTACAAAGAAGGGCTAATGGTGGGGGGGAAAAAAAGGTAATAAACCACACAGAGCAAGAGAAATAATGGGTTTTATTCTACTTCTAACCTCAGTAACAAGTAAGCGTTCTTTTCACAGAGTATTTTGCATTAGATTTGCATCTAAACAGAAGTTGGCCTCTGGGTAGTTTGTTTCTTGTGCATTTTACTTTAAAATCACATACCAAAAAACTAAATGAAAAGTATTCCATCTTGTTTCATTTGGACATACCAAGGTGGTTTATTAGCCTAATATGGATATGAATGGCTAATTTGTTGAATTCAGATGTTTTAAAAGCTCAGTTTTGAGGAATCCTTTTCAAGATATTCCTCATCAATGTACCTTTTAATTTTTAATTGCAAATCAGTAGTTTTTGCAAGATTTCTGGATTTTTACAGAACATTTTCACTCGGACTTGCAATATTTAAGAAAGATTACCATTACTGTCCAGTCTGCTTATGAAGCAAGAGGTCTGGCCCTTTACCTGCTCCAGTATATGTAGTTTCCTGGTTCATATTATAACCCAGAGTTCACAGAGTGTTCACAAAAGATGTTGTTTACAGAAATATAAAGGAGAGGAAGGGATTTTGCATTTTTATGTTAATTTTGTGAGCTGAAGGCAATGAGAAATTTCTTCTTGGAATAGAAAGTCAGTTAAGGATTTCCCCCAGAACTCTTGATTTTACTGAAATGTTTAAAATTCTTTTGCCAGTATTACCTTTTATTTCAGCATGGTCAGAAAACTCTCATCTGAAAACATTTGAGCCAAATGCTGTAAGTAATTAACAGTTAATCTGCAAGTATTTTTCTAATTTTTAATCATCAGCAGTGGTGCTACCCTCTCACAAAGCTCATTTACTGGATGTTGCAAGTGGTATTGACCTAGTCTACCTGGAGATGTTGAACTTTTAACCTTCTTAAAAATGAATCTTGAGAGCTTCTTTTGTTCTAATCTTATTTCTTTATTTAACTTCTTTCTTAGAGAAACAGAAGATAGTAATAGTAATAATGATTAAAAAAATAGACTCAGATGGGAGTTTAAATCTACGCATAGTTTAGTATCAGTGACTCATATCAATGTTCTGTAAGACCTTATTCAGTGTGAAAAATGTTTCTAGGCATCAGAAATTGCTGCTGAATTTGAAACAAAGAGCATGCTGCAAATGAGCAAGAAGCGCAACAACAGTGGAACTGGAATTTCTAAGCAGACTGTTAAATTAGTGGAAGAATAGCATGAAAACACATATGTGTATCACCAGAAAGAAGTGTCTTGTGAAAATCACTTTAGTATCAAAACTAGTGATCAAAGAAAGTGATTCATCCATTCATGCCATTCAGCATCCATACGGGGATGCTGAACTATATTGTTACCTAAATAAACTAAGCCAGAGCGTCTCAATGACATCAATAATTGGAGACCCATTACTATCGGGTCTGTAATTTTAAGGTTATTTTCAAGGATATTGACAGCTAGGCTGGCAAAGGCGTGCCCCATAAACCCTAGACAAAGGGGATTTATAAGATTGCCAGGCTGCTCTGAAAATTTAAAATTATTACAACTTCTTATAAAGAATGCAAAAAGAGAACGCAAAGAGCTGGGAGTGGTGTTTGTTGACATCGCAAAGGCTTTTGACACAGTAAGCCATCAACACATTATCGCAGGCTTGAAACAAAAGGGTGTAGATACTCATATTATTAATTTGATTGTAAATATGTACGAAAATATCTACACCCAAATTGGCACTAAAAATGAACAATCAGATCCAATTCAAATAAAAGTGGGAGTTAAACAAGGGGACCCTATGTCTCCATTGCTATTTAATTTGGCTATGGATTCCTTATGTGAATTAGAACAGTATGGAAAAGAATAAAACACTATGGGCTTTACAAAAGTATGTATGCATACTTTTATAATTTACAACATATCAAATAATATAGATTAATAATATAATAATGAGTTCTTTCATTAATGCTGTGTAATAAAAATGTTAAATCTCTTTGGCCTTTGCTCTTCGTCACCAACTCCGTGTGTTTACACTATTGAAAATTAAGGTATTCTTAAGTGTCTTTTGAGCTATCATGCAAAATTTGAGATGTCATTTTACTACATTCCTGCTATATTTTTTACTGAATTATTTCAATTAAATCCCTCTGGAGAACTAACTATTTTTTCACATAAAACGAGGAAATAAAGCACTGGTTATTTAAAAGAAGTTATTAAAAGTTTTTCTAATGTCACAAACTGTTGTCTTTAGAGCCTTGGCTGAAGGTTTCTTTTTTATTGTTAATTTCTCAAACCTTTAATGATATCTGTAATTTGCCTATGTAGAACAGCTGAAATAAATGACTAAAAATTGAAAAACTCGAGGAACAATTGAGCTGAATGATATTTCTGAATAAAATACCAACTTTCTTTCCTGGGTTTGCTAATATAAATAAAGAAAATGTTTTCTTCAGTCAGAAAAACTTGATAATATTTCTTAGTTTCTTCTGACATAAGGATAGGCCTGCAGTAAATTCAGTATGACCGGTCAGAAAGGAAAAAAAGTGTTCATTTGGCTTTTTAAATGGAAAAAAAATGCATCTTTACATTGTATTCACCAATTATTCCTGTGAATTTCTTTACCATCCTGTTCTTGAATGTTTAAATGACAGTTATGTAAAAAAAATACCAAACCAAGCCAAACCACAAAAACCTGACATCAACAGCACCACCACCAAAAAACACAAAAACTCCCCAAAAGCAACAACAACAACAACAAAACCCTGGTAAAGGGAAATTAAGCATTGCAAATTCAGATAAGGGCCAAAATTCCATGTCCATGTGAGCCCAACTGACCCAGATGGATATGGAAGAAATACACCTTAAATCTAAGGTTCTGCATAAAGACAATATCAAATGTTCTTGAAGTGTTTTCTTAAGATATTTTTGTATGCGTAAGATAATGATTAACCATCTCCTTCTTATATCAAATGGTATTAAATAGATAGTGACACTGTTTTAGGTCCATTCCTGACCCCCAGTTTTTTGGGAATTATCCTGCAAATACTGAACTATTCTTCATTAATGCTGCTGGGCAAACTTACAGTATGATTCTGAAGTAATTAATCCAGTAAAGTTCACCTTAATTTAATGTATTTGTGTAGATAATTAGAATACTGGCTCTGTTCATTAACATTTCAAATCTCATTTAAATGTAAATTGTAATATTCTTCCTTCGTGCAAGAGTGGTAGTTAGTGTCATTCATGAGTAATAAGGAATTTGTTCCTCATTAGCCATAGGGATAGATAAAGATATAGATCAAATGTGGATCGCAAATGTAGTTAAAAAATGGTTACCTGTCTGGAAGGGGAATTTAAAACAAGCAGTCATTGTTTTTCTCTAATTTTGCATTTTTAATTTGATCCTATTTCATAATTCAGAACATTTTCTATTAATTGGCTCTTTACATTATTCATAATGAGGGTGTGAAAGTGCAAAAATGTTTTCTCTGAGTGACTTATGAGATACAGTATGAAATTTTAAAATACTATTTTCATATTGGTTCAGATTAAGCCCATTTATAATGTAGAGCTCTACTCCCAGATGTTTTTCAAAGCACTAGAAGAAATACCCAGAAATAATGAAGACTGACCATGTGAAATTCTTATTTAAAAAAAATCTAATCATCCTATTTTGACTAAAACATGGCTTGAATTGATTTAGAAGAGCAGTTGTAACTTGCCTCTGAAACTATAGTGAAGCAAATGAGTAATAATAAAAAAGAAAAAGATCACAAATTTCCTTTCTGTTGGTTAAGTGATGGGAATCTGCAGATTGTATAAAAGAAAAAAATAGATGTCTCGTAATCCTTACCATTTGTGAAACACAGAGAAGAAACAGATATTTGTAATCCATTGTTGTCACATTGAAGGTCAGTAATTCAACTATTCTCTACATAATCTACATTGCTTCTGTACCATTTTCACTGAGGTTTTTAGCAGAAAGCTAGCAATTATTTTAAGATAGTTGCATCAAAAATTAATTTGAAGTGTGCTCATGAATGAAAGATGAATTAGGGAGGAAACTGATGTAATTTTCAAATACTGAATGAATGAGAAACTAAACAGTGTTAGCATATGTGAAGGGGGGAGTTTAGACTTTTGTCCATCAGTGCCTCAGGAAACTTGAGACCCTAGTGTCTGACAGTCTGTCAGCAACTCATAAGGAGACCCTTCACCAACAGATTCACAAGATCAGAGAGTGCTTCAGCTGCCCTTGTCGGGGCGGGGCTCAACAGAGTGAAGACCCCTCAGTGGGTCCTTGCCAAGGTGTTTTCCACTGCCAGCAACTGAGAGGACTCACTCTAACAGTTCACAGAATAACACTATTAATACAAATTGTGACAGATTAATAAGGTTTGAAAGTTGTCAGTGATAGGGTCTGGCTTCAAAAATATGTTTTAAAGAAATCTACTGATATATTAAGCAAGCACAAGCTCTAATACAAAGGCATCTACTAATATACTATAGGACAAACCCAAACACAAGCTCTAGTCCTAAAAGCAGCATTTAACATGCACAGAGTATAATTCTTAACCAAGGTCTCCCTGCGGGGGGAGAAGATAAGCTCAGCCTGTCGACTGACCTGAGCAGTTTTGGTGGAGTCTTCTCTGATTTTCCCCCTATCCCTAACTTATTTTTATACTATTTCTTTATGTTTAGGTGGAGCTTGAGTGACTTTAGTCATTAATAGTTTCTATTTCTGATTGGTGTAAAGTTCTCTTACCATACTTATTGGGGGGAGTGGTTATGGCTTGGCTCCTGAGGAGGTAGTTCAACATTGTTGTTGACTTAGCAGCAGAACACTTTGATTCTCCCGTGTCTGACAGGTACTGTATGGTCTCATAAACTTCAATAGTACCACAATGTTTTCCCTTTCTGCTGGGATTTGCATGGAGGGAGGCCACATAGTTTTCACTTGGTTCCATGCTCCGTTACATGCCTCTGAGCAGAAGATTATTGTATTGGGAGCATGTCAACTGCATTCTATCCAGGGAGTTGCAGATTCCTTAGTCTCCTCTAAATTTTAACCCTATCATCCCATGGCACAGAATCAACAAGCAAAGAAAGGTGAATTGGAAAAGGAGACAACTGCTTGGCTAACATCATTGCTTGATTAACAAGGCTGTCGTCAATCCTTTAGGAATCAAATGAGACCTGTCAATAGTCATGGTGATTTAAACCAGGAAAGTGTGTCTATATAGATATAAAAAAATAATTTTAAAATTCCTCTATCGTGAAGAAGATCTATTCCTTTACATTTCTATGCATGTACGTCCTTGAGTAGACAGAAAGTATGAATTATGCATACCTATGTATGGCTGAAAAATATCTTATGATTGTAATAAAATTATTATTTTGAACCATTGTCTGTCAGAAGTACATCAAGTTGTATTGTGGGGATTTTTGCCTCTCCTATTAGCAGTAAAGTTTTTTGACTGTTTTTGCAAATCCATCTGATAAAAACTTCTTTATAAAACTTCTGACATAAGTTTGCTGATGATCTAATCTCTGTCTGCTCCTGAGTACTATATAAATAATTTTATTCTTTCCTTGTTTCCTTAGAGCAACCTGATATGGTGGAAGGTGTACCTGTTCATGGCAATGGGGCTGGAACTAGATGATCTTTAAGGTCCCTTTCAATCCAAACTTTTCTACGATCCTTAACCCAATTAGTTTTGGTCTCAGCTCTTAGTCTGGTAAATACTGTACAGAAGAACTACTTTCAGACCATGTGGTAACAATAGCTTTCCATTTTTCTGTTTATATTTGTAGTCACTCTATGCTTGTATCAAAGTGAAAACTAAATAATTCTTATATTAAGGGTGATCAAGAGATACCACATACAGTTCTCTAGAAGAGGAACTTATCACAGCGGCCTTTCAAAATGGCTTTTATAGTACTGGAAAAGAAACCTTTAAGTATATATTAAAAGACAGCAATTTTTTTCGAAGCAAAAAATTATGATGAAAGACCCTTTAAGATTACCAAACATACAGCAGTCTTTTTAATCATCTCATTTCCAGATAGTGAATTTCTAGGTTGTCACTGAAGGTTTTCCTATTAGTCCCCAAATTCAAGAGTCTGTGAATGCTTTTAAATTCCATTTATTTCTTACAGTTATCATAACCAGCTCATTCTTCCTGCTTGATATTCCAGCATTCCTCTCAGCTGACCATGTTTCACAACCATCACAGAATGTGCCAAAATAGGGCTAGAAGGAATCTGAAGAGAATATACATCAATCCTATGTACGATTCATTTTTCAAATATGAAGATAATCCCAGGTACCTTTGTCTTTGAATTTTGCTTTAATGTCTAACCTGATTCTTCTTTTCTATAGTTTCTGTTCATTATTTTCTATTCATTAACAAAATGAAGGAAAGATTGTTCCCTCTTTCTTCAGTGCAACAGTATTTTTGTGTCTGGAAGATGTAGTAATAGCCACCCTGATCTTTCCTTCTTTTGGCTAAACAAACCTCATTCATTCCTCTTTCCAAATTTCATATTGACCTCCACTGAACTCTCCCTGGTCAGTCCACATCGTTCCTGACAATCAGTATACAAAGCTGAACAGTGAGTTCCATCTGGTGCCTTATCAGCACTGAGGAAAGTGAAGACAGTAATTGCATGCCTCATGAGTAGGATTTCTGCCTATACATGCTAGTATGAAGTTTGTCTTTCCTGTAGCATCATGATATACTTGAGTAACGTTTAGTTTTATGATCCACTATAAACACAAAGACCTTTTCTGAACAACTGTTATTCCCATCTTGTATTTGGCTAGAATATTATTCCTATTTATTTGTTAAACCTTACCTTGTCTTTATTGACGCATACTCTTCAGTTTCCTCTAAGACCATTTTTCAGTGGAAAAAAAAATGTTCTTAAGACATTATGAATTCTGATTCTGATCTTCAACTTGCTTGCAAACCATCACAACCTTTTTCATCAACTACAAATTTAATGTGTACAGTGTTTATATCAGCAGCCAAATCATTATCTGAAACACTACACATAACCAGACTGAATATAGTCCCTTTGAAGAATTACATTACAGAAGGGAGCTACAGGCCATAAAATGTAATTATGCCATCTACACTGTTTTTTCTTAATTTGTATCTGAGAATGCCTTGTAAAATGGTGTCAAGATCCTTGCATAAAATCACAATATATGCAGTCTCCCAGTTATTATTTTTAAACAAATCTCTTACCCTGTCACACAAGAACTTGAATACCATTTGACTTTAATGCATCCAAATTTAGTTTTGGTTGCTTCTTATTTTCAAACATTTATTGCTAATCTGATGTTTCCCATGTAAGCTTTCCTAAATTTAAAAGCAGGATACCTCTTCTATAACTCTATATTTCTTCCTTTACTGTTTAAAATGTAAGCATTATAATTGCCCCTTTCCAATTCTCTTTAACTCTATGTGTTCCCATTAAATAGGGTAAACATGAAAAAATTCCAATTTTTCTAACTAGTATTTTAAAGTTGGGTCAGTAGTTTCTTTTAATCAATGCACTGAAACAGCATAGTTAACTCCCATTCTTGCAATTTTAGTTTTGCACTAAATAGTAATCTTGAAGACTGGAAATATTTATTTCAGAAGTGACCTTCAGTGTTTTTCTAAGTTGGTAATATCAGATGTTTCATTAAAGCTTCTTGAGCTCTACATTTACCATATACTTGGTATTTGGAAGGTTTTTCCAGATTTGGTCTAGATGGAATCTGTCTATCGTTTGGTCTTTATGTTAACCTTGTTAATCCTTGAGAGGCAGTAATTTTTTCCCTTGTCTGTCAATCAGAATTTTCAAATGGGTTTAACTATTTGTAGTTAAGTTTTATTGGGAGTTTCTATCTTGTTTTGTGCTGTTGAACCTCAGTAAAAGTATTTTTCAGTTGACTGTTCATTGTCTGACCAAAAAAAATAGAAGTTAGAACTCTGAGATTTGTAATGAACGTCCATGTAAAACTAGAGGCATTTTCACTTGAGAAACATGGAGACAGTAATATTATCTAAACAAACCGTATTTTTAAAAATACTCATATTTTTTTACTGTGATGAATAACTGTGAGAAATAGTCTTCAACCGGACACTAAAAATATTTAAAGCCCCATGAGATTTAGATAGTTAGTTCCTTTGCCTTTGTCTTCTCTGTGTTGATGCAATGATATTCTCTTATACCTTTTGTAAGCGATGTGTTTTTCCTCTTTGCTATAGATTAAAACTCCTTTTTTTAATACTATAAGAAATATCAAGTGCTGATTGTTTGTTAGATTGCCTTTCTCTGCTCAGCATTTCAGTGAAGAAATATGATTTAGTCCATTGAGCATTTACTGTGACACATAAATTTTTCTACTTTCCGTTACCCATTTTATGGGTAAAGTGGTGGGGGGGGGGAGTGAGGGGGGCAGTAATTGTCGTGGTTTCACTAGTTCTTCACCTGTTTCCATTGAAATGAGAGAGAATCTTTCAGAAAATTACTTTTCTGTGATAAAAACTACTAAACTAATACAATACCTAGACTTTTGTGTATACCAGGTAAGAATTTAGAATATCTACAGATGCTTAATGCCTTAACAGGAAAGAAATCATTAATATTCTAACTTAATGAGTAACAGTAAAAAAGATTCTAATGAGCTCTATTTTCAGCAGGTACAAATGAGAGTAGTTGCTTTGTCTTCGGTGGAGCTGTGCGAATAAATACTAGCCAAGAATTTGGGCCAAGACCAGTAATTAATCAGATGCAGACTTGGTTTTACAAAGAGAATAAGAACAAGAGAAAGGTTCCTTTTTACATGTAATTCATCTCCATGCACTAGAGCTGATATACAAGTTTGCTGTGACTGCATTGATTAGCAGTAACTATAACATGGGTTTCATTTTATATTTTCTTTTTTCCAGTTTGCATTTAGTATGTTAGGAGGTAATAATTTATAGTCAAGAAATAGTGTCAGGAGGCCTACATGGATACTTCTGACAAGATTCAAACATCAGATGAAATCATAGAAGAGTTAGAAGAAGGATCTGGGCACAAAGGATGAATAGTACAGATATTCTCTGAATGTGCAGAGATGAATTTAGGAAAGCCAAAGCCCATCTGGAGGTAAATATGTCAAGGGGCATGAACAACAAAAAGAAGAGATTTTACATGTGGCAGAAAAAAAAGACTAGGAAAAATGTGGGCATCCTGTTAAATGAGACAGGGGGGTTGAAGACAAAAGGACATGGAAAAGGCCAGGGTACTCCAAACATATCAAGAGGGTGAGTGGGAGTTGTCATCTTGGATTTACAAAGGAGAAATCATGTCTGAACAACCTAGTGACTTTATACAACTGAATTACTTTCCTGATGGACAAGAAGAGGACAGTGAATGTCATTTATCTTGACCTTAGTAAAGTGTCTCTCTTGACATCCTCATTGACAAACTGATGAAGTACAGATTAGATAAATAGATAGTGAAGTAAAATGAAAACTGACTGAAGGCTGTGATCAGTGTTGTGAAGTCCAGTTATAGGCCAGTCATGCACTAGTAGTGTTCCCCAGGGATGATAGCGAGGCCATTACTATTTAATATCTTCATTAAAGATATAATAATAACATAGAGCACACCCTCAGCAAGCTTGCACAAGATTCAAATGTTGGAAGAGTGGTTAATAGACCAAATGTTTGTGCTGCCATCCAGATGGAGCTCAGAAGGCTGTAGAAATAGGTTAATGGGAACCTCATGAAGGTTTGCAAAGAGATATGGGAAAGACTAACACCAGACGGCAGTGTGGACTGGGGACCCAGCCCACACTATTTGTGGAATAGAACCTGAGGGTCCTTTGACTATAAGGGTCAAGGTGACTATAAGGCAGCAATATGCCCTTGCATCAAAGTAGACCAGTGATTTACTGTGCTGCCTTAAGAGGAGCAGCGCTAACAGGTCAAGGGAGATAATCCTTCCCCTCAGCACTGGCAAGACACATCCAGGTCTTCTAGTATAAGGGCAACATGAACTTATTAGAGTGAGTATAGTAGAGGTCCACAAAATCATAGAAGGACTTGAATACCTGTCTTTTGAAGAGGCTGAGAGCTGAGACTGTGTAGCCTACAGAAGAGAAGGCTTGAAGGGATCTTACCTATTTACTTAAGTACATGGTGAAGGAGACTAATAAAGAGATATGGCCTCTTCTCAGTGGTGCACAGTTGAAAGACAAGAGGCAATGAGCACAAACTGAAACATGGGAAATTTCTTTTAAGCATAAGAAAAAAATTTGCTATCAACTTGTTCAATCACTGGACCAGGTTGCCCAGAGACTTTGTGGAGTCTCTATCCTTTGAAATATTTGAAGCCATTTGAACACATTCCTTAAGCAATCTGTTCTAACTACCCCTGTCTTGAGCTGGAGGGTAAGATTAGGCAATTTCCAGAGGTACCGTCCAACTTCAATGATTCTGTCATACTATGAATTTACTGATAAATTCAGTAGGATACATTACATTTGGTGATCCATGCTACTGGTATAGTCTTTGTTCCACAAGGCAGATTTTTTTTCCTATGAAATCACTTATTTTGCACTACTTTCTTACCCTAATAATGCTCACTGTGACTAATGTTTCAAGGAATTTTTAAATAAAGATTTGGAATATATATATATATATGTGAATCAGCTTTCTCAGCAGACTAGTTTTTAATACCTTATTGGATGGTTCACAATGGCTGAGCAAGTGCTTCTGTAACAAACATATTGTCAGCATCCCTGATTCCTTCTTTAATAACAGGATGTCTTCCGATGAAGACGATCACTCACTGTCCAGTTTTTCTGTTGATGTTTGGGTTTTTTTCCCACAAAAAAGTAAATGTCCACATTCCAGAAATCTAGTTGTAATTGTTTGTTTGGGGTTGGTTGTGGGTTTTTTTCAGTGAGTGAAAGGTTGACTTATGAAAACCATTTTATGTGCTGTGTTCAAATAAAGTCAGAAACCATTTCAGAATCCCAATCAAATGGGCCAGTAATATCTTAATGGGCAATCTGAAATAACCTATCTTTTTCTATGGTTCTCCTAGACAGTGCTGAAATACAGCTTAACATTTTTTAAAAATGAGTAACAGGAAAAAGAGAAGAGACAATACTGAAGAAAGTTACATATACTTTTCACAACTACCTTGCCTTTTATTTCCCCTGTGTTCTCCAGATAATGTAGCTTTCTTCATCTGATTCTGCCTGAATCTTGGGAGAGAATTATTCCAAATCTACTTAACAGCCTGTGACTGTTAGTTACTCAACTGCACTTACCTAGTTTTGAAGATGTTGGGGGAAAATATATTGCCCTGGATCTTGCAGACCAAGAGAGGCAAAACTGCTGCACAGTTTCATGTCCCAGGTCCAGCCAGCAGTGAAGCTGAAACTCTACTCACAGCAGGCCCATGCAGCCAGAATACAGGTATAGACCACAAATATGCATGCATACAGGGCTACAGCTAGCTCCATTGATTGGACATGCACACACCATCAATGCAGGCAATAGTTTCATCCTGCTCCTGTCTCTGGATGATCAGGGTGAAAATCTAGTACAGAGAATACATGTACAACTCTCATCTTACCGGCAGCTGATCTCAGACATTGTCTCCCCACTGTCTGGTACCTAGATATATAAGCTCTTGGAGCTGCAGCTCCACTTCGTTTGCTGGTTCAAAATGACTCACACATACACACGTGGTCACACCCTGCTAAAGCTGACTGGGGCTCATCTCATCTCCAGTAGCCAGCTGCCCTGTGGTTTCAACCCATATACATATACATATACATATACATATACATATACATATACATATACATATACATATACATATACATATACATATACATATACATATACATATACATATACATATACATATACATATACACCAACAGGTCTCACTGGCAGCTGACTAGGACTGCCCTGATGCTCCTTGATAGGCAGCTCCTCTCATGCTCTTGACTTTAAAGACATGAGCCCCAACTTGGTCTCCAGGCTACATCACACATCTCCCAGCTGGTCCATATTGGTTCTTACTAGAACTTGCACTTTCTGCAGTTGCTGGCAGCATAGGCTTGTGGGGCTCTGACCACAAGATGGGACAGTTGTCCCATCCCCATGGCTGGCACTTGATCTCACTCACTCTGGTCTCCAGTTGGCACCTAGGCCAATTGGCCTGTGTTCTCAGTCCAGCTGGTGGCATCCAGTCCTTCTGTTGTTTCAGTAGCTGGTGCTGTACACACACGTGTGTATAGGCCCCTATACACCAGAATACCCCTTTTTTCGTATTAAACTTTCTCATTTTAGTCTCTGAAGTTGCTGACATCACAGATGTATGAGCCCTCTGACCTGTAATCTGACTCCAGTTACTGCATTCGGACCCTCCAGTACACCCATGCACACGAATATATCCCTCACCCAGGAAGAGAATTAGAAAGAAGGTCAATAGATAGAGCTGCTCAAGTGCAGGATGTAGCTAGGTAAGTACAGTGATCATCATATTATTTATTTGCAAGTAATCAGCCCCTTTTATCCATTATCTCTCTATTTGCCATATACTTGTTCCTTCCCAAATTGCCTAAGTCCATGCCTTTCTCTGACTTTGGTTCGACCTCCAATCATCCTGTAATACGTCTTTTGTAATCTCAATATGTGTCCCATTGCTCTAGGCAGCAATACACCTTCAGCTGGCAGGACACTTCCTGCTTTACTCATCAGGATGTGTTTCACACCTGGACAATGGGTCTGAGAGTCTTCTGGGACAGCCCTGATAAAGGCCTGGACACAATATCCCATATTGGCTTCCTGCCTTGCATCCAGGTGCCTTTCATCTTCTGGAGATGGGCTTGATATGGGCTGAGGGTTCCTCTGATGGACTGGAGAGCAGCCAGGGTAGAGTTTCTTTGTAGGTGTGCATATGGGCTTTTACAACCTACTCTAACATAATAGACTAATTTCTTGAGTATTGTACTTTGGCAGAGTTTGTTTCTCCCTGGAAAGTCTCTAAAAATCCAGTAGTGATTTCTGTAGGTATAGTCTCTATTTTTATGAGCGTGCATTCAAAGTAAAATAGGGGAATTAAATAGTTATTTAACAATGTTAAGTATTTACCTGAGCTTCTGTTTATAATGGGCAAGATATGCCATTCTTGGGCTATATACTTCAATGGTAATATCTTCAAATGCCTTCCAGCCATTTCTGGGTAGGTAGCGAGAAGAAAACTCTAACTTTTGATACTGTCTCAGCCAAATGAGGTACTTGGGCAGCTGTTGTTGACAGGTAACATCTGGATCTTTTATGTAATTTCTTGCCTATTTTATGACTGAACAACAGTGCAGCTTATTGGTACTGTTGAATCAATTATGTTCTCTGTTAGTTTGAGCTACCTTGACTTTATCTGAGAAAGATTCTGAGTTAAATTAATTTTGACGGTTGCCCTATCCCTATCTATCTCTGTCAGACCATCTTCTATCTAAACATCTAAAAACTTCATAGTCTGTCTGCTTTTGCCTGTTGACTATTTCTCCCTGAGCAAAATAATATTATTGTAGCCTATTGGACTCTAGTAAGATGAAGAAATACTTCCTCGGCTTTTTCAAAACTCTTAGTGATGTCTGAAGTGATGGTGGTACTACCAACAAGGAACTTTGAACTCATAAGTCTTTGAACTCATGTTCCATGCATTGATTGTGCATCTGCGAGGCCTAGCCTAGGAGATATTTTTTTTTAACTGTAAAATGACTTAAAATCATAGAATCATTAAGACTGGAAAAGATGTCCAAGATTTTTGAGTCCAGCTTTTGACCAAATACCAGCATGCTCATTAAACCATTTTGTGAAGTGCCACATCAACTTATTTTTTGACCACCAGGGATGGTGACTCCACCACTTCCCTGGGGAGCCTGTTTCAATGCTTAACCACTCCTTCAGTGAAGAAATTTTTCCTAATATCCAACCTGAACATCCTTTGGCACAAGTTGAGGCCATTTTCCCTTATCTTATTCAGTCCAACCAAGTGCTTTTGTAAATTAGAAAAGATGATAGATATATTTATGGGGATTCAACCTGTGAACCCTTCAGATGTTTGCAGCAAGCAATATCTTCCCTTTTTGGATACATTGAAAAGGACAGTTAACGTCTGCATTAAAGACACACTTTCCTGTAGAAACTTCTTATGAGATGAATGGGGAAAACTGAATCACAGTTAAAACTTTCTTTGATTGCTCTTTGATTGCTTTGAGACTTTGATAAAGGTCTTACTGACTGGTGGGTGTACTGTGCATCAAAATAAACAGTAGATTGTTGTTTTTTTATTCCCTTCATGTTAAAAAATTCTTTTTTAGGAAAAGTAGTGAGCAAGAGTGCTGTTTTCAGAGAAAATTACAGCTAAAGAGTGAAGCCTCCATCTTTCATACTAAGGGGATGAATGGTCACATCTGGTAAATAAGCTGTAAAATGGGTTGTACTAAACTCTTTTCCAGTGGCTCTTCTTAGTGATAACCATATTCTTACCTTTGTTGAGACACCAATCCAACTATTTTATTTGAAGTAACTACAGTTTAAAAACTCTGAAACTGAAGAAGTTGTTTCATATCTTAACTGCTAGGTACTCATTTCTGCTTGCCTTTATTCTTTTAAAATTTGGGAGGGTTGTTTGTTTTCTTTCTTGTTTCTTTTTTTTTTTTTTGTTCTATTTTGCTTTGCGATTTTCTGTAGAAAACCTTTTAGGTATTCAAAACATCCTTAAAAGCCTGTTTAGAGACCTTAATATCTTGGTTGGAAAGATTAACAAACTGCAGGAACTCTTTGTGCGGTGAACATTTGAAATATCTAACATATGATAACTGTAACAGACAGCTAACAGGATATGCATATAGTGAAAAAAACGTCTTAGGGGCCTGGAGCAGAAAAAACCTTGAGTATATTCAGTTAGGCTTATTAGCGTGTGAATGAAGAAAACACATTTCAACATTCAGTTACTTAGAGTTATTGCCTTTAAGATGAATTGGAGAGTTTCTTTTTCTTTTATGATGTATAATAAGGCTTTTTTTTTTCTCCACAGCACAAAGGTTTTTCCTATTAAAAAAAGAAAATTTTTATTATTAGATCTTCGTTTCTTCCTCTTTGCCTGAAGATACTAGCAAGATGTTTGAAAGACAGAAATATTAATGTCATATGAGGATAATTCCTAAGCCTCAGCCTCTAGAGAAAGGATGTAGATTCATATTTGCCATGCATTTAAATTTATGGTTTATGCAACACACAGGTTTCTTTTGAAATAATTGGCATGCTCCCTGCCGAGTTCTAAGATCTGTTGAATTCAGCAGAGAAGTATGTAGCCCATCTGAGTTCAGTATATATCAATTTTCTCCAGTGTTACCTGTAGGAAACAGAGAATCTATCTGTGGTTTCTCTTTGAGAGGTAATTGCATTGAAGACCATGGTGGGAACCACAGTTGTATTGAAGCATGAGTAAGAAGCAAAGTGGAAAAGGAGAGTTTGGTGAAACAGCTTCATTTACCTGCATCACTGAACCTAGAACAACTGACACAATGCTTGCACAGAAATCTGTGATACTACTTTATACTGTACAAGTCATGATGACATTTTAACTGTTTGAAGTAGGTTTGAGGTGTAATAGCTTTGACATGTTTTTGAAGTCAGTGGAAGCTTAATAGTTTCTATCTGAAATAAAGCATTTGTGAAGAGGGCTTCAAATTCATTACAACTGTGATATACCAGGGATGATGTTTTCCAATAGATATTATCATATTGCAGAAGTATGTACATACAGACTGGGGAATGAGATGATGGAAAGCAATGCCATGGAAAGAAACCTGGGGGTCCTGGTTGATGGCAAGTTGAATATGAGTCAGCAGTGCCCTGGCAGCCAGGAGGGTCAGCTGTGTCCTGGGGGGCATCAGGCAAAGCATTACCAGCTGGTAGAGGGAGGGGATTGTCCCGCTCTGCTCTGCACTGGTGCAGCCTCACCTTGGATATTGTGTGCAGTTTTAGGCACTGCAATATAAGAAAGATGTTAAGATATTAGAGAGAGTCCAAAGGGCAATGAAGACCCTGAAGGGCCCTTGACGGGAAGCCATATGAGGAGTGGCTGAAGTCCCTTGGTCTGTTTAGCCTGGAGAAGGGGAGACTGACATGAAACCTCATCTCAGTCTACAACTTCCTTGTGAGAGAAAGAGGACGGGCAGACATGGATCTCTTCTCTGTGGTGACCAGTGACAGGACCCAAGGGAATGGCCTGAAGTTGTCTCAGAGGAGGTTTAGATCAGATATTAGAAAAACATTCCTCACCCAGAGGGTGTTTGGGCACTGGAACAGACTCCCCAGGAAAGTGGTCACAGCACCAAGCCTGACAGAGTTCAAGAAGCATCTGGATGATACTCTCAGGCACACTGTGTGACTCTTAAAGAGTCCTTTGCAGGGCTAAGGGTTGGACTCGATGAACCTCGTGGCTCCCTTCCAACTCTGTATATTCTGTTATAAAATTCTGTAATAAAATGATGCAACATTTGCTAAATAGTTACAGGAGTAGAAGTGTATGTTTTGCAATACTGGGTAAGAGGTGTACTTTATAAATGCAATCAGTAGCAAGGTAATCAAAGAAAAAACTTTTAGAAAATCTTAATGAATTAGTACAATTTCTTGAAGTTATAAATACTACATTTCTCAGTCTGATAGGATTTTTCTGTTGAGGTTATAAACTTAATTATACGACAAAATTCTTCAGACAATATAAGTTCTGAGGCATTAAGCATTTTAAGGCAACAATACCAAAGTAGTTCTGTGCAGAAAGGAAGTCTGAGACATAAAATAGGCCCGCTTTTTTGACTGCCTTTCACTTGGTTGAATTCATCCCCATTTTTGCATAGTGATGGTGAAAACAGCATAATGAGCTACCAGATCAAAAAAGCTAAATGTAAATTTAGACAAAATATAAATGACAAAAAGAACCACCATCCAAAACATATTTGAAAGCTAACACAATCTGTCAGTCTTAAAAGCAGAACCCTGACATCCTTTAGAGATTTGTCTTGATGTGCAGAAAGAGCTGAAGAAAGAGGGAGATTCACCAAAAATGGTGAGTGATCCATTTGTCCCTGTGTACTGATTTTCTTAAGAAGGCTACTGTCTCTTCTATTAGGAATACTTTGGTTTTCTGTTTAAATTCTGTGACTACCTACTTTGCTTTTACTGGCATATTCTAGCACTTAACAAAGTTAATACAGAAGAAGCTGTGGTAAAGGAAGACCTTTACTGTGCTCTGATGCAATGCTTTTTGAAGATGTAAGACAAATGGTGAAACTTCTGGAAAAGTTTTTGGGCAACTTGTCTTGTTAGATATCAATTGCTTTGCTATAGAAAGTGTGAATATATGTAGAACAAATTTTATTTAAACTAAAGTAAAAGGTCAGAAGGAGCATGTGTGAAATGAAAAAGCTCAACAATCTATAATTCCACAAATGTTACATTTTTGGGAATTTTTCAAATTGAGCCAATCTGACCTAAGTTTGTGGTGCTCGTATAATAAATTGAGTAATTTGAGTAGCAATGAGGTGAATGCTGTCTTACAACTGAATAGATGTCTGTATCAGGGAATTAGAGACCTCTGGGATAGGAGCATTTACAGACTGAAAAATCTGACCAGTTTTAAGCTTTAAAATTGAATTTTACTAAGTTCTCTTGTGAATAATATACTTCCCACTCATAGCCTGCTCATTCTTACACAATATTGAACATGATTGCTACTTATGAAATAAGTAGTCTTTAAAATATATGTTTTAAATTAACTTTGACTATACAATGCCATGTTTAGTAATGATGGCTGCAATTCTTTGTGTTCCTTACTTTCAGAGTAAGGTCTGAACCTTGAATGATCAAGGTTAAGAGCTCTTTGACAGATGTTTTTATGCCATTGCTCCTTTCTAGAAGGGGAGTCTGCTTTTCCGCTTGTTTAGTTTGCTTCTGCTTGCCAATCGTTCTTCCAGAATGTTCAGCAGGATTTCTGCCTATTTTCACTGCCTTTGCTTGTCTGGTTTTTGTGTGACAACTTTTGTTACTTAGATGCCTCCTACCTGCAACTGCATCCACCTACCTTCTCCCCTTTTGCTCATATACTTAAATAAAATTTTGGCTGGTTATGCAATCACAATATCTCAAAATGCATGCTATTGTTAGCTGCACAATTTTAGTATGGTTGTATTTGGGTTTAAGGCACGTTTATATTAAGTATGTCCTGATTGGTATATTCATAATTTATAGTTGCCACAAACTTTGGCAATATATGAATGGAATACAGTTTTTCCATTAGCAGAAGTAAAAGTTCTCTTTAATTCAAGAATATTTGAACACTTAGAGTTGTTGTAACTATATTAGATATTGAACTTTCTGTCATCCTCTAAGCAGGTTTTAAGGTGGTAGAAGAATTCAGTATAGGCCCCCCATGTGCATTCTTTCAAAATATCAAGGGTATTTCCTTAAAATAATATTTTTAAGGCAGAGGATTTCTATTAGTTGTAAAATAGTCCAGTTTTGTTCTAGTCTACTTTCATTTCTGAAGATAGTCTTGTTAATGCTAGATATATCTGTGTGGTTTTCCTAATGAAAACATTTTCCTGGTTGTGTTGAGAATTCCAAATACCCTGACTGTGTTGTACTTCAGATGCTCACAGGTAGTTAATAGTAATTATATGCATCTGCAATGTCTTCAACAATACCTGCATTGGATATCAACCTTTCCACCATAAAAAAGCATTCCTGAAGTTGTGTTGGCAGGTTTTGTTGTTTAATTGTTTCTCCTTGCAGAAATAAGGATCAAAGTTTTGGAGCACAGTGTCTTGGTTTCATTTGTCTTTGTTCTGAGTGGTATGTGTCTGTAGGTATCCTCACACATATACACTAGACAGTTTGAAGGCTGGAATCATATGATAAATTGCAGAATAATCCAAGACAATTACTTCAACAGCTCCCGAGTAAGCAGCTATTCCTTCTCTGTCATTGTGTTTCGGTTAGAAATTCTTTGTTGGCACAAACAGCTGAAAGCAAAAATTATGTTTCTTATGAGGGTGTTTGTATGGATACAAAGCAGTTGCTATCTTTTTCTTTACATTGAACTCTAAGCTTTGTCACCTTTTTATTTTAGGTTTATTTTAATACTCTGAAATTGTTATTCTTATTGTGATGAAGGACTGTTTTTGTTGTAGTACTGTGGCTGTCTGGCAGATTGTTTTCATTGTTCCAGCCTTCAGGAATATTAACAAGTAATAGCAAGATAAAAGGTTAGAGAAAACTCTTGCAAATTAAATATTATTATTTCCTCAGTATAAATCGCCAGGTATGTAAAAATTACTTTTTTGAGACTAAATTAAAATAGAAATATTATTACCTTTTAGTGTAGATATTTAGGCAAAAGAAAACATTAATATTAAAGATATATACCATCATCTGATGCTCTCTGAAAAATAGTGAGCTACCTCCTCAGTGCTGTCACCAGGGGCAACTGCATCAGCTTCCATCGACCTTTGTCAGAAAGTGCTATGTAAGTTTTGCATGATGGTACAGAAAGCAAGTTATACCATGTAGCTGCTCCCTCCAGTTTTGCCTCAGGGACTTCATTGCTTCTCATGAAGGTTTCACATGGGTATATGGAATTGAGGGCTATAAGTAAGGCTTGTGAGAAGAAGAATGTATTCCTATTTCTGATTTGAACATGTTCAGTAGAGAATGAGTATTTCAAACAAGTAGTTGTTCAGTGTCTGTTTCAAAAGAGCTTAAACTGATATTTAATGGAACTTGGGCATCTCATATTTAGGCTTCTTGGAAAAAAAATCAGTATTAGCTTTTAGAATTGCCGTACTTAAGAGATACTTAAGACATTGGTGCAGTTAATATGATTATAGTGTTGCTTTTCCATCATAGCATGTTTTTTTTCTGAAAACTTCCAAACATATGCTTAACACCTGCCAGTTTATCACCTTTAACACACAGTGGCAAAATCTATTTCCATGCTGCAAAAACTCAACAGATTTTTCATAAAATTTTAGTGTTGTTTTTGGCTTTAGGAATCAAAACTTTATACGACTAGTTAGATTGTTTTTTAAAGGCTGAGTTTCAAAACTACAGTGAACAACACAGCATGTTGAGTTCAATTCAAGAGCTAATAAAGTCAGAAAAATAGCTAAGTAGTGAAGTTCAGATGCATTATTTGCTTTATATATTGTGTGAATGATTACATTGTCAAACCTTTCAGACCAGATTTTTTTGTTGTTGTGCTACACCAGTGAGCTGTTGTGAATGGATTGGATATTGGGGACTTGCATCAATGATACATTTTTAAAGTGCTGTGTTTTATGCCATGGGACATATTGTCTTTCACCTCAAGATAACAAAGCTTTTGGTTTTGGAGAGTGAAGCTGCTGAAGCTTTTGATAAGGGTGATGACTTCATGTCTGTAATGCTAAGAAATGTTTATCAGCTCGCCCTGAGAAAGTCTTGTGAATCTGGTAGGTGGCACTTTGTCAGAATTTTTGGTTTACTAGTGAGTCCTTTTTTATGTTCTTATATAGTTAGGAAGAAGTTTGAAGTAGATATAAGTTTTTTAATTATGTGGTTGAAAATATGATTTTATTATGTAGTCCCTTTTCAAGCAGATGCTTCTGTTTGTTCAACAGTGTCAAATCATAGGAGATAGCTTCCTCTTGAATTGTGGGTTACCTAAGTAAAAACTGCAAAACTACATTAGTGAAGAGATGTAAACAGCAGCTCAATCAAGGTCTTAGCAACTCTGAAATAATTGGAAGGAAAATATGGATTAAAAAGATAGATTTATTGTCTGAGACAATAAGCTAGCATGACTCTTGCTCATTCTCATAGGATGATCCATTCCACTACTCTTACCTCTAACATTATTTGTTTAATATAAATGCTGGAGAGGCTATTTAGTAAAATGAAAGGAAAAAGAAAGTAAATGTGAATTCTGCAGTTTCCAGAGATCTTCCTCTCTGAATTGGCTGCGATATTAGAAAAAAAATACATAAATTGAGTTTCATTGTAAAAATTGTTCTGTTTTTCTTGTATCTCTTGTACATTTTGTTTTAGAATTCTTCTTTTTCTCATCCATCTGCTTATATAAAAATACCCGATTTTGTTAAAGTTTGTTGTTTGTGTCCTTGTTTTTCAACCAAGAAAGTTTAATTAAAGAAAGATTAGTTGTTTTTATGGATTCTTCTCTAGTAGATTTTGGTTTCTTTTGATGTTTTTCTCATATGACTTGATGCTCAAGCTGTAACGTATGCCTGATTATCTTCTCTGGGCTAATTTGAATGGAAAAACAGAAAACAGCTTCTAGCTTGAGGGTTAAATTATTGTAAGCACAATAATCATGGTTTTATTGTATTCAACACGATTTTGTATTTTTACAGCTTGTCCAAGGTTCAGTTACAATAGACAAGGCTAGTAATGCATCTGAAAAAGAATAGCTTTCTTTTTCAAAATATTAAAATAAAAAACGTCACAGTATAATTAATACTAAACATTCTCTGTGTTAGTGTGACTTTTCTCCTAATCAAATGGCATAAACAAGTTTCTAGTTAACAGAGTTAGTTATTTTTATTACGAGTATATGCTATTTACTCCTCTGGTCTAATCTGATAAACTTCAGAGGATAGCTAGACTGTTTCTGTCTTTTTTCTTCTTTCAGATAGAAAGAAGACTATTTCAGACATTTCCTATGTATCTGACTGGACTTTGCTTCCACCATAATAGGCAGTGTGGTCAGAAATGTGTAGAGCAACCTGTTAGCTTGAGTTTGGAATCACAACACCACTCATGCAGACAGCATGCATCAAGGGTGTTTTTCCAACTTCACGTTGGAAAGTATGCATCTTAATAGTGGACTCAAGCAGGTTCCCAAACCTGTGTTTCCCCTGCATGATAAGGTACTATTTATAAGTGCCAGAATTCACCTTTTCTAACAAAACAGTACTTACAGCAGTGGTTGGCCTGCTTTCCCATGAACACTGCAAGGCTGGAATATTCTCCTAATCTGATTTCAAGTTCTCTATAGCTATGTCAATACAACACTCTATAGAGTACCAGGGACTTTGTCCAGTATGCTAGCCTCATTGTTCCAGAGAATGAGAGACTGTGGACTTGAGTTTCAAATAAGAATCTGAGAGCAAGATAAACTGTTTCCATAGGTAAATTCAGTTGGTTTGAAAATGGCTCTTTCTTTCACACTCAAAGTAAATTTACAACACTATGACAAACTAAAAGCTGTTGGAAACTGACAAACTGTTTTCCAGTATAATTCATAGAAGTGTCAGGTCTATTATATCTTAGGTGTATAAAAAGGGGTAACCAATTTATCTTCTTTTTCTGTTGTTCCCACTCTACTTTCCACTAGAACAGTTGAGTAAGCATTCAGAAATGGGTAGGTTCTCCATGCTCAGCTCCATCCTGAGCAAATATAATTAGTATTTGGAGAGGCCCTAGGAATGGAACCATGACTTTGAGATAGCCCAGTCTGCTCAGGTATCATTCACTGATAAGATGAATTTCTGAACATTTTCTTTAAACTTTACAAAATGTGTTCCTTTACACAAAATATCAATGGATATTATTTCCAGGCCAGAGGGGTCTTTTCTTTTTCTTTTATGGTGTGGAGTAAGAACTGAAAATTATGTGAAATTATATTTTACTCACAGTTAGCATTTAATTCCCTATCTGTAGCTAATCTGAATTAGAAATTATTTATACCTTGAAATAGAAAGAAGTCTTTCCAAAACTTCTGGGAAATTAAAATACTGAAAACAACTAAGTATCTGTCAAATTTTCTTTTTTTTAATGCTCGTTTTTCATTTTAATTCTTACTATAATTGTATACAAAATTATATATATATATAAATAAAAATACAAGAGTTAGTATTTTTCTTAGGAAAGTTCACTTCAGGGTTTCTTGCAGGAAAGCAGGTTCTTAGACCTAGAGTATATAGATGTATAAATTTAAGTATCCTGTAAAATAACAATGAACAGAAGTAGACAGCATGTTTAGAAGATAATGGTTTCCTGTGGGAAGTTTTGAAGCGTATTTCCTTGGAACATCATTCCACATGAAAAAAATTTATCATTATTATAAATTATATCATTGTGTGTTTCATACTCTTATGTTTCAATAAGAAAATACTAGAAGAGAGACATGACCTTTTATCACATTTATCAAAACTGTAAATCACTGAATTGTCTTATCTTCAAGGTTAATAGCATTGCATATGAAAAGTAAAAAAAAATCCCCTTCTCTTCAAGTTACAGCAATTATATAAGTTTATTCTATGCTCACAATGTGACCCAGAGCTGCAGGTTAGGATTTTAAGAGCCTAAGGGAACATATTGCTCAAACCTGCTACATTCAATGAGATTTGGAATGCATTTCAAATTTCTCTCTCAGTGTATCATTTTTTATTTCTACATTTGATATGTCTAAATTAAAATTCAGCCTGAGATACTTCTGTTATTACCTTGAAGGTAAATTTTTACATAGAAACAAACTGGTAAAAAAAAAGAGCTGGTGTATGCCCTGTGAATAGGAGGGTGATTTTTCGAAGTATGCTGACCCCCATGTGTTGTTTTTTATCCTGTTTGGTTAATGGACTAACAAAACTAACAAAAGAGTGGAACAGGAATATAGTAATGCATTCCACTTTATACTAAAGCAGTGGCCCTTCCAGATACGCTACTGTCATTTATGAAGTGGTGTGTGTGTGTACTTTCTGCTGGCCATGCCATTTGGCTTTACTGATAACCACTGACAGTGTTCATTAATCTACCTGCCTGAAATCATCCTTTTTAAGTAATAGGTCTCTCTAATATTGTTGCTTTTGCTAATGCTGATTCTTGTGCTTTCAATCTTATGATGATGATAATGGATATTATATGTATGTGTGTATAGTGCTCTGACTGATAGAGGGCTGCTATCTTGCCATGTGAATGACAGACTCTTGTCCTTTTATGATTGGGAATCTGTTGCAGGCATCAGTGTGACAGCTTTTAAAAGCATCAGTGAATGAACTAGAAATTCAGTGACCTCAGCTGGAAATAATATTATCTGGGAAAATTTCAGATAGTATGCAGATAGCTGCTTAATCTTGCAGTGTATATGATTTAATAAGCAGTTATGCACATGGATAACTTTACAGATGTGCCCAGTTAATTTCAACAGAACAGCCTATCTCAATAAATAATTCTTGCATGGAAATATTTTCAAGATTAGGCTTTTATTTTACATAAAATATAATATCCTGATTTGGAAGGGACCACAAGGATCATCAAGTCCAACTCCTTGCTCTGCACAGGACAACTCCAAAAATGACACCACATGATTGAGATCATTATCCAAATGCTTTTTGAACTCTGACAGATTTGGTGCCACGACCACTTTCCTGGGTTGCCTGCTCCAGTGCCCAACTTCCCTCTGGGTGAAGCATCTTTTCCTAACATCTAACCTAAACAGACCTTGGCAAAACTTCAGACCATTCCCTTGAATCAGTATCTGCCCCTCCACTCCCCCACATGAGGCAGCTGCAGATTGATATAAGGTCTCTTCTTATTCTCCTCTACTCCAGGCTGAAAAGACCAAGTGACCTCAGATGCTCCTCTAGATCCTTTGCCATCTTTTTAGCTCTCCTTTTAATGATTTTTAATAGCTTTATATTCTTCTAATGTTGTGGTGCCCAAAACTGCACAAAGCACAGTGCAGAGAGGGACAATTCCCTCTCTTGACCAGCTGACGATGCTTTGCCTGGTGCCCCCCAGGACATGGTTGGCTCTCCTGGCTGCCAGGGCACCGCTGACTCATATTCAGCTTGTCATTGATCAGAACTCCCAGGGCCTTTTCCGCAACACTGCTTTCCAGCCTCTCCTTCCTCAGTCTGTATGTACATCCAAGATTGCCCTGTCCCAGGTGCAGAATCTGGCACTTGCCATCATTGAACTTCACAGGGTTGTTAATTGCCCAGCCCTCTGATTTGTCTAGGTCTCTCTGCATGGTGTCTCTGCCCTCTACAGAATCAATAGCTCCTCCCAATTTAGTATTGCTAGCAAACTTGCTTAATATAACTTCTAGTCCTGCATCTAAGTTGTTTATGAAGATGTTGAAGAGAACTGGGCATAAAATGGAGCCTTGCAGAACCCTACTAGTGAAGGGTGGCCTGCCATATTTTTCTGCTTGTTTGCTGGGTAGTTTCTCCAGAAGGACACTGTGAGAGACAGTATTGAAAGTTTTACTGAAATCCAAAAGGATTGCATCAATTAACTTCCCTTGATCAACTAGGTGGGTAATTTTATCGTAAAATGAAATTAAATTTATTGATCAGGAATTTTCCCCTCATGAACCTGTGCTGGCTGGGATCAATGACTGCACTGTCTTTTGTGTGTTTTTCAATAAGTCCTAGGATAATCTTATCCATAATTTTACCAGGCACTGAAGTAAAACTGACAGACCTGTAGTTTCCAGGGTCATCCCTCTTGCCATTCTTGAAAATTATGACAACGTTCACCAGATTCCAGTCAGCTGAGACCTCTCCAGATTCCCAAGACTGTTCAAAACTCATTGAGAGAGGCCTTGTGATGACATCAGACAGCTATTTGAGTATTCTTGGATGAATCCTATCAGGTCTCATAAACTCACAGGGATCCAGCTGGACCAGGAAATTCTGCACAAATTCAGGGTTATCTGGGAGTTTATCATTCTCAGAGTCCTGGTCCTAAAGCTCAAGGTTCTGGAACTTTCTCTGCAGGCAAAAAAAAGATTAAACATCTCTGTCTTGTCTATGTCTCCGCTTATGAGGTGATCATCTCCATTATGTAAGAGGACAAGTTTTTTTCTGATCTGTTTTTCGCTATGAATATATTTTAGAAGGTCATTTCCAATATCCTCTACATTCCTGGTCAACTTCAACTCTAATTGAACTTTGACCACATGAATTTTGTCCCTATGGTGTTGAGCAACATCTTCGCGTTCCTCCCACGTCATCCGATTCTGCTACAACTGGGCATACACCTTCCTTTTTTACCTTAGCTCCAGAAGAAGATCCCTTCTTAGCCAAGATGTCCTTCTGCCTTGCCTACTTGACTTCCAAAATATTTGCCTACTCCTGTGCTTTTAGGATGTGACATTTAAAAAATGTCATATGTCCGATTTTAGAAGCGTTTTTAAACCATAAGGTTCATTAACTGTTTAGAAAACAAAAAATTGGCTTTTGTGGTTTTGCGGCACTGCAGAAGAGAGTCTGTTGTTTAACCTTTTAATCAGCCTTTTCTGTGTGGAAAAAGATGTACATTTTCCATGAACGATTAATCAAAATTGGTGCATTTAGATCTGTTCATTTAAGTCTGTTCATTTAATTAATTTTTGCCTAAAATTTGCATACAGCAAATATGAAATTAACCTGTGCATGCTGAGAACTATGTTTAATGATACTCCTCAAAACTGAGAACGACTTTGTCTCTCTCATATACTTCCTGGGAATGTGATGAGTTTGGTAAAAATGAGCTAGAGAATAGTAGGAATGAGGCATCTCTCTTTATATAGTTGTTAAAGCTTTCTTGTATTGCAATCACTCAAGAAAAAAACAGTAAATGATTTTTCAGAAGCAGTGTTGATCTCTGGGTTTTTGCTTGAAGCTCTTCAGCTTGAAGCTCTTCAGCTTGAAGGATGACAGTTGACTGCATAGAGGATAGCAGAAATATATTTGAGAAGATTAAATATGAATAATATTGATCTTACAAATCAGATTAAAAGTATAAAGACGTTAATAAACTTATGTTTATATTATTCCATTGTGTACTTTACATTATATATATATATTTATATATATAAAATTTCTTTTCCTCTTTACTGAAATTAATCTTGGTTGTCAATTGTTCCGATATCTCAGACAAATTCTAAATCTGACCATATCAGGACACAACCAGGTGTGCAGCCTCATGAGGATATTCAAGCTTGCTAAAGCTGACTTAACAACAGAAGTATGGTTGTAACACTAATGAATGTGAATAAGATAAGATGCAGATGAAATAAGGGAGAAATAATAATTGACAGAAGTGAATAATACTTTCAGTATTATTCAACTCTGCAACCAGGGTACTATATAAATATAAACTAAGAACTGTTTAAGTTGTAGCAATGTGGATCTTTCAGTGTGTTAGATGCTTTTCAATGTTTAGCTGTTTACATACCACCAGCACTGCATACAGTTTACCATTGAAACTTCAGATTTAATTTTATTAGAAATATAATAATTTAAAAAGAATGTAATATTTCTGTTAGCATTATTATTAATTTATCATTCTTTCTCACTCTTTCCTTTTATTACTTTCTGTAAACTTTGCAAAAGACAAAATCATTGTTTTGCATTTGTCTCTGTAATGTTGTAGGAGTATTCATTAGCTGTTTCTGTAGAATGCTTCACAAATTTTAAGGCATTCAGTAATTCTGTCCAAGTGGAATCTTATTTGCTGTATGCATGCAAAGTCTTAACTCAGAAATAACAGCTCAGAAGTTATATTATATTATGTTTTAATGTGAGATAAATGTAATATATTTAAAAAAAACTTGAAAATGGAAAAATGTATGAGGGGGAATATAATAGGAAAAAAAATCTGCCCTCACTTTAATGAGCAACAAAACTACAAAAAAAAAAAGATAATTTCACGATGTTTTGTTTAAGTGTAAGTTTAAATTACTCTAGTAATTTATTTACTCTAGTAATCTATTTAGTTTTTGTGTGATTTGGTTTAGTTAATTTTTGTGTTCTTTTGGGATTAGGCTTCTGTAACATTTATTCAGGTCAAATACCAGTTGTACCTCTGAACCTGCTGGGACCCAGATGTAGGGCACAGTGTGTAATAAAGACTTTAGATTAGAGACACAAGTAAAAGCATTCATGCAAGGAGCAAGTTGCTGTGAGGTTCATTCCTTTAAATAAATGATTGTGGTTTTATCCTTAGTTTCATGATCACTCTCTTGAGATACAGATGATTTTCAAAAGTAAGAAGTGTGAGGACACCATATCCTGTACAGAAGAAGAAAGTTTGAGTATGAAATACTGGCTACATAAATGCAAGCATTGGGATCTAAATCCTACTCAAATTGCATTAGTTAGTCTTTTCAAAGCAAAGTCCTTCTGTTCTTGAGTCATCCTAACAGGATTTATAAATAGCTTAGACTCGCTGTTTGTTTCTGTGGAATGGAGATGCACTGGACTTGTCAAAAAGTTCTTACTAGAGCATGAATTGTTTACTTTACCGAGGAAAGATACTCCAAAATATGCATTTTTATTTGTGTTTTGTATGGTTATGATAAATACTATTTCCACTTTTTATTCTTAAAGCAGTCTCCTCACCCCTTAAACTCCTTTCCTAACCATCAGCAAAGCTTCCTTTTTTGGTCCTTTATTGATCTGTTGTGACTTATTCATAATTTGTACTTCTATTTGCCTTGGTTTCTCTGCTACTTGTGCTAATGACCATTTGCACATTTGCTCATGACCCTGATTTCTCTTTTAGCAGCTGGTAACAGTTTGTAGCATTACCCATGATATTCCTGTAAATACTGATGAATAAAGATTTTATGTTCTACAGTCAGTGAGAAAGAAAGTGTATATATTTATACATTTGACTAACACACTATTAGGTGGTGTGACATCTGTTGCAATCAATAAAAAATATGAGAACAGTTCATGATACATTGTTCATAAATTGATGATGAATAATAACTTGCAGCATGCTACTACTTGTCTGTACTATGGGGAGCAGGTTCTGCTAGTAAGGGTGACACTTTCACTCTTATGGCTGTTGTCTCTGGTCAAGAATGGTATTTTAGCTGGTGTCTGTCCTTGAGCAGGTCAGTTCCATTAAGTCACATGCTTAAAATCAGACACAGAGTACATAATTGGATGTGCAAATGGATCCTTCCCTGAAGTTCCCATTTATTTGAATGAGGGCTTGATCTGAGGCATAACGCTCACTAGGTAATGACTTGCACAAAGAGAATTGAGGATATATCTTTAGTATATTAAACATGTATTATTAAAATATACTCTTGCTGAAATTTAACAGACTCCAAAATATCAGTTGGCAGCAGAACATTGTATAAAGTCGTTTGCTCTTTTATATATATAAAAATGGCCTAAATATTTCCAGTCTTAAGTTACAGCCTCTCCAGAACTCATACTGTAGAACGTATAAATCTATACCTTTATAATGATTTAAAAATGTCAGGTGTTATGAACTTTACATGTCAAGAATATGCAGTATGGGTAGACTGCTCAGTTTGCATGTAAAAATTTGCAACAGTAGTTGACTTCTTAAATGAGGTTTCCTGTGTTCACTTTGTGAGGCAACTCTTGTCTTTATCTTGATGAGTTTAATAACTGTAAGTTTTCCTCTTGAAGTAACTTATTTTTAATGCAGGGACTACATCAGATGCGATTCTTTTAGTTTCACAATTCTTTTGGAAAATAGAGTAAGGCTTTACATTCTTGCAAACTGTAATCATGTTTATTTAATTGTCTGCTTTCTGAAGTGATTTTTGATTATTCCCCAAGCAGCAAGCACTGTAAGTTTATGAAGTCTTTGCTTCATATTTTTTTATCTTTTCTGCATTACAAAATTGACATGTAGCATTCTGCAGTACATGATACTGATTAACTTCAAAAGAAATCATCATAATACAGGGAGTTTATTGCATCTGAAACTGGGAAAAAAACTTAGGAGAACAAAGCCAAGTTGATATCTCTGGCTTGAAGTAAGCAGTCAAGTCACTGACACTGTCAGACCAATTCCATTACATGGAATTAATTTTTTAATTTTGAAGATAAACAGTTGAGGAGTTTTTGATGAAACATGAGAAAAAATCTTAAATAGTGGTCATCGGTGATGCTTTGTCTTGCATTGCATAGTTATTATTTTTGTTATAAATCTAATTTCCATCTCCAGGTACAGGTGGCTTCTACATAGAGGATAGATACCATGACATACTATGCAGCAACAGATTGTTCATTTTAGTTAAATATGCACTTAGGGCAAGAATAGACAGAATACTAAAAATATATTTAGACTTAAAAATGTCTTTCATGGTCATCAGTTGCATCGTTTAGGTCAGCCAAAATTTCAGAATTTTCTTGACTCTTGCCTGTGGAAGCAAGTCATTATGTAATCTAATGTAACTTGGATGTTAAAAAATGAGAGAATAAGAAACACTATAAATGGCATTCTTCTAAGGGTTATGGTATTATTTTGGTGGTGTTGACTGCTTGTGGAAGGAGATAAAGAGGGTTGGTTTGGCTAACATCTAGATGTCCGTCAGGAGACTGTAGAAAAATTTTCATCTGTGGTCTTAGGCTAGAATTAATTTCTCTTAGCCTGAACACCAAAATGAGCATGAAAGATTCCCTGAGAATATTCCACAGCTGATTCACAGAACTAGGTGCCTTAAGACTGATTTACCTTGTTTGCACTCCAGCTCACCAGGGGAGGTATATTTCTTTTTCCTCAGATTATATGAGGAGTTCAGGATGACTCATTCATTAACTTCATTACCTCTGTTCAAGTTATGACTAAGCAAACACTCCATTATGTGGCCTTTTCTGGCTGCAATAAGGATTGAAACCATCTTATGTCTCAGCCATTTTTATACACAATGAATCAGTGGAGCAGAGAGATGAATTTTTTTTTTGTACATCTGGGAAGATCAGGACACGATGGATAAAATTCAAGTTGCAACATGGGTTTCTGAGAGTTTTTTTAAAGTTGCTTTCCTATTTTAAAAAGTAATTGGTGTTTTTTTTCCTGGAGATTGATTTTCATTGATGTTACATCATAATTATTTCAGTGTCTTCAATCTTCTCCTTAGTCAAATAACATTAAAAGATGAATAAATCTGAGAGTTTTTTTCAGAAGCAACACACAAACTACACTTGTATTGTCGGCATTGCAGTCATTGAAGCTACAAATCCAGAATAAACATAAGTAAATCTGCGCAATCATTGAAGCCAATATTGTTGTCTCATGTACTAAGTAAGATCCACGTGTCTGACAAAATGTTCCAGTCTAAAGAAATCTCATGTGGACAAATCTGTTCTCAAACAGTTTTTTAGAAAGACTTCTTAGATCTCAAGATGCCAAGAAAGACTTCATAGTTTTTGATCTCCTACTGTTACCAAATCTGTGCACTGTACCCTCTTTCTGGGAATCCTCAGTGCGTGAAATTATGAGTAATCTAGTTAAAATTAGTAGAAGAAGACTGAGAGACATCTCTCTTTTATTTTGTGGAAATTGAGAGTATCCAATGCTTAAAAACTTTGAAGCAGATTGAAAAATAGTTAAGTGATTGCCTGGGAAATACTGTTAGCATGTAGAATTTTCATATTTCATATTTTATTTTAAAACCTTATCCATAGCTCTTCCTTTTTTATTCATCTCCAGGGGTGGCATGGTATCCGTTTGAGTAGTGCTATGAAATGATAATTTCAAACAAAAGAGAGCTATATCATAAAGGTCTCTGTGTTACCATGAAGGGAGTCTGTCAGTTTATGTATATGTATACTATCTTATGATTTTTGGATCTTTCCCTGCATGCATCTGTTAGGGTACCTCAACATGAATGAATACAGACAGTTGTGTACCCAAATTCAGTCAGTCAGAGAGAAACTTCATAAGCATTGTAGCTGTTAGTATAACTCCATCCTGAACTGCTGCATTTCTCTAGTGGAGTCATTAGGTTGGGCTTAAGGCAGAGTTCATGTGTTTACTCAGCTTTTGGGACAGCAGTGAAGCTCTTCCAGATGTCGGAAGAAACCTCTGGAGAGGTTTATTGTCTCTGGGACTGGCATCCGGCCTAGAGTTGCTGAGTGGTTCAGAGTTTGGCAAACTGTTGCTAGGGGTGGATCCAGACGAGTAATTCAACTTCACCAAGGAGTGTCCTGCTGAAGTTGATTTCCTGGATGTCCCCACTTACTAGGCTTTAGTTTTCATCACAGAACCATTTGAGAGTGCTTGAACAGTGCTTGCTTTTTGCATGAATCTAAAGCAAAAGAGGCATTTCTGGAATGAGCTTGGTGACTTTGAACTTCTTCGTGGAATTCTTTTCTTCCAGCCAATCTGGAGCTAGTCTGAAGTACCCTTCTTACTTTTCTTCATCCTCCCACCCCCATATCAATGCAACATTGATTTTAAATCCTCAGCACCAATTGTTTCTTCGATACCCCTCCCTCTGTTGCACTACACTACTTTGTAACATAGGCATGATCAAAATAGTAATCTTCTGAGTTGCTATATGGCTTTGTTGCCACAAGCATTGTGGGGCTATTGAAGAGGCTTGCTTAACAGGGGGAAGAAGAGAGCCTAGCAGAAGGCAATGTTGGTTATTTGGTGGCAGGTTCCAGTTTTGCACTTAGACTTTTTGGTAAGATCTGCTCTTGCTATGATAGGGAGGAACATTTGCACAAGTGCCCTAACTTTAGGACAAAACCAGCAAAGTCTGTCCTGTTTCTTATTAGTGGTTCAACCGTTACTTTTTTGGGGATTTGCATAATTCACGAAATACAGAGGATACCTGACAATGATGCCTTGAACCCCTAATGTTTTTTTAATTTTTTTTATTTTTCTAATATTTGTAAGAATTGTAAGTTTTATAAGTAAGTTTTAAAAGCAGCAACCTTCCCCCCCCTTGTCCCTTGTTCCTTTTCCTTTCTCCAACACCCTTGTTTATACATTCCCTAACCCTCTTACGCCATTCTATGCTCCCCATATCAATCCTGCTTCTGAATACAGCAGAAGTGTTTAGTCTTTTGTCAAGGCAAGGCCTAGACAGTTGATAGAACAGCATATCAGGGCCTAAACCACAGAATACGGTCAAAAATTAGGTAACTATGTACCCTTTGTGCTCTGAAGATGGTGAAGATGATGAAGTAAAAACCCCCAGACCCATTTCTCAGGGGGTGGACTCGGGGCGGTCCAGAGGAAGGGCCGCAGGGTGGGCACATCTGGGATTGGATGGATGGTATTATAAAATGTAACATCTCGGGCACGGCCGGCGCGCGTCCTGTAACATCTTAGCCTTGGCAAATAAACCCTTTCTTATCTCACCCCTAATTAACTGCTCTGGGAGATTTTTTCAGCACCAAAATACAGCGGCAACACAGTTAAGAGAGTAAGCAGAAATGACCACTGGTGGTTTGCATATATCTGAACAGTCTTGCTGATGTAAGTTTTCTAGCTTAATTTGGTTCTAATTGAGTTTTGGGAGAATTATCAATGTATGACAAGACTGCATGGGCTTCTTCTGTTTTTTCTCACAGTAGAAAGACATTTACAACTCCAATGACAATGTAATTTTTAGTTTTTATTGCCTAGAAAATGTGAATCTCTATAAGGAGAGCAATGAGAGACTTTAGTTTCTCATTGAAGCCAATGCTTGCAACAGACTTGCCTAACAGAAACAAAGAATTTTGCTGGAAACTGAGACTGATGAAAGAGATGATTGTTTATCTGCAGTCTCTGTTTCAGAAATAGTACACTTGGATAAATCAAGATAGCCACAGAATGTATCTTGTTATTTAATTTTTTAACTGTGAGATCAAACAAGGCCTTAAGTAAACTTATTTATTGTGCTGAAATATTACCACTTTTTTTTTTTATTATGGTTTCAATATAATAACAGTGGATGAAGCTGCAGTATAATGAACTGTTTATTCATTAATGTGTTTTTAATACTTTATTATTCAGAAGTTATGTCTTATAATCTGGCAAGTCTCTTGAATATTTATGAAATGTGCCAAAGTGGATGTCTAAAATACATAATTAAAATTAAAACTCAATTTGATCTATTTATTATTTTCATATTGACTTTCTGTTGCCTTTTTCATTACAGTAGTATAATACTAAGATTACAATTTATTCTAAAAAACATCCTACATACTTACAGAAAGTATAAATATGTATCAGTCTACACAAATATATGTAAAACAAAGTGTAAATTGACTGTAATGTTACATATTCCATCTTCAGAAGAAAAACTGTCCTTATGTCCTGTAGACTGAAGTGGAGAAGAATATGAACAGTTTTGTAGGGTTTTGTAATAAATTTTGAATAATTGTAATTAAAATTATGAATTAATTTTGCCTGGGTATTTCTGACTTTTAGTTATACTCCAGGACCATTGCAGTGCATTTAAACACACTCATTTCCTTTAGCTAAGAAGTAAAACCAAACCATAATAAAACCCCCTTCACTTCCTTGCTTTGTTATTTCATTCATTCAGAAACTCTCTAAAAATAGCATCTTTTCAGCATCAGGAAATAAAAAGAGATTGCTAATATTCCTAATGGTTTCTCATCTTTCTTTTTTGAGAAACAAAATTAAGATCAATGTAGTACACAATTTAATTTAGTACTTAACTTCAGAGGGCTCTATGGCCATCTATTTTTTCCCCCAAAATTCTGCTATTGTTATTTGAAATGTTATAAATTTCTGTGATGCCAATCATGTTTTGGTTTGCTTTACAAAACAGAAATAAGGAACCGTAGTCTACAATTTATTTTTGTTTCATTGTTCAAAGTTTTTAGTCATCAAAGAGCAAGTTTGGAAGTTCATAGGACTAGGGGGATTGACCTTAAATTAAAAGAGGGCAGGTTTAGATTAGATATTATGAGGAAGTTCTTTACTGTGAGGATGGTGAGTCACTGGAGCAGGTTGCTCAGAGAAGCTGTGTATGCCGCATCCCTGGAAATGTTCAAGGCCATGCTGGATGAGGTTTTAGGCAATGTGGTCTAGTTTTCCTTGTCCATGGTGGGGGATTTGGAACTCGATGATCTTTGAGGTCCCTTCCAACCTAAATCATTCTGTGATTCTATGCTGACATTCTGTAAACTCACATTAAAACATGTAAGTACATATATAAGTACATATGTGAGTACATATAGTTGTACAGTCTTAACAACTCATATTTAGCCATGGAGACTGTTAGGGTTGAATATGATCTCCATAGATAAAAGATGAGCAAACTTTGCACAATATGTTTGAGAACTTCTAAAGTGTGAGACAGTATCTCAGCTGGCATGAATTGGCATGGCTCAGCTTACATATTGGCAAGGAACAGGATCATTAGTGCACTTCTGTCATTAAATATGGATGATTTATTTAAATGCATGGAATCACAGGAAAAGAATAGGAAGCAAGTAGCACATAGAAAATCTGAGGTCCTTCACATTAGATTAGCCTTATATGGGAACTCTGGCAATGTGACAAAGCCATCCTGGCTCAGACCCTCACACAGGAGTCAGAAAGTCATAGTGACTAGAGCTCTTCTGCTGACAGAGATAATGAATCACTTGTTATCAGCTCTAAGGTTGCAAAACAGAATTCAGTAGCAATGAATAGGAGGTATCAAAGCACAAGAACCATTTGTTTAAGTGAAAGAAATGGGGCACAATCCAACAATGTAAATAACATGTGTGGTGATGGTACACAATGTGCATTTTTTTAAAGAAACACATTAGTGATTAAGATGTATATCAGTTACATATGTGTTATCAGTAATAGCAACTATGAAATATTGTGGAAATGGCTTTCACCAACTTAGTGAACTTGGTTGTCACTTAGTAAATGATTTTGCTTTTTTTCTTGGTAAGCATATATTTCCCCTGTAAAATTTCTACACTCCATTTATACTTCTCTGTGGCTGAGCCTTCTCATTGGAGTATCATCTTTCAGAAGTGCATTATTAGCTGAGACCTCTCATTCCTTTGGAGGGAGAATATTGCGGTAGTGGCAAAGGCTATCACAGACAGAAACAAACAAACACAGTTTTTCAGTTGCCTTGGGATTTTCCATAAAAGTGGCCCCAAGAGTCTGTTTCACACTTAAGTAAATCATAAAGTTCTTTAGATAATCTGGTGTTGTAACAGGTGTTGAAGGGTGATCTTTGTGTATTGCTGTGTGCTTTCCAGCACTCTGTAGCAGCCTGAGAAGTGTGATGAAGCAAGCTGCTGTTTTTTCACTACCTTCATGACAGGAAGATGATGTATCATTTCCCTCTGGCTTGAGCTGGTACTCTTCCCTTTTACTACCATAAATAAAGAACTGAATAATTTTCAAACAAGCTGAATTCAGCACTTGTTGAAATTAATGGGACTATTTCTGTTGACATCTTCAATGGGCTTTGGATTGTGTAAGTGGTGTCTTGCCTGAGACCAAGCGTTATCTTAGTCTTCTGCCTTTCAGTTTTGCTCACCGGTTCTCCTTTCCTCTTTAATACAAAACTATATCAAGCAGACCAGAAATATACTAAAAAAATGAATACGAAAATCATCAAAAGATTGACAGTTTATTGAGAATGCTGTTTAATGAGTTGGGAATATATATTTTGCATACCAGGTTAAATGTTCAGGAGAGCAATTGTTAGTCCTTTGGGATGGATTTACTCACAATATTTTTTCTAAACTGCCCAGGTACCAATGGCATGTGTTTATTTTTGCTACCTTGAACTCCAACCCTTCTTTACCATGAACTTCTCATCCGTATTTTAATTCAGTTTCGTCCCATAAGTAGCTGTACTGCAAGGTCAGCCTGGCTGCCTTATTTGCTGAATGCATTCTGGTTTAGTAGTGGACCAGATGAACCTACTATGTTTTGTCAGAGACGCTGATGAAGTACATGTTTGTTTCATATATACGTGTGTCAGCTATGGGCTGGATAAAAAAAAGATTTGAAGATCATCTTCCCAGTTCAGAATTTATTTAACCCTGAATAAGAAGTGGAATGTTAAATGCAGATTAGGATGTGACTCTGTGGATGTTTGCCTATGAGTGTTGCTGAATACCTTCACATGTTGACTCTTGTAAAACATATTGTAGATCATTCTGCAAGAATAAATTATAGCTGGAACTTTTACACATATAGTTTTGTTGTTTACAAAGGTTGACTATCAGTCTGGGAGCGTATTCATCTCCTGAAAGGAGGTAACTGGCATACAACTAATGTAATCAGAATTGCAAGGGAAAAAAATAAGAACAAGCAAATGAAATAGGTAAAAAAGAGAAATAAGACTATTCTTCAGAATATGGATTTATAAAATATAGTAGTAGGCTTTATTATGTTTGTGAAATTAACACACAGACAAAATCATTTACATAATAAATGGTATGGACAGTTTACAGACTGTCCAGACAAAACCTCTTTGTTGTCAAAGCACACATCAAATGAAAAATGAGCACATATTGAAATTGCAACTTATGGGCTACTTATACCGCTTTTTACCAATGTGTCTTTCATAGCACGGCAGAGTAAGAAGTTCATTTTGACTATGCTGTTTAATATGCGTTGCTTGGTTTTGCTTTGGCTGTTTTTGTTGTTTCTGTCATGAGTATAAACAAATTTGGAAGATGTGATTTTTTTTTTTTTTTGAGACTAGTTGCTGTAGCCGAGGTTAGAAAGCAGAAGAAGGAAAACAGATTGAGGCAATAAGAAAAAATTGATCTAATTTGAAAATGTCTTCATCTCCAGACAAGAGAAGCCTTGTTTCCTTCAGAGGAGAAGAGATGTACTCCTACTATTGATTGTATTCACAAAAATAATGAGTGCATCTACCTCCACTACTTTGAGCATTATGGGAAATGATTGAAATAAATCGGTAATACTGTTTGTGTTTCAAGAAGCTGAAAATAACACTATGTCACTGACAGAAGTCTCTTATTTCAAAAGTGTACTGTGTTTTCATTAAAAAATAATGCTAAGCTGACTTGAGCAAGATATTTTAAGTCCAGATGGTTGAAAATCAATGTAACGCAGAGTAATTACAACCTAACATTAAATTTTGTAATTCTTTGGGCAAACAAAAATGCGTAGTTTCTCTGAAGTGTTAAAAATTAAAAGTGTGACTGTCACTATTGCAACTCAAATATAATGGTTTGAACTGAAGACACCTATACAATAGCAGGCTGTGTATTAAAAAAAAAATTAGTTGACAATGTTTTTTTTAGTTAATGTCTCTTCTATTGTCTTTATAACTAAAAAATTTAGGCTTACTTTGTTTTCATACTGACAGAATCTTCAGCCTTGATTTCTACCTCTACTTTTAATCCTAATTCAATAATTATTTGCCAATTAGTTGTAATCAAATCTGTACCAGAGAAGCACGATAATCATTGGCATATGGTTATTAGTAGTGCTAGTGACTGTGACAACTTTATCATCTTCATGTTTGCTGTGAATTAGTGTTTTCACTACCTTCAGCTTGGTTGTATTTCTCAAGTGGTGCAGTGGTGTACAATTCTTCTAAAACAACCTTCCAAACTTCATTAATATTCCATTCTAGACTATTTATTACCAATGTTTCGGCATCAGTCCTGTTAACTGTTTATTTTTTCTTTCTCTGTCTTTTGACTTTGATTTTGTGACTGTTAATTGTGCTCAGATCAATGATCAAAGGCCTGAACATCAATAGAGTATTATGAAACACTACATAACTGGGTTAAAATAAAATTTTTAAAAGCAGTCTGTATTTTTTTGTTCCTCCAGCCTTCTCACTCAAAATTATAGATACTGCAACAAAAGACCAGAAAAAAAAAAGGCTGCAATGTGTTCAAATGTGCCACATTCACACATGATGAACACCTATTGAGATGTGTTTCTTCTACAGTATCATAAGCCATTGGTCTTGTACATGTGCCCACATACATTATACAGCATCTATAGTGAAGTTGTCCACACTTGTTAATTGAATTGATATGACATACATTGTTGGATGGATCTTTCAGCCTTCGAAATTTTAATCAATATATATCTCTACTTTTGTAGTTATCTCGATACTGGAAAGAAATGTTTTGTTAGCATTACTAGATATCAGGAATTCGTAACTGATTCAGTAGTCACTGACCATCAGTGTTTGTTAGACAATGAGATGTGAATTTTTTGCTAAAATTTGTGAAGAAGATTTGACACTGGCTTAAAAACATAGTATGATTTGCCAGCAAATTGTGCTAAGATATCTAACAGAAAGAGTTAAAATGTTTCAAAACTGAAATCATTGTGTACTGAACTATTACCTTAAAGACTATGCTTGTCATACTGGCTAGCTTGAGAGAGATTTGTAGTGAATACCAGAAAATACTGTTACCTTCTGCTTCTTTATTAGTGTAACCAGCATGATGTAGGTGACTGACAGGGACTCCTGCAAGTTTGGAATGAAGGTGAAAGGCAAAATACCATTTGGTTACAGGACCCTCACAATTTTTTTTCCCAAGCATTCTGTCTCCTCCGGGATAAAAACATTGTATTGGTCCTATCTTTTCAACAAAGTTCTATAAATTCATGATTACTGGTCTTCTAGTTTCAGTCTAACACTGATAACTGCAAAATGCTGCAGTTTTATAGAACTGGGTTCAAAGCTTTCAAGAATTAAAAATGAAAGGTAGCAAGTTGGAAATGCATTACACCTCCATTTGTACTCCAGTGAAGAAAAAACTGAGAAAATGTAAACCAAGTTCCAAATAGAAAATATATAAATAAGTAAAGAAATGCAGAAAGACCATCAGAGTTGTTAGAGCTCTTCTGTGGAATGCACAAGTCAGGCAATGCATCTTACATAATTTAAAATACTGGACCCTTGAGCAAGACACTGTGAAAATTCACACCTTGTGTTCTAAAGAAATGTAAGGTAAATAGGAAAGCATACTACTGAGAAAGATATATGAAACAAGACAGCTGGTGATCCTTCCTTCCTGTAATGGACTTTAAGGACAACCAATAGTATAGGCCACTCTTACTAAAAAAACAATATACAAACAACACATATGTAAGAAAATAGATATTTTTGTGTATGTATGTGTGCGTGTCTTTCTAGGTATGTCTGTACGCAATTTCATCTTTACCTATGTACTGTATTCTGAGGTTATAAAACCCAGTGCAGAACTTTTACATGGAATACATTGTTACAGTGTTGTTGTCTGTGCCCAAAGCTTTTAATTTGTTTCTTTTAAAACTTGCAATTCCTTTTTTCTGCTTCATTGAAAAACTGAAGAGACCTTTGGCTCTTCCAGACAATCATATTCAAAACTGTAGCTGTTATTTTTTTAATTTTCTTTTTAGATTTCCTTTTTTATAAGGTCAGCTTAATCATTATTTTACATTGTCTGAATATGTCTCCACTTTACAATACTTATCGTGAGTTTTCTGCTTCTAAATCAAGAAAGTAGAAAATAAACTGACCTATATCCTAGGAAATATTAGCTAATAAATAAATAAAAGAAAAGAGGTATGACACCAACTGAAAATATAGCAGAGACAAAAAGTCAAGATTGAATGAAAATTTTTAATAGTGCATAAAAAAAATAAAAAGGAAAAATTATGGATACTTGACAAATGAAAAAAAAAAACAGATTTTGGTTGTTTAGTGAAGAGGAAGAAAATGAGGTGTTCATCAAACTAAAATTGTCTGCTCATTTTTTCATCCTTTTTTTTAATCATCTTTTCTCAGTTTAATGAAGGAAAACACCTTAAATTTAACACAGTTGGAACTCATCCCTTGTGCTTCACTCTAATTACTTTCTGTGTAGAAGCCAATCAGGAGACTTAAATGGTCTCATAGAGATACTAGTGAAGGTATCCAGATGGTGACATCTGTTCCAAACTGCTACTAAAATTTTGGCACTACAGCTGTTTTTAAACAATCTATATATTTTATCTGGTATGTAAGTTATATGTAGTTTTATATTTGTATAAGAACATTTTTATTATGCACTCTAAGATCGGGAGTTTGGATATTAACACTACATGACATTTTATGTCTGACTAGTACAAAAATAAGCCAGTCCTAATAGTAATCTTAAATATATAATTGGCAGCTAGTTTTTAGTGAGAAGTAACGTTCAAGTTGCAGAGTAAAGACAAAAAATAGTATGGAAAGTATCTCTTTTAACTGTAGGTTTCATTGCTGTTTTAGCCAGTTGACATTACACAAGAATGAAAGTTTGAGTCCTAGGAAACATCAGCACTCATATACTGAATCCAAACTGCAAGACAAGAGATAGGCTTTCAAAGTAAACATATTTTCTTAACTAGTTTACATTCCTTTCTCAGATACCTCCTCTGATTCTGAAATTCCCTGCTCAAATAATTCTGGGTTAAGAAAAAATTGCATTACTCAAGACCTACACATTGTGGTGATTTGCATTTAGTGTTCTTCCTCTAAAGAATACTTTCTCAAACCTCTTACATTTCATTCTCCATGTAGTATCTGAGTACCTCACAATCTTTGAGATATTTATTCTCATAACCCTAAGGGGAAATGGGTTTGTACAGAAAGCCATGTGACCTCTGAGGTTTGTGCAAAAGTCAATGGAAAAGAGTGAGCCTGAACCTTTATTCCCTTACATTCAAGTCCGTGTTAAATGAACTTTCTTTCCACACTTTACAGAGACTTACTTTGATGATAAATTATTCTCTAGTTCAGCCCTTATGTTGATTAAAAATAATTTTATCTTGGGTGTTTTTCCATTGGAAGAAACAATGTAATTGCTTAGAAACAGCCCTTCTAAAATCATGCGTTGATGGATTATGTATAAGGTGTCCAGATGGTAATAGCTTTATATATTGTTTTCGGCTCCTCTGAAAAATTTAAGAAGAATCCAGAAAAAAATCTAAAAGATTTCTCATTGAAGTAAGGGAAAGTCATGCCATTTGTTTTAGTGGATACTATACAAAATACATACTGCATTGTATGCATTGTTTTGAAGACAAAATTGTGAGGTCTAAACCAGGTCATTTATCATTGGCTAAGATGTATTTGACTTATGAAGTTAAGTGATACATAAAAGTGAAATTGTGAACCTTTTAAGCGTTTAGCTGGCTAGAAAATGCTAACTTTTCTTGGGAGATATGGAGGAGAGCGGCAAATTATTAGTTTGTCAAGAAAAAATGTGGGGGGGGGTTACAGAACTCTATACTATTTTCTGTGAATTTTTATAAAATATTGGATAATTTAATTGAGTAAATGCAATCGCTGTTGAATTTTATCCCTTAAATGAGAATTCTTAACTGAGAAATAAGTTCAAATTGGCATGAAAAAGTACACTCTTCAGTGGACTGAAAAGTCTCTGAAAGAGCACAGTCGTAAACAACAGTCTCTAGTTGTTTGAACAACAGGATTAGAGTGGCATTTCTACATGAAATAGCAGTGTGGGTCAGTGTTACTTTAAAGAAGAGCAAACAACCCAAAGCTGAAAGCTGGTGGTATTATCATGGGCTGTACTCCACATTGTGTGGGCATAGGAAAGCTAAAGGGAATAATGTTTGAGAATATAGAGAAGAGATTCCTTCCTTACCTTTGGCCAGTTACACAATGGCAGAGTGAAATAACAGGCAAAGTAAAGAAACCAAAACCATACAGAAAGCCAGCTGTCTCCTGTTCTCTAAGCAAGCTTTCAGAAACCTAGATAAAGATTTTGTTATGAAATTTAATGCAATTTTACCATGTACAAGATTTTGCTATAAAACAGGAGAGGACTAAGTTTGAATGACTCTAATATGAAAATCAATATATTTGCTATAATGAAGTTTTGCCTGATTTGAGAGTTGATTTCCATGAAGCGTGGGAGAAATGGGCCAAGTTAAGGTAGGGAGCAAGGCATCCTCAGTGTGAGTTCCCAGAAAATGCTTAAAATTAATTATGTCTATGTCTTTTCTAAAATTTTTTGGTCTAAAGGCTTTATAAAAGGTTTATAAAAGATTAAAGAAAACAGTGCAAGTATCTCTAAATTACACTAAAAATGACCCCTGTCTTTCAAGCAGTGTGAATATTTGCTGCAGATCCTTTATAGATACATAGTATATGGAAGAAAAATTATGACGTAACAAAGTAATTCTGTTCATCCTGAATTTTATGTGCAGAAGAAACCTTTTGCTTATGCCTTTTACTGCGAAAGACTGATGTGAGTACGACAGCCAACTGAAAAGGTATTACCTTTTCCACCTGTTCCTCCCATTTCAATCATACACTGATTCTTCCAGTAAATTAAAAAAAAAAATCTGTTGTCTATAAGCTCAGGAGGGAAACTGATTTTATCCTTAAAAAAAAGCCTTCCTTTTTTTTTTTTTTTTTTTTTTTTTTTGTATGAGGGAAAAATAAGAGAATGTGCTGTCTTATTTGGAACATTTCAGGTCTACAGTTGTCAAAAGAACTGCTTCTCTAATTTGACTTCATTATGAAATGTCTTAAGGCACTAGCTCTGTAGTGTCTTCGCTGTTGTCTCACCCACAGCTTTTGCTTCTGTGCTGTGGATCTCTAAAGAAAAGGCTATGATGACTTGTAGACAATAAAGACAGTTGTTTAGCACTGAACAGAGGAGAAGTTTTCCTGCATGTTGAAAACAAAGAGAGATTCAAACACATAATTTACGTTGTTTTCTATGGGTTGTTTTATATGTAATTTTTAAAACTTAAGGGCTGCCTTATTAATCTGTCCTGTGTTGTATCTTGCAAAGCTTTGCATGCACCTTTCTCAGAAAACATAGAATGTAGTGCAATTATACTTTTCTGGAAAGAAAGCATGTTAAATCAGTATTCATTAGAACTGACTTTTGCATTCATGTCTATCTTCTAGGGCTGATCACAGTGGAAGAAGTAAATTGACAAAGAGGTGGGATAGTGAGGAAAGGACGAGTGGAGGATTCATTCTTGCAGGACTTGAAAATGGGGTACTGGAACAATAGCTGAGTGAACAAAATGGTATGGAAGTGAATGAAGTCTCTGTAAAGAGCTCACTGGCTCTGGCACAGTAGGCTGCAAGCACAAGTTCACAGTATTCCCAGTTTGACCAATTTCTCCTCTGCCCCCAAGGCTCTATCCCCAAAGACAAGCAGGGGAAGGAGAGAACTAATGAAGAAACTAAAGAAAGACAGACAACAGTGTGAATCAAAAAGAATGGCAAGAGTAGAGGCAGAAGATGTAGAAACCATAGCTGCGATATGATTGCTTCAGCAGAGTAGGTATTTCATCCTATTGTTTAAGTGTGTTTATATGTTACAAGACTCTTGTACTAAGGGTAAAAAAAGAAAAATATTGGCATTGAACAAAGAGTTAAATCACACATTTTCGCTCCCTGATCAGTCAAAAAGTATTCCTTTTGTTAGCCTTCGGGTCAGTTCCATTTGAAGTACACTGAAATTGATATCAAATATGTGTAACCTAGACATTTTGCTTCTGGTTAAAGAAAGTGACAGAAGACTTCAGTAATGAAAGACAGTATGTGTAGAAATTCTAAGAACCAAATTATTTGTTGTTTGCTTTATATTTTTAATCCTTATTCTGGCTTTGAAGATGCTGGATATAACAAATCAATGTGAATGTCTTTTTATGGAATTGATATTTTCCATTAACATATATAACATAATAAATCTCCAAAAAGGTCTTTTAGGTGTTCTGACACATTTTTTCCTTTAATGTATAGCCTTGCCAGAGGAGGACAGAAGAAATATAGTCCTTTTAAAAAGATGATGTTCATATTACTCATGCAAACCAGTAATGTTAATGTTGCTGGCGGGGTCCTTAAATCAGAATATCATTCTGATTTTTTCCAAGACCGTATTTGCAAGCTGAAATAGTCATTGCTGAGATGAGTAATAATTATTACTGATATATTGTGAGAAAATCAGTACTTGGAATAAAGAATAAGAAAAATAAACATGCGAAATGGGAAACAGAGTCTTTTGATACCTCGGTGATGTGCAGGATGCAGTAGTATTCTTCACAGAAATAAATAAAATCATAGGGCCCGGGCCCAGGTAGGAGATAGTGTAAAGGGTGGACCTGCGTGCAGTGAAGGTTTACCAGATTGTGATTTCCATGGTTATTGAAGCCACGCTGCAATCAGTGGCCTTACAGGCATTGGCTAGCAGATGTGCAAAGAGGCAGTGCAGAGATGCACAGGAATTCCCTCTATCTGATGGAGAAATTTGTTTAATCTCCAAAGGTGGTCTGCTTACCAGAAAAAGATTTCTCACTAAAACCTTTTCTCCTGTCTCCCGTGCCTCATCCCACCCATCATGGGGCTGGAGAGCATGCATGCATGCACACAGGTACTGAACCACCATCACACTAGGGTCTATGCCATACTGAACCATTACAGACCCTCTAGCTCTTTGGAAAGGCTGTTTATCAAAGCACTCTGTCTGAATGCCAATTACAAATTGCAGCCTTTCCTCTTGATGCCCCAAAAGTTCTTGAAAAGGAGACAATAGAATGAAAGCAGAGGTTGGTCTGAAGGTTTGATCTGGGGACTTGAGGAGACAAATAGCATTATTTTCTGGAATAGAATCACAGACAGGATAAATCATTTGGGAAAGATCAATACCATACACACTTTGATATAAATTGATTGAAAAACTCAGCTTTCTACATGGCAGATAAGTTTTAACCCTGAGCTGGAGTAGGAATCTTACTATTAGTAAGGCAAATCCTTGCTGCTAGATGGTCCACATTCCTGAATAAACCTTCCTTATTGACAGGCTCAGAGTATCTGGTTGTGTTTCACAGTTTTGAAAAAAAGTAGAAATTAATCTTTGGAAAAAAAGTGCTAAACTCACTCATGAAACAATGATTTCATTTGTGCAGAAGCAAACTATCAGCTGAGGTGGAAAATATATTATGAAGGACCTGTACAAATGACTGAATGTGCCTTTTCCAGAAATTGTCAAGTGCGTTCCTGTTGCCTAATAAATAGGATAGAGCTCTTTAAGTCAGGGAACCCTTCAAAGTTTCCCAAACATAATCTTTCAGTTCCAGACAAATTGAAGCACATATGAGTGATGTCTGTCACAGTAAGATACTGTTGCACAGCACTGTGATCCTTGCAGAGTTGTATGATTCGCACAGTTGTGTTCATGTTCTGTTCAAAACTTAGTTGTGTTTGAGCAACGCTGCATTGTAGCCCTTTCCTGGCCAACTCCTTAAGCCTTGTCATGAGTGCAGTTTTACATGCTCACTGCAGTTTTACATGCTCACCTTCATTTCCTGCTGCTAATACTAACAATTTTCAAAAATAGGTGGTACCAGGTGACTGTAAGTAATACTTTTAAAGGAGAGAGATCTAGTTTCTTTGCTTGGCATGTTTGCTACTGCAAACCCCTTGGAAAATCTCAAATAGGATTTACATCTTCTGATGCTTTTAGCTTCAAAGGGGACCTCATCAAATTGCTGATCTCAACTGCTTATTTTCAAAATCAGGGAAAATATAGTTATGTTTTCCAAGGTATGGAAATATGAAAAAGAAATATGAAATATTCATAAAGAAATATGAAAAGGTTATTTATAAAATTACAGAAAAAACAGGAGAAGAAGAAAAAGGCCACCATGCAACAAAGTTGCAGTCAAGGAAACAGCGTTATGACTCAGAGCTAAATAATTGCCTTTCTTCAATTATGGAAGTTATGATGAACAGAGGAACAAAAAAAAAAAAGGCAATAGCTAGAAAATACTTACATGGACGAATTAAAGTAAAACTTAGTGCAATTAATATGCTTAAGTTAAAACAATGTAAATTATTCCTCAAAGAGTGAAATAATGGCAAATGAAACCATGTATTTGATAAATAATTAAAATTTAAAAAACTCATACAAGTCAGGGACTGTACTCTCAGACTGAAAGAAAAACAAACCCCGAATATTTTGTGTAAGGAAAAAAATATTTTATATATTCTTTTACCATTATACAGGACTTTAGAATGATGCTTGAAAGAAAGAATAGTTAATGGCTTGGGAGAAAATGAGCTGGAAAGCAACACAAGCTTGCCTAAACAGATCCAGTGTAACCTGACATTATTACTGATAACCAGTGTTCCAGACTTAAACAGAATGCCTACTCTTTTGGGACTGCTGTATAGTGTTTTAAGACCTCATGGGAAATCACTAGCAAAGATAAAGAATTTAGGAGTTGGTATAAGATAAATTTGAAGCAACCACAGAAATAATTAATTGGAGTAATGACTCTAGTGGCAGGAGACGTCACAGGTTACAGGGTGGTTGCTCATAGAGAGGGACTGTTTTTGTAAGATACTTCTAAAAATATTTTAGTTTTTAATTTGATTGAATTAAATATTTAAATTTACAACATTAGAAGGAAAAAAGAAAAATAGATGCGTGCTAACAAAATTTTCTCATCATAGAACCTGAAAACCATTGCAAACATAAAGGTAGAACTGGAATATTTTGGGACCTTATGAAATGAAGTAATAAAAAAGGGAAATATATAATTATATAAAGTGAAGTTATCCATTTAAGGACCAATGAGAAAAGCATCTGCTATACCACAGCCCTTTACAGGTTTGAAATTAAGGAGAAAGGAAACTACAATGCTTGGAATTCCATTTTTGAGTGTTTTTGAGTTATCATTGTGATGTGGCATGGATTCTATGATTCTATGATTCTAAGGCCAGGCTTGATGAGGCTCTGAGCAACCTGGCCTCATGACAGGTGCCCCTGCCAATGGTAGGGGGTTTGGAATTAGGTGATCTTTAAGGTCCCTTCCAACCCAAACCATTCTATGAGTGTATGAATATATAAATCAGCAATGCAGATATTATAAACAGGAGCAACCTACACCTGAAAGGAGCTGTGATGCTTGAGACTGAGTTAAATCCCTTTCACATTTCAGGGCAGGTGGGTCAGAGCTAAAATTGTTAGTCAAATCACATAAAACCATCCATGAAAATGGATGAAAAAATCTTAAATTAATTCTGAATTATGTTAGCATTTTAATCTGTAAAGTCCTTAGTAGGTACTATCTGACAACCTTTTTCCAAAGGTTGCATGACTAGGGGTTCAGCCAGGCAGAAAGGGACCTGGGGGTACTAATTGACAGGAAGCTCAACATGAGCCAACAGTGTGCCCAGGTGGCCAAGAAGGCCAGTGGGATCTTGTCCTGTATCAAAAATAGCGTGGCCAGCAGGACCAGGGAAGTGATCCTTCCCCTGTACTCCGCGTTGGTGAGGCCACACCTTGAGTATTGTGTTCAGTTCTGGGCCCCTCAGTTCAGAAAGGATATTGAGGTGCTGGAGCGGGTCCAGAGAAGAGCAACAAGGCTGGTGAAGGGACTGGAGCATAAGTCCTATGGGGAGAGGCTGAGGGAGCTGGGGTTGTTTAGCCTGGAGAAGAGGAGGCTCAGAGGTGACCTCATCACCGTCTATAACTACCTGAAGGGAAGTTCTAGCCAGGTGGGGGTTGGTCTCTTCTCTCAGGCACTCAGCAATAGGACAAGGGGGCACGGGCTTAAGCTCCGCCAGGGGAAATTTAAGTTGGATATCAGGAGAAAATTCTTTACAGAGAGAGTAATCAGGCATTGGAATGGGCTGCCCAGAGAGGTGGTGGATTCACCATCCCTGGAGATTTTTAAACGCAGATTGGACGTGGCACTGAGTGCCAGGATCTAGTAAATGGAATGGATTTGGAGCAAGGGTTGGACTCAATGATCTCGGAGGTCTTTTCTAACCCAATCGATTCTATGATTCTATGATTCCATGAAATGGTAAATACAGTTCTTAGGCATTTTGGAGAGGCCTTTCTGTAAAGAAAATAGAGTCTTGAAGATGTTCAAAGCACTGATCAGACCTCTGGAAGATTGTCTAAAATTCTACCCACCTCCCTTCAAAAGGTATCAGTTTCAAAATAGAATTGATTAAGAAAGTGTCCACTAAAATAAAAAGAGAATGGAAAGTCCATCCCTTGGGACAACTCTAAAAGAACATTGCTTGTTTGTCATAGAAAACAAAAAACTGAGAGTGGATATGATTTATTTCTGTGCACTGAGGGAAAAGCACTAGAAAGGAAAGATCTTTTGAAGCTTAAAGGGCAGCACTGACTTAAAAGAAAATATATATAAATAGGCCATGAGTAAAGTTACTCTGTAAATGCAGAGACACCTCAGAAAATTGAAAGGGTGCAAATATGCCTGGGAAATCATATCTGAAGAGAAAATGCCAGTGATTCACCAAGAAATTGAAAGGACTTACCCAGTGCTGTTTAAATTAAGATTAGATGATTTAATTGTCTGTGATCACACAGGAGTGTAGACAGTGACCCAAGAAGTCTTTTATTCCTGTGTTTCTCATTACTCATGTGATATAAATTAGTATGAAGCCCCTTGAGCTTTTCTGTGCTAATTAACTGTGCTCCAATGTTACACATTTTTCAGCAAACCAGCACTGCATTTTAGGTAATTACATTTACCAAATCTTGCTGCAATGAGCACCGGCATCTGGGAATCTTTCCTTGTGACATTTCTCCTATACTCTAGACTTTAAAAACACTTTTGAAAAGCCATGTTTCTCCAATATACATGAGTTTTTTAAGGATAACATAAGCACATATTCAGGGAGGCTGACCTCTGTAGAAATAATCATACTATAATATCAGTGTGGGCGATAAATGCTAAAAATATTATTCTAAAAACTTTCATTGTATATATAATGTAATGACTTTTGGTCTCATATTTATTATGAACTGCATAAATGTCTTTTTATAAGTATTGTTACATTTGCTTCACACTGTTGCTTCTAATTTTGTTACAGGGTTGTTTTTATTCATTATACTAGCCAAGAAAAACACTTTGAAATAATGTCACTTTTTATTTTCAAGACTACCAAATTTCCTTTCAAGCAGAGAGAAAGCTGGCTACAGTCATATAAAGTACAAAAGGCAGCTAACACTCAAACCAAGCAAAAGAGGTTTTAATTTTGCTTCTTTTCAAAATCTGGCCATAGGGCACAGGGGTGCACCTGGTCACTGCATTTCACAAGAGGAAGCTGGTCAGAAAATGCTCTTATTCTGCCTCTCAGAGTAGGGAGATCAATATTGCCATTTAATGCAAACTTATGGGTTCAAGGTTTTAGAGCCCAGAGCTGAAGCTGCTGTTTCATTGTGGCATTAGAAACTGGAAGCATAACAAATAATTTTTTCACACATACAGAGTTACAGTCATGATATTCTCTTTCTATCCCCATTTCAGGCAAAGACAGGAAAGCGGGGGACAGGGCTGAGTGTCTGCTTTCTGCTGTGAACAACACATTCTGATCCACAGATATGCTAGGTAGACAGTGCTTCATCCCATTAATTTTATTTTCTGTTTTGGGACTGTGACTGCTCTCTTCTATTTCAGGTTCACTCAGAGTACTTAGTTCTGCATGTTGCTTCAGCATAAATGATGAACATTAAATTAAATCCCAGGCTGTGTATGTATGTACTTCACTGCACAGCACAAGGAAGGATGCAGCACTGAACACAGCAAGTGTGCAAGGCACCAAACAGAATCACTGCGTGATTTTCTGGCATGCATACCTGACAGTGGTCTGCTGTGTAAGTGTTGATGAAATGGCTAATTTGACACATGGAAAAGTAAAATCACATTATAAGCATACAACTCTGAGAGATGAGCTTGCTCAGACAAGAAAAATGCCTGCTGTTTTTCTAGAATGCTCTGATTAAATTGCTAAGACTGAAAATGTGCATATTAAGAACTTTATGGTTCCCTCAAAATGCCTGGCTCAGTGAAAGAAGGGCCTGAGCAAAACATTGTAACTGCAGTTTTTAAAAAACTCTGCTTTTATAAACAGGGAAGAATCACAACACTTTTCATTGGAAAGGCAGACTGGCAGCTGTAAGAAGCCAGATCTTGCCAACTTTACTAATGTTAACAGTGCCATTAAAAATCAGTGTAACTAATTGTGTGAGAAGGACAATCAAGATCTGACCCCATACCCCTGCTTTGTAAACTTCAGGATCACAGAGATTAATATAATACTGACTAGCCAATGACATGTTAAAACCTTAATTAAATTAATTTGTTTGGAAGGCTTTTCCTTTAAAATCTAAAACAAATGGTTCAAGTGAAATGTGAGATGTAGCGGATATAGAGAAAATCAATAAACCAACAGAATGGATGTGGAAATAACTTCTTTATGTTTTCCTGTTTTTGTAGTTTATAGTTAGCACCAGTGCATAAATGTAACAGCTAGGTGGAAGGGAAGAAATCTAAATCCAAGCCTAGAGAGCGGTTGTGATTACCATCTCCTTGATGAATCCTCCATTCTTCTATGAAAGATTAGATTTCTTTTTAGATACTACTCATTAAAAATGCTACTATGTGAATATCGGTTAGCAAGTGTTTTGGGAATTTATTGTTCATTTTCATGTTTTCTACATTGTCTTTATATTTCTCATTTCATTACTAACAATTTTCCAAAAATAGAGTCCACTGATCCTCATGAATTTTCATCCAATATTTCTTTTTGTAGGGATGAGAGGTATTTTTAAAAAATATATACTGAAAATCATTTAAATATTAGGTTTTTTGGGTTTCCTATAAGGACTTTATGGTGCCTTGAATTTTTATGATATAGCATGCTTTAAATTGTCATTCTGCAATCTTCATAATACTGATGTATAATAAGGAAATTCAGGTCTACCTTAAAAGCATTAACTGATTAGGGATGCATTTTTAGTCATGACTTCATAAACCTATGTGAACCTATGCAGGGTGTCTGTACATTTAAATGCCATGGGAGCGTGGTACTTAAGAGAATTTCAGAGATCATTCCAGTATGGGGCTACTGATAAATGACTGCATAAAGCTGTGCTAGAGCCAGTGAGATTGGACCATTCCTCATAATTTCAGAATAGAAAACAGCAATTGGGTAATGCACAAGCAAGACAAGTGTATACGTCTTGGTGCAGACTACAAATGTCTCCTCTCATCCATAGTTTTCTTGATTTTCATCTGTAAACAAAGAGACTCTATGTACATCATATGGGTGCACAGAGCTCTGAGAAGTAAGTGAAGAGGAAGGAAAGGGTTTGATTGGGGGAAGTAGGGATTAGACGAAAAACAAATCCATCATACAGCCTCCTCAACTGTAAATTGAGGTTGAATGGTCTAGATCCCTCACAGCTTCCTTCTAGCCTCTGGCAGGAAAAAATCTATCTGAGTCTGAAGGCACAGGAAGACTTCATAGGAAGTCTTTGGAAGCTGTCATGCAAGTGCAGTGCAAAATTATGTATGCAATGCAAAAGTATGAATGTACTGATGCAGAAAAATTGTTGATGAAAAATAAACAATACTACCAGGCCTGTTTACTGAACTGCAATTAACAGTGAGGATGCTGGAGAGCAGGGGCATGGCTATCTGTAGGATCAAAAAATGTGTGTGATAGTAAAACGTAGTCAGTAGGGTTGTCATGGGGAGAATATTCTTCAGTCTGGCAACAGCTTATCCTCATTTGCTTATTTCTAATCACATGGGAAAATGTTTCAGCCACAGCTACAGCATGGATCTTTGCAGTCTCCATTTTTCAACATTTCTGTGGGAAATCTCCAGAGTGAGGCTTTGGTGTGGCCTGGAAGGATCATAACCTGGCACAGGGAGATTAGGCAGTCAGTGAACCTGAGAAGGGACTCTACATTTATGTTCTGAACCTGCTAATGGAGACTTAGGAATAAGGTAATTGGATGAAAAAATAATTCAGCCTAAGTGAGCTAATTAACTAGTTGCGACAGAGATTTTATTCTAAACAGGGGCAGGTAAGGTGGTTCTTTTAAGTGTAAAGGATGTGCTAAGTATAGATTAGAAGTAGGAACTTCTGCAGTAAATTTAGCTTGCTTCACTAAATCCAAACGTCAAAATCTTCTCATAGGTATTCAGTTTGATAGTTATTGATTCTTATTTTTCACCATGTTTTAATTCCATATAGAGCCCATAAAGAATTGTATAAGGACAAGTAGAGATCCTCATTTAGCGAGCTGACTGAAATTACTGAAGTCATGTCTGAAACCTTGGCCACAGGATCCTTCATCTGGAAAGGCATAAGACATTGTTTATAAATCCCCTGGTGTATTTTTCTGATCTCTGATTAAACTAGTATGCATGTGCTTCTGATATAAATATTCACATTATATTAAAAATCTGTGATTTGAAATTCTGGAGTTCAAATTATGAATACAGAACTCAGTTGCATAGACAGTGGTGAAACTTATATCAAAAAGGGATGCAAACTTAAGGAAAGAGTACATAATTGCAAATATGAGCACACATATATACTGACTGTTGTTCCTGAAGAAGAGGCAAAAGTAACTAAAATGAAAAAGAAAGAGGAAATCAATTTACACAACAGTAGCACTAGAAGTGTTGGGACTAGTGGAAAAAAGGATGACTAATCTTGCAAATAAGCTTCACTTTTCTAGATGTGTTGAGCTGGAAAGTAATTGGAATCTATGGAGTATAGATAACTGAAAAAATTTTACAGTTGCAGTTCGGACCCAACAGAGTGGGAATTTTGCCATAGCTTAATTGGGGCTGACATTTTATATGGTGCTTTATCACTAACAATTCAGGGATCTGATCCACAAGTGCTGGCACCACTTGGAGTTTTTCCATTGCTTTCACAGATCTTTGGATCAGACCCATGCTGCAGATGCATAATTCTTCTGTCTGAGGGGTAATTTCATATGTAATTGTCAGAGCTATCAGAAGAGCCTCAGGCAAGGTTGGGAAAGAACATCTACATCTGGGCAGAGATCTTCAGATGTGAGCAGGACAACGATTTTAAAATCTGATCTTAAAATCTGAAAAAACATATTCCTTTATTGCTAACTTGTAACAGCCAGCTTGGCTAGAAAAAGTAAAACTATTTCCTGTCCATGGATCCAGCTGAAGAACTTTTGTATCCTCATAATATCTATGAGGTTAAATGTGGAGGGTTCCTACTTTCCTTTATTATAAGGAGCATATGTAATCCGTATGCAAGCACTGTTTTTGTAAGTCGCTGAGCTGTAAGAGTCACTGAGCTCAGCTGTTTATTTAAACATGTTGAACATGAAGTATCAGCATAATCCCCTTGACCTCTGAGGGGGTTTTCACCTGTTGTGTAGAGCTCAGACTTTCACTGGTATTTGGGCAAAGGAGTTCATTAACTCTCAAGACAGAAGCCATATACTCAATCTGACTAAATGAGGAGTATTACTAGTAAATTTTCGACTTTAAATGTTTGGTTATCCTGTAAAAAAATAGACCACTTCTCTATAAGTCTGATTGTTGGATTGAGCAATTTGATTCTTTTTAGGACTAGAGAATAAAAGCTGCTACTAGCCAAGAAAAAGTCATATAACAGCTATTACTGCATACTGTCATTGTTGCTCTCCTAGTACACTGTGAACACCTGCATTTTTCTGTTGTGACTTCACATAGATAAAAGATGTCAAAAGAATCTGTCTGATTTTATACAATGACGTGACTTCTAAAATTTATTAACACCTTACAATATTTATCATCAAAATATGTTCTTGTTAGTGCCATCTAAATAGGTTAATTCACAAAGATAACATCTAAAAAATTCTTTTAATTGCTGTTGGGGGAAAAAAATTGGTTTAGTTTCTGGTGTCTTCAAATGCTGCCCATCTTTCTGTAATTGTATAACACTATCACTATTCACTATTCTGTCTATTCTTGCATAGAGAATTGAAACATCACTTGAGTTTTCTCTGAGGATGGATTAACAAGATCTGCTGTGACATGACTTGATTAATTAATGAGACTAGAGTATTCTTTGGACCTGGTGTGCTGTTCTTGAACTTCTGAGATGGGAAAATTCTAACCTTCAATATTTTAGAAGCAAACTGGGTAAAGCAAAACTCTTGTATGACCTTCACTAATAATAAAACTGGAAATCCATTATAGAGGGTACCTGAATAGCTGTACATATTCAAGATGATTTTTTTTCATATTTGAAGAATGAAAGTGCACGCAGATAAAGTAAAGTACAGAAAAATATTTTGACTGTTTAAAATGTAATTAGATGCCTCTTTATTTTTCTTTCAGCAATCTTCTACAAAAAGAAATAACTCTTGTAAGTACTGCACTGCAAAAGTCATTTCACTCTGTGTACACACCCCTAAGGAAATAGGGAAGGTTCTCAAAGGGCAAATACCAGATGAAAGCTAGCATATCTCGTCCATTGACCCTGCTTTAGAAATTTCTTGTCCACGATTGAGTATCAGGCTACATAAGGAAGTGTCAAGAAGCATGTCTGTAAAACACTCTTGAGATACACATTATAATGCTGCTAGGTCTACCTGTCTCACCAAGAGACTGAGATTAGTCTAAGACAATAAAATTCCTTCCATTTTATAGATGACTTAAGGCTATCTTCAAGCATAGCTGGCAGAAATAATAAGGATCTGGGTTTAGAGACCTGACAATGCTGTAAATTGAATTGTTTGTGGAGCATAGTTGGTTTTGTCATCAGGTCAACATTTTAGTGGAGGCTCTCAGGGTCTACAGTTTGCATGTTGGTGCTAAGGGTGCCAGACAGTTTTTCACCTTCTGTTTCCTTCTTGCCCCCATCAAAGAAATCCTTTGTGAATCAAAGCTTGTGCACTTTACTATTTGTACTCTTATCAATAAATTGATACTCAATATGTGAGTGTCAATGTTAAAAATTTCCTGTGCAAAGCAGAGTTGAAAATTAGTTTTTTTATCTAATAAAACAGGGATCACAATGATTGTTGCTTTTGTATACAAAGAAAGGCAATAACTCTGCAATGTACATTTCCTCCTTGGATATACTTCGAAAAAAGTTAATAAGGTTAACATCGTGTATGTCAGCTGGTTTTGCCTTCATAGATGCCAGATAGCATTAGCAAAGAGAAGCAGATGTAAGTTCTTTAGCTAATATTATTAGACCTCTTCCCTCCTACATACCAGCATGAGATTCGCATTAATGAAATTAGACCTGAACACATCCAACAGTCCTAAGTCAGTAGTAGAGATAGGAAATAATTTATTGTAGGTGACAGAGAACAGCTATAGAATACAAACTATGTCTAGTGAGATGGGAAAAATGAATTACTAGCAACTGATGGACACCAGTGTTACTGATCTCAGAAGGATAATGTCACTGGCAGACATAAGTGTATGAGTGCACATTACATAGACCTGTTGAAATGAGTCAGATCCTCCATAATGTCATGGAAAATCTGAAGTTGCCTTTGCCCATCTTAATTTTGGAATATGAGAGTCATGCATCGCTACTACCTGATTTTGATATCCCTGATTAGATAAATAGTCCCACATTAGGGACACAAATGGTCCCACAATAAATGGTGTTTCACATAGGCTGGACAAGTACTGTTAAAGTTATTAAATATTTTTCCTTAAACCTTACTTTTATTTGAAAAACTCATAAGCATTTATATGCAATTTTCCTTTCTCAGTAAGGATTTGGTTGAATTTGGTGTAAATATTCATTACAATGTTTCAAGTTTATAGAAAGAGGCATGACAAGGCAGTAGCATTATAAGAAATGCTTTTCTCATATTTTTGTATTGTTCATTTAAAGAGCAAATCCTGTCCTTTTCTGTTAAATGTTTTAAGGATCAAATGTTCTGAGCTAGAGAAGTGTTGTTAAATCAGGCATGACCATGTTGTTACTCCAAGAAAATCTACCCCAGCCTAAATAAAAAAAACCATTAGTTTAGATGTGATTAGTGGTATAACTTTTAACTATAAAGTTTCTCTAAGTTTGCATATCCTTAAATCTTGTATTCAAAAAGATTTCTGTTGAAACACACCTGTGTCTTTTCTGTCTCACTCTAATTTTGAACATTTACATTGAAATCTCCATCACTTTTAACCTCAGCAGATCTTCCCACTGGACAGAAGGACAAAGCAGACTGAGGTAAGAAAGCTGCAGGAGGATAAAGGTGGTGATCAGAAACTTGGGGAGGGAGAGACAGAAAAACACAGTAGTAAAAATACATAGAGGGAGAGAAAACTAGGACTCAAAATAGACAAAGTCTGAAATTATTTGCTAAAGTTGAGATAAAAGTGGAGGCTGGGAAGGAGAGTAAATAATTTCCAAGGTGAAGGGGTAGAGATAAAGAAAGATGATGCAAGGAAGAGACAAATAAGTTTTTTTCTTTTCTTAATAGAAGAACATCACTTTTTAGAGTGAGAATAGAAAAACTATGAATCTCACAACTTTCTTGGTCTCAGGGAAAAAAAAAAGAATTGTAAAGCCTGCTGGCAAATAAATATATAAGTTACCTATTTTCTCCTAATGCTCGGACGGGATGAATTGCACTCAGTCTTTAAAAACGACACATTAAGCCCAGTTTCACATTATCTGTTTCTGTGTAAATATGAGTGTATGGTAACATTATTTGTACTTGCCTCATTTAGAACATTATATATATATACATATATATATATGTATGTATATATATGTGTGTGTATATATATATATATATATACACACATTCTGATCACAGGAGAGGAAGTAATGTTAGTCCTGCTTCACAGGACATAAGAGTCACCAGTTGCTTTAATAGAGTGCCCACTGGTCTCAGAACTGAACCTTGGATTAGGTAAACAGAAGATAAATGCTATACAGTTGCTCACAACTGTAAAAAGTGTAATGTCAGGATTCTTGATGAATAAGCTGGGCTGACATTTTGCTCACCTCAGGAGATGAGCAGTAAAATTTTACTGCACCAAGTTGTCCACCCAAAATGTCTCTCCCTCAGAGAGGAGTCAGCAGAGTAAGCATCTGCTCCTGCCTCAGCCATTGTCATTCACAGTGCAGTGATTTTGAATAAATTGCTGAGAAAGGTGGGCATTGTCATCAATATGCCTGGGCTGCTGAGATACTAGCAGACACTCAGTTCTGCTGAGTCTGTTTTGGGGATGGAAACCTACAGTAGGGCAGGAAGGAAGGCAGAAGGCATAATGTTTTAGTCAGTGACTACAGTCCAGCAAGCCTTGCATTTTACCTGTTGTTAGAGGAAATCTCTATGCCACAGCAGACAGCTGTTCAGGACTCCTTAAAGGGACCCCACCTTGCAGTCTTCCATCTTCTCTTCTGTGTACATTGTAGCTTAAGTTCAGAACACAGTCTTATTCTACCTGATTATGGGCCCACATTCAGAGTCTGTGTCTTATGATGAAACCTGTTATAATATGATAGCATAAAATCATGGAGAAGGACAGGACATTAGAAGGATACCTAATCAACCCCTGTTCTGACATCTCTTCTTACGGGCATTCAAAGACAGAGAAACTACAAATTCTGCAGGAACTCATTTGAATTCACTTATGTTTTAGAAAGGAAGAAGAAACCTGAAGAGCTTTTTCTCTAACGCCCGATTTGGTACTTCCTGTAGTTTGCTTAATCTCTTATTTACCCCCCAGCAATACAATGCGATCTGCTTTTTAGTATCTGCCTTTATATATTTGAAAATATTATAATCCTCTCTATTAGTCTTCTTTTTCTTCATTTACATAGCCTGTTTTTTTTTCCAATCTTTTCTTAGAGCCTTATCTTGATTTTGTAGGTCTCTGATCAGTTTTTTTTCCTTTTTGGCCTTTCTTCACTTGATCAAATGGCAGAAATAATGCAAGCCAATTTAATATGAACTGTGCCTAATTTGAAATTCTTGCCCTCACAACCACAAAAGGAAGATTTCACTAGTTTACCAATAATGTTAAGAATTAGGTAGTTCATGTGTGTTTTATGGAAAAACAGCCCTGCTCATGTAATGAAAATCAGATTAGGATTGAAGCAGTTTACTGATTTATTAACAAAATGTAATTAACTGGCAATAAGTGAACAACATGCTAGGACCAGTATCAGTAACATAACAGATAACCCACGATACTAGATACTAACTAAATATTAATATAGACTTAAAGACTTATGAGCATATTTACGAGCATTAAGATTAATTATAATTAATCTCGAAATATTCTAATCATGCACAATGCACACAATTTAACTCATGTTCCCTACCTGACTCTAGGCCCTGTGTGTTACCAGGACATCCACTTTTTTGTGCTGAAAGAGCAGATTCCCCAACTGCACAGCCCTCCTCTGGGAGGTTGGGATGCTCCAGCTCTGTGTGTACTTCTGCGGCTTCCTACCACCTGGTGATGTACATGCTGGCAAGGGAGCACCTCTTGAGTTCCAACACACACAGCCCCACATGTTGGTTCCCTGCTTGCTGCACCCCACACTCTCTACATATGTGTGCATGTGTATGTGTGTGTGTGTATGTGTGTCATGGCCGGGCTTCGCGAACGAAGATCTGGGAAGGGCTCTACCCACATTTGATACAAGTGCATTGGTGGCTACAAAGGCCAATATGAGACAGGCACATCCAGTTGCAAAAGGCACAGCAGAAAGACTCCTTAGGAGGTATATTCTGCAAGGCACTATTCTTTCTGTGTTGTCTTTTCTCCTCAAGAGTGATCCTGCATGCTTTCTCAAAAGCATCAGCAGCGTTAAAGATGGTGTGTCTCCAGACCTCCCGTATATATATAATATATATATATAAAAAATATCCTGAGTTGGAAGGGATCCATAGCGATCATCACTCTCCTGGCCCTGCACAGGTCCATTCCCAGGAGTCACCCCATGTGCCTGAGAGCATTGTCCAAACACTTCTTGAACTCTGGCAGGTTGGTGCTGTGACCACTTCCTTGGGGAGCCTGTTCCAGTGCCCAACCACTCTCTAGGTGAATAACCTTTTTCTAATATCTAACCTAAACCTACTCTGGCACAGCTTCATGCCATTGGGTTCTGTCACTGGTCACTAGAGAGGAGATCAGCAGACTGCAATGAGGTCTCCCCTCAGACTCCTCTCTGCCTTTGCTGCATGCAGGCTGCTCCTGGAGACCACAGGGAGGCTGCACCTTCAGCTCTAGACAAAGACTGTGATGGGATGGTTGCCACCAGTGTCAAAGCAGGGGCTGCCTGCTGCTTTTTATCAGTCCGAAGTCTCTTCCTTACGTTACAATTTCCATCCTGTTTATACACACACACATATGTATCTTTTCAAGATGACTTCATTTCAGAAGTCTCTTTGTAGTTCACAGGTTACTGTTCGATCTGTCTGATGGTTGCATTCCTCTCACATGATTAGGTTTAGGTAAATGCCTGCTCAGATGACTTTGTGTTCATTTCACCCATATCATTTATATTCATATTCCTATTTTAACAAATGTTGTTATTCAGGCCACTTGCTAAGGGTGAACCAGGCGAGCACTCCCACATGTGTTTTTGAATTTCAGATCTACTGGTGACTAAATACCCACTAGTGGATGAACGCTCATTTTATAAATTTGGAAGATTTTAATTTTTTTAGTTTTGATTTTACTCCTACCTTCAGCCCCTGCCTGAAGTGATATAAAATCAAAGCATCTGTCCTTAATATCCAGCTAGGATGCTTCAAATAACTTTATCATACCCAGCTACTAGGAAGAGTTAAATAAAATAATTTAAGTTTGTCAAATAATGAAGGAATAAAATTTTGGGGGAGGTTTTTTTAATAAAAAGGCAGAATATGGACAAGATAATTTTAAACTATATTCTGATATTGAAATGACTGTGTGCTGTGCTGGCCACTGCATAGTTGCTTCAAGTTGCAAGACGATCACCTTAAAGAGAGCCTGAGGTGAAACCCAGTGCTGGTTGTTGAAGCAAAATATGTGATTCACAGCCTGTATCAGTACTAGTCACTGTTAAAGGAGACTTGATTTATTTAGCTCTCAGATCTCTCTCTTTTCAGTCTCAGAACATGTATCATCTTCACTAGATAATTAGGACAGTCTTATTCAAAAAGGGGGATAGAAAAAAGCTAAAAATGATGACAATGAAACATGCAAAGACATTTGAATAGTTACCATTACCAAATCAGTAAGAAAAGAAGAAAGAGGAAGAGCAATAATCAGTCTTTTTATCATTTGTCAGAACTTGGAGTATTATCATGAGTAGGCTGCTTATTGTGATTGAAAGCACATATGCTAAGGAGTGAACTTTTCTCATATTCTCATATTCCTGAAGGTCACATTGCCCTTTAGGTTATAGAAGGCTAAAACACTTTGAATTTTTAATTCAATAATGAAATTTGGTCTGTGACCTTAGTGTTGCAAATTATCCGTATGTGTCTTTAAGAATAATACATCTACACTTAAAATGAAATACAACAGAAAAATCTGTAAGTCTTTAAAAAACATCTGAAAAGAACAGTGCCATTTTGACTGCATCATTTAGAAAAATCTGTTTCATTTTTCTCCCTGAAACTGTTCCTTGCGGGATCCCACATCTTCAGAGCAGGAATGATGAGGAGGAAGTTAAACCCGTGCATTGCCATTTCTTTACCTTGAACAGCTTACAGTATTGAGGACACTGAAGACTAAAGGAATGCCCTTTTCTTGGATCTCCTCAAAGACTGTTGACATAAATTACTATAAGGAGAATTGACCTTCTGGGAAGTTGGTTTTCAGTGGGTATGCACTAACAAGAGATCTTAAGCCAGTCAGAAACTATAACATAGGTGAGTGATGAAATCGTGAGTGCTGAGTGCTCCATAGACAGAGGTGGGGCTTTAAATTCAGCTTGGAAGAGCAAATTTGGAGAAACCTACCATTTGTTCAGCAATGAATTTCACTATTTCTTGTGTTTTCCCCAAGAGATTCAGTCAAATCTTTTTCAGAGGGATATTTTGCATTAAGAAGTTTTCTTCCACCAGAATTTCCTAAAGGAGAAAGGGACTTGTCCTTCAGTTTGGAATTTAATTAGCCTAGCTAAATCACATGCTTACTTCAGTAGATGAATGAGTTTCCTTACACATGACTAGGTAAATAGTAAGTGGAGGTCTTATGCTCTGTTTGATGAATTAATGTTTTCTTAAGCAAGATTATTTCATCAATATAAATTAATATCAATATTACTTAAGGAAATTTATCCAAGTGCCTAAATCTCAGACATAAACAGACAGTCTTGTAAGACATTGGATATTCTTGGATCCAGTTGGGAATTCAGCTCAATGTTGATGAAAATCAGGGTGGAATTTGAAAGTTTTAAAGATTATTTAGTTATTTCATTACTTAATTATGAGGCCAGTATTTAGATAATTTGCAGCATTAGGATTGGTATAATTAAATTTTAACATCCAAAGTTAATATTTTTAGTATTAAATTCTTATATTTTAAACAATAGATGTAAATTGCATATATTCATATAAAAATGTAAAAAATTTGTTTGATAGGAATTAAAGGCCTATTAACATTAAGAATTTACTATTGGTCTGCTTCTTTCAATTGTCTTTATTTGAACTATGAAATAGTCATATTATATACATCTCTGAAGTTCAGAAAACATACTAAAGCCCCTCAGTATGTTTTTAAGTGGCTGTACAGTCTCTGTGCAGAATCTGAGATTACTGTTGCTTGGTTTCTTTTTTGTAAGTGTTCTTCTTCAAAATGGCACACTGATAGCTTCTTTTAGAGATAGAAAATCACTACTTTTCTTATGCACAGAAATACTAAAATACACATAGATACACACACATTTACAGAAAAAGATTAAAGCAATCACTTCACAAGTTCCCAAGGTGATGACTCTGAGAATACATGAAAAAACCTAGATACCTCATGCAGTTTTGTGTATGTACATGTTTGTGTGGTTTTAGGGAGCTGAGGTGGGGGGGGAAGGCTTTGAACAACAGATTTTAAGTTGTTGATTTGATTATTTTCCAGAGGAACAAGAGCTCCTGCCCCACTACTGTGGGGCCAGAGTGTGCTGCAGCATCAGGACTTAAGTTGTCACCTCCTGCAGGGATGTGTCTGAGTCATTTTTTCCAGTTCTTCAGACAAGTCAAAGTCAGGAATGAAGCATGTGAAAAGACAGTGAAAGATGCTGAAGGGTAACTAGCACAGTTAAATGAAAAGCAGAGTTGCTTTTTCAGTGTAGATTTGAGTCACAGTAAAATCTGAGGCAGAGACCACTAAAGTGAGCTTAGGTTCTGTGATTGTCCTCCATGGCATTTGTCTCACCATCCTCAATATTTCAGCATTGTGAGCAGTTGTTCCTTTAATAGCTTTCATGTAATTTGCATATAGAAAGCTATCCCTTGAGCAGTTTTCTTTTCTACTGTGAAAAGAAAGGTTGTTGGTGGCATGGTCATGGGGTGAATGACAACTTGAGTTTATTATACAATAAATAAATAATAGCTGCAATCTTTAAGACAGAAAAAATGGCAATTATTGCTTAGCCCTGTGAGTTTAGCATTCATTATGTACAGCATTTCAGAACTATTGAATTCTATGGCTAGTAAAGAAGGAAGGGTAAATTACTTCTCAGAAAAATGTTGTATTTAAATGTATATCACTTTCATTTAAAATACTTTCTTAGAAGCTGTCTGCTCGTGGTAATGGAAAACTCATGCAGGAGATAAATAGCTTGATAAATGCAATGCAAGTGACAGCAAAGAATTGCAGTTCAACTGTGATTTTTTGGTGATCAGATCTTTCATGATCATGGAGGAATAGTCAACTTTTGCAGAGGTAACATAAAGTTTATCTTGGCATTGTTCTCCGTATTTTGAATTGCTGTGAGTGAGCTTGTGCTATGATATATGTGAAAGGAACCTGAAAGAAGATAGTAATATCTACTGTCTCGCATGCCAATCTCAAAATACTAGTTTCTGTGCGTGGCTGTAAATCTAATTAGTCAGAGTATCTTGAACAAATCATTTCACCTCTCTACCGATTTCTCCTCCCAACATTTTTTTTTCTCTCTCTGAATTATAAAAGCTTTGTTAGAGCATTTATTTATTTAACTATGACATTGAAGGTGTCTGCAATATACACTTAGCCCTCGGCTCAGGTAGTGTCTTTGGGCATAAAAAGGAAAATTAAGATCCTGACTGTAAACAACTCTATTTCACCAAGTTCATAAGTGCTTGGTGAAATTTGATCATCTTTTCTCAAAGTGCTTGCTCTCCTGATAGCAGACTAGGCAACTGAAGAAACTCAGTGATTTTTAGAGAAAAAAATTGTTCTTTTTTCCCTCAAATCAGCCACACTAAAAGAAGATTATACACTCAGTGTCCCTGAAGGAAGATGAAATTATAATGCAAGATGAAATAGTCAGTATATGTACTCAGTCAAGTATGTTCAACCTCATCTACTGGTCTGGGATTGAAAAAGATGTAAATGGAGAGAATGGAAAGGAAGAAGAAGGATGCAGTTAAGCTGAGAGATGTCTGGTCATAAGAAGAGTATTTGCAATATGATGAATAAGGTAAATGTCCAGCTCTACAAATATTCCTTCTAATCCTCCAACATACATTGTTTCTATGGGCAGTCATCTGTAAACTTGTCACATCTCTAGGAATCCCAGATTATACTCATGATGCCATAAAAAATTCCATGAGTCACGTTGGCAGGATAGCCAAAATAAATCTGGAGGCAATGATACTGTGTTTCAAGATTTGTATTATATATATATATATAATGTGTATATATATATATATATATATATGAATGTTATTAGCAATCTTTTAACGTGTGGTGAAACTAAAAAAAACCCCTCATATATCTAAAAAATATATTTATAATATTGAAAAACCTTGTTTTATCCCCAAAATTACAAAGGAAGTAGAGGATTTTACTACCAAAGAATAGGAAAAAATCTCTCAACAGAGGAACAGCCAGTTCTTTATGTGTTAAAAATGGATTTTTATAAGATAGAATACAGGATTATGATTTATTTTGTGTGCTCTTATCTGAACAACAAAATCATAATTAGCTTTTTTTTTCTTTTTTTTTTTTTTGGTCTATCTCATTGCATTTTCTAATTTTGCTACTTTTGCTCAAGAGGAAGAATCTGTCATTAAGACAGAGACGTGTGTCTTTATTTAGACTTCCTGGTGCAAGAACAAGTGTAGGATTTGACTGTGATTGATATCATTCTTTCTCGTAGAGTTTGGTTTTCTAGATAATTCTTAGTGAACAATCAATGGATAGGACAATTTAATATATAGGATAACATTTTTTCTCAATAAGATGATATCCTTATAGTGGAACAGTTGGAAATTCAGGTATGAAGATAATTTTCCATATATATTTTGCCTTGCAAATAAGCAGAAACCATCTTTGTGGCATTTCAAACGTATCATCCAAAACGTTTGTGGAATATTGCTAGGTAGTAATAAGAAAGGCTATCTTTGAGTAATCATTGCATTACCTCCTTCCCTTGCCTTTGAAAAAGACAGAAGGCAGATGCTGCTTAATTTGAAGTCTCTTGGGGAAACCATGATGAGGTTCACATAAGGCATGTTGTAACTGTGCCTTCTTTTCCCAAATTGGATTGTCCAGCCCTTTAATGTTCTTTGCAAAGCTCATTGCAAAGGACAAACCTTTCAATGCTCTTCATTTGTTACCTTTTTTTTTTTTTTTACTATAAGTCCTTAGAACAGTTCTATTCTATGTTGAAAACACAGGGGGTTAGCCATGCCACTGCTGGAAAGTAGATCATTAACTCAAAAAATCAATTTGTCAAACCTGAGATACATGTCAAATTCCACTGCTTGCAGCAGTGACCACGGATTCCTGAGTAGAAGCATGTATCTCAGATTCAAGTTATCAGGGAGGGGAAAGGTGTGAGACTTTGTAGCTTTGTAGTTCAGAGAAGTCTTCTTCTGAATGAGTGTAGGTGTTGGGGTACACTAAGTAGACTGCAGAGTTGGAGTCCCTCTATTGCTTGTTAACTCTTACCTCATGAATTATTTTTTGCACAGTGACCTGTGCACTTTGGACATGTGTGACAAATCAATTCCAGTTTCCTGGACTGCATCATCTGGGAAAAACTGAGTGTCCAGTAGGTAAGAGACAAATTGTTCTCCTAGTGTTAACCACTGAAATTCCATCTCAAGTTAAATATAAGCACTCAAGTACCTCTTTGAATCACAGGCACCAGTGAAGGGACCCTGTCTCCCATATCACAGTCTTCATGCAAGAAAAAGCTTACCAAATCTACTTGCCCAGGGAGGAACGTCATAGCTAATAGCTGTAGAAAGTGAGAAAAGGTAGTATGAATCCTCATAGCTGTAGATTCCCCCTTATGTAACAATATATCCTAAAGCCATGATTGCCCAAACATGTTTGCACACAACTTTACACAGAGGAAAAAACAGTGAAGCCATTCACAGTGCATAAAGCTGACTATGCATAAAGTCTGTAGGAGATGGAAGCCAGAGTGAATTGCTGTGCTGAAGGTGCATCAGTCTCTGTGACTGATATAAAACAAAAGTAATAAGAAACCTTGGAAATAATTTTCAAAGAATTTTATGTACCATATAGTTTGTGGCTCGTTTTGTTTTTTTCAGAGGCACAATTTTTTTCCCCTGTCTTTATGTTTAATGTGGAAATCAAAGTTTTACACAAAACCTCAAAACATTATCAAGGTACCTTGCAAGAGCACCAGTGCTTAAAACCATTTGTTTTGCAGTTCTTACAGGATGTTCTCGGTGAGTATTGAAGAATTTTGGCTCACAGATCATTTCGTTCTAGTCTTCACTCAGGTTATGTCAGTGAAAGTATAACATCTTTAATGTTAGTTTTTATAGTAATTTTAAGCAAAAGATTTACAGTAATGAAAGTAAGTTGCAAATCCTCATAAACTTTTTGTTTGTTTTTTTTCATTTAAAAAATCAAGCAAACTTGTCTGAAGGTCTGCTACAAAAGATCTGTCTTCCATCTTCTTTCTTTGTTTCTCTGTATTTAAAATACATTGATGTATTTCTTACATTTTCATTAAAAAAATCTTGTGCTCTACCCTTACAGAAACATCAGATAATTATCAAAAAAATACTATAGATTCAATCTATAATTTTTAATGATGCCTTACCAACATGGGCATTGCTATCTGTGAATAAAATAGAAGTCGTCCTATGTTCTGTAGATCAGTTCTGAATTCTATTTTTAAAATTAAACAATTTTGTGTATGGTTACACTCTCCTTAGACAAGTAGTGAGTATTCTATATATCACTCCTAATGAGAAAACATAATAGTAACTGTACACTAAGAACATTGTTATATAAGATAAAAGTTTCAAAATATTTTTAACAAACCATGATTTTTTACCTTTATAAGTGAAGAGAAATTATAAAACTAATACATTCATACAGTCATTCCAGGGATAAAAAGAAACTATGTAAATGATGATACATCTGCTGATAATGCTGGCAAACTCATTAGTGTACTGTGATATCCATTATATAGAACATCATACGGATGAAAGCTATTAAATGAGAAAATGGTCTTGAGTTCTGTCTCAGTAAAGGAGCTGTGATTTATTACTCAAACTGATATAAGTAAAATGAAGGGTAAGTTGTACTTGTGATGTATAGTGTGGAAGTTCTAAACCTTGCTTAAGTATAAGCCAGCACTCTGCCAAGTGTTTCAAAGACAGAGTAACCGTGTGGCACAAAAGGTAGTTTCAGTCCTAGCGTGTTTGCTGACTGACAGACTTCAACTGAGCAAGATGAAAATCCAGAGAATGGAAGGAAAGTACTGGCAAATGGGACTGCACAAGTGACACCAACAACCAACCCTCTGACAGTGTGATGTGCAAAGATTAACACTTTAAAGGGCTGTCAATAACAGTACAAGAACTTTAAAACTCTTGTTTAAAACTTATAAAGTTAATTTAGCATGACAACTTTTTCTCCAAACAGAAAACAAGGTTTTCATCTTTATATCTTTACTTATTACCCTACTCTCTGGACTCTGGAATAATGTATAGTTGATATCACCAACTTGCTACTGTCTATTTTCCATTTTGCTTAAGCCATCAGTATCAGGCATCTTTATGCTGACTGCCCTTCCTGTTGCTCTCTGAGTGACCAGTAGATAATACCTGGTACTCAGATTTACACTTTCCGTGGTGATATACTACATGCCTTTTTTCTCTCACATCAGACACTTGGAAAATATTTCTTTCATTTCCTGAGTATTTTAGAAATATTCACTATCTTAAGAAATGTGCCATTACAGTAGCTATGCAACACCACTCAATATGATGTTGCCCTTTTTCATTATCAGGTCTGGAATTTCAATGGATTGTAGGGTCTTGTTCTTTAATCAGTCACTTTCCATTTACCACACCTAATTATAATCTCTATATATGGCAACTGAGCTGTCAAACATCACCATTAGTTGCTTAGTCTGTACTTAGGTTTCAGCCGACCTGATCCCAGATATACAGACTTTATCCAGCTTGTGAAACTAACTTTAAAATCTTCTGGGGTTACATCAATGTTTATTTAAGCAAAATTCAGACTTGCATAAACCCATTTCTTCCTATCGTACTTTAAAAGGATAATGATCTTTTGTGTGTCTTTCTTCTTGTGATCTGATAAATCCTGAAATGCAATTTTTAATTCTTTTCCCAGCCCACACTATTCCACTCCTGAATACAGTTAAATTGTCTTCAGATTTCAAGACAAAGATTCAAAGACTTTTATAAAAGTTGGTAAGCATCTATGTGTTACTTGAGGGGCTGTGCCTTTATATATGTGGCATCCTTTTTGACTGTTCAGTTGTCTTACTCTCCTTGTTCTTACTCCTTAAAGTGTCATAAGTCATAGCAGATGTAAAGTCATCAGCAACACTTTTAAAAAGTGTCATTAAAGGTTTTCTAATAGCTCATTATCAAAGTGCTTATCCACCTCCTTTAGTTGTGGAATAGTTCCATTTCAAAAAAATCCACAGGCAGAAACTCCTCTAATAGCTGAGTGTTTTCTCCTCTTTAGATATCAAGGGTCTAAGCATGGGCTTCTAGCTGTGCTTCAGTACTCTGCTGAAGTGTTCTCCCATTCTTATTATAGCAGCTTTTCTGTAGTGCAGTCTTGGTTAACAGTTCTCTTCACTCTGTCAAATGCCTTCTTGTGGGTTTTTTATCATTTTCCATGCTGTTTCAGTGTTCATGCATTCTTTCTAAGAATCACAGACCTCAACAGGGTAGCAACAGAAAAGCTGAAGAGATTTTCTTAGAAATGCTTGGGCAAGTCTGTATGTTCATCATTAAATATGACACAACTACTACCATGCACATGCATGTGCATACTGACTGATTTGATCACATATCTTTCTGTCCTTCTCATCCAGGTTCCATACTGGTAAATGCAGTATTCAAGACCAGTCTTTGCTATGATCAAACTCTTCAAGATTTGCTGATGTTCTGTAATATTTCTATTGTCACAACCCAACTTGCTAAAAATGTTGTTTCAAAAAAAAAATTAAAATAAGAGTAATTTGCCAAGAAAGTTCCCTGGTCTTTAAGTAGGTAGAAAAATGGAAAAAAAGACTGAAGCAATGTTAGGAGATTTTGATCTAGAGAATTATCTTTACTTCCAAACAAGAATTTTCTCTATACTGATGAAAAACTGAGAATACTGTTACATGGAGGCATTTTCTTCTGTTAAGATACCTTTATAAACTATGCATCACAGATTAGTTTTACATCTGCCTTTACATGCTTTTCCTTTGCAACAATGATTCTGATTTTTTATAATTGTGAATTTATCAATTTTTCTAGATTAAATTTCTTTTTTTCTTTCCTTTACTTTCTTAAGTATGCGATGTGAACATTACTCCGTGTGATAGCTCATCTATGGAATCAATAGATCTAAGTGAAGCAGTAACTAGGGAGTATGACACAAAATGTTTTTAGAGAAAACCAGGCATTGCTGAGGACTCACCATTTTTACATTAATCTACATGTTGGGGTTTCTTTTCTTCTTTTTTCTATCTCCAGTCTGGTACCATGGGATTAACACCCACTAACAGGTGGCTTACATTAGGGTATCTCCTAAACCTTATTGTATTGTTTAGTTTCATCCAGAAGGATGAAAGAATAATAAATTCAACAGGTTGTATGGACCGAGACTTCTTTATAAAATGGTTTAAAACACAGTAGGTATTATTAAAGGGGTTCATTTCAAAAGCATACTGTAAATTCTAATGAAACACTGTTGCAGATACATCAATTTAACAAAGCAAACAAACAAACAAACAAACAAGAAACCCACCAGAAATAACACTGGGATTACTGTATTTCACTGAGACTGAAAAGCCAGCTTGGAGTTCATTATCCACAAAGCTGGTGTTGTCAGTGTGGGATTTTGTCAAAAGCCACGTAAGTGTCCTATAAGTGATAGGACAAGGGGGAATGGATTTAGACTGGAAGAGGGTTTGGATTAGATATTAGGAAGAACTTTACTGTGAGAGAGTTTGCATTTGATATTAGGAAGAACTTTACTGTGAGAGGATTTGGATTAGATATTAGGAAGAACTTTACTCTGAGGGTGGCAAGACACTGGAACAAGTTTCTCAGAAAAGTTGTGGATGCCCGTTTCCTAGAAGTGCTCTAACCCAGGTTGGGTGGGGCCCTAAGCAACCTGGTCTAGTGGAAGGTGTCCCTGTCCATGGCAGGGGAATTGGAACTAGATGGTCTTTAAGGTCCCTTCCAAACCAAATCATTCCATGATTCTATGATTCTATAGAAGAGAATCAATCCCCAAGGTATATATTATGACACACCACTCTAGGAGGAGACAGATAGTGACAAAGCAACCTAGCAGACTTATTAATGGTTAATAATTTTTAACATGATTACCTAGATTAGAAAATAGCACAAAAGACAAACAACTTGGTATAGAATTAACAGGACAAAGAAGTTTTTGTGCTAGTAGGCCAAGTTATTACTGACAACATAAGTGTTCTCTGAGTCTTATTTTGCCCAGATCATACTATGCATTTCTGCGTGCTAATTTCCTCGTGTCCTTGAACAGTCCTGCACCTGCCTGTGATTCATACCAAAGTATAAACATTTTCCTAAATGTCTTGTAGAGTTTATACAAGTGTTGGTAAAAGCAAAAAGAGTTGAGTGGGGGCTGAGGGGCATTACAAAAATGAATGGTTCTTGTGAAACTGAATTCTAGGGACTAAATTGCTAAATAAACTGCTAGAAGTTTTGCTTTTCATTTTTGGTAGTTAGTTTTGCCCAAGAAATTTGAAATTTCTTTTTGATCACAGAAGTAAAATATAATTCAGGAGATAAAGAAATACTTTTAATAAAATTAAACTCTTGGTTAAAGGATTCCCTCTCAAGAGTTCAGTCAGTCTGGATACAGGCTATATTTTATTTTTGTTTGAAAATGATGAATCTCCATCTGTGTATGATAAGTGGCATGCTTTGCAGTACAAGCAAACAGGTTTTTTTTTTCTAATCAGAATCCACCTTTCCCCCCCAAGAAAAGTTGTAGCATTTCAGTTTTATGTGAAGGACTTTGTCAATATTTGGATAAACCTCTTAAAATTTTATACTTGAAGCACAGAACCAGTTGAAGTTTAATGCATATTTCTAACATACAGTAAGGAAAGATAACAATCCTCTGGTCCTTAAATAATCCATGTACTTTTTTTTTCGGCTGAAGACCTTTATTAACTAGAGTGAGTACTATCATGTCTTCAGGCAACATGTATTATATATTCAATTACTCTAGTTTAAGATAAAACGTCAAGATTAAGCTCTCCAAAACAGCCTGAGGGATTTAAATCTCATTATATTCGAGATGAAGTATTTCACTGTGATCTGGGTCCCTAAGTCTTTAGGTGTGTTTAAAATACTAACCAAAATTCTTATTTTATGAATATCAGTTATGGGAAAAAAGTTGCCTTAATGGATCTAAGTTTATTGCTTACGTGGCTTCTAGGTCACATCTCATAAATTGTAACTTGAATTATCTGCTTTTCCTTTAATGTCAGCTAACTGTTCAACTGGCCTTTTTTCCACAAGAAATTAGTGTAAATCAGGCATCCAACAGGTTTACATGAGATGGAGGTAAATTACAACTTCACCTTAGATACTTTTACCTTTTACTGATGCTCATAAAAACACTAGAATACAGTTAGGAGAATTGTCTTATCTTGAATTAAATTTAATATAGGTAACATTTGAAATTAAATTGATGTTTTAAATGTCAAATGTTTAAATGTCCCCAGAAAGATGATCATGTCTAAGAATCAGATAATCTAATAAATGAGTGGATGTAAAATAAAGCACAAGTCCTCTGTTTTTTGCTAGCAGTACTGAGAAAGTTTGCTAGATAAGTTTTAATATATATAATTAACAGCTAGAAATGAGAATATGATCCATATTTTAAACAGGCTCCTAGGCTGTCACTTGTTGTTACTTCTCCAAAGGTAAATGGAGACTAGTCTGATGTAAGCAAAAGAAGAGTACAAAACCAACTTTCAGCCCCTGTACCTACGGGAGTGGAGAGTGAACCCAGAAAGCTAAACTGTTGAGCACTGAATCCCATTTCTTTCATCTGAGCCACTAGTTAGGTCTCTTATGGTAGTGGCATTTGTGAAGTCTCCTAGTTTTACGGTCTTTTAACATCCATAATTTTTTACCAACATGTCATTAAAAATGCTTCTGTCGTAAGCAGGAGCTGTTCTGTGGTGAAAAATTTCTAAACTGTATAGAAAGATAAGTTTGAAGACCTTTTACTTTTATTAGAAGATAGATTGGGATCCAGGAAATGTAGCATCCACAAAAATTTAAAATGCAGAGGAAAACAATTTAAGTAAATATTTAATGAACTCTTACTCATGTAAGAACATCAAAGCAGTGTTAAGTGTTAACATTTTTGTGGCATGGAAGACAGATATTAGCTATGATTTAGTTCAGGAATAATCAGTGAGGGCATATCTTGTTGCAAAGATAAAATTTAGGTCACCAGTTATACTGTCATTTTATCTGATTTTTTCCACTGCTGCAATCAGTCTTGAAGATGCTCATACATAAGTAAGCATAGAAGCCTGAACTTTCAGATATACCAGAAAGTCCTCTTTTGATCTTACAGACTAAAACATATTAAAAGTAGATCTAATTTGCCATCAAAGCTTCAGATACTGAAGTATGGTGTACTGATATCGAAAATTCATGTAGCTTGTATTATTAAAGGTAATTATCACAAAATTGCACTTCATTTAGTCTGTATACTGAATAAAAGGTTTAGGAGATGTTTCATATCACAATATATCCTTTCAGCAGCAAGAGAACTGAATACAACTAACCTAACATCCCAAATGATTATAAGTTTTCCAATTTCTATGAATAAAAAATGTGAAAAAATTGTAATAAATGTATGATTTCTCTGACTTAAAGCCATTTAATGTTTGCTATGGTCCAATTCAGTAGTGCTGTTTATACCAAATATAGGACATTGGTAGTTATCCAGAATAGAAAAAAAAATCAAATTAAGCTTGATTAGATGTGCTAACCAAGGTGCTCCACCTTTTTTCTTTTTCTTTCTCTTTCTAAATTAGAGAGATTTGAAAGTGATGCTGTTGACATGTCACTTGGAACTTAATCCTGGATCCGTATTTTCATATGTAGAATGGAACAATTGTGGTGTTTTAAATGTAGACACAATTTTATGAGAACAATAAGACCATAACTTTTATCCTCATGAAACGGTGATCATCACACAAGGAAATTTCTGTTTTAGTAATCCATCAGTTAACGCTGAGAAAAATTAGAAGAATTCATGATGTATTACGGTTCAGCACAAATATCTTAAAGGCTAGTCACCCACATGTCTCCATTTCTAGGAAGACGTTCACTGTGCTCACAATCCAATCCATTATATCAAACGTTATATGTCACCTTCTGGCTGATGTACACTGCTTTGTGGTTTCTGAAACATCACATACTTTGTTCAGCTTTGCTTTTGTCATGGAGACTGCACAGTGTAGTGGTTTTCCTCCATCTTAGGTCATTGAAACAGTGACATGAACATGATTATCTTTAAGCACCTTTAGTGTAACATGTGGCATATTTTTCATGTACTGTAGTCTTATAACTAACTCACTTTTTTTTCTCCTCAGTAGTACGATGGTAAATCTCTTCTTGAAAACATGCAGGTGAAAGAGATCCTGTCTGTTCATTGCCTTTCTGAGTGGCACTGGTAATCCTCATTAACAGATGTAATTTTTCTTATGAATCTATTCCAGTAAGCTACTGCACTTCTGACAATTCTTATCAGTTCCATAACTATTAACAGTTGCACTTCCTCAACTCATCTCTTTTCTTCTTTCTTGCTGTTTCTTTGTGCCTTTTTATTTAAGTAACTTTATTAGTAGATCCTAGAGGTTATTACAGAGACAAGTCAGAATCAGGTCTCTTCTCTGAATCTAGATATCCTTCCACAATAACCAGGACAAGCAGGGGCACATCCTGTTAAGAAACTCGCAGTGTGCACCTGGAAGGCAGGGGCTTGAGGTACATTATAGAGTACCTTACATCTGCAGTGTAAGCTCAACTACTGAGAAATTGAATGTGGAGTTTATGAGGACAGTAAATGTTTGATATTATTATTATTGAAAGAAACGTCTTTTGTGCTATAAGGAAGAGGACAGAATGGCAAAAGTCAAGTTACACAGCACTTTATGCAGAGTTTGGATCTTGTAGTGCTTTGAGGAAACTATATCCTTTCCATCTTATCCAGAGAAATTAATAAAAAGGCAAAGAAAGAGTTTGAATGGAATCACAAAATATTTGGTTAGCAAGAAGTCACCAATTGAAATTGGTGAAGACTAGAGCATATTTTCTGTTTTATCTATGTATTGTATTTACATATTTCCCACAAAATAGCACACCCTTTTGGAAAGAAGCACTTTTCTCCATGGGAGTTATGTCGATTAAATTCTGCTGAGATCTAGTATTTGTTTTACAAAAAATGTAAGACAAGACTGTAATATCACATGCTTTTGTACTAAAATCCAGTTGGTAAAATATTTTTCCAAACATGAAAGAGTGAAGCACCACTCACATCTTTTGTGGGCATCTCTATGGATATCTTTTCCTTCAGTGCAACAGCCGAGTAGAATAGTCAAGTACTTATGGATATGGAATACAATAAGGGTGGCCATATTCTTGTTGAAGTTTTCAGCTTTGCATGAAATAATTAAATATTCATTGAATTAGAAAGATAATAAGTATGACTGTATTGCCTTCTGGTAAGAAAAAAATAACAAGAATTGCACTCTATTCCTTTACTTCAATAATACCTTAATATGAAGTTCTTTAATATGAAAACCGTAAGCATTCCTTGGAAAAGGGAGTGTAACTCAGGTCTCTCCTTCTACTACAAAACTAGGGTAATTCTCTTTACATCAGACTGTTTTCAATCCAATAAATATTTAATTATATGTATACACTTAAAATTTCAATAAGTTGGAATTAGAAAGCCAATTTCCCATCTTCAAAATATTTTGTAAATTTTTTGTGAGCACATACACATTAGAGATTCAGGTGATTCATACAACTAGTTTCCCCACTTCTTAGGCACTGAAATCCTGGATTAATCTATAGCTCAACAGGATTTTTCTTTCTGATCCTGCAGTTGTTACAGTGTATATGCAAAGCAAGGTATCATGAAGTCCATCTAACTACAAGAACTAGTTAATAGTTGTCAGGGTAGAAATAAGCAACCACTCCAGATTTACACAGTCAGTGTAAACAGGAAACTGCACTTCACAAATGTGAATGAAAATTATACTAAATCAAAATCTAGTCAGGTTACCATCAGATAATGGAATAAAGGCTGTAGACCTGTGTTCTTTCTTTATCTTACTTTTTCTTCCTCTCTTCCACCTTTCCTGCCCTCTCCCCACCTGAATGCTTGTTAAAAAGTTCTTCTCTGCTAGGTTTCCAGTGGTGCAGGTTTGAATTAATAGATATACCTGAGGGATTGAAGTCTACGTTCAGGTAGTGGTTAAATGTTTGTCTTCTAAATTTCACATATTGACAAGATACATAATTGTAGGAATATTGACAAGACACATAATTATAGGAAAGAACATGTATTCCTTCACTATATGAGGTATATTTCAGTGAGTTTTTTAGCATTCATTTTTTTTAACACTACATAGCTTACTGTATTTTCTTAAACCAGGCTATGCTTCTGCTTGAAGTTAGACAAGGAGTTCAGTACTTGGCTGTATCAGGACCTTAAATCTTAAAAAAAATTTAGTATTATTACCATTGGTTAAACAGTTGATTGTTACAAAAAGACCATTAACTGTATTTTTTATGCTGATGGTGATGCACTTTATGCAGATAATTAAAGAAGAGCTTCAATTTTCATTATATGCTTAAGTATCTTCTCAATCCAGATTAAATTTAATAGAGCTATTTGCATGCATGTTTGATTGATTTGAAGCTTTGGCATGCAAACAAATTGATATTACTGAAGTTATTGACTGACTTACCCTGTATTTCTTTATTTTATTGACCTATTGAAACATTGTCAGCACTATAAAATGTCTTTTAGCTAAGTGCTAAGCTTGAATCAATAAATTTATTAATGTACTATTCATAGAATGACTGAACAATACAGATCTTAAGGGGCTTTCATGAACTTATGAATTAGTAGGATAACTTTTTAAATGATGAATCACTGAACGTTAAAGGAAGCGACTAAATAGTACCTAAACAGATGTGTTAAGGTTGAAACAAAATCTAAAAAAAAAAAGGCATTTTGTGTTTAAATTTAACAAACAGAATAATTTTATACCAACAGTTTACAATTGTCTTTTTACAATTAGGCAAAGCTCAGTGAGAGTAGTTTTTATTTTTGTTTTAAAAGGGTAAAATAGTCATGATAAAAAGAAAGGCTTGGGAGAACCCTGGGTAGAAGGATTTACAAATTTATCCAAGGAATGCTAATGTTCAGTACTTACTAGTCTCCCTGAGAGACAGGACAAACATGGTAAGGAACTTGGTGGTATTTTGGAGAGATTATTGCTCATAAGAAAAAGTGGAAGTTACTGAGTGGTGTCAAGGTGACAAAAGTGAGATGATTACTCTTTAATTTCAGGACAGTGAAATAAGGTAATATGGTGCATAAGTTAATAGAGACATATATCTCTCTGAGGCAATTTTGTACCCTTTCCAAACTGATTTGTACAATTCCCTGAAAGAGACCCAACCACTTCTCATTCTCTAAAAGCCACATTTATTTCAAGATCAGAAGGTTGTAAACTATGGGATGATTTTTCTTTGAACTATTTTCCATAAATATCTTTTCAGTAATTAAGTAAAATTAAGTAAATAAATAATTCTTTTGAACAATACTGTAGGATGTAGATGCAGAGGTATCTCTGTGAAATATCTCAATGTTATATCTGCTCAACAGTGTGTTAAAAGCAGATTTTCATCAACATTTCAATGACAAATGGCAAAACTTTTGTTTCATTTAATTTGTTTTATTTACCCAAATGTTTTAAAGTTAAGAGTTTAAAAAAACATGAAATTTTTTGCCATTAGGTTCAATGAAGGCAGAATTTCATGTGTAAATCTGGAAAACAATTCTGAGAATTAAAAAGAAAAAAAGCCCACAAAGTAAAGAGTAGACTATAAAAAAAATCACCTGATCATAGTTTGGGTTGGAAGGGACTTGGAAAGTTCATCTAGTCCAACCCTCTGCAAGGAACAGAGATAGCTAGATCAGGTTGCTCAGAGCCCTGTCAAACATGACCTTGAATGTTTCCACCACCTCTCTGTGAAACCTGTGCCAGTGTTGCATCACCACCATCATAATTTTTTTTTCCTTATATCTAGTGAACATTTACTCCCTTTCAGTTTAAAACCATTACTTCTTGTCCCATTGCAACAGGCCCTACTAAAAAGTTTGTCACCATCTTTCTTATAGGTCCCCTGTAAATACTGAAAGGCTGCAATAAGTTTTCCCCAGAACCTTCTCTTCTCCAGGCTGAACAATCTCAGATTCTCTCAGTCTTTCCTTATAGTAAAGGTGTTCAATCCCTCTGATCATTTTATGCCCTCACAAAGGTCCACTTCTAAAGTCTCCAGGCCCAGGTCCCTCCAGATGGTGTCCCATTCTTTAGGCATGTCAATTGCACCACCCATCTTGCTGTCGTCTGCAAGCGTGCTGAGAACACACTTGATCTCTCTAAGTTTTTGAAAAAGGTATTAAACAGTACTGGTGCCAATATGGACCCCTGAAGGAAATACTTGTCACAGATCTCCATTTGGATATCGAGCAGTTGATCACTAGTCTGGATGCAAACACCCAACTGCTTCCTCATCCACCAAACCATCCATGCATCAAGTCTGTATCTCTGATGGATGCATCACCTTCTTAGGGAAGCACACCTTAATTTCTTTGTGGTATTTCACTGGTGTTCATGTGTTTTCACTGGTTGTCTCCTATTACCTCAGGAGCCCCTGGCTCATCTCTGTAAGACTTCAAGTGCTGCAGTGTACCCAGCATATCTCAGAGCAATAGGTTGAGAGCCCTTGCTAGCACCACGTCCCTCTAACCTTGGCTTCTGATTCCACAGCTTGTCACAAGCAAACCTGATACTATCTGCCACTCCCTTCAGGTCTAGTTTAAAGCTCTGTTAATGAACCCCACTAGCTTGTGAGCAAAGACCTTCTTCCTGCTTTGAGGAAGGTAAATCCCATCTGACATCAGCAGGCTTGGTGCTGTGTAGGCCATCCCATTATCAAAAAACCCACATCTGTGGCAGTGACACCAGCCACCAAGCCATGCATTAATAACCCATGCCCATCTATTTCTTCCAATGTCTCTGTCTACAACTAAAAGAACAGAGTCAAAAATAACCTGTTCTCCAGATTTCCTTACCAGCCATTCCAAGCCCCTAAAATCTCTTTTGATGGCCCTTGGACTACACATTGCACCTCCATCACCACTCACATGGAATAATGTAATGCATAAAAGTCATAAGACTGTACCAGGCTGGGAAGTTTCCCAGTAATGTCCTTAACCTGGGCCACAGGAAGTCATCAGACTTCCCTAAGAGGTGGGTCTGTCAGAAATATTGGACCCTCTGTTCCCATCAGAAAGGAGTGGTTGTGATGTCAAGCTAATCTTGCAACACCTCTGGTATAGATGGACAGTTATCTACATCATTCATTGATGAGCCTTCTCCATCCAGAGACTCATACTTGTCATACAGAGGCACCTGGGAAGGTGAGGTGGGTGGATGTAGTTCTGCTAAATGTCTGTCAGATGTACCATTTATAACATAGTGTACTAACTAAGAAGAAAAGCTGACCTGCCAGTCTAGGACTCACAGAGATGGATGGACAGTAAATTCTTTCTAATGAAAAACACAGTTTCTCTTGCAATAATTGCTTGAGGAAAAGTAATATTAAATGCTTTTTCTAGTGGCAATAACATAGAAAATGAAGTAGGTTGAAGATATGCCTTCACATTTTATTAAAAAAACAGAACATTACCTTGTGTTTGATATGAATGCCAATCTGCATGCTTTTCCATACTTTTATATAACTATATTGATCTTGATGAACAAAAAAGTATAAAGAAGAAAAGTTATTAAAGGCTAAATTCATAATGTTTACCTGTGATTTCTTCATTTGTCCCTTACAGCATTTTTTCTGCTGTACAAAATGGTTGCTCTATGTCCATATGCTCATAGTCCAGGACATGGGCCTGTGCTTTTCAAGCACGTTTAGCAGATATAAATTGCACATCAAATGTCAGTGTTTAACAAGTCAGATAAATCAGGCCACAGCTTCTGTCAAGATAAAAGCAGTGAGTTACTGTGAATTCAGTAACATATGAGAAGAATCTAATAAAATAGGTATTTGCAATGTATTTATCTTCATTATGGTAGGCGTCTTTGATTGTAAGGGTTACTAATCCATTTATATGTTGTTGTTGTTGATTGACTAATGTGCCTCTGAGACAACTTTTTTCAAGAAGAAAGTAATATTTAATTATGAAAAATCATACATTGATATTAATTGTCTTTAAAACATTTTTCTCTGTGGTGTAATGGAGAAAAATATAATAAGAATTAAATAGTTTATCAAGCTACGGGTTATCTTTGGTGGCTGAATAAAGAGCATATAGATACCATCCTTCCTTCATTCTCTTTTCCTGGTGCTTTTGCTATTGAAGTGTCATAAATAAAAAGGAAATCACACACTAGATATATGAGGTTTTGCTATTATTTTCTTCTTACTGATAGTCAAGACAAAATTTAAAATATATTCTTGAAAAAGAGAAAATTCTACAATACTCATTAAGAGATAGAAAAAAACCTCTCAAATGCTATTTAAATAGTATAATGAAGTAATTTTTCCATACGTAGATTTATTTTGGTGTTTAATTTACAGGAACATATTAGAAAGTAAGTTTTCCAAAAGCATACATGTACCTTTGAAAGTCAAAGGCCAGATGATCTATACATATATATATATATATACTATTCCAGTGCTATTCATTTAAATACAACTCTAAGAGCTTATATTTATCTGAAGATTTTCCCAGAATTTTACTATCTCAGAGAAAATGTCTTGTGGGGATATTCGGTCAGTGAAAAAAAAAGCAATTTACTTGGATTTATTGGGTCAATCACAATCAACGGGTGCATCTTGAAGATGTACAATCTGTAAAGAGAAAAAAATTAAAAAGACGTTTGTTGAATACATTTGAATTAACAATTTAGTAGGGAAAACTGTGATTTGCTCACAAGTTATACAAAAAGAAAAAGAAATTTCATTATCTAACATATAATCTGCTAGAAATTATTCCTTCTTCTGTATTACCATCTAAGATTTTTTTTTAAATTGTTTTTTTGCTTACTCATTTTCACATAATTGCTAGTCCCTTGATGGTACGCACTAATTGATTTTTTAAGTGGTCCTAAAATGCTTGAGATATATACCTTGCCTGTTGTATTTTATCATTAAAATATTTTTAATCTAAATAAAGAAATTGATGCTCTTTATTATAGATAGTTTCTATTCAAATATATGCATTTATAATTTAATTCTCAGCTTTAGTACCTACTGAATGCACTGATTCATAGGTATACACTTTAACCCCAAGCCAACCACTGCATTACAAAACCAGTGTCTGTCTAAAAATTAAATTCTTCACATTTAAAAAAGTAAAAAAAAAAAAAAAAAGAATAAAGAATCAGGGAAATAACTTTGGCCGTAGTCAAAGATCTTTCACAGTATATGACAAATCCAAAAGTAAAGTTTTGTGTTGGCTACTTATTGAGTACACAACTGGTACAAAATATTTCTATAACACTATCTGTAGACCTCCTGGCATCAAATTCCACCTGGCCAAATAGGTTGAATGCTGAAAAAAATGATGCCCATGCTCATTTTCACGGGCACACACAAGCATTGTTCAAAAATATAAAAAATCATTTTGAAATTTATTTTTTCAATTACCTAGTAATTTTTAGTCTCCCTTTTCCACTTTCAGATCTACATTTGGATTTTTTTTTCTTCCAGGTTATGTCATCAAAATAACATTTCTCATTATCTTTGTGATGTTTCCATTAATAAGAAGGATCCTTGAGGTCAGTTCCTCTTGGTGGAGAAGGGAATATAATCTAATATAAAGAGATAATAAACTGGCTGCAAAATTTTTTTCTCTGTGTAATAGCTCTGGAAACATTTAGTGACCCAATTTACCTGCTGAAGAACATAATAGAGGAAAGGTTCACAAAATATTTATATTGTCTGAGCCATTTGGAGAGCTTAATCAAAGGAAATCCATCAAGCCCACTTCACTCATAAAAAAAAGGGATTAAACACACTTTCAACTCTGATAATTATGCTATTCAGGACTTTTAACTGTTTAAAGTCCTTTCAAAAATAGGTTATAGTTAAGATTTACTACGCTTTAAAAAAGAAAAAAACCTTCTGGGAAAAATTACATTAGTGCATTTTCAAATAAATGCAGATTTTTTTTTCCCAGCATTCATGAATATGCTTTCCACAATACTTATCTTTAGATGTAATTTCATGTCCAGTTTGTATCAATGCATCTCAATCTCCTTTTTAATGCATTTACCTCATATTCATGTTTAAAAGTTCTTGTAAGTGAGACCTCAAAAGCCTGTTCACAAAAAAAAGAAGATTACACGGAACCTTGGATTAGGAAACCATTTCAGACACTAATGAAATAAATGGAAAGCATCTTAGTGACCACAGTAGACTTTGAATCAGTTCTTAATATAATTGTGATGTATTACCTAGGAAGCAAAAGATTTTAAACTTAAAATTAAAATAAAAAGGGTATGGAACATTAAACATTATGAATTATGTCTGCCAAAAAAAGCATTGTGAAAAGTACCTTATTGTGACATATTTGCTGACTCATGTTTAAACAGTCTGTGAGAGCCTCTGTAAGTCAATAAAGGAAGGAAACTAACTGAGCTCTAGGTACAAAGTATGTAATGAGAATGAGACTTTAACTACCAGACAGTCAAGGTCTGATCCAATTCTCATCAAAATCAATATGGAATGTAACTGTTATCTTACAAGTTCCTTTGTTGAATTATGAGGTCTGCAGAGCTACCACAATAAAGTTTTGCTAATGAAGTTGAAGATGAGACTGTCAGTTAATGTCTGTGAAGGTGGGTGCCACAGTTCTGCAGCAATGGCTGAGACACCTACATAGTTTCCAAAATCTCTAGAGGGATAGAAAATTAATAGGTTAAATAGAACATTTATACTTCAGAGGAATCAATTTTATAAACCTCAAACTCTAAATGCTAATTATTTGTCAGTTTTTGTGCTTATTAATCACAGTTTGCCATAAGTATGTTTTGTGGACCAACAGAGAAAATAGTTCTAGGCAAGGACAGTTTTTCCACTCAAATTTGCTTTGGGATCATGGATTACTGTTATTAGGTCAATGTCAGCTGAAGGAGAAAGATGATACTACAATATGTCCAGGTGAAAAGTAACACATTTCACAAACTCTGAGATCCTGCGGTGAAGAGAGCTTGTCTACAATATAAAGCAATGATTTGTGGTAACTAGATGTTCATTTATTGGAAATGAGAGAAAATGTGAACATTCATGGCTTTCTCACTCATAGATATCTCTTAATGTGGCTCAACAGACTCCTCTTCAAAGAAATCTCTACAAATCTAAATTTACAAAGCCTGATTATGAAGGTGAGAATATGTTTTCTTTGCATTAAGATGTTTCTGAATCTCTTTTATGTTCTACTGTCTTATAAATAGTGCTCTGACCTACCCAAGATATGTCAGAGAATATGGTAAAACTAAAACATTTGCTCATCTGAACTAAGAAATGTAGTATTTGAAGATATTCCAGCTGAGACTCAGTTTTGGTTTACTTTCATTTATGCTGAAAAGTGAAGTATAACACTAGAACAAAGAATTTCTTCCTATCCTCAGTGGAATTCAGTATTAATTTTATTTTGAAGATACATTACTTTCCAGACACTGATTTTTAAGACAATATTCAGGTACTTCACCAAATCAGATCTAGGCTAAAATTGGGACAATCATTTTGGTTACCTTTTTTACAAAGCTTTTTTTTTTTTGTTTGTTTGGTTTGTTTTTTTAAATAGAGCTTCTTGATGCACTGAATATAATGCAAACATTTCTGAAAGCCATGCTTTTGACAAGAATTGAAATACTGAGTGTAGTTCTCATTTTAGAAAATCTAATTTTGTGTGAAAAGCAAGTTGATTTTATTTCCACTGTATGACAAAAAAAAAAAAATTCTTACTCATTAGGTAACCATCTTCTTGTCCTTATTTTTCTTTATTGGGGTTTCTCTACTTAATTGCCTATCAAAATAGATAAATAATCAGAGCAATATAAAATCTTTATTTAGTCAGAGTTAATCAATTTATTTTGTACACTTATATTTAAATCTGATTCCCTAGATTGTTTCAATCTGATATGGGTGCCTTATCTTTTCAGGCTTGTATCAGTGATGACAGGCTCCCTGAGCAAATAGCTAGATCTTGAATCCAGCGTGGTTCTTTCACTACTTGAATGACCTGACAATTTGTCTGCAGCAATGAAATTTAACTGAAGCTGAGTAAGAGGAAGAAATATATTTTAAAAAATCAGAAAACCCTTGTTCCAGAACAAAAAAAAGGATATAAGTAGGTAAATGCTAAAGCATACTTTGGTATTTCTGAAGAGCTTTTTTCTGTAGTCAGAAAACTCATAGAAGATTGTGTTTCCACTCTGGGACTCATGATCCACCGATAAGTTGTCAGCTTTGTTATGCAGGACCGCTATTAAGTGGATCATATATGCTATGGTTTTGACTTTGCATCACATTGAAGTAAAGAGATTGTGAAAAAATATGGGTGACATTTGGCACCTGTTGTCTGCATTTTCATGAATTTTAATGACAGTATTGTAAAACAAAATCACAAGGACTCATTATGCTTTCACAAAAAAAAAAAAAAAAAAAAAAAAAAAAAGAAAACCAGAAAAACATACCCCCCCCCCCCGAAAGACAACTTTTTGGACTAAAGTGAATTACAGGTATCTTTCAAAATCTTGAGGTCATGCAGACCCCTTTCTAATAGCATTTTTAGTGGGGTTTTTTTTAAATATTCTGAGTTTGTCTTTTTAATTTATCTTTGAAGTATTTGAGGTCAAATACTCATCCGTCTTTTGATTTATTTTTATAAGTTGAAGGGATCATATCTGCAATGCTGTCACACATTTTAATTGCTTATGTAAGCATGTGAAAGCTCTCAAGGTGCTAGATGACAGTTCCTGAATATTTTTTGTGTTCTATTGTCCCCTTCCTTGCTTCAGTGGTCCTCATGATTATGGAAGGGGACTGAGAAAATACATCTGCCCGTATTGATTCGCCAGTTATGACAATGTGTGGTTTGTGTGCGTGTGCACCTGCATTTGCACACCTGGTTGGTATTAGTGCATACATTTAGTGGGTGAGGTGGCTTGACCCTGGCTGGCCACCAAAGCTACTCTATCACTTCCCTCCACAACTGGACAGCAGATAGAAAATATAACAAAAGGCTCATGAGTTGGATAAGGGCAGGAAGAGATCACTCACCAGTTACTGTCACAGGCAGAACAGACTCAGCTGAGGAAAACTGATTGAATTTATTACCAATCAAAATCAGACCAGGACAATGAGAAGTACAGCAAATCTCAAACAAATCTTTAAAATACATTCACCCCACTTCTCCCTCTTTTCTGGGTTGAACTTTATTCCCAGTTCTCTACCTCTTCCTTCCATGTGGGGCAATAGGAGTTATGGTCAGTTCATCACAGGTTGCTTCTGATGCTGCTTCCTCCTCAAGGAGAGGAGTCCTTCCTCTGCTCCAGCATGGGGTCCCTCCCACAGGAGACAGGCCTCCACAAACCTTCTTCAACAAGAGTCTTTCCCACAGGCTAGAGTTCTTTAACTGCTCCAATGAAATCTCTTCCACAAAGTACAGTTATTCACACACACTGTTCCAGCATGGGTCCCCCAGAGGGTCACAAGTCCTAGCAGGAAACCTGCTGTAGTGTGGGCTCCTCTCTCCAGGGTTCTTCAAGTTCTGCTCCAGCGCAGGCTTCCCACAGGGTCACACACATTTTTTAGGCATTCGCCTGCTCCAGAGCGGTGCTCCTTCATGGGATGCATGTGAATGTCTGCTCCCCCTTGGACCTCCATGGGCTCCAGGGGCTCAGCCTGTCTCACCATAGGCTAAAGGGGAACTTCAGCCCCAGAGCCTGGAGCACCTCCTCCCCCTCCTTCTCCACTGACCTTGGTGTATGCAGAGTTGTTCCTCACATATGCTCATTCTGCTCTTCTCTGGCCATAATTACTTCTGTGCAATAGCTTTTTTTCCTTCTTAAATCTGTTTTCCAAGAGGCTTTACTACCATCATTATTTGGCTCAACCTTGGCCAGCGATGGGTCCATCCTGGAGCTGGTTGGCATTGACTCTGTCAGACATGGGGAAACTTCTGGCAGCTTCTCAAAGAAGCCACTACTGTAGCCCCTCTGCTACCAAATCCTGGTCACTCGAACCCAACACAATGGAAAATCTTACTTTTGCAATATAAAATCTTTCCTTCAGAAAAACAGCAAGTCCCTTAACTAGGAGATGGCCATATTTTTGTTGTCTTAAGGTACAGATACCAAAATAAGCATTTTCTGGTACACACTAGGCATCAAGTGGCACTTGTAGAATGAAAGCTGGACAAAAGGAAGAGTGTAGAGTAGGCAGAAAAAGAGACGAGGCATGAGACTTCTTATTGCCTTCGGCTCTTTACATCTGGGCTACAGTCCCTCTGCTTCTTCCTGATGTACAGAAACCTACCACGGGTATTGAATACAATAACATGGCTAGAGATTTGTAATTGCATTTGTAGCAATTCAGTTGAAGCTGGGAACAGTAGTGATGCTTTTCCAGGCTTGCTTTTCTCTGACTCATTGAGATTAGTATTGTGAACTAGCAGCAGCACAATTTCAAAGTAGATGAGAGGGAAGTCTAGTGGTCTAGAAATATGGCATAGTAGTTATAACATACTTTAGAAAGTGTAGAGAGGAGAGTTTCAGTTGTCTCCATTTTCTAAAAGGGCAGGAGATGGAAGGGAGAAAAGAGAGATGAAATATACCTGAGAGGAATTACATGTTTCACAAATGCTAGCAGCCAGGGAACATGGCATTTGGCTTTCTAGTGCTCTCAAGATTAGTGCTCTCTAACTATTATAATAATACTTAAGAAACTTAAAAATATTCTTTTCTATTTGAAAACTTTGTCAAGAATTACAGGCCCTAGTCATTCATCCCCTCCGAAACAACTCTTGCTGGCAGATTTTTTTCACCTAGGTAAAGATGGCAACATCTTACTTGAAATCTAGAAAACCATTTTTTTTACCATGTTTCTCTGTGTGAAGAATTTCATTAATGTCTTGAAATCCCATTCTACAGACAGAAAGTTAAACTTTTAGAAGAAACAAATCAACAGTATAGCTGTTCACAAATTAGTTTTGCTACATTGTGCCTGATAAAGCATATTGTTCAGCACTATATTTTGAAAAGTATTACACATTTGTCTTTAAGCTATTTAAAAACATCAGCTTTCCTTCCTCTTCTCCTTCTGTCCTTTGCTGTACTTTTCTAAATATCTTTGCAATTTTCTTTGCTGTCTCAGTGCACACCAATGCAACATCAATTTTATGTTATTATCAAAGTCTTGGAAATAAAAGATGCAGCAAGCTGTTCACTGGAGATTTGATCTCTGACAAATAGCCTTGTACTAGTGCATCTAAAAAACCCTGGGTCCATACCTCTGTTTTCCTGCCAATAGGGTCTTGGCAGGGATGCAATTAAAAAAGAAAATCAATCTGTTCTTTGCTGTCTTATTTCTGAAGAATGGCACTGAGCTGCCAGGGTGTGAAGATGTGGGATTGTAAATAAAGAGATGTCCTCATGAATTCCACTTTTCCCACTGGTCTCTAAATGAGTCTGATTTATCAAAGCATTAGAATGAAAGGGAGGAAAGGCTGAGATAAAGGGCAGTGGATTTTTTTAGCTGACTTCTGATAATTCAAAGGATGTTGTGTATCGTTTCAAAATTAAACTATAAAAAACCCACAAAAGCCCAAATTTACACATACCAGTTTTCCCTTATTTTCTGATTTTCAGAAGGGCTGCACATCTATCACTGGGTAGAAGTCCTTCAGAGTTGCAGAATGTATGACAATCAGATCTTTTAAGTATTTTTTTCTCTTCTAAATGTGAAATTTGGAAACAGGTGTCAAAAAATGTTGGTCTGAAATTGCTTTTGAGGTTCATGGATTAGGCCAACTGTGAGATTCACAAACCTATGAAGTACTTGTGTTCCCAGAGCAGCAAATAATTCTCATATCCACATCATATAATTTTTACTTTTTCAGTACTCACACTGATGTCATTGATACTCCTTGCCTTTGGAAACAAGGCACAGAACTGTTCAAGTTTTTGTAGAACTATGACTTTTGATTGCGTAAGAGTTAATTCTGCATTCATCTGCTAGTTTCAGTGTAGAAAGCCAAAATCATCAACAACCTGTACTAAATATACAGCTGAATTTCCTAATGGGCACATTGTGATTTAAAAATTACCATTTTCCAATTTCCTAAAAAATTCCAAACCCTCACAAGACTATTTTTAACACAACCAGCTAAAGATCCATAAACGCACTCTTGGGTCTGCTCTTTCTTCAACTCACTGAACATCTCTGGGTTCAGAATGAAGACTTTGCAGGCTGGGAACATGTGAGAAACTGAAATATTAAAAGTTAATGACTCAAACAATCAGCCATTTGCAAAATGCCTGAGGCCAGGTTTGCACTCCCTGCCCCCAGTAGAAGAGGGAGGAGAGTTTTTTTGTGCGTGGTGGCAAAACCTCTGACGCTCATAAGACACAGGGAGTGCACACCCACCACCATGACAAACCAACCTTTGTTTAACAGACCTGAAGTTTGAGCCAAATAAGGGAAAAGACCAATAACAAACAGATCCTTCAGGGGTGGGATAATGCTTTTTATCATGCCAGTGTCCTCTCTCCTGTTAGAGTCCGTTCCTCTCCCCATCCCCAGAAGGTGTCAGGACATTCACATTCACAGGTAGGCCTGAAGGTTTCATCCCTTCTGATAAGGTACAAATGACTCTACTACACAGGCTTGGGAAAGAGCAATCATGTCTTAGAAAGAGTCAGAAGCCATCAAAGACCTATGAAAGTGCCCCCATACTCATTTCTGGGGCCTTTTACTGAAGACATCAAAATTGCAACAATCAAGTCTTGTCACTGGATCCATGGGTGGTGATAACCTTCCTCTCTACTATCTACTCTTATTCTTTCTTTCTCTATCTTTCTTTTCTTTATATAGTTTCTTTCCTTATATAGTTCCTTGTGATATTTTTATACATTTATATTGTTATATTTCTATAGATAATAACTAAAATAGCTAAATTAGTTATTATCTATAGATAATAACTAAATATATAGATATATATACATACTAGTTGTTTAGTGTTATTTCAGACTAATCCACTGCAAGAGATCTACTAACAAGAATCTCAGTTATCCCACCTCAGGGTTGGGTCATAACAAGCTATTGTTACAAATTTAAAGGAAAGTACCATTCTCGAAGCATATTTACTGCTTTTCAAGACGATAATAATTTTGCTGAGTTTAGTGTTGTAAGAATCAAGAATCTGAAATAAAACATACAATATTGTCCTCGTTGTTTCTCTTCAATCCCAGTTTGTTTAACTGCCTTTTTTTTTATACGTATTGCAGAACATTTGCAGTGTTGTCTAAGTGTTATTACTATGTTGGCACAGATACTTCAGAATGAAATAACTGTAAAAGACTGAAATTCTTCCTGAGTATTGCAGCTTGTCAAATGAGAAGTGCCATAGATCTAAATAACTTTTTTGTCCTCCCAACCTCGAGCAAGATCATGAGCTGTTATAGTTAAGGCAGCTCTTCAAACTGTATGTGTGCTCTGCAAACTGTATAATGGCCCAGAATTTGCACGTTGGTTTCCACTGCTGTGCACCTCCTTTTCTACTGTGTCCCCCACAACAGCAGACTTCGGCAGAATGTTTTTTGGCACCAGCAGGTCCATCACCAATGAGTCATCACAGTGCTTGATGTAAACATCCCTTTGCTGCATCAGTGAGTGCTAGTGGTGTGGTAGGGAAGGGAAGCTGAAGGTCGTGTCAGTCTCCCCATCCTTTCTCTTCCCTGTGAGAGGTGAGAAAGGACTGTTGAGGCAAAGGCATGGCTAGTCTTACTGCTATTTCCTGCATACTCTCACCTAGAGGCACCCATCTTACTCTTAGCAATGGTTTGAGACTCTTTCCTCCTGAAATACTCCAGCTGACATGAGAGGTCTTGTAGGGTGTTCATCCTCTATTATACTCTCCAAACACAAGCCTTTATTTATTTTTATTTAATCTTTCACTAAGTATTTCCATAATTCAAATTCTTACAACAGAAAGTATTCATTAGGCCAGCAGAATGATCCAAAATCTTCCTAAATTCAACACAGGTTAAGTTTGAATTTATTTATTTATATTTTTGTATCTTAGATATAGTGCAACAGCTAGACTAAATTAAGGAGACAAACAAGTAGATTATGATAGGACAAAGCTGTTTGATGTCTCTTATTTTTCCATTGAAACCTCAGTACGTTTGAAGCTTGTAATCTTGCCAGAGACTGCCACTAATGTCTGAATTCTTATTGAAGGTAACATCTGGGTATTTACCGGTAACTTTCCAAATGACATCTTCAAATCTGAAATGGCCTCAGTGTATTCAGGATTGTGTATTTTTTGAAAGTATCATATATATACCGTTATATATAAGTGTACATATATATAACTATATATACACTTACATATAACTACGTGTATAGGTTTTTTGCATATATAAGTGTAGATATATATATAAGTATATGTTTATATGTCTAAACATGTTTTATATATCTATATACGTATATATATATACATCTCTCTATATATCTATATATATGTTTTATATATCTGAACATACATAAACATTTAAGGGAGAGGGATAACTCTGAGAGCCCAGTTTTACTAATTTTTATGCATTCCTGGCCAAAACATTAGAAAACATTCTAGTTGTGCTTAGATGTGCACTCTGACTCCTGGTCTACTGTAGTAGCTTGTTCCCTGTATTGAAAATAATAAAGGCAGTCATATGCTGACAATGATTAAAACCAGAAATAAAATTACTGGATCAATATCACCAAATTATATAAACTTTTTGTTCTTCAGTATCAAATTTAATTGAAATACTGCCACTAATACTGAAATAATATAACGGAACTTTCAAGGCACTCTAAAAAGCTGAGATCACAGGATTATGCATATATATACCCAGCAAAATTCTACATATTATAGAAAAAAAACTTACGTTATCTTTCTCCTCAGACAGGAAAATATATACAGATAAAGACTCTTCTGTTTTCTACATACACAAAATATCACAAAGAGTGATGCTAGACTCATCAGTAATAAAGGGTTGTACTTATTATTGCAAGGTTGATAATATATTATCACTTAGTTTTATTCGGTATTTAATTATTTTAATGTATATAGATTAGTTTACATCACAATGAGACACTCCAGATATCAGAAATCTCTTTTGAATTATCCCCTCCACCATTTATACACTGAATCTTGACTCTATTTTCCCGAAGAATCACAACTTTAGACAGATCTTCCCATAACAGTTACCGAAACTCAAGATCCTTTAGTACTATCTCTGGGAAAGTCATGACTTAGAATCAAAAATGCAGGTGATCAAGGGACCTCTCAGAACCTATAGTTGGACCCTATATCTGGACCAGTGAATGTCAGACTTCATCTGGTTTGTAGGTCTAAGTGCATAACCAGTCAAATCCTATCTGACCGATACCCAGGGCTGCACAGGTGTAACTGCTTTGAGAGGGAAACCTGCCCTCAAGAGCTGGAAATGGCCATGATAAACTTAAACCAAGTTGGTGGCCCCAACACATACCATTAGTATTTCTTCCATCTCTGTCCCCCTAGCTGGGACATCAGCATAAAGCAAAGAGTCAATAATTTCCACAACTGTGATAACTATGTAATTAGGATCCTTTCATTCATGCTTTTGCACTATAAGAGGGAGCTGGAAGATATCTGAATAGAGAAAGTGTACAACAGTGTTTTATAGAGGCAACTTGTAAAGTGTATGTTTAATCCCCTCTAGTAATATGAGTATTAAACAAATTTATTCAAGGAAGATTAGCAGTCTGTTGGTAAGACTTTTACTTAAATAATAGTACTAAATAACTTGCAGTCATATTTTCTCCTCCATCTGTAGTGTATATTTCTATCTGGGTCAGAGACTGTCTTCTTTGCTTCTAGAGTATCTACACAATGAGATACCATTTCACTGAGTTCTCTGGATATATATTTTCCACTTCTAAAACAAACTGTGTGAGCTCAAAGTTGATTTTTTATACTCACATAATTCTGAAATTAAATGAAAAAAATAGTATTCAGTTAGATTAGAGTTGTAAATTAAAAGTTTCGTGCTACATGCCATTATTTAATATTCCTCACTTTCCTCCATGGCAAAGTTATTGTAAAACTTTAAATAAATATTTAATCTCAATTTCTGTAAATAAAAATCCAATGCATTTATAAATTAATGTTTGTTAAATTAGGCCATAAGAATTGCCCTACTGGATCTAACCCACAGCCAATATTCTGTCTGAGAGTAGCTGGTAGCAGGAGGATGAAAAAAACCCTTAAGTAAACATCTGTGAAATAATCTGTGCACATTAAATCAGTTCCTCCTACCTACCAGCCAGTAACTGACTTAAACGCAGTAGCATGATGTGTAAAATTAATTTTGTTATTTGGGATATGATCACGCATAATAAGACGTTCTAAGCCTAGTGTCAATTGTTTTCTGGTTTACTGACACATTTCAATTGCTTTAACTGTTTCATTTTCAACATTCTTATTTACTGAATTCTATTTCAAGGTTTCTTCAGGGCATGCTGTTTTTATAGTGCTGCTGACTGACTCCTGTTAGACCTTAAATCTGAGTCACAGTTCAGGAAATGTAGGCAAATGCCTATCCTCCCATGAATTTTTACTAAGTTGAACTTATGCTGTGTGGCCTAAGCCAAAAAAAAAGTCCCCTTTTTTTTTTTCCCTCATGGTGTTCACCTTCATCATGAACATGAAGTAGATGAACGAGCCAGTGACCCTTTTGGCATTTCTAGCTCAGGTACAGGGAGATGGAACGTCTGGCTTGTTTGAGAATGCCTAAGTCATGATGGTGTATCTTGATAACTATACCTAAAAGAAACAATGAGTAAGAAAGACAGAAATACTTGTTCTGATTTTTGCTAGCTTGAGTAAGTTATTAAAAAAAATGAATGAAAATTCTTTTGTATAAATCAATACTGTTGTTAAATATTGTCCTTTGTGGGGGTCATGTTGTAATATCAGGCTTGCTCAGATCAAATCTGTAAGCACAAAAGGCCAGGTCCAAAATGGAGACACCAAAAAAGCCTACAGTAAAATGGAAATCTGAAGGGAAGGTTAATCAGAAGTTTATAGAACTCAGCACAGGTCAATACTCTTAGGAATCATTTGAAGAAGGAAAACTTTCTCCAGTACTATTCATGCACAAGGAGACTGCTAGTGAAATAGGGATTTTGGAAGGCTCCTTCAGATCAGCAAATGAGGACTGGAATAGCAAAGGCAAAATGATGATACTTTGACCCAATCAATCAGATAGGTAGGTAGTACAAGAAGGTTCCAAATCAAAAGAAGTGAGCTGAGAGTAAGTTAAATTTTACTCAAAATGTCACAGCAGCAAGAAGTCACTAAAGGAGGCACAGTTGAGACTAAATTTAAGAGTCAAGAAATAAATGGCTCTGCAGCTGAAACTCAGGGCTACCAAAAACATCTTCCAGCATTGAAATCCAAGAGTATGATTTACATTACGTATTTTTAGCAGATGCTAAAAATTTTGGGTTGGAAAAAATAGTCCTATATGTTATTGTATGAAGGTTGTACATTTTTTCAGCAGGTTTTATCAGCTCAGACATGGTGTGAGAAGTGCTGTGGTAATGCTGCTTTTTCTTTTGTTGTTCTCCCCCTTTTGACTGTAGCATGAAATAGAAACACACTTAGAAAAGTATTTGAGCTTATGCATTTTTGTCGTACAGATTCTGAAGTGGCACTAAGTGAGCAAACTGTTAGGAAGATGTCAGAAATCTAACTTGAAGGAGAAAAGTAATTATATTCAATCAATGCTTGGCAGCAGTCAGCACAAAGCAATGAGTCTTGGCACCTTTCCATATATCTTCAGAGTGTGATCCAGTTTAATGGACAGGCACCTATGGGGAAAAATGTGCAGTTAAGATATTCAGGAAAAAAAGATTGCATATTTGCCTGTGTTTGAAAATTGTGGCTTTAAACTATTTAAAAAAGAAATGAAAGGCTTTTGGGATAGGTCAGGAAGATAGATATAATGTAGAATTTTATAAATGGTCATATAATATTTCTTATTTTGGGGAAATTTTTCCTGAATCTCCTTACTGTGCATCTTTACCCATAGATGCCTGTCACTGGATTGATCCTGTAAACTGGATCAGTCTCTGAAGATAAACAGAAAGGCACCAAAGGACACCAAGACTCGTTGCTTCATGCTGACTGCTGTAAAGCATTGATGGACTATATGTGCTATTATTTTTAATATAAATATTAATTGTACATACTTCATAGACTCATAGAATCATAGAATGTTAAAAGGTTGGAATGGATCCTAAAGATCATCTAGTCCCAACCTGCCCTGCCATGTGCAGGGACATCTGCCACTAGGCCAGGTTGCTTAAGGCCTTAACCAACCTGGCCTTGTACACTGTCAGGGACAAGGAATCCACAACATCCCTAGGCAACCTGTTCCAGTGTCTCACCAAACTCACAGTAAAAAATTTCTTCCTAATATCTAACCTAAATTTTTCCTCTTTTAATTTGTACCATTTCCTCGCCTTTTGATGTCTTGAGTTGAGCTGTCTTCTCCAATGCACAGGTATTTAAAGGGAACACTGACCATCCAGTCTGGTCTGTCTAGTGTAGGTCAGAGAATTCCTCTTTCCAGTAGAAGATGAGAACAAATACTTTTGGGTTTGTATGAAAACATGTGTAAGTTTAACTCCTGTTTTATTGAATTATATTAATGTAAAAGAAATTTCTTTACTAATGAAAAAATTCGATGTTTTAGCTGAGTGTCTATGCTGAAACAAGGCAAGATATATAGAGCAGGAATAGAGGTTTGGTGTAAAAGTCACATTTTTTAAATCAAAGCAAAGAATTTAACAATAGCGTACATCAAAGCGCTGGCACTTCTCCCCAGTAAAAATGCTAAATAATGTGTATATTCATCTAAACTTATTCTTTGGTTTCAGGCAGAGAATAAAGAGTAACCACTGAGGGTTAAAAGCCAAACTAGGAAGAAAGAGATTATTTTGCCTTTAGAAGTTCACGAATTTTCAAACTGTTTTAAAGTTACAGGATCTAATTAGTATCATTCATACTTCATATAATCCTTTGTAGTTTCTTCAAAAGAGGTCTCACTTGTTGGATTTCCATGCCTTTGAGAAAATTTTGGCTGTTCAGGGAAAGAGAAAAACTGTTTATATGAAAAGGGGAATATAAAAAGCAGGGGAGAGTATCAAAAAACAGCTTAAAGTCTGTTGATGGTGATAAAATCAGAAATAAAGTTGAACTAATAAGCTGAAATAGGAAGGCAGTTGGAGAAGCAATCAAAAACAAATAATATTAACTGTTCATAGCTCTATGTACAGTGATTCATCAAAAATAAGAAAGTAATAAAAAATTAGAAATTTCTGAAATTCTGCATTAGATCTATCCCAAACTATTTTTTTCTAAATAGTTTAAAACCACAGTTTTCAAACACAGACAAATATGCTAATGTATATAGGATATAGGTCTGACATGAAATTAATATAATTTTTTACTGCAGTGCTGTTTCAGAACAGATCCTACTGCCCTGGCACTGTAAAATCATTTTGCTTTATCTCATTTGGCTGGAGAATAGTCTGCTTTCACTTAGTTAAACAGCAGACGTTGATAGCATCATGTTTAAAAATATAGTGCTAAAGGTTTTATTACATGTATGGATATGCATAAAGCAATACTTTTTGATATCTAATTCTGGAAAGAAGCATGACTACACCAATAATAATTCTATGGAATATAACAGTTTATTATGTCCAAAAATTAATCTTCCTAGAGTATTTTAACTTGGGTATCTATCTCCCTGTTGAAAATGGTATCTTAAGAGAATTCAGAATTGCTCCAGGCTTCTCAGCCTGCATATGAAGATCCAAGTCTTCATAAAGAAATCTGTTAGATGATATGCAACATATTCAACAGATAAATATAAAGTGCTTGCTCTCATTGATCTTCCTGACTGGCAGATGATATGTAAACAAAATGATTCTGGTCTGATGGCTTATTACATATTCACATGAGGATGATCAAGAAGAAAGATCTTTTTAATTAGATGGTGGGACATGTGGGGTCTCCTGCACACTTGATTTCCCCCAGAGCAATTAATTTAAATCCTATGAATCATTGAAGCTCAGTAAACTTGTTGGGCTTTGACAAGTATCTCAACGTCCCACAGAGGCTAAAGTAAATGCAGGTTGAATGTATTTTTTCCTCAAAATGTGAGTGCTATGCTGCTTCGTATCTGCATTTCTAATTTCTTTTTCTAAGGGCCCATAGATAAGACATTCACAGCAAATAGCTAAAGTGAGGTAAATTAGGTGAAAAACAGCACTTTGATAGCAATTATAACTTCTTGACATGTTTTCTTAACATGCATTCAAGTAGTTGCATAGAAAGGAATTTGACATTCAAGAGCTTCAGGCCACCATATTTTCTCATTTGTACCTTTGTAACAATCATTATAACAGTTCCACCCCCTCACTACAAAAAGAACATTGAGGTGCCAGATTATGTCCAGAGAAGGGCGATGAAGTTGGTGAAGGGTCTGGAGCACAGGCCTTATGAGGAGCATTTGAAGGAGCTGGGGTTGTTTAGACTCGAGAAAAAGAGGCTGAGGAAGGACCTTATTGCTCTCTACAACTACCTGAAAGGAAGCTGGGGTGAGGCGAGTGTCGGTTTCTACTCCCAGGTAACGAGTGACAGGATAAGAGGAAACGGCCTCAAGTTGCAGCAGGGGAGGTTTAGGGAAGCTCCTAAAACTCCCCTGAAGGTTTGATATTAGGGAAAATTTCTTCTTGAAAGGGGTTGTAAATTATTGAAACAGACTAAACAGGGAAGTGGTAAAGTCACCATCCCTGGAAGTGTTAAAAAAATGTGGTAGTATGGCATTTGAGGATGTGATTTATTAGTAAACATGTTGATGGTGCTAGGTTGATGATTAGTCTTGATAATCTTAAAGATCTTTTCCAACCTTAAAGATTCTATGGCTCTCTGATTGCAAATTTACAGTAGTTACTCAAGACTTATAACAATATAATGACTGTCCCATTATTACTAACTTTAAAGGATATTTATAATATCCTTTAAGGATATTTATAATATCCTTTAGACAGAATATATCCAGTAAAATCAGTTACTCAGTTCTGAGGAGCTAATAATTGAAAGACAGAAACAATAAGACTCTCCAGGATACACAGTGCAATGTGGATGTTCACTTCAGAAAGCATTTCAGAAGTTACTCAACACTGGTGATAGAAAGGTGAATAGCAGGTTGTGCAGTCTCTGTTCCTGAAGATTTCTAAGAATAGATCAGATAAATGTCTCTCAGGATCAACACAGGTGAAGTTAGGACAGCAAAATGAAGTAGATTGCCTTTTGCTATCTTTTCTATTTTTTCATTCTATATGTGATTCCATCACTCAGAGACCTTGAGTATGCATGGGGCTTTGAGCAACTTGGTTTATAGTGAAAGGGGATGTAGCACTGATATGGCAGGGTGGTTGGAACTAGATGAAGTTTAAGGTTCTTTTCAACCCAAACCATGCTATGATTCTGTGATATGAGAGAAAATCCATAAAGAATAATTTGTGAACTAGGATGCCCAGACTTATCAGATTTGAGTCCCTTTGTTTGGAACAGAACAGAGACTACCAGTGCCATTTGGCTTAAGGGTAAATCATACCTCAACCATTACCAGTTTCCCTTAAATTACCACAGGACCATCTACACAAGAGCTTAGTTATTAGCCTATAGCTCCCTCAAATGCCATTCCCTTGGAATTTCAAAGAATGTCTTGATTTGGAAATAATCCTGAACAGTATGAGAGATGGAAATGCCTGGAGGTGGTAAGAATAGAGAGAAAGAATGAAATGGGGAATTAAACATTAGAGAGTCTAAATCTACTTCTTTCAAAGATACTGAAACAAATAATCAATGAACATTTCAGCAAGCAGAAAGGAAAAAGAAGCCAAATTTTACGTGAATGTGTTTCTTAAGGTTGATCTGTTATTCAGATTCTCCATTGTCAGTGATGGGTAAACTCTTATGCTGATATTTACTTAAAAGGGGGCACTTTTATGTCCTACCTCTCTACTAATTTTTTCAGTTTTCATTAAACTTGAAGAGATTTACTTACCATTCAGATGTTCCTATGTATAGAAAAAGACTCATCATAATTTAATTTGTTATTATAGATATAGGCAGTGTTTACCTGATACACATACAAATGTTTTTAAGGCTAAGACAAGAATTTCTTTGAAAAATTGTACTTATTACAAAGCTCTCCTACTGTGTCATGCGACTTATTCCACTGTAAAGTTTTTAAGATGCACATAAAGCTACAGTTTTCAATTCTTTCTCTTTAATTTTCTCAACCTGCTGCTGATAGAACCAGCAATGCCTTCTGTATGAAGCTGTAGAGTGTAATCTGTGATTGTCATCATCTTCTCCAATTCTCTTTGTTGATGTTCTGCATTAGAAACATCTCCTGATATATAAGTAAGCATCAGTTCAGCTGAAAATTTTCTCATTCACTGAGATTGCCTGAACATGGAATGAATTTTTGATCAGAGTCATATTTTGGCCCATTTTTTCAACATGATGATCACGACACAAGTGTACCACTATTAAAAAAAAAAATAAGTCTTTGAGAAAAGCTGATGTGTGAGATTAAGAAAATCAAGGACAATTGAACTCAAAATTGCCCAAGCAGAAATGAAAGGGCATAAATAATACATCTTAACCAGCATTTGTAACGATTTATAGAAATTGAGAATATTTCCCTAAAAGACAGATTAGACAGAAAGAATTTTTATTTCTTTAATATGAACCAACAATGATTGTCACATTGCCTTTTCGTTAGTTTTGCCTAAAAACATTTGTGAGTGGTAGTAATCATCTGAAACCATTTCAGAAGCTCTTGATAGATATATTTTGGCAGTAGTTTAGATATGGAAAGCAATAATTTGAACACAGTGCACCATGTTCCCAGCTGGTAGAAATTGTCACTGGTCCATTGACTTCCAGAAGTACAGATTAAACAAGGTGCTATTAGTCCAGTAGCACTAAGGTTCTCAAAAAAATTGTAAAGATTCATTAATGTTGCTCTAGGATCCGTATGCATGAGTTTGATGCACTTATTTTTCTGAATCATGGTGACATTCTATGCTTTATCCTTTCCCTAATGGGAAAATAATCTTAATTAAATAGGAGCGTAACCACATGCTGTATGAACTCCTTGAAATGTAAAGCCACTTTTGTTGCTAAAAAACATATTAGACGCTTATTTTTCTTCCAATTAACTAGAAAGAAGCCAAATTCAATGAGAAACTACGGGAGATATTTCCCTGAGGCTACACAACACTGATGATAATTATTTATTTAACATTTTTTTTCCTGGAGGAAATAGGATGGATGACATCTGGATGACACTTATTTTATGCAAACATGTAGCCCAGTCAAGGCTTTTTAATAAAAAATGCTGTACCTCTGTAAAATGAGAGGAAGTCAGATTTGAGGCTAGCTAGTGGGAACTCTGAGAAGCAGTAAAGATGAACAGTGGAGATATCTGGGCATGACTCTGTAACTGGCTGTTTATATGGAGGCTTTCTGATATGCATGGGGCCCACAGGAAGGGTGATGTGTCATAGCAGGGTCCCTGTATTCTCTGAAATGTTCTGCCATTGGAATGCCACTGCCTTGTTGGAAAGCCTAGAGGGCTCCAGGGCCACGAAAGAGAGATTTCATTAAACATTTGGGAACTATTTCCTCTCCATTACCTTTTGGTACTCTTCATAAGTGGGACCTGTTTTTAAAAAAAGATAACCAAGGACATGACAGTGTGGTGATGACTTGCATATGATACTTTGAAAAGCATATGCTAAAGACCTTCTGTCACTCTTGAATGCTCTGGGTGAAGCTTCAGATCTAGTAGACTTTCCCTGAAGGTGTCAGTGGAATCAGGATTACAATCTTTGGCTTATGTCTCACCTACATTGTGCAGTGCTATTGCCTTAAATGTTTCCTCATACATTGATTGTGCAGTGGTATTGCCTTAAATGCTTCCTCATACTTTATAGTATGAAATGTGTGAACATACATGGATTGTTTAAAGTATAAGAACAAGACACCAATCACGTCTTTTGGTCTAGTTTACCAGGAATTTTTAATTCCTAGTATGGAATAATCACATAATTAAATGAAAATTTTAAAATTTGTTTGCATTAGGTATTAGCTAAGCTACATAAGACTCTGGATTTTCTCTGAGTCTTGGTAATGCAAATTATGCATGAAATGCATTTGTCTTTGTCCTTAAATATTCTAAGGCTTAATCAATGGCAAGCCTCTCCTTGCAAGAGCCTCGTCCCTTGAGATAAGGTACATAAGCAGCTTTGTAAATGATATTTCATTTGACTAGAACAGGACATTCATCCTCCTGAATTATATTCTGGTGGAAAGAAGATGATGAATTAAACTGAATATATGCATACTTGCTACCTTTTTTATTAAAGCATCACTGGGATAGTATATCATCTCCACTTTTTTGCAGGAGATAAGAATGAGTGGAGACCCCCACAGCTTAATTCTTAGTTGCAAAGACAACCCAATAAGATTTTCTGCCTTTTTTCCCTTCTGAACTTGTTACTGAAACAGTGCTATTGCTTGTACTATTATGTAATGCACAAGAGAAATATTGTCTTAAACATTTCAGTTGTTTATTGAAGGAGATTAGCATATACACGTCCAAGTGTGTTTCTGTATGAAATTCAATGTATTACACTGGTTTTAGGTAAAGAGTATATCTGGTGTTTCCACAGTATCTCCACATCTCCTACCAAGTGTGGCTAAAGCTAGAGGTAACAAAAGATAGTAGCTTTGTTAAACAGCTTGGAGACACAGGCAACATGATAAGTTCTGTAAAATGATTATAGGATTATGACATGTCTTAGTCTGGACTTGCTAAACCATCACTATAGTCACAAACCTGTATTTTTTAAGTTTAAAAAGTGTCTTTATGTGATTTAAGTTACATCCTGATACAGAAAGGAGCACAGAGGTACAGTGACAAGCGGGAGATCCCCAGTAAGGGACATGAGCCCTAGATCCTCTTAGGTTTGTCCTAGGAGAGCCTCAGCAATAGTGTGTTGCCTTAAGAGACCACAGAAAAAGAGACTCCGGGCCAATTTAATGTATAAGATAAGATAAAGAGAGTAGGTCCTTTAATTTCAGGCCTGAGGTCCACAGGAATACATATGATGAGCCTCCCGTGTCCACGGGATTCCACAATTTAAGGTATTATTCCAACCAATCCCAGATCTATCCACCTCCCATATCCTCCCCTGGCATGCCCCTCTGAAAATTGAGGTAGGGGGCTCTGAGACCCCCTCTTCCTGATCTTCCTCTTCATCACAGCATGTCCAGTCCTTGGAGCTTCTCCAAAGTTCTGGGTTTGAAGGTCGCTTTGCCTGTGTGGTATCTTGTTCAAGCCAGGGTGCAGATGTTCTTAAACAGAATGAAATCCTACCTTGAGGGAAGTCTAAAGAAGCTAATGGAATTTTGAGGGAGTGATATGGAATGGGGTAACAGTGTTGGGTAATGTCATAGTTTGAGATTTCTTCCCCTGGAAGCGGGAAGGCCCAGAGGTGATTGGGTGCCAGGGCAGTTTTCCCTGGAGGGCCAATCACTGTTTGTCTTGTTCGCTCCTGCTGAAAAATCATATATACACAATCGGCGGAATTTGTTGGCAGTCAGTCTGTGTCTGCTGCTGTGTGTGGGTGTAGAAGGCCAGGAGTGGCAGGGCCTCCTTCTTCCCCCTCTGGCGGGGAAGGAGGGCCCTGCAGCCCCACAACTCTGCCTAAGCCAGGGATGGAGGCAGTGTTGGAGTGAGTGTGTGTTGTGAAGGAAGGGATTCACAACACCTGAAGGTAAGAGGGAGAGAGAGAAGCAAGCTCCTTGTGAGGAGGCCAGGCCCTCTATCCCCCCCCCCCCCCCCTTTTCAACCAGACTGCAGAGCTCGGGACAGTTCATAACTGGACCAGAGTTCGGTCCAGAGTTCGTAACTGGACCGAACACCTGTAGCAGAAGCTGAGCGGGGGCTTTTCCCTCTCACTGTTAGTGGGAGTGGATGCGAGGCTTAGTATTTTGAAGCTGAGTCAAAGGAGACAGGCTGATAATGAAAGCAGCTCGGCGCCAGGGAGAAAACCCCAGGCGAAATTGGAGATGGGCCAGAGAGAGGCTCGGTGGGTGCCGTACAGAGGTTTGACCAGGGGCAGCCGAAAACTGACTTGGATGACGTTTGATAAGCTGACTACACTGCAGCAGCCTACGAACTGAGGTGTGAGAGTGAGAGAGAGAATGACATAGCAGAGACTGACACAGAACCAAGGAGGACGGACTCAGAGCTATCTTCTTGGACTTCGTGAGGAAGAAAGGACTTCAGCAAACAGCTGGAGGTTGGGGGGGGTAGTGTTCCGGTTCCCTGAACACTCCCACGAGAGAAAGACTGTGTTACCTATCAACCTAAGGGCTTTTCCTGAACTAAAGTTAAAGGGAGAGGCTTAAAGGGACTGATAGAAGTGTGTAACAATATATATATAGTTGTTTTTAGCTTGTATAGTATTTATTTGTGTAAAATAAATGTATATACTTTCCCGTTTCCCCCATAGACGTGTCTGCCTGAAAATTTCTCTTTGGTGTTGAGATAAGATATTGGGAAGGGGTGGGGGAAGCCTGGAAATTGGATTTTGGATTTTTGTGGTGGTCTCAAACCACCACAGGTAAATATGCAAACTACTGTGCTAAGGGTAAGGGATATAATACAGCTACTTCTAAAATCTACAAAAAGCTAAAATTCCAAAAAATCCATAGACATCAGTGTCCAGGTGTCACATTAGGAAGAATCACAAGCAAGAAAAGTCAGAGTGTTTGGCCAGGAGCAAGCATGTGGCAAAGGCATAAAATTACGAAAGAGGCTGGTGATATATAAACAGGTGAGCAGTATCTTGGTCTGGATGTGCTCTATGCCTGATAAACATAGTCCATCCTGTTTTCTTTTTAACTGCCATTTCTAGCTCTTTTCCTGACTGTGGGACTCTCTATTGCTGTGCATGTGTGTGTACAGGTGTATGAATGCTGGCAACAGTCATGGGACCAGCGCTCAGAAGCCCAAGGCCTATCTGTCTGTGGTGTTAGTGGCTGCAGCGACCAGAGTATGTGCACATTATGTGTGTATGTATGACAGCACATTATCACCAGCCAGGATCAAGTTGAGATACTCAGAGAGAAGGATGAGTCACTTGGGAGCCAGTTATTGGAGTGGTCGTAAATCTGTGCTGAATAGCAGGGACAGTGATGTGGTCTGAGAGTCAGCTTCTAGAAGAAGCAACTGCTAGACAAGTTGAGTGGTTTGGGACAGCTACTCTTCTTAGTAGGTAGGACATATATAAATATATAATATGGATACTCACACATTATAAATGTATATGTTTCTTACTAATGGACCTTCACCCTGAATGGCTACAAAAGGGGATTAGTTGGTTTTTGCCTTCTGTATTTGTATGATTTTTTTTCTGTCTTAATTTTTGCTGCCAGTTCTGTATATTTGTGCATATTGGATACAGTGTGCCTGTATCTATCAAATTTTACACTCAGCCTTACTTCTGACTATATCTGGGGACATGAAGCAGCCTCCCCTCTTTCTGCCTGCTCAGTTCAGAAACCTCTGAAACAAACAGCTTGATGTTAGTTGGATGTGTCGCTTAAATGTGTTTGATGTCCATAATACATTAGATGAGCAATTGGTTGATGGATCCAGGCTCAAAGAAAGATGCTAAATGGCATTACGTCAGGCTGGCAGCCAGATACAAGTGGCATTCCTCAAAACTCAGTTTTGGGGCCAATGTTCTTTAATATTTTTATCGATTATCTGGGTGCATGTACCTTAAGTTCCTCAGAAATTTTCAGCTACAGGGTGGACTTCATATTGCAGATAAACAGGAGCTCACTGTGCTGGTGTTTATCACTGGTCAAGAACTATGTAGTTACATAGCACAACAACCTGACTCTCAGAGAAGTGACTTTTTATTTTTGTTTCTATTAAAGAGAAATAATCTGTTATCCTCACAGATCATGGAATCAAGAACCACAAGAACACAAAAAGGGCGAAAGAAACATTTCAACTTATTTGCATGTAAGTAGATGAGGCAAAAGAGCCTTAAAAGGATTTAGGTAACTTCAGTTTCATGTTCTTGAAGAAAATGCTCACAAGATTGTGGGTGGGCTCACCATGGAGTGGTTTTAATCTTTCTTTTGGCCCTTAGTTTTGGGGAAAAGCCAGCTCTCTCAGTGGTCAATGTAACTTCTTCTTCTGTTTGAGTGAAGACATAATTTCATATTAGCAGCTGCTTAATGAATGCTAAAGTAGTCTTGACATGGTGTTGATATTCATTACCATGTAAAGCAATGCCTATGTTAACGCTAATTTTTGATCGCAGATATCATGGTTTAAGCCCAGCCGACAGCTAAGCCCCACATAGCCTCGCACTCACTCACTCCCCCCATGTCAAGATGGGGGAGAGAATCAAAAAAGTAAGAATGAGAAAACTTGTGGGTTGAGATAAAGACAGTTTAACAGGTAAAGCAAAACCACACAAACAGGCAAAGCAAAATAAGGAATTCACTCAGCAATTCCCACGGGCAATAGGTGTCCAGCCATCTCTAGGAAAGCAGGGCTCCATCATGAGTAGCAGTGACTTGGTAAGACAAACACCACCACTCTGAACATGCCGCCTCCTTCCTTCTTGTTCCTCCAGCTTTGTATGATAATATGATGCTATATGGTCTGGAATATCCCTTTGGTAAGTTGGGATCAGCTGTCCCAGCTGTGTCCCCTCCCAACTCCTTGTATACCTACCCACTGTCTGTTTGCTGGTGGGATGAGATGAGAAACAGAAAAGTCCTTGACACTGTGTAAGCACAGATCAGAGATAATCAAATTATCCCTATGTTATCATCAATCTTTTGGTCACAAATACAAAACACATCCTATACCAGCTACTAACTCAGTCAAAACTGGCATAGCAGATTACAACTTTTATCTACTCCAACAATGTTGTGCTTTGCACTGGTCCAAATAATCTTCTTTCTTACCTTCATCAGGCATCTGTACTACCAGTCATGCTACAGTTTTGGCAGTGTATTTACTGTGTCTACACGTGAGGAGCATCTGCTCACCCAGACATATTGAACATGGAACGTATTACTACATAGTCCTGATTGCTGAAACAGGGCTGGCAGGAAGCTCTAGATCTGGCCTGAATCTCTTCAGCCATCTGGTGCTTGCTGGCTTTGTAATCCCATATCATGCCAAGATTTATAACAAAAGCACTGGTTTTACAGATAAAAACAATTGACAATAGTGGCTTTTTGCACAGAAATGCAAAAATCAGAGAGCATAGTTTCCTTCTGCTGACAGCTTCCCCCAGTCCCATCTGGCATCCTATGTGCTCTGATTAAACCCATATACTATTAGAGGCAGTGACACATGCTACAGTTGCTATAGTTGTGATCCAAATACAACTAGCAAAATCTTTCCTGAATTGTAACTTTTTGCGCCTTGAATGTCTTCTATTTATCTGCCTGAATCTGAAGGTTTCTTCTCCTTCTGTATTTCAAATACTTTCTTTATTTTTTTTAACAATTGCATGATGAGTTTAATTACATCAGACAGATAAGTAGGTGTTTCAGTACGACTTCAATTTGTAGACTTTCTAAGTGAGTTACTTCAAACATAATTTCATTACGTTATGGAAGGTTCTGCTTCTAGGAAGTACACAATTAAAGTGCTTGTCCTTTGAGTTGAAAAAAAAATCTCTCACCTTCTCTTTTCTTTTTTCATCCACTTAGATTACAGTTCTACAAAAAAAATCTGATATCTTCATATATGCTTCTTCAGCTTAATCATTGCTGAGTACATGACCCAGCAATATTTATTCAATCCTAGGTAAAAGTCAGATGTAAGACAAATTCTTTGCAGGATGATCTATTATCCTGAAAACTTCCTGATATCAATGAAAAAGGATTTTTATATTGCTACTTATATGCCACTTCCTGATGAGCCTCAGATACACTGAAGATCCTAAAGTGTGATTCCTACTTAAGATTAGCCCATTTGTTTCATATGAAAAAGGGCTGAAATTGCCTGACCTATTTTTATTAACTTTCTTTCTCACTTAACTATAGGAAACTTTTCTTTTCTTCCCTTTCCCTTCCTATTCCTCCACATCTAGCTATTGATTTACAACCACTGCAGGGCCACCATTTCTCAGAATATATAACAATGGGTGATGTTTAATCAAAAAGCAAATAATAAAGGGAAGGAAGGCTTCAAAATCAGCTTTTGTGATAAAAGCCAGGTGAAAAAATCTGTCATGGTACACTATAAAATGCAGGTGTTCTACAGTGTAGATGTTCAATCAACATTACATGACATTTCTTGCAGAGAGGATGGCTTCTCCTGCAGTGGTGCTGCTAACCCCAGGGCCTGGAAGACCTGCATTCACACATCTGTTTTGACCTTCCCTTCTGTGGCTGGTGGGAATTCATTCTGTTCCCGTGCTCTCTATGAGTCTTTTTGACATTCTGTGGTCAGATTAGTGTGGTTGGGGTTATTTTTTTGTTTGGTTGGTTGCTTGGTTAGGGTTTTTTAATGTAAAGGGAGTAAACTGGAAAGTTATGCCTTGGCCCTCCAGTGACAGCTTTTGCTGTTACTCTGCACTGTGCTAAACAGAATCTTGGGGACAAGGGATACTACTTTTCTCTGGACTCTAACATTTCATTTCTTTAACCATGATGGACTTGATAGAAACCCCGTGTTTTCCAAAATCCCTTAAAGACAGAAAATTACAGTAATTTAAAATCTAGTTAAAACATTCTTTAGTCAACTAGAGCAAGATACCACAGGAAAAAAAAGGTTTGAAATCAGAAATGTGTCTATTTCACACCACAATCTCTCCTGTCAGTCTTCTGTAAAAGCACCTTTGCTCAACTATCTTTGTTTCTGGGTTGGAGAAGAAATCTTACTTTATACTGTTGCTTTAACGTGGCCTCCGTGTGTATCTCAGTGCCTCAGAAAAAGAAGGAGTAAATTTTGGAGTTTTGCAGGAACTTTATTTTAGAGGAACGAATACAATGAAGCATCTGTGTTAATATTAGCATGTAGGGATTGTAAGTACATGTTCATTACCAATGAAAGCGAAACATATGAACCTTTTTCTTGAGAGGTGACATGTCAGGTGAATTTAATTACTCCAGCTGGGTTTTTTTTTTAAATAGATGTCTGTAAGACTAAGTAGCATCAAGATGAAGAAGATAAGTCATGTTGACATTTTATAAAGTCTGTGATGGGACAACACTGTGTAAAATGAGGCTTTTCATCTATGCTTTCTTTAAGCTTTACATTTGTATTTGTATTCAATGCAATTATATATTGGTCAGAATCAGTCACTGTATAACTGCCCAGAATAGAAGGATATTCAAGACAGAATGTTGGTATTTGTTGCTAAATTTGCATCAGTTTTGAACATAAGTTGTAAAACTTGAAGTGCTAGAAGAATTGTTCATGTGTTGTTCACTACTAATGCTCCAGGATACATGGGATGAATCATCTTACTCTGACTGAGAGTGCTGCAGCGATAGCATTATCCTTTAGTAAAGTAAGAACGTATTTTAACTTATTGTCACTTGACAGAGTTGATATCATAGACTTTCTCCTCTGCAGTTTCTAGAAGAAAGTTATTTGACTTTTTTTCCACAGATAACTTCTGTGGAGAGATGTGTATGTAGAGGAATAGCTTATTTTGTCCTTCAGATACAACGAATAATTTTTGTTCGGCTCTCAAGATATGTGCAATAATACTGTCTGTGAATGTGTAAAGGTGAAAATGCATAACTTCACTGGTTTCTATCTTTACCTTATGCAAATGTGGGATCTGAAATCCATTGTCTATTTTTCTATACATATATGTAGAAACTTATATATATATATAAAATGTGTTAATTAATGTAGGTTGCTACCGTATACCATATTTCTGAAGTGAAAGACATAGTTGAACCTTTTATTTTCAAGTTATTCTTTCTGTTGTCTACATTATTAGTAACATAGATTGTAATTTACTCCTTAGACATCCATAAATGAGGGAGACTTGAGAAGTACAGAAATACCCATATGTGCCCCAAGAAGAACACTAGCCACTGAAGTTCATTCATTTAACAATGTTTTCTATTATATATGGTAAATTGAGGAGTTAGTGATTTCTTTTTAAATCTTTGATGACTTGCTACAGCCCTATCAGCCCTATCCAGACTTTGGATCTTAAAATAAGCTCAAGTAAAACTAGTATTCTGCTTTGCTTAAAACAGAAGTGTTTCTATCATTTTTTACCAGATGGTGATTACTCCAAGGGGAAGAAATAAAAGCATGATATATAATCTTTTTATCTACCACACTCTACAGAATCAAAAATGGGCAGTTGCTTGGCAGCAGCTGAAACACAAAAACCTGTTCTTTTCAATTCCTTTGCAGCATGTGTTATTTCAAAGGTGAAACACCATACAAAGTTTGAGAAACAGGTTGCTAGGGCTAGGGGGAAATGACCATACAGGAATGTCATTTCACTGAAAAATCATAAGTTTTGCTGCAGAGGATCCTATATATTAAGAATAGTGGCTGAGAGGGGGGAGTTGAAGTGTATCACTCGATAGATAGAATTTCCAACAGTACAGTTCAGTATGTGATCTTAAATTCTGGTGCTTTCCATACAAAGTTTCATTTAGGTTTTTGTTTTTCAGTGCGTGAGTAGTAGACAGGCAAATGCACAGCACTGATAAAGTCAAATAAAACCAAACGACCCTTTGGAGTTTCACAGAGGCAATGACAATGTTCACCTAGAAAACCCTAATGTACATTGAAACTTCACCTTTCTAAGCAACGTGATTTAAACCAATAGTGATATTTAGCACCAAAATGCTCAAAGAGTTTGAAATCTGTGAGCCAAATCCTCTGCTTTGGCTAAGATGCCCTCAAACAATCTTCCGCACAGAGAATGAAGAAGTTAGAAGACGTCACTTTTTAATTTGATCTTTATGAAACACTAAGCGGTTTTAGACAACTGGCATGACCTAAGACATTATAAGACACCCTTTGAATGTGGATTTTTCTGAGAGAGCATCCAAAGGTGCAGAAAACTGGATAGCATAGAAACACCTGAGACACAATTATATAATCCAAGACTTTACTGATAGGGGATTTCCCTAAATCTGCCAGCACTCAGGTTAGAGAGAAGGGGAATGACAGGCTGAATATATTTTTTACTTTTTGACATTGACAATTCAGGCATGCAAATTGATTTGGATTAAAATAAACCCAACATCAAATATTTGTGCTTAATTACCCAGCATAACAGAATGGACTTGAAGGTGATTGTGTGTCTTTAGTGAAGTTAGAAATAGTCTTACATGAGACATCTAAATGTCTTTGAATGTAGACAAACTTAGATTAAAACTAATAATGTTTATAATAAATATCTTTATTAGGATACCCCCACACACACATCCCAATACTGTCGTAATCACAACTATGTGATTATTTCAAAAGCTGTCAAAACAAATGCAAGCAGAAAGCTTTCCAAAAATCATTATGGTTTGGCAAAATTTGAAAGTGTTATTTTTCTTATGATTTTGTATGAGGCAATCTCACTGTTCCTTGACCTACAGTTTTTAGAAAGCATCAGGATAAAATTACTATATTTTTACACTGAATCAGAATTTCAGTGTCTAAGAGGCTTTTGTTGCTCTGAGAGTTTTATGGGGAGTTGTGTTTTGTTTTTCCCCACTCTGTACTTTAAATATCGCATTTATGAGGGCCTGAACTTTAATTTAAATAATTTAGGAATTATCCAACTCTGTGTAAAGGGAAATTTTTTGAAAAATGGAAGCAGGAGGCATTCTAAGCTGAAGACAAATGGAGCAATACCTATTTAGCCTTTTATATCATGTTTTCTACTTTATAATTCAGATCATTGCAAAATTAAAAATGAAAAGTTAATATTATTTTAAATGCAGGAGAAAACAGGAGAAAATGTACCTATAAAATACCTTCTATTTGATCCATTTTTGCTTTCCAAGAGCATAATCTGTGCTATAGTGGCAAGAGGCAGAGAACGAACTATTCACTCCTGATTTGGAACCCATACCTTTGTCTTCAGTTGTAGGATCACTGAATTCACAGCTCAAAAAGTAAGTTTGATGCATGCAGAGAAGATTTCAGCTGCAGAATGTTCATATATGGAAGTTAAATGTCTTCCTTTCTTACTGTATGAAAGTTATGTACTCATAGAAGATATTATTTCATATTTATTTTACATGCATTTACCTAATTATCTGCTTCTGGTACAACTGGGATTCATTCCAGGACAAGAAAATGAAACAGAATGGCACTGCTAGGATGATCCATCCAATGAGCAGATAAAGGTAAATATCCGTTCTCCTTTCATGATCCTCTTCATAGTGTTTGATCTGACTGATTAGCATATCCTACCACATCCATTTAAAGGACAAGTATGTTAAAAATGGTTTCAGTCTCCTCATAAAAGTAGATCCTCTGTAACAGGATCCTGAATATCCTATTATTAGGCTACTCACAAGGAGCAAATACTGAACAATTTTTTAAATTAATATGTAACCTTCAGGAGACCTGGGGATGTGCAATGTAAGCCTGCCTTCATACTGCAGTGTGCAGCCATGTGATTTACTTCAAGGTTGACTCAGTGTTTCTACAAGATCAGCTCTTGAATAAAAGAAACCAGTGCAAGGTGGTAAGACAGAAGAAGAGCGCAGAAATCTAAAAAGTGACTGTTACCATGTAGTCTCTTTGGAATTGAATTAATGGTCTTGCTTTTATCACCAGCAGTTGACACATCTGGCACTAAGGAGAGTGAAAAACACTACCTCCAGGCCAGACATCACAATTGGCATGACCTCATTTTGTGCGAGGAAATAGTCATCTTATGAAGGAATTGAAACTTAACACTAGACCGCACTGCCCTAGAAGCTAAGAATTGTTACATATTTTAGCACTTTCTCCTCAGATGAGATGTATGGCTGTGGTTATTTTCTAACTTTACCCATCTTACTAAACAAATGGATATCTAGATGTGAATTTGAATGAAAACACCATATGACAAGAATACAAAAGCTCCACCCCCAAAAGAAATAAATAAATAAGCCTCCCTCAAAAAAAAAACACACACAAAATCAGAAATCAGAAAAGTTTACCAAGAAACTGTTTCAGTAAAGAAACTACATATCTTCCTTCACTTGGGGAGTTGATTCATGTCCGAAATACATCCCATAGTATATACCTTCAAGAAACACAGTCACTAATAGTACCTAAAAACCTGAGGGGCTAAGAGAGAGGGCTTAAAAATTTCCTCATATTTTTTAATGCAATAGTTTTCATTTAGTTGTACTTTTTAAGAAACAAATTAGCTTTCAATAAGCATATAATTTAATTTAATATCATGCAATCAAACAGGATTGTTATGACATTTCCAGCAAAAAGCTACTACATAAGAAGGCTTTAAGGCTGAAAGAGACCTTTAGCTAATCTAGTCTGTCCTTCTCAGTATCATAGGCTATGAAAATTGTTATTGTTTTATGTTAGGGCAAAAGTATGGTCCATTCAAAAGACAATAAAAAGTTCCACTTGAATGAACTACGAAGAAGGTTGGTCACTTCAATTGGAGAAGAATGGCTGCAAAGATTAAAAATTAAAAAATTAATATCCTTTCTAAAAATAAGAAGACTGAATATCGGCTAAGTCAGCTTCTATTCAGAGTAATATATATTTCAATTTTAAACATCTTCAATGACAACAGCTTTTGATTTCACTTATTTCTTCAGCCTTTTTCTACATCCCATAAATTAATTCCATAAGACACTGAACTCTGCAAATTTGTCTTATACTTTCTTTGTTTAGTTCTTACACTGTGTGCAGCAACATTAATCTTAAATCAACACTGTGGTCAAAGGAATGATAATTTATATTTATAAAATATAAAGTTTTAGTATTAAATGTAATAATTCTTAAACAAGTTATATTTGGAATATCTTTACCAATATGTATAAATTCATAATAGAGATTACATTTTTATTTCATCTTCCCCTCCATCTTCCCCCCTCCCCTAATTTTTTAAATGATATTAATAATGATTGACTAATGGTGTTAATATGACAAATATGAGTCTAGTTGCTTCAGTTTGTAACTTCCTCAGGGACATATTAATGGACAATGTTCCATCAGAACTGTTGAAGTGGCTAGAGAACAAGAAAAAATATATTTTAAATATATATTGAATTTGGTATATGTTAAGGGAATTATGCTGTGTATATGGATATTCAGGTTACTACCAAAATACATGTAAATGAACTCACACTTTCTTATAGATAAATCATGGCAGATCTAATAGCTCAGAACATCTGCATAGGTAATCTATAAAATCAGGAATATCAGGCCAGTGTTCAAAGATGCTTGTTCCTCCCTTTCCCTCTCAAAAAAGAAAAAAATCACAGAGAAGCTTCCAAAATCATGAAGTTTGATATTATTTATGTTGATTTTTAATTTTGTTCAGAAATTTATGTTTAGTTGTTGTTTCAATGTTAGCCAGAATATTGTGAAAATTGCTAAATCAGGACCAAAATTCTTTCTGATGGTGATATTCCCACTACTGGTATTTTTCCTAACTATTTGTTAGTGCACAGCTTATTTTTTTCTGCAACAGCTTATCTCCCTCTGACTCTCAGTCAGAAACTACATGGCCTCAGAGGGCTTTTATCATAGTTGATACAATATGAATGAGCATGAACAAAGCCACTCTCAGTTTAAGCATTATAAATTTGTACTTTTTCTCCTAAGAGAAAAAAACTATCCTGAGTACAAAGCATACAAACAACCTCCCTAATATTCATGGCTTTTGGAAGTTCTCTGTGCTTGAAACAGTATGTGGATATAAAGCAACAAAGTACATCTTTTTATATTAACCAGAACAAATTATGTCCCTTATTGGTCACTGCTGTCAGCGCTGTGGTAGATACGTTCAAAGTGCCATGCTGCTGAGATTGTGATTAATGGCAGTTATCAACTTGGACTCTCAAAGTGACATAAAACTGATGACAATCAGAGTGTTTATCTAACCACTGATGTATGACACATAAAAAATGGGGAAAATGTTAATGCATGCTGTGTCATTAGTAGATTAAACTTCAAAAAGCATTTTTGGTGTATTATATTTTGTGATGGGTTAATTATAGTGCTTTAAGCTCCTTTAGAAAGCCATTTGAATATTTTACCCCCTTGTAAATAAATGACATTTCATAGCTTAACCTATTACTGTGTCAAGGGTTGAAAGGGTACAGAGTGAATAGAAAAAAAAAAGCCAAAGCTGCTAACCATGGGAAGCACTGAAGACACCATCACAGAACTTCTCTTTCTTCACCCCCAGTTCTGTTATTTATCTCACTGTAGTCACAAACTCAGAAGCATTTATTTCTTCTCTAATTTCACTTCTACTCAGATGTCTGAGCTTGACTTCCCTCATGCTTTCAGGCAAACCTATCTGATTTCAAATTTAAGCAAGGATAAGAACGTTTAGCAAGCAAGGTAAAGGGATTTTTTTTTTTTTACCTATTGATTTTCAAGATTAATTGAAGGCTCTGTAAAATAAAATGGGTCCCAACACAAATATAGTAAAAATATCATCTGTAACTTTTTGAATAACTGATTGGAAGATGAATCCACAAACCCAGAGATACAATTCTATGTAAAGTCTATCATCATTCAAATAAAATGGTCAAATACACTAAATAGCAGATGTGCTCTTGCTTTTCTCTGTTAGAGTAATGAAATTTGCATTTATTTTTCTGGAAACAGATATGTCACAAGCTTCACAGCCAAAAATGTGGTTATATGAGTTCAAAGGCCAGCAAAATAGTTAACTCCTAATTCCAGATAGAAATTGAAGTGCAACAAAACCATCAGCTAGTACAATTAATAGCCTAGGAAGCAAGTCAAATATCTCTGTCCTTGACTACATACAATATACATGATATATGTAAGGATAAAATTCCTGTATATTCAATTGTAGGATTCAGATCCAAGGAAATTCTGCCAGGAAACAATTTTTAGAATAAATGGAGATTTCCATATCTGAGGGATCAGTCTTATTGTTGCCATGGAAACAAAAAGAATAAATCCCATGCAAGCTTTTAAAATGCATATTGGTGACAGCAGGGATAAAGAAAAAGTTAGAACAAACCAAAGTATTAAGTACAAAGGACTTGAGTATTATATGAAAAATGTCATCGGTCCTCTATTCTTCTCACTTACTCTTCAATTTATTATGATTTAATTAGTAAATTATGAAAACATTTTTAAGTTTAAACACAACAAATACAATGCCCCAGCTGCTTTGCTTCAGATATTTGGTGTTTCACAAAAGCATATACCAATGTTTAAGAGATTTTCAGAGACACACCACATAACAGAAGAAACAGTGGTAACAGTTAACATTGTAGCACTTATAACACCTTTAACTCTGTAAACTATTAGTATGTACCCATGAATTCCTGTCCTTATGCAATCATTTTTCCTTTTTTTTTTTTTAGCAAAGCTGCTTCTGGAGCAGGGTGTTCCCATGTCGCCAGTTGCAGCAGCTGGATCCAGGTTTAGGACCACTTTACAGATTTTCCCTCTATCCGTGGTCTGCCTCTTCCCATTTAAGGGCAGTGAATCTACTTTCTCCTGCACCAGCATTTATCCTCTTTCAGTGTCACTCACTGTCCTTCTCCCTTCTTTAAGTGTCAGGAAAACGGAGGACCTATTACCTATTGAAACCATTAGCAGCAGACCTTGGCTGCTCAGAATCCTTGAAGGTTTGTTAGAAGTTCAGTGGGTACATTTTAGACACATACAGCCATATCAGTCACCTTCAAACAGCATAATTGGGTCAGAAAGGAGCAAACCCAAAGCATCCTCCCTGTGGAAAAACTATCACTTCTACAGCTGATGGAACCAACTCCATGGCTCCTGCATAGGGAATGTTTCAAAAGCAGGGCATAGGAGAGGGACGGAATATTGCAGTTTGAATGGGCAGGTCATAAGTTTCTTGTGTACCTTAGCACTTCTGCGACATCTTGCCTCCCCCTAAGGTGAATAGTAACTGATCAACAGAACTGGGATATGATTCATAGCTCCCTGATAGCTAATCAGTGCTCTTTGTGTCAAGCAGATCACAGGAGTGAGAAAGAAACTGTTTATTGCTTTCATGCATTCCCAAGGCAACACATCATCAGAACAAATAGTAGAAGAAGTCAGGGTACTTCAAACCCCTTAGTGTTTTTGAAGTCACATTTTCTTCCCTGACTGCTCTCTTGTTCACTGATGCAAGGAACCAGTGACTGCACATAGTGATAGCAAATTATGGCTTCCACTGTAGCAAAAATGAAGACTCAGTCACAGCCAACAAGTCAGTGCACGATGGGATCTGTAGGTGTTAGAAAAGCTTCCAAAGAGCAATTCCATCTTTAAATCTGTTTAAAGGTGCAGAGGCCATGTAATTCAATAATCCTGAACAGTATGATTCCCCTTTCTGTGTAGGTATAGTTTACCCTAGAGGAGACTCTCTGTCTCATAAGTTTATTATGTATTTCTACAATTGAAATATTCATTGGTTGCATTCCCAAAATTGCCTCTATTTCTTGGTTGTCTTTTGATTCAGACAAGCTATTTGAACTACATGCACCTTGTAGACCTACAGTTGTGATACAAACATTTGGAAAATGGTGAGATTTTGTTCAGTGAGATTTGCTACATCTATTAAGATTTTATGTATATAGTAGTTAGTTTTATTCCATTTGAAATCTCTGTCAATTCATAAAAGTCACAAAAATACAGATCTGAGAATAACTTCAATAGTAACACTGTCCATCCCCTGCGCCAGCTAAAACCAAATATATCTCTGTCATTTCAGATGAGTTCATCTAACATAGTCATTATATTTCTGGGAAATCCATACTGGTGGTTTGTTGCTGTGAAGATTTTGTTTGATCTAACCTGAATGACCTTTGCTGTGGTTGAATCCCAAGTCTTATTCTACTCATCACAGACATGGAATCACTCATTTATAGAGGGCTATTCAGGAAGGTCACAGAGGACTCCCTTGTTTGCAGGAGTTTATAATGTATATGAAAATTGTTATGATGGCTTTTCCTCATGTTCTTCAGTCTACTACTTTGAGATCAAATAGTTGTGGCTTTTCCTCCCTTTCTACCTATGTCACACTTTCTAAGCATGTGTTTATTCTTATTCCTCTTCTAGTACTCTAGATTATCTTCTCTCCCAAGGCTGAGTGCAGTGACCAATATCTTACAAACTTGTGTAGTAGATGAATTGCTTTCTGGATTTCCTGGGTAATAACACCTTTGCTTGTGTATTTAAGTATTGCCTTTTCTGCCTTTTGTTATAGCACCACCTTCTTGATGCCTTCTCAGTTTTGTGATATACTGTAACATTCAGCTCCTCTTCAGCAGTATAACCAGTTGTCCCACACTCTTTACATTTCCAGATTATTATTTTCACCTATGTTCTCTCTATTTCCACGCCTATCCAAAGGACTCTTCCTTCTCCATCTTCCTTCTCATCTTTATCTTCTTGACTAGCTTCTTCCAACTGATTTGTGACAACCACGCCTAGATTGGTTTATCTGAGTTTTGTATCAAAATGTCATCACTGATGAGTAACAAGAACTTGCTAGATAACATTTCTCCTTTATTTTGTTTTTCCACGGACATCTCTGTAGCTAAATTTCCTTTAACAAGAGGAGAATGACTCAGGTAGTTTTAAGCTTTTTGATCTGTCTGAGACTTCTTGTCAAGGTGTCATGGTTTAGGAATGATATTGTCTAATTCAGTGCACCCACTGAGACTCTCCAAAAGCACACAATGCTCTCTCTCACTACCCCCTTTTCCTGTCCACCTTACTACTGTGGTGGGATTGACTTGAGAATTGGAGGCACAAAAGACAAAGAGGTTGAAATAAGAACAGTTTACCTGAAACAGCAATGAGACAAGAAAACAGATAGTAACAGCAACAATACTAGTGACAGAGTGTACAAGAAAAGAAATTATTCACACAGAAAAAAAACCCCAACCAAACTAACAATAGACAATACTGGAAGGTTCCCTCTGCCATGTTTTCTTGACCAGAAGGAATCCCTTCTCCCCAGAAGAGTCCCTTTTCGCCACCCCCACCAACGATGTGAGCTGGTATGGAACAACCTCCATGTCCTACCCATGCCCCCTCATGGCTACTGTAAAAAAATAGCTCTGTCCTGGGTGGAAACCGGACATTGTCCACTCCTTATTCTGTACCATTTGCATCATACCCAGACCCTATACCTTTCAACTGTATGCATTTACATATATATAAAAATATGCACAAGCACAGGTATCATTTCCATAGCCAATGGCCATCCCTCCGAGTTGTCTGTTGAGTTCATTTAGTCCATGGCTCTGGGTTCTATCTTCTGTAGAAGGAGGGCTAGTGTGCTATAGACTGATTGCAAGCTGCATCAGGAACTCACAACTGGTGTACCTGAAGTAATCTGTACTCATTGCCCATGGTAGTCATGACATACAGTGGCAGTGTCATTCAGCAACCAGTATTATAGAATTCAACATTACAGACTGTTCTCAGCCAAAACTCAAATCCCCTTCAGATACATGTCGTGTTTCCTCATGCCTCTGCATTACCTACCAAGTGCTCCCATCTCCTTGAGCAAAAATAATCCCACAGATGTGTTTGCCTTTGCTCGAGGGAGGACTAATCCAAACTGTCTTCCCTAAGACATTCTTCATATGCACCATGGGGACGTTATCCCCTTCTACAGTATGTGGAGGTTTTGATTGGGTGGGGCTAGCTCGATTGGTAGAGCCTCTAGTGTTAACTGGTTGGTGTGGACATAGCTACTGTTTTATTGACAACATCCATTGGAATCTGACAATGTCCATCTTGCCATTTAAATCCTAAAAACTGAATTTCCTGGGCAGGCCCCTTGACCTTACTTTGTTTTATGGTAAAACAGGCCTTCAGGGGGATTATCTTCTCCCCTTTCTCAAAAACTTCCTCTGCTCTCTTGCACCATACAATGATGTCATTAAAGTATTGTAAGTATTCTGGAGCCTCACCCTTTTCCAGTGCAGTCCAGATCAGCCTATGGCAAATAGCTGGTCTAAGTTTCACTCCTGGATCAGTTGGTTCCAGGTGTACTCAACGTCCCCCCAGGTGAAAGCATGCTGAGGCCTGAACTCTGCTGATAAAAAAAGGGAGAAAAACACATTAGCAATGTCAACAGTGGCACCACTTTTCTGCCTTGGACTCCAGTTGGTACTGAATTTCCAGCATATCTGCAACAGCAGTACTCTGTGGTGGTGTGACTTCGTTCAGGTCATGAAAATCTGCTGTCAGTCTCCACTCTCCATTGGACTTACACACGGGCCATATAGGATTATTAAAGGGTGAACAAGTCTTGCTGACCATTTCCTGGCTCTCTAGTTCATGAATCACCTCATGGATGGGGGTCACAGAGTCCCAGTTGGTGTGGTATTGTTCACGGTGCACCGATGCGGTACCAATTGTTCTTCAACTCTCAGCAGTCCAACAGCAGAACTCTGTATTCACAAACATGATAACAGGACAAGGGGCAATGGTTATAACTGAAAGAGAACAGGTTTAGATTAGATGTTAGGAAGAAATTCTTTACTCAGAAGGTGGTTAAGCACTGGAACAGGTTACCCAGAGAAGCTAGGATGTCCCATCCTGTGGGAACAAACTGAGTTAGTCTGCACCTTCATTTAGTTAATCAGGGAGGATCAACCTTGGCTAAGTGCTTTGAGAGAGAGAACATTATTCCTCAAAGTGGAAAACCACTGTAACGAGCCTTCATAATGAGCGTGTGTTTTTCTCTCATGGCTGAACACAACCACCACATGATGGGAGTGTGAATGTGTGGGATCAGGGCACTGATTTGGGACGATCCTGGGAATTTTGATTGACTAAAAGAAAAACACCAGGTGCTGTTTGTGAGAGAATATGAATAAAAGGGGAATGTCAAGAAGTGTCAGTGGACAAGTCCCAAAATCGAACTCTGTGTGTGCAGACTCATTTAATCCTTCAGGGCCCATACCATCCCTGGAAGAGTTCAAGGCCAGGTTGGATGAGGCCCTGAGTAACCTGGTCTAATGAAAGACGTCCCTGCCCACAGCATGGAGGTTGGAACTAGGATGATCTTTAAGGTCCCTTCCAACCCAAACCATTCTATGTTTCTATGATTCTATGACTGTATTACCCTGTACTGGAAATCATTTGTAAGTCTTGTTCAGTTGATTCCAGTTTCAAGGTTTACGGTACATCTCTAGTATATTGATAGCTCTCTTTCTAATATTAGCCAGACTTTCTTCAGTTCTAACTTCCTCCGCATATTGGACTTCAGAGTGAACAGTTACATCCTTGATATACAAAGGAATAGTTTCTCTTTTACAACACTATCCTTTCCAAACAATTCACATCATTTAATATGAAATCACTTTAACTTGAATAATTTCTCTAAGTGTATGTTGTGCTTATTAAATCATACTCTTATTTTATAATTTATCTTAAATCTTTTAACACCTTCTTTTTATTAGATATATAAGGCACCAATGCACATAGCAGACAGATAACCAGAGCTGTTGCTAATCACAATCTTCCTTGTTGTTCCTCTGATGATCTTATTGCTCAAAGTGTTTGGCTATTTTCCTGTTGAGTGACTGTTGCACATACTTGCCTGGGGCCTTTTGCCAACAGTCACCAGGTGCAAAGTTAAACTTGTCTTTACTAGAATAGAGTGAATCTGCAGAAAAGGTGGTAAAGAGAAATGAGAGCTTTCCTTTTCCCTTCCTCTGATCTTTATAGAAGAACAAAGATGATAATAAATTGAGATGGCAATGTATCATATAACACAGCCAACATAAAAAAACCCCAAACCAAACTAAACTAAGGTACATATTATCAAAGTAATACAGGAATCTAGGACTAATACATTCTCTTTTTGTCTCTATATTATTGTTCCAACAATTTATCAACTAAAAAAAATAAAACCAAAACAATCAAAACCTCAATAGATTCTAGTTAAGAACTTTAGTTCTACTCTGATATTTTCATCATGAAAATTTTCAGGTGGAAGAAGGTTTTTTCTTCCCTGAAAATTCTTATGATTACCTTTCAGTGGAGCAAAGGAGAAAATTAAACTGATTGAAATGTTAAAAAAATATTATTAGAAAAAGTAAAATTTAATGCAATTAAAAAATTCGTATCATTCCATACCAAAAAACATCTTATTTTCACACAGCACTATTAAAAATGTGAGTGTTCTGCTGGATGTCTGGACCTCAGAAGATAAAATAGCACCATTTCATCTCTCTTACACTTGAAACATTGGAAAATCATTGCTTAATAAAACAAAGTAAATTAAAATTAATTCTGTTACAAAATACCTCAGGATATAAAAAGGTAATGGTCAAAGAGAGGGCAAAATGAATGAGCAGAATCAAAATGGTTTGTTGGAAAATCAGTCTTGCTACATGTAATGAAATAAAATTAAATGTTAGGGACAGAAACACAAAATAGTTGAAAGAGAATGAGAGAATATGACTTCAAGGGATTTTCTTTTGTTCTACTTTCTTTGTGCCCTTTTATAGAGATTAGTGAGTGTATCTTGAGACCTGGGCTTTAATTTTTGGTATTGAATGTAATTTTTCCTAAAGGTCAGGCTATTATTTAATAGTTAGTGCTCTTATCAAAACAAATACTTGAATCATGTGAATTTTAATGTTAATTTGTGAGTAATGCCTAAAATTGGCAAGTTTGGACAAATCAATTATTTCATGCATATATATTATTTGTACTGTAAGTTGTTCTGCAATTTTAGTAACCAGTTTCAAAGAAGCAGCTAATTATGGATTGTGAAATTTCCAGATGAGGTTTAATGCTATTAAAGAGATTTAATTGATTAAAGATACAGTAATAGGGTGAAATTCTTTTCAGATTTATCTAAATGAAAGTGTGTCAGTGTTAGTAGTGCATTTTCAAATATATATCAAGCCTATCTGCCTATCAATCTATCTAAGCAACAATATCTAAACCAGTGTGCATAAACTATTATTTAAAATATTTAATAAAATCTAATATTTTTACACATATATGAAAATGTGTCCATATGAGTACATACTCAAACATATGCAATTTAATAACTAAATAATATTTACTCTTTTAAGTTTATTGATTGGAGTATATATATAAATTTGTATTTCCTTTATACATAAAATCACATAAATAATAAGCATAAATGAACTTATATTTCTTTCTTTTTACTTATCATAGTATATATTTATTTTAAATTTTGTTATCACACCACAGTTTCATAGAATCATATATATTGCTGTGGCTGAGAAAACACTTTCCTAAATATCTTTTTTTGTGTGTGTGTTTCATATTTTAATAAAATTATTTTAATAAAATATTCTTTGCCATGAAGTATCTCATGCTTCTTGTTTAACCAGAAATTTACTTTAAAGTCATTAGTGTTCCTATCTGGTTATCCTCATTTTTTAAAAAGACTTCCTGTACAGATGAGTTTTCTTGCCAAATAGAAAGCAACACTGCTAAAACAAAATCAAAAGGGTTCATATTAGATGTTTTCTTGTGATTCCAGAACAAATTCCAGTCAACAAGTAAAAGGATGTTTTGGTTTCCTCTATGCTCTGCTTCTACTCATCTCTAGCCTCTTTTCTTGTTATCACATTTATTTCCCTGTCCTTTCTTCCTAGGATACTTTTCTTTTTTAACTTTTGAGCATGAGATGTGAAATCTTAATATTTTTTAAATGTTGCCCAATGAATTTTGAACTGAAATGTAGGTCTTTCAAGTCTGAATCTCTCATGAGGTATGGTTTCTGACTGCTAGTGGCTGGAGGCATATAATTTTTAGGCATGTGTGTTTGGTTTTGTTCATGTATACCCTGAGATATGTGTTAAGTCAGCATTATTCCAAAGACGAAAGATGAAGCAACATAAATGTTAATAAGCCCTCTATATTTTCATTGTGGTTCATTTTCTTCTGACACATATGTCATCAGAATTGTATTAAAAAGTTTTTAATCTTATGGCTATTCTTTTATTTGTTCTAGACCAAAAATGAGCCTTGAATTGAACTCTACAGGGTGAGAGGGACAGAAAAGTTATAAACAACAAACTGTGCAGACCTCTAAATATTGCCTAAGATTACTTTCTGGTGTCAAGATTTTATGACCAAATATCTTCCAGGCTGCCAGACTAGGAAGGATTGCCATCTCTCGCAGTAAGGGAAGGCTCTCCTCTTTCTAATGTGATAAAGCATCCATTTGAAGTCATGTGGCTCATGAAATACTAAAACTTAAACCTGTCACTAATCCAGGATTAAATATTGACAGTCCTGCATATCAGGCCAGTGTTGGTTTATCTTACCCATTCCTTTTCTTCTTACTCTTAACCCTCAACTCTATGGAAGGGAGAAAGAGAGGAATATTCATATTTGGAGAGAAAGGAAAAGCTACCTTTATACTAGCCTCTGAAACTACTTTTGAAAAATTTTGAATTTCATTTTAAACAGTGGCTCTGTATTTTTATTATCAGGGATGAACAGTACTTAGCCTCTTTTAAAATGATCTTCAAAAACAATGCAGGAATTTTGGAGACTTCTTTTTTTTCTACAGGATTGAGCTATACTTTAAAAAGGGAAGGATAAGAGAAACTTAAAGTCAAGCATTCAGTTGAGAGACAGTTTATGTATTTAACAGGTTTATGCAAATCTCAAGAGGACCGGTTAGAGGCTCAATTTTTTTTCAATTGTTACATTTAAATTATAAGTAAATTAAAATGTCCTGAAAGTAGCCCTGATAATTTATGCATTACAGGCTTTAAATGCTTTTCTGTAAAAAAAAATAAATTTCCATTAAAGACAGAAAAATAATTTAACTCTATTCTCCTAGAGTGATACAGCTGATAAGTAATCAAAAGGCTTAATTTCTCCAGATGGCTCTTTGGTGGCCTACATAGAAGGTTTTGTGTCCATCCTGCTAACACTGAATTCATGTCTACATCATGAACTTAATCAAGTAGTCATTCTTTACCAGTGTTAGCCATTCACTGGGTAAACACATCACAGTTTAATAGGTACCAAGTCTACATTACACTTAAAGATGTAGGTAGATGTGACAGGATAAAACTGAATCACCTGGAGAAAACAGGACCAGGAAAACATTGTCTCTTCCACTTCTGAGGAACAACAGTCTATTTAACAAGGTATCACTGCAATAGTACTACAGAATTTCTAGATTGCAAGAAAAGAAGAAAAAATGTGATGAAGCCTCATCCTAAAGGGACTTTTGCAGGTACAAGTTGTCTACACAAATTCTCTGCTTTAAAAGTGTGTGATTCTAGACTGCTTGTGTATAGACCTAAAGATACAGATTTGCCTTCAATTTAAACATAATTAAGTTTTATTACAAGATCAGGAAGACAGGGAGGAGAAGGGTCCATTGCCATACTGATCAGGGAAAGGACTTTTGGAAGCCAAGCATAGAATATGTTTGGGAAGGGATGGCTTGGTCAGCATATGGGGATGCAGAAAGTAGTTTTGATGAAATGGGGAATGGCAAAATGTTAAACAGAAGAGGTGACTGAAGAAAAGTGAACTTGAATTCTTCTCTGCAACACCTTAGCCTTTGTTTACTCAGCTCTGGTAGGAAGAGATTCCTCCAAAGATGCTGACTATGATCTGATTCTTTTGGCTGCTTTCAGCAGCTCCATAGCTCCCCTCCTTTCCCTCCACAGATAAAATCTTTATCATTGTCACTTTGTAGTGGGTTGGCTTTTGGATTTCTTAGGTCTTCCTTAGCAATGGGGGTCAGAAATCTAAGGAAGTATTCCATATCATCCTTTAGAGTAACACAACATATAAATAAGGAGTAGATAAGAGAGCTCGCGCTCTTCTCTCTTCCAGTGGTTGAAGGTGACAGGTCTCTCCGCAGACAGTCTTTGCTTGTATGGGCCCAGACCTGTCTGCTTAGACCTGTGGTTATCTCCAGTCCCTCTGGGGGCACGGGGAGTTGGTTGGTGCTTCGTGCAGTTCTGCTGTCTCGTTCAGGGAAGTATTTAATTTGTTTAGTTCTCTATTAACGGTGTATATTTGAAAGATATTTGTTTGGGGTTTTTTGGTCCCTGTTTTTCCCCCTCCCTTTTCCTTTTTTTCCCCTTAGGAACTCCCTGTTGTTTGTACAATATATTCAAATTGTATATATAATTGTAAATATATGTAAATATACATATTCTTGATATAATTAGGTTAGTTTTGATTTCTCTCAGTTTCTATAGTTTTTTTCCTTGCCTAAAGGGGGAGTGAGGGAAAAGGCTTTCGCTGAGTTTTGGAGCTTTGGTGGGAAGCCAGCTTTAAACTTCCTCACACTTCACTAAAGTAGAGAAAAATTTATGTAAACCATATCTTTCATTTTTCATCTCCAAATTTAATGCTCCAACTCATCTCAAGTATACCTAATACTTCTAGCGCAGGAAGAAAAGTTATAGAAGTATTTGTTTTGCAAGTGATGGCTCTGGTTATTTGCACCACTGTACCTTAGGTAGGTTTAGCTTTATTAAGGCTTTTTAGTTTGTTTGTCATGACATGGGCATTTGAGGATACTAGTCAGGTGGGTTTCTTAGCACATGAATGCATGTAGATGATTAAATAAATGATGCATATATGTTCCTTGGCCCGCTAGGAATCTGCTCTAGCACAGAGGTCTGTTGTGTGGCAAAGGCATGACAAAGATTAGCATGCAGTTAAAAGAAGGCATGTTTGTGCTTAAAGAAGCCATTGCATAGGGTTTTCCTTTTTCCACTGAAGTAGAAACAGAATTAAAAAAAAAAATCTCCCCCCCCAATGTAAAATAACGCCAAAGCTCAAACCAAACAATAGCCCTCTCCCATATAGTATTTTTAGTAAACCACACAGTTATTCTGTGAGGGTTGCTGTGTGTGTGGGAATCCAGTACTCCTAAAACCTTTGCATGTTTGAGAGGGTATCTACATACTAGATTATATTAATACAAAACAGGTTGTTTGTATTTCTGTGTATGGGGGGACAACTCACAGTCCCCTCAGCTGTTGCTTTAGGAAATCCATATATTTTTAATTCAGTGTAGCCTTCTTCTCTTAATAAAGCTCCAGGAAGAATCTGTCCTCTAGGTATATATATGAAAGAAAATATGCTTTCACTGGCTAATAAAGTTTTGCAAGTCTAATTGACTGGTGTGCTAATATATTAAGATTCATTCATCTCCTTTTTTTTTTTTTAGAATTAATTTCTTCTCTGCATCGCAGTAGTTGTGTCCTACTTCAGAACTGTTGGGACAATTTCTGCACTGCATTCCAAGGCTCTCTAACCCTGTGCTACTGTGCACTCATACAATAAACCATGCCATGTCTCATCTCTAATCTTCTGAAAAGATTACATTTCTTTCTGTTGCCTTGTTTTTCAGCACATTTATCCACCTTCTTTCCAGTCATTTAACCTTTAACTAGCACAAAGGTACTCTGCATAATTATGATCATGGTAGTGAGTGACCTGAGGCTTTTCTCTGGTTAACAGGACTGACCTTTACTTGATTTGCCTTCACCTTACTGTTTTTGACTAACAGCGCTGTAGGGGAAGGGAAGCATCTTGTTTTGTTAAAGCAGAGAGGAAAGAAATAATAAATACAGTAATAATAACAAAAAATATCAGCTTGGTAAAAGGGTTTCCATCTACTTTCACAGCCTTTGTCAGTTGTACTCACCCTGAATTACTCCCTGCAGGTTGACTGAGTGAACAGCAGTAGTGTGAGAAACCGCCTACAGAGTGGAGTGAGGTTGGTGTTTTATGTTTACCAACCATCCAACATGTTATGGCTTGGGAGCCCTTTCAGCTCTGACAAGGTGATGCTGCTTAGCGACATCCAACCTGCTCAAAATCTGGGGAGTATACTGACAAATACTGTTTACAAAGACTAAAGAAAGAACTGTAGAAAAGGAAAAGGAAATGGCAAATGGAAAGAAAAAAAAAGTGCAAGAATGGTTTTCCCAAGTCGTTTAACTTTTATACAAAAACAAAATGCTTGTAAAAAGCAAGAAAAAAAAAAGAACTCCGTCAGATTGGAGTCCTGTTTTAGATTTTATCGTATCAGATACCACAGGTAGGATATTGCACTTAAGAAATTAAAAAAGGAGAGTTAGCTTTTCAGTGTAGCCGGGCTAGTCTCCTAATTTAGAAGTTTATCAGTACTTTGTCATGGTACATATAATTATTAATCCCTAATGTGATGATCTGAATTTCTGTGATTTGGATTATGTTTCCTGTTCTTAGAATGCCTTACCTGCATTCATGACAGGAAGTATTTGCATATACCTATGTGAAATGTTTAGCTGGCCTACATCCTTAACTGAAGCCAGAGGCTCTCTAAAGAAAAAACAAAACAACAAAACCAAACAGGTGTCTTAAAAAGCACCTGAAAACTTTAGAGCTATACGCTGTACTTTCTTGGTTTGAAAAGCTTTATTGAAAGAGCAGTTGAATTAGCTGGAAGGTTTTACAAAAAACAGGAGATATTCACAGATACAAAACTGTATGTAACTTCAGAGGGCACCCTTTGAAGCAGGTTTTGTATAAATACTGAGAATGCTACCAGGCTCTTTAGAAGGAAACAGGAAGACTGAATACCAGGAGATAGTGTTGTACATTAAATGTTTTCTACACCAGAACATATGGTACAATGGAGATTTTAGAGTGGTAGAAATGTAATTATGTTAATAGTATCATGTCTCAATGTGAATTGTACAAGGAGCTTCAAGTTAGAAGAATAACTTTCTAATTAATGTATTTGTAATATGTGTTGACACTTGAAGAAAAAAGAGTAACCAGATAAGGGGCAAAACATACAGTTCAGGGATTCCTATGAGAAGCTGAAGGAGCACTTTTTTCTCTAGGTAACTCCCCTGGAAATCTGAACCAGAGTAAGGGACCTGCCATCAGAAGTGCCAAGACACTGGCATAAGATTGAATTATAGCTAATCTTGGTTCATAAATAGTAACTACAGGAGTTATCTTTTGTTAAAAGCTATTTGCTCCTCTTGCAGTGGTTCTGGTTCAAAATTGTTCGATTCATTTATCTCTGTCTCGTACAAATGCTGCTTAACTTTAGAGAATTGAAATTGTGCCATTAGCATCAATCACAGGTTGTCCAAAATGGAAACCTAAACCATTGTGAGCCTTGTAGTTAGTAAAAAATCATGAAATTTTCTAAAATAATTACTTTGAGAGCCTTTATTTTCTGCAGGTTTTCTTTTAAGAAAAGCTTCTGAATCTAAGCACATATGAAATATCTTAAAGGAGAGGTCTTATCTTAAACATGGATGCAAAAAATTCCAATATTTCTTCCTTTAGAAATTCTATTGGCAATGCTTACCATCCTTCATGTTTTGGATATCATTCCTCCTCCTCCTCTGATGCACCCACTTGTAGCATCAGCAGTGCTTGTCTCTAACTCTTAGAGAACTAGTATCTAGTCTGTATTCTCCTCTCCCTCCTGCCTTGGGTCAGAGGAAGAATAATTTTGCATATAGTCATGAATTGTGTTAGTACAACGGAAAATAAAAGCAGGTAGTAGCACTTTTTTTAATTAGTGGAGGATGGTATCCATTATGAAGAAAATTTGACAGCTTGTATCAACCTTTCATAATACAGATTCTAAAATACTCCATAGTGCCTATATTTATTATGATAAGAATAACAACAGTTGGCAGCACTGCAGAAGCATAGATTCAGATAAGTAGGGAAAGCAATCTGCCAAGAATAAGGAGAAGGAAGGAACTGCAATACAAGTGACTTACAACAGTTAGAAAGACTAAAATAAAATTAAAAAAAAAAAAACAAAAAAAAAAAAAAACCAAAAAACCCAAAAAAACCCAAACCAAAAACCAAAACAAAAAAAAAAACACACAAAAACAAACAACAAACAAACAAAAAAAAAAAAAAAAAAAAAAAAACCAACAACAAGCCAGAGGTCAGATATTAGGCTACAGTAACCTCTTACAGCACTTCTGACAGCATAACAAAGCTTGGTTTCACTGGAGACCTTGAGAAAAATCAAAGACTACCCAAGTGCTCCAAGTTTTCCAGAATGTTCTACGTAGAGGGCAGGCTGGGACCAGAGGGAAAAAGAGAACAAGCTCTATTCATCTTTTAGCTATACAGCTGTCAGAAAATGAATTAATATTACTTGCACTTAGCTGTTACTTTAGCACATTTTTATTTGCAAATAATAAATTTGTTTTGACTAGTTGATGCTTCTAATACTTGGAACAATTTGTGACAGTCCTTAAAAATGTGACCGCTGGGAAAAGAGAAGCCTCTAAATAATCCCTAAGCAATTTAATTTGATGTTATTGATCTGCATTTTTTAATTGATTTCAACAGCATTACAGGAGAAGCATTCTGTATTTTGCCATTTGAATTACTGTCTTGTTACTGTGTTGAGTCTAGACACTGTCTCAGTTTCCAAAGGGCATGGATGTCTCTGATGATGCCTTCCCACGGAACAGTACCAATAGGTTCAGGATGAGATATTTTTACCTGTTTATTACTGCTTCTTTAATAGCTTCATCTGCACAGACACCAACTAAAATTTACCTACTTTATAGTGTTATAGATGTACTTCTGTTTTGATGTTGCTCTATCCTTGGAGGTGGTTGAGATGCATGGCAAAAATAGGATGCCTGTAGAAGCGGCTCTGGAGTGTGGGCAGCCCTTGTTTTTCTGGCTAGCCCAAATTCATAGAAGCCTCTGTGCACCATCAGTGGGGTGATTGTTTGCCCCAGGGAGCCCCATCCCCATCCATTTGTCTGAGAGCGTGTTGTAACCCTGTGACTGTCCTCAAAACCTGCCTCACCTGATCAGCCAGAAGTCAGCCTTCAGACCAGTTCTGCCTACATCTAGCACTCAGGAGCACTCATGGAGGGAAAAAAATCCCAAACATAGAAGTATTGTCTTTACAAGGATATAGACCATATGGTGGGAATCACACCTTGGGACCAAAGTATAACACACCTGTCGTTATTTGGACAATTTTATATTATTACCCTTCATTCCTTTTTTCATGAAGTCCCTGTGGACTTCAGAGCTGTGTGATAATGTTTGGTGATAGAAATATTGCCATTACCTCCTGCAATGTTAATTCTTCCATAAGATATCACTGTGGGTTTATAGGCAGGTATCATTCATATACAAATTTAAAGTTATATTATCTGTCTATTACAAATTTAACAGAATGGGCAACTTGTTTCTAGAGGTGTCTTTGTCATAAACAAAAGTTTAAAATCTGTGAATAATATTTTAAAAATAAGACTGCAACAAAAAGATTTTTAATGCTTTTTTTTTTCTCCTCCTTTTCTCTTGTAAGTCCAAACCATTGTGCAGAATTCTAGAAACCACAAAGAACAAGCAACTGGAAGTATCAAAATAAAATGAGTTTTTTCTGAATATGTCCCCTTCATTATATTTCAAGTTTCTATTCTTCCACCTTTTCCTCTATGTTTTCTTTCTAGATATTAAGAAGATTTTTTTCTTTGATTTTAATGCCTAATGGATTAAAAAAAAAGAAAAAAAAAAGAATTTCCAGTCCTTCTATGAGATAAGTAGTAATTTTCTGGTTAACATGGTTATAGAAGTGACCACATTGCTAAGATATGCTTATATTACTCCAAATGCAATTATTATTGATTGTACTGGTACAGATGAAATGATGGAATAAGCAGTAAGGATTTTAGAACAATTTTTACAAGTGGTAGTGTGCATGTGTTGCTTGCAACTTTTTTTTTTCTATTCTCATAAAAAGTTTTATAATTTCTTGGTCTATATTTGTTAATATAACCATACTTTTCCCAGACATTGTATTTTATTGTCATTTTCCCTTTTTCTCTGGACACCATAAAAAGTTCCTTTAAATGAATGGAAAGATTATCCTTGCCTTCAGAGAGCTTCACCAGCGATCCAGTGTCTGAATCAGCTATTACTGATGTTTCATTATCTTCCTGTCATTCCTCATTGTCATCTTTTCATATATCTCTTTTGTTTGTCCAAGTTCATGTCTTCTGATCAAGAAGGCTTTCACACTTGAGAACCGTAAGTGTTATGCATATTATAAGACACATTTTAAACAAAAAGTAAGGAGTCTTGATTTTTAAGGAAGCCACCAAAACCTCAAAATGACTGAGTCATGTCATTAGGCTTTCCAGTGGTACTAGGAAGAAAATACAGGAATAGTATGCAATGTCAAGGAGATTTTCAAATTTACACATTCTCTGCCGTGGCCAAAAGGTTATTTTAAATTGTTTTATTTCCATGAAAAAACACTGTTAGATGTATTCATCAGATTACAGAGGTTGTTAGCGTTACAATGAGAACAGAGATTCCTTGCTTAGGGAATTAATTTTTGTTTGCCTTAAGTCATCATCATCCTTCCTGTTTGCTTTCCCTTACCCTTTCCACTTTCCTTATCCATTTTGTCTTCCGCCTTTTCCCCTTCCCTTTCCCTGCCCCTTACGTCTTCCTTATCTGATTTATGTATTCAAACCACAGTTTTCTGATTAAAAAAAGAAAAAAAAAGGAAAAAATACGTGCTTGAAGGCAAATAAAAAAAAAAACAAAACCACAACAAAACAAAACCTGAAGACAGCATGAGAACGCATGGGAAGGGTGGCATCTGCCATAATACTACAAGCAAGAGTTAGTGCCTCATTTATTGTCAAAATAGAGCATATGGACAGCATGGTGTGTTGTCATCAGAACATGGGTTAATTAAAGGAAACAGAATCTATTTGTAAAATGCTAATTTTTTAGAATTGACATATCTGCAGTTTGGTAAATCTTTTTTTTTTTTTTCATATTGAGAATCAAGGACTTTTCAGTGACAAATTTAGAGCTCTTTGTGCGGTCTTTAATTACATAGGTTAATTAGCAGCTTCACATTTTCCATGAATGAACATTTTCAGTTCTTTATTTTCTATATTTACCTGAAAAACTTTTCATACAGATTTGGTCTTACCCTGTAAGCTTCCCATTAGATAAGTACTTAGTAAAAGAGTGATTCTTAATAACATAAATGGTTGCATATATTTTAATAGGATTTTTTCTCATGGAGTTCCTCAGGATCACACCCCAATGAATGACATCAATAAATCAGACACAGACAATATTTCTGGGAAGATATTGCCAACATTAAGAAAAAGTAAATTAGTGCTACTAACTATAAAATTTATAAACCAAATATATGACTGATATATTTATGTGAAGCTTACTGGGGCTAGCAGAAGGAAATTCAAGACCCATTCTTGTTCATTCAAAACAACACCAATATAACTTCTAGAAAACCTTCAACCCCAATAATCTCTGAGGTAGTGTTTGAAAGAGTGAGAAAGAGAATTGCAGATATATTTCAATAAATGTAATAAGAAATTAATTAAATTCAATATGAATACTAGATGTTCAGATAAGATGATTAATTTCTACTGGGGAGAGATGGCAAAAAGATTTTATTAGTACATTATAGGTTGTGATGCACAATTTTTTTTAGAGTATTGAAATGCAAGCTGCCTTTGTGGGTCCTCGCTGTCCATAACCTTAAGAACTCCTGAGTTCCACATAAAACTGAGCATAGCAATCAACTTTTTATCATTCTAAGTTTTCAGGATTCGCCTCCTTTTCCTCTCATAGAAGTTTTCTTTATGCTTCGTTTTAGCACCTATCTGGTTCAATATACCTGCTGTACCACCATATTTAGCTGGGCAAACTCTTCTGACATTACCGTCATATTTGGGAAATGTATTTCTAGAGTATGTGTAGAACATCCAATGAGTGTCATTCGGGGCTCTGACATTAAGTTTTACTATGTTCTACAGAGAGTTTTGCATTCAGCTGACACTATTTCTCAGGAAATGGAGAAGCTCCTTTTTCATTTCCAGAATATCTGTTTACTTTTTTTTATTTGCCTTTAAGAAGGAAACCGAATACTATTTCAGAAATAGATTACTGTGTATCTTTGTATAAGCCTTAAATCTACTTTCCTGAGAACTCTGATATGTTCTGTAAAAAGTATATTATATGCCCTATTTATGCTTGTAACTTTAACTCACACTGTATAAATTAGAAGACAGACCATAAAAGACTGAGTGCAAACTGCAGAATGTTTTTTTCCTTTTTTTTTTTTTTTTTCCCCAAAGCTGAGCTCATCTTTAAAGTGTCTTTTTTTCATCTTTATCTTGGGGCAATAGTGGTTATTAGAATATTCTTCTAAACATGTCTTGTCATTTATTTTTTTCCTTGTTGGAAATCTCACTGTTGTCATTTTCTGTTGAGTAATTATTATAGATGAATTAGTAAAGACCAATCCTGAATTTTCCATTTAATAAGAAACCTGGTCAAACACAAAAGGAATGGTGTTTTTGTTCTCCTTCCCCCACCCCTGCACACTCTCACCCTCCAGTATGAGAAATAACCCCTCAGAAGCAGTGAATGAAAGAATGACTGGAAAGCAGTTTTCACAGTTTATCACATAAAATTGTTTTAATAAACAATTTATAATTTTATTAAGATCGTAACATTTAGGGTGATAAGTTGGTTCAAAGACAAGTAATTTCTTTTAGCAATCATATCTCACTTTTTCCCCATCATCTAGTTTTTCTTATAGTCTTATTCTTTTCCAAATATTGTCTAGTCTATGACTATTTTCTTAAAAAAATTGCTAAGCCTTCTGACACAGATCAGAGAAACACAAGTCTTTGTTCTTGCCCCTGCAATCTCCTCGCACCTTGTGTGGCTGAGATTTCTTTCTCAGTGATGGGCAGGTTTATGTTTCTCTTGGCTTTTTCAGTAATCTTTATTCTAAGATAGGGAAACTTTTGATCAACCCATTTAATCTGAAATGCCATAGAAAAACATCCCAGAAAAAAAGCAGACATCTTCATCCAATTGCACTATCTGTATACATCTGTTATTTATTAAGCATTTGTATGTCTTTAAAAAAAAGTCCTACCCTTGATTCTATTGTGTTTTTGTAAAAGATTTGAATAAGGATAGTATGAAGTTGCTTTTCTCAGAAAAACTCTATTTTCATCTAACACTCTTATTTATTACTTCCAAACTTGTACAGCATAAGGGAATATAATGACAGACAAGTGATCTAAATAAATAATGTTAAACCTCCTACATTAGATGATTCAACATCTGGTACATTTACAAGAAGAAAATATCAGAATTTTTATGAGAAGAATCCCTGTTTAGTCACTGTAACTAATGTGTATGATCTAAACAGACTGACCTTGTGCCCTTCAAGGGATTGTACTGCAAAGGGAATATGACTGCATGCTTGGTTTATCACTGCAAAGGAAACTTGACCATGTGTCTTTACTTGTCAGATATGCAAGTCCTCATTGACATATACCATATGGAAATTTATGCATATTTTGGACCCAACAATGCCAAATCAGTCTCACTATAAAATAAAATCTTATTCTCTACATTAAGTAACTGATTAAGAGAAAATATAATGGGAGATCATCAGGAAATACCTTCAATTTCATTCTGCACAGATTATGATTTCTTAAAAGTGTTGTGATAAATAGTTAAACAATATAACCCCCACAGAATGAAGAGATTGAAAATGCTCAATCAGGTGCTGATGGAACCATTTGTAATTCTTTTCAACAAATAGGAAAACCTACCTATGGAGAGAAGCTTAAAGCAGGACCTAAAATTAAAAATTAAAAAGAAGTCTGTAGCAAAAAATATTTTTTTATGAAAAATCATAAGTTCTAACATATTATTGTCTGTTAGGGATTTGCTGATAAACCATGAATAAATTTACTGTAAGCCATACAGTATATGGATCATTATATACCACTAGCTGAATATACCTTTGCCTTGCTCTTCTCTGATGTGTATTCTAGAGATAATCTTATATATTATAAAATATATATATAGCAGATATCTAAAGGTAACCCCAGATAGATTTGTTAAAGTCAGATTGCTGTTTTATTCTCAATCATAAATACAAAAAAAGAGGCAAGCAGGTCAACTGTTACAGACACAAATGAAGAACAAAAGTAGGAATCAGAAGGGCAGAGTAGAGATAAATTTTATCAGACCACTGTCTGCTCCTGACAAAATGCTGACATTAACAGCAACTGATTTCCAAGCACCTTTTCCCTCTCTTGCACACAAGATACTTCCAGATCCATGGTATGTATGATGATGAAAACAGTACACCACGCCTCCTCCAAAATTTATAAATGCATTTGCAAATTATAGAAAATAACTATTTTTTTTAGAGCACATTTTTGTCTTACCATTCCTCTGATGCTCACAATAACAATCATATAGCTTCCCCTTAATAAAATATTTCTTGTAGCCCATGTACATCACTACTCATATCAGAGGCATTCAGAGCATTACTGGGCTGTTAAGGGCATAATCCACAAATGTATTTGATATAGCTGAATCCAAGCCTAGATCATAAATACCCCCATATGTATCTTAAAAATATAGGCAAGTTCGTATTGGCAAAATTACAGATTTTAACAGATACCTTAAAACAAGTCCTCATAGATGATGCAGAATTAACATACAATGCTTTCTGAATCTTTTTTTTTTTACTTTAATAAAGCACAATTTAATGATCTGAATGTGTTTCTCTGTTAGCCCTGAAATATTGCAGGTCTTAAAATTTTGTAACTTTCTTCATCATTTAGTATTTACCCCCGTCATTTTTCTAAATTGCACTAATTTGATTACTGCTTTCACACTCAGTTACCAAAAGAGACTAAAATGCTAAGATGAATATGTTAATTTTTGAAAACTGTTGAGAAAGGAAAACTCAATGTTTATCATGTAAAAAAAAAGAAAAAAAGAAGTATTTGCGACATTTAGAATCTAGCCCATTTCCTAGTATTACCACCAAGTTAAACAGATATTTATCAATTTACGTTCTGTTAAAGCAATTCCAAAACATAAAATTCTGAATGTATTCTTAAAGAAAAATGTATTTTTTTCCCTGGAATCTTGAAAAATCAAAGAAGAGTAATAGGAAAATTTGTGCAGTGAATTCTCCAGTTCTTATATATAGGTAAAATCTTGTCATGGATTGATAAGGAACACATTTTTCGCTGCAGTTTCTCATTACTTAGCAATAATTTTATAGGTTAGTGGGTAGAAAAATACCCATTTTACACAGAAAATACAGTACTTCCTTTCCTTGTCTTCCTTTCATATTGGCATTCAATTAAAAATCTGTAATAAACCTACTTAGCATTTGTAATCTTTGGTAGAGGAGTTTTAAGAAATTATATTATTTTATAATATTAACAGGACATTTATGGTTTTGACATTTATGGTTTAATTTTTTCCCCTGACCTTGTAGAAACACCTGTGTTACAAAATTGTTATTTAGTTAAGGGTGAGTATTTACAGTTTACCTACATTTATACTTCATTTTGTCAAATTACAGGGAGTTGCTATTCAGATGGGAAATGATCACAGAATTAAAGATATGTTTCTTTAATTTCCATGACCAACAATGGACCAAGCCATTTCATTTGCATAACGTATGAGAGCTATAAGCTTTCATAAAAGAGGAAATTACAGAGTACCGTAATTTTTTTCTGTCTGAGAGTTGCTCTTTTTCAAATAGTTTCAAATAGAATAATGTAGTTTTTCTTTCTCAACTCCAAATATGTCCATAGACAAAGAAAACAGCCCCAAAGAAATGCAAATCCACTGTAACATGTAACGAAAAAAACTATCTCGACTATTGAATGAGACCAAGTTATTGCAGATGTAGAAATGGGTCAAGTTAAATGTGCATAGACCTAGTGGAATTAATAGATATATGCTGATTTATAACATCTGACATTTCTAACTATGAATCTTTCTTAGCTTTTGCATATCCCTTTCTATATCAAAGAAATTTATTCAGTTCTTTTCTGAAGTAAACTAAATAAGGGACAGAGACCAAAAGAAAATAATTGTTGTAAACCATGTAAAGTTAGAATTGCAGAAATACTGTGAAAACAATGAATACTCAGAAAATATTCCATCGAGGCTGGATACTCATACCAGTACCCATGGTAAGGTATTGTTTAGATTAACAGGGTTTTAGACAGCAGGTTTACCTGACAAGAAATTATGAAGAACACCACTCCCAAAGTATTCAAGTATATGCTGACTACACAAAAGGAATTACTTCTGAAACATACATCCTTTTATATGCCTTATAGGACAAACATTAACATCAGGAAAGGGTAATGTAGATTACCATCCATCCTACTCTTGTATCAATGTAATTATTAATACATTAATACTGGCACTTTCAGAAATAGAAAATATTTCAAATGTAAAAAAAATCCTCTTCATTCTTTTGTCATAAACTTTCTAAACTTCAAGAGAGGATGAACATTAAGCTAAGTCTAGCTTTATATGTCCCTGGATCTTGTGGGATATGTAGGAATGCAAATCTGTTTTGCAATGTACATTCCTCTTCTTGTAGAACCCTTGTTTCACAACCAACACTGGCAGATGGTGACTTGTCTCCCCATGGTCTCTGCAGAAAGCTTATTGTAGGTGGGTCCCTCAACAGACATGGGCAAAATTCCCATGTGCACAGTATGTCTGGGCTAATTTTGTAATGGTTTCCCCAACTGCACTTTCACTAAAAAAAACAAACAAAAAGCCAAAAAAAAGTTCATCATGGGCCCAGAAGCCACTCAGGTGAAAAGAAACTAATTCTGCCTTTAATTATATTTGTGTATGTTCTTTGACCTCAGAGCAGTTTCTTATACAAGGATCAAGGGTGAAATTTGACAATATCAGAAACAGAATGAAGACTTAAGTCTTCATTAAGTCTTTCAGTCACTTAATGTGCCTGGCAAACTCTATCTCTTAGTACCTTCAATCAAAAAAAAAAGAAAAAAAGAAAATAAAGGAATTTATTTCAGAAACACTGGTGCCTGCAATCACCTGGCCTACTGTGGTGTTTTTAAACATAAGGAATAAAAGTATTTTCACTTGTAACAAAAGCCCTGTTGATCTGAAGATCAACCCCACATCAAGATGCATGGGAGAATGACAATGCAGTGATATTTTTACAGTTAGTCTTCAGAGAATAACTTCTTGAAGCATGAGATTATGCCATGATCAAGGGCCTTCAGTCCAGTGAAAGATCAGGAGGATAGTATGAATGTTAAAAAGGTAAAAGTGGGATATTGAGTGAAAATGGAAGAAAAGTGGAGAAAAGAGAAGCAGCAATCGGAAGAAGGGAAAGAGGATGACAGATTAAAAAGGTGATTGGAACAACCTGGTAAAAGAAGGTTCAATATTAGTTGAGGGAGGAAAGAAAAAGGAGGAAGGAGCACAGAGTTAATCAGAGTTACTACTTTGAAGAGAAATAGGACTAGAAAATCTTCTGCTAAAAGAAAAAAACTAGCACTGAATCTTCCTCCTATGAGATCAAACCAACTGTCAGACAACTATTATTCATATTTCTTACACAGGAGACTAATAAAAATTAAGGATTTGAACATATATTGTAAATTTAGTGACTCTTGAAAGGGGTTGGACAGAAAACAATGTGCTCAAAAACATGTTATCTATTCTCATTTATATCAGCAAGTCACATCTGCCTACTACAAGAGTTAAGCATATTATTCAGAAAAGGTGACTTCTTTCTTACTATTTTTCAAGGTTATAACTATTTCTCAAAGCTATAACCTGGAAATACTTTTTAACCTCCTCTCAAGATTTATTTACACATTTTCAAGGTACATTTTCTCAGTGGGCTCTGATCTCTATGGGGGATTATCTTTAAGCAAACTGTTCAAACTCTGGTCCCTTCTGCAACATCAGTTTCCACTCATCTTATTGTTAGTAGGAAACTGGGGTTATAAACTTCCCATTACAGTGCATTGATCAGCAAGAAAGGCACGTGAACATTAATGTTTATTAACAAGCTTTTTAGCAGAGTAGTAGCTAAAGTGGTCTAAGCTTTAAAACTCTCCATTGCCAGCTGGAGAATCAGAAAATGTGTATGAGGCTTTAATTAACTGTAAAATCTGAAGTGAACTACGTTGCACAATACCTGGAGATTTCAGTGAAGAACATACATATGTTCTCTCTGCTAATTGAAGATGAGCTGCATTTTAAGGGATTACATCCCCTGAGGTCACAGAGCCAGAGAGAGTGGAAGATAGGAGAAGAATTTTAAAGACCTAAAGTAAACTTTCTGTTAATGGTCTGCCCTTTGCAAGCAAAGTATATTAACAGTTTATCTTTAAGATGATTTACTGCATGCTGTGTAAGTTTTACATGGAAGTGGGAATGTGGCACAAAAAGGAAGTTTATATTTTTTCTTCCTAGCCATAAAATATAAAATTTGATAGTTCTGTGACAAAGTTCATACTTCATCTTTTTCATTATACACTGGGATTTTTTTGTTTGTTTGTTTGTTTTTAAGAGATTATAAAAGTAGATTAAATGGAAATTAAATTAATACTGGTTGTATATTTGTCTAAAACATAGTGGACAATTACAACACTCCAAGGTCAGGGCAATACTGAATTGTCTCTTTGAAAGTTGTACAAGGGCCAGCAGGTTGCATGGGGATTTGAACTCGCAGTAGAGACAAATTACAGTGCCTAGTCCCAAAAAGGGTCTTAAAGCTCTATGTTCATATTGGTTGGGTGTGCTGGTTTAAAAGTAAACCAGCTGGAGAAATAAACTCAACTCAAGAGAAATTACAAGTCAGAGTTACAATTCACTAAAAAGATTACAATAAATACAATGGTACAGAGAAAAAGTGGTTTTAACCCACAAAACAGATGTATAACCCAGGTGAGTTATACAGGGGACCCAGACAGTATGGGTTTAGGAAGGGCAGATCCTGTCTGATCAGGTGACCCGCCTGGTGAATGAGGGGAAGGCTGTGGATGTGGTCTACCTGGACTTCAACAAAGCCTTTGGCACTGTCTCCCACAGCATATTCCTGAAAAAGCTTGCAGCCCATGGCTTGGACAGGGGCACTCTCTCTGCTGGGTTAGGAACTGGCTGGAGGGCCGGGTCCAGAGAGCGGTGGTGAACGGTGCTGCATCCAGTTGGCGGTCGGTCACTAGTGGTGTCCCCCAGGGATCAGTGTTGGGCCCAGTTCTGTTTAATGTCTTTATCAATTATCTGGATGAGGAGATTGAGTGTACCATGAGCAAATTTGCAGATGACACCAAGTTGGGGTGATGATCTGCTGGAAGGCAGGAAGACTCTGCAGAGGGACCAGGACAAGCTGGAGAGATGGTCTGATTACAATGGGATGAGGTTCAACAAGGCCAAGTGCCGGGTCCTGCACTTTGGCCACAACAACCCCACGCAGCACTACAGACTGGGCACAGAGTGGCTGGAGAGCAGCCAGGCAGAAAGGGACCTGGGAGTTTGGATTGACAGGAAACTGAACAGGAGCCAGCAGTGTGCCCAGGTGGTCAGGAAGGCCAATGGCATCCTGGCCTGGATCAGGAACAGTGTGGCCAACAGGTCCAGGGAACTGATTCTTCCCCTGTACTCAGCGCTGGTGAGGCCACACCTGGAGTGCTGTGTCCAGTTCTGGGCCCCTCAGTTCAGGAAAAATATTGAGGTGCTGGAGCAGGTCCAGAGAAGAGCAACAAGGCTGGTGAAGGGACTGGAGCACAAGTCCTATGAGGAGAGGCTGAGGGAGCTGGAGTTGTTTAGCCTGGAGAAAAGGAGGCTCAGGGGAGACCTCCTCACTCTCTACAACTCCCTGAAAGGAGGTTGTAGCCAGGTGAGGGTTGGTCTCTTCTCCCAGACAACCAGCAGTAGGACAAGAGGGCATGATCTTAAGCTGTGCCAGGGGAGGTTTAGGTTGGATATTAGGAAGAAATTTTTTTACAGAGAGAAAGAAGACATTGGAATAGGCTGCCCAGGGAGGTGGTAGATTCACCATCCCTGGAGGTTTTTAAGATGAGACTGGATGTGGCACTTAGTGCCATGGTCTAGTAACCACAGCAGTGTTGGATCAAGGGTTGGACTTGATGATCTTGGAGGTCTTTTCAAACCTAGTTGATTCTATGATTCTGTGGATCTATGATTTATGAATTAAGTAAGGTTTTTTGGCTGTTCATTCCTCCACTTACTGCTGCCTCTGTACGGTCAGCAGGGGGTGTAAATAAATGAGAGTAACAGCTGTCTCCTGTCTTTCCCTGAGGGTAAGACGGACAGTGAAGCTGCTGATCAGTCTGTCATCCTTCAGATCACACTATAAAGTGACATATTAAAAGCAGAGAAGCAGCTGAAGCATTACATAGAAATGCTTCATTTCACTAATTTTAAATTTGATGCAAGATTATGACAATTGAAAACTGTTGGCAGGTTGATAAGGGCAGATTACAAGGGAAGTGAATATTTCTTTTAGATGTAACAGAGGAAGTAGAAGTTTTCAGACTGTCCGTCATGATCAGCCCACAGAAATCTCTGACCCAAGAGGCTAGAGTAAATAAATGTTGGAAGAAAGATTCTCCATTGGTCAATGAGGATTGGGTTAGAGACCACCTAGGCAGATTTGATATCCACAAATCTGTTGGCCCTGACAGGATACATCCATAAATGCTGAGATCTGGCAGACACCATAGCAAGGACACTCACAATCAACTTTGAAAAGTTGTGGTGATCTGGAAAGGTGCCTGACAACTAGAAGAAAGCAAATGTCACCTCAGTCTTCAAAAAGGACAAGGAGGACCCAGCCTCACTTCAATCCCTGGAAAGGTAATGGAGTATTTCATTCTGGAGCCCATCTCTATCCACATGGAGGAGATGATCAGGAGTAGTCAGCATGGATTCACTAAAGGTAAATCATGCTTGACCAACTTGATTTCTTTCTACGATGAAAAAACTACCTGGATGGATGAGGAGAGAAGACTGGGCTTGGGCAGGCATATGTTCTGTGTGCTTTCCTAGTCTGTATTCTCTTCCTCGAGCTGAAGTAGTAGCTGTAGCAACGTTTGCTGTTCTTCCTCTTTTGTAGGATCCAAAACCACTTGTCTTTTTTCTGGTTCTCTCATCTCGCTGAGTTCAGTTTGCCACAGCTCGGCTAAGATTTCTAGGGCTTTAAATTCTCTTCTTCCTCCTCCATCAGGCTGTCTTCGGAGTAGAAGCTGTTCTGAGGCTGGTGAGGGCTGTGGGTTGGTTTCTTGGTAGGAGTGCCATGGTCGTGCTTTAACGGTTGTGCATTTGTTGTCTGTTGGTTGAACTGGTGGTGATGGAAGAGGTGCTTTCACTTCCACCTCACGGCCGGAGTAAGCTTGCTGTATCCGTGTTGCTGCATGGTTGTTCTGCAGCGGTCTCATGGCCTATTTTTCTCCAAGATAATACTTGGTGAATGCCAGTTAAAGGTAGAGCTGGTTCATTTATGGAAATCCAATACAATAAGTCCCAAAGTCTATTTTTTTCTATATTTCTGTTCTGTTCTTTAAAAAAATGGATGATAGCTTCAGCTGTCTTTTTAATTTCTGAGGAAAACCTCCCCTTATGGGAATACATCCCTCCCATTTCACCAGTTTTTGGTTACCTCTGTGTGCTGAAGCTCTGTTGTCCTTTCTTCTGGTCCTTTTTTCTTCCTTTTTTGTCTCTTTTTTCAGAGGTAATCCAGTGCGCTGTATTCTTCCTCTTTTTCCTTTTTGATCCTGGCGAGATGGACACCTCCATCAGGCACCCCACAGCTTAATACTCCTGGTTCCCAGTGCCTGGTGAAGTCCCAGTGCGGGTAGCCATCTGAGGTGGTGAATAAGGCACGAACCCTGCCAGTGACACAAGCAAGTGCCAGGGCAGAATTGAGGTTTATTTCAAAACACTTAGGTTTAAATACAGCGCTTAAACATGTCACATGATCTTCCAACCAATGACAATCAAGTATTGTTTGAGCATGCGTGAGAGCCCGTAAAACTACAACTCCCATGATTACTTGCTACAGAGAAGAACAGTGGATATTGTTTACCTCGACTTCAACAAGGCTTTCTACAACTCCCATGATTACTTGCTACAGAGAAGAACAGTGGATATTGTTTACCTCGACTTCAACAAGGCTTTCTACCCTGTGTCCCACAGCATCCTCATAGGGAAACTCAGGAAATGTGCACTGGATAGGTGGACAGTGAAGTGGATTGAGAACTGGCTGAACAGCAGATCCCAGAGGGTTGTAATCAGTGACAAAGGATCTAGTTGGAGGTCTGTCACTAATGCTCTCCATCAAGGTTCAATACTGGTCCCAGTACTGTTTGAATTGTTCATAAATGACTTGGATGAAGGGACAGATACCTCCTCAGCAAGTTCACTGAAGGTGATGACACAAAGCTGGGAGGAGTGGGCAATACCCCAGAGGACTGCGCAGTCCTGCAGAAAGACCTCAACAGACTGGAGAGATGGGCAGACAGGAACTGTCTGAAATTCAACAAAGGTAAATGCAGGAAGAATAACCCCTTGCACCAGGATAGGCTGGGGGCTGACCTTCTTTATGTTACAGTTCAAAGAAGGACCTGGGGGTCCTGTTTGACAACAAGCTGTCCATGAGCCAGCAGTGTGCCTTGGTGGCCAAGAAGGCCAATGGTATCCTGAGGTGCATTAGGAAGAGCATTGACAGCAGGTCAAGGGAGGTGATCCCATCCCTCTGCTCAGCCCTGGTGATACTACATCTGGAGTGCTGTGTCCTGTTCTGGGCTCCTCAGTACAAGAGAAACATGGAGCTCCTGGAGCAAGTCCAGCGGAGGGCTATGAAGATGATTAGGGACCTAGGGCATCTCCCTTACAAGGAAGGATTGAGAGAGTTGGGCCTGTTCAGTCTCAAAAAGAGACAACTGAGAGGGAACCTTATCAATGTCTATAAGTATCTGAAGGAAGAGTGTCAAGAGGATGGAGCCAGGCTCTTCTTGGTGGTGCCAAACAATAGGACAAGAGACAACAGCAGAAACTGATACACAGGAAGTTCCACCTGAGAGTGAAGAAAAAATTCTTTCCTGTGTGAGTGACTATGCAGTGGAACAGACTGCCCAGAGAGGTTGTGGAGCCTGCCCCACCAGAAATGTTCAAGAACCATCTGGTCGTAATCCTAGGATGCTCTAGGATGACCCTGCTTGAACAGGGAAGTTGGACCAGATGACCCACTGTGGTCCCTTCCACCCTTACCCATTCTGTGATTCTATGAATTCCACTGAGGAGTAAAGCCAGTATAAAGCAAAAGGACTAGTATATTAAGTTTAGACGAAAAAATATATGAAGGGGCTAAGAAAATGTGGGAAAATGAAGATTAAATTCAATTGAATAATTTCTCTTGATTAAATATATTGGGACAGGGATACCAGAGAGAAAGAATTAGATGAAAGGTGGGGGGTGGGAGTGGGGTGTCGTTTGTCTGTATCCATCTCTTTTTCCCAAAATCTAGTGTGCAACTGAGATGAATAACCACTGAATCTGGGTATGTAACTCGTTCATCTGAGTCTGTTATACAGAAATGGTCTGTGGATATACAATATTTTGCAAGCTGCAGGCTGTTCTAGTGCACAGACTACACAAGACAAATGTACATTTGGCATCATAAGTGGCTGCAGTAAGCAGGGCATTGCTCTGTGTACAGCATTTTTGAAACACCACTGTCAAATCACATGTATATTTGGAACCCAAAATCCTTGTAGTTTCTAAATAGAAATTACATTGAACATAGACTAACAAATGAATGAAATAAATGAGTAAATATCTTTATTCACAGTTTACTGTGAAAATAAGTAGCTAATAATTACTGCACCTTCAGTGCAAAATAATTGCCTTTCGTCTTACCGTTGAAACAGAGTTTTGGAAATGACACAGAAAATATTGCCTGCACAATCTAAAATAATATATGACTGCTGGAAAAACAAGAAACATGTTAAGATATAGTCACTTCCCATATTACCTGTAATTTTAAATAGTGCAATGTTAAAAAAAAAAAAGATTAAGGAAAGTGAAGAAAGTGAGTATCTCTGTTCAGCACATAAAATATTGAATATAATCTGAAAAAGAAACTGCTTACATTTCCTTTGTATGAAGTATGTGAGACATAGAAGATGAACACATAAAGCAGCTCATATAAAATTTAGTACAAGAACCTCTGAGGAGGCTAATGAGATGACTGCTATTAGCTTTAGCAATGCTATACAAGCGCAGGATCTGGCGCCTAAGCTACAAACTCATAACAGAATTAATTTGGGTCATAATTTTTGTATCCTTTACTCCAAGTGAAAAAGAGAAATATGGACACTCTCTGTGCACTACACATTACTTCTTTTATAAACATGGAAGAGTCACAACTATTCCTACCCTCCTTTCTCCTAGACTTTTTATGGACATTGAATTTTGATGTCATTAATGTTTGTTCAGAACTATACTTTGCTGCTTATTAGTGCTATCGCTGCTACCTTTTGCCTGTATAATTGTGGTTTGAAAGACAAAACCTATGATAAGTAAACCTGACTGTTAGATTTATGAGATCTTTTATTTTAGATATAGCTGACACCTGCTGACTGGCTGCCCATGTAATTACCTCTTTAATTTAAGTATTACCTCTGCAGAAGGCTCAAGAATGGTATGTTAGTTCAAGCTTTCTATGGCAGGGGTGCATAGCGTGCAGTAGAGTGCAGCACATGGGCTTCTGCCTGATTGAAATCCCCAGCTATGTGGAGACATGAAGCTCTTTTGAAGCTGAAATCTAAAGGTCATTCAATGATCAAGGTGTGCGTCCATCCTTCCTCTGGTAATAGAACAGTGAGATCTCCCAGGGAGATCTCCCTTACCTTTTGTTCTCTTCTACATTTGAACCATTCAGAGGGACCTATCTGCCCTTATAAGTTACAGAATAAATGTCTTTTGCTCTTCAGAAGTGTGGGGGGTTTGGTATGCAACTTGCAGGGCCAGGAAAGTGAGACACTGCTGTACTAGATGTGGAATTTGATAATTGCTGAACTTAGGAGAATTTTTCATTCTTTGCATCTCATTTGGAGAAGGAAGGATATCCTTGAGCATCAGTGGTTCTGTCAGAAAACAAGGGCATATTTGCATATCATTCGCATACTGTAAATAATCATGCCCTCCTCACGGATCTTGCATAAAAACTGCATATAATCTGACACAATGTGCCAAACAGAAAAAAAGTTTGCTTAGGTTTCATTAAAAACCAGAATTTGGATTACATGGTGACATGCTAAACAGTGTTCTACAATCAAAAATGTATTAGAATAAGTATTTAGGTTATGGTAATGCTGCAGTTACAATAAGCAGTTAAACTTTACAGACAGTGAGAAGGTGCAATCCTTGCTAACTTCCAAATCCTAGAACAAAGTTAACAAATAAAAAGTTCTACAAAGAGTTTTATAAAAAGAACAGGGAAGAATAGAAATTATAATCCATAATCAAGGCAAACCTCTTTTTGAAACTTAATATTATTTTTATTAAGAACAGAAAGGAAAAATAAATTTCAGATACAAACAAATTTTACATTATGTTGGTTTTATATTCTTATATAAGAAGCGAGTTACTGAATGGAAACTTAATTAATCATGATAGTTTTTTGGAAAAGAATTATTAAATTTTGCCTATTTTGTAGTTTGCCTATTTAAAAGTTTAGTAAAGTTTTTATATATTAAAATTGTTAATTTGTTTTTTTCTCATTTTTATCTTTTTTTTTCTCTCGGTGTATTCCAGTTTAATTGATCTATTATGCATGTTCTCAAATGCAAGAAACTAAGTCTTGAAATAATATATGCCACTCAAAAGCAGCATATCCAGGCATTGAATAAAGAATAAAGTTAACATTTCCTATATAGTATAAACTTTCAACATCTGGAGCAAATTCCTGACTGAATCTCTCAACAAAAAGTGACCTTCTAGATTTTCTTGTTGCATGCACAAATCCCTTGACTGTATCTGACCTCTGATTAGCCTCACTGTGAGTAGTTGCACAGTATTTAGAAGAGTGTGTTTGCTATCATACCTTACCAGCTTACTATATCTGTTCGTTGTAAAGACTCCGGGTGGAACTGCTGAAATTCTGTAGAGCCTTAAGCTAAAAGGGTCTAGGGTAACCTATGGTAATAGATTAAACCCAGTTTGATGAAGCTGGTAACATCAGTTTCTCTCTCCATTTCTCTCTCAGACACTACTGCTCCAGCACAGGCACAGCTGATCTATTACATTTATTGCAGGACCAGGTGATAAAAGCATTTTCTACTGTCCAACTTCAGTTGACCCCCAATATCTGTTAGCATGCTAAGCCTCACTGCAAATTAAAAAAAACTGAGAAGATGGCCAAGAGTCTGAATGCATTCTATTGATTTCACATCTGAGTTAGGGTAATGTTAAGACGCTCCTGCCCAGATGTGGAAATGGTGGTGGTGGTTTTCATAATCAATACTCCTATAAATCGTGCTTACTGACTTTCTGCATTTATTTCAGTGTTGTCTCATGTTGATGTTGTGTAGTTTTGTAAGTCAACAGAAGGAGAAGAACTAAAGAAAATATGGTGGATACAAAAAAACTATTCCAGAAAAATGCAAGGACCAAATAGCAATGGAATGTGTAGGAAACTGAGGGAAATGAAGCAATGACAACAAAACAAAAACATAGCCTTTGTGTTCTGCTCTTTTCCTACCTCTGTTTTTGACTGATACATTTTTTCTTTTTAGCTATTAGAAAGACAGCTTTAAATTAAAAAGAAAATACAGGTGAAAACTGGGGGGTTTAGGCATTTGATTTCAATGTCTGAAGCTTTAAAGAAGGTACAACTGCCTCAGAAATCATGTGTTAGCAATCCTAAAAGTCCAAGGAGAGAGACATATATGCTTTAGAAAACAAGAAGCAGGATCAGGACTGAGTGTTTTTAAAGGCAAAAGAGAGTTGTGGACATGAATTTGAAAGGAAAAATAGATGAGGAACAACAATAATTCAAAAGTGAATTCACAGTGCTGACATGAACAGGCAAGAGAGCCATTATTGGGCAGGGGAAAACATATTCATACTGGATAAGACACTTAAGGTGTCTACCCTAGGTTGTTATAGCAATAAGGTGAGCCCCCCTTTTAACTTATAAGTTGTTATCCTTAGTTTCTTGGCAGCCACAGATGTTTGACATCCTTCTCTTCTATTTTCTGTTCTCCTTTAGTGGCTAAAATACAGTTAAAGTTTCTTCTCTCTTTTTTTTTTTTTTTTTTTGACCCAGGAAAAGCTCAAGTGCTTTCCTCTTTCTCTGAAAAGAATCACTGTGCTCTTGCTTCAGTCCACCCTATCTTCCTGCTGAGATTAGTAATTTTTCTGTAAGTCCACCTCTTTTCTTCACTTCTTTTTATCGTCTTTGCACCTTTCACCCATTTTCTTTGTAACTCTTAAGAAAGAAAAGGAAGGGGCTGACTAAAGAAGCTAGATGAAATGTTCTCATGACGCTAACTCTTCTTCAAAAGACTGTGATTTAAATTCTATGATTTTTGGAAAGAACAGAGCCATCCACTGTAAGTTTTTTATGACAATATTATTGTCCAAATGTTTTCAAAAAATCAAGGAGAAACATCTGTGGTTCTCTGAGAAAGCATAGTGAGAGGCAATTGACTTTCATGTATAATATTCTGCCCCATTCTGTACTATTCTTCATGGTATTCCATGGCCATATCAAACAAAGACAATTGCTAATTGCTTTTAGCTTTTTTTTTTATCTTTGCGTGTGTGTGTATATGCATTTTTAATTCTACAATCTTGTATTATTCTTACTCATTGAGCAGTAACAAACACAGGTAAAGTGGGTTTGTTCTAGAAAGGAGATGTTATACTTTGGAATCTACCATGTGCAACTCTAATGCTGAGCTCCCTCTTGTACTGCCCACAGGAAAGACATAAGGCTCGTTTCTTACGGAGTTCCTTTTTCTGAGATTTGTCATCAGCTCTGACTTACACTCTTGCCCAAACACATCTTTGGAAAACAAGATTTTTTTTTCCTGCTCATTCTAGTTTGATGGATTTCAATGATTCTCTGTATCCTAGAGATTGTGACAGCACACTTTGTTTCCTGTGTTTGTTTAGTTCTTAAGCACAATCTACTCTTCACTAAGTAGAAAAAGGAAGTTTTCACACAGTTCGGATTGACTCACTAAAAAAGCATTTAGATAAATTTGAGGGAGAACAAAGCTTCTCCACTGTCACTACAAACCAGTTTATTTGCTTCAAAATACACTATAATGTGTACTGATGACAGGCTAAATTTTAATTTACTCTCAAAACAAAGAAGAAAACAGGAACACTCAAAAAAAAATCAGTAGTGTATGTTATCTGCTATCACTGTGAGGCCCTCGCACTGAACAAGCAAAAAATATACCCTTGATTATAGAGGTTGGTTGAAGTATTTTCCAGCTGCTTTGTTTGCATGCAAAACACATCCTGGTTTTTCAAAGTGACTGAAAAAAGAGTGAAGACAAATTCAAAAGTACAAAATCTCATGGGATTTTTTGAGAAAGCTTCTGTATATGACATGCAATGATAATGGATAAAGCAACAGTAAAGGAGATGGTCATGAACAGAAAGTAACTGGTTTTGTATTTGTGATATATAGATGATGATATGCATGTCTGAAGAGTTGATAAGACTTCATAAAATAGCAGTTGCACAAGCAGCTAGAATTTAAATATATGATTATACAGATCTGAAAGTGAACAAATTAAAAAAAACATCTCTGATGAGGTCATTAAAATGAAATGTGCATGTTGATTTGCAAGAACCAAACCAAGCCCAGAGTACCAGTATTTGCACTCCATGAAGTTTCCTTTTCCTTGTCCTTGAGGCCTGGCTACCAGCCACTCACTTCCTTCTGCTCTTTCACGTGTCCTCTGTGAGATGCTGATCTTTCTCTGTCTCATGTCTTTTGCCCTTGACATCCTACAGTTCCTACAAGCTTGTCTTCACGAGCAGACCTACTTGCTACTCAGGAAAATTGCAATTTCCTCCAAAGCAGAGGTCCTTCCGTAATAGTCACAGGATCAGTGATGAGGCTGGTGGGGAGTTCTGAAGATTGTCTAATCCAGCTCAGAACTGGGTCCAGCTGAATGTCTTCAAGGATGGCGACTTCACAACCACTCTAACCCATGTTTGACCTCTACAAAAGTTTTCTCATATTTAAATTAATTTCTTGTGTTTCAATTTGTGATTACAGTCTCTTGTACTGTCACTCAATGCCACTGCAGCAAAGAGTCTGGCTGCTTATGCTTTAATCAAGTACTTTTACATATTGATAAAGTCTCCATGCCATAAAAACCCACTACTCTAAATAAAGTATAACATCAATGGGAACCAGTAGGAACAATCGAGAATCAAATATAGAGGCTATAAAACCGACTGTTTGTCGTTGTTGTGTTTTGGGGTTTTTTTCCCCAGGTCCTTTAAAACACCATGATGAATGATCTTATCTGAAAATTTCAAGTATAAAGAATTAATTCCTTCTCTTGTTTCCTCTGTGTTCCTTTTGTGTTTCCTTTCCAAAGCAGCCATATGTCTGTCGTCTCAGAGAGATCCTTTCCACAAAGCTTTTTACTTCCTGATAAATATCTGTTATGAAGTACAACTCTGGTGTAACCTTTTATTAGAATTTCTAGAAAGACTCCTTCATGTTCAGAAGAGACATGCTTAATGCTTATTTAACAAGGGAGATTACACATAGGACCCTGGTAGCGTATACTATAGTAACCTGTGTTTAAAACATATGATAATATAGTACCAAAAATGTCATTTAGCCGGCGGTCATAAACTTCTTGGATGACTGAAGATCACAGAATTCTCTTGTTGTCGGCTTCTCCTTCCTGCACTTCAGGCATCTCCAAAGGTCTTTGTTGTTGTATCACATAGTGGGGCATACATACTGATCTTTAACTACTTGTGGATGTTGTTTGCTACCTCTCCTAAATATGTGACTAGACATAAGCTGCAGCACTGCAACCACTGACACTGAGCAATGGTCTCACAAAATGAAAAGCTTGTTATTCCACTTGTCATTTGACGTGTCAAGGAGCAAAATCAACTACTCATGTCTCTATTTTTTGTGTAAAATCCTTATGAAAATGTACTCAACATAAGCATTTCTGCGGCTAAGACGCAAATATTTATACCAATATCACCAAGATTTATAGTTATGGAGAACATGGTGAGAGGTGATCAAAAACTCCTAAAAGCAAAAGATTGGGTTGGTGACCCAAGGCTACAAGAGTTTTTGTATTTGAATGTAGAGACATTAATCTCTGATGGTAACTATCTTAATTTTACTTTGGTCTAATGAAATATTTTCTAAACAACAAAATCTGTAGATGTCAAAGAATGCTTAAATTTACAGAACTGGAGAAGAATTTCCCATATATGTACAGGTAAACTCAGCTATGCAAATTCAGTGGGAAGTAACCAATTTTGCAAAAGCTAATAATGAACGGAGATGCGATGATATTGTATCAGTTCTTGATGCCTCCATAACTATTCCAAATGTAATCGAAATGTGATTTTAAGTTGGTTCCAGGTGCATGGTTCTGTTTTCAGACATGATCAGCTGATTACTCATCATCATCTGTTGCAAGCCAGCTGTCAGCTCACAGAGAGAGCATTAAAGTCAGTTTGGCTGAGCAAACAGAGTTATTTCTGAACTGAATGTCAATTTGTTTCCAAAGCAGTGAAAGTAATAAAAGTTGTGATGTCAGTACCAGCAATCAAGCTGCACAGAGAAGGTTTATTTCCTTGACCTAAATCATGATAAACCACGGCTTTGATTAACGGTGAGACAATTTCAGCTCCACAGGCTCAGACTTTTGGTTACATATCAAGAAAAACTGTGTTATTAGTATATCAGAATGAGAGGGGAACTGATTTCAAGGAAACCAGTTTAATGACTTCATTTGTCCACTTTTATTGAAAAGAGAAAAATGCATTACTACATTAAATTCAATGTTTCCTTTGCTTTCTCCCTCTTCTTCCCCCCCCCCAACGATTTTCACAGTAAAGACACGAGAGTGATAAAATATATCTATTTTGGAACACCTCAGCAGATAGAGGTGCATGTGCGTAATGGTGCATATGTTCTGTAAATTCTGATTTATTTAGACACACATGCCTGTAGATCCTATTCATGAGTGTCAGCTCTAGTGCTTTGTTCAGGATATGATGATAATATTGCAAATGTACAGTGCAATTGTATGTTGTTTGTATAATAGGTAATTACATGAATCAGATTCATATTCGTCATTTCCAAAGAAGTTGCTTGTCATCTGGAGTTGCTGTTAGTTTCTCAGCTGCGTGTTTGGAAATGCCAGATACAGCTAGAGAGTTCTCAAAATCTGACTGGACAAAGGAATGTCAGGAAACTTGACCAGCCCTTTGAGTCTTGAGTAACCATGAGCAACATTGAAAGAACTACAAAAGCAGCAAGCCCACAGGTTAAGAAAGAGTAAACTAAGTAATGAAAAGAGTGCTGAAAACTTGTGTAATATGCAACTATTTAAGGATGAATTTCAGATTGAAAGTCATATAGAATTAATGCCTCCATAAAAAAAAAAAAAAAAAAACAAAAAAAAACAAAACCAAACAAAAAATCCCCACCATATAAAATTGAAAAACCCTTGACAAACATTTGAAAGAATTTTTTAACTTCCTAATTTTGAGGCAAGCCTCATGATGCTACATACAATATGAATAATGACTGTAGGACTGATAGCTCTGCAATGTTCCTCAGAATAATAAGCTTCTTTGCCACTGAGAAAAAGAATATTTATTACTCTCACATGCTCAAGGAGATGAACCTTGCTCATTATCTTTCTAAAATAATATATCAATATACTAATTTTTCTTAGAGCAGTTCTTTTCCACCACCATTTCAAGAGTCAAAAAGGAAAAAAAAAGAAAAAAAAATCATATCAAACAGGAGCTACTACAGATAAATTATCATTAACCCTCTCCTGGTGCACTGAAAATCCATCAAGAGGATGCAGTCAGTCTTTGAAATAGCATAATACACAAAAAACTAGAAGCATTACTACATATGCTTTTAAAATAATTCTTCTAACATTATTCATTTAGATTAAACAACCATCTGGCTGTATTCTTAATAGTTTGACCTAATTGCAAGGTGGTCATTTAGCATATGTTTCAAAGTTATATCCAGGTAGAGGAGGTTACCAAGAAGAGCATCTGTTTCATATCACAAATAATAATTAAACAATTAAAGCACTGAGGTATCTCTGGGATTTGCACAGAGTCCCCCGTTAAAATTCCACAAAATAAATCAAGGTATGATTACACTTAATTTTCATGCCTCTGAAGAAGCTTATTTGCTTTCTGGGTACTGTTGAATCACTCCTGTAGAATCCCTACAGGCTGCTTAGCCAAAGCAAATATTTCTCACTAATCTATTGCCATAGACACAAGAAGAAATGGCTTCCTATAGGGACTAGAAGGTAAAAAAAGCTGCATAGGTATCTATTTGTCCTTCTGGCAAAAAGTATTTGAGAAGTTCCTTGCTTGGTGTTTATCCTACAGTGCAGTTGAGTAAGTCTGCAGCGAGAAATGGTGACAAATATGTACTAAAAACATGTGTCATGTTAAATGTCATATAATTGTTCTGGCAATTTAAAAAAATGTCATTTAGGTCTGCTTTTTGTGGGGTTTATGTTTGTTTGGTTTTTTTTTTCCAGACAAGAAGAGAAATCTTACATATTTGAATCAAACAGTTGTAACATTGTTATAATAACAGTAAAATGAAATTAATGCTGGAAAACAAAGTCAATTGATTTCTGTTTTATCTTGATTCTTGTTTTGTCTAAATGCACAACACAGCAAGATTTAGCTAATTTTATGTAGCATCTGGATGTCAACAAAAGTCCATTTTTAAATTAAAAATGAAATTTAAATGGACCTAGATCTAATAATTAAGAAAATAAAAATAAGACATAGTAGCAATTGCCATTTTGGAGGAAGTGTTTGCTTCATGGTTCTATGTCTTTTTACAGCCTGCAGGACTTACTTTTGGGAAAGGAAGAGGAAAATTCACAATAGGCAGCTATAGCTGAAGTTATACTTAGTTGATGTTGCTTCTCTGACAATCAGAAGGCAAGGCACAACTTGAATCATAGGAATTCAGGGAATTTAGATTTCATTCAGTATTGTTGAACTATGGAAGTTTTTAAAAACCCACAGCACGTGTTTCAGTGGTACAGGCATACTATCAAATTTTGTTGATCTAATGAAATATTGTGGTAGAAAGTTCCACAAATAATTATGTGCCACATTTTTAAAAATAAAAGTTCTAAAGGATAAACTTGACTGAAATGTTTTATTATGCATATATTCCATTTATATTCTTGAAATAGTCTATTTCTTTACTTGTCTCTTCCCTGTCCTGTTTCCAATCACATTATTCAGTCATCCTATTTGCTTTTTGTATGGCAGTCCTTATCAAGCCTCTGATACAATCATGCTTATTTCTATTATTTGAATACATATATTTAAAGGTCCACAACAAAAGTATTCCAAGTGGCAATATGCTATTGTTTTCTATGTTATACATTATGTAAACTATATTCAGGCCTATTTATTTATTTATTCTTCATTTTAGGTTTTATCTATTATTTGTTAATCCTTCTGCGGTTCATTTCTACCACTGCAGAGTGAGAAAATATTTTTTGCTGAACAATATAGACAGGAACACTGATAATTCTTTTGATATATTTCAAATTCAATATGTGAATGTCAATTTTTTTCTCTCCACTGAATGCTTTCTTGCATTTATGAACAGAAAAATTCACATACCAGCATTTTTCCTACTCTCCAGCTTTACCGGATCCAGTAATATCTTCTGGTTTCTATTAAATGGATGCATACCAGCAAATTTTCTTTAGACAAGTCAATTTCATGATAATTTCCTGATGAGGATACTGAATTATAGCATACAAGTGTTTTCATATTATGCCTGAATTTATATATACTCTTTCATATCAGTGAAAGAATTTCACTCAGCTACATCATTTTAGGACCCCGAGTAAGCTCAAGGACTCAGGATCTTTCCTCTAGCTGATGGGGTTTTGTTGTATACTTTACTAGGTGGTTTTGAAACCAGAGATTTTTTTCTTTTTATTATTGGTAGAAATAAACATGAGGTAGAGAACAAAGAATGATTTTGGAATGGTAAAAATAAATTCTTCCAGCTTATTAACTCTCTTGCCAAGGATGAAATGTCATGTTTGTTTTCAGTTTTCCCACTGAACTTGGGAATGCTTAACAAGCTAAGCACATAATTTTGGATACCATTGCCCAAGGGAAAAAACTTTAGGTGCCAACCATGTAATCAAAATTAATTTTTTTCTTCTTTATTTTTAAAACATATTAAAATGACCAGTGAGTCCATGAGTCACAAATGTAAAAAGTAGATACTCTTGAAATTGCTAAGGAAGGCATGGGAAACTGTGTCAAAATTTCAGAAATCAAGATGGTTTTAGAACTAAAGGCACATGAGAGAATTTATATGGTTTTTTTTAAAGTTACTGTATTGAGAAAATTTTTTTTCAACACTTATTATCTACAACTGAGATGGTAGGCATATCAAAAAGCTAACTTATACTAGAGAAAGTAACATATCTCTTAAGAAGATTCATGGTTCCAGGCTATGCAGGATAAAAAGTGTATATGCTATCTTCAGCCTTGAAAAACTTTACATTGCCAGGAAATAAATAAAGTTTATCTATTGGGAAAAAAGTGAACTTTCTATCTTATCTAGGTTTCTATTTCACCTGTCATGTTTCAGACTTGTCATCTTTTTCTCAACCAGAGGTACCCATCACTCACTCCCCTGGAGTGTGCTGGGAAAAAGGAGAAGGTGAGTCAGTGGTGTTTGGACAGTGTATCCCCATGACTGCAAGAGCGTGTGTCTTCTCATTCCATACTGCATGTGTGAGATACCAGACAACTGTTGCCATGGTTACAGTAATCACTCACTGGCTCAATTTTTCTGAATATTGTCTACCCAAGATTTGTAGGAGTAAGTGGACCATTAGTGGTATGGTGCTTATGCAAGACAACGAATAGCACACAGCATTATGCTGCTATGTGAAGTATACTTCAACTATGTCTACTGCTTTGAAGAAAACATCTGAGTCATTTAATGCAGAAGGAGCATTTATCCATCTTCAGAGACATCTCACTAAATAGATCATACTTTTCCACTCACTGTCCAGAACAATACATAGAAAGTAGATCTCCATGAATTTTCCAGAGCAGAAAAAATCAATACAACATGGGTTTTGGATACATTATATTTTGAACATGAAAAACATCCACTTTTTTGAACTTCTGCAATTTTTATTGAAATTTATTGTATCTGGGTTGATGTGGAGCAGGCTTGACCTAGATCCAACAAATCAAAGAGAAAACTTTTGTGAATATCATCAGACCCTGGAACAAGGTCCAAGACCAGAGAAATCAGAATTTGCTTATTGTAATTTGGACGAGTAGAGAGTTTTCCATATTGAGACACGTAGACTGCTAGAACACCTAAAAGCCCTGGGACCCATGAGTGAAGTATGCATGGACTGACTACAGTCCTACTTATTGAGAGAAGCCCTTTATAATTTTTCCTGCTATTATTTCTCCAACTATGGACACATATAGCAGATAGCCGCACATCTTAGACACCACTCAGTGAAGGGCAAAGTCTTAACATGTTATCATAAACCTAAAGAACAGAATTTTTGCATCAGTAACTCTGTCGAATATATATAAATTTATAACGGAACTGTACAAGTGAAAAGGTGTATTTGTTGTACAAGCTGTCATACAAAATCATATTTTCTAATGTATTTAATTTAATCTAGATGTAATCCTCTTATTAGTTCTCACTATTTTTGTTCTTATGTCTGGAATAAACTAAGTTCTCATGCCTATTTCTTCTTTCAGTTGGAGTGAGAAAAGGAACCATCTTCTTTCAAAGACAGACTATTGCATTTTAAAACATATATTTCCTTCTGAGATCTTTATGAAAAAAAGCTGAGCCTGTGGGTAAGAACCAGATGGAAAAAAAGTTTGGTAAGCTGTTCTTGCCTTAATATTCAGTAGATATTCAGACAATTTTGATGAATTTGCAGAGCTATAGGGAACAACATATATTATGATGTAAATGCCATCCATACGACATATGCTTAAAGTTCTGTGTATAAATAAATAAAACATATTGAAAAGCCTGCTGCTTACCCCAGCTGTTTATTTCTCACAGTGTATAAATGCCAGAGAAAAAAAAGCAAAAAAAAACCCAACCCCAAACCAAACCAAAAATCCTTGCTTTTGCAGGGTTTTCATTGAGTTTGAGTCATAAAGCAATTAGTAAACCTAAATCAAGATTTCTAACTGCAGGTCAAGTCCGATGAATTTCTGCATTTGTGTTGAAAAATGTGCAGATTTTTTCCCCCAAACTGACAGGAAATGTCGTTTTCTTTCAAGATTGTATCCTGACTGAAAGAAAATATATTTTGTCAGGATCTTTTAAGGAACTCTTGATAATTCATTACTCAATCCTTACAGGTATTCAGTATCTTATTGAGGTCAGTGGAAAAAGCTTTGGGTGATATCCATGAGGTCTCCATTGGTTTTCAAAGTCAATTTTTTTTATAAGTGATTCAATGACCAATGGGGAAAAAAAAAAGAGCAACTGAAAGTAGGGCTGTGTTATAATTTAATTTTTTTTTTTTTTTACTTAACATTTGACAAAGCATACCCATTAGAGGAGTTACCTGCAGTTACTAAAAAAAGGGGTAGTTGAGGACTAGCAACATCGGGGGCTGTGGTGCAGCACCTGAAGACTGGTAGAGGCAGTGGCTTGCCTTGACATTCAGCTTGCATTTCATTGCCAGTGACCAGAGGGAAGGAAATAATCTGATCTGTGATCAATGTACTGTGGCCAAGCATTCAGTGTGACTGCGTGTTCTCATAACTGTAACTGTTTACTGGAAGAGAAAGGTGCTAAAATCATGAAACAGTAGAAAATGTATGTATCTAGAAAAAAATGTTCCACTTTGCCACAGAATTCAAAGTTTTGCATGTTATACAGTCCTGTTTACTTCTAAAAATCTTTATTTTCACAGAGATTCAAATAACCAGATTTATTTTGGAAAACTGACAGTTGACATCTGACTTAATTCCTCAAGTAAAATTTTCCTTGCACTGAAACAGCGTCTTTCTAGATAAAAACAAGCAGGGCCTAGCTTTTGTGATTTTTGGTAATGCATCTAAATCACACATATAACAAAAATGTTGAATTAATTGTATTTTATAGCATTTCCCAAAGCATTCAATATTCAATTTCCTCTGTTTCAGTGCCAGAGATGACTGTATATGTCCTATTGACACAAGTAGCAGTAGACCTATATTTGCAATAGACTTTGAAAATCTAAACAAATTCTTAATCTTCAATCTAAAATTATTAATTTTACTCTCTGAAAAATCAGGATGAGCAAATTTAGATCAGACTCCTGTGAAAATTTGTAACCTGATGGTTTGGCTAGGTTTTGGAACGTTTGCATCTATGGAAACTCTTCATCATAACCAATCCCCTTGAAAATTACTCCGAAAGTTAAACTAAAAAGCATAGAAACAAATACGGCTAAGAGAGTATGCTCTGCAGTGGCTGCTGCTAAAATTCCAGTGACAGAGTGGTGGTTCTTATTGCCTTTTAATAATATATTCATCATACGGAATAATGCAGCACAGTTGAAGAGTAAGTCATGGCTTACCGCTTCTTGGGGCCATGTGCATTCACCTAGAATTAATAAGCATGAATCTTTACATTTCCAAAAGTTTTAATAATAGGTGAAGCTAATACTTTCATTATTACAGGCTTTCTTTGGTGAATTAAAGTCCTTTTCCATATTCCACGTATTTCAGAAAACATTAAATGGAGCAGCAAACCCCCTCACTTTATAAAGGAACTACAATTTTGCTAGTTTTAATATTAGCATTGGATTATTGAGAGCTTTTTTCATTCTTTGGCTTGCTGTCACCTGATCTCAAAACAGAGCCATAGGTTTGTGCATGTAATGCAAAGAAAGAATTAATTTTCATTAAACATTTCATTTGTGTTTACATCTCTAGAACAAATATTGCTCTAGACAATAGGCCCGTTAACATGAGGAAGGTATATTTGGTGTTTGTTTCATGATACATAGGGTTGGGAGGGCTGGTTTTGGGTCTTGCTTTATTATTAAAGTTAGAATTTGCATGGTGAAAAGGACTTTTATCTTGTAAATCACTTATATTGAAAAGGGTTTGCTTTCCTCCTCATCAGCTTCCTATTTTTCTGTCACTGCTTACTTCTAGCAAACTGTGCTAGCAGATGAAAAAGTTCTAGTTCTTCTATTTTGAAATGCATTTCCTATAATCTATAACCACAATATTAATAGGAAAATCATTATTCTAACATCCTATTCCTTAAGGAATTAGAGCTCCATATAAAGTTCATGGAGACAATAGTGAGCTGTTTATATCAGAACTGGGGGCCTAATATGTTTCAGCGAAGGAGAAACAGTGTGCTGCCCAAAATCTGGGTTTATGCCTAAATTCTTCATTGCTGATTGGTTTTATAAAAAGGTTTGAAGTGAGTCACTGAACCATTTTTTTCCAGAAAATACACTAGTAGTTCTTCATTACAACCAGTGCCTTGATCACTCTGCTTATTTATAAGTTTTCTCTTTCTTCTTTGATCATCTTTGCTTTTACAGCAATATACTCATTAGTGCTATACTGCTGAGATGGTTAGGGGATTGGAGTATGTGATAGAGCAGGAGAGGAAAAGGCAAATGGATTTGTTTAGTGCAGAAGAGATGTGACTTGGCAGGGGAGGATTGGATTGCTATTTAAGCATCATACCTTAATGAGTTGCTTTAAAGAAGAAAGCAACAGACTTCAGACATTGGTTGTAAAAGGTAAATTCCCCATAGATATACATGTTGGGTTTGTGTGGTGAGTTTTGGGTGTACTACAGGGCTCACTTCTGTGGGGGGCTGCCTGAGGTGTTCCCTGTGTACAGGGAACTCTAGTTGGCTCTAGTTGGACCTGCTACTGACCAAGGTTAAATCTGTCATTGTCAGTGGTGGTGCCTCTGTGTTGACACATTTAAGAAGGGGAAAAATTTGTGCAACAAGCTGTATCTGCAGAGAGAAGTAAGAGAAACAGCTTTGCAGACACCAAGGTCAGTGCAGGAGGGAGAGGAGATGCTCCAGGCGCCAGAGCACAAATTCCACTGTAGCCTGTGGTGCTGACCACGGTGAAGCAGTATGTTCTACCACAGCCCATGGAGCTTCACGGTGGAGCAGATACCCACCTACAGCCTGTGGAGGACTCCTGTGGTGCAGCAGGTTGATGCCCAAAGAAGGCTTCGACCCTATGGAAAGCCCACACTGGAGTAGACTCCTAGCAGGCCCTTTGGCCCCATGGAGATAGGAGGCCACGCTGCAGAAGGTTTGCTGTCAGGTCCTATGACCCTGTGGGGAACCCACTCTGAAGTGGTCTGTTCCTGAAGGACTGGACATCATGAAGGGACCCATATTGGAACAGTTTGTGAAGGACTGCAGCCCTTGGGAAGGACACATATTGGAGAAATCCATGAGGGACTCCTCTCCAATGGGAGGGACCCCATGCTGAAGCAGGGGAAGACTGTGAGGAGTCCTCCCTGTGAGAAGGAAGGAGCAGCAGAGACAATATGCAATGAACTGATCACAACTCCCATTCCATGCCCCCCTGTGCCTCTCAGAGGTAGGAGGTAAAGAACTGGAAATAAAGTTGAGCCTGTGACAAAGGGAGGTGTGGGAGGAAGGCGTTTTAAGATTTGGATTTATTTCTCATTGTCTTACTCCGGTTTGATTAGTATTAAACTAAAATATTTTTTTCCTTGAGTCATATACTCATAGACTCATAGAATTTTTCAGGTTGGAAAGGACTTTAAGATCATCAAGACCAATCGTTAACCGAGCATTTCCAAGTCCATCACTAAACCATGTACTTAACTGACCCATGTAGATGTCTTTTAGATACTTCCAGAGATGATGACTCCAGCACTTCCTCTGGCTGCCTGCTCCAATGCTAAGAAACCCTTTTGGTTATTATCTTTCCTAATATTCAATCTAAACCTCCCTTGGAACAACCTGAGGCCATTTCCTCTTGTTCCATCTGTTGCTACTAGAAAGACATGACCAACTTGCATCTCGCTACAAACTCCTTTCAGGTGGTTTCAGAAAACAAATCTGTTTTGCCCATGACAGAAACTGGTGAGTGATCTCTCCCTACCCTTATCTCGACCCATAAGCCTTTCATTATACTTTTTCTCTCCTGTTCAGCTGAGAAGGGAGAGTGACTGAGTGGCTTTCTTAGGCACTTGACATCCAGCCAGGGTCAACCCACCAAAATAAGCCAAAAAATAAACACCATGGGAGTGGTTAAGGACTGGGACAGGAGCTCAGAAAGACTGTGAAATCTCAATCCTTGAACTTTTTAGTAATTCAACCTGGAACTATCCAAGCTAACTATGAAGTTAGCCTTGCTTTGAATAGGGGATAGACTAGGTGATCCAGAGGGAACTTCTGACATAGTTTATGCTATATTTCTTATAGTCACATCTGCAAAGTTCATCATAAGTTGGATTTCGGAGCATTATCATCAAATAACAAACCTGTCAATCCCTGTGATAAATATATATATGTATATGTGTATATATATATATGTAGGTGTATATCAAAGAAATCTTTACAAAGAAAAATAAATTTAATTATTTTAGGTCAAATAGGCGGCAGAGACATGACTTTGAAGAATGCAGTTTCAATGTTTCAGTAAATAAAGGACAAAAGAGCAACATTCCAGTGTGGATCTCAGTGAAGGTGACTGCTACATGACTTTTTTATACAGACTCAAGGGCTTTAGAACCAGCTTGCCACTCACATTTGTGAACTCTTATTCTGGTGTAAGGAAGGAAGCAAGTGCAAGAGGCAGAGATTACCCTTTTTGGCAGCAGTGCTAATTTATGCAAGATAAAAGTGGGCTGTAGTCATGACCTGTTTTCAAACTCTGATGATACTTCATATTAGAGTGTCAGAGTAGCCTGTATTATTTTCTCTCAAATGATGATTTAAAGAATGCATTTTTCACAAAAACAATCTACATAATATAAGGTTGATGCCAATTGCATTGAAGTATCAAGTGTTGAATCTTCCTATTAAAAGTTTGTACCACTTGGGACCACACATGAGCTATATCAAATGCAGGATCAAAGCTGGCATGGGTTCATATTTAAGAGATTGCAATTACAGTTTTGCAGTCCTTTCCTTTCTGCCCTCTTAATATCATAGGTATCAATTTATATTCATGTCAGCCTAGAGCTCTAAAACCCATGATGGATTCTGTCAGCATAACTCCTGAAAGGGTGAAAAGAAACTGAGTACTTTGATATCTCAGACGAGACATGTCAAGTTCTCCTAGCTACTTATAAACATTTCCATGTTTCTTGTATCTCTTTTACAAGCAGCTACCATGCATTTTGTCTACAGAAAATGTCAATTGATGGCAATGTTTTCTCTTCTACTGAAGAAGAAATGTTTAGAGATACACAACTCCCAAACTAAGTAGTTCAAGAGAGAATAATAAAATGTTAGCCTTATTTAGAGAAGAATTGGAAGCACAGGATGTTTGCTTTTAGAAATCTTTGACAAATGCCTTGTAACCATAGAAATGATTTTGGAGACAGCAGGAGTAGCTAAAATAGATTAAATTAATGCGCTAGGCTCACTTTCTCACAGTATGTTTCACTGTAATTGATTACATTATAGCCAAACTTAAATTACTAATATCAATGCAGATAGAAGAAAATTAATATTTAATAAACTCTCTTTGTGCTGTTGCAATAAATTAACCTAGTCGAATAAGCTATATTTTGTGATAAGCATTTAAAGAATTTTTTCTACCTGGAACACTTTCTTATGGTACCTGTAAGTATGAAAAGAATAAGAAAAAATTATTTAACAGAAGAGAAAAGAATAATTTATTATGCAAACTTGTATTTGTTATATACTCATAAGGATTAAATAATATATTTTATTTGAAAAACAGATGTCACCTGACTGATACTTTAAGCTTGATTGTGCAGCTATATAGGCTTCTAAATAGGTTAATTTTAGAAGAAACAAATCCACAAACCAATATCCATTTGGTTTCACCTCTAAAATGGGAGAGAATTAGTCGATAGAAACCTGTAATTGTGACTAATAGCTGTAGCTGAGCAAAAATCTATGATTCTAGGGAATGCAGAAAATATTATTTGCAGGTAGTCTTAATAGAATAAATCTATATGTGTCCCATGCTATAATTAGAGTTAGAATAATCAATAAAAGAAATAATTTTGACAGGGTAGATCTAGTGTCCAATCATGAAAGGAAAATTGGAACACAATACAGGAAAACCTGAGTAGCTGACAAATGTCAAAAAGCGTTCCAACAACAGGGATATTACTAGGAACATGGTATAAACAACAGAGGAAAGAAGGCAGCTTAATACTAGCAAAAAATCAAGTTGATTCTTCTACTTCTCAGAAGACTATTTCTTATATTCTACCTTACATTCTTCTGAGTAATGACTCATCAATTTAAGTTTTTTTCAGTTTCTAAGAGATACCGTTCTCTGCTTGATTTGTCAGTGAAATATCAAGGGAGCCTTAAAATAAGACAGAGAGGAGCAAACAGGTGATCAACAAACACATGCTTTACCAGGTTCTTTGAACTTCTTACCCTTTTTGTTTGTTTAACAATGCCCACCACCATCACCTCCCACACCCCCACACATATCAGGGCGACAATACACAAGAATTCTAGTTCTTTGGAAATATATAAAAGGAATTTACTTGCAACTATTCTATTTTCACACAATCAAGTATAGCCAGTAAGAGTTTTTATTGAAAGTGTCCACTGAGAAACATTGAAACAACACCCAGATGATTAACCAAACACCACCTATAAAAGCTGACATCATTTCACTAAATTAACTGTTTCAGTTGCTCCAGTTTTACCTGTTTCATCATTAATGTCAATTCATCACTCTGGTTTATTTCCCATAACATTTCCTTTTCAATACTTAGTTGCTCCAGTTTTACCTGTTTCATCATTAATGTCAATTCATCACTCTGGTTTATTTCCCATAACATTTCCTTTTCAATACTTAGTTTTGCGTTCTTTTTTTCTTTCTCCTAGAAATATCTCTTTAACATGTCTCAAATTTTTGAGTTTTCTTTGTATTTTGTTGAAAAAATAAAAATGAGATGGAGCTTATTTGAAAATATTGCTTTTGATTTGTTTTACCTATTTCTGAAAAATAAGAAATTAATTATATCATGTACAATATATGCCCTGTAAATCTGTAGAAAAGAATATCTCTGTGGTGGAAATATTTTACTGCATACAGAATTCTCCTGTGCAGAATTCTCTGCGGACATATTCTATCTCTGTTCTATGTTCTTCCAGTACCTCTGACCTATCTCTAGATCAGGACATCCAGAATATCTTTCCCTATCTAAACTGGGTTTGCACATTGGTTTGCCCATACTAAGGCACTGTGTTCTAGGCAATGTGTAAAGCAGTCACACTTAAATTACATGCTTGATCTGAGAGTGTATCAGTTAGTACAGTGAATCAGAATAAAACAGCCATAAAGAGTGAAGAGAAACCACATCTTTTCAATGAAGTGCTTCAAACACAGGTTTGGAGAATTTGCTGCAGTGTTCATGAGAGCTTTTTTTAAAATAACACATGCTTTAGGGGTACTGAAAAGTAATTATGACTCAGAAAAGTTAGTAATTTTAATTGAAGATTTTCTACTGGACTTCAGTGAGGTCTGTAATATACTCACATAAAGTAAAAAAGAACTTGTTCAACTAAATAAGGAAAATAGGCCCTTAATGGAGATGGAAACTATGTTAGATATAAGTTGAAAAAAATAGGAGTTTTGTGATGGGAAGAGGATGTGCTGTAAAAGTCACCAGAGTCCTAGAATTTTACAATCAATTATTTCAGAGATTAGATGAACAAAGATAGTTGTGAAATGCTGAAGAAAAATATTGTTTGACCATGCAAATTCTACTTTTGTTTGACTGAAACAGATTACAAATTAGGGAGGCAATTCATCCCTTACATTGCAATTTAAATATTTTATGATATAAAGACCTAAGATGGCAACAAGAGGAGGATCCCACATCTTTGGACCGACAAATGAGTTGTTGAAAATACTGGAATTCGGCTTGAAATGTCTTGTCCTGGCAGTAGTACTAAGAAAGACCTGAACAATCAATAGTCTAACCACTCAACAGTCTCAGTATGCAAAGAGGTTATAAAATGTTGAAGAAAATAGAAACTACGTTATGAAATGTAGTCATGAAATACAATAGTCCTAACATTATGGGACTGTAAATGAAAGAAAAGAGGGGGAGATGAGACAACAAATCTTAAGAACCTGCTTAGGGTTCCTACATATTTGCTGTTTTCAAAAAGGATATGCTGCACTTATAGAAGTTAATTATATAACGAGGGAAAGCAAAGCAGAGTTATTGATGTTTACAGCATACAAACATGGAATAATCATATGGATGTCTCGCCTTTCTGGTGCTGATGAAATCAAATATCCACTCAGACTCCAGATAACATTATCAGTAAAAATCTCACTGAATACTTGTTACAGTACATTTGGAAAAAAAAAAATCAGCTACAGAGAAAAAAGAAGATAACAATACATCCCATGGACTCACCCGCCAGCAGCCACCATACTAACCTAAACATATGACCTTCTACATCAAATAAAACAGCATGGTAAATCAGAAAGTAGATACTGACAAGATTTTAGTAAGGGAAACACAAATGACTATATGTGTAGCATATCTGGTACTTTCTACTTTTAAATGGCAAGCACTGAAAAAAAATATACAATCCAGCACAGTGAAAAAAATATTAGATTCTTTTCTGTATATTTCTTATGGAAGTTCAGAAATAACAGGGTTGAAATTTATGAACAAAGTGCAATTCTAGTAAAATTTAATGAGTTGTTCAGTGTTCATGACAAAAATTGGCTAAATATAAGAAATGGAAGAGATACAGGCAAAGGAAGAAAAGTATTTATTCACAGGCACTGTAACTTGGTACTAACTTATTTTTTAATAAGTTGATATACCTATAAAATCTGTTTGTAAACAGTGTTCTTGGAAAAAAGTTTTTTCAGCTTTATCACTTTATTATTTCAGATAGGGACCACATTTTGCCTGTGGTCTGTAAGAATGGAAGTCACTCTAGAATTTTAAAAGTTGGTTGAGGGCATAAAGGAAAATTGCAGGGCTAACCAGACAAGAGACCAAATTATCACAGTTGTAGAACTGAGGGTAGGTATTGAACTGTCTTTCATAGTGATCCTGCTCAGTTCCATATAACATTTTTGTAACCGCATGTGTCTTTACTGGTACCACTAGCCCTTAGTGCAAATCCTAGATTTGTATATCTATGAGGTAAGACAATCTTTCAAGAGAAATATTCTTCAAAGATTTGAAATATTGACAAAGAAGCTGATGCAATTTAGAGTTATGAAAGAGTTTATAAGGTTTCCAGTGAGTTGAGTGGCAGTACCTTGTACAAAGACTTCTTTTGATTTACCTGGGTCTGTTTTATTTATTTAAAAGGTTGGGGTTTAAAAAAAATAATAAAATCAAAGGTCTTCTGGGAAACAGAGTTGCATGCAGAGAAGAACCCCTGTAGTACAAATTAAATTGACTCCCATTATCCAAATAAGCTGGATAATTTAGAAATTTGTATCTGCATGAAATCGTGAGGAGATAATTATAAGGCAGAAACTGAGGAAAATAGAGATAATTTATTTATGGTGAGAAAATAATATTCTATTTTATTAAGTAAAAACCAAAATAATAGGGGACAGATTTTTTCTTTGTCCTCCTTGAACAATGCTGTTCTATTAATTCATATCTATTGTTCTTCAAAGGGAGATTATTTTTTTTTCTAGTTGCTTCTCAAAGTTAGGTAATAAATATTTAAATAAAACATTAAAAAGGGGGGGGGGGGGGAACCAGGAAAATGCTATGTAACAAAATAAACCCAGGCAAACACCTGAACTGGAAGTGACTGATTAAGTGAGAAATATTCAAACTATAAATGAACCAAGATGCACTAATTTCATTTTCAAGGGAGACTATTTCTTGCTTTAGAATCAACAGTTTAGGTCCAAACACTTAATCTTTTGCCTACATAAAAATGGTGGGTTTCATTTGCACTTTGTGTCTCTTTTACATTAACAAATAGAATTGAAAAGCAATGTAATAAAGGCTGGACTGACAAGTGGAGCAGGAGGAAATTGTAGCTCTTCCTATAAAAATTGGAACAGAGAAGAGCTGTCTGATTTCTTATTTCACATTTATTTGCAAGGGTGGTGACAACTTGGGAGTTTTGATGTGGTATTTTTGCCACCTGATAAGATTGCAGGTGTTAGAATTTATCATTACAAGTGATTGCACTCAGGTTCTGGCAGTGTTTAGACGTGTAATGAGAAGGCATGGGTTGTAACCTTATTCTGTCAGTCCTGAACTTATTCCTGAAGTTTCAGGAAGCATTAAGAAAACAGTTCTGTTATTAGTGGTGAACGCACCATTGTTTTAGGCAAATTTTTGTACCATCAAAGATGGGGTAAAAACGGACTGTCACTGTTTCTGGTACTAGAAGGTTTAGAATGCTAGTATTTATGCACTTTGAAAAGTTCATATTTCTCAGAATAAATTCAAGAAAAATTAGTATAAAATTCAGTGGACTGAAAGCAAGGGTTTGGGGTTTTTTTTTTGCACTACTCAGGCGGTATGTTGAGTTTCAGTGAGAATGAAATATTTTAGCTTAAGCAAACCCAAATAAAACAATAGAGGTAAGTTTTCTATAAATGAAAAGTGATCATATTTCCACTTAGAGATAAAGGTCATAAACATCAGGCTGTCTGCTTCAGCTAATCAGATAGATACGTCATTGTTTATGAGCAAATAAAAGTAAAAAATAAGCTTGAAAAATACTTTCCTCCTTGCAAAATTGCTGAAAATCTAGCATACTAGATAAAATGCTTGAAGTTAATGAAAAAATTTCTGTTTTCATCACTGGGGACAGGATTTCACTCCTAAGCTTATAAGCTGCAATAACACAGACTTAGTGAATCACTGGTGTTGGAAGGGACCTTTAGAGACAGTCTAGTCCAAAGGCAGGGGATCCTGCTACAGAGGCTGTCTAGGATCTTAGTTTTGAATAGAACCATGGAATCATGAAGATTGGGAAAGACCTTTAAAATCATCAGGTCCAACCATCAATCTAGCACCACCACCATGTTCACCACTAAACCATATCCTCAGGTGCCATATCCACACATTTTTACCACTTCCCTGAGGAGTCTGTTTTAAGGTTTTACAACCCTTCCTGTGAAGAAAATTTTCCTAATATCTAATCTAAACTTCTCCCTGAGCGACGTGCAAGGCTGAAGACTTCACAAGGTTGCTGAATGACCTGTTCTACTGTTTGGTTATGCTCATAGTAAAAAAACCAACAAACCAAACAAACAAAAAACCCCCAAACATAAAACTTGTACCTGTTACCTACGTATGACTGAGAAAAATCTGGCTCCCTCTTCTTAGCTCACTTTCATAAGATATGTCTATACAATGATAAGATTCCCCTTGGCCTTCTATTGTCCAGAATGAGTAGTCCCAGCTCTCTCATCCTCTCCTTGTGTAAAAGAAGCTCTAGTCCCTTGAATATCCTTGTGGCCTTTTGCAGGTTAGTCTGACAGACAGCATAAAATTGTAGAGATTCTGAGTTCTTGAATCTGGAGCAGAAGTATGAGAGTGTTAGAAATTTGTCAGGGCTTTACCGATTCTTTCTTTCTTGTTACTCTGTTGTCCTAATCATTCATTTACAATTCAGAAGACATCTCCCTAGACAGCCACATAGTAGAACATAAATTAAAGTACAACAGTTTATGTTTAGTTTTTTATTTAAAACTTGTCATCCATTTTTAGTGAGACTTCCTGAACAATTAGAGATTTTTAGCAACTCATAAGAGTTACCTTTGCTATGACCTAAGCTGCCTTTGAGAATGCTTTTGATTCACAACCTCTCCTTAACCTGTGCAAATAATTATGGTTCACCAAGGTATTTCAAATTTATGATGATTTAAAATGCCTTTTAAAGCCTTTGGAGGATGAAAATTTTCAAAGTTATCATGTGCCAATAACTGTGTGCCATTTAGCTCAGTGTAAACCTTTGATAATTTATAGTCAGCTGTAGTTTTTTCTGGGCAGAGTTAAGTAAAGTTAAAATGCTTTGGCTGTATCCAGTTGAAGAGTCATGGAGGTGGAGAGAAGGACGAGGGAAGAAAGGACTGTGGGGTTTCAGCTTGTTACAGGTTGTAACATAGCTGGACTGTGCAACAGCTGAAATTGGAGCTCTGAAGTATTCTTGTGTTTCTTCTTTAAATACTTAATATTAATATACTGATTTAATATTCTTTAAATATTTTGAGAGTACTTTTAGAGTATTTGTGGCAAATAGTCTGACTGCCTTTACAGTTTTTAAATATGGTTTTAATGTATGCTGTAAATGATCAAGGAACTCTTTAAAACTGATAGAAAACAGTAAAGGGCTTATAATGGAAAATTGCTTCTTCTTAAACAATGCAGTGAACATTTTTTCATCAAGAACACTTTCCATAATTTAAGAAAAAAAGCAAAATTTCAGTAGTTTAACATATCTGGGTGATGATCTGCAACTAAGTTTGAGTGGCAAACATGTTATCATTAGAAAAAATTACTATAAGTATCCACTTTGAAGAGTAGATCATAATCTCTTTAATGAACGGAAAATGAATAAAAACAAAGACAAAAGGCACCTCTATTATAGTGGTGAAGTGTGAAAGGTACAGGTTGTTTTCTGTAAACTCTTTCAGAAATGAGAAAGTGCACTACAACTGCTGCCTTCTGCACCCTTTCCAGCCACTCGTGAAAGTAAGGTTTCTACCTCCATACAAGACTGACATAAAAAAGAAATGAGTTATCATACATATATATATATATATATATATATAGTATACATTTAGTCTTAGTTTACTTTATGGGCCTTGTCTTACAGTAAATTACAACTCAAAGTGAAAATACAGTCTCCATATTCCATCTACTGTGAAGTTAACTATGAATATAAAAAAAATTAAATAAATATAACTCCTCTGTAATATTTCAGTCTTCCTGAATTAACCATGAGATGTAAACAGAATGAATCATCTCTTATCTTACAAAAATGTAGCTCTTCTAAACTCTATGATATTAAAAATTCATGTTTCTGTTAATTTTAAGGAAAATAATGTTCTAATTTTGTTTTCCTTCCTGGCACTCATAATCATTACACATTTTCTGACTTCTCAACTGAGATAATCAATTATTCTCTAAATACCAGGACTTTACTCTCTTGGCACAGATAGTCAAAACCACATCATACAGAGTAGAACTAGCCAGAATTACCTTTCCAGGGAAAATTCACCAATTGGAAGGATAGCTTGGCTCCAAGTTGGAGTGAAAAGCAAAACTTTGTAAGATATCTTCTGAAAAAGAAAATAAAAATGTTAAAACAATTGCTTTACACATATAAAATATGGATACTTGTATAAAATATTAGTATAATTTATTAAATTTATTATAACAAGGGTGAATTTGATGACACAAATGAAATTATTAAAAGAACAATGGCATAATTTTTTAAAAAACCTTCTTGAATGGAAAATACTGTGCAAATGGAGTGATTAGTGAAAATCTGTTTCAACTTTCTCATGCAATATTATTTTCAAATGGAAAACTGATCCATTCCTGCAACAGGAAAAATACATGTTTAAAGAAAAGTAAGTCTTCTTTTCTGGTTATACATTTGGCTTCTGACCCAGCATTTCCTTAGAGGTCAGTCCCAGTGGGCACCCTGCTCTTTCCCTTAAGCAAGAATTGACACAGCAGATTACCCCAACAGGTTATGTTCTTCAGATCTGCTTCATTTCCACAACATGCTGAAGAATTTTTCTACAAGTCAGCAATGAAGACACGAAGCTTTTTGCCCTAGAGTGTTCCCTTTTGGAGCCTCCAAAGTCCAAACTAGGTTACTTCCTTTCCCACAAACATGACTGCAATTTACACCAATTTCACATGTCCTTTGTAGATACCCTCTTCAGGGAAAGAAGAGAATTTACCAGCATTTAAAAACAAACAAACAAACAAACAAAAAAAGACAACTCATGTGATGAAGTCTGTTTTTATTCTTTTTATTTCTGAACCAGAGGGAATTGTTTGTGTAGGAAGAGTGTAGATATGCATCTCAGCAGAGTTTTCATGTGGCCCACCTAAGATAGCGTATCAGAATGAGAGGAGGGGCAAAATAAATCTGGCTAGATTTTCTCTTTGCTGAAAGAAAGAAGATACCCACACTTTTATCTACATTACGGGTATGTTTTCAGAGGGATGTTCGGGGATTTAGTTGGAAAACTTCCATTAACGTCACTGGGAGCTGAGAGACCTTTTTTTTGCGCTTTACTTTGAAAACAAACCTCTTTGTGGTATGGGCACAGACACATAAACATAGTCACTCCGTCTTTCTCAGTTACTCTTTTTTATTATAATAGTGATTGCTAAATAAAGAGGCTTTTGATTATGATAAGCAAGGAAAATTTAGCTGGTCCCTTCAGGCAGTGTAAAATAATATACAATGTTAGTTAGGGTCAGAGTGCCCAGCTTTCACAATAGTAGCTATTAAAAAGGTGTTAAAAAAGAGGATCTCTTGAATTTTAAATTCACTGTAAAAGAAAATATAGTAATTAGAAATAAAACAGTGGAAATAGTAGAAATTAAAATATTTTAAGTATACTTTCTACACAGATTAAAGCTCCTTTTATACTGTAAATATCTCAATTAAAAATCAACATTTAATAATCATGTTAGATGAAACTGCTCTTACTGGTGTTTGGCTAGGGATAATTAACACTAGCTTAAAAATGGATTATTTTAGTCCTACTAATGAAAACATAATGTGTCTCAAGCATGAAGATGGATGGTTTAAATTTTGTTTGTCCTTCAGATGAATGTACAATATACATTTCTTTATTCCTGAAAATTATGCAGGTCTACAATGAGGAGATTTTAAAGGCAATAAACAGCTCACTGATATTTCTTCAAAGTGATCCTAGTCAATTAGGTCACTGTGACTTGGAGAGAAGTAAAAAACTGGGATAATTCCACTTTCCTTGTGAGTGAATGATGACCTGAGGAAAGAGGCAAGGAATCAGCCACCATTGGTATGTGCCAGGGGCTTTTTTGTTCCTGGTGACATAGAGTCTCATAAGCAGCAAGAGCTTGTGACGCTTCATGCAGCATATAAAACACCTACCATGACAGAAATCCAGGTGACAGAAAGTGTTGGACTATTCCAGTACCTGGCAAGGACCTGCCATACTAAGAAAAAACAACAGTCTAGCTAAGAGATTAAAAACTAGAATTGCCATATATAGGTTATCCTTTTCTTATACAGTGAGCTCTTACAAAATTTCCGAACAATGTGATGGATGAATTTATTCTCCTCTCTGTCAAGGGAAGAACTGATTAACAAGACTGTAAAAAAAATATTAGCTAAATGGAAAATTAGAATTGCAGCTGTGCTTCAGACAAAAACATTTCAGAGCATTTCTGAATTCTTTTCTTAATTGACATGAGGGATATTTTCAAAAATTTAACCAATCTAGACTGGAAAAATAAAAGTGTTTTAAAGGACAATTTTCTCAGAAATGCTCTTCCGTACATTTCTCACTAAAAGACATCTACCATGTAGTAAAATATGACACTGAAGTTTTTTTACATTTTCCACCATACCCAGCAATGTTTTTCTGAATTAAATTATTCTACATGACAAAAATAGCCAAGCAAAAAGATAATAAGCATTCAAGACAGTGAATACTTCAAAATCTAGAGACAAAATTATCTCATAAAAATTGCATCACTGACATGTGACAGGTGTAAATCACTTTCTATCACCAGCCTGGAGTTTAATTTCAAAAAGTATTTATGGTCATCTGGAGATGCAATTGTAAGGCTGAAACATTTAATCACATAGTCCAGCTGGGATTTTTACTCAACAGAGTGCAGTGACCAGTTTCAATTAACATTCAGTACAGGCATTTCATCTTAATCCCACAAGGGTTCCAAAGCTCCTTTAAACAAACAAACAAGAACACAAATACAAATGTTGGATCCTAAGAATAAGACTTGTCAGCATTTTTCAAGTTTAAAACTCAAATTAAATTTTTCATTTGAAGTGTGTGTGTGGGGAATGGTTCATAGCACTTTCTGATTAGAATATCGGAAAACTCTTACTTACTCTTTCCCACTCTTTATAACTAATATATTCTCACCACTGGAGACTTAAGGACTTTGCTTTCACTTCAAAGAAAAGACAGTTAATGTGCCCTTGAAAACCTTAAACCAAATTCTGTTGAAGGAGGAAGGCAGAAAGACAACTTCATAAGAAGGGAGAATTCAGTAAACTTGGGAACTTTTCATAATATTCAAAGGAAGCACTAAAGTTTGCAATGAAATCAAACAAATCATTCAGAGTAAACATCTTTTACATATTAGCTTTACCACCAAGAAGCTTAATGGATTTGATTCTGTTTAGCTCAAACTCTGTTGAAGCTCACAGTATTCTCATTCTGTATAGGAAAACCAGTTCCTAATGGAAGCCTTCCCTAAATTAGGTATTGAATTCTGAACATAATTAAAAAGAAAATCAGTTTTGAAAATATTATCTTCCCCTTCCCTAGGTTTTTACTCCTATTGTATACCTAAGGCTTTAGATACTAGTCTCTGTCAGAAAAATCCTTCCTCCAGTCCTCTGTTGCATGAGAGAAGCAAGTATGCTGTGTAATTTCAGAAATGTGAAGTGTGTTGCATGAGACGACCAAAGGGTCTGCAGGGAGAAGAGGGATGTGTTGCAGGTATGGAGAGGCTTTCTGAGTCTTACCTATTTCTGTCCTGTGACCATTGAGAAACTGGATTTTCTCTAGTTCAAGAGAAAATGGATGATTTGAGAATTGTCACGTATTTTGTAAGATTTTTTGTGACATTTATGTAAATAAGAGACTTCTACTTTATTTGATTTCTACAGGGAACAGTAATACATCCCACCACATCTACTTGGTTAAAAAACAGACCAAATGAAAACAAAAAAAAAGTTACAAGCAATGTTTTGAAGACCTATATTCTACTAGGAATTCTGTCATCAGATAATTACAAATTATTCTAATGACTTCTTATTACCTTAGAAATGCCAGTAGAAACACTTTACTGGAACATGGTAGTTATTTTTAGTTCAACATCTGGATTTGATGGCAAAAAACCCAGATACTACAAAGAACATTCTAGAAAACAGATTTAGATGATCACCTCACTCTAAAATCAAAGGATAGAGAAATTTTATTTTAGAAAGCTAAACTTTAGAGTTCCTTGTTGGCATGGCCACAGAAGATACAGTGCTGCACATGAGAATAAAGGGGAAAATTAAATCATGGTTCCACAGCTCTAGCATCAACTATAAGGAAAGGAAACAGGAGGTGATTTTCCCACTCTGGGTTGGTGCGACCTCACCTTGAGTACTGTGTGCTGGTTTGAACACCACAATATAAGAAAGATCTAAAGCTCTTGGAGAGTGTCCAAAGGAGGGCAACAAAGATGGTGAAGGGCCTTGAGGGCAAGCCATATGAGGACTAGCTGAAGTCACTTGATCTGTTCAGCCTGGAGAAGAGGAGACTGAGGGAAGACCTCAGTGCAGTCTACAGTTCCCTCACAAGGGGAAGAGGAGGGGCAGACACTGATTTCTTCACTCTGGTGACCGGTGACAGGGAATGGAATGAAGCTGTATCAGAGGAGTTCTAGGTTAGATATTAGGGAAAGGTTCTTCACCCAGAGGAAACTGGAACAGGGCATTGAACAGGCTCCTCAGAGGAGTGGACACAGCACCTATCCTGATAGAGTTTGGATAAGGTTCTCAGGTACGTGATGTGACTCTTGGGGTTGTTGCAGGGCCAGGCGTTGAACTTAATGATCTTTGTGGGGCCCTTCAAATTCAGGATATTCTATGAGTCTATGAAATATTTGCATGTTTTGATACATTCTTATGTATCCTTATGCTTGATTTCACTAATTTGAATGCAGCATTTTTCTATTTCTTTATCAAAATCATCTGTATTATAAAAAAAGCTATCATCTCTACAGTTCAGTGACCCACAGATTAGCATGAATGGATGCAATTCATGCTTTTACATATGTAAAATCAAACTTAGTATTTACAAATATCTGAGCTGACCCCAGAAACAATGGACTACAACACTTTTGAAAGAAATTTGCAACCACATGCTTAAAAGCTTCTGAGGGGTCATCTGCAGAGTGTATGGATAAGGCTTTAAAATTTTTTGGTTAAAAATCACACTTGACCAGGCTAGATGCCCCACAGAAAGCTGGATGTACAGATTGCCCTGGTTTCTCAAGTGATGCATTTTTGGATGTATGTTCCCTCCTTTTTCATGGCAAGAAAAGTTCATATATCTCATTTTGACTCAAAGTTCTCAACCACCAGCAAAGAATACAAAATTCCCTACCTGCTTCTAACATAAGTGTTATCTCCTAATTCTAGAATGTTTCCATGGGTCATTCCTGAACCACACGGGAAGTAAAGTTATATGTATTAGCTTCTGCTGCTGGGATAGCAGTAGGGTATAACTGGAACATATTTCCAGCACGTATGTGCATTGCTCATTAAAGGTACAGGTATGAGGGAGTTGTCAGCATCTCATGGGGGAAGGAACATCCGCATTCAAATAATTCCAGACTCTTGGGGAAATTTAACTTATCCATGAAACAGAGAATCAAACAAGACCATAGAAACAAAGTCCTTAATATACATGAACATGTCACAAAATTTTACCAAAGCTAGTGCAGAGACAATATAATCACAGATAGTTCTTAGCTAATAATTGCAAAGTTTTATGACCTGAAATATCTAGTTTATCCACATTATACAACTCCAATATGAGTAGTTTGAAGCAAAACCATAAATATTTAAATGCTTCTTTTTTTTCAACCCATGTTTCTTTTGCAGAGTTGTAGTATTTATTCGAGGTAGAAAGAAAGACTTACAAATGAGAGTTTCTGTTGCATCAAAAGTGTTTTATCTTAAAAGGAAAATTATTGATTATGTTGGAGATGTGTGGAGGGGTACTTACACCATATTTAGCAATACATGTGACAGCCAATTTCAAAATACCAGTGGTGAACTTATTGCAAATGTATAAGTGACTAAAGGTCAGCCTCTTTGGTTAGATTTTCCCCTAGGTAAAAAATGTCACATTTACATTCTAATAACTGTATTAGTCAAGCAATTGTAAGGAGTAAACCCCACTTGTTCTTTACTGGGTATTTTCAAATTCTCTTCTGAAAAAGAAATTAACATCACTGAAATATTTGTCATAAGGGGAAAAAAGTAAAAAAAAATCCTTGGAACAAGAAAACACACTCAAGAAATACTCTCAGTGTTGCAGGGTTTCTGGTTGGCTGGTTTGCCAATTGGTTGTTGTTGAGGGCTTTTGTTTTTAGCATCTTAATATTTACACCAACTAAACTGTGTCTTAAAAGAGGTAAGCACAGAATACAAAAAAAAAACCTAACCAAAGAAACAAAATAAATAAAAACCCCAAACTGTTTTGTGGGTTTTTTTTTTTTTTTCAAATAAATAACTAGAGTATAAAAGTTTCACGTATAACTTTAAATTGCTTTCTCCTTCACTCTTTTGCAGCTGGTGTGTTTTAGTATTCTGCAGGCTGGTAACTTTAACTTCACACAATGAGATTGCAAGAACATTGTGCTCCTCCATCATTTTCTTATCAGTGACAGTCAGTCCATTAAAAGCTGTAACCCTGAGAAGTGAACTCCAGTCTCAAACTTTTGCATTCTGGAAATGGTCTTCCCTAGGCTGTTAATAGATAAGATGGATGCAACATTTTGTGACAGTTCAAGACACTCAGCCTCCAAGAATTGTTCTAAAACCAACAACAGATCCATTATCTCCTTTTAGAAAAGTTTTTTTTATCCTGTACAATTAAGCCAAGGATTTCAATACAGTTTCCCACAGCCTCCCACTGGAGAAACTGATGCATTGTGGTTTGGACAAGGGGTTTGCATGGTGGGTGGGCAATAGGACAGCCGCACCAGCAAGTGGTGGTAAACAACCCCTTTTCAAATGGACAACCTGTAACAAGTGAGGACCTTCAGGGTTCGATACAGGACCCAACACAGTTTGATATGTTCATAACTGATCAGCAAGATGGGATCAAGTGTGCCCTAACAAAGAAGATAAAAGATGAGCTGGTGGGGAACCAGGATTCAGCAGGACTGGCCTGGTTGAACAGAGAGCTTTGACTTGAGCTCAGGGAAAAAAAATGGAGTTTATGACCTCCAGAAGAAGAGGTAGGCAATTCAGAACTACAAAGATGTTGTGAGGTTTCGCAGGGAGAAAATTAAAAGAGCCAAAGCTCAGCTAGAACCTAATATGGCTGCTGACAATAATGATTGCAAAAATGTTATTACAAATACATCAGCAACCAAAGGAGGGCTAAGAAGACTCTTCACACTTTATTGAATGAAGGGGGAAACATAGTGCCAAAGGATGAGGAAAAGGCAGAAGTACTTAATGGCTTCTTTGCTTCAGTATTTAATAGCAAGACCAATTGTTCTCAAGACTGATTCCCTAGGCTGGAAGACAGAGACAGGGAGCAGAATGAAACCCCCATAATCCAAGGGGAAATGATCGGTGACCTGCTACAACAAGTAGACACACACAAGCCTATGGTGCCACTAGGGATCCACCCAAAGTTTGCCAAAGGGCACTTTGGAAGGGAGAGCCACCCTGCAAAAAGACCTGGATAGACTGGAAGGGTGAGCCAACATGAACCTTACAAAGTTCAGCAAGGACAAGCGCACCTAGGAATACATAATCCAGTGCAGCACTGGAGTGCAGCACATGCTAGGATCTACTCAGCTGGGGGGTGACTCCATGGCAAGGGATCTGGGAGTCCTGGTGGCCAACAAGCTTGGTATGAGTGAACAGTGTGCTGCTGTGACAAAGCATTCCAATGAGATAACTTGGTTACATCAATAAGGACATCACCAGCAGAGATAAAGTCATTAGCCCATTCTACTCAGTGCTTGTCAGGCCACACCTGGAATAATGTGTTCAGTTTTGGTCCCTGCTGTGGAAAAAGAAATATGGACAGGCTGTAGAGTGTCCAGAAAATGGCCACAAAGATGATCAAAGGACTGGGAAGCCTGCATGTAAGGAAATGCTGAGACAACTGAGTTTGTTTAGCCTTGAGAAAAGAAGTCTTAGGATAGACCTTATCACCATGTGCCACTGTTTAAAGGGTGGCTGCAAAGAAGATGGAGACTCTCTTGTTACAAGGAGTCACATGGGAAAGATGAGGGGTAACGGGTTTAAGTTACATCTGGGAATATGTCACCTAAAGGAATATTTTTCACAATGAAAACAATCAGCGATTGGAATAATCTCTCCAGGGAAGAGGTAGATTCCCTAACATTGGGCCCTTCTAAGATTTGGCTGGAAGGGTGCTGGGCCATCTTGTCTAGACTGTGCTCTTGCCAAGCAAGGTTGAACCAGATGATCCTTGAAGTCTCTTTCTAACCTGGTATACTATGATCCTGTGATTCTATGAAGAGAATTATATGACTTGGCCTGGAGCTCTAGGCTCACCTTCCAAGATTTCATCTACCCTCATAGATACAATGCCCTTGTCTTCTAAGCTTTAATGAGTTTCTTTTCCGTGAATTCAAAGGTTTTAGAAATATTTTCTTCATTCATATAAAATTAACAGATAGTTGGAGCTGTTCAATGAGATCTTAATTTATAAACTCAGAAAAATAGAAAGGTCATATTTAATACTGAAGCTTGTTGTACTGTCTCCATTAGAAAAAAATATGAGGTAATTGAGACTATGAGTCAGATTCTGCTCCTAGTGAGCTTACTGTGTGTGATACTCTGGATTTACATCAATGTACAGAAGCAGAACTTTGTGTTAGAACAAAGAACAAAGCAGCCTCAACCAAAGACTTGCTACTGATAATAACTACAGTGTTTACTGGATCTGAGAACATATCTATCCTGTAAATAAGAACAAGAGAAAAAAATATTCTCTCCACTGGTCTGAAGAAAATTTCAGGAGGAATGGCTGTTCATACTGAGGGGCAGCACTGGCACTTGCTGTTGAGCAGAAATTTGCCTTGAGTTCAGTGGTTACCAGCCAACCTAGGGACCCTGGGTTCCTAACCTAGGAGCAGTTAAGTAAGATACCTGGACTAGCTAAGATGAGATTCACCTATTATCCTGTTTCTTGTTTCAGGTACCTTCCCACTAAGCTAATTTTCACCTGGAGCAGCTCTGGGTTGTATGGTCCTGTGAATAAGTCATACTTGTCCGTTCCTAAAAATACATCATCCCCAGTGAAAGAGGAACTTTGTCTCTGTCAGAGTGCCTTTTACACACTGGAGCTCTCAATATATTCTTCTCCCAGACTCTATTTTTGCTTGATATGGACAGGATCAAGATTTACAAAATCATAAATTGGTTAATAGATTGAAAATTTAACAATGAAGACAGAGGACAATAGAAACTAATAGGAGGTTGGTTTTAAACATAAAAGTCTTATCTAACAGTAAGCAATCTTCTGGAACTTATTGCAATGGTAAATTTTGAAGGTAGGCAGCATCAGTAGGTTCAGCAGTCATTTGAACATATTCATGTACAACAGGCCTATAAATAGCTTGTAAGAGGCAAAGTCGGATTTGAATGTTCCATCTGACATTTCTCATCCAACAACTGAGGACAGCGTTAAGTTTGATAGGAACAGGCTGCACAGAGCCTTCAAGCTTGTATGCTCTCTGTAGTGACAACTACATACAGAACATACATACAGTAGTGACAACTTTTTTGCCACTAGTAGAGATTTAATGTTGAGCTAAATGGATCTTCCAGTGAGTTAACATCTGGGAGTTCTTCTGGCATAAAAGAGTTGGGAAGGAATGGCTTCCTACATGGCATGTGAGTAAATTATACACCTTCATCAAGTAAATTGAAAAGTGAACTTTTAACTTGAAAGTGAACACTATTCTACTGAACAGCTCTAGTAATAACTACTTCCTGCTCCCCTCAATTTGCTGAAGATATTTTTGCATTCTCTGCAATATCAGGAAATTTGAATAGGTGTAGTTAACCACATGTGGTATGTAACTGCATGCATTGTATTGACAACCATAAAAGCATTGTTCAGTAAAAAGTAGACAAGAAAAACTCCTTCAACCTCAAATGTTATCTAAAAAGTTGAAGAACTTTCTTAAGAGCATTTTAGAAATCCCTTTAACTGGAATAAACATAACATGGAGGTGACTTCATCAGATGTGAATTGGAGAAATATATTTGCTAGATATAGTATTGTTTTTCATCTTTGAGTCAATTTGTATCTACTATACTGTTGATGATTGAAAAGGCAACTGCTCTGGAAACATTTATATAGGCAGGGTAATAGCTTTTTCATTTTTAAGATAGATAAAATAAGCTAATAAATACATTTTTGTAAACGATTTCTACATTTCAAATACAATGCAATTTAACACCAAGTTTCAAATTGCAAAAGAACACCATCAATTACTAAAGCATTAAACACCTTGTAAATACATAGTCTGTATAGCTTATGATGTAAGACTAGATTACTTCCCTTACCTTCTGGTTCTTATACATATTCACAATAATTCTTTGTGCTATACATGAATAAGATTCAACTGTTACACCTCACAAGAATGTAAAGTAGATTTGCACAAACAATATTCCCCATATTGTCACCGAAGTTATCCTAGAGAAAACTCAGAGAACAAACTGCTTTTTGCATTCCTGTGGTGTTTTGAATTCATTCGTTAGCACAGAAGAGTATCATTCCAGGTGTCTTGAAGAACATAATGCAGGAAAATAACACTTCTAAGTTAAAGATTTTCCTTTAGCTATCCACAAGAATGGAAAACAAATCCAAACAAAATATTTGATTGAAAGCAAATTTTGCCATGTGCTTGTGAAGGCAGTATATCAGGTCGTAGGATTATCAGCCAGTGGGAGCAAGCACCTGAGGAAAAGAGATAATAAAGGTGGACATGCAGTGGAAAAGCTAGAAGCAGAAAGTTCTGGGAAAGCTCAAGATAGAATTTTTTTTTCTTCTGATAAGCAAGCACAGTTTAAATGTCGTTGTAGCATGACTAATGTAAGTGCATGTGTTCTATGGTGATAATGTGGTATCACCCACTTCAGGGTGTCCTGCTGAGATTCCAGTTGCTCCAGAGGAAAGCTATGAAATTGGGAAGTAAACACTGCACGTTTTTCTACTGTCTCGATCCTTTCACACTGTGGTGAACACTTGTTTGTATAAGCAGTTTGAACACAGCTAGGGAACCGCTTGGACAAAGTACTGAGTGAAGATTGCATGGAATCACTACCTGGTGCCAGGACAAGCCTCACTTTGACATGACCTCCTTTTTGCGGGATTGCATCAAACAGACTATTTTCATGGACTCAGTTTAGATCATCAGGCCAGAAATCTGAACTCATCAGAGAGGCTTTTTACTATTGGTACAACTTTAAAATTACAATCAAGACTAATGCTAATACTATGGACTTAGACAAAGAAGAAAACAGTTTTTAAGTGGTGTTTATTATTGGAAGAAAAGTGATATTGTTAAGCTTTATTTCTGTCTTATTTATTTTGCCAACACTGTAGTGAAATAAAATAATTTTATATTTCAGAACTCAGACACTGAATACATATAAATATTTTTTTCATTATTCGTTGAGATGAGTTAACCAAACATGCTTTGCATAGCTACCATAGAAAAATGTCAAGGTAATTGTTTTCAGTTGTAATCAACATAAACTGACACTTTGCTGCCTAACTCTTGTAACTAAAGCACCTACAAATTATTACTTTGATGATATAGTTTAACAACAATCTCATATTTTGTACCATAGTGTAGCCAGACAAAACATATAAGTATTTTACTAATTATGTGAGCAGTATGATCACCAAAGGGGCAAGAAAAGAGGAGTGTGTTGACATGTGAAGGGTATCTAATTAGTGAAGAAGTGATAGAGAGAGAAAAGGTAAATCTAAAGGAGTACAAATGGATGACTGACAAGAAAAAGGGAACTAGATAAACAGGATTGGGACAGATTAAACTCCCCTTCTGAGGAGAGGAAAATGGCATAAAACCATCACACATAAGTGCAAGAAATCAGAGAAGAAAGATGACAAAATCACTTTGGGTTTGGCCTCTCATCAATGAACCTTTCGGCCTGATCCCTTGGATATCAGTGACTAATAACACCAAGAAGCACAGCCACTGTTGCCAACTATATAGTATTAGCTCTATGTTATTGTATATTCACAGATAATTCAGAACATAGGTATAAAAGACTAACAGTTTTGCATATGTAGTGATTGTGAGTAATATTTTACAACTATGGCAAGAAATGTACCACTGATTCATTCAGTAAAGTTTGAAAACTGACCTGATTTGTCAGTCTTCTATACAATCCCATCACAATAATGCCTGATTAGTTAATTGTTATCTCTCTACCTACCTATGTATTCAACTGCAATATGCTGAATTTTTGAAACATTTCCTCCTTCTCTTATAAATAAAATTTCTTACTTGGTACCTATTTTATTTTCATACATGGGAAAGGGAATATCAATATCTCAAGTCACAATATCAATATAAAAAGCATGTTGCCTTGAAGTTGCCTTGTAGTTAGACTTTCTGTTGTTATCAAACAAATAGATTTGATGCAGGGTGCAACTCTTACTTTGTTTTTCTCCCCAGAACTGTATGTTGTTTCAGAAATACTTTAAATGCAATGAGTTCTGCCAAAATACAACTTAACAAGAATGGTTGCAGTATTGCTTTCATTTTATTACCATTAGCAATGTTAGGGTAATTAGCTAATTAATATGGTAATAATATTAGGAAAAAACATCAGATGGGGATTAATTAGTCATACTAAATATCTCATATTTCATGAGTTATTTTATGGCCCAAGAGAAAAAGGAAATTAAATGAAAGCTTAAAAGCCTAGTTAGTAAGTGGCTCTGTTCCTTTCTTTTAAAGCAACCCATTAAATAATGTTCTTCCTATATGAAAGTAAGAAAAAAAGAGTTACAAATATACCTTTTTTATTATTTATGGATGCATACTAATAGAATAAATTTATACACTTACATGAACCTGTTCTGCAGCTAAGTATTTAGCTGTGCCTGGTTGTTCATCTCTCCACAAAACAGAGTCAAAATAATTGACATTGAAGCCAATTATTTATCACTGAGGAAAAACAGATCACCATATCACTAATAATATTGAAAAGTATTTAAAGAGAATCAGTTATCACTGGGTGAACATACATTATAGAGCTTTATGAAATGCCTTCGGAAATTAAAATCAAAATGGAACATCAAAGCTCTTTTATTTGTCTCTGTGTGTTTAATGGCAATGAAATATGCAAGACCAAGCTTTAGATGCTGAATTCTCTTACTCAGTGAATAGGGATAGCATAGTTTCCTCTGAGTACCTTACCTATAATAACTACTTGCATGAAATACAGAGAGGGAATGTGGTGGAAAATAGATTATATTATCATCATGAAAAACCTCAGCATTTCATGTTTAATTTGATATAGTGATCTACCTCAGTTGGAATGACAATTTTTACCAGTTTCTTGTGAGATCATTGGAAATATCTGATGGTGCTTATCATTTTGCATGATTGAAATGCAAATCTTCCAGGGTCAAACTCAGCAAATCCCTTCAGCATTAAATAGCAGTTAACAGGATATAAGCGCATGAATCAGTTCTTTGGTGCATACACACCACTGACCCTGATCTGTTTAGCTTTTACTTTGTGTCAAGTCTTGATCCCTGACTTTTGTAATGATTTCTGTCATCACTGAGTTCATTGCAAGATCATAGCCTAGAACTGCCAAAATTGAATCAGGATATTTGGGCCATCAGATTTGTTATGTACCATTAAAAATAATATTCAAGATTCTCAAAGCCTTGAAACCACAGTGAAATAGAATTCATAAAGAGAAACATAGGATTAATTTGAATGAATTTCTAGTTTTATATCTAATTCATGGAAGTTTCTGTGGACTGGGGAGTAGGGAAATTGGTTTCTGGAATCAAAATTCCACTCTGCACCAAAAGGCTGGAGGGAATCACTTGTAGAATTTAGATTAAGAATTTTATTAGTCCTAAATATTATACTTCTAGATTTAAAGTCTAACATATCAGTCTATTAAGACAAGAAATGTAAAGTGCTGTAGTCCAAACCCTTAGACCGAGCTGTGATCCAGGAATGGTGATGACAAAGTCTAATGTGAGGATTCCTGGATAATGTTCTCTTTCCAGTGAGGCAGACATGTTACAAGTTTGTTTGTCAAAACTAAGTTGACAGGACTGGAAGTAACAAGTAAATAGAAAGATTTTGGAATGACTGGATTATTAAAATAATAAATAACAGAGGCTAAGCATCCTGACAGAAACAAAGAATGTGTAAGATTGTCTATATTTACATTCCAGCTCTTAGCTTCTGCCAAATATGGAAAAAACCTTATTTTTCCAAAAAGCTTGCAATAAATGTCACCATGATGCAGAATATTTTTAATTTCACATATAACATAATAGTAATTATGAAGCATAATTACCTGTAATTATGCTTCCTAGCAGCCAGTGAGTTGTCAGAGACATCCTACTATAAGATTCATAATCAATGCTTCTTTTATAGTACAAGAATAAAACAGGGCAACTTCATACAATTGGGTATAACAAAGGGAAATTCGTCTAGATATCCATCAGCAATATCTTGCCCTTCTAAAGGGAAGTAAGAATGGGGAACAACTCTCTCCACTGCATTTTTAAGGCTTCTCCAATTGAGAAACAAGTATCTCTCTTCGTGGGGTAGAAGAGGGTGCCTTCTAGATGACTACTGCTGTGTTTAGTTTTCTTGCTTAACAGGGCTCACTATTAATTTCTGCAGCTTAATAAAGCCATAAGAAATTAAATAAGATCTGAAATTCTGATGGGAAAAAACTGCAATGCTAATAAAATTTTAAGTCACAAGCTAGCTGGCACTGCTGTCTCTTAAGAAGTAAACTGAGAATAAAATTATTCTTACTAGCCTAGTAATCTCTCCCCAATCATAAAAACAGTTTTAAGTGAGAAGTTTGTTTAGAATTCTCAAAAGAAAATTAATTCCTCTAATAACAGAGGGATTCTGGCAAGGCAAATGTTAAGCTTTTTCACAGCACATATATACACATTATATGATTCTTAAAATTCACTTCAGATACCAGCAGTATCTCTGGAGAGTTTATTATACTTGATTATTCCACTTAAGTATTCATAAATATTTATGCACCAATTGATGTTCTCGATGTAATCTTTCAGAGGCTGTTACAAATATGTCACTAAAAAGAACAGTGAGGGAGTCTGCAATTAGTAATTAGTGATTCAAACATATCATGTGAAAAGTTGAAAATCTCACTTGTATAAAAGAAGCTTCTGCATTAAACATATGGTTTGGTTTAGTTTAGTTTTCAAACACAAGTCACCACCACAGAGCTGAACCTGTTTTCTAAAGACTGAGCTATGAAGCTACAATAATATGTAAAGGCAAAACCATTCACCTGAATTAACTTATAAAATCTTTGTTTACCCAAATAATATGCAAATTTTTCATGACGGATCCATTCTTTTCAAATTCTTTCAATCCTTTTCTCAGATAGGTTTACATTTCTCTTAACCAATATGACACTAACAGCCTTGTAAGTTATCCTTACCAAAGAATTCTATGTTATTGGAGTATATTACCTCATACAAAAACCTACTGATACAATCTGTTTCCTTGATTTAGAATTTCATGTGAGTTTGTTTTGAGTCATGGAAGTAGTAACCAGATATTATCATTCTGGTTTTTTTGATAGAAACCTCACATACAACATGAAAGTGGGAACAAAGTATTAAACCATCATTTCCTTTTATGTGTCATTTAAGATCAAACACAACAGTGGTTTAGGAAACAGAAATCAGGCAGGCCGTATATTATCACATTTTGTCTGGAAGGAAAAGGATGTGTAATCATTATTTTTAATTGATTATCTAAAATATATGACTGGATTTTTTTGTCTCCAAATTCATAGTATCTCAGGTTCCATTCATTGCAGTGGAAGCTTTGGGTTAATGTCAGATCTAAGGACAAAAGAGATACTGCAGACCTTCCTCCTGAAGATCTCCATGTGGAATTTCTTCCCCTGTTCTGTTAGAGTGGGCTTGTACTCTGCCACATAACTGACCTACAGATTGCTCTTTGCTGTCACATCCTGAGATAAGCAAAAACTCCACTTAGTTCATGGTTGATCTCATTAGCCCCAACAGCTTCCCATGACCTCTTTTAATTTGGAAGCTCAGCCATGAGAAGGCTGCCAAGTAAAAACTATCTCTGTGGCTTAGTTAAATAGGTTCATCTTTCTACGTATGCATTTACTTTACACAGTGAATGTCCCAATTGTCTGTGACTTGTGCCTGACTAGACCTTAACCAAGTAGACCTGTCTTGCTATTATACTGACAGAAATGTGCAGATCCACTTCAGTATTAGCTTTGCACGCAGGCAAAATAAGAAGTAATTGATCAGAGCAAGCTGGCAGCCAGACACTGCAAAACAGGAGTTGTAAAAATGTTGATGCCAGAGCCTTGAGAGAAAAAAAGCCACTGCCGTGGCTCTTGTTCCTGAGGGAGCTGCTGTGTGTCAGCTGTTGTCCACAGGGAGGCTTGATGCCCCTGGTAGTTCTCACTGTGGCCTTACTTTTCTCACCTACAGCAGCAAAAGCCTAAAGCATTGGCAGGGCTGTCACTAACAGCCACTGTGTGGCTTTCAGAGTTAAGAAATTCAAAGAAACAGATAGTATGACAAACATATTCTGAATTTTTTTTTTTTTTTTTTTTTTTTTGGTCCCCAAGAAAGCAGATGTTCCAACTAAAAGAGGTTTCTGGAGACTTTAGGAAAAGCCTTGCTTCAGAATGGGTCAGCGGATGGCTGTAATAGGCCTAAGTTTTTTGTTCAGGCAATTGTATTCTAATTGTATTCTGCAGCTTGGTAGCCAGTAACACCCCTTTCAGTGATTATTTTCCTTCTTACCATATTACCATATAAACATTTCTATCTCCCATAATTTTTACTGCAAAGAAAAATGATGTCTTTTTAACGAAACATGTTTGGAAGGTGGAAACCAGTCATTTAGGACATGAAAACATCAATTTGTTGCCAAATACAAATTGTAATTGGGTCAAACATTAAAAACCTGTTAATTCAATGCTCAAAACCTATCTCTCCATTGTACAGGTTACTAGCTAAAGGGAAAATACCTTACTTGAACTCGTATGCTTTCCAATACATAGCAAAAACATACTTGCTTAGATTCAGATAAGTAGATTTTCCAGCTTTTTTGTATTTCCTTAGACCATGAGAAATAAATTGAATTTCAGAATCTCATCCCAGGAATTGTTCAAGAGGAGGGTTATTGCTTCTCTTAACATGTTTTTGGATTGGATATGTTAATGTACCTTCATTAAGGTTATACTATTTCTAGCTCTCTAACTCAGAGCTATAGGCAATGAAGCGATCTTAACTGTAATTTGAGATGGCAAACTCTGAGTCGGGCAGGATTATTTCTATGTATGAACATAGTTTCTGTTTGATTTGAACTAAAGTTTGATGTCACAACACAAGAGTGGAATTTTTGTATATCACTAGTATCTCTCATTTGCATAATGTAAGTTATAATCAATGCAATATTTTATTGTAAATTTGAAGCATAAGTGTCGCATTTATGAAATTAGACAGTGAAGATAGATCCTATATACATCTTTCAAATGGGCATGAAAGACATGAATATTGAAAGAAATTCAGAAGATTAATTTGTCAAGTGAATGTCGCTTAAGGACATAAATGCACATCATCCTCTTCTGAGATTCACAGTCATATTCCAGTTTTGGCATTACTGAAAACTTCAGCAAGGGAGAAATAATGCAGATATGATATCAGCAGAAACAAAAGGCATATTCACATTAAATAATTTTTGAATACTCTTCTGTCAAAAGTGCAAGTATAAAATGATGCTGGCTAGAGAAAGTAAGCGAGGCTCCAAGTGAATTAAAACAAGAGATAGATGTCTTAGCTAAGAAAAGCAAGTACCTAAATAAAAGGGAAAGGAAAAGGAATCCATTTAAAGAAATACTTTTTGTGCGGGTGAAGACATTCAAATCTATATCATGAAGAAACATTGTCTGTAAAGAAATGGTTCTCTTCATCAGAAATAATCTTTTTGCTATTTAAAAATATTAAGAATGCTTACAGAAGGATTACTGTGGGTTAGAAGACATATGAAAGTCAGTGAATGAAAAAAAACACAAGAATATACACCATAAACTAGAAGGAAAGTTACAGGCATGCCTCACATTCACATTCTCTTGTTGAAAAGAAGGGATTATATTGCATATCCAAGAAAGCTTTCTCAAAGTACTAAATATGGAGTTGAGATTATCAAAATCAAAAATAGCAGATATGCAAGAAATTTTAGGTAAAGCAGGCTTATAGTTGAAAGGTGACATTTAGGTACGGAGAGTGAAGGAATCATGGCCTCCTTCCCTCTAAAAAATGAAAAAGTCCAATAAATGTAAGTGCTCCAGTTAGATGCTTTTTTTTTTTTAAACATTCTCATAAGGACAGAGGAAGTGTCCAATTTATCAATCTAGGTAAAATAAATATTAATATTTCTCACCCAGGATTCTGTAAACACATGAATAAAAACATCATAGAAAGAAAAATATTTTGTTTTGAACATGTAAAATGTGAACACTCAAAAACATTCTGAACATTCTGAACATTCAAGTATCTGGAGCACTGTTAGTGTCATTGAATTATCACAGGAAGAGATACAAACCTTTCATTCCACAAGAAATATTCAAACATTTCTATACAGAAACAACTCCAGCTTGGAACAAAATTGACAGATCTGAGGAAAGAATGTTACCTCATGTAGAGGAAGTTCCTTTTCTATCTCCTTTTACTAAATCAGCATCCACAAATACATTAGCTAATTAGGTAAAAAATAAGTACAGAATAATCAATAAAACTGTATTTTTTCTGCCCTATTAAAATCCTCAGAAAGGATTGAACCTTCTGCATTTCCATCATGGGAAAAGAACACTGTCAGCATAACGTATGAAACAAAGGGATTCAAAAAAAAAAAAAAAAGGAAAGAAAGAAAGAAAAAGAAGATTGACATACTATTTCCTATGTCCGTTTACCTGCTTCCAAATTAAAATAATCTCAGATTTGGTTTATGAGATAATCCCACTGCTGGTTTGTGGTGCTGTTTTAGTGAGCTTTGATAAGATATTCTATTTATTCCACTATCATTCCCCTAAAATAAGCCTGTTCTTCTTCAGCTGTTACGAACCAGTCACTGGAGAACACGTAAGTGCCAAAATTGTATAAAAAACACTTCTTAGATTAACATTGAGTGAATTTTCTCCTTGCCTACTAGATAATTACATTGCTGATGTTGCCCACTTGGAACATGCACTTAAAAGTATCAGCAGTGCTTGAGATAACATCTGCTAAGTGCTTTTTGATTAAGTCTTTTTTAATTACTCATTTCACAAAGCATGTGTCTAATTGAAGGGCACCTCAGTTATCAAAGAGAGTATGCTAATGGAACCTTTCACTATTTTGGATTTCTTACACTGATTTGACATTATGTTTAGGTTTATGAGAAGTTAGAGAAGGCTGTGGATGCTCTGTGTGAATCCCACCCATGCCAAGACTGCTTGAATTTTTATATATAATCCAAACTACGTCTCCTATGTACTATGTGACTATGCAGAGATACGGTGAGTATTACCAGAAAAACCTTGCTACTCTATTAACTGGTCAACTATTCCCAGCAGATGTTGTTGATGACTTAATGAAGTCATCGGAAATATAAATATATCATGATTTTAAAAAGAGTCACCTCAAGTGTGAAATGATTCTCATCCTCCTTGCAGAAACTATATGATTGGATGTCCTTAAAACGTTTTCAGACATCAACTCAAAAAAGAGTTCTAAATATCTTAGGAAAGAAAGTTACATTCAAAGCAGAGAGGAATCTGTTTAGAAACACATTTGTTGGTGCTCAAAGCAGATGGTGAAACATTTGAGAAAAACTGCATTACTGCATTATCTTTTTCTCTAGGCATCAGCAGTATTAGGTGAAACATTGAAAAACAAACAAGATATTTCCGGGTAAAGAGATAGTATGGATTCTGAATCCTATAGAAATCACTCCTAGGCTCTTTGTTATACCAGCTGTTGGAATGTTAGCAAAACATTTGCACAGTTTTTGAAACATGCCTGGTGACTAGCAGGACAAAAATCTGCTATAGGTCAAATCATGAATACAGACCTCAGCATGCACAGGAAGATATTAATAGAAGATGCTGAGATATGCAACAAAGAGCCAACACAAGCATTGATTTTTCAGGAAAAAAAGCTGTGAGTCAAAAGATCCAGAAATAGTGAAATAATTTGTGCATCTTCATGAACAAAGCAGGCTTCATCGAATTATTTATTGACTGATAAAAAAAATTAATAACTTACACAGATAAAAAATGTGTCAAAGATCTTTCACATACGACCTGCAGACCAGCCAAGGGCTTATCTTGGAAAACTGAATTTCTGAAATCTTCTGAGGCAGAGGAGAACTCAGTTATTTTGCATACATATCATGACAAAAAGGGTAACGGTAAATCAATCATAATTACTGCTTTAAACTTTGAGACTAACAATTATCTTGGAAGACAGACCCTGACAAGATTTTTGCATTAAGGAAACAGAGAACTTCCTCTAGGATTTATGCAGGCAGAGCACATATTTCCATGTGATGCACATTGATATTGTGAGTGCTTCTGCAGGGAAGAATAAACAACTTGAGAATACAGTTCAAAACAGATGTTTCCAAGCTTGGACAAATTTTTGGGGAAGAATTAGGAAACCATTACTCATCTTTTTATTCCTAGAACTGTATCAATGAATAAAAACATAAATTATAGATTTTCTGTGGCAAAATTGACACAACTGACTGTAGACAATCTCTGCCATTAAGATTTCCTTGCCACATATCAAGAGGAATCTTGGAGACAAATATCATGTGAGTTCATCATACTGACTAAAACAAGAAGTCATGGGTGAAGCCAGAAGAAATGCCAATGTACAATATACAACTGCATCATCCACATCTAGTGTTATTCTGGAACTTAAATCTGTGTCCATGACTATGGACATTACTATGGACATTTATTAATGTCCATTACATTAATAAATCATTATTTACTAGTGATGTAATTAAGTGATAGAAATATCAAGTTGGAAGTGTGTGCCAGCCCAAACAGGAATAATGAAGAGGAGAAACTGATTAAGTAAAGATTAGAAGAACAAAGAGAGGAAGAGGAAAAGAGTAACTGTTTCTGAAGTATCCAGTCCTCAGAACATGCTTTTAAGAAGAACGAGAAGGCTTGCTTCCCTTATTGATGGTACATTTAAGACAGCAATATAAGATTTTTATTTTAAGTACTACTTTTTGAGTTTTAAATATGTTAAGCTTGTCATTTTATAAAAAAATATCAAACAGGACACTGAGAAAATAATATCTGCTGTTAATCAATGATTCAGATCAAAGAATCTATTTTAAACAGATTGTTGTCAGCGGTCTTGGTAGATCTTCATCAATTTACCATCTCAGGTAGTAAAATTTCTATTCTCAAAGTATTGATTTAGCTACCACTATATATTCTAGGTGTTTATTGTCATACACCTTCCCTTGTCACTTCGCCTAAGGCAAATAGACAGGAAAATTTCATGAATGGCAAAGCTTTTAAGACATTAGATAACTCCAGTTCTTATTAGACTTCCCATTAGGAAGATAAGATCTTTCTTCTAAGACTTGACTGCTTATTTAAATCTTTCTATAGAAAATTTTGCCTCATTTGACAATATGTAAACTCAAAAAATTTAAAGAAACTTCTGAAGACCAATCTGAAGTTGAAGAGGTAGTATAACATATTTTTGCATAAATTATATTACCCAGTCAAACAATCGTCCTTTATATGAAACCTCATACAACAGTATAAATATTGTTATGCTCTATTATCAATAATACTTAAAGATAGACAATATACTGTCAATGAAACTTGATGAACAACATCAAACAAACTGCAGCTTCTTGCAATAGCTGCCCTTTACTGTGAGATATTTGAAAAGAATTTACCAGATGCCATTCATTAGGGATATTTGTACTTTAGACATGTCAGATGACAAGCTTCTTAGAAATTTCTGGCTTCAGATGAGGAAAAAGAGAGAAGAGAAAAGAATGACTCACAAAGAAAAAAACTTGTCATGACTTATGTGAACACAAAACTATTCTTTTGACAAGTCTGCAGCTCAGGATTGCTAATTATAATGACTCCTCCACCAGGATTTCCTGAATCATAATATACTATCTCTCTTGAATGAATGATTGTATTGAGGTAGAAAATGACATATGCCATGAAGATGTGTATATTACCTAGCTGCCTGAATGACTATGCTTGATATTTCTTTAAAGATACTTTTTTAGAATCTACAGGGTACTCTTAAAGTTTCAGTCAAAAAAGGAACCTTTAAAAGCATCTCCTTGTGAAATATGCATCGCCTCATGAAGTTTTGAATGCAAATGACATTGTTTCTTTTTTTCTTAATTGTCTCCAGAGTTTTAATTTCCTAGTAAAATCTAGTCCTTTCTAGAAGATATGGCTTTAGAAAGTTGGAATATTTTTAGGAGGAAAACAATATTGTCTGCCCCTTTACCCAGAGAAAGAGCTACAGAACATGATTCATTGTACATCCAGAACACGTACAAAATAGTGGTGCATGAAATACTCGGCACTCACGTGTGGCACGCATGTGTTTTCATCTAGCATCATATCTGTCAAAGATGGTCTGAGCTCCCAACAAAGGTGTAGTGTTTCCACATGAAGACATCTTAGCCTCTAGCAAATTTCCATTTCAATGTGCAACTATAGTCATGCAGGCCATTTCTGCTGCTAAGTCTATATGACTGATTTGTACCTATGATCTTACATGGTGCAATATTCACATTGAGGGTAATGGTCTGAACATGACACAAGCACCATGTATATACAAGAACCTTCCTGTTAGCAAAGTATCATAATATTTTTAGTAAAAAATTGAGTACAGCAAGGCTGGATTAGACTATTTCCTAGGAATATGCAGGTGGCTGACTACTTTGGTGAAAGCTTAACAGATTTGTATAAAAATATTCTTATTTTTGAAGTCTGTTAAAATTATTCCAACTTATGATTAATCATAACTGTTAATGGGGGAACTGGGAGTGCATACTAGTTTCTGGGTGCACCCCAGACTTAGGATGGGAGGAACTTTCCCCCCTATTATTGTCAGGTAATAACATTTGTCAGGACAAGTATCTGACCTGGCTAAGGAAGGGACCAGGAGGATCTGAAGCATACTGCAGAGCAATCCCTGCCCTCAGAGTAACCACATCCAATATGAATTAGAGGAAGAAAACCCAGTAGTACATAGCTAACCATAGGCTACATGTAATCCCTTTATGGAATCCCAGTGTGACCTCTATGACCTATCCACACTGACTAATATCCCAGGTGTGAGTGAGTGTTTTCAGGGTTGCTTAAATAGATGCAATTTCCAGTGCTTTACTAAAACATTAATATCTCTAATATACATACGGTAAGCAAATAGGTCATTACTTTCTGAACTAAAATAAAGACAATCTCCTCTGGAATATCGATGCAGCATTTGATCTGTGTCAAACTGGAAGTGCTTAGAGTGCAGGACAATGACTACAAAGTCCAGCATTAGCCCTTTAATATTTAATTTCCATATTAATATGAATCAGATCTTCAGAGATTTACAATTAAGATATTTGTTAGCATTTCATTGCAAATGCTCCTTGTTGCTTTGAGCACAATAATTATTTGTCAATGGTTTGCAGATAATAATAAATGATGTTTAAAAATAATGGTTTTGAATATTCACAGAAGAATGAAGTTGATTGCAATTTTTTATCTTATTTTGTACTTGGTTTTATTAAATATGTAGTAGTTTTATCTGCTGGGAAGAATTTTTTTAATATATTTGTTAATATTTTTCCATCAATATTAAACTCCATATTACAATGTTTCATACAAACATCAATATTTGGACTTGAATCAACTACTTTAGAACCAGTCTAGGATGGGGAGCATGTTAAGACACTTTGCTGGATAGAAGAGTGCTTTGCAATTTGAGGTTGTACTTGGACTTACTTTTCAATGAATGTTTGCCTCAATGCTCAAGATGTAATCTAGTCATTCATATCAGCATCCTTTTAAACTGCATTACAGCTCCAGTATGGATTGAATGGACTCCTTCTTTGAGTGGAAATCTACTTGTGGGAGTTAGTATAGGATGTGGACAACACACAACAGCACCTTCAAACCTAAGAGTAGGAAGCACCCTTGAGTGCTTTTAAAAACCCCTCATTCCATGGTGGGTTAACCTTGGCTTCCCAGCACCCACAGCTGAGGGTGGCACAGGTGGATGGAGAATGTGGGTCTGCAATCAGTCCATAAGAGCTCCTCTGTGCTGCTCCGTCATGTCATTCTCTTCCCCTGCTCCTGTGTGGGGTCTTTCCATGTTCTCTAGTCCTTCAGGATATGGGGTCTCCATGGCTCTCCAGGGGCTGAGCTTCCCTCAGGGCACGTTCATCCATTCCACAGAGGTTTCTTCTCCCCTCCTGTCCTCTTCCCGCTCTGTGGGCTGTTTCTCACCTGCTTCTCCTCACTTAGTCCTGGCTACCAGGCGGTGTTTTGCCCTCCCTTGCTCAGACTTTCCTGGGGCTCTAGCTCGCCTGCCCACCTGTGACCGAGGGGCTCAGCCGTACCCTGCACTGGGGCCACTGGAGCCGGTTGTGTTGGACTGACTGGGTTATTCGCACCCAGTACAAATGGGTATCTTCCCACTGATCATAACAGACTAAAAGCTTCTTTAAAAATTATTACATATAGAGATAGCCACCTAAGTTGTGGCCAGTCTATTTAAGTATAGGCATCTGTGTTTCCAGTTTTCAATGTCTTTACTGGGGATTTGGATACAAAGGTGAAATAAGGTGGTAATTTCATAATTTTTCAATTTCAGAAAGGATTTTCCTGAACAAATTTAGGTATCATTTATTATGTAAAGCACTCAAAGGGCATTCTTCCTCTCTAGTCTATGGAAGTGGAAGCAATTGTTCAGTATTTAAATCAGCAAGGTTATGTGACTCCTTGTGCCCAACCTACAGATGAATCACATGGTAATTTATCACACAAAAATGATAAAGAAGAAAAAGATCAAAAGGAAAATTTAAGGTTTTCAGAGTGTTCAGCAAAAAATAAATTAAAAAAACCCTTTTGTTCTCAAAGTAATCACAGTAACAAATGAAGTTCCCTCAGCCAATATCTTTACTTTCTTTTATTTTTTCTCTAAATTATATATGTGACAGAAAGACTAAAAGAAGATGTATTGTTAATTTTGAAGATGTATTTCAGTAACACAGCATAAGTTTGTAATACATGTAGCAGTAAGCCAAGTTTTGGCAGTCAGCTTTGATATTTTTTCTTTGTTCTGGTTGGTGGACTGAAGTTAAAAGTATTTTCCAGCAAAATTAAAAACCATCCTTTTGCTAAGTAACTTGGGACAGACATTGTCCTCAGAAAATCATATAGAGACTTATTATAGCTAGTGTTTTTACACAGAAGGAGAATCTCAACCTTTGCTTTGGCAAGGATTTGGTTGGCACACAGGATGTTTACAGACCACATTTTCTGATGCACTGTGCTTGACTGTCCCTAAAGTCCCTTCCGCTTGACAGTTGTCTCCCTTTCAATCATGAGTACCAGTATAATTCTACCGACATCCAGCACAGGGATGAATCTGATGCCAGAGATGGACAGAAATTTCCCCCCCTCTTCAATAAGTTGCATAAAAATCTCAATTTTCATTTATTATTTGTTACTTTACAGCTACGTACCATGACACCTACAAGTTGGACAAATAAAGTGCACTTTGATAAGGAATAGTAAATAAAGACTTCTCTAAATGAAATTTCTTTAAGGAAATTCTATGGAAGTTTATTTTTTTTCTCATTGAAACTTACTGATTAATTTGCTTTAGATTAAAAAATATGAGTCTAAAAAAAATATTTTTAGTAGTCCAGTTCAAGTATAGTTTTTTCATGAGTTGTTCAATGTTTAGGTGTATGTATTAGTGATGTCATGGTGTTATGCATACGTTGCTGATTGGATTTCCTATGGGTCCAGACTTCTGGACAGGTTAAGACACTAGTAAATATCTTGTCTGATGAAGTTAAGTCATACAGAACAAGAAAAGGGAAGGAAAGTATGAAGTATGCCCTAACAGAGTGATGTGGCAATACAGGGATATCCAGCTGAACATTGAAACCAACCAAAACAAAGAAGTCTGTAATTTTTAAACTATAAACTTTTTGGACTCTCAGAATAGTTTGCCCAATAAAAAAGTTTGAGTAGCTGACTTAGGCTGACATAAGTGTCACAATCTTATGACTTCCTAAGGGACTATGCTCTGATTTTCACCTGGCTGAACTGTCACTGGAAGCTGTTGATATTTTTCTGTCTATTCTTGACAACTGGGGACAGAAAATAGAAGATTATGGACCACTGCCTAGAGATAAAAAGAGTTCACACTAACTGCATTCTGGTTCTGCTTTCAATACAGAGACAAAATTAGGAGTCCATAAACTGAATCCCTTTAAAAATGCAAATATAACTATATTGGGTTTTGTGTTTTTTTGTTTGTTTGGTTTTTTTTGTTTTTTTTTTTTTTAATTGTAGTGAAACAACAACCCATATTGTATTTCTGAGAATTTGTAATAGCATGTGAACTGCAATTAAAAAAAACATAACACCTTGGTTTTGGATGTTTTAATCTATTCCATAGAGTTTGGTTTTGCTGTTTTAATGATAGAGTAAAAGTACTCGCTGTTCTCTTTCATAGGTCATGAAAATTTAAAATCTCAGTTAAAAAATCAAATACATATTTTTTTTTCAAGATGATAATTTTTTCTTTGGGCAGTCAAGATTCTTGATAGCTGGAATTGTAACATTGTTTCCTATAGCATTGCTCATCCATTTCTGAACAAGCAAATTGTATGACAAACAGGAGATTCTCTGCTAGCATTGCACTGTGTATTCTTTTCAGGATCTTCTTATACGTGGAGTACTTTTATTCTCACACTGTGACTTTATCAGTCTGCTTCATACACACATTTCTATAAAAGGATTTAATTCTAAGTGGATTATAAAGTTAGATTAACCCCAGCCAAGTGCTGGGACAGAACACTATATTTCCTGTAGTCACTTCAATTGTAAAAACCAGACCTCATTTGTAGAAAAAAGGAGCAAGATTTTTTCAGTAAAATATGAGTCACATGTTCCTGAAGATATTCTCTTGGCATTATCACATTTAGCAACACTTTCAAGGGTGCACATTCCGAGGGCATCTATCTGAATTTTAAAATAGGCTTGAATATGTACAGGTACATAAAAATACAGAACTATCCATTCATAGAAATGTAGTAAATTGACCTCTCACAAGAAGTGTATTTGTGAGACTTTTATTTTTCACTTTTGAAACTCACAGAAGACAAACAACTTTTATGGTTTACTGAAAACTACAATTAAAAATATTTTTAGGAGGTTTATTTGGTGTTTTTAATCAGATGTTATGTGAAATTTGAAATAAAATTGTAGTTCGCCACTGCAGTCCATGCCATTACTGACATCCTGTCCAGTACAAGAAAGAGTCTTGTACCCTGCTCATATATGTAATTTATTTAGGGTCCAAATAAAAACAGAGGAAAAAGAATGGTACAGAAACTTATATTGTATGTATTTTTTTTCAGCTTTGCCATGTTTGTCAGTGTTTACCATTAAGAGAGGCTCCAGTGACAAAAAGAATTTGTAACAAAGAGAACAATTGCTGTCTTGCAGCATGTGCCCAAGCTTGTCTTTAACACAGTGAAAGGTATCCATAGTAAATGCTGTTTGTTCTGGTGGTAGTGGCAATATCCACACATACTTTGTCCCAGCAAAGACCTCCACCTCCCTCTGGGCACAGTAAGTCTAAAGGTCCTGGGAAAACAAATCTAGCTCTCTGTATTGCTGAACTCTGTCTCTTTGTCCTAGTTGTGAAAAAAGCAAGGAGGTTGAAAAGTTTGCTTCTGTAACAGAGAGGAAAGGAAAGTTAAGTGGGCTCCATTGCCCAGTTTTGAGACAATTCAAAGAAATGAGGGACTCTGTGGGCACTCCTGGGCTATAGAGGAGGACCTTTCCCATACACTGGAAGGTAGAGGTTGAAGTACTGAATCATTTCCCACACCAAAAACAGTTGCTACCACAATCTCTTGAATATCATTTTGGTACTCTGAACAGGCATGAAAGTCACTTTTGTGAAGTTTAATTCAATGTGAGAGTCACACTTTAAAAATAGAAGTGAAATATCTGGACTAGCCTTTAATATTTAAAAACTAGCCTTTAATTTATCAAGCATACTGTGAATATCATTCTTGAGTGCTTCTTTTTTTTAAGTACAAGACATACTCTCATATATGTCCTCAGATTTAAATTCAAGCCACATTCCTTTTAAAGTAACTTACTGTTTCTATGAGATGATGAATGCATGGAAGTAACCCATCTTGACAGAGAAAGATATCATCCTAATAATCTGATATTTTATGTTCTTCGTTATAATTACTTTTGTCTCAGATTAATGAATTCCATTTACTGCAGCAAGCTAACATATGAAAACTGTTCAGCACAAGTATGAAATGTAATGGAAAAATGAGACTATCTAGTATGTAAGACATAAATTGAAACATTGAAGAGTCATTATTTACCAAAAAAAATAAATTTTTTTCATAGTGTAAATTTTATTAAAAAGAAATCTCTCCCTCAGAAAAAATCAAATGCATTTACATTCTTTAAGACAATTACCAAAGCCACAGAACTGAAAAACTAAGCTTTCAATTTTCTTCTCAAATCTCTCTCTTTGTTCTCGCTTGTTTTTCTGGGTATTTTTTGTGCTATACTCTTCCCATCTTTCTGTTTGTTCCATCTGAACTCAAATCACAAAAAAAACCCAAAAAAAAAAAAACAGTATTTTTTAAATGGACTTCTGTTTCTATATAAATCCTCCCTTGTTTAGAAATGCATGGTCTCATCTCCTGAGGAATGCACATCTCTTTCAAACAAGGTCCCTTTGTAACAGCTGTTCTGCAGCCTAAAGCCATTACACAAACAAGTGAGATGGAGTGGATCTGTAAGCTGGAAAGGAGCACTACCAAGGAGCTGCGACACAGGGTTCTGGGTCACAGTGCTGAGAACAAAGGCATCAGCATGAGAATCAAATGTCACAGGTAGAAGTGGCCAAGGAAGTCAGACAACCCCAGACTGAAAGGCAGCAAGTGACTCCACAGCAACCAGAGTCTGACATTAATAGGAAAGATCCTAATGGCACCTGGAGCCCCAGTTTCTATGTCACTGAAAAGTGACAAAAAAACCAACCCTAACAATACTGTTTCTCATCATCCCCAAAGATTCAAACCCATTCCAGGAAAAGACTTAAAATTAACTTACAATATGAGGCACAGTGGCAAAACTGAAGGATAAAGCTTTATATATATAGCTGACAAAACCCTGTAGAAGAGAAGAGCTCATGCTGGTATGGAATTTTACTGTGGCAACAGTTGTAATACTACCTTGTCAGGCTGTAAAAGGACCAAATCAGACAGTATAACAAATAATGAAAGAGAACAGAGTGGAGTCACTCCATGGATGTTCGAAAGCTATGTTTTCCCAGTAATGTATGGTCTCAGAACTACACAAAAAACCAAAAAGCCCAAAAAAAACCCAAAAGACCAAACCAAGCACAAAAAACAAACAACAAAAATGATACTGTGGTACAAATAGCTGTATATGCAGAAGATAGCAGAAGATAGCACAGCGTTCACTGTGGCAAGTGAAGAAAAGTGTCATATGAATCCATACACCAGAGCCAAGCATACAGAGGTGAAAGTATAGGAGTCTCCAGCACCCGGGGTTGCTTTTGTGTTTAGTTCATAACTGTTTAATAAGAAATACATAGGTTCCTGGGAGCAGTAGCAAGAAAAATAAGCAAAAAGACTGTGTCTCTTTTTATGATATTTGTGCTGCTGAAAGCACTGATGTATAGAACGTAAAACAGGGATGTATAGAACGTAAAACAGGGGAAATGTATGTTCATTTTCCCCTTTTCTTTAATGTGCCTCAGCTTCTCATCTGGGAGTATCTCCATTATTTCTAGGATACTGCAGACTGTTCTTGTCAGCTTCTTGTTTTGTTGTGAAATAAGGTACAATGAGGGGAAGATTTCATTTCAGCATGCGGATGCCTTCTCTCCCTGTGCAATTCGAATATACCTTCCTATTTCATTCTTATATCTATTTTCTAAACTATCTAAGCAGTACATCCATGGGAGACAAGAAGTGGACAAAAAAGAAAAGGAAACAAAAACTAAAATGTCAGATTTTTATAACCAGATGCTTAACTTGCTGTTGTCTTTTCTGCATGAACCTTTTATGACATTAAATGCAATCTGACATCTGACAATTCCTTGATTCTTTACGGCAGAAAATGATGCCAGATTTATGCAGTACAGTAAAGTGCTATTTCATTAGCATTTAAAGGAGAGAATATAGTGTATGGAAACCTGTAAAAACAGTAATTAACTGGGTTGGGTTTACAGGGCAAGGTTTTTGTATCAGTGGAGGAAGGGATGGCTTTTGTGAGAAGCTAGTGGAAACTTCCCCCATGTCTAACAGAGTCAATGTCAGACAGCTCCAAGATGGACACGCTGCTGACCAAGTCTGCACCCATCAGCAATCATGCTAGCAGCTCTGGAATGTAAGAAGGGAAGAAAAAAAATGTTCAGAATTGCAACCAGACAGAGGAATGACAATCTGTGAAACAACTCTGCAGACACCAAGGTCAGTGAAGAAAGAAAGGGAGCAGCACAGATTCCACTGCAGCCTGTGGTGAAGACCATGGTGAAACACACTGTCTTCTTGCAGCCCATGGAGGACCCCATGCTGGAGTAGGTCCTGGAGCAGATCCATCCTCATTCATAGCATGAATGAGGCTGTGACCCTGTGGGAAGCGTCCTGGCAGGACCTATGGCCCCGAGGAGAGAGGACCCCATGCTGTAGCAGGTTTGTCGGCAGGACTTGTGACCTGCAGGGGATCCACACTGGAGCACTCTGTTCCTGAGGGAATGCACCCCATGGAAGGGACCCACATGGGAGCAGTTCCTGAAGAACTGCAGCCCATGGGAAGGACTCATGTTGAAGAAGTTTGTGAGGATTGTCTCCCATGGGAGGGACACCATTCTGGAGCAAGGGAAGAATATGAGGAGTCCTCTCCATGAAGAGTAAGGAGTAGAGAGGCTACATGTGATGAACTGACTGCAACCCCCATTCCCTGTCCTGCTACACTGCTGCAGGGGAAGGAGGTAGAGAAAACTGGGAGTAAAGATGAGCCCAGGAAGGAGGGAGATGTGGGAAGAAGGTGTTTTAAGATTTGGTTTTTCTTCCTGTTACTCTAAGCTCATTTGACTAGTCATAAATTAAACAAGCTTCCATAAGTCAAGTGTGTTTTGCTTGTGACAGTAATTCACTGTTATGTGAATTACATGAATTGTCATGTGACAAAAATCAAAATAAGAGACTGAATCTCTCCTGGCCTTTAAACCCATGATCCTTTAGTTATATTTATTTTCCTCTGTCCAGATGAGGAGGGGAGGGATAAAGGTGCTTCAGTGGACACCTGGTGTCTAGCTAGGGTCTACCCACTACATTAACCACCATGAGTGATTCCAAACTCCTAGCAGACCATGGGTCATTTGGATGGGGAGTTGGTGAGTCATGGTCATAACTCCAACAAAGAGGCTAAAGAGTAGGCAATCAATTGTTTTTTAAAGTCCTAATATGTAAATTTCATTAGAAGTAATGCAAGAAATTTGACTATACAGAAATCTCAGTTTCTTATAAGCTCTTCTTCAAGGCCTATCTTTTCTTCCAGCTTGCTTGCTAAGGGAAGGAAGGAGGAAACTGAGGTGAAGAGACTATAGCTGTTCAGATTGTGAATTTTGTTAGGTTTTTGTCATATTTGCTTTGGTAGGTCTGTCAGTGGTTAATCAATCAAACATCCTTAGGGCTACTAACTGTATTTAGGTTTGTCAAGGGCATTGTAGCTGAGGATGGGCTCCCTTTTATGCAGCAATTATAAATCCACTGTTATGAACTTGCAGAATTTTGCAAGTCTTATCCTGTTTCACCATTATCATACATCGTCAGCTGTCAGTCCCATGTGACTGTATGAGAAACTCAGGATTCATTTTAAAAGTAACATGAGTTTTGATCCTTTTAGGGTATGGAATAAAGCTCTTTCTAAGATACACATAACACATTGTGTTATGTTTAAGATCATGAATACTACGGAAGACTCATCATTTTATGACTTTTAATTAAGGCTTGACTGAATTTTCAGTCTAAAAATTCATTTAAAATAAGTGTCTATTCAAGTATCAGCTATTATATTTTAGGTATGAACACGTCTCTGCTGTTGAAATTCAGTTAACAAGACAGATCAGAAGAAAAAAAGTTTTCATAATATATTTGTGAAAATTGTTGCCACAGGAACTCATCGAGGCAGACCACTATAGCTACATTCTAAAGAGGAACAGATAACTAATAGCATTGCTAAGAATCCATGCCTATGCAAGCTAAGATGATAATAAGGTAATCAGATTTCATGCTTGAGGGTGTTAGCTAATCGCCTGCAGAGGTTTGGCACAATTGGCTGAGTGCCTCTTGTTTATTTTTATGCTTGCTCTGAGACATCAGTTATTCACTGCCACTGTCAGCCGCTTACTGGATAAGATGAACTAAATGGTTTGTTCCAGCGAGATGAACTCTATGTCCTGTAATAAATGTTATCATAAATATAGCAAGCCATCCATTTTAAGACATCAATAAAATATACATTATAGTGTAACAACTGCTTAGTGGGCATGTGTCCTGCTGCCCTCTACTGACTTGCAATCATGGCCAAGTGGAGTGATACTCAAGTTTTGTGTCTCTGACTCTACAGAAGAAATTAAAGTTGTTACCTACACAACTGATGCTAATTGTGTGCCACTGAGAGTGACTCTGTGCTTTAGTAAGAGGGGATTGGAATGAAGGGGAGGTCAGAGAAGAGGAGAGGGGAGAGGAGAGAGGAGGGGAGGGGAGCGCCTCAAAAGCATCTAGTGGAAAAATGCCTAATTCATTGTCAGCCATTTCCCTTACCTGCAGGGAACTGGGACCCCTGACTGGTGACCCAGAGGTAATTAGGCTGTTCCCTGTTATTTGAAGCAGTCATCACTTCAAAGCTGAAAACAGTCCTGAATGAGATTAAGGTAAGGGGGGAAATAGAAACGTAAAGGGCTTGGGAATGAAAATTCTGAAATTAAATATGCAGAATTTAAAACACATGGAATGGCTTTGATTAAATAACTTTTCTTTTCTCTGATAAAAAGACAAGCTAAAAATAAATCAGTGTAAACCATGGGTGAAGAAAAAGGGAAAGTCGCAATGACAGTCCTCAGATTCTGGGGCCTCCTGAAATACTGATGTTCTTATTGTATTCCAGAGAGGATCTACTGGAGCTAAACATTTCCCTTCTCGTTCTTGTGCTTGGTCTAGTTCATGTCTCTTTGAGAGAAGCTGGACATATGTATTGGGTTTTCTGTGTCCAGGTTTTGTTAGCAGGGAGGCCAAGAACATGCCAATAAAAAACCTCCATACTCACTGTGGTGGAGGCAATGATTGGTTGGCAGGAAACATATTCTGTAGACCAGGCCACTGCTCGAAACACCATCTTAAGCCTTGAGATGCACATTCTGTGGTGACGTGGTACCATGTGGAGAACTGAATCAGAAAACAGGACTCATTTTTTAAATACCCTTATAAACTCTGAGGTAAAGAAACATGGCATTGAGTGGATATATCACATCCCTTATCACCCACAAGTCTTTGGAAAGATCAAGAGATATAATGGACTGCTAAAGCCTATGTTAAGAGCATTGGGTAACGGGACAGGGAAACACTGGGAGGCAATTTTAGCTGAAGCCACTTGGCTGGTCAACACTAGAGGACCTGCCAACTGCCCTGGTCCTGCCCAAGTAAAACCCCTTCATACTGTGGGAGGAGGTAATGTTCCCATACTCCATATGGGGAAGTGGTTGAGGGAGTCGGTGTCAGTTTCTCCTCCCACTGGAAAAGGCAAACCCATTTGTGGGATTGTCTTTGCTCAGGGATCAGGGTGTACCTGCTGGGTAATGTGGAAGGATGGGCTGTCCTAGTGTGTGCCCCAGGGATATTTAATCTTAGGAGAAAAGTAATCTATAGTGTAAGTTGTATGTTGCAGGAAGTAAAGTAGCAGGACAATGAGGAACAACTTTTGCGAGGTACAAGGAGAGTGCCACGATTACCCGGGCTGGTGTTGGCACCCAGTGATTGATTGTACCCATCCTGATGGAATGGAGCCCAAGATCTGAAGGAGTGGAAGAAGCCCATGAAAATGGAAAAATAATATCTATCTATGAAAGGATAGGGTATAGTCACAAGATATATAAATTATGTGGGATCCCAGTATGATGTCAATGGTGTGGAAGAGGGGTTGGAGGTTGTATTGGGTCTAGCTGAGATGGAGTTCATTCCCCATAGCAGCCCTCCCAGTGCTGTGCTTTGCATTAGTAGCCAAAAAGGTGTTGATAACACACCAGTGTTTTGCTGCAGCATCCTCTGCCCCCAGTTTAGGGCAAAATCCTGAGAGGGAACACAAGTAGGCCAGCTGACCCAAATTAATGAAAGGGATATTTCATACCATATGACATCAGCTCAGATATAAAATCTAAGGAAAGAAGGAAGAAGGCAAGGCATTTGTTGTTTGCAATATTTGCCTGCTGAGCAATCATTACATGTTTCTGAAGCTCTGCTTCCCAGGAAGTGACTGGACATCACTGCTGATGGAAAGAAGAGAATAAATCTTGCTATTTTCCTTTTCACTTTTGTGTGCACAAGCTTCCACTTTTGCTTTAGTAAACTGCCTTATCTCAATCTACGAGTAATTTTCCATTCTATTCTCTCTCCCCAGTCCCACTGGGAAGGGGAGTGATAGAGCAACTTGATGGGCATCTGGTGTCCAGCCAAGGTAAACCCACTACAACATACAAGTGAATTTTTCCTTGCAGCATGGATCTGGGATGAAGTCGGGTACTCTTAGAGCACAGGATAATAAAAAAACCAGCACTACTGGTAGTACTTGTTCCATAGACAACACTCAGTATCACCTAAGACAGTCTGTAGAGTCACATATTTTAAAACCCAGAAAGTCTGCTATAGTTACCCCTAAGCTTTAACACCTAGTTCTTTTCAGCAGCCCCATCTGATCTTTCAACCTCATAGTAAAATTTGTACTTGCTTAGTCATTCTGTGTAAAAAATGGGTTTAACTTAACCTTTTTAGACTGTATATTGATGTATTTTATTATGTGGTATCTTTGTAAGATAAACTAACATATGACTTGTCTTTCCCTTTGTCCTGGTAACAGATAGATCACACAGATTTCATGTATCTTTCATTCTAAGATACATTTAGAAATGGCTAAGATAAAAATTAATGGCAGGGTATTTTTTTATAGCTTTTAACTTTTAACTTGTCGGTTATTTTTCAAAAGGTGGAAGGTACTTCACTCTTTTAACAATGCCCATAAACATTTTATTGATTTAATTGTATTCCATGCCATTAAAAAAAATGTCTCTCAATTATCATTAGATAATGAGCAAAACACTATGCAAACAGCAACCCACTGGCTACAGAAAATAGATTGTTTTCCTTAACTCACTATGTGTTATTCATTAGGTCTCACACGATGAAAAATTATATTATTGATTTAATAACATGATTGATTTGAAATCCAGGGAACAAAACAAGTTTCTGGAGTGCTGTGTATTCTCAACCTTTTCATTCTGTGGATAGCTGCAGAAAAGCTTCTTCACATTGGCCTTCTCTCATCCAGTAAAACATTAATTTTGAATTCAATCTATATCTAGTTTGTTTGGTATTTTTTTCCACCTACTTCTTGCACACTGTATAATAGATATTTTCCTACACTTTAGGACAATTTAAGTGAATTACAAAACCATAATTGAAGAAACCATTTAAAAATTTTCCTCTCTTTTTCATTAGCCCTCTGTTATGCTAGTCTGTCAGGTAAATTGTAGAAATGAATATCCCGGAAAAATAGATAGAGCTAAAAAAGACTTTTAATCTGCTATCTATAATTTTGTGAACAGTTTGATGACCTAACATAGCTATCTTTAAAGAAGTTATATTTAAAGTACTGACAATCTAGTTAGTCACTCTTCAGAGCAGACATGTAGAGTTATAGTGCAGGTGTAAGTTGCCTGCTTTAAGACATATTTGAAGCATTTCCATAGACATAAGAATGTATAGAAGAATCAAAATTAATTAATTGCATTGCTTAAGTTTACAAATTATTACACCTCAGTCTGTTAATGTTTAGTTTATTATTTCATTACTGTTCTTTTACCCTAAGAATATACATACACAGCCAGTTTCAAAAGGATACTGTTTTGACGTTGGAATCTATATTAAACATCTAGAATATTATAAACATGAAAAAGTATTCTCTAATGGGTATCAGAGTAAATTATGCCTTCAGTTGGAGTTAGAAAGCCGCAAGGTCAAAGGAGAAGAGCCTTCAATGCCTTATCATTTCAGGTCTTCAGATGCACCTCAGAGAAATTGCATTCATTCTTGGACAGCTAAACAAGGCTGACATCTATATTGCCATTAATAACCAAACTAACCACCTTTAAGCTATTTTGCAGATGGTTTTAATGCAGTGTAGATGTATGCGAACATATGATCAGTATCAGGAAGCAGAAACTTCTTGTCTGGTTTGCTGAACAGACACAGCCTGCCTCAGCTGTAACAGCCTACCTGTCACCAGCTGTGGCACGCAGAAGGGCTTAGACACAAACACACACAAAACAGCTGCTCCTGACTGCTCTTCTGCCACAGGTGCCCTTTCTGATTGAAACTATTGGAAATTGACTGTGCCTGTGTGACCAGGTTCATCCTTTTTTAAATTCTGTATTGACCCAGCTACACCCTTTCGTGTCTTCCTGTGGGACAAAATGTTAGGTTCAATGCACCTAAGGATCTATACATATCTGCAAAGTGTTTTGCCTCTTGTATATTTGGGTAAAAATTGAGAACAAAACAACCAATTAAGAAAAAACAACAAAAGGTACAAGCATAAACAAGATTTTATTGGGAATATGAAACTTCATCACAGAGAGATCAGAAAAAGCTGATCTACCATTCATATTCATGGGATTTCAGCTAAGATTAGTGTTGAAAACATAAAAGGACAGTGATAGCCATGAGTATTGATAGACAATTCTTGTTATAACTGAATATAGCATCAATGTTTTGTCACACATTTTTTGCAATTTTCTTAGCACTTTTGTGCTTCTGAGTGCAGTTAAAATTGATAGCAATCCATTAAGGCTCTGAATAGTCACATCCTAACTGAGAAGCCTCAGCCAAGCTGCTCTTCTATAAAGTACTTTTATTCTTTCCCCAGTTTCAAAAAAAAGACACCTCTTAGCAATGAACTTTGAATTTACTCACTTTGGAGTTTGCTAGATACCAAAAGGCATATAATTAATTTTGTTTTTACAAAACTATTCATTAAATATAGTCTTCTAAAACATTATATCCATCCTTTACAGACAGAAATTTGCACCATAGAAGCCACCTGGGGTTTTTTTCTTTATTTTTTCTAGAAATCATTGAATCACAGAATGACAGAATATGTTGAGTTGGAAGGGATCCATCAGGATCACAGAGTCCAACCCCTGGCCTTGCACAGGACACCCCAAGAGTCACACCAGTCACACGTGCTCAAGAGTATCATCCAAATGGTTCTTGAACTCTGGCAGGTTTGGTGTTGTGACCACTTCCCTGGATTTCAGTACTCAACCACCCTCTGGTGGTTTTCCTGGTATCTAATGTAAACCTCACTAAACAGCCTCATGCTGTTTCCTCGAGTCCTGTCACTGGTCATGAGAGCAAAGAGATCTCTACTTCCCCCTCTGCTTCCTCTTGTGAGGATGTTGAAAAACCCCATGTCTTTTACCTGAAATTATTAACTTTTTCAGTCAAAGCCTGAAAGGATAATGGACTAGGGAGACAGAATTCACAAGAGGCAGACCAATCAAACTGGAATACAGAAGTTTGCATACTTTAACCCTCACACACTTCACAAAAACATATCTAGATCTGGATCCAAATTCTCCAGGTTAATCTCTTTTTTCTCTTCCTGGACTTCAAAAGCCTCTTTTTAACTCTAAAAAATTCTGCTGTGATAACAGTGCTCCACCTAGTGGAAATAAAGCTGTTCAAACTATTGTAACACCGCAGCTTTAGCTCAGAGAACTCTTCTCTCAGTGCATAAGTAGTCAATTTTTCCAGTGATACAAAACTTGGGATGCCCTTTGATTGCCTCAAAGAAGTGCTAATGTGACTATTACAGTACAGTGACAATCTAAGAACAAAAAATACTGCCATTTTAAAATAACGAACAAAAGGAACAAATCTCTTGAGGATTATGGATCTGTTACTAATTTGCTTGTGATGACTCTTAATGGTTAAAAAAGCTAACAGCTAACCGTACGGTTAAAACAGCTTTTTAAAAAACAAAATGGTTTTTAATTGATTTTTAAAGAAAAAATATAGAAGATTTTGGATCATGTAATCTACAAGTATTATGTTGCTGGTCAGCAAATTTCACATTGTCTCAGTAATTTTTCTTTTACTAAAGCATTTTCAGTTTGGGGTAGTTTCTGGAGACTTTATCAGGGGATTGACATCCCATTGTTCTTTACATTTGGAACAAGCTTAATTGAGAACTTATCTTCCCTTCAAAATTTATAAAGTGGTGAGTTTTTTCTCATCACACGGGGCAGTCACAACTCGAACAGCAACATGGGTGTTTTTCATTCCAGGCAGAATTTCATATAAGGAGGTGCATGGAACTGCCAGTAACCTTTAGTAGCCTCTGAGGGCAATGTGTGAGACATGGTTGTGAAAAATCAATCATTGTACTATCCATTGGAAAAATTTAGAGTACATAGTGGCTTTCTATCCATGAAAATTGCACATACTCTAAATCGGTATTTAGAATACAAATATTTATTTAAATTAAAAAGAACAACCATGATACCCCTACCTTTCTTGTTTCGTTGCTGCAGTGTCTTGGAATTTTAATACTCCAAGTAGCCAATATGAGGAGCATTCTGAAAAGATTACACAGTTTTATACAATGCAGAAAGATTTTTAGTCATAGAGAAGAGTAAGACAGACAGCTCCCTTTGAAAGTCAGTGAGAATTCATGGTGCTTTCCTCCTTATCAAATCTTCATTTCAGTATCCTATACTCTTACTAATATACAAGGAAATGCTAAAACCAAACCAAAAATTAAACTAAGCATTTGTAGATCACTATATATGTGTATGAATGCACGTACACATACATCAGCATACTCCATGATGCAAATTCTGGACAGATTCATGTCTGGGATTTGTTCTTATGAAGTGATTTGTTTCCAAACAATGCTTAAACAACCAATTAATTACATGAGTTCATGACAAGTGAGATAAAGTAACAGAAATCTTCAGGGTTATTCGAAACCTCTCTATGATAACATTTTTAATTTTAATTCATTCAGGATCTGTTTTCTCTTCTTTCCCTCTCACGTTCCAGTGTCCATCCTCCGTCCCCCATTATCTTCTTCTTCAAGACCTTAAATCATCAGAATTCACTGGCTGAGTAGAGGCAATATTTAGAGAAAATATATGTATGCTGTTTTTGAAGCAGCAATTTAATTGTAATTATTAGTATTTCTACTCTAAGTTCAAATTACATCTACCTCCTTCCATCAAGATAACTGTATTCAACACTAGTCATTTAACTTAACTTGAAGTTGACAAAATCCAGCTGAGGGACTACATGGCAAAGAAGCAAGATTTGACTCTTCATACAGAAATATGCAGGGAAAATCACAATGAAGAAAGGTAGGGTATGAATTCAAAGAGCAGTACTTTCTTTGCCCAAAGTCCTCATGAATATACGCTTAGTATGCAGGAGGGGTGAAGTAGCCTAGAGCTTTCTGAAATGTCCCCATTGAGAGACACCACTGTTATTACACAGCATGTCAACTATGTGGTTAATAATTACTTTTCTAGGAGGCCACTGATGTCAATTTCTGCTTGTTCCAAAGAGGAATTTTGCTAAAAAAAGCTACGGAATGTGGTATTATTCCAACCCACAAGGTAGAGAGTAAAATTCAAAAAAAACATATTAATTTAATTCAGTGTGATAAATACATTTCAGTAAGATTCAAAAATTAGGGTAAAAATTACACAAGACACTTTTAGCAATTTGTCCTATTAGAAATATGGCAAATATTTGTTAATTTCCTTCATAGTTTAATTTAAATAGTCCTCTCTCACAGAGTCTTGAGATTTAAAGGTCATATGCTTATCCTTCAGAAAAAGATGAACAACATAGATGAAGGTGGATGATTTTGCATTGTCAAAAACTAGCTGTAGATAAATAACGAAATACCTGTCTACTGATTTCCTCTATACTAACCACTCTGTATAGGACTCTGTAAAGAACTTTTTACCACCCTTTATACTCTCAGAAAAATGTCTCTTTTTCATTTTGAAGCAAGGAATGTAAATTATTAAATAGGCTATTTGACACAGTTACATTTGCAATTTTAATCCATTCTCTCAGTAAATGAAAGCTAATTCCTAAGATAATTCCTTAGTATCCTTAAGAATGTACATTGACTCCTGCAAAGTAGAAGTTATTCTCTTCATCAAAGACTTTTAAAAACTTGACACTTCATTTTTTTGAGTTTTAGCTGGCCCTTTTTTCTTTATTATTTTGATCCCACTTTTGCCTGTAGCATAACTGAACAAAATTTTCAAAAGTATTTAGATAAGAATTGAGCAAAGAAAGAAAAATACAATAGTGTGTGTTCCTAAATTATTTTTGTGCCTCTGAATATCTTCCCCTATCATGATATCACAACCACTGATGAGAACAGTAGATACACCTAATGTAAGATCTCAGTATTACCCATATATTTTGTTGTTTGATAGTTGTTTAACAAGTAATTATGTTCAATAGTAAAGCAAGAACCCAGGATGGAGACTAATATTATGATTTGTCTTCTTAAAGTAAAGTTTTCACTAAAGGCAATGCTTCATCTTGTTTTACCCATTTTCTATGCTCCCTGTGGCCAGGCAACGACTGAGAGCTTGTCAGCCTGCCGCATTATGATGTCACAGAGAACAGGAGAAAAGCAGTCATTGCTGCTGGGAATTTTTATGCTGAATGGCTGATGACTTCAAGGAATCAGAGGAAAATGCTGTTTTTGCTCTTTCCAGTAGTCATTATGGTGCAGCCCAAATGCATGGATTCCTTCTAGGTTACAGTTGGGGTTTTCCTCTAGTAATGTTCCTGGAAGTCCTCTCAGGGATTGCCCCTTTCATAGATATCCCACTTTGGCCACAGTTTCCTGTGCCCAGGAGGGATGGATTTCCCACATATGCACCTCAGATTTCACTGTCTATAGGCAGCAACTGCATCAGCAAGGGGTGGAATGGGGCACAAGAAAAAAATGCAGACGCTCTTTATCACAGGAAAACTGTGAACCTCATTTGTGCAAGCTTCTTTCTGGCCTCCCTCTGTACCAACCTAGGAATAGCAGTAGCAAACCTAGGGTCCCCAGTTCACATGGCACTATTCTATGCATTACATGAATGTTACATCAAACAAGTCTTCAGTTCCTGTCATATCAGTTAATATGGTGGCCACTGGAATTAGCATCTCCTCAGGCTTCCTCTTTCAACCTAAACGAAATATATTCATCCCAAACTCTATTTTATACATACAGTTTCCAGATAAAACATATCCCTCTGGATGAAGCAGAGGAAACAGAAAGATATATGATTTTGTTTCCTCTTAGTTTCTCTGCATTCAGTAGTAGGGCAGGTAATTATAACAGGAAACACTGAAGAGGCAGAACCGAAGACACCAGATGTCCCTTACTTACCCAGAGATTTCTTGGCAGCAGGCATTATTCCTCATACATGTGAAAATAGCTTTTTCTACAGTTTAGAGAACTGTAAAATCTTCATTTTGCTTGTATTGACTGAAAATGAATATCTGGAAAAAATAAGATGACAAAAATCTTGCTTTCAAAATTCCTTGAAAGCTAATGTATGAAAGGCATTATTCCTATGACCTGTTTATAAAGTTTGAAAAGACTACAGAGAAAAATGGACAGTGGTGAGCACAACCCACAAGCAGAAAGCACTGCAGACGAAGAAAGCTGAAGGAAAGGGCATGCCAAGTACTTTTACCTCCATGTCACACATGACAGTCTTGAAGAGTAACTGCTTGGACACTCTGGCTGTTTCAAAATCACTTGCTCTAAACATTCAGTGCATCTCTTGAGGGAAGTAAGTGCCATCTTGTCCCTGATTAATTTTATGGATTGAGAGGAACTAACTGATTATATAGGCACCATATTGATCTGTCTGCTGACATGGGTAATGATTTTAATTGTGTCACTTTATGCTAACTACTTTTGACTAATTGGGCATCAGTTCAGTAGGATCTGTGAAGTGCTTCATTTACTATTGTATTTCAACTAAATATTTTAACTTTCCCTTTCTCTAAATTTTAGTGGATAAAAGTAAGCCCTTTAGAAAACAGGAGAGTTCAATAAACTAAGCAATTCAAGAAGAGTAACTAACTGGAATGTGCATGTAGACATCACAATGATTTGTAAACTAAAACAGAGATAAAACCATAGCTTTAATTAAAACAAGAAAAAAACTGGAAATAAACACAAAAGCACTATGCATATTTCGAAAAACCATAATGGCACAAAGAGTTTGGAGAAATCAGCAATGATGATCAGTTTATCTCTCTTGGACTTCCATCTTGCCACATTTTCCTCTTCAGTTTCTTCATCCCTCTCAGTTACAAAAATGGAGAGATAGAGAAGGAACTGGTTATTCTAGCCAAGGAATATGCACTATCTTTCCTGCTCCTGCAATTTACTATGGATCAGAACATTGTTACATGTATCTGCACAGTGCTCTATGCCAGATCATAAGTCTGCTCTAAGAATAAGGCCCAAATTTATGTGCACTTGCTTCAGTTCAGCCACATCCTGAAGAAATGTTGTAAAGCTCAATGTTTTTCCCAAAGCGCAGGTTTTATTCGCAAAGCTCTTCCTGATCTTTGCCAAAGCCTCTTCCCAGCTGCCATGACAGTTCCTAGAATTCAGTTCTGTTTTCTGTAGGCCCGTCCAGATGCTGTCCAACTCAACTCTCAGAAACTCAGCTCTCAACTACTAAGACAGAATTGCTATCTTCCCACCTGTGTTTTGGCATATTAAGTCCATATTACCTTATTTCATTTCTTGAAGACAGCAATGTCTTTTATCTGCCTAAATGGTGTTAGATAACATTCTTCATAATTAACTCGTATTTCAGGTAGAAAACTTCTCAAGCTTTAGACCATATTCATATTCAAACAAGACACAGGAATTCACTACGAATTCATAAGGCAGGTCACGCGTCTAGATTTTTCTATTGAAGTAACTGAAAGTTGAGCGATACTTAATTTTCATACAGTTTATACAGATTATTTTATTTTTATAAATACAGTTAAATACGCTTTGCAGGATTTAATACATATGGTACATGTATTATACATGCAGTTAGATTACTAAGCAGAATTTATGGCAAAACTGTCCACCAAATGTAGCATGATACGAATTTTTACAGTATCGGAAGATGCCTTTATAACTCTGGGTATAGTTAGTGTTACTAACTTGGTCTATATGCCCTGAGATTGTAATTATTATGATACATTATTTATTTTCTTGTTACTGTTATTAACTTTGAATAGATAACTTTTCAACTGTTTACTCCATTTTATTAGGCCATTATATTTTTTATTACTTTACTACTATTTATTATTATCCCCATAGTGCAAATTACTTGCATTGCAAATGTTTTCATTATCAGGGAAGATGGCAAGGAAATAGAGAGCTCTTTGGTGACCATTTTTAAAAGAAAATCATAAACTGCCCTTGTTAACTCAAAAGACTCTATACATATGCTGAACCAAAGATACCCAAAGCAAATGGCAAAGTTTCACCAATCTTGCCAGAATAATCCAGCAACCTGTGGATATTTTGAATGCAATGTCAAAGAGAGAATTAATAATAATCTGACTCCATCCCTTGAAATGGTGGTCTAATAAGAGAGAGTAATCACCCATCAAAATGTTATGCATTATATATCTTTATTATATGCATTTTTGTTCTTCTCTGTATCTTTACTGCATCTGTGCCAAGTGAGGAAACAAATTAAATACTATATAAAAACATATATATTACAAACTGAAATTAATGTTGAACTAAAAATCTACCAGGTTGTAAATGCACAGAAACTTCTATCATGGCTAGGCTTCATGAACAAAGATTAAGAAAGGCTCTATCCACATTTATCACAGGTATGGCTAATGATCAGATATCAGCCTATTTAAGAGAGGCTAGGATCCATATAAACCAATAAACATATTCAATTTTGAGTAATGACTATGCTTCCTAACATGTATCTGACTAAAATACAGTGATATGAAAGGCATACAGTTGAATTTTAGCATATCAAGAAATCTGTCACTCACTTTGTACTTTATTGTGGTGCTTAGAAATCCTCCTGATTACTATTTATTTTAATATCTAAGAGAAGTAGCCAATTTTCTGTCTCCTGCTATTAGTTCTTTTTACATTTTCTTTTGTGACGTTACAACAGACTTTCATGAACAAAACCACATATGAAAAAAAGAAGAAAATAAATATAAACCTACAAAATTTATCTTTTGTTACACACCAGCACTGAAGCACACTGATTTAAGTCATGGACTTATCTAATTTCAATAAAGTTTTGGTATTTTAAGTCCCTAGCAAATTTTTTTCCCCTTTATCAATTCCTTAAATCTTAGATTGACATGTACAAATGCCCAGGGATTTAGAACCCACAAGAACATCCTGTTAGCTCCTATGCACAGAATCCATGTTTGAAACATACTTTAAAATGTTTTGTCAAATCATTTCTACTTATGTAACTAAAAAACAGTTGGGAAAACTATCTTCATGTCTTTCATATTATTGCTTCTCTGGAACAATCCAAGTATTTAAAACTGTATTTGAAATTCCTTGAATAGTAGAAGGAAAAAGAAAAGACTTCATAGTATATAAAGCAACTTAAAGTGTTCCTTACTTATCTAGTCTAAGAGCTAATGGCATCACACAATGAAGTAAGCTTCTCTCTTCTGTTTGAGCATCCGTTTTGCATTCCACAACTTAAAGGGTTCTTTCTTAAGCTACTCAAACACAACTTCCATTTTGCAAATTTCACTAATGTTCTATATTTTTAAAAACAGCATCCACAAAAATTTTTTCTGCCTTTTTTTTTTAAAAAAAACAAACTCTGCAGTGCAGTATAGTCAGTTGAATACTGAACACCTAAAAAGGGCATTTTATATAAAATCTGGGGTCTCAAAACTAAAGAGGACAAACATACCAGTAAATGGAGAGTGGAAGAAAGGGGTGGGTAGACAGAACATTCTAGTATGCACATTTTACTGTCACCAGAGGTTTTTTTAGTTCTTTCTGAAATTTTGATATTTAATTATTTACTCTGTCTCCAACGCCTGTCAACCTGGACTCATCATAGTGAAGCTATCCAACTGAAAGGATGTGTGTATAAAAGACTAAATAAGAATGTTCGAAACAGTTTTTAAAGAATTCCAGAAACATATTCCGAAAAAAGATATCCTAAGAGAATACATAAAATTTTTATGTGGTGGAGTGTTCAGTTCACACATTTTGTAAAATAGGGAACTCTGTTGTGGTTTTTCAATTTACAAGGAATATAATTATCCCAAAATGAATCTTAATGAAAATTTTGTACTGTACTATGACCTCTGCATCCGTCTATCTCGAGCATATATTATTCACTTACTGTGGATCTTTTTCAAATATGTACCACTTAATTAATTAGCCTAGAATATCATATATAAAATAAAGTAGTATAGTAGTATGGCCAGTCTTCGCAAACAAAGATTTGGGAAAGGTCATTACCCTTCGAGCCTGCGCAATGGATTTTTTAGGTGAGACACAGTGTGCGCTGAACTGAGCCCACCCTTTAATCCTAAGGTTCAATTGCCGGGGCCGAGCGAAGCTCAGACAGTGGCAGTGAGGTCCTCAGGACGTAGGTTTGTTTAGAGTGACCTTCTCTTAGATGGATGGCCTTACAGGGCTGACGAGCTCCATCTGCCCGGAGGGGTTCCCTGGCCGTAAATCGAACCTGGGCCGCGGCGGTGAGAGTGCCGCATCCTAACCACCAGGGGGCTCCCTTAATAAAATAAAGTATTCAGTATTGTAAGGCCATTATCCACAGAAATAAAACACACAACAGTATCCTCTGTTATTTTCAGGCAGATAATTTTATTTGGAATATTTTCAAGCCTAATAGTTCAGTAAAGATAACTTTTCAAGTTTTGACTGGGATTCACTTCTAAAATTTTTTACATCTCAGAAGTACATTAAAGTACTTTCAAATTATTAAAACTTATTCACTGTCTCATTAAAGTTAAAATGTTTTTAATAGCCATAAAATTGTTTCTCAGAATAGGAATATAGTATTTAACTAACTTTTTCTGTAGTCTTCACCAAGGTTTATGATTGCCCTGTGTCACTCATGCAGGCACTTATATTCATCTGTATAAATTATAGATATTACACACATATATATATATGTATATATATGGTGGATGTGGGATTTTAAAGCTTAAATGAATGGACCTTTATAACATCACTGTAAGGCAGCAATTGGAATGACTCATTATGCATATAAATTTAGAAAAAATGCAGAGGTGAAAGGAATTTTTGAAGGTTATGAAATATTATGTGGAAACAGGCAAAATTTGGACTTGAATTTGCTTTATCTTCACAGAGAAGTGAAAGCATAGAACCATGATTTATTTGTGTTAGTGTGTAGGGTTTCCAGCCACAAATGAAGACCCTACTGTGTTAGGTATTTATCAAACACAGAACTTGTCCTCACCTCACACATGTAATTAAATAGGATAGAAAAGAATAGAATAGAATAGAATAAGAATAGGAATAGAATAGAATATTTCAGTTGAGAGGAATCTAGTATGATCAACTAGTCCTATTGCCTGACCACTTCAAGACCAAAAATTAAAACATCTTGTTAAGGGCATTGGAAATCTCTCTAGAAAACCTGTTCCACTGTTTGACCATCCTCTTAGCAAAAAAATGCTTTCTAACATCCAGTCTTAACCTCTCCCGGCACAGCCTTGGACCATTCCCATGTGTCCAATCACTGGAGATCAGGGAGAAGAGCTCAGCACCTCCCTCTCCACTCAGCCGCCTTCTCTTCATAGAAGAGATCAAAGTCTTCAGTCAGTCCTCACAGGACACTCCTTCCAGCCCTTCTACAAGCTTTGTTGCCCTTCTCTAGTTGCATTCAAGGACCTACACACCCTTTTTAACCTGTGGAGCCCAGAACTGCACACAGTACTCAAGGTGAGGCCACAGCAATACTGAATATAGCAGGATGATTTGCTCTTTTGTCTGGCTGGTGATGCCATGTCTGATGCACCCCAGGGTGAGGTTTGCCCTCTGGGCTGCCAGGGTACACTACTGACTCACACTGAGCTGCTGTCAACCAGCAAACCCAGGTCCCTTTCTGCAGGATTGCTCTCCAGCCACTCCTCTCCTCATTTATACTTGGGCTCAGCATTACTCCATCCCAGGTGCAGAATGCATTAGGACTTGTTAAATTTCATCCCATTAATCATTGCCCTATGCTCCAACCTATCTCAATCCCTCTGCAAGGCTTCCTTCCCTCAAGAGAGTCAACAGCACCTCCAGTTTGGGATCATCAGAAAACTTGCTAGTGGTACCTTCAAGTCCTGAATCCAGATCATCGATAAATAGATTGGACAGGACTGGCCCTGGAACTGAACCCTGAGGAATATCATTGATGACTGGTCACCAGCCAGATATAGCCCCATTCACTGCAGCCTTTTGAGCTCTTCATTTCAGCCAGTTCTTCACCCAGTGCACCGTGGACTCACAGCAGGATGCTGTTAGTATCAAAATCCTTACTAACAGGCAAAAACCCTACATCCACTGCCTCCCCTTCATCCACTAGGTGGGTGAGACTATAATAGATGTATTTCAAATTAGTTACACAGGATTTTCCCTTTATGAACTCATAAGCTTCTGCTCATAATTTTTTCCAGAAACTCAAGTTAAATTAATGGCTCCTTAGTTCCCTGGGTCTTCACTCACACCCTTTTTGTAGATTGTAATAACATTGTCCAGCTTCCAGTCAGCAGGGATCTCCCCAGACACCCAACACCTTTGGAAGATGACCAAAGGGGTCCTGCCATACTATTTGCTAACTCCTTCAGAATTCTGGGATGGATCCCAACCAGGAGAGACTTCTGAACATTTAGTTGATACCTTCTATTTTTAGTGTCCACAAAGGGAAGTATTTTCTTTCTTTTCCTCTTTTTTTTTTATATAAAATCAGATATTAGATGCTTATCACAAAAAGTGCTACTGAATAGCTTTCATGACTCTGTCTATATTTCAAAAGCTGCAAAGAGCAAAACCAGACTTTTTTCCAGTTCTATATTATATCAACTGGTCCCAAAATTATACGGCCATTTGAGCAAAATAAAAAAAAGCCCTGCAACTTTTCTAAACATGTCAGTAGAACACACATGTGCAAAAATAGTAATAAACGGTTCAAACATTCCTATAGTTTTCTGCATAATGAAAAATTTGGTCAGACAATTTCATTTATTATCTGGCTATGATTCACTTAAGTCATGCAAGTAGTCCTTCAACTCTAGTAAAAGAAAAATACAACACTATCTATACTGTCTTTGTTTGGTGCACTTTGCTTGATGCAAAACCATTTGAAGAAAATTGAAAACTGCTATTTTCTGGGGATTTTGTGGGCAGGGTAAATGATGTACTATTTTACTCACTTGCTCAAGCTCGAATAGATCTGGCATGCTTTCAAAGTTCATCCCATTGTGAGTATCATAATGAACTGTTCTACTTCGATTCAAACTGCACTCAGTATTAATTTTACTAATGTAAACTTTCAGACATGAGATGTTGCAACAGGAAGGCTCAACAGTCATTTTCTATCTCATGCTCCGTCTCAGCCATTTGTTTTTGCTGGCCATGAACTCATTAAGAATTGAATTGGGAAAACAATTCTGATTGACTTCAATAATGACGATACAGCAGCAGTCACCTGTAAAATGCTGTCACCTGCACATAGTATTAAAATTTTAACCACTGCAGACTGTATTTACTGGAGTGAAGCACATTGACATAACATTTGACATTCATGCCGAATGATGACAGTGAAAGAAGACAGAAAGACGAACAGATTGTATTTGATACCTTTTTGCATATCTGGCCAAATATAAAAACATTAGTCATTTATTTAATCTTTTGATTAACACAGAGGTGAGTAAAATTGCAATCATTCAACCTTTAATTTCTAATCTATTTTTTTGTACCTGGCTAGACAGGGACAGAAGGATCAGAGTATAACTGGAGTTATCTTTGTTCCTAACAGGTGCCAAGGCTTATAACATAACATAACATAACATAACATAAAACATAACATAACATAACATAACATAACAACATAACATAACGTAACATAACAACATAACAGAACGTAACATAACATAAACATAACTAACATCACATAACATAACATAACATAATATTTTTGACCTTAGATGTGCACTTTCCAGAGAGTAAAGAAGCAAATCCAAGAGGCACTCTCCATACTCCTCCTGTTACAGCTCAGCTTCCAGAGTGACACTCAGAAGTCAGCAACTTTTCATTCAACAGCACTGCAATTTATACAATCTGCTGAACCCTTCAGGCCCAAATTAAGGACAATGCAGTCTACAGTACACTGTGTGGCAAACATTTTATTTTCTTCTATTGGTGATGTAAAAGTACTCTGTTTAATTTCAATTTAAACTTGATTTGAGTCCTTAAAGATAATGAACAATTTAGCTGAAAAGGATTTTTTATCAGGTTAAGTTGTTTAAAAGCATCTGAGGCCCTGGCTGTCAGATTTTGGTCAGTGAATTTTAAATAAACCAGAGTGGCCTGGGGAATACTGTTTTATGTAGGTTAGAAAACTGAAAGTTCCTCGAAAGCCTGTCAAGGCTAAAAGTGAGGGAAATGTCATGTTCTTAAAGTGCAGTAGTTTCCATTGATTTTTTTATCTAAAAGCTGTTATTTGCATCTTTTATTTATGACTATTAAATGTCTTATTAGAATTGAAGATTAATGCAAACCACAGTATATGATTCACTTTTTCTGCTAATTAAATATATAATTTTTTGAAACGAAGAAAGAAACACTATTGGCAGTTTTTACACTCTGAAGTGCTTTGAGATGGAGATAGAATAAATGAGTAGCAGCATTTTGCTTCTATAAAGAGAGTTGCCAGCAGATTGTTCAATTAATTTGCCACATATCTTGAAGTCAGGTGTCTTCTTTACTGGCTACAGCTAGAGAAAACATGACATCATTGAGTATGTCTGTACTTTCACCCTGAGAATGATCTAAAGGTTATATTGGTTATCGTCCAGATATCAAACCTAGAAGCACAGACACATGGAGAAAATAGCTTTCTCATGCCCCAGTAAACAGTTTAGGATATCATTACTAATATGCTAAGTATCTTACAGTGTTTCCAGTCTCACTCCACACAGGTTATTCTCGGCTTGCAGAAACTGTCTCAGTTAAGTCAGTGGGATGTAAGACAGGTAAATATGAGAATAGTCCGTATTGCCAATGTGCTCATTTTGTCCAGTATAGAGTCAATTTTCTATGTTTTGGATTTGTGATCAGAACAGTATTGATAACAATGGGATTTTTTAATTATTGCTGAGCAGCGTTTACACAGAGTCAAGGCCTTTTCTGCTCTTCATACCACCCCACCAGTAAGGAGGCTGGGAGTGCAAAGTGGATTGGGAGGGGCCACAGCCCGGACATGATGATCCCCATGGAACAAAGGAATATCCCACATGACATGATGTTGTCTCAGCAATAAAAGCTGAAGAAAGAAAGAGTAAGGCAGATGAGAAAGTGGCATACAGAGTTTTGGCGTTTGTCTTCCCAAGTCACTGTTAGGCATGATGGATCCCTGCTTCCCTAGAGATGGCAGATGATAAGAAGTGGTGAATTAATTGTTTGTTTTACTTTGCTTGTGAGTGTAGTTTTTGCTTGCCCTATTAAACTCTCTTTAACTCAACCCACAAGCTTCTCCACTCTTACCCTTCTGATCCTCTCCCCCGTCTCACTGCAGGGGAATGAGTGAGAGCCTGTATAGGGCTTAGTTGGCTGCTAGGGTTAGGTCACAACACCCAGGTACATTAAGAACTGCTTTTTAACTGAACATTTTCCAAGTATTTCTTGAGTTGGGTATACTAGCTGAATATTACAGGTGCATCTCAGTGAAAGACAAACGTTAGAAAATAAAAGAAGAAGGTGATGACTCAAGCAGAGGCAATTCATTGAAAATATTGAAAATAACTTACTAAATAAATAAATAAATTCCTAATTATCAAAGAAGCTGTCTTTACCCCATATCTATTAGTTTCTTTCATTTGCCATATTTATATTTAATACTGATGTGTATTCCATATATTGGTCTGTTGTCCAGCTTCATTCATTAACTGAAGTGGAACTGGTATGATCAGATTAATTGTATTAAGCAAGAAGGATGGAAAACATCTTTTTCTTTTTTATAGAAAAAGAGAGACAAAAAATATCAGTTCCTAATAACTCTGATGCAAGTGGGTTTTATTTCGAAAAAAAAAAGGAACAAATATTCACGCTATTTTAAGGATTTAAAATATAATTAGGAAATAAATAATTGTCCATAAATATTCCCCAGGTCCAGGTTATATCAAAGCAACTTAACTTTTCCGCCGACATGACTCTGGATCTCATGGGTAAGGTTGTGAATAGTGCAATAACTTCCAGGATATGGCTCAAGAAAGAAGAAATATGTCAGCCTTCAGGCTACTTAACATGTGTCAGAGACCATATTTGCATCTCACCAGACTGTCTGATTGATGGGTAGAATAAATCATGTTGTCTGTTTCTGTGTGTGGAGGAGAAGGGCTAGGCTTAGGCCTGCAGCCAGCATGGCTGGGAGCACATGGCAGGGAAAGTCATATGTCTGGGCTGTCAATAAGATCCACCCGGTGGCCTGCCCACACCGCGCCCCTGGAGCCTCTAAGTGGCTGTGGCACCTCTCATTTTGGCTGGGGGGGACAGTGAGTGGCAGTGAGCCAAAGGTCCCGCCTAGGGGGTGTGGCCGAAGTCTATAAATGGACACACACTTGATCTCCATCCCCTCTTGGCCTCTGCCTTCTTAATCTGTCAACATGTGACCTCCAGAGTGCAAAATATGTCTCTCTCCTCTCTTTCTCTCTTTATTCTTTCTTCTCTTAATCTCTCTTCCTTTATTCCTTAAAAAAGTGGGCAACTTAAACACCTATTTTCTGTATTTCACTTAACTTGTATGGAGGTTGTGTTTGCTGGGTGTAACAAAGGTTCCCTTGCTATAGCAGTGCTTGCTAGTCTCAGTGATCTGTTGTAATGCTTTTGGGAAGTTGCATGTTATTTCTGTAAAACTCTTTTTGCCAAAATGCCTATTTTCTCACCAAATTAAAAGAAGTCTCTTAGAGAAAAAAGTGTAGTTTTTCTCCAGACATGAACTCAAGGTATCAAAGAATCAAAGACTTTGCAAGGACTCGTATGGGCGAAATCTCTTGAAGTCTAAAATTAAGGTGCACAACCAGTAAAAGCTTGGAGCTTCTAGGCCGGGCTGTGACAACATGGTTCAGTGGTCAAATATATCTTCAGTATTCTTAGGGACCTGTTAAATGGAGGTAAATCATAACTTTTCTCACTTCTTACCTATTCAGCTTTTTTAGCTCTGTGAAGAAGAGTCCTGATGCAATGGTGATATGTTTGTCAATCCACTAAGGTAATGAATTTGTGTACCGTGCTTATTCTCACTCTTAATTTTAGTAAAGATTTAGTAAATCATTCTATGCCAGATGCAAGGCCATGCTGATTTATGCCTGCCTATACAAGTCTAACAATTCTAATGCCAAAGCAACAACAGAGTTTGCATATTAAAAATTGCAGCTAGGATTGTTTAAAAAAGGAAAAGTTCTACAGCTACCTTAAAACTGCTAGAGAAAAACGTGAAATTATTACTTTCTTCTAAAAATTTCACTGATCCTTCATACCGTTGTCTGTAAGTAAGACTTTTATTCAAGTGTACATACATCTATAGACTCAATTCTTTACACTGCTCACTATTTGGTCTGTACATTTTGACATGTGTAAGGAGAATCCTAGGAATTTCATGTGTGTATGTCTATCCCTAAAACACTCGTGTACAGTAAAAGCAAATGCAGAAGTAACCAAGAAAGCATAATGGCAGAGACTACAAGATGAAGACCCTGAGTAGTCAAAAAACTATTTGCACAGTACTTGAAATCTGAGTGAAGAATTTTTCCTTTTTGGTTCACTGAAGTCATAAGCAATTGGAAACAAAAAACTATAAAGGAAATGAGGGCAAACTTGCATTTATTGTATTTGCATTACTAAAACACAGAAAAAGCTGGATACAATAAAATATACTAAATTATTCTTAGAAATGAATACAAATCACATCATTTTAAACAATAAACCAAAGGAATAAATAACAGAAACCTGACACCTTTCATTATGCTGTGAAATTCAGTGTGCTTTTTCTACTAACATAGTCACTTTTTCATTCAAAGTGATCCCACGCTCTACAAAGCCTTTTTAATAATTACTGCTGTTTCTCATCATAAATTCCCTCTAGAGTTACAGCTGCAGATTAAACTTAATATTCCCAGCTCTGTAGATGTCATTTGAGTACTCCCCCTCCTTTTCCCAGCTCTTTCAAACTGTGTATTGATTTACCATGATTGCTGACTTGAAATGGTCATATGTATGGACTCCTTCGTGCAGCACTTACATAAATGCCATTTTCACTGTTCTTTGTAAAAACATCTTTCAATCAGTTAATGTCCTCTGTTCCCAGGAAAAAATCCCTATTATTTCCTTTCTAAAGTGTGAAGCTTTATGATAACTCTGAGGATTTCGGTTTTCAAGACCTCTCCAGGACTCCTATGATATCTGCAGACAAAATTCTGTAATGTTTAAAGACAGGAATTTCTAAAGACCCCATACGCATTAGGTGTGAACTCCAAACCTGAATGAGTATTTATCTTTCTTTAGTACCTTTGAAAATACCAGCTCCAATTTAAAAAAAATGCTAAAGTAAATTCCAGCATCTGACATGAAAATTATGAATTTGAAGCTTTTCCAAATCCATAAACATATAAAAGTACAAAATTTCCCCCCTGGACAGGACTAAATTTTCAAACTTTATGTCTTTTAGCTTACCTAGCTGGACCGTGTACAGCCAGCATGTAATATTATGATTGTTATTCACACAGGATTTTTTTTTTAACATTTCTTAAAATAAAGCAAACAGATTAATTACATGTGTTCTTTGTTTAGGGAACAGTTATAATGCTGGATTTGAAATGGTTCCCATTTTCCAAACAACTATACTGTAATAAATATTCAGAAAGCATAATAAAGTCTTTTCAGTAGAATAAAAATTTGGACAGTACTTTTGCTTCTAAATACACACATTGTATTACAAGGTCTGTAAATAATTTTTTCATATGCTGTTTACACCTACTGTCCTCTTGCCATAAATCCATCTCTAACTTGTATCACATGTTTTCAAATCTAATATTCTAAGTAAAATTTTTTCGTCCCTCTAAGGGATTTCTGAAATACATTTACATCTACAGAAAGCACAGCATACTTACTGTTATAATACAAAGACTTTGTTAATTAAAAAAAAGGAAAATGTTTGAAAACTGTGTGCAAATCAGCATGTGGTATCAGAAGATCCTGATTCAAAAAGTCTTTAGACAAAGGCAACTGGACAATAGAAAAAAGGACAAGGACAATAACTATTTAACTCTCTCAGTCCGGTGTATATCACTTTAGAGACTTCTTCCTGGCACCTTGGAGAAAAAAATATGGGAAAATTCCCATACTGCACTGGACATCTCACTTCAGGGGGTTGGTACTCATCTGTCATTTCCCTACTCCTACCAGTGTCTTTATGGACTAGGCTACTGGACAAGTTATGAACATTAATCTTTTAATACTTTGAACGCTGTTAAAATTTGTGAATTTTGAAAACCCTAGAAATGAGGAGCAGTCACAGACCCTGAACTGATGACACAGCTACTTTCATAAAGTAGTACATCATCCCGTTCCACTGTTTTCATTTTCTACTTCACCCTTCTAACTTTGTTGTTTGACATTAGGTACCTCTGGCAATTCTTAAAATTAAAGTTATTGCAGTCATCTACACATCATTTTTTATTATTATATATTTCTTCTCTTTTTAGCAGCTTTCTGAGACTATTCATCATCATGGCTGGGCTTCGCAAACAAAGATTTGGGAAGGGCTCTACCCACGTTTGTTACAAGCACGCTGGTGGCTAAAAAGGCCAATATGAGACAGGCACATCCGGTTGCAAAAGGCACAGCAGAAGGACTCCTTAGGTGGTATATTCTGCAAGACACGGTTCTTTCTGCATTGTCTTTTCTCCTCAAGAGTGATCCTGTGTGCGTTCTCAAAGGAAGCAGCAGCGTTATAGATGGTGTGTCTCCAGACCTCACGATTTGAGGCCAGAGTAGACCAGTTATGGTGATCAATATGGCCAAGGCTGAGGTGTTGTTTCAGGGAGTCCTTGTATCTTCTCTTCGGGGCTCCTCTCACGCGGCACCCGCTGGCAAGATCACCATAAAACATGTTCTTAGGGAGGCAGTGGTCCTTCATCCTGGACCTCTCCCCTCCAGGCTCGGGGCCTGAAAAACCCTGTCTCTGGAGTCCCCCTTCCCCATCCACCAAGAGGTCGGAAATGGTTCTTCAGACGGAGAAGGAACTAGAGCTGGGTTCCCCCACGTCGTGGATGGGGAAAGGGAAACCCAGAAGGAGTCGCAGGTGGTGGTGGTAGATGACGATGATCACTGTACTGGGGTTACATGTCAAGATGCTGGTGGCAGCAGGGAGGGCTGCAGGGTCTGCACCACGCTGGACAGTGCAGGTTCCAGCAGTTCCAGTGGCCCCAGCCCAGGGCATAGCTGAGCCCTTCAGCCACAGGTGGGCAGGCGAGCTAGAGCCCTAGGGAAAGTCTGGGCAAGGGAGGGCAAAACGCTGCCTGGCAGCCAGGGCTGAGGGAGGGGAACCAGGTGAGAAGCAGCCCTGCGAGTCCTGAGAACAGAGCGGGAGGAGGGCGGGAGGGACTCTTGGAGTTGGAGTGGAGATTCCTCTGCAGCCTTGGCAGAAATTCTCACTTCCTTTTGTGAGAATATTCCTTTTCCTGAGAACAATGACCAAGCCTTCTTCAGGCTCCTTCTTTCCTGTGCACCTAGTACCCATTGAAGGCAGCTTCCATGAAAACATCCCAATTTTCACATTCCTCAGTCCAATCTCAGGCTCAGGTAAGCCAACGCCTTTATTTTTTCAACAGTTAAGCAAGTTTGTGACATGAGAACAGATAAAGAAGTGTTCATTGTTAGTTAAAAAGACATTTGTGGGATTATATAAGTGAAAATGCTTTTGTTTTCACCACCGAAGAAAATTCTTTAATCTTCAGGAGAGATGTTCACTTTCTGGGAGTTTCTTTGCAACTGCAGGTGTTTTTAGTCTCTTTGCTGGCATTTACTTCTTCCTGCACTTCTTTTATTTTAAATTTGTTCACTGGATGACTGCTTTTTAAATAGTCCAAACCTCTGCAGAGAACAGAATGCTGCAACTATTTTTCGAATTATGTATTGCACCATTCCTCCAAGAACAAGGTGGATTTTTGCTCACCTCAAGGCAGTAACTTACTCAAATGCTGAAATGTGTCTGTACTCTTTATGCATTATTGTAGTAACTGGAGTCAACTGAGTCTCAAGAGTCTCTAGAATTAGAATCTAAATAATCTAAAACTAGAATTTAAAATTATTTTTTAGATTTGAATCTAAACTAAAGATTTTAGACAGGTCATTTTGATGCCACTAGTTTCTCCTAATAGTCTGAGAGGGGCTCAAGTGTATTATGCTGCAAGGGGCGATTTTCTTCATTTATTCCTTTTCTCTGTTTTTTTCCTGGACATCTGTCAGGAGAAATGAGAGGGAGCAAGATTTTAACTTTCTGGGTCATGATCTATCTGAACATTAAAGAAAGATCATTGTTTTCAGCTACAGCGGCTTCCTCATATAGCCTACTTTAGTCCTTTTATGTGGTGTAAAAGTTTGTTCAGATTTCACAAGTAGAAACATAGCAAACTACTAAATTATGTGTAGTCACTCAAAAGAGAAAAAGTATTTTTATTCTTTTGAACACGTGAGTTATACAGATACTGTACATAGACATCTATTTTGAACTAGACTTTAAAACAACACCTTAAATAAGCTGTCAGCAAGCAGTTAATACTTTATTTGTCTGTTTTCACAAAAAACATAACAAATTACAGTAGAAAAAGAAGTCATTCAAGCCATATACAAAAAATACTGCTCCATAGACACCACAAATGCAGTTTAAGTAAAATGTCATACCCAGAGCTAAAACAAACATTCTATTTTCAATTATTTTGATGGCTTGGTTATTGATTCCTGATTCTGTGTGTGTGTCTCTGTGTGTGTGCAGACAAACTTATACATACATAAAAGGAACATTTTGCTATAAAGTGACTTGTCCTTATGGTATACAAACATCCATAAGTAGAATTCTCATATGAAAAAATGAACTGGTTTAAAGATTGTATCTCATGTCTTTTTTGATTTATTTAAAGAAATCCCACAAAACAAAAGACTATTCCAACCTACTTAGATGAAAACTGACATTCTGTTAGCCTAATCAAATACACAGTTACAAAATAATTTCTGTAATAAACTTAATAATACTAAATTAATAAATTTAATAATTTAAAATTGAAATTGTAAACATGTGGTGTATGGTAAATTTGGGGGCTTTTAGATAATCAGGTAATGTTCTTAGCTCTAAGTATTGTACATTTTCCCAGTGGTGACATGCTAATTAAGATGAAATGACACAATATGCTGCTAGGGATTAAATAAAATAGTCAAATTGTTCTTGACACAATACTGGTAGATACAATGAAGAAGCACATTATGCGATATTATTGATACGTACTGGTATTGGTACATATTCTTCTTCTTCTGATTGGTTTAACAGTGCATCAAGACATCTGACTGCAGGCTCATAAATCTATTTCAGGGCCAAAAATATGGTTGAGTTTAAATGCATTAGTTTTAAGTCAGAAAGATAGAGCAGATGTAAAACTGGAATAAACTTTTCTGTAAGACCAAAAATTATCATGTATATTTTTTAAAGTTATTAGTGGTATAGGTAATTTATTGTAGAAGAATTTTATGCTAGATATATTTATACATCACAGCAAGAAAAAAAAAAAAAGCAATACAGTTGGCCCACATATATACATTCTATTAGATTCAAAATGTAAAAATATGAATCTCTCAAAAGTTATTGCAACCTCCTCCACATAGTCAGGAACAATATTTATTTTGGTCCTAAGGGGGCATAGTTTTATATCAAGTAATTCTGCAAGACATTATTATTCTTACTAATGCAATTTGGAACAACTGATATAAATCATCTCAGTTTCCCTGGTGTATAAATGCAAAACGTTTAATTCCTCTGAGTATTAAATGAAAATGCATACCTTCTGTTTGGAGATGAACAGATCATATTCACAAAGAAGTGAAGAGAGACTTAGATTTTCATGTTCCACGGAGAAAAAAAATGCTTTATTTTTCCTTTTTGTGAATTTATAAAAAGTTTTGTAGAACTCCTTTTATCACCTGCATGTTAATAGCTGGAAGCATGTGTGAAAATTCACCCTTTTTTGCTGAGTTACTCGAAATTTGAGACAAACACTGATAAGAAACTGAATCCCACTGGAATGATTCAAGATGTTGTCCTGTTGTATTTTATTTTTCCACAGTGCTACCAGCTTCTTTCTAATTATTTTCACTATTGGGTTCATGTTCCTGATTTCTAACTAGCTGTTATCTGGGATCTTTTGTGGTAGCCACAGCTGAATTGGTACAGAGACACAGTGTTGGATGAAGATGCCTTACCCCCTGGTATAGTAATGTACTAAAGTAGCAAAGTGTCACTTGAACATCATCAGTGAAAAAAAAGACCAGAAATTTGGTCTGTCCTGAGTAAATCAGTCATCCTGTAACTAATTGCCAAATCCAGTGTCTCCTGAGTAAACAGAAAATGTGAAGACAGTGATTTGGTAAGTATCCTGTGAAGATAAATCCCATCCATTATCTGTTTTCTATGGTAATTATACAACAATGGGGTCAGTGAATTTTTTCTCCTAGTCAAAACATTTAAAAATATGGTGGGTTTGCCTTAACATAGCCAAAGGCCTTTTCCAGCTTAAGCTGCCCTTGTGAACGCAGTTACAGAGTCATAGAATTTTCATTGAACAAATTGATCTGAATATAAAATACTCCAACATCACTGCAAAAAACTCAGGACACATCTTTTATGGAAAGACATACTGTTTATTTTTTCTTTTTTTAATTTTTTTGAGCAAGCTAAATGTATTCTGGGTTTTTCTTACAGAAATAATTAACAGTTCAATGAACAAGCCAAGTGGGGTTTTATACTAAAAATCTAAGTTTAATCTTAGAAGTTCAGAGAAAACATATCCTTATAGAAAATGCAAAACAGTCAGAGGACTTTCAAGCCCAGGAGCCTTTTCTGAGCTTTAAGGTATTTAATAACAGCTCTTGTTTCCTTAGTGGGTACTGGGAAATCTAATTCTTTGCTTTTCTCATGGTCTAGTGCCAATTTATGGAATACCTCTGGGTGAATTCCATTTCAGATTATTTTAAAATGAAAACCTCTTTTTAAGCATTATTGTCTTTTTTTCCTTAAAAAACCTTGTTCTCTCTTTCCTTTCAGAATTCATTATGGTCATATCATTATTATTTTTCTTGACATTTGAATAGTTCCTAACTAATAGGTTTCTGGATATATATATATCCTCTTCAATAATCTGTTACATTTAAAGAAAAATAAACTCATTGTCCTCATTTATATTCAGAATTTTTATGCATACTTGGGGGAAGAACTCTTTGCTTGTGTCATATTGATACCAGAACTGCTTGTGCAGCTCAGCAAATGCCAGCCAAGGATTGAGAGCATACAGCCTAACTTTTGCTGACATGAAAAGGGACTCTGACATGGTTAACTGACCTGCATTTTTAACCAATGGACAAACCTGTTTTTTCTGATGCAAAAGTCAAGAAACAGCCAGCTGTTCTGATGGCTTCTAGATTCTAAAGAAATATATGCATTTATGCATAGTAGTATATGTTGAAGCAGACTACCACTGACAGATAGTCTTGATATTAATGGATTTAAATATGACTAAAATTATATTTCATTATACCAAAGTAAGAGTTGTTCATTATGAGGTGAAATTCTGTAGTGTTCTGTTGGTTCCTTAGAGATACTTAAAGACCATAATTGAGGGACTTTGTCATGATCATATCTTCCTGGGCATTCTTGGCTTTCATTGCCACTTCTGATGCTTCTTAATAGTGAGTATAGTGATTTGTGATCTATTTAAAATCTGGCTTTGTGGTGGAAGTTGAGATTCTCCATTTTTACACAACCTTGACGTTAGGTGATAGTTGTTATTAAGTTTAGTTGTGGGTTTGAATATAAAATGTTACTTTGTGGATGGTTGGTCTTTGCTAGTAGGTCAGCCAGGCATGTTTAGATACTTGTACAACTTCCAATGAATAAGATATCTGTTCATGCATAAGCATACTTGTGTTGGCCTTTCACCGTCTACACATTTATAGCAAATAATGAAGTAACTGCAGCCGCAATATATAGCTACCTGTAAAGATGCAATTAACATTTTCTTTATAAATTATGTTCTCTTTTTTTTGCATTTTGTGGAAAGAGCACAATAATGCAGTTGATTATCCCCTTTACACGTCTTAAGAAAAAAAAGTCTAAAACTACATTCAATCAATTTGATGTAATTATCTATAATTACTTTGCTATATATAGTTAAATATGGTCTAATGATTTATTTCTCCCAGATTTTAGATTTCAATATTTTTAAGTCTTATGTTTATTCTATTAGTTTGTGACATACAACCTGCACACCAGACTAGTTATATTTTCTTTATACTTTTTGATCATTTGTTTATAATAATTTAATGATGTCTTATGATGAGATAACTTTTAATAGGACTTAGAGTACTTTAAAAATTGGCATAGCTATTCTTTATTTGCACTTCCATGAATGAGATTAGTAAAATTTACAACTATTTCATAGAAAGAAGGTAGAAAAATGCTATTGAACTCATATATTGAAAATAATACAATTAGACTTAAAAAATTTAATATATCACTGACCAGTTCAGATGAAGCTGCATTCACTCATAAAACTGCAATTTGGGAATAAAATTCCAGGAGGTAAGCACCTATATGACACTGTATACTAAGAAGATATACTATAACAGGCTATATTAAACACATAGACCTCTTTGAAAATTAAAACTAAAATAACTATTTCTATCAAAAAAATAAGATAATAATTAGCAAAAAATATTCACTAAGTTGAGAAAATCTCCTTATAAAATTCTTCAGAGTACCTTTCTATATCACAGAGTCATCCTCAAGGTTAGAAGATACCTTCAAGGTCATCTAGTCCAACTGTCAACCTAGCACCACCACAATAAATATTCTCAGTTGACATCATTAAAAGCTGTGGGACAAAAAATGGTTCAATCACACCTCGATAATTCCTTAAATTTAAACCACTGAGAAAATATGAGTCTAAGATTGGATATTTTCTGCACCTTGTAACTCAGTGGCAGGGCTCCTTTACTAAATTTTGCCTAAGCCTTCCATTCCCACCCATGACAGTCTCCTACATTTCTGGCCAGCTTCAACTGCAGATGAGTTTTGGCCGCACAGATTTTCTCCCCACAGTGGTGAACAGCATCTCTACATTCCTCCCACATCACCTGACCTTGTTTCCACTGAGGATACACCTTTCTTTTTTTGCCTTACCTCCAAAAGAAAATTCCTGGTCAGCCAAGTTGGCCTCCTGCCTTGTTTGCTGACTTCTGACATTTAGGAATTGGAGTAATCCTGAGCAATCAACAAATAAAATTAACAATATCCACTATCTTGAGATGGGGCTATATTAAGAAACTGATCAAGAAATCTTGGTGAATTCAAGTACAAATATTTTTTGATAAAGTTAGAAATTTTATGTCAGCTAGCATACTTTCTACAACAAACTGAATATTAATTTACATCTGATCTCTCATACCTGTCATTATTGCCTTGCTGTCACATTCAATACTGTCATTTAAAATTACTAGGTTAAGAGATTAATGGGGGGAAACTTTTTCAAATGACCTAGAGAACAAAGCCAGAAATAAAGCCATTATTCTGTAACATTAACCTAAAACTAATAGCATGTAACATTTTGGGGTTTGTTTTGCAGTGATTTTTTTATGCCACCTGTATAGATACTACAAATAGGAATAGGGAAAGAGGTTGATTGTCAAAATAAATAGGATTTGAAACTGAAGAAATAAGAGGAAGAGAGTGACTCAAAAAAAAAAGGAATAATTGCAAGAATAAGAAAGAAAGATTTTTTTTGTTCAATTTAGGCCCATTTCTGTGTAGAAGTTAAATATTTAATACAAATACTGTGATAAAATAACTTATAAGTTTCTGGATATTTTTGTAGTCCAGCTTTAGTTGGATCAGAGCAGGGAATCAAATATGGGTTTTTAAAATATTGAAGAGTGACGAGACAAGATTACTGATACAGAGTTCTTTTAAGGACTTAAAATTCTATCTTAGATTTAGATTGAAGATACCTAAAATATAAATTAAATTAAAATGTACAGTTTCATCTTTAGATAGTTTCTTTTCCAATAAAATACAACACTGAAATGCTTGATCAGTCCTCTGTCAGAGTAAGGAAATCTGATGTGGCAAAAATGCTGTATCCCTAAAAACTAAACACGAGAATCATGATGTCTCATCCAAACTATTTATTTTTCTGTGTTCCAGAAATTCACAGAAAAATAGGAGAAGTAGAAACATGGAGACAATGTGCTTTCTCCATCTTTAGCAACAGTGTAACTGTTATTAGCTAAATGTTCACAACTCAGTTGAAATACTGCAGATAGCTTAGGAGTCCACAGGAATAACTGAAGTTTTGGGAAACTTTTCTGTAGCAAATGCCTGAAGGACCTCAATCTTCTTAATTTATCAAAGAATATTTTGATTGAACTTTGAGTATCTCTATAATAAAATGCTTGTCAAATCTAGCAGGCAGTGTCATATAAGAAGATAATGAGAGCTAAAATTAGACCAAATCACACTACAAATATAGATAGAAGCATAAATCCTTGGATTTTTAGAAGCATAAATCCTTGGAACATCTTGTCAAATCAGTGTTAGATTTTTCATCAGTGAACACTCTAAAATCAAGATTATTTGAATTTTATTTTGTCCTAAAGATTCATACTCCATCTTGGTTGCAGAAGTTTTATGACACAAAGTATTATAAATCAGTTTACAGCAATGGAATTTGTAATCTATATATCTACTTCCATTACCAAATAAGCCAGAAGTTAACAGCAAGTATAAAATAGACATGCATCTATTTCAACAGTAAATGATATCGGAGAATGAAAGTAGTTCATCAAGGATCAAAGAATACAATAAAAACAGCTGTTCAGAATTTTAATGCAAGCAGTAAGATACAAATATCTGCAGAGATTTTCTGATGTTTGAACCTGTCTATTCCCACATCTTGCACCATATGTGACAAAGTTATATTGCAGAGGTTGAGAAAAACCAACAGGAAAACCTTTTTATAGTCATTGTTCATTGCAAAAGATAACAAAAAAACATGACAAAAGTGTTTTTCTCTAATTTGCCAAGATCAACCTCTTGTTGGCTCATGGTGCATATATTTTTGCTGTTGCTTTTGCAATAACAACATCATTGCAATTTACAGAAATATTATAAAATTATTTTAATAAAAACTGTTCTCCTGAGTAGTCTTTAAAGTTGTTTTGGTAGTACTTAAAAAAAAAAAATTGTCTTTTCCCTTGAGTTCCAAAATAGAATTGCAACAATTCATTCAGGTGAAACACTGATGTCTATATTTCAAAGGATTCTCAAGGAAAAGAACTAACATGATTCTGGTAAAATGCAAGATTTTGTGAAAGACTGGCAAAATACCCATAGAGAGTGAAAAATGTATTCTCTACATGGGTTTTTGTAACAAGCATTTATAACAAATGGTTCAGCTTCAAGCCAAGTTCTGTTAATTGTTTTTCCTCAGTATCCTGAGATCGCAATTTTTAACTCACTCTCTGAGATCTGGAGACCAAACATTTTTCAGCTGCCTGATTTGTTGTGAAAATGTTATCTCAAGTGAAATGTTAGTGCTTCAAAATGTCTCTTTCATATTAGACTTGTTTTATTTTAAATGTGTATTCCTATGTGTGGACACAAAAGAATCTCAATGCTTAAAGTCAAATATGTTTTGCAATTGAAGGAGAAAACCTGAGAAGAACATTTCTCTCTGAAAGTGCAAAGCAGCTGATCATTAGATTATTGGTTTTTTACGGGAAAGAAAAAAACCAGAAATGTTTAGCACTTCCAAATATCACCACACTATATGTTGATGTTGCCTTAAGAGACTGCAGAAAACAGGACTCCGAGCCAACTTAGTGTATAAGATAAGATAAAGAGAGTAGGTCCTTTAATCTCAGGCCTGAGGCCCACAGGAATACATATTGATGTGTCCCCTCGTGTCCATGGGATTCCACAATTTAAGATATTATTTCAACCAGTCCCAGATCTATCCACCCCCCAGATCCTCCCCTGGCATGCCCCTTTGGAAATTGAGGCAGGGGGCTCTGGGACCCCCTCTTCCCCATCTTCCTCTTCATCACAGCACATCCAATCCTCGGAGCTTCTCCAAAGTTCTGGGTTTGAAGGTCGCTTTGTCTGTGGGGTATTTGGTTGTTCAAGCCAAGGTGCAAATGTTCTTAAACAGAATAAAGGCCTACCTTGAAAGAAGTTTAAACAAGCTAATGAAATTTTGAGGGAGTGATATGAAATAGGGAAATAGGGTTGGGTAAATGTGTAATCTACTGTGCTAAAGGGTGAGGGGTATAATACAGCTACTTCTAAAATCTACAAAAAGCAAAAAATCAAAAAATCCATAGGCATCATTGAGACATACAGAATTGTGAACAATATTGGAAATTACAATGATAATAATTAATGACAAAAAAAAAGACTTTTTTTATGTGGATAGTGGAGAGCTCAGTAGCGACCTGAAGGCTTTTGTCAGAAATAAGCTTTTTGAATTTGGAATTCGTAGTGGATACATAACCATATAGAAGCCTTAACAAAAGGGCATCTTTGTGGAGTAAACACAGCAAAATTTACCATATAGAGCAAGAAAATAAAGCTGTTTCTCTTAAGTACACTGATATTAATATTGCCCTGGAACCCGTTTCTGCTTTTCAGCATGCTTAAAAGTTCTTCAGTCTTGGCAGTCCTAGCACAGGGCTGACACATTGTCATGGCCAAAAAGATCTGTTGCTGTCCTGCAAAGCTCAGTCCGCAGGCATTCTCACGCTATCCCTTTGGCTGAGCAAAAGTACTGACCGAAAAAACCTCTAAATCCAAGTATCCAACTCACTAGTACTGTTCTCCTATGTTCTCGCCCAATCTTTGGTTGTTTTCTGCAGAGCTCAACAGGTTTAATGAGAAGGAAAGAGCAGAGCCTTATTTCTCCCTTTGTAATGGCTTGTATTCTGGTAATTGCAGCACTTTGAGAGCAGGAAGTGCATCTGTCGTCCATCAGGCAGGATAACGGAGACCCAACTTCCACTTGTTTGCTGCCCACCTAACCATTAGATGGATTTATTAGCATGTGCTGTCTTTATTTTTGCTTTTAGGGTTTTTTTCCTCAACACTGTCTTTTAGATCCTACCCTTAACTCCTCTGTTCTTACTGTGTAGGATCTAAAATGACCAGCCAGCTACATAACATGCAGCTCTTCCCAGCTATCTGATGATGAACATTGGTGCCAGATATAGTGTTTTGGCCTCCTTTCTTCAGGCTTGACTAATGTACCCAAGTTGGTGATGTAATTTTCAGTGAATCTTAATCTACATTCTTTTTTTTTTTTAACCTGATTGAACATTGCTTCTTTTTCTACAAATATGAGGTGGTATGACAACAGGAATAAGCGAGGATAAATGTATTTAAGACTTTTCTGTATTTGGTCCTCATGATACCAGGTACAGAGGACAATACCAGCTGGAATGAGCAGAAAAAATGAGCAGATCAGTTCTGCTTTTACCTGAAGTCATAGTCATAGTTTAGGTGTAAAACTGATGAATCGTTTTGTTGTTCTGTGAGTATTTGAAGGAAAAGTTTCAGATGTTATGTTCAATATTATTCATTAAATGGAAAAAAAGGTATTAGCAAGCAAATCTCTAATTAAAATATGCATACTGAAAAATATGGCAGAAGATAATATTTACTGTTCAGAGGTAAAGTCTCTTAAAATCAGCAAAAATTTGTCTGGAGTTTGCATACAAAAAACAGACTCATTAATTGAAATGTTAGTGCTTGCTCACCATTTGAATTAAGACAACTTATTAATTTTTTCTATTTTTATAAGGAGAACAAGATTATTTGAATTATTTTGCATTATTTCAGACTTAATTTTACCTTCTTGGTAAGTTATAGGAACATTTATTTAGAAGTTGTTCAAGTAAAACCATATTGATATTTGTATTAAAGGTGTACTGAACTATCTACTTGTTTACTGCATGAATTACTTCTTTTTGGGTTTTGCATTTTGGTTTATGTTGTGAAGGTCCCATATACCTTCAGTGAATCACTCTCCCTTTCCTTATTGTTGGCACCTTGAAATAATTTAAAGGTTGTGGTCAGGAAACCTTGAGTCTTTTCATTTCATGTCTGTATTATGAAAATTTATCTTCCTTCAATCATTTTTAGAATTCTTGAGTCATTTTGGCTGTCATTCTTATTTATTCAGTTTTTACATTTCCTTCCTAGATGTACCATATGACTGTTTATCTGGCAACATTTATCTTATCGAAACCTCTAAAACTCATGTTCTTTCAAAAATCTATAGTTCGATTTGTCCATTTCTAAAGTAAAGGTTTAAATAGAAAAGTATATAGTACATTTCTAAAGCTCTGGTTCTAAAAAAGCGGATATAAGTTCTTGACAAAGGATAGGAAGTGGAGTAGCATTTTCTGATTGCATTTGGTCTCAGCAATATCCCATTACTACCACTGTGTACCATAAAAGGCTTTTCTGACATGGCATTCTGAATGCTATAATAAAACAAAATTGCACAAGCAGTTTTTTGTGATACAACTGCGTACCTTGTCTGTCTAAGACAAGAAGGATACCACTGCTTCCTATCACACCAAAATTCTATCAGGAAGTGAGAAGAGTATCTGTGGGGTTTTTCTAAATAAAAGCTTCCTTTCATGCTGATTTCATATCTTGTAATTAAATGTTTAGCCAGTTTTTAAGACCGTATATACACTTTTCTTTTTTTTTTTTTTTTTTAATATCTGAAAATACAATACATGGCTCTATTGCTATGTCCTAATGCAGAAAACAAAACAAAATGAGTTAGAAGCTATGACCTCAGTAGATTGGAAAAAGTACAGTGTTGGGAAGAAGTGTTCTAAAAGATACAATAAAAAGACAAGAAGGAAAAGAAAAAGCAAAGAAAGGTCAAGAAAAGAGAGAAAAAAGGAAATTCTAGTATTATGTTTAGAATAAAAGCTGTTTCACAGACACATAAACCAGGACTCTGTGCTTATTTACAGCCCTTCCCATCTCCTGTGATACCACTTTTGACCAGCCTGTGGTGGACTCAGCTGGCAACACCGTGAGCAGCTGCCCAGCACCTTGCAAAATTTGCACAGGAACCAAATGCAACAGCAGCCACTAGGCTATCCTGACAAGGATTGCCAGGGTCACTCCTAAGAGGAAATGGATTGATACAGAGGTAAAAGATAGTTAGCAAAACTTGGCCAGATCAAACTCTAGAAGCAGAACTGTGGTATCAGCACAAAACTGCATGATGACAAAATAGATTTCCCATTTTGCACAATATTTTCACGGTTATGATCAAGGAACTATTCTGAGTTCAAATCCTTTCTGGGTTTGTTAGAGCTTTTCTTTTCCTTGACTCTGGACCCAGGCCAACTTCAACAGACCATGCAGATCTCATTATCTTCTGACTTTTCAGGGGAGAGGGACATGATGAGATTTTTGCCCATGGGAAGACGCTGTGTATTTTCCTATGTGTCAGATTTCTCTCTGGTTAATTCAGGCTATGTGGATAAAGGTAGGTGTGTGGAGTCATTGGTTTTCATTTTTTTAGTTTTTTTTCTGTTCCTGTAGTTATCAAAATAAAACAAGGCAAAGTGTAGATGTTATGAATAACAATAAAAAAAAAGCATTGGTTCAAGGTGATACTTATTGTATGCTTTATAATAATAAGCAGCATCTAACACTCTATTTGATTCAAGGGATAAGAGCTATACAAAGTAATTGTTCCTAGAGAGTCACTTCACAAAGTGGATTTTCTGAAAACATCTGTATCACAATTAAGTTTTTCTCCTGTTTCATTATGTTGAATTTTAGCTTCAGATGATCCAATATTAATCTTCCATTTTTTAGTACAAATGTATTTAGCTAAAAAAAAATTAAAATTCAGAAACATACATAATTACTGTGTATGTGAAAGTTTCTTACTCTCCTCAGCATCTATGAGACCTAATGCCAAATCAGGCAAATGCAGTGGCTGAATAAAATGTGATGTGTGGCTATACAACTTGTAAGATCCTTGTCAGAAATAAAGGATTAGAAAAGAAGCTTCTTGGCTGATACTAACCCTTAATATTAAATACTTTTTTCGGCTCAGTGAAGAATTTTCAAATACTATAAATTTGAAATATAAGAAATCTGAATTGAAATATTAGGGACTACTTCTAAACTAACAATTAAGTTTCTGAAAAATGCATGATGCATCTTTATATTTGATTAATTAATATTTAAGCCTGTAACAGAACATTAGTATCACATTTTTGTGATTTTGTTTAAAACCAGGAGAATTAGAAGTACACTTTACTAAAACAAAACCAAACAAACCAAACAAACCCCCAAACACAAAAGAAAACAGAAGAAAAACCCAAATAATGTAAAAGTCACATGGAATCACTACTCTTTAAGAAATGAAGCTTGAAACCTCCAAAACTAAGTTATCATTTACCTTTCTATATAATCACAATATGACAATGCTCTATGGAATCCTTAGTGCTGTATATTGTTTTTATGCTACAGATACTTCTATGCTGCAAAATACCTCCCTCTTTTTTGTATGCTTTCCATCTAATTGCTGTAAGATCAATAGAATTCCCATACTGCTCTCCATCCCACTGAGTGGGGTGTAAGCAAGCTCTCTTTAGGGCCTAACTCGGGACTTCTCAGGAAATCCATGACCATCTGTATTTTCCAGTGCATTTTTTTAATCTCTCATCTCTTGTTGAAAGTAAGTGAGGCATCAGACCTCTGATATTCTTCAATCTTTTTAAAACTTTAACACCAGTAAAATAGAAAAAACATTGAGTGAAGAGACATCCTTATATGTCACATATTTTTGCCTATCACACCTGTGAAAGCAATTAAACAAACTTCTAATGAAGGTTAAACCCTTGGTCCTACCTCCTTCGTGATCTGTACTTTATCTTGCATCTTTCTTGGATGGAATATGCGTGCACTTACAGCTTTGTTCTCCTTGGAGAGGCTTGGGGGAACCTCATCAAAGTCTACTGCTTTAAAGGTGACTACAGAAAGGTTGGAGGCTCTTTCTTCAAGGAGTCACATGGAGAAAACAAGGGACAACAGGTCAAAGTTGCACAAGGAGAAGTTTTATCTCGACAGAAGAAATGCATTTTTTACAATTGTTCTCTAGAACACTGTGCCCAGGAATGTGGTAGAGGCCCCATCACTGGAGGTTTTCAAGATGCAATTGGACAGGGTCCTAGATAATTTTATCTGGAATCCCTGTCCCACAAAAGGACCAGATGATCTTTCAAGGTCCTAGGCTCTTCTATGATTCCGTAAGGTATGCCTTCTGGATGAAATATATTCATTCTGTGACACAGAAAAAATACATTAAAACTTTTAGTTAATTTTTCAACTATTTAAAACTAATATACGTAGAAATTTGTCATATTGAAAATATAGTCTGAGAGTAAGATCATTAATCATTGAACAGGCAATGGCTTTTCTGAAGTCATATCCTTACATTCATTTCACAGCCAAGCAGAGGCATATTCTTGTTTCTTTCCTTGGGCAAAATTCTGCTAGGTATTGAGTATCCTTAGATGCTACCTAGAATTTTCAGTTCTTACCGAGGAGGTTGAAGGTGCTCTTCATTTCACAGGATTAGATGCTATCTGAATTAGTAGTATTTCTTCCTCGTTGTCACTCTCTTTTTCCTCAAAATACTTATTTTCTTTTACAGAATCAGATTAAGGCAGAGCAGTCAATTGCGCAAGCCATACAAACTGAAGATTATATTCAGAGGAGTTAATCATTCATAAGGGCGTTGGGCTTTTTTCTTGCAACTACCACAGGTCAGCATCTCACAATAACTGCATGATAAAATTTTACCCTGATTTTTTTGTCAGTACAAGTTTATGATGAATACAGATAATTTTAAAGATATTCATAGAAAAATTCTCAGCTGCTATGTAACAGGCTTTATCTTAATCTCAGCTCATTTAGACTGCTTGTGGCTGACATAGAAATGTAACCGACATTATAGAAACTTAGTACTTTGGAGATAGTACACAATAGGACTTTTCTGTACCACACGAATAAAAATAATACATTGCTCTATTATTTTTGAGAAAATATATTGTTTCTGAGCAACAAACAGAACTGGATGAAACAGGATTTGTTTCAGCTATGCTAAAACTCCCTTTATTGGAAACAAGAATTCAAATAAAACTGAAAGAAGCAAGTTTGTACTGGATGAGTAACATATTTTAAAACTTATTTGATCTTAAGCATTCAAGAGAATTTGTCGTGCAAAATCTGTAAGTTTTACTCAACGTAAATCTTGTTTCTGAAAAAAGAGGTATATCATTTATGTATTCATATATTTGATGTTCAGGCATGTGCTTGCCTGCATTTTTATATCAAGGCTTTGAATGATACCCATACAATTGGTACTTAGATACGTGTTAGTTAATACTGAGCTCTATTTTAAGGTAGAAACCCGGAGGATAGGGAAAGTATTAGGTTTGCCATTATGTAAACAACAAGATTCTGTGAAAAGTGCTGAGGGGTGTCAGGATTTCTATGAAAGTGTTTTATATAAACATACAAGGCTGATCCTTTCAATATGATTTCAGCATCATATCTCTTTCTGTAGCTGTCTTTCACTGAGTGGAAGGAAATGCTAGGAAATAAGCGTACTGAAATTTGCATTATGTGCTAGTGTTACCATTTTTAAAACTGTTGCAAAGAGAATATGTAACACATTCTAATTATTTTGCTTTTCTCTTTATGAAAAAAATACAGAAGAGTGGGTTCCACCTACATAGAAGATCTTTAGCCTCTAAGGTTCCATGTACCTTTGCCACAACTCAGCAAAGAATTTTTCTAGTACTGGAACTTCTGTGTTGTGTTAAAAGCCAGGAAGAAGTGTATGTCCTCCATTGGATGAAGCTCAGGCTGCATCTAGGTTTTCTGAAGGGTGTGTCACAAAGACCAAGTCATTTGACATTCAGGAAGCCTGTCATCTGAAGGGGATAACCCAAAATTCCGCAGCCACACCCACCACCCTGATCTTGTAAATGCAGCAGAGTTGCAGGGCTGGAGGAACACACTGTTCCAGGGCCAAGGGACTGTCCAAAGGCATTATGGAGAAGAACAGACTTTGAAGACCCAAGAAGGTGAAAAATGGTAACAATCTCTTTAAAAGTGACATAAGAAACCCTCCTCTTGAAAATCTGTCCCTCAAAATCTGAGCTGATGTAACAGGAATTTCAGAACTACTGAAGACAATTTCTGCAATCACTGAGGCTTATTACCATTTAGGAGGGAAGGAAAAAGAAGGAAAAACTGAACAGAGTTTTAGTATTTTATGGATTGCCACCAGATTAGCTTTTGGGTTGAAGCTATTCTTCCCCTCCATTGAAATTATTTTTCTCTTTTCAGAGAATATGTCATAAGACAAATCAGCTAGCATATGATTGGTTTGCTTGTTTAGAAACCAAAAGTAATATCTCTTTAATGTGAGAGGACTGTGAAGTCTTAGTGATCAGTGGAACCTCTAAAGTTTGCAGGACTGAGATCAAGTTTGGTGGAAAAGATTATCCTGCAAGGATACAGTTCCCAGTACTAAGATTTCTTTTAATTTGTTCTATTCAATCCTGCTCACAGAGTTTATCTGAGGTTTCCTTTCTTAAGGGGTTTCTCTACTCTAATGTATTATTTTGTGTTCCAGTAAAATGTAGCCTTACAGATAAGACACTTCTGGTTTAGTGCACTCCCTTAAAAAAAAAAAAAAAAAAAAGAGAGATGAAGCGGTTCCAAAGCTCTAGATATCACTGGTACATAATAAGGTAAAGCTTGAGCTACTGTACTTAAATTGTATGGAATGGAGATTGGAAATTAAAAAAAAAAAAGCCTTTGTTAATTTATACCAGTGAAAAGCCTATAAAATAATTGGTTCATATGCACATACTTAGAATGTTAAAGTTGCTGATAAAATTGTGTTTTCATTACCATAATACTTGTATTCTCTCAAATGTCCTTGAAACCTGTGTGTACTGTCAGCTGCCTTTGTCAGACTTTTTTTCTTTGGTGTCTGTGAGGATTTGAAAGTGGAAATTAATAAAAGCTTACACATAATATTTTCCATCGGGCTACTCAATATGTTTAAGTGGCACGATGGGATAACATCCATTTTTCTAAAGCTGTTCATTAAATAACTCAATTTGATTTAAACACACAGTGTATTTTTTTTAAACTAGTCATAATTTCTCTCCTTGACTATATAACCTCACTACATTAAGAGACTCTGCCTCATGTAATTCAATTGTCTCTCTGCTTCCAGTAAGAGGACAACATGAAAACGTGATTGTATTCTGATGTCAGGGTCCATGAAGTTAGAAAGTTACACTCTTTAGAGATTTATCTCTAGTAAAACTGTCAATTTTAAATATCTGAGGGATTTCTATACTGTTTTTACTTAAAGGAAAACAAGCAGCTATTTAGAAAGTGAAAATTTCCTGTGTTACATATTATGTTGTTTGATTAACTTAAGATAAAGTAATGTCAAAAAAGGGCAGATTAATCAATGGTTAAAATGTAACACATTTTCAAAACTGGAGCCTCAGTTAGGCATTTTTACGCCTTTTATGAATAGGTCATTTCTCAGTATTGTATAGTAATTAATTTGATTCATAGCTTTATATAAAACATGTGCATGTCATAAGATATGCTGACTTAAGAGTCTGTGTGTCCATGTGAATATACTCATCAACATATTTACTAATGTCAGGTCTTGTTTCAGAGTAGCTCTTGTATTTCCTCCATTTCTTCCAATGTTCAGGAATGTTCCATTTTTGGGAATGAGGTGAACCATCCGTCCTGTTAACTGTGTCTCTTCAAATAGGATGGTCACTTCTGGACAATTCTGGCAGAAGTATCCCACTGTCATTTCCTAGAGGAATGTCCTCGAATATGAGGTTGTTTTATAACGCTATGAGTAGTTGCTAGAATGAAGGACAGTGTGAAAGGATAGATGTACAAACATAATGAAGGTCTTCCATCTAGAAATATTTATTCTGTCTCTTCAATAATAACAGTTAGAAGTTCTCTGAAGTCTAGTGTCTGAAAACAGCTATGTGGTTTTTTTTATTTCAATTGTAATATTGAAATCAGGTACTAGTCAAAGTGAATAAGGGCATAGGCTGGGCATAGGCAGTGATATGCATTAAAATTTTGAATAAAATATCATTTCTCATAGAAGACTCCATCACATCACACTTAAAAAAAGCTGACACGTGGCAGATAAGATGGAGCAGGTTCTGACCATCTCAAAGTTCAATAAGTAAGCCTCACAACGCCTGAAAGAAGGTACTTTGTTTAAACTTAGTGGCTCAGAACACTCAGACTCATGGTCTTCCTGGGCTTGGTCAACAGAGAGGGAAGCACCTCTGAGGAACAACTCAGAGATCCTAACTCTCGTTGACTGTATGCCTCTGTAGGGTTACTTATTATAAGTTATTAGGAAATATGTGCTCTCAGCTACACACTGACTGGAAAGACAACTGATGAAAGACCCTAGGCTTTACCCTCTCATCCGTGTGGGATTCAGGACTCCTTAATCTCTTCTGACAGGCAGCCTCAGCTACCTCCAGAGGTACGGTGGGCTACCATCGGATCTGGCTGCATGATAATTTTTATGTTCATTTGAGAAATAAGAACTGTTGAATTTCAGGTCAAGAAATGTTTCAAATTCAGCTTTAGATTTTAATGAGGGGAGATGTGATGGGTGAAGTGGTGGGGAGGGGGAGGAATAGTTGTATTCAGACTTCATTTTTCCAGTATACCACTCTCTACATCTTACTAGGATAGCCAGGGAAAATCTCCTTCTCCTGCAGTTGTGCACATAAGGATGCAGAGTTATATAGCTCAGGAGAGCAAGGCAGAAAGGATGTGATTCGGTAAACTACTGATTAGGATTCCAGTTTCTTTACTTCAGTCACGTATGATCTATTTTTATTAAATACAATATGTTTAATTAATTCTCAGACTCCAGAATGAGTACTCACAGGGGTGGTCCTTCCCTCACACATCTAGAATGAGGCCTTCTCTTACATTTTATCTCTTTCACCCTCTGTCTTTGGCCTAATAATTTTATGCGCTTCTTTTTTTGTTATCCTATAGCAGCTTCCTGGATCTTTAGGGGGGTGGTTTAGGGGTTTTGCCTAATTTTTTTTCTTTTTCCTGCAAATTTGAGGGAAAAATAGGCCTTTGTGACGTTTAAGAAGTTATGGTTTTCTTTTAGATTTGCCAATCAAATTTTAGTTGAGATACTGTTGAAATCTGTCTGGGGAAAAAACAACAAACAGTGACATATTCTGCTATGTTCTGTCTTCAAGAGGACTTGAATCTGTAACAGCTTTAGAATACATAAATGATCTATGAAAACCTTAGAACACGTAAATCAAAAAAGGCATCTGGTCTCCAGTTCACTGGTATTTTTTCCTCTATAAAGAAATTCTTAACAACTTTAGAAATAATGCTTAATACATAAAATTGTGAAATGCTGCTATCTCAGAAAAAGGCATCTCATTTCATAAATATTAAAAACTAAATGACAGTATCCAACTAAAACTAAACTGAACAGAGACAGAGGTATATCCTTGAAAGAGAGGTAAAAATGCAGCATTGCAAGAAAAATATGCCATATCAATACATCTTCTCTTGTAATCTTGACTTTATTTCACTGTAGAGTTTACCTGCAAATCAGTCTGTTTGGCATTTTTATTTCTGTTACGCTAATGGAAAGAGAGTAAATGAACCATTTTCTGCCTTTACTTTCTGTGTAAAGTAATGCTTGAATTTTCCATTTGGCTGGGTTTTTGGTTTTTGTGGGTTTTTTTTAATCACACAGATGCTTACCCCTTGGTATCTTTGAGATTACAAGTATTAGTTAGGGCAGATTTCTCTTCTACATCCATGGAAACCTTCCTACTATAGTACAAAAACTACAACAAGCTGAGCTGCTGTAAATAAAATTTGGTTTCAATGGCGTAGTGGTTTGAACCAGGTTTTCCCCCTGAAGCTAAGAAAATGGTAAAACCCCAGGGGGTGGTGACCCCTGGAAGTTTTGAAGTTTTGTCCAATGGGCACTCCTGCAAAATGTAAACATACCACAAGCAAACGGAAGAGAAGGTTAGTTGTAGTTTGGTTGTAGAAGTGGTAGCCATGTTGTGAAAGCCACGAGTAGTACGGCAGGAGCCCTCTGGGGGCCTCTGGGGCCCCCCAGCCCCAGCTGGGGGGACTGCAGAGACTTGGAACAGTGTTAGACTGGACTAAGTGTCTGTAGTTGAGCTGGGAGATGTTTCTCCACCGTGGGCAGCGGAGACAGAGCAGAAGCAGAGACGCAGCGTCCAGAGACTCTGGCTAAAAGCCAACTGATAAGAACTGAACCGGAGAAGCAGCAGAAACAGCATGCAGCTGAGTAAGGAAGACACCGAGTTGTCTCGGAGAGCTGAGAAAAGAGAGTCAGCAGCAGAGTTACAGAGTTTGGGGTAAGAACTGAATTAGAAGACCCCAGACTCCTTTGAGACCCCTCCTGGAAAGGAGGAAGATGATGGACTCTTACTTGAAAGAGCCTTGGAGTGCTACAGCACTTGCAGAAAGGAGCTAGAGAGCTCCGAGAGGAATGCGGAGAGGGTGACCTTGGAGCCCTCCCTTGCTGCAAGCTACAAAGAAGCTCGCAGCCATCTTGAGGCACGGCACAGAAGCTCTGCAAGGGGCTTTGCATCCCCTGAAGATACCAGACCGTCACGAAGACCCCCTGTGCTCGTGATATGACCGTGGTGGAACGACCTTTGTCTGGGGTGAACGTAGCCCACGGAAGACCCCTTTGCCTGCGTCAAGGGGCCGAGAGAGGCTTGGAGGCCTCCCTCATGAGTGCCGGCAGAAATCCAGCTATCAGCTGCTGCATGCATGAGAAGAAGAAAACCTGCTGCCTTAGAAGATACTGCTGCTCAGAGACTGGAAAGGGATCTCTCCTTCTTCCCTTCTGGACTTTTATTTGGAGGGGAGAAGAGATCTGATCCATTGTAAATACTTATGACATGGTAGAGATAGTTGTGATCGTGTGTATAATGTATTATAATATTTATTTGTACAGTCATTGTAATATATTCCCTTTCCCCCATTCTGAGTCTCGTGTCTTGTCTGGAAAAAAACCCCACATCTTATACTAGGTTGAGATGGGGGAGGAGGGCTTAGACTAGGGAATTAGAATTTTGGGGATCTCAAACCATGACAAATGGTTATTAAACACACTGTAATGAAACACCCTGTGGCAGTTCAGGAATGCTGAGTAACAATGTGTGTGCCTGGTAGAAGGCATAAATAATTGCTATATTGCCCATCCTTTTCCCTACAACTGTTTGAACAGAAGATTAAGAGATTTGAAAGGAAAAAAAAAAAAGGACAAAATGTACATAATATGATTGAGTGCTTTTTGTACATGTTTAATGTTGGAGAGGCATTTATATTTAGTTATTTTGATGTTTTGGGAAGAATGACATTTAAATGGGGTTTTTTTAGTGAACATGAAATCATAATGCAACCCCTGTGCACCATGTCTGAAGCAGACAGAAAGCTTAATTGTTAAAATTGCTCAAATCCATCTGGACAAACCAAATTAATATTTTCCTTCCCAACATACTAAGAAAAATAAGCTAATAGTAATAAGAATAATATTTTAATATAGATGAAAATTATAAGATGATTGAGTTTTGTTCAAAAAAACTGTTTGTATTAAAATACACATTTAAAAAATAATTTACAGAACAGTAATCATTCCTGGGTGGTAGTGTGTATTCACTGCCTTCTAACTGCAAAGTTCTCTCCTTTGTGTGCTCAAAAAACAATTGATTTAGAAAGAGGTGGATGAGAGTTGTAGAGGGTATAAGTGCCTTAACAGAGAATCATTGTATGGCTTAGTGCTATATTCCAATTCAGCTCCACTTTCCTTGCATAATATTATAATACTATATGTAATATAATAACATTATATAACAACATTAATAATAATAAAGTATAGCATCAAAGCATAACTTGTGTTGGAAGGGGATGCTGTAGATCACCTAGTTTAAAACCCCTGCTTGAAGCAAATCCAGTATGGGCAGTTGCCCAGCATCTTATCCAGCTGGATTTCTAGTATTTCCAAGGATACAGACTACCCAGCATCTCTGAGCAACCTGTTCCAGTGTCTGATGATCCTCTTAGTAGAAATTTTTTCCTAATACCTAATCAGAATTTCTCATATACCAGTTTGTATTCATTGCTTCTTGGCCTATCCCTGTTCATCTTCAAGAAACATTTCTTGAATATTTCTTCTTCTATGTACTCTTCCATTAGGTTTTCTGTAGACAGGAGCAAGATTTGTCTTAAACCTCCTTTCAACCTTTTCTGCCCTCAGCCAGCTTCATGACCACAACCTACTCCAGTACATCCACTTCTTTCTGAGAAGTCCAGACTTGGACCTGTCACTCCAGCTGTGTCTCATCAGAGCTGAGCAGATGGGAAGGATTTCCTCCCTCAGCCCCTCAGCAACACTGTACCTACTGCAACCAGTAATGCCATTGGCCTTTGTCACTGCAAGGACATGGTGTTGTCTAATGTGGTGTCTGCATAGACCTCCAACTTCTTCCAAACTGCTTCCCAGCTGATTGTCTGACAGCTTATACCAGTGCCTGGGTTTATTTGTCCCCAGTGCCGAACTTTGCATTTCCATTGTTGAATTTCGTGAGAATCCCATCATAAGAAAGAACATCATAAATCTCTGTCTCATTTTCAGTATTTATTCATTATCTTCAGAAAATGCTTTTCCAAATAATCAATGGCATGTATTTATGCCTCAGAAACATTGAATCTTACTTGATTTGATAAACCAGGTATTCTGAAAGAAATAATCCTTGGTAGTCTTTACTGACCTATGTCTTCATGATTTTAATTCTTGTCTCCAGTATTATGGAGTTTAAAAGACAATGTTATAAAGCTGAGATAGCAAATAAACTTTCTGATTTCTATCTCTGTCAAAAATGGCTTAGACCTTCTCTAAATGATGAAATTTAAATTACATGTTTATTACAAAGACATTTTGCAAACCTCAGACCATGTACTCAAAGGAGGAAGCTGTCAGGCAATGTGAGAGAAAAGAACTAAATTTCCTAATGGTCAAGAAAAAGCTACAGGTAGCCAAGCCAAGCTACATGAAAGAGCAATTGTTTGATACAGTTTATTTTCATGCCTAAATAAGGGACTGACTTAGCTGAGCATGAGCTATGGAAATGTTTTAAAATATTTTCTTTTGTAGTTTTTACTAATTTTCTATAAGATGTATTCTATTTTTTTCATAGAATCTACATGTATATCTCTTTATATAAAGAAAAATTGTTAATTTATACTCGGAAAAAGGCAGGTGGTCATTTTGTGATTGGCATTAACACAGGAATTTACACATCCGGTAGCTGTACCACAACTAATGTAAAAATGGCCAAAACACCATACAGCATTTTTGTTCCTGTAGTTAAAAGGTAACCAGTGCAACATTTAAGGCTGTTAAATAATAACACACGGTTTGCTGAATCCAGTTCACGTTAATTAATTACTTCACACATGACATACATGCAGTAGTGTCACAAAAATATGTCATGAATAGTAGCTAATGTCCTGGAAAATAATAACATATCTTTACTGAATCCTGTTTTAGCTCTGACAATCATACCCTTCCTTTTTCCCCCTCCCTCCCATGCTCATTGAGAAGTGTTTATCATACATATAAAGAACAGTACATTTTGCTGTACAGGTGTCACTGTTCTTAGGGTGAAAGTAATTTCTGTTTGAAACGTAAATTCAGTTCAGTGTCTACCTATTGTTGATGAGATATTCTGGGAACACTTAGTTATGGTAATATCAATTATTTTTAATTAAATCAATTAGATCATTTAGGTTCAGTATGTACCTGAACGTAATATACCTGGGAATTAATTATAAGCCCCTTCACTTTCCTCAAAATATCCTCTCTCATCTTTCACTCTTTCAATGTGATTAGGAGCTGAGTAGGAAATCAACAGAGACCAGGCCTGAGGGAAACACACCTGCCTGGCTAATCTGATAGATCTGATGAGAAATGTGATATTGTCAGCTGTCATCTGAGAGAGCTGAGAGAATTTTATTTTCTGGGGAGAAGTATGTGTGTATCTGTGCTTTTAGTTTTAATTTATTTGGGGGTTTATTATTATTATTATTATTATTATTAATAATAATAATAATAATAATAATAATTTTTAAATAGTTACTTAAAAATTTGAGCCAGAAAAATGGTTGTGACAGAATCACAGCTTTCCCCTTCTCATTTCCTGTTTCCTGTGCAGCATAGCAACCTGATAGCCTTTGCCGTGGGGATTCAGAGGAGACTGTATACGACTTAAATTTCTGTCTCCAAGCAGACAGACAAGCAGGATGAGCTGGCATTATTTTCACTTTTCTCATTTTCCTTGTTCTGGTAGAGCCAGCCTGGCAACATGGAGCCTGTCACCTGCCCCAGGAGCAGCAGCAGTGGGAGGAGCTCACTCCCAGCTCCTTGAAAAGGTAAGACAGCTCTGCAGTTAAGTGGAAGAAGATATTACACAGCCAACAGCAGGAACTATGCTTATGGGCTGCTCCTAAGAATGAAAGGAATAAAATATCTGTCAAGTCTACCTGATTACAAACAGCAGCCTGCATGGAGTTCTGACTCCCCACTGACAACTGTGCAAAGTGGAGGAGGATTTGTCCTTGCATTCACTTTGGTTTGGGAATTGTCTGCAGCCACTGTGGGACCCCTCCAGGGGCTTCTCTGAACTACCTCCACCCTGTTTCCTATGGAGAAAGAGACAACATGTGCTCCATTCATGCACCTGCCACATCAAACATATCTCCACTCCTTTCTTGCTCTCTTTTCTTCTAATTAATGCTTCTTTGATTTGTTTTTAACATACACCAAGGTTTGATACATATCGTTATGTCATTGATCTTGTGCTGTTGGAGTTTAAACCTCCTAATTTTCTTTTACGGTCAACAGACTGCATTTTGAGATTTTGTCTAGAGTTAATATTAGGATAGATGTCTGTTAACATTTCATATAGAAAATTATATTAGTTCTCCTGTCCTAAGCATTATAAAAAATATGATCACTTCCATATGAAATTTTATTTTAAACTGAGTTTAATTTTTTCATGATTGAAATGAAATTCATCACTGAGAATGGCTTTTTATGTATGATAACGAAATTGTGGTAAAAAAGTTTACAAAAGTTATTTACCCATCGTGCATCTGTTCAATTCTGCCACTGAATGAAGGAGATTTTTCTTTGTTTCCATTTCCCTGAGAAGCCACTAAAAATACACAGCACCAGTAGGTAAAACTAAGACAATACTTCAGGTAGTGGGACTGGTGTACTTACTAGTTCTGAAACACTCGATGCTACCAATAGTTTTCAGTTAAGCAGAGGATATCAACTGTGATACTAAAAAAAAAATAAAAATAAAAGTGTCACTGCATACCTTCAACAAAATAAAAAGAGAAAAAGTATAAAAGAGGTTTTGACTGCTACAAATCGTCCCAGATTTCCCAAATTTTACAAGTTTTCTATGTAATGGCTTGGTGAAGACATTGGAGTAAAGGATACCTGAAAAGAGGGATGTGACAGAGATGTATATTGTTTGCAGACATGCAGAGCATACAGCAAGAGCGAAAACTGCACTTGTTTTTCCAGAAGCACAATTGAACGCATTTGCAGTAGAAGCTAATAATATGCCATTAAATTTTGCAAATTTTTTCAATTAAAATTTGAACATAAGTTGGTGAGGTAAAATAACAATGTTAATGTTGAAGGGAAAGCAGTGGAAAATAGAAATTAAATGCATGAAACTTTAGCTTGCATGGTTGATCTTATTCCTGCTGTGCAAGTGTTGGAATTAACTGAATGCATAGTATGAAAATACATTACTTATGATTCCAGCGAAATGGAATTTTACCTTGTAAAATTAAAGCATTCCAAACAAATTGGACAATTTGAAAATTATAAGTTCATGGCAATTGAGGAAAAAAAAATTAATTCCCTTTCAGTTCTTCAGGTCTACAGGAGTTAAAAGCATAACAAATGCAAAAATCACGTATTTGTTAAACTCTAAAGTGAAGCTGCTGGAGGACATTCCTCAACAGTTATAGTTAAACCCAAAGAGTCCACACAGTGAATACACTCTCTAGATATTGCTACTATTATCCAACAGTGCTGTGGAAGACACAAAAGGAAAACAGATTTTCTTATTCCAATTCCAGTGCTGTCTGTATCAAAATTCCCTGAAACAGAGAACTCATATCCTAATATATTGGACCCATGAAATTTCTGGAAGAGTAAGAGTGTCACTTTTGTCTTTCATAAATAATGTCTTTAATTTTATTGCACATGCTCTGCTGCTGTCTGTGTTGTACGTAATTATGTCAAAGTTGCAGCATATTATATGTATTTGTATTTTGTATTTCTGTGTCTAGACATGCTAAATTGCATTGTATTTTATATTAAGAAGATTTACTGTGACAAGGCTCCTTATGAAGCAATTAAGCATACTGCTGTGTATCATAAATATGAAGTGACAAGTCAGAAAAGTGGCATGTCACATCAAAAATATATACAGGCATTTGCCAAATAACAGTCTGGCTAAGAGAAGATAGATCCTTTAAAACATTTTTCTATCTGTTGTTCCACAGGCAGAGAAAACTTAACATTAGAAATTACCTGTGATCTAGCTCAATCACCATTTCTGGCCATCAGAAAAAATGGTGGTTATGATGAAGAACTATGAATAAGAAATGAAAGTTATTCAGAATGACCCCACTTAAACGTATCCTTATGTCTCAACATGTGTCTTGCCTCAGGCAGTGCTTACAAGTTTAAGGGGAAAGCAGTGAGGGAGAAGGACTTTTTTTTTTTTTAATTGAAGCAAATACAACATGAAGCCAGCTGTGAAGCTACATCAGATACATACATATCACCATATGTACCCATACCATGGGGACATGAATGTTCAGCTAGCTGTGTAAGTAGGCCCATCATGGAGACCAGGGCATGAATCCTGCACACAGCCATAGAAGTAAATCCAGCGCATAGTGCATTTACACTGAAAATTATACTTTCATGAATGAAAAATCAAAAGAATTAATTATCTGAGTTTGAGAGCAAACAAAACTATTGAATATATTCACCGTCATTCTTATTTGATTGAGTTCTACACTTATTTTGTTCACTTTGATTTTTTTTTATTAATTTGGTTTATCTACTCACTGTCCTTTATGTTTAAATACATGGAAATAAACAAATCTCTTATAACAAAAATAAGTGTGGCAGAAACATAATTTACTTCTTTACAAGTAAGTTTATCCAATTATTTAACAACTAAAATTTCTGACAACAAAATAAAATTTACCATGGTAGGCCTTACTTACTAAAGGTACTACCCTTTTGAGACTGCTAACCAGAGAAATATAGTCATTATAGAGACCTTGAAAAACAGGTGAAATTCTTAGTAGAGAAGTATAAAACAAATTACAGCAATCAAACTACCATCACAACAATATGCACACTGATTTTTTTTTTTCAAAATTTGATTTTAACATGATTCAGGTTAACATTTTAACATTAATCAGGTTAAAAACTAGTAATATTTAAAAATAGACTATTTTTAAAAAAGTGAACCTTGTTATAATTGCTGGTTTTGTTATGGACTTTGTGTGTGTGTATGTTTATTTATTTATTTTCACTTCTGGTTTAGAGATTTTTGCAAGAAAATAGGTTGTCCCTTCCTTCTGGTTGCCCTGAAATATTTCTTCTCTCTACACACTTCTAAGTCTGTGGTAACAGATCTTCCCAGCTTCTTTTAGTCATCAGCTCCGAAAGTTTACAGTAGCTATTAGTGCACCTCCACCACAGAATAAAAAGATGATAAATTTTATTTGCTCTTAAAAATAGTGTTATTCCCCATAAGAGTAAAATCTTTAGTATAAGGCAATTTATATCTCCTTATGGTATCAGTAATAGTTTACAGCTGTAATAATCTTGGTTTCACCTAGTGAAAAGCCCTGCTGGATGAACCGGATTTTGTAACGTAATAATATGCCAATGAGCTGAATTACAGACCTCAGGGAAATAAAACCCTAAAAACCTACAACACCACCCCGTTACCCCAAAAAAACCCAACAAAACAAAGCAAACAAACAAACAAACAAACAAAAAAAAACAAACCAAAGAAACTCCCAAAAACCAAACCCAAAACAAAACCAAAAAAAAAAGGCCAACCCAACCAACTAACCAACCAAAACCCCAAAACCCAAACAAAACCATGCAAACAAGAAACCCAACCAAAGCAAAAATACCCCATCAAGTCTCTCCTCATCCCCCCAAAAATAAAACTCACCCTTCCAAATAAAAACCAAAAACCCCTACAAACCCTGAACCTATCCAGGTATATTATTATAGGCAGACTTTTGATGTCTGAGAATACAGTATCAAGGGAAATGTAATACATCTAACTTATCTGGACTTCAGAAAAGTACCTGATATAACTCCTCATGGGATATTATTTGTTAAATTAGGGGTTAGCAAAAGAATTCTAAACTACTGAATTGTCTAGGGAGTCAGATTGTGGTGAAAGGATAACTGGCTGGTTGGCAGGAGGTGACCGGGACAGTTTCTTAAGCTTTGGGCTTGAAATTTATCATTTTTAGTATTTTTATTAATGGCCTGGTACAGAAGAAGAATCAGACTAATAAAATATGCTGACAACATAAGGCTATAATGCCCACTCCAGTCAGAAAGAAGATGAGAAAACCACACAGGCAACTATATGACCTTGAAGATTGAAGTAATACAAATGGGATGAGATTCAGAGAATAATAGAATCCTTTAGGTTGGAAAAGACCTTTCAGATCATTGAGTCCAGCTGTTAACCCAGCACTGCCAAATCCACCAAAATTCAAAAGCGTATTGTGGAAGATTGTACACACATGGATAAGGAAAAAACATTGTTAAAAGCTCAGAGCTCATCAATTATATGTGTCAGTGAATGAAGAAAAACCATGGACAATCCTTAGGAATAGCATACTTATATATCTGAAACACTGCAATTGTCGTTATATATATAAATATATATAAACATAGGTATTTGTATGTTTGTATTTTACTTATATATATATAATATATGTGTGAATATGTATGTATAAAACAAAAAACCCAGGAGTGAATCAGGTACTGTTTTTCAAGCATAACAGGAAAATATTTGTGTTGTTGTGCAAGATACTGGTAGAAATTAATAAGTACTGGTACATAAATGCAATTTCCAAATTGTTGTGAATGGACATGCTATCTTTAAGCCTCAAAATATTTGGTGTACTATCAATATAACCACATACACTCCTGAGTTCTTTTGTTACTATTCAAATTAGAACTGATAATTAGGACTGTTTGGGTCATCTGCAGACCTCTGAATACAGGCTGATATAATTATGGTATATAATGATATCATTTATTAGCAAAAAACTCAAACTCATAAGGATAGAGAAAAGCTAGTAAGATCATCGGGGAATAAGGAAGCTATCGTATGAAAATTAGTAAGCAATACAAAGACTAAGGAGACTAAATCTAGTAAATAGTTTGGGGCAATAAAACTCCAGGGAGAGAGAACTATTTAAGCTAAAGAACAACATTGGTACAGATCAAATGGGAATAAATTGGCCATGAGGAATTTAGGCTGATAATTGAAACATGATTTAAAGCCACAAGAGTAATGAATTCCTACAACAGTTTCAGGAGAAATGAAAGTAAAAAACCACAAAACTTTAAGATTGTAGTTTCACCAATGGATGGTGGAAATTATGCAAGGGGGAAGTTTGGGGTGCAAGACACTGAACCTAACCCAAGGTACACTTCATTTTAGGTTATTTGGAGTTCAGATCACAAGGCTTAAGTGCTTACCTGTCTTTACCTGAAGTCTGAATAGTAGGATACAGGTCTCCTGACTTTACACTTCCGATCTTTCTGCTTAGCAGCATAAGACTTCAATGAATCCTTTTGGATTCAGGCTGCAATCAATAAACATAGGTTTTACAAGTGAGTCCAAGGTATTCTTGTTCTGGTGTTGTTCTGAGTTAATGCTGCTGGGAGTCAGCAGTTTCCCTCCCACTTTCCTTTACTTTTAGAAACCGCCAAACTCACTACAATAATTTACTCATCTGACACTTCACCAGTTGTCAAATAATTATTTAATCAAGAGAAAAGCAACACTCATCTTTAAATTTACTACTAATCAGGAACTAGAAAGATGTTACCTGTTCATGTTTGTGTAAGGACTATGACAATTAATGTGTATTAATTGGTAAGAAATGTTAGTTACTACTACAGAAGCAGTAGTTTCACTTAATGAAGCACGGCTGGATATACTGGCTAAAGGAGCAATTGACCTGGCTACTCCTTTTTGCCTTTGCAACATATTCCATCTTTTACATACGTGTGCTGACACAGTGAATTCTGCCTTCAGTCAGCTCTTTGCTAAAAAAGCAATTAGCTGCCAACCATTGATCGACATCTGGAAAATGCATCAATTTTTGAGACTATATTTATCACATTTATCAGGTATTGCAAATGAGTAGCAACTCATAGGGGCTTTTCCACATGCCTTTTATTTCTTTGCACACAGAACGTATTACACATGCAGCCTTGAGTACTGATCCAGAGTGAACATTGTTCCAAGAAGCTGGTTCCAGCTCACACATCTTATCTCCTTTGGTATATATTGTGTAGTTAAATGTTACTGTAAAAAATGTTTAAAGTTGCAACGGCAAATATTCAAAAACTAGCAAACCCAGACTTGATTCAAACTCTTTCTTTTCTGTATATTTAACAACAAGTTTGCATACATTTTCTGCATCTTTGTGCTTCATTTAAGTTTTAGGGTACTCTGTGCTCTGAAGATGAAATAGATATTTGCTCAGGCCCTACATATCCAGACTAATCCTATCTCTCCTTTCGAAAAAATGTTTAGCTGTGATAGAAAGATAAAAACCTCTAATTTTCTGCTTGTGTAATTCTCTTCTCCAGTATAGTTTAATAGTTGATCCTTTAAATGATGCAGGAATTCGAGTCAGATAGAGTGAGGTGAAAAAAGCTACTTGCATGCCTAGAGACATATATGCTGGTAAGATTTGCTGAGCTCAGGACCTAAAGTAATTTATCTACTCTGTTCAATGAGGCTGAAACACAAATATGAATTAAGATTCAGATTGTGCAACAGAAGCAGATTTCAGGATCATATTTTTCCTTTGTTTTTCTTTTATTATATTTCAGCACCTAATTATATCTGTTATATAATTTTCCTGGTGTTCAAATAGCATACTGAATTACAGGTTTGTAAGCAATCAGATTTCTTATGAGATTAAGTCACAGGCTATAGCAGTTGAACACATAGCTACAAAGAAATGTTTATTATTCAGGTTTTTGGATAGAAAATTTGTATAGGAATTAAATTATACTATAAAACCAAGTTAAACCATAATTTTCCTTCTGCTTTTAATTTTAAACATTTCATAAAAAGAACACATTTACAATACGACCTAATTAATTTAGAAGCTATTTCTTTAAAAATGTCTGTAACAGCAACAGATGGCAAGACGAAAAAGAACAACAAAATCCTGTTTTGAATATCATCCAGTTTGACAAAGAACCAGCTGCTATAGTAAGTGGTGTCAACATCTAAAATGTACTTTAAACTGCAACTCACTTAGATCCATTAAATGCAGAATGCTTTAAGGAATACAAGTTCGTGGTGTGTTCTTGTCTACAACTATGCTACCTACTATTTTCTATATTATCTGATGACTGTCAACACTTGTTATATTAGTAAGGACAGATAGATGGAAGAGTAACCATACCTACTTTTACAAACAAAAAGAAGTTGCGGATACTGTATGTAATATAGACAAAATAACCTAAATTGTAACCTAATGTCATCTAATGACTCCCTTTCTTTAAAAGCTAATTAGAAAATGTGCTTCAGCTGCTTTTTAAAAAAATGTTAGTATTCCTTTTCTTTGCAGCAAAGGACCTTTTAGAAGTAGGTATTTGTAACATAGATTTAAAATTTTGCTGTTGTTATTTCTAATGTATTATATTGTATTATCTGATACAATTCTTACTTTTATTAGGATAAGCTAAAACACAGTACATTGGTTTTGGCTTTACATTGGAGCCTGCTTGTTTGAATAAAGCAGTTTACTCTCCTGTTAGATTTCATTTTAACTTCCTTGGGCTCTGTCAGGATATTGAAAAGTTTGACTAGAGGGAAATCACATTTCTTTTACAATCAAGAATTCTGTCACAGTCTTTAAAGTACAGCCCTGTACTGGGAGTTCTGTCCCAGAGGAAGCTCAAGAACCATAGAAGGTCTCTAATCAAAAAGCAAAGAAGAAAACTATGCCTAAGCCTGGGAGAAAGATGTCATTGTTATGTGTAGCAGCCTGTCAGTGGGCAGACAAGGAATTGCTGACAAATATCCAAAGGTAGTCAAACTCCAAACATGCTGGGTTGAGAGGATCACCAATTCACACTGCAGGCCAGCAACAATGCTGGAAACATGACAGATATTGTGATTCTCAGCCTTAGGAACTATACAACACTAATTCTCTTAGCCTTCCTTACCAGTTTTACAGAACATGTAGTATGGGGATTGCATAGAGAAAGAAGAATGCTCTGTTTCCCTCACATATGTGCTGGAGAATGTGGCTTAGCCTTCATTTTTCTACAAATTGACAACAGCAATCATGCAAGGATAAGCCTGCTTTCAGATCTTATTAGCAGTCCTGGGAGTCTAATTCAAAATCTAAAGGTTCCACACTAAAATGTAAAACAAAATTAGTTTGGATCTCCACCAAAATCTCAGAAAGAAACAAATCAGGAAGAACTATCAATTTTTCAAAAATTATACTGAAGATTAAAAGAAATAAAATTAAAATTAAAAGATGTTACTTTCCCCCCCCAATTATAGAAAACAGCCCCTGAAAACCTCCCTATAGCAGCTCTTCATAATTTCTTCTTTCTCCATCAGCTACTAACTGACTGCACTGTACTAACTGAACCCTGTGGTACTGATGGGCTGCACAGATGCAAAATTAGCTAGAAACTTTCAGAAAAATAATTACCATGAGAGATATCACTTTATTAAAAGACAAAGGTGTTGCATTTTATATATTTTCAATATAACTTAAGGCAATCAGAAGTCAGGGTTCCCACTGAACCATTGTATCAAACCTCCCCACCAAAGTGCTCCTGCTACAGTGCCTTTAGCACTCCCAATGCCTGGGAGCATGGACATCAGGCATCTCTGGGCAGCCTTCCTGTGGTAATTCCTTTGGGTGGAGAGACCTATACCTTCATCTTAGAACAGCCACCTGACAAACCCAGTGCCACCTAGTAAGGAACATGCACTTACAGTGGTGTCTCCCAGCCTTGTCGCAGGTTGGAAGAACCTACAGAGTCACAAGAAATGAAGGTATCAGGGTGTTCAGGCTGCTTGATGCAGGAATTGGGATTTGGAAGCTGGGAAACCTGCGCTAGGCCTAAGGTTTGGGAATCCCTCCACGTATCCTTCCAAACAGCATTTCCTAGGTGAATTTCAATAGCCTGATTAGTCATTCACCTCCCTTTAGTAAAAAAAAAAAAAATGGAAAAAAAACCAGAAAACCCCAATAGATTTATTCTTCAGATCGAAGGCAAGCATTTTATTGTCAATCTGGTTTACAAAAATTCTTTTAACTGAGTATTTTTTAAAGTGTTTTTTTTTCAAGCAGATTAAATCATCACCAGTATTTCCTGTGTACTGAAAAAAATGAATTTTAGTAATCTGTAAAGAAATTTTTTCTTCAATCTAACCTACTGCTTCATCTACTTGCAGATACATACCCTTGGAATATATATCTAATTGAGTAATGTAGAAGCAAAAAGCTTGCACATCATACCTTTAAAATGATGGAGAGGATTCGTTCTTGAAGACAAGAAAAACATCTCAATTATTCAGTGTAAAAAAGGGAACAAATAATCTGGAAAGTGTACATCATAGATAATGCAATGTGCAAGTTTCGAGCTGGCTTCCCGCCAAGTCTCTGAAACTTGACAACAGGGTCTGCTTCCCAGAGAGGGGAGGAAAAAAACCAAGCAGACAAAGCTATAGCAAAAATATATATTTTACATATGAAACAGATATATACAGTGAGAATATTATATACCTATAACCCCAGAAACCCTAAATAGCTTCCTAAAGGGAAGAGGGGAAGGGAGAAGGGAAAAAGGACAAAATGAGACGAAAAGGGACAAAACCAAAACAAATCTACACTATCTAAAAACCCAGTAACCAGCAAACTGAAGAACTGGCAAAATCTCACCATTTCCCTTGAGAGAAGCAGGACAGCTGGACACGTCCCAGCACTCTCCCCTCACGTGTGGCAGACAACAACAGTCACTGTAGGTCTCAGCTCCAGATAAGCAAGACGGAGACAGGGACCCACCGTTCTCGAACCTCGCCGGAAAGGAAGAGCGCGAGGTCCCTTCCGGTGGCTTTAATTATACCTCAAGTTATGTAAAGGAATAGCATGGAATACTTCTGTAGTCACCTTCCTAGTTCCTTCCTGGTTACAAGCTGGTCTCCAGAAAGGCCTAGAGTGAAAACTATCACATTCAAAGCAAATGTATACTATTTTGTAGGACAAGAGACTGCTCTGCAGAGAGACCAGGAAACACAGAAATTCCTGGGCTAATGTTTTCTCAAGCAAGTCCATCTAATGTTCTTTCAAGACCCATGTGTAATCACACCAAATTTGGTCTGCTTGGAAGGCTGACACATGAAAATGGTGTCATCATTGCAGACTTTTTGTCACTTTACAGAGATTATGGCCATTTAATGTGACCAGCTGTCTGGTACAAGCAGACAGAGAAGATCAAGAACAAGTGAACTGCTCTTTAACTTCATTACCAGACTAATAGCATGATTTTTATAACTTTCTTGACTGAACTCAGGTGAACTTAAAGGAAAAGAAAGAATTGCTGCAAAGCAGGAGTAAGTGATGAAAACTCAGCCTTATTGGAAAAGCATATATTTCTCTCTGCTCCATCCCTTTTAGTTGCAAACATAGCATCCCCCTCTAAGTCAACTCCTAAATTCCCTTAGAGAAATTAGTGGCTTTTCCTGACAAGCACAAGTGAGAGAGCACCAGTAGATTCTTTCAAAGATGTGAAATCTCTCTTTACTACAGGTACTTGGGGGAATTCATTATAAACTTCATGCCTTTCCTCTAACAACAGTCTTCCTTCAGAAGAAGTAATCTTCAATATGTTGTTGGAACTATGGTAGGTCCCTCAGTGACTGATTCTACATAAGTGCCATACACTCAGCCGCTAATTGAAACATCATTTTAACCAATTCTACCAGAGATGTTTTGGTTCCCCAGTTGATACCTCAGTAATAATCATTTTAGACATAAAATCTGATTGCAGTATCTTAACTTTTAACACCTGTTTTACCTAAAAGCCCCCATCTCATTTTTTTAGTATTTTATGAAAACACAAGAGGAAATAAACATCGCCCTAAACAATGCATGATGAAATGGTAGGAAAAAAAGCCAGATTCTTAAGCAACAGTCTGGACAGAAAACAGTTAAAATTAGGGGATTTGTGTTTACTCTAACACAGTCAAGTTCAGGAAGTATTTTGAAAAGGTAAACAGAACACTTAAGGGTACATACAATGCACATTCTACTTGAATCATCTTCAATGGACTGACCTCGTCAGTTAACTATATGACCTACAAAGGCCAAGTTCCTGAGTGAAAAAAAAAATTAAAAAAATTAAAAAATGGGGGCATCTCACTGGAAACCTTGAGGAGCTCTGCACTGAAGATGGCAGTAGATCCAAATTCAATTAAATAACTAAATGCTGATATTTAGCCACTGTAATCTTTCAGCTCTGCATACTGACCCCAGTTAGGGTCCCTGGTGAAAAGTCTCTTTGCCCAGAACACACAGCTCCTACAAAGGGATAAATGTCACCATGGGATCCAGAGGAGCCACTGGGTTGAGCAAAGCATCAAATAGGAGTTATCTAAAAAATAAAGGAGGATATTAAAAGTACGAGAAAAAGTAAAATTCTACACTTGCGATCTATCCTCACAGGTCTATGTATCTTCCTTCAGAGATGCAAGTAGAGCTCAAACACTTCTCTTGAAACCCACGCATCTCTTTTTCATTTCATACAGTAATAACAGGCAAAATACCTACTAAGAAAATAAGAGACCTGGGTATAACTGCTTTAGAGCCTGAAGGTACTTCAAATCCACATTTCCCAACCAAATATTGTGCTAACTTCCAGGATGTAGTCCATATTGGCTGTTATATATCTTCCTTTCTTGAAAAAAGAAAAAGAAAAAAGGAATTTTAGAGAAATGGAAGATAGGAAAATAATCAGACTTTTCAACCAGTTAATATTTCCTTCCAATGAAATGTAATCTTTAAGCATGCAACCAGTCTTTTAAGAAAAAGACTGAATCATAACCACAATGTTGGTGGCACACATATATTGACCTTAGATATGTAAGAATAGCTATATGTGTTCTGTAGCAGACTGTCTCCTAAGTGGCTGTTGCTGGACACATTCTAGACTGGCACACTAGGATAAAGAAGCTCTAGGTTTTTCCATTAAGCTATATAGCCTGGGATGCTAACAAACCTTTCTGGACACAAGTATAAAAACTTGACAGAAAGTATGCTAAAATCCTATCAAAAAGACAGTTTCATTTGAAATTTTATTTAGAGAAATGTGCATAAACCCCTTTCTTAATACATTTATGCCTCTCAGTTCATTGTTTTTGTTTTCTTCTTCTGTTATCTCCCTATTTATTTGTGTTGCTTTGATACAGAGTTACCTGATACACACAAGACTGGAAAAGGTAACATATGGGAAGGTCAAGTATTATGTATTAATGCCATACTGTAAATATAAATCCTATATATAAAAAAGAAATATATAATTATTTATTTAATTCCTGATTCTTTATTATAATAAAATTACATTAAAACCCAGTTTCTTTTAGAAACCTTTTAAGTTTTAGCATGGAAATCAAATCTCACATGATCTGATAAAGACTGAAAAATGAAGAATTTCTTTAATAGCTTGGCAAACAGATTATCATTATAATACATACACAGAGGACCAGAACCCACAAAAGAGACTCTGTGTGTCCAAACTATGGAAGCTAGTGACTACTTTCTGGCTCCCAGTTTACCATCAGAACCCAGATAAGTTCTAATGTCTGTGCCTTTTAACTACACCAGTAGTAGGAACTATTCTAGTCCTGTCTGCTCTATTGTCCTCTGCTCCCAACCATGGAAGTCTCAAAAATAAGAAAGAGGTACAAAGATATAGTAGATATTAAATAGTTGCTCATTATTACCTATTAGCATTGGGGGGGAGGGGGGGGAGAAGGGAAAGAGGAGAAAGGGTGTAAAGGGCATCTGTATGAAAACATTTCAGTAGATCTGATTATTAAAATGCATTTTTTTCTTGTTTTCTGAACTGTCATTTTTACTAGCAGAATGTGAGCATCAGAATCTGGTGATATCAGGTTCTATGATAACCCTACCCAACTCAATTTTCGGAGGAAATATAGGATAATTTCTTGCTTAGAAAAAGCCTTTTACTTCAAGCTACTTCTCTTGCGAAGACATGGCTGCATGATGAATAGAAACCCTTTTTACAGACTCTTCCACTTTTTACACCATCTAGTGCAGTGCAAAAAATTAATTATATTTATACAAAGAATCATCCATTTTGATCGCAACGTGAAAAAGCTTAAGTACAACAACCTTTAACCAGATGTTTTCACAAAAGTAAATTACTATTTATTATATTCTTTATAATTAATGAAGACTAAATTACTTACTATGATGAATGCCAATAAATACCTTCTCATAGGCAAAAAACTTTTCCCATTTACATTTTAATGAGATTGGAAATGTTAATGAATGAAAGGAGTCTAGTAATTAACTCAGTGAGTGTCTCAAATAAAAGTGAACTTTGTTAGATGAATTAATATTAGTTCCTCATTAGGATGTTCTAATAGGTGAACATAATTAATGTTTTAGCTAATATTAAAAAATAAATATTTGTTCACAGTTTGTCAAATATTTCTTAATTATAAACAATGAGCTCATCAGTAACATGCAATCTTTCAAATGTGTTCCACATGTAACCCGAATAACAATACTCCTAACACACCTCTTTTTAGTATAATAAAGATTTTTAAGTTTGTTTAAAAAAAAAAAAACAAACCCAAACAGTTACACAAACCTTCGTATTCATTTGCTTCCCATTTGATTACTGGACAGACACTGAAATGAGGCTCAATTGAAGCTCTATTATTTTTATTAATATGTTTAATGTAAAAATGATTATCACTAAAGATAAATATTAGCCTAATTATCTTTTGATAACAGATTTATGGCATCCAGTAAGGAAATTGATGTCCAGTCCAGTTACCTCTTTTCATTAGTAAATATTCTATGAAAAGTGCACTTTCTGAGTACTTACATGTGGGGACATGTAAAATACCCTGGATTTATGCCATACACATCCACCAATGGAAGACAAAAAAGTATTCAAACATTTGTACATCAGAATAGCTCAGTGCCAAATGACTTGTAAATGGTAAAAAGGAAAAATGGTAGTATTTTTTTTTTATTCACCCCTTACTCGCTCTGAAGGATAATATTATTTTTTTAAAAGTTCAAAAGAGCATTGACAGAAAATTTTACAAGATTTCTAGGATTGCCCAAACTACTGGATTAAATATTAGGGGACAGATGCCACAGACCTCACTTATTCATTTCTCAGTAAGGACTTCATAAAATCTAAAGATTCCAAGAGAACTCTTTTCCTAAAGAAAGTTTAAAACCTAAAGGTCACATTATGAATGCATAGAAATGCTAATTCATACATGCATTCAGGAAAGAATATACACAATTTACTGCAATGCCAAACCAAAATTTATAACCACTGTTAACCATTTATCTTGGCATAATGGTATATTTATAGCCAAGCTGTTTAAAATATAAATTGTCCTCCCTTCTCCCCAAAATGAATAAATAAATGAGATATTCAACCTTATATTGTAACAATAGTTTCTTACAACATCCTGTATACACAGTTCCTATAACTTCTTATTTAACAAGGCTGCTGATCCTGAAAATACAGAAACACATGTAGCTTCAAGGAATACATTGATAGGCATATTTGTCATGTTCAGCCTCTGATCTACGGAAGTGAATCCAGTGGGCTGGCAAGGTTTACCACGCTCTGGAGCACTCAATCCCAGTGGCAGTTAACAAATAGTTCCTCGTGAAACAGTTGTATTGAAAGGTCACAGTGTACCTTTTTGCTTGTTACATTAACCTCATAACTTAGTTTGCTTCTGGGGAAGGGAACAAGGAATATATATCATTGTACCTGGCTATTTTTCACATACCAGCATGATTAGATACCTATACATATATATAACAGTACACCTCCTGCACCCTGTTTGATTATCATACCTCTGGATTCATATGCAGCACTTTCAGATCCTGCCACTATACCCCTCAAAACAGCAATAAATCACCAATCTGACATTAAATGGTACTTTCTGTAATGGGTGTTGTCTCCACTTGAGTTTATAAAATTAGTCATACTATGTTTGCTGGATGTAAGTTTCTGATTAAATTTGGCAAGACTGCACTGGGATTCTAGAAACTGTATCAGAAGGAGGCACACAGAGTGCTTCTACTGACAGGAAAAGGTATTTGAAGGTCACTTTGTTCCTTTTAAAGTTCTCATTAATTTCTTCTATTCCTACTCTGGGGCTAGCTAAGAGATTGCTCCTGAAATGCCACATATGCTCTCTTATTTCCAAACAGCTGAAACTACTCTGGACTAACTGCAATGTGCATAAAATCTATGAGTACTGGACATTTTTATCAAGTTCCTCATGGAAGTGTGGCTTTTGCCATCCTGAAGGTATCAAGGAGTTGTCACATTGGACCAGTGGGTGTGGTCATACATGGTTAGCAGGATTTCTGTGCAGTTTACACATGATAGATATTTTCCCTTCTAGGTGGAGTGTTCTGTTTCATGAGCAGTACAGCAAGTATAGCAATGGGCCAAGTGCTGGGATTCATCCCTATTGCTCACTGGTGAGGGATGTCATAAGAAGCTACAAGCAGATCAGCAAGTGCCTACGGCAATGGGAGAGCACTGCTTGTGCTGTTGAAACATCAGTATGGAACAGACAATGGGCATTGTATGAGCTTATATTTTGATAATATCGGTAACGTTTAACATTTTCAAATCTTATTAATCTATTGGGTAATTGTTATTACATGCTATTACCCTCTTGTGGTGCTAAACCTCTTGATTAACTTCTATGTGAGAGTCTTTGGAACTTCAAAAGAACAAAAAATAAAAAAAAAGATGTTAATGCTAACTAAGCCCAGCTACTCCCAAAGCTGTTTGACCATGGAGGAAACCAACCCTGAAGGTAAAAGTGGCCTGAGAAGTATGTCTTCCTATTCCAGCAACATGTCTTGCAGAGGTGGGAATAGTGCTTAGTATTCTAATCAGAGATTTCCAACTTTTTTTCTTTATACACAGAGTTAAAAGGACTTGGAAAACAATAAAAGTGACCTACACATTGCAGGATTAGATTAGTCTTGATGGATCCCCATGCTTAACAGGCCTGTTTCCCTACAAATGCAGATGACTAATACAAAGCATCTAAAGCTTGCTTACTGATCTAGCAACACAACAGTGATTTGGCTTTGAAAAAAAAAAAATCAATCCAATCAGCTAAAGAATTAGAAATTAGCAGTCTGAACACACAGTCACTCCTGTGGCAATGTATATCACTTTTGGCATGACCAGAATAGAAAGACTCCCTTTTCTTTGTCTTCTTTTGGTTGTCAGCAATGCAGCTTTCCTTTTTTTTTTTTTTCTGTTCCAGGTGCCCAACTCTCTGCTTTTCCACTGAGTGATAAAATATGCAAATCAAACAAGAAAAGCTGCAGCAGGAAAAGCATGACTAGGAAATGCACAGTTCTCCAAATGTTTTACAATTTTCTTCCCAGTCTTTGGGCTAACATTAGCCTCTGAAGAGAGTGAAGAATTTCCACAATATACTTCCACTATTTGTTTTTTTTTTTTTTTTATTTTTTCCTTCTCATCTGGCAGGGGACAAGAGAAGGCCAGGAGAGAAAAGACATGAGAACTCCCCTTTACTCTCTCAGAAGAGAAGAGAAACCATTAGTGGGACTGGCTCTTTGTCAGGAAAGAGAGCTGCTTTCCTCCTCCTTTTCCTAACCAGGAGGCAAAGAAGACCTTTTCACAGACTTTCACAGGTTTTCCCAGAGCACAGTAGAAATAATGAGCTTACCAACATTTTCTCCTATCCAAATACTCAGGCATTTAGATGTCCAAACTCAGGTAGCACAGTCCAGAAATTCAAGGCATGTCCTGTTGTGTGATGTCCTGCCTAAAGTCACTGTATTTTTGAAAGAACACATCATTCCTTTTTCTTGTCCAAGAGCAATCATGTCCCACCATCATCATTTCATATTATAATGACAACTGATGAGTGCTCCATTACTCTTTTATTTTTATTGACATGATAGTGTAGTTCATACATCACCTCACTAAAGCCTTGATGTAAGATAGCAATATTACGTAACAGTTTTTTCATACAGTTAATACTTTGTTTTGTACTGATCTCTCTTCAGGTACTAGTGAAATATGGAGAAATCAAACCAAAGGAGATTTAAACTGGTAGAGAGATAAAGTAAAACAAAAGTAATGCAGCGTGTCTGAATCCAGCTTTTGCATCCCTAAGATGGAAACCAGTGAAATTCTAAGAATGCTCTGAAAAGAAATAATTTTCATTGCTTGAGCCATTTCAAATAAGAATTTTTTTCATTTTATCCTTAATATTTGTCCTTTAAATTTTATGTCTTTATCCTACAGATCACATTTCACAGTAACAATTTCTAGTATTCTGTTCAAGAAAGGTCTATGAAGCTCACAAAAAGCCGTCAGAAAAACTAGCATTGAGTGCTTTTGTTTTCTGTTGCCAGTTCACTATTCTTGCTTACAGAACTCGTTCCAACTTTGATTCAAAGGACATGATGCTCTCCAGATCTCCTAAAACAAAAAAAGAGTAGAAATGGAGGACAAAGTGTTGAGATTTGTTGTGTTTACACAAAGCATTTTTCCCCATTGATTTGCAATAGGGAGTATGATTCCATTCCCAGTATTTATGTGGTTAACATGGAAGTTCCTTTGTCAAATATATTTTGCCAGAGTGAGTAGAAAGATTGGAAGAGATAAAAAATTCTCATGATCTCTTCAATTTTTGAGTTGTTTCCAAACTCAAAGCAGTTGTTTTCTTTCAACAAGAATTGTTTCTTTAGGAACTAGGAAATCTAGTATTTCTCATCTTACCTATTTGTAGGAAACCTTAGCATGTCTTCTTTCTCTAATTCCAAATATAATTTAGCATTTCTTAAAGATAAAAAGGGTACACGTGTGTATGTATCTGTGTGTAATACATAGAGACATACACAAACCCCTGACATGAGAATGTGGTGATGATAAAGTAATATTAACTGGTTTTACTTATGTTGTCCTTTTCATCTTTAAGGCTTGCCAAATTTAAGAATTTATGGTTTGTTGTGAGACCAACCCAGGAAATTATATTTTCACCTGTATGAATAATTGCACTGAAGACAAAGGGATTAACCATAATAGTAACCAATAGCCTACCCTGTGTTTCTGTAGCATATTTCAGTCAAGTTTATAGGAAATTTTAAAAGTGGGAAGTGAATTACTAAGCCAAGTAATTAGCAAGATTTGCTGAACAGAGGTATGAGATACTGCATTCTACATGTGCTAGATACAGAAAGAAATTTAAAGTTATATATGTAAATAGTTCAGAATTACATCCTACATAAATATGCCAAATACAAGGAATTTCAAGCATGGTAGTCTTTTGTGTAAATGAAGAGCACTACAGAATATACAGCAAACCTGGAATTAACTGTGGCTGCCCCCTCCAAAGTGCTTCCTCTAATACACTAAATGTTAATATACTCATGGCTAGGCTTCGCAAACGAAGATTTGGGAAGGCTCTATCCATATTTGTTGCAGGCACGCTGGTGGCTTATGAGGCCAATACGTGACAGACAAATCCGATTGCAAAAGGCACAGCAGAAAGACTCCTTAGATGGTGTATTCTGCAATACACGGTTCTTTCTGCGTTGCCTTTTCTCCTCGAGAGTGATCCTGCCTGTGTTCTCAAAGGAAGCAGCAGCGTTATAGATGGTGTGTCTCCAGGCCTCCCGATTTGAGGCCAGAGTAGACCAGTTATGGTGATCAATATGGTCAAGGCTGAGGTGTTGTTTCAGGGAGTCCTTGTATCTTTTCTTCGGGGCTCCTCTCATGCGGCAGCCAGTGGCAAGTTCGTTAATATACTATAAGCCAAATATACTGGTCTCCAGTACATGTATACTGATTCTTTTAACCTTTGCTGTGCCTAAACCAAGGCAGGAAGTTGTTCACATTTTCGAGAATTGTTAAGGAAACTTTCCTGTCTGACTATCCAGGAGCCACTATGGCAATCACACCTGCACCACCTGAGCTGGGACTGAAGCCCCTTCACAGTGGGTGGCTTCAGTGAGTCAGTTCAACTTCCTTCACACTCCACCTGTGCACAGTTAGTACAGATTTTCTTGCCAACTTGACCCTAGATTTCCCATAGCAGAGTCTCAGATGTCTCAATCCTTAAAATAATTTAATCATGGTACAACAGCTAAATAAAAAAATATCAGCTGAAGCTCCCTTAACAAAAGAAAACCCTGGGTTTTTATACCCTCACAGTCTAAGCGCTGGAAGGTCTGGAGTGTCCAGTCCTTGGTTATGCCACAGGTCCCCATGCCCTTTGTTATGCAAAGGGTTGGCAGGTTATGCAAAATGACAGCCTCTTTCCTGGAGCTCCCGCCACCCAGATCTCAATCTGCAGCTCACACTGCAGCTGCACACTGAGTTACCTGCACTGAATGTATTCACTAACAACAGTTAACCTCTTTATATCTCATTTCACAAAAAAAGTCTAAATAGTCACTTAAGAAACAAAAACATTTTCAGGACGTAGTTGGTAGTCAAGACAGTAGGAGAAAAAGTTGCAAAGGTAAGAGCTAATTCCTGTCATTACTATGGTAAATCTGCCAGTCCTTCTTCTGGTACTGTGATTTTGCACGTATTTAAAATTTTAGTGACGTAAATTCTCTACAAAGAGGATGTGCGTCTTAGAAGAATTGCTTCACCAAGGATTTTCGACTATTTTACTCTCAAGTAGAGTTATGAATTATCTAAGAAGGAAATATATATCAACAATTACACAATTTTATTTATTTTGCAAAATGGGGGAGTTATTCTACTTGTCCACTTGCTGTTCTTCAAATGAATGACAATCCTTGCTATCAGAGAGATACTACTCTGGACGATGCAATATATCAGTATGCAGTCTTTTGCTTATTGATTTTTTAGATACTACTTTAGACACATATTAATTAACTGGAATTTTGTTTAGCTGGTAGCTATGTAATCTGAATGTCGTATCTATTATATATCTATGATGTCTCTTCCATATGCAACGGGTGATTAATTAGCTTTGTCGTGTTGCAGTATGAGGGACTATCTTGGCTGCCCATATGATGCCAGATAAATTATAGTTATTTTAAGGCTTGACTTGAAAAGGCTATACTTCTAAAATTGTTGCAAATCAATGCTATTATTATTATTATTATTATTATTATTATTATTATTATTATTATTATTATTATTAAATCGTCATCATCATCTTCATCACCTCCCCCAAACAAAAACTTATTTTGCCCTTCATTTGCACAGAGTATTTTTTGTAACATGTTTCCATAATACGGCCCTTCTCAAAGACACCAACAGAAACTATCACAACAATAACAATACATTTAAAAGAATGTTTGAATATAAGGGTGGTCTATGTAGTCACTTTTTACATCTTCCTGGTATTAAAGTCAACTACAATACTTGAAAAAATCATCAGTGCCAGAATGGACAGCTTCATTTCAAGCTGTTTTGCTTGGGGGTTGTAACCTTGAAGACAATGAAGACATGCCACACTGGCGGCATGATGGGCAGCTCATGCTGTTAATAGCATGTAGCAAAAAGGACTTTAAACTTCTTTCAGATGTATCCTGATGAAGCAAAATGAAATCTCTGAAAGCATGATTGTGCCCACAAAGTTTGCTTACAAAGAAAATGTTACTTCTTGTGACTGCATCATGATGAAGGCACATTCACTGTATAATGACTCAACATTGCCTTTGGTCTCTTCTGCATGATAAGTGGGTAGGATGCAGGAATACAGTTTTAAACTCAAAAAATAAGAAAATTGCTGCTTTAGATAAAAATTTATCATATGATAGACTCAAAGAGCTATCCCATCTGAAAACTCACTTGCAACCACCCCTTTAGCCATTGCTCATTTAGTTCAAATGAGCAACTCATGCTCATTTGAACAAAAACTTTGAGGACAGAGAGATTTCAAATCCAAAAGTTTGCAGAACTCTGTAATACTTCTATTAAGCTTTAAAATACAGAATTGGCCCAACCCTTGGAAGCAACATCCTTCCACACATGCTGCTGGAGTCCACAGGAGCCAGGAGTGTTCAGTATCTGGCCTCAAGCACAACAAAATAATGGGGTGACAGCTGTTTTCCAACTAGCAGCTAAAGTGGGTCACATAAGCTGCCATTTTCTAACTGCCCTAACATTTCCATAATTATAGTTACCATCCAAGTGACAAGATGAAGAAGAATGGCAAAAAATAATGACAATTTTTATTAGGAGGTAAAGAAATTAATAGGTTTCTTTTCCTTAACCCAGTAACCCATGCATTCTGAACAGGAATTTTCTAGCTGATATAGACTGCTGATTATTTATTCACAGTTTTGCAGCTAAAGAATGTTAAGGCTTTTCCACCATTTGTTTTCCCGTAGTTTTGAAAATCAAGAAGAAAATGGATTTTGATGTAAAAAGAACAATACTTTTTATTCAAATGTTCTCAGAAAGTGTCAGCTTAAACTTTTAAATTTCAATTGATAATTCCCAAAGCACTGACAACCCCCCAACTCACAGTCATGATTGCTAACTGTGAAAGAAAAGTTAATTTTTGATTTATTTTGAAGAATCAGAAAACTTTTGAGAACGAGATTGAGGTGCTAGAGCAGGTCCAGAGAAGAGTAACAAGGTTGGTGAATGGGTCCTATGAGGAGAGGCTGAGGGAGCTGGGGTTGTTTAGTCTGGAGAAGAGGAGGCTCAGGGGAGACCTCCTCACTCTCTACAACTCCCTGAAAGGAGGTTGTAGCCAGGTGGGGATTGGTCTCTTCTCCCAGGCAGCTGTCAGTAAGACAAGAGGGCACGGTCTTAAGCTCTGCCAGGGGAGATATTAGGTTGGATATTCGGAAGAAATTCTTTGCAGAGAGGGTAATCAGGCATTGGAATGGGCTGCCCAGGGAGTAGTGGATTCTCCCTTCCTGGAGGTTTTTAAGATAAGACAGGATGTGGCACTTAGTGCCACAGTCTAGTAACCATGGTGGTAGTGGATCAAGGGTTGGACTTGATGATCTCAGATGTCCTTTCCAACCCAATTGATTCTATGATTCTAACTTTCCTGATGAAATTTGCTTAAGGTATAGGGAACACTGTTTTAAATTCTTTAGTTTAAAATAGGACACAAATGGTATTTGTTTGAAAATATTTATACAGGATTGTTCAACTTAAAAAAAAAAAATGAAGTCAAGGGCTTAATTTATAGTTGAAATTAAACTCTATATTGGAAATTAATATTAAAGGAAGGAAAAAAAAACCCACTTGTAATATTCTAGATAGCATATGCATTTCTAACTTGGTATTATAAATGCTCACAAACAGTGGGATTTGTTTATACTTCTCATGGTATACAAATGAAATTCAACTGTGGTAATGTATATGCAGTTAAGTGCCCATATCCTACACTTTATAGACCTTTGTGAATTCCTACATTCATCTTTACAACCAGCTTCACTGTTCCATGCTACACTTGATGGTCTGTATTATAAAATCACACCTCTACATTTGTGTAGGTGGAATTGATGTCTCAAAGTAGAACCAAAGATGTGCAGGCTCTTACAATAGAGTGCTGCATTGTAAATTATAAATATTAGAGAAGAAATAATGCAGTTGATTGTCATAGGACTTCCCTTTAAAGAAAACCTTCCAGAACACTACAGTTTGTTCGTATGAAGGACTTCTACTTCTTACACTGGGGAGAGTATCATAACACGAGATATTTTGTAGTTACTTAATATGTATCCTAGATTTGGTTTTACTTTGTTAGTCTTAGTTATAATCCAACTGGAGCCAACTTAAAGAAACTCACTTCTTCAGTGATAATAATTTAAATATTAATTGCAGAAAAAATGCACTAAAAACCACTGTACATAGTTTTATACCTGTACATCAGAAAATTCACAAACCTTAAGACTTCTTAGTCAATCCATACTTCCAGAGAATAAGTATAAATGTCAACAGGATGCAGAAAACAGTGATAGGGAGTTTTTGGATATAGAACAATGAGGCTATAAAGGATTTATACCTCAGCTCTACTGGGGAGAAAGGAGCTCTGAAATGAATTTGTGTCTTTATTATCTGAAAATATTTATAGCTTCCAAAGCTTCTGAATTTCAAAACTGTTGTTCAGTTTTTGAAACAGTCAGCTTTAGGTCTCACAGGTAAAAAATTGTTTTGACAAAGAGTAAAAAAGACCCCAAAACCAACCAAACATTTTCAGGACAGACTTGATTATTTTGTCCTGTTTTATAATATTTCTTAGTTAGGATGATATTTTAGCCTCCTTCCTTACTATTTGGTCTGCAGCTTTCCAATAAATAAATTATATAATAAATAAATTATTCAATAAATAAATTATTCTCAAAAAATTTAAGATTATAATAAAATTGATAAGATAATAAAATACCACTAAATAAAGTTTACAATTCCAGATCCACTGTTAGGATAATCTCCTTAAACCAAGCAGCTTGCTTTGTGCTTTTACAGGTAGCTGTTCTGCAAGGTTCGTTTTCTTTTTTCTTTCCTTTTTTTTTACTGCAAAAGTCTTAATACTTGACATTATTTTCTGTAGATCATCAAAATGTGCAGACAAAATTCCCCCTAGCTGGCAGTATGTATCCCTCAAACACTGACAACTCAGAGACACCAAAATTATTCTATTAAGTTATTAAGAATCCTGATATTTATCTCCTCTAAATGTCACTGTGTGTCAAATAGAGTAGAAAAATTATATCCAATGATAAGAGTCTCAGTCAAGTAGAAAGATTCATATTTGAAAAGAAATGCCAGACAATGTTTAGAAATAATTCAAGAAATAAAATAATTGCTTTCAATTTATAAGGTATATAAATAGGATGTAATGTCAATTTATAAAGTTCAATCTATAGTCAGAACTCCATTTCATTCTCTGGTTTTGAAATAAATCACTTTAAAATAGCCCCAACATTTAAAGTTTCATCAGACCTTTACTGAAAGATCAGCTCAACTAAACAACAAATATTTGCTGTTATTATCGAATCCCTATAACTGTGAGCAACATTTAGCAAGTTTGCATAATCAATACCTCTCCTCTGAGCAGACAGTTATAAAAGCTTTGCCCTGTACCAAAAGGTCTGAAACAGTACGATAAATTCTTGTGAGGGCAGACGCACAGGTGAAAATATTTACCATTCAATAAAATGGATCCTGTTGCTTTCTGTTAACAAAGCAGGTGACATGCTGCATGCAGCCTGAGTGAAATTGCTCTCAATTTTAAAATGTTTTTTGGTAATGTTAAGTGAAAAATCTGTTTTACACCTCTATCAATATTAACAATCAGGCAAATTTTATGTTAAATAATATGCTTTTCAATTTCCCTTTCTCATCATTTCTTCCTAAGTACCGTTCTAAAGGAATTAATTCACAGTTCTAGAAAGCAAAATGTTTTTGAACTTTAGGATCTAACTGTCTTGTTTCATATTGACAGTCACCTTTTAAATATTTAATTATTATCACTTTATGAGGTAAGGTTTTTTTTTTTCAGCTTTCATGACTCTAAATTTTTTTCTTTCTACCTGATGTGGTTAGCATGAAACAGACAGTATGATTCAGAGATTTAATAAGTAGAATGAGTTTTTCAAACTTTTATAAAACAGTTGTAGGATTTTGAATTATTGTCAGTGCCAGAACTATAAGCAACCTTCTCTTTAACACAGAGTGGGGCAGAAGCCTGATAATCTGGTTCAGGGTGCCAGGCATGACCTAGGGGAGCTTTCACGTCCCTTGAAATTGCAGCATATACAAATAACTGTAACTATTAAAGCTGTATGAAGACTGCCTGAACAGGAAAAGGGAGCACAAAATTTTAAAAAATGTACCTCTTCCAGAACGTGCTTGCTTGTCAAAATTCCCAGGCATTTTCACTAGGTTTGAGAAAGGGTTTTATTTCATGGAATCATAGGATGGTTTGGGTTGAAAGGGATCTTAAGGATCATGTATTTCGAACCCCCTACCATAGAAAGGGACAACTTTCTCTAGACAAGGTTGCTCAGAGCTCCATTCAACCTTACCTTAAAATTAGTCAGACTGTTTTCTAGTGGTATGGTTTTTCTGTACCTGAAAAATGAACCATTTTGCAAGAACTGCAGTTATCTGCAGTATGAACGATATGGATTGAGATTCATTGAAGGGCATAGTACTGACAGTTACCCACAACATTAACTAACTATAATATATCTAGCCCTTCAGAAGTCTTATTCTGAAATATAACATGCTTCAAAATGTTTTGATACTGACCCCTTGCTTTTAGAGTTAACAGTTTGAATGAATCAATAACAAATCCTTTTCTTTCCCAAGATACTGTTTTCTCCAGTACTGTATTGTAATTCTTTTATATTGAAGACATTATAGTTATAAGTTCAGCCTCCTCTTTAAAAACCAAATCATAGTATCAATCATTAATTTATAAAGTCAGTTTATTTACATGATTTAATTACAAAATTATTTAATTACTTTTTTTCAGTGAGACAGAATTTTTTGTGCTCTGAGAGTCGTGAAGCAAACACAGCTCTTTCTTTTTAAGGAACCAGCTGATGTTGTTTAATGCATGGTTTCTCTCAGAAAAAGAGTTAAGGGAAAGAAAAACAGAAGAGAAGAGAATGGAGAACTTTCCATGAGATTTTATTTCACTGAGCTCCCATCTGAACTACACAGTAGTAAAACTGGGACACGAGGCTATCACTTTACATACTACTGCTCTGCCTTTTGAATACCTTATTCTGTGAAACCACACAGGACTTAGTGCTACAAACTTTTCTATAAGGGGGTCATCTGACTGTGTTTTAAAGAACATGGGGGGAGGGCATGCTTTCATTTCAAGAAGTAAATAGAATAGAGTAGGGTAGAGTTGAATAGAATAGAATAGAGTAGAATAGAATATTTCAGTTGGAAGTAACCTAAAACAATCATCTAGTCCAACTACCTGACAGCTTCAGGGTAGACCAAAATTTAAAGTACATGGTTAAGGGCATTGTCCAAATGCCTTTTAAACACTGACTGGCTGGGAGCATTGGCCGTCTCTCTAGGAAGTCTGCTCCAGTGCTTGACCATCCTCCTGGTAAAGAAATGCTTCCTAATGTCCAGACTAAGTCTCCCCTTTAACCCATTCCCATAAGTCCAGTCACTGGAGACCAGGAAGAAGAGCTCAGCACCTCCCTTTCCACTCCACTCTCCATCTCCCTCTCCACTCCACCTCCCTCTCCTCCTTCTCTCTGTACTATACAAAAGTAAAGTCTTCAGCCAGTCCTCACAGGACATTCCTTCCAACCCTTCTACCAGCTTTGTTGCCTTCCTCTGGATGCATTTAAGTACCTACACACCCTTTTTAACCTGTGGAGCCCAGAACTGCACACAGTACTCAAGGTGAGGCCACACCAACACTGAATACAGCAAGATAGTCACCTCTTCTGGCCAACTGGTGATGTTGTGTTTGATGCACCCCAGGACATGTTTTGCCCTCTGGGCTGCCAGGGCACACTGCTGACTCACACTGAGCTGCTGTCAACCAGCAACCCCAGATCCCTTTCTGCAGGATTGCTCTCCAGCCACTCCTCTCCTCATTTATACTTGGGCTCAGCATTACTCCATCCCAGGTGCAGAATGCATTAAGACTTGTTAAATTTCATTCCATTAATCATTGCCCTATGCTCCAATCTATCTCAATCCCTCTGCAAGGCTTCCTTCCCTCAAAAGAGTCAACAGCACCTCCAGTTTGGGATCATCAGAAAACTTGTTAGTGGTACCTTCAAGTCCTGAATCCAGATCATTGATAAATAGATTGGACGGGGCTGGCCCTGGAACTGAACCCTGAGGAATATCATTGATGACTGATCACCAGCCAGATATAGCCCCATTCACTGCAGCCTTTTGAGCTCTTCACTTCAGCCAGTTCTTCACCCAGTGCACCATGAACCCACAGAAGGATTCAAAATCCTTACTAACATGCAAAAACTACACCCACTGCCTCCCCTTCATCCACTAGGTGGGTGAGACTATAATAGATGTATCTCAAATTAGTTGCACAGGACTTTCCCTTTGTGAACAACTCATATTCTTCTCCATAATTTTTCCAGGAGATGAGGTTAGACTGTAGTTCACTGTGTGTTTCCTCACACCCTTTTTGTAGATTGTAATAAGATTGTTCAGCTTCCAGTCAGCAGGGATCTCCCCAGACACCCAAGACTTTGGTAGATAATTGAGAGCAGTCCTACCATATCATCTGTTCCTTCTGAACTCTGGAAGGCCCCATGGACTTGTGAACTTTTAGCTGATAGAGTTGGCCCCTTACAAGTTCAGTTTTCACAAATGGAAAGTCACTCTTCCCACAGTCCTGGTCCTCTAACTCAGGGGGCCAGGAAGCCCGAAGTCTATCAACATTAATGAAGATGGAGGTAAAAAAATGCATTGAATACCTCTGCTTTTTATTCATTTGTATTAGTCAGATGACCATCTTCAACATGTGTCAGTCCAATGGTTTTTTTAGACCTCTTTTTGCTATTAACATAATTCAAAAAGCTCTTCTTGTTATCTGAAACAACACTGGCCAGTTTCAACTTCAGTTGAGCTTCAGCCTTTCATGCCTTCTCCCTGCATATACAAACCACAGCTCCAGAAGCCTGCTTTTGAATAACAGATTGATGGATAAAAAAATCCCTGAGCACAAATTAAGGAAAGCTGGGACAGAGATGGAGTTATTTGGGAGAGATTTTAAACCCATGCCACTTAAGGAAGTATACCTGATACTAACCATAGCTATTCTTTTCTGGAAGACAAGACACTTATCCTTGATGTTATTTGCTTAATTTTTCAGTTCTGCAGAGCAGGCCTCTCATATGAGATGAGGAACCCATGAACTCCTTTCCACCCTATTCCAATCACTGCTTCAGTGTTCTCATTGACATGTTACTTCCTATAGTATAGTGGTTTTATAGTTTATAACTAAACAGTTCTTCAATATCTTTCCTCCCAACAGGCTACTGTCTGCTTTTTCAGGCATTTGTACATAATGCTGTGTTTGTATTGTAATAAATAATACTGTATTTTTATTTTAAAATAAAATTCAATAATTAAGTGCTTTTACGATTTGTTTTGACATTCATCAGCCCCTCCAATAGACTAGTATTTTGTGTCGATACAGTAATATTAGTGTTATGAGAAATTTATATCTTGAATTCTTTGGAGAACTGGAAAATGCAAGATATAGGAAAAAATCTAATATTGCAAATTACATGCAACCAGCAGAAATCTCTTTGGATCAAGCAGATTCCATAATATGCATTTTAAATATATTTGGTTTACATTCAGGAGCTAATTTTTTTTTTTTAATTTCTTATAAAAAGAAAAGTACATCATGCAAAAAACAGGCCACTTGCTCAATTTCCAAAGGAAGAAGAATGCAACTAGGTTCTATTTCTTCTTGAATACATAACAGGTAGTGCAGAAATAAGAAGAAAGTGAGTTATCTGAGGAAGAAAGATTAAGCAGGGTTTATTTTTTTCCCTTTTCTTAATCAATACCTTATAATTTCTTCCTTAGCACAGAGAAATATGATCCCTTTCCCATGACATAAAAGCTTCACAAACAGGGTTTTTTTACATGATGTAATGAATCCCTTGTTGATTTAAAATTATCAAAGGATTAAGATGAAAGCTTTAAGTTCTTTGATAAAACATTGATAATTGTGCTGTAATATTCAATACTGTGACCCAAATAAAGTAATTTTCTCTTCTTAGTTCAACCTTAAAGCTTTATAAAAGCTGTACATAACATTTTTTAAGCCTTACTGTATCAACAGTTCTACAACTACCGATTCCCTGTGTAATATTTTGTATTTTAACTCCCAACAAAACCTGCAATTCAGGCTGCAATTAAGTATTCCATTTAGATTAAGTAGCAGATATAATTAGTTAAATCAATGGCAATCATTTTAAGCTGTTCATAAATGCTTAAAAAGCTTGAATTAGTGTTGTCCAGGGCTTTTTTACATTTTGGTCTCATTCGAATTTCTGTAATATGTCAGTACAATTAGGAAATTTATTAAAATGCCTATAACATAAACTTATGGACAAACTTAAATAAATGCCCATTATACAATTACTTGTTAATATTGCGAGGTTTTAATTGTTTGCTTAATTACCTGGTTTAATTAATGTAAATTCCCCGTTACTTAAACACTTAATATTAATTTCTATGGCTTTATGACATTCAACAGTATGTGTTGGATCAGTTAAATTAGAGAATGATGACACTACAAGAGTAGTGAGGTTTTTTGATATCCCACTTATTTTATGCTAAACAGAGCATAATCAATCATTTTAATTAACAACCAGAGGTGGGATGACATCTCCCACTGAACTCAAGAGTGACTGCGAAGTTCCGTGTCATCTTCTTCAGGGCAGATTCAGCTTATTGAGTTTATCTAGTTGTTGAGAAAGAGTCTTGGATATGAAAGTAGCTCCCCTTCTTTCTACATCTAAAGGAGGTCTTTACGAAATGTGGCATTTTGTTTTGTGAACAGATATAAAACTGTTTAATGTTTGTTTTTAACTCTGCTTTTGTCACCGTGGGTACCTTTTTGTTTAGACTTCAGGGTATTTTCAAAGCTGTGTGTAGGAGTTGAGAAATTATACATCTGAATTCCATTATTTTCTAAAAGGATTTGAATGCATATATTTGCCCTAAGATTTAATTATACTCTTTGCAAACATAGATCAATTAGACAACTTAAAAACCTACTCTTTGGGGAAATAACTATCAGTTTCCCTTTTTTCTTTGAGTGTCATAATTATACCAGAAATTTGCTCTAACACTTTTTTTCTTTATGGTAATTTGTATAGTAAAAAAAAAAAAAAAGAAGTAAACTTTCAATTTTAACTTAGTGAGTACAGAATTACAGAACTGAGCTGGAAGGGATCTCAGGAATCCATTGGTTCATCCCTTTTCTTCAATATATAAAGAATTATAGTCATGTGCAAGATGGTTTTTTCCATTTCGGAAAGATTTTCTACAGTGGAGACTTCACAGACTCTGAAACTGGCCTGTTTTAATATAGCATTATGTTTATAATTTCAACATGTGAATTATACTGCTATTTAAACCTGTTAATTACCTATTGTCTTCATTAACACAGAGAACTGGCAACTATTTTTCTCTTCCAATCAGTATTTTTCGTATTTAAATCTTCAGTCTTCTTTCAGACAACCATTCACAAATTGCAGTATTTCCCCTCTATAAAAATTATTCAGATCTCTAATTATACTCATTCTTTCCCTCTGAACTATTGGTGTATAGCTCTCTTGATGGGTCCAAAGGCTCCTCAGAACAAGTTACTATATTCCAGCTAAGGTTTCATGTATGATGAACAAAGCAGAAGAATTACTTAGGATGTCTTGCAAGCTGTACTTCATTTACATAACCCAGCGTGATGTACAGTGGTCTCCTTTACAGCAGCATGACACCACTGATTGATGTGCGGCTTATGATCTGCTGAGGATTATCCTCAGATCCTTTGATACGGAATTGCTATCTAATCAACTCATGTAGAACTGCTATCTCTGTATTCATGCACCTGATATTACAACCCAAAAGTAGAAGACTGTAATTGTCTTTATTGAATTGAATCATACATTTAAAAAGCGTTTTTCCCTCTGTTGTTAAAATTGGTTTGACTTCCAATATTCTTATGGTTTATACCAGGGCAACATAATAAGCATACTTTCTGTTCCATCACCCAGGATCTGGATGAAATATAAACTAGAATTCAAGTAGGATCCACTGGAAAGCTTTAAGCAAAAGTAAATCTCCTTCCATTGACGATCTCTCCCTCAATACCATCTTGGCACCAGTTTCACTATAACACTACAGTGGTCTCATAGTATTCACAGATGTGAAACTTAATTACAAAAATGTGTGAAACTGTCTCAGGAGTCTTACTAAGGCCACAATATAGTATCTTTTGATTGTCTACTTTACATAAAACATTAAATCTAAATTAGCTGTTACTTAATTATCTTTTAAAGTCTTAAAAATAATTTAAATTTTGTGACAGTATTTTAGAGGAGAAGAAAGGGTGAAACAGAGTAGAAAACTAAAGCAACTTACTAAAGATTTCCCAAGTCTTTCTCCTATTCCTCTTGTGCTGGTTTGGTCTGGGATAGAGTTAACTTTATCCTTAGTAGCTTGTATGGTGCTCTATTTTGGATTTAATATGAGAATAGTGTTGATAATGCACTGATGCTTTTAGTTGTTGCTAAATAGTGTTTATACTAAATCAAGAACTTTTCATTTTGTGCTCTGCCAGCAAAAATGTTGGAGGGGCACAAGAAGTTTGGAGGGGACACAGCCAGAACAGCTGACCCCAGCTGGTCAGAGGGGTGTTTCGTACCATATGGTATCATGTTCAGTATGTAAACTAAGGGGAAAGCTGGCAGGGGGCTGTTGCCCAGGAACTACCTGGGCATCAGTCAGCAAGTGGTGAGCAACTGCATTGTGCATCACTTATTTTATCTATTCGAATTGCTGTTATTATAATTATCTTCATTTTCTGTCCCCTTAAACTGTCTTTATCTCAACCCATAAATTTTCTCACTTTTACTCTTCTGATTCTCTTCTCCATTCCACTATGAAGTGAACAAACAGCTGTGTGGTGTTTAGTTATTAGCTGGGGTTAAAACCACGATAGTCCTTTTTGTTGCCCAATGTGGGACATAATGGGTTGAGGTAATGGCAAATCTGACTAGAACACATTAGAATAATTTTTTTCTAAGCATTCATTGTATTAGTTTAATAGTTGCTGGTCACAATGTCAATTTATTTGCTCTCAAAGTTGATATGCTTGTATTTAAAGTTGCCTTATGTAATAGCTTACTTGCAGTACATGTTCCCTGTTGTGCTGTTTATCGCCCGTGGGAATTAGGCTGGGGTTATAATGTTGTTCTGCTTTGTAGCAATGGTTTATGATATGATAGAATTGCTGGTTGAGAAACTAACCTGGTAGTTGTATTCAGCATAGCCATCATCTCCGTACTTCGGGAGCCATTTATTGGAAACTATTAATAATTATATCTTTTCTTTTTCTCCTTGGAGACCCAATCCATGCAGGAGCCACTTCCATCTTCCCCTCCTCCTCTAGGCTAATTATGATATTAGATATCATAATAGATATCCAGGATAATTATGATATCTTAAGAATTTTGAGTATCCTTGTGATGTTCAAATCAGCATGTTCCTTTTGCTGTATCTTCTGAATGTGTTCCAGGTCTTTTTTAAGGTTAAGCAACTGTTTAGGAATACCACCCAAAGATCTACCCCGAGACTGGATTACTATGACTGGCAGGGTGTGTGGGATAGTTTGGGCAAGTGCCTAGGAGAGTGTGCACCTCTAATGTTTTGGAACTTCATCCCTGAACAAGTGCAGAATCTGAAAAAAATAGTAAAATGTTTTGAAAAAGTATGCTGTCACCCTGGCAATTCCAGGGAGACACAAATCACTGCAACATTCTGGGGTTTGGTCCAGGCCTGTTGAGCGATGTTCAACTTCTCAGCATCTTCAGGGGGAAGAGAAGGTCCATGGATGTGACAGCAAAACAACAGGCACTACAGATACTCCAACCCCTGTGACAGGCACTGCAGCCAAACCAGAGAGCCAATGCATGATGATGTCATTCACCCCTATATGCAAGAAGGTGTATATATACTAAGGTCAGCTCATTTAGTAAGGGATGAAGAAGGAGGGCCATCACAAGAAGAAAAGGAGAAAGAGGCAGAGCCCACAAATGAGGCAATAACCTCCTGATCCCTATTCCCGAGTGAACTGCATTAAGGAAGATAAGTCAGTCAGGCAAGATGACCACCATAGAGAGAGCAACTATCAAACTAATACAAAGAATGCTTATAACAAATTTGTTCTATTTTGGATTTAATGTAAGCATAATGTTAATAATACAGTGGTGGTTTTGTTGTTGCTAAATAGTGTTTGTACTAAGTTAAGGAGTTTTCTGCTTCTTACGTCCTGCCAGCTAGAAGATGGGAGGGGCACAAGCTGGGAGGGGAAACAGCTGGGACATATGACTCAAATTGGCCAAAGGGGTATTCCATACCATATGGTGTCATGATAAATATACAAACTAGGGGGAAAGTTGGCTGGAGGCCACCACTTGGAAACTGGCTGGCATCACCTGGTGAGCGGTGTGCAATTGCATTGTGCATCGCTTGTTTTGTATATTCTAATTGTTTTATCACTGTTATAATCATCATTATATTCTTTTGTTTCTGTCCTATTAAACTGTATTTAACTCAACTCACAAGTTTTCTCGCTTTTGCTCTTCTGATTCTCTCCCCACCCCACTATAGTGAGGGAGGGGGGAGTGAGTGAGCAACTGTGTGGTGCTTATTTGCCATCTGGGGTTAAACCACAGTACTCTTAATAACACTGTTATATTTTTAATTTTCCAGTCTTCTGAAACCTCATTTATTTTTCATGCACTCTCAGAAATAATGGCAAAAAATTCTGACATTACTTTAATTGGTTCTTAGAGCAGTTTAAAGTACATATCATTAGGGCCAAAAGATTAGAGCATGTTCATCTTTTTCAAGTATGCTACAGCTTATTATTTCTCTGTTTGGCAGTAAGAACTTATCAATGACATCAGCTATACCTGTAGAGGAATATTTCAGGGAATGCTGATGGAAAGACGAAGTAATTTTCCCCTGTTGATAGACCATTGCCACCCCTGACTTTCTTTTTCCTTAAATATGCTTACAGAATGGTTTCTCAACACTGTTGCATTTGACTTCCTAACTGTATTTTAAGCTATATCTGTTCTGGTGTTGTTCCCATCTGTGTGAGCTACTTGTCTTATCTTTCCAAGTTTTGATCTGACCTAGTTTCCATAGTCTGCATGATCTCTTTCATGGTTTAGGCCATTTGATCTCTCGATATACTTCCTGTTCTTCCTCTGTAATTGGATAGTCTGTACTTCTACTCTTAATATTGTCTCTTTAGGAATCAGCTGACTCTCCTTAACTAACTTTTCACTAAACTTGTTTCTAAATGTCTTCAGTTTGTTAAAGTCCATCTTTTTGAAGTTTATTATTTTTACTCTGCTTTTTTTTTCTTCCTAAGGATTGCGAACTCTATCACTTCCTTCTTACTAGTTAACATCAAATCTGAAAGAGCTTCACCTTTCCTTCTTTTGTATAAAAAAAAAACCAAACCATTCATTCATTCCAGGAGCTAATGACTGAACAAAATGATTATTCAGACACAAACAAAGATTTTGTTAGAAAATTATAGGCTCAGCTAGTAATCTCTGGGGTTACTGCTTATTTTCTTATCAGCAATTTAAAAAGCTCCAGCCTGGAAAAGAATTTCTTCTTAATATTTTTTCTGTAGGTATGACATGTTTTTTTGATTTTAAATTCGTCATGGCAATTGAATATGAAATTTCTAAGCCCTACATGTCATTCAGAATTGTTGAGAAAATACCAGCCACTTCTTAGTCTGTGAGTGGTCTTCAAGAAACTTTTTGCAAATACTATGTAAGCCCGAGGCCTAAAACTGTAAACATAGCCTTATTTCATCATGATTGTTATGGACATTGTGCAAACATCAGTAACACATGTAAAGTAAGCATATAATGTCTCAGATCAGAATGGTAACATTTTATTAACATGCTGCTTTAGTGTAAATCACTGCATATTTTGAAGAACAGTTGTGATTTAAAGCTCAAGCTTTTAATATTATGGGGATCTCCTGAAATCATTTAGTTATAAGCATACCATCTAAATAAAATTGTAAAATTCATGAACTGATTACATGAACACCCCTGGGATAGCATTCTATGTCATTGGTATCTAAACACGTCTATCCATGATGTCAGTGGTGTTTTCCATAGTAGGATTTCTAAACATAAACAAAAGACACCTGACTCCATTCCTTCTCTGAAATCTCATGGTTGTGGTTATGATCTCATTCTATTTAATGACCTTACACTAAGTCAGGTAGTAAAAAAACAGAGACTTTTGTTAAAATAAGTTCAGCTGAAAATTAACAAAAAAACCCTAACTCCTCACAGTGAGTACATTGTCTGAAATCAAATCCAAGTTTTATTTCAGTGTAAGCATATGATAAAAAATAATATGCCAGCTGAAAATTTTTACCTGGGGGAGAAATGACAGTTCAACAACTTAAAGATGCCTCTATCAACCTGAATTGTACTGTTATTCTCTTGAAAAACAGACTGCGTGCAAGTAATTTATTTTACATTCCCTGCATGAACCAATCAAGTTAAGTTTGCAAAACTGAACTGAAATCATGCAGGTTTATGAACTACAAATAAAATAATTTATTTCTTATCAAAATTTCTCCCAAGTATTCTAGGATGTTTTTTTTTTCTTTTTATGAGTGCTAGTTACTGTGTTTGCCAAGAATGTGGGAGTCTGGCTTCCATCTGAGAAGGTTTGAACACATATAACCCCTGTAGGACATCTTCTCAATCACCAGACCATGTTGTACTCTAATATATGTGCTTGTGAAAATGAAGCAGACATCCTTTAGTTTTGCTTTGGGTTTCATAATCTTCCTCCAATTCCAGGCATGCTAACTTTATGTGAACACCATAGCCATCATCCTGAAGAGTCTCTAAATGTTATATGCAAAAATATATCCTACCCTCAGGGAAAGTTTAGAAGGACTCAATGACTCTTCAAATGTCAATCATGTGGATCAATAGAAACATATGATGTAGTTGTTCAGATACCTCTGGAAGAATGGAACCAGGATCTGACAACTCTAAGTTACGGATGTTGAGCATGAAAACACCTTGAGCTTTGAACAAATCCTTAAATCCTGCTGTTAGATTTTGTCTGGATACATAAAACTGTACTACTCAGTTCTCCATCTGTGAATTCCTTACACTTGGAGATTGGATCTGTGCCAGCACTGGTACAGTGATTCAGTTAGATAACAACATTAAAATAAACATCCTGAATAGGCTTAGCATGTTCCATTTGGAATTAAGTAATAGTTAATCTTTTAATTAATATTAATTATTGAAACAGACTTGAAATTTAAAATTGCTGTCAGATTTGTCAGATCCTTGGCTTTTAGCTGGAATGTGGTTTAGGTTTGTGTTTTATTTATTGTCTGACTCAGTTTTAGGTCATTAAGTTTGATAGGATGCAGCTTGAACTATGTTGTGAGCTTATAAATGCATCCTATTCCTGGTGCTGCCATGGTGTTTCCATATGGATTCTGACAATTCACTGAGCACCCACTTGTCTCTGAACCAAGTGGAAATAGTACTGGAAATATACCAGTGATGAACAGTTGTTGCATATCAGGTATAGAAACCAAAAAATGTAAGTCTAATTATTATTGGTTTTTTTTGAACATGGAAATATTGAACTATTCAGTGATGGTTTTACCAGTTAATGTACCATAACATTATAAAGCAAAGACACATTTTGATTCCTTTGATTTTGTGGAATTCTAGTACTTCAAGTACAGCTGTCTTGCCTAGTCAGAGTGACAAGTTGATACCTATTCATTCTTAACAGATATATTGTAATTAGTTACTTTTTTCCAGTCATTTTTTTTTGTGAAACACATATATGAACAAACGATGCAGCTACCACATTTGCTTACATTCTGTTGCATTTATCAAAAGTTTCAAAATTGTGCCCTGAGGTGAAATATTGACAATGTTTTATCAGTGATCCCATCTCTTTTGTCAGCAATTAAAGAATCCTTACTTTTAAAAGCAAAGATCTGCTACTATTAACTCTCCAGTAAAATCTGACAAAATGAATTTTGAAAAGTAGAATAAAACTAGATGTGTTAGTCATATGAGCTTCTGACTAGCATTCTGGTATCTTTGGGCAAATGCTGTCAGCAGCGTCTAGGCTGTGAGTTATCTGAAAAAAGGACATAGAATGTATTTGTCTATAATTTGACTGAGAACTCCATCATTTTCAAATCAGGCTTCAAGACAGGCTATTATTGATATCGGTCTTTAAATTCCACATACAGAAAACTCTCTTTTAACTAATTAACGAAAAACTCTGGAGATAAAAATACAACCTTTGAAGCATGCCAGCAATGTACAAACATCGAGAAAAGACCATTAAAAGCTATCAACTAAAATTATTAAGGAACAAGATTCTCATATTTTATTATACGTCAATTGTAGCTACGTATTTAAATTGTTTAGATTATTTTGGAAATACTCCACCAGGAAAAGAAAAATTACAAGGGCATATTGAGGTGGAATTTCGTGGACTCATAGAATGATTTGTGTTGGAAGAGACCTTAAAGATCATATAGTTCAACCTCCCTCAAACCCCTGCCCACTAGAGCAGGTTGCTCAAAGCCTCTTTCAATCTGGCCTTGAACACTTTCAGGGATGGGGCATCCATAACTTATCAGGGTAACCTGTTCAAGTGCCTCACCACCTTCACAGTACAGAATTTCTTCCAGATATCTACTCTAAACCTACCTTTTTTCAGTTTAAAGTCATTAACCCTTCAGTTAACCCCACAGATCGAGTTGGATGGGGCTTACTGAGGGAGCTGACGAAAGTGCTCACCAAGTCACTTTCAGTCATTTACCAGCAGTTCTGGCTAACCTGAGAGGTCCAAGATGTCTGGAGGTTATGTGATGCCCAAATGTGATGCCCATCTACAGGAAAAGTCAGAAAGAGGATCCCAAGAACTACAGGCTGGTCAGTCTGATTTCAGTTCAGGGAAAGGTCATGGGTTAGATCATCTTGAGTGCCATCACATGACATGTACAAGACTCCAAGGGATCAGGCCTGGCTAGCATAGGTTTATAAAAGGCAAGTCCTGCTTGACTAAACTGGTCTCCTTCTATGACCGGATGACCCATTTAGTGGATAAGCGAAAGGCTGAAATGTTATCTGCCTAGAAGTTAATATACTGTTTGACACCATTTGCCACAGCATTCTCCTGGAGAAACTGGTTGCTTGGACAGGTGTACTTAATCTTCATTGGGTGAAAATCTGGCTGGATGGTTGTGTCCAGGAAGTTGTGGTGAATAAAGTTAAACCCAGTTGGTGACTGGTCACAAATGGTGTTCCCCAGGGCTCAGTACTGGGGCCAGTCCTGTTTAATGTCTTTATCTATGATCCGACTGAGGGGATTGAATGCACCCTCAGTCAGTTTGACACAAACTTGGGTGGGAATGCTGGAGAGTAGAAAAGCTCTACAGAGACTTCAGGACAGGTTGGAATGATGGGATGAGGCCAATTGTATGAGGTTCAACAAGGCAAAGTGCCGGGTCCTGCAATTGGGTCACAACAACCCCATGCAACACTACAGGCTTGGGGAAGCAGTCCAACTGAGAAGGACCTGGGGGTGTTGGTCGACGACACGAGCCAGAATTTTCACAGAATAGTTTTACAGAATGTTCTGACTTGGAAAGGACTCACAAGGGTCATTGAGTCCAACTCTTAAGGGAATGGCCCATACGGGGATTGAACCCATAACCTTGGTGTTGCTCTAGCCAATTGAAATGTGCCTAGATGGCCAAGAAGGCCAATACCATCTTGACTTGTATCAAAAATAGTGTGGTCAGCAAGACTGGGGAAGTGATGTCCTTCTGTACTTGGCATTGGTGAGGCCTCAACTTGAGTACTGTGTTCAGTTTTGGGCTTGTCACTACAAGAAAGACACTGAGGTGCCCTTCCAGAGAAGGGTAACAAACCTGATGAAAGATCTGGAGCACAAGATGTATGAGAAGAAGCTGAGGGAGTTTACGTTGTTTAGCCTGGAGAAAAGGAGGCTGAGGGGGTCCTTATGGCTCTCTACAACTACCTGAAAGAAGATTGTAACAAGGTGGGAGTCTGTTTCTTATCCCAAGGAACAAGCAATTGGACAAGAGGAAATGGCCTAAAGTTGCATCAGGGGAGATTTAAATTGGCTATTGGGACCAAAGTTTCCCCTGAAAGAATTGTCAAGCATTGGAAGAGGCTGCTCAAGGAAGTGGTTGAGTCACCATCCCTGGAGGCATTTAAAAAAAGTGTAGATTTAGTACTTAGGGGCATAGTTTAGTGATGGACATGGCAGTATTAAGTTAATGGTTGGACTTGATGTTACTGGTCTTTTCAAACCTAAATGATTCTATGATTCTAAGGCTCTACAACTGGTATTTCTTGGTAACTTTATGTTGAAAATCATTAGTCATAAATAATCAGTATCAATGACAATCTTTGTAAGAATTATCAGCTTCTCTAACATCAATTATACTTAGTCTTTTAAAAACTGAAGATAATGGTATAAGCTCCACAGGTAACTATTACTTTTTAAAGAAACTGCACTATGCACCTACAGAAGAAGAAAAAAAATTAATGATGAATCTTTAGTGGAGCATTCTGATATTGATGTGTTTCTAAAGCATGAAGAAAGACTAATATTTTCATACAAGACCAAGCTTTAATGAGCATTAATTCCCAAAACATCTATCAAGAGCTTCAGGGTTCCCTTATCCATTTATCACACATGTTCTATGAATAACTAAAATACATTTTTCTGTTTGCATGACACTTCTATGTTCTGTCTAGTTGCCTGAAAGTAAAATCACATTTACCTACATGTTGGAGGAGTTGAAAGTGTTCAACAAAAGGGAAACAAGATAAGAATATGGCAAGATGAGAACTGAATGGTCAAGCTAAATGTGTTATTATAAAGGTGAATTCCATAGTCTCATCACTGTCAAAACACATTTCTTGGACCTGGTCTCCAGAGAAATATATGCCATTGGTGAAAAAACACTACTTTCTATCTTCTGATTAATGTAATACTATTCAGTAATTACAGATACCACATTCATCTTCAAACATCAGCACAGTTTGCAATATTTAAGTAGAGGACCAGTGATTCTTCTAAAACTCAACAAATTCTGACTTTTTGAAATTCTTGTTTCTCAGTGGAAGCAGGACCACTCAGGACATTTTCTCTTAGATATAGATAACAACACAAAAGAATAATAAAACTAATAGCAGACAAGTACAGTTCAGTATTAAAAGGTTGGAGACATTTGCATATGCACAGAAACATCATCATAAAGACATGATGGAAGGAGTACAGTCCCCAAAGCCAACAATAAAATCAGAACTTGAAATTTTGAGACTCACTCATTGTGTTGCAAGACCCACAATATCACCTATGACCTTAGTCAGTGCTGGGTGTTGGCCATTTAAAGATTGTCTCCTTTGAAGTTGAACAGAAAAAGAGTTATATACTGAAAGAAGGTAAAGGGAATACACTGGAAGATAGACACATAAAAATATAGAGATGGGTAGAAAAAAATCAGAAAGAATCACACATATATTAATGTAGAAAGCATTTAACAAAGCAAACAATTGTTAGCTAAAAACACCTGTGGGAGTTCTGATCTTTAGGCTTGTTTATCTTGCATAAGTATACTGTCAATATGCATGAACTCATTGAAAATTTAGTGAGCTTAGTCTTTGACCTCAATTAAGGTGAACTTTAAAGGTATTTTTAGTAATATTTTCATTATAAATATGTAATTTTTATGTGTATAAAAATATGTATAAATATGTATATTAAGTAATCTTTTTCAGCATATGTACAATAAAATTAATTCTCATCTTTCTAACATTCCTTATTTTACTGCTACTGTTCATTTGAAACTCTCATTCATATTACAATCATTATTTGCCCATGCAAATCCTTACCTAATAATTTTCATTGTCCCTGTTTATTTGCTTCCTTCCACTGACTGTTCTTTCATGCATTGTGCCATGCAGATTGTAAAAATAATGTACTACAATAAATATGAAATTGAAACCATGATCTTTATATGTTCTAAGTGTTTTGTCTGTGTTTTTTTACCCATGCATTTACCAGAAATTGACCAAGACGACAAGAGGCATTGAAACACCCTTTCTGGAACAACAGTACTTGTAAGGCTCTAATACTAGAGTCTGCAGCTCACGATTGCTGACTAAAATTTACCCACCTTTTTGGAAAGTGATTAATACCTCCTGCTAAGTAGCAAACAACTGCACATTTAGAAGGGTAGGAGCTGAGCTAATTTACCTTCCTTACTTGGTAAGCACCTAGTTCGTCAAGTCCAGATTCTCACAGACAGCTGTGTAGTAGATTTATAGTCCAGGAGGCTACATATTCAAAAGGGTTAAAAATCTCATAACAAATACTTTGTGATTATATAGGTCTCAACTCTATCCCACTCTTGCATACATAATGAGTTACATCTAAACCCACATCTACACAGCCAAATTTTCTTATCTGGTTTGATATTTGTGTCATTGTTTTAGAGTGAAACTGTGTCAGTACCCTCCTATAGCTAACCCCAAATAGTTCTAGTCCCACAGCTAGACTCATACAGCCTTCACCTGGTGATGTGGTCTACCAGTACACACTGAGGAATCGTGTGGATTCCCTGACTGCATCCCTCTCCTGTGGGAGACACAAGTGCTCCAGTTCTGTGTGTACTTTTGCTGCTTCCTGCCACCTGCTAATGCGCATGCTGTCAAGGGAGCTCTCCATGAGTGCTGACACACACCCCCTGAGTTAGGGGTGCACCCCACGACATACATGGGTGGAGGCTGCTACCAGCACCCCACAGAGAGGCTGCACTCAGCCTCAGGCATAGGTTGTGATGTCTGTAGGTTGGCTGCCATCAGTGTCAAATCAGAGACTCAATGCTGCTCTGCTTATCTCTTCTCTTTCCCCAGATTATCCTGCTTCTTTTATACTGCTTCTCAAGCTGCCTCCTTTTTTCTTTTTTTTTTCTCCTAAAAGCTCCTTGGCGGTTCCCCAGATAGCTGGCTGACAGTAAACTTAAGCGAGCTTTATTATTGTTAAATAATGATGTAATCAGTTTTGGAGCAAATACCCCCTCAAGCAGTTTTGCATGTCCTCCACACACCCATTGATCTCATGCATATCACCCAAAGCAAAGGGAGAAAAGGCTGCAGAGGTTACCCACGTGTAACTACCCCGTGCTATCTGAACTTAATTCAACCTTAAATAAAAACCAGCACCACTATCAAGTGGGCTTTCAATTCAAGTTCCTCCTAGGAGCAGATCTGGTGCTGGTACAATCTGCAGCAGAGCACTGTAACACAGTGCACAGGAGTGTTTTCTGAACAAGGGGAAAATCAGGGGGAAGTGAGAGACCCACCAAGAACCCGCAGTTCACACCACAGTGAATGACGAGGCCCGAGTGAGGCCAGGAGCAGCACTGAACAACACATGGCCAACACCTACGTATAAAAGAAGCCCCTGGGAAGTGCTAGCAGCCAGGCCATGGTGCATCAGCAAGAGCATGGCAAGGTAGTTCACACAAAAAGTGCCAGGTCCTGCACTTAAGTCAAAACAGCACCATGAAGTGCTACGGGCTGGGTGAGAGTGAAAGCCATTCAGCAGAGAGGGACCCTTGGTGAACAACCAGCTGAACATGAGCCAGCAGGGTGCCCAGGTGGCCAAGAAGGCCAATGGCATCCTAGCTTGTATCAGAAATGGTGTGGTCAGCAGGATCAGGGCAGTGATTTCCCCCTTATACTGGTGAAGCCACATCACAAGTTCTGTCTCCAGTTCTGGGCCTCTCACTACACGAAAGACACTGAGGTGCTGAGGTGTGCCCAGCTCCAGCTGGTAAAGGGTCTGGAGTACAAGTTTGATGAGGAGCAGCTGAGGGAGCTGCAGTTGTTTTAGCCTAGAGAAAAAGGGTCTCAGGGGAGACCTTATGGCTCTCTACAACTACCTGAAAGGAGGTTGGAGCAGAGTGGGGTCAGTCTCTTCTGCCTGGCAACTAGTGACAGAACAAGAAGAAATGGCCCAGAGTTGCATTAGGGAAGGTTTAAATTGAGTTTTAGAAAAGAATTATTCACCAAAATGTTGTTGAGCACTGGAACAGACTGCCCAGGGAAGTGGTGAAGTCACCATCCCTGGAGGTATTTAAAATACATGTAGACGTGACATTTAAGGATATGGTTTAGTGGTGGACTTGGCAGTGTTAGGGTAATGGCTGAACTCAATGGTCTTAATGGTCTTTTCTGACCTAAATTATTCTATGATTCTATGATTAATTTAATTTATTTTTATATTTTTTCCAGTGAGGAAAATTCAGTGCAGTTGGAACATATAAATTTATCTTATAATATTGTCCTTTTCCATTGAAATTATTATCAGAAAATTAAAATGCGTCTACTTCACTTTTCCAACCTTAAAATACACCCTTTATCAAACTTAAAAATAAAATTGCTTTCACTTCCCACTTAATGTGATTTGACTGAATATTCTTTTAATGGCTAAGTGTAATTTTTTGAGTGCACATTTTTATATGGATGGTTATTTCTCCATTTTAAGAAGGCAATAACATATTTGAACATCTGCAGAGTATCAAAAACTGGTGGCTGGTAGCTAAAAAAAAGTGTTTTACAGCACTACATACTTTATACCAAATTAAAATAGCAGGAACTTCAAAAAGCAAACAGAAGTATGATAGATACAGCAATATCCTAACCTTTCTTTAACTATTTATTCACGAAAGACACTTCACTGTCAAGTTTATAATTCTGTGTTAATGCTACTTTTGGAATTTGCATTAAATGACATTTTGATTATAGTATTCAAATGCATGTGCCCTTAAAACTTTGCCATTTATTTTGTATGCAAAAATCTTCCAGCTAAATGTCCCTATTTCCATTTTGCTCTGGATTCCACTGAGACCATGCAGGAAAGAATAGCTAAGTTCTCCTCCCAAAAAAAGTCTTGTAAGGTAGAAGAAATTCAAATGATAACCTATTATCCACCAGCTGTTTGATTCTTAGCTCTAAATTATAATCTTGAACAAATAAGATGTTTTTCTTTTGATAAAATTAGACACTATTTTTTTGTTTAAAATCTATCTTTATCCCTAATAATCCATGAAAGCTGTTGGTTTAACATACTTAGACAAAGCAACTGTGTGTACTTATTAAGTAAATTCTCTGACCATGCCTTTGAGCCATAACCTTTTGAAGCCATTGGGAGTTTCAACCCAAACAATTAGATATATTCAGTGAGGGAAAGAAAATTACTGATGATACTAAAACAGCAACAGGGATATGACCTCAGGAAGTTCTTAAGTCAGAAAGTGCTTGCATCTGCACAACTGGGACTTGGGAAACTATTGCTATGCAATTGCCCTGTCTCCTCTTTCCTTAGGCATCCACCACTGACCATTGTCAGTGACAAAAATGTTAGAATGATCATCTGTGTGAGCAGAATTAAGCATCTGTTTATAGTACACCTTATTACCTATTATATTTTTTCTGTGAGCCAGATGGAACCCATTTTTCTGCCGCTAAAATTTCTCCTTGCAATTAGAAAACAGGATCAGAACTTAAGATCTGGTATTTGTAAAATGTTTTGTGCCTGCCATGAACTGGCTTCTACCAGTTTGCATTCTTCAGTCACACATATTTTCCCAAAAGTTCACTGTAGCAAACAAAAGCAAAATGCAAACCAGAATGTTTGTCAAAGTCATGGGGAGCCCATGGGGCACAGATGATGAAAATTAAGATTTAAAAGCATACCCGAGATGCCCATTAACTTTGAAAATATATTTTTCACCACTTGAATCTAAAAGCAGCATTTCAAAAGCACATGGTGAATATTGTATTTAAAAATGAAATCGAATTTCTTAGCAACTAAGAAACTTACCTTGAGCAGAGAATATTAAAGGGTTTGCTACTCTAAAGTTTTGAGAATTTTCCAGTTGCTGGGACCCCAGGCAGCACAGAATGTAAACATGTATTTGAAAAATGAGTATATCTATGGTCTTAATCATCTACCTAAACTCTTGTGTAGACCCAGGCTGGACTGTCTGCTGTCTTTCAAAATAAAGTTCGACACACAGTTAAGACATGAACCTCTAGTGAGTGGTGGTGAGGCACACACCTCTGTGCGTTCTTACAGCTTAGAAAGGGAGACATGAGCTTACCTTGGGTGTACTACACAAAGTTATTTGTACAAAATAGTGAAATACTTTCAAAAAAAGATACTAATATAGTATAGTAATACAATTTTATGCATTTTATCAAACTGTCTGATAAAATCGGCAATATTACTGCACTTACTTTCACAGAATAATATAAAAAACAACACAAATGGGGATTAGTGTTGACTCTAATGAAAATGAAATAAAAAGTACCAGGGTTTTTTTGACTTTTAAGTTTACAGGGAAGAAATAGTTCAACACTGTATTCCATACAACCTCAGAAGTGATCGGATGTAGTAGTTATGTTTTTCTGAACAGCAACTTCGGAAAACTTTAAGACAAACCTTTTAACATTAACTGCGAATCTTCAAGTTTTTAACACGCCTTTTATTGCCAATATTTTAAGCAGACCTAATTTTGAGTGTTTTCTTTGTTTAAAAGAAAAGAAAACATGGAAAGTTTTGATTGACATGATAATAGGTTTACTATTAAAATGTGCACTGAAAATCAACTGAATTATTTCAGAGCTGAATGCTTCTGCAGGAAGATGAAAGCTAAGCATATTTACCTTAAAGCTGTAATTTTTCAAAGCTCTAATTTTGACTTAAAATATTTTTTCAAGAGTTCTACATTAATATTGCTAAAGAACTTCTTGTTATACATTTGTTGTGCTAGAAAGAAGCTATGGAATTCAAAATAGAATTATTATAAATTTTTTGTATAAGCCTAGATATCTTTATCAACATTGCCCTATAGAATCATCAACTCAATTGTGTCTATTTACATAGTCACACCGTCACAAGTACTGGAAAAACCCACGGTAGCTAAGTCATAAACCGTTGGGTAGAAAGAAGCTGTTGCGTGTGCTAAGGAATGTAACCCAGTACATTTGATTTTTCCACAACCAGTGTAAAGGCTTTCTATTAACCTAACAGTTTAGGGTCTTAGGACTCATCAAGACTGTGTCTTTCCACATCACCCCCTTCTGACAGCTGAAATAAGCACAGAAGTTTTCCCAAAACACCACTGGACTTGAATTTTTCACCATTGCCTCAAACAACAATTTTCTCTTCCTTTGAATTCGCACATAAAATCTTTCTACAAAAACACTGTTCTACATAATGATATACCACCTCTTCATTCATGGTAATTGCCAGTCAGGGAGGGGCCCCAAATTACCTCCCCACCCTAGGACTAGACAAAGTAGAATGTGACTTCTCAACTCCTAAAAATTTCATACCACCACAAGGTTGTCAACACCTACTAAAATTAACATATGGGGATTAGTGCACAGAAAAACCTTGTTACAGTCAGACCAATCTTAAAATAAGGAAGCCCCTACATTTCTGGCCCGACAACACTGCTGAGATGATGTCAGTGAAAAAATCTGGCAGTTACGTGTGCCTGTGGCTAGTTCAGGGTATGCTGTTAGATAGCGAATACCCAACAACCACCTCTACTTTAAAGCCTTCCAAAGTTGCCCATAGAACATGTAAGTATTGAGTTTGGGATTGAGCATTTTATTTCCCTATTTCTCTACGGAACATGATGCAAAAAAAGGAAGAGGAGCAGTGCAGGTCTTGCTACCCACTGTTATCTTTCCCACTGGAGCCTGACAATGGCAGGATGTGTCCTGGCCAACGCTCTGCAGATGTAATGTGCCTGCTACCAGACTGTGGAGGAGCTGACTCATGAGGGGATGGAGAAGGAGAAATAATCCAGCAGCCACAACACAGTTAATTAATTCCTTGAATGGCTCTCTACTGCATCATATCCCAGTTTACAGCTGCACCCCTGGGAGTACTGTTCCATAATAAAGAACTGACAGCAGAGTAAGCAGGTTCTCACAGCTCTGAAAGAGGTAGCGCAGTCAAGCTTTTGCATTGCAAAAAACTTTCAAGGACCCCAGCCCTGAAAATGGTTTCATTTGTGCGGTCAAGGTGTTGATCATGATGGAAAAGCTCAAGATAAACACAGGGAGATCATTTATACATTACCTTCATGGGCAAAAGGTGTTGGGGAAACATTAATTTATTACCAATTAAATTAGAAATGGATATTTAAAAAAAAAAAAAAAAAGACAAGAACTAAAACATTTTCACCTTACTGTCCCCTTCTTCCCAGGGTCAACTTCATTCCCTCATTGCTTACTCCTCTACCTCCTCCATCACAGCTGTGCAGGGCTGTGGGGAATGGGGGCTGTAGTCAGTCCACAAAAACTCCTCTCTGCTGCTCCCTCTTCCTCATACTTTTTCCTGATCCAGCCTGGGGCCTTCACACAGACTGCAGTCCTTCAAGATAAACTTGCAACTGCATGACATTTTCAATGGCCGTAGTTCTTACAGGGCATGTCCACCTGTCCCACTGGGGTCTCTCCCAGGGCCACAGGGACATTCCTGCTGGGAGTCTTTCCTCTCCCTTTGCCCTGCGGGCTCACAGGGCTGTTTCTCACCCGGTTCCCCTCCCTCAGCCCTGGCTACCGGGCAGCGTTTTGCCCTCCCTTGCCCAGGGCTCTCTCCTGCCCACCCATGGCTGAGGGGCTCAGCCATGCCCTGCGCTGGGGCCGCTGGAGCCACTGGAACCGTGGTGTCTGACATAGGGCAGCTGGAGACCTTAGAGTTAATCATTACTGCCAAATCCTGAGACTTTTTCTCAGGAACTTCAGCACACACAGTCTGTAGAACCACAATCATCTGTGGGATCTAATGTAATTAATATTGCACCTAGAGTAAAAGTAATGTCTGGTAACTGCCAGTATTAATACAAGTGATTGAAAATGAAAATATTTAATTTAATCTTCTTACAGAATCATAACTAAACAAGTCTAATTCATCATGTATTATGAAAGAATACATCAATTAATAATAAATTAAACTATGTAATGGACTTGAAGCAGTGTTTTAAGTATGAACACTCATACTTAAAGTGCTCAGACATGATAAGTTTAGTACAGATGACTCCTATATATGAAAAAATTGTTATAAGGAGAGTTAATACTGAAAGGTTTTTTATTTTTCTTTTTAATTTAAGACCCAAAATAGAAAAACAGCTTTCCTGTTATGTATATAATTAGAGTCCTCATTATAGGCACACTGAAATTTATTCTGCTGACTGACAACCATGAAATTCTAAGTGACATTCTGAGAACTCTGTCATTTATTTTCCTGCCATCTAGCTGCATTTAACTAACTGTCCTTCAATGTCTCGATATGAATACATTTAGACATTAGCTAATGTATCATTCTTGACATCTATTCACCTTCAGCAGTGCATTAAAAAAAGACAATAAATATAAAGAAAAGTCAAGGAGCAGTCTTATCTGATGCACAATAAGATACTCTATCTAATGCCAACCACATAAAGTACTTATAGGGGTGAAAGTTATACAGTGCTTCTAAGTATTTAGAAGTTGTAATGTTAAATTCTAACAGGTTTTATTCTGATTTTTAAGGGCAGTGTTGCAGTACATTACAGGTCCATACATCGTTACATACCCCAAAGCTTCTGTAAGCATGTCCAAAATTCCTTTGGAGTAGACTCTACTTAGTTCAGCCAGCAAAACCATCTTTATTGTCACCGCCTGCTTTAAATATGATTAGCTTTGCAGTCTGGTACTAAGTGCTTAAACTTCCTCCATTTTGTAAGTTTTTCTGCTTATCCTAGTTTAAAATGCTAAGCACATTACACAAGCACAGTAACTGAGGTGAGAATATCTGTTGAGAATATAAAGCATGCTTGTACTAGGTTGATAAATCATAGAAATAAAATCATTCCATGGAAATATTTGCTTTATGCAAGTATCATTCTTTATCAGATATGTGCCATAAAGTATCACTCCAGAAACTAAAAGTAAATTGCAAGTAAAATGAAGACAAATTCCATAGAGACATCTATAGCAAAGCTTGCATTATTTTTAAGCAATATATAAAAATTAAACTTGAGCTGCTGCTGTGGCCTAGTCAAACCATCCTGATCGCTATTCTGGGTTTCAAGTCCCAAGTGTTATTCTCCTTTCCTATTGGCAGATCACTTCTCTTCCATCCTATGTCATAATTGACAGTCATCCATATTCCTTTAGTGAATCTCTCTGTGACATCAAAGTTCTTTTTTGGTCTCTGAAGCACACCAACTGCCTCTTAAACTGGGAGATAGGCAGATTATCTGTTTCTGTCAAAATCTGAAGATGGAGTTAGATACCTCAGATCACTAGTGAGTGATGAAAATACGTTCTCATTTCCACAATTTTTACACACAAATGAACCAGATAAAGTCACAGAGTGAATACCGATGATGCTTTATTATTTTTTTGTAAAAAAGTGCAAACATTCTTAAAGCAATTTTCCCAAAATGGATTGTTGTACAGAATGAGGGACAACCAAATATTCAGTAACATATCAGACATTTTCCTGGTGTTGGATGGCAGATGTTGTTACCTAACCGATGTAGCCAAAAGTTTCACACAACATTATCCTCTATCACAAAAACACTTGGGTTCAATTTCCATTCCTCTGAATCTCTATTCTCTTTTACCATTACAGATACTTGCAGTCAGGCTCATTTAGTTAAAGTTAGTTATAATAATCAATGGGTAACAATTTCTTTTTCTGTATTTCCAGCTATAAGTATCATTTTTGTTCAGTCCAGATACGCATATTATCTGGAAGACCCTCTTATTCCTAAAAGATTTTTTTTTGAAGATGAAAATGCATGACTTTTCATATGCAGTATCTGTTATAATAATTTTACTACACGCAATCATTTTACACACACAAAGAGAAAAAAATTGTGTCTAGTAGAAAAACCATATATGACAAATATACTAGTATATATAAAATGTGAAACTAATCTAAATTGGGAGGATTTTGTCAAAAACATATGAATATCTTCACGTTAAGCTCTAACACTGGCAAAAGAGAAAACAAACCTTAAGAGGGTATGAAAATCAGTCTGAGTTTACAGTAGGATTTTCTAAACGTATTTTTATCCTTATTTTCACTTAAAAATAATTATTTCCAAGAACCTATAAAATTAATGTTTCTTTTTAATGTTTTCTGTTGAGTGTATCTTTAAAGAATTGCTTAGGGCATAATTTCATATTTCAAATGTTTTACTAATAATTGAGGCTATATGGAAAGAAATCCAAGTCATAATCAAAGCACTGTCAAAGAGAGAGTACAGTGTAGGAAAGGCAGTTTAATAGCCCCAAGATTCCCTTGCTTATAGGTTATTTTACACATGCTGTTTTGACTTTTCACCTGCCCTGAGTTTTGGTGCAAAGGAAGACATGAATACTCAGTCATCTTTATACTTAAGACTGGTATCTGGACAGGCTTTGAAAACTTCTCATATCATCCACTCTACATAGGAAGCAGTGTAGTACTAAATGTGCAACAGTTAGTATGTGCAAAGAGTAGTGAGCTAGACTATTCATGGTGCAGAAATTACCAGAAGAAATATTATGGAAAGATATTATTCCACAGATTATGCTGTAAAACTAAGCCAATTTCCTCAGTTTGTACCTCCCAGTTTGACCTAGCTCTCAGTACAGGTGGCTCACAGATATACATAATTTGACAGACAACTTTTTAAAAAAAGAAACAACATTCCTGACATAAAGTATATACGTAGTGCATTTCATGTTTTTGTTTTCTATTTCAAAAAACATACAGTCCTACATATGAGGAGAAAAAAGGGTACCTCTAAGATGGTTTTGCAACCCTAATGTTAGAGAGGAAGCTAATCAAAACTTAACAAAGCCGTTGCACTTGCCAAAACTGACAAGCCATTAAGCATATTGTCTTACTAGGTACTGTGAATTCTATCTAGTGGTAGCTCAGTTGAAGCATTTACTGTAACTTGTGGTAAGGGGCACATTAATCAAATGAGAAACATTTAGGTGTTCTTTGCTTTGTAAATTATAATAAATAAGTGGCATTCCTACTTGTTATTTATCTACCTTCAAACTTTAATGAATATTTCTAGTGCTAATTGCTGATTTTCTATATTTAGAAGGAACAGGCACATATGGAGATAATAGCACAATGTGATATTTATGAGGTGCCAGTTCCCTTATAAATATAGAAATTGAGTAATTAGCGTTAGAAATATTCATTGAAATTTCAATGCGCACTTTGGGATTTGAAATTAAATTGAGCTAAAGTTGGTGATCCTTGTCATAAATTAGTATTTGGGGATTTGAAATTTAATTCACTAGAGATATTCCTTCAACTACTGAATAATTTAAGTAGAAGTAACATTGGACATAGCAAGTACATTTAGTGAAAGGGAAGGCATCAAAGGTCAATTACAGCTCTTTGACAGTTGTTGTTGTCATAGATTTTAACACATTTATTATTTCTCACTATGTCAGTCTATTTCACTCCTTCACTATCTCTGGAAGAAGACAGGTCATTTAAAAGTAGTGGTACTTCATATCTTCCAGGTCGAGCCAGTACCTACAAAGATATGATAAATTACACTATATAAACTAAACGCTTCCCTGATATAGATTGATTTTGAGCTATTTTTTAAAGCATTAGTAATCTTTTAAACAATAATAATACCAAAATAAAGTTACTTATTAAGATTTAAAGTTGGTTTTAGTAACTTGTGCCTTCTGAAAGCATCACATACAACAAAACCTAAACTTTTAAAAATTCAATAGTAATAATAAGCCACTTCAGACTTAATGATTGAAAATGTGCAAGACACACAAAATGCCTGTACGATATTTTGGCACAAGCCCCACAGATGCATCTTTTGGATATGGACATATAAAAGAAAATCCAATGAAGAACTGTGACCGTGATGATGTCAGATTAAGAGTTGATGTTAAATAATGTTAAAATAATCTGAGTATCTGACACATGAGAAAAGGCTAAAGAGATCTTGGACTGTTCAGTGTAAAGAAGAAAATGTTCTAGGGCATCTTACTAATTAATTTATATCAATTGGGGTGGGAGAAAACAAAACAGAGACAAGCTCTTCTCAGTGATGTGTAGTGAAAGACCAAGAGGCAGTGGGTACATACTGAAGTACAGAAAAATCCCTCTAAACACAAGACGTAATTCTTACCATGAAAGTGGTCAAAACTGGTAACCCCGACAGGATTGACCAGAGAGGTTTGGAGGCTATATCACGGAGATGCTAGAAACATGGGAAAGCACAGTCCTGAGCAATCTATTCCCCAGCTGGCCCTACTTTCAGCAGGGAGGTTGGACTGGATTTTCTTCAAAGGTGCTTTCCAAATCCAGGAACTATTCTGTTACTCAGTGAAGTCTCTAGGAAAGAATTTGTATTAAGCTTTATTGTTTACAAAAGGTGCCTCTGAAATGCGAAGTTGGCCTGGGTGGGAGAATGTAATCAAGTAACACCTTTGACTACCACAACTGTGGTTTTCTGTGGAATGTGGATGTCTTTCAGATATTTTAAGTTGGTATCCAGTTTTTGGGAGTCTTTAATGTGAAAATATTTATTTTACAAAGAAATAAAAGTTAAGGGAATGGATTAATCACTTTCTCAATTACTTCCTTAACTAGGCAAAAGTGTAATAAATTATAATGTGATTATTTGTGCTAAGTAGCTGCGGTTTTACAAGAAGCTCATTAAGTGACTCCTTATCTAAGTTAAATGTTTGGGAGCTTTACTTTCATTAAGTGTTATCTACATTCACATGAACAAATTAATACATAAATTCTTATTATCAGTTTAAAATAGATTTTAATAAAAACGCTGCAATCTGAATGAGTAAATGCTTTTAATATATACAGTAGATTTTTAACTGATTAATATTGCTGCCCCTAAATGATTATGGATTTATAAGCTTTAAATCTAACTATATCTGATTAATGATTAAATAAAAACCAAATGAATGGAAACTTTGAAGGCTTCTTGTCATTAAAACCGGACCTAGACAGTAAGGTGATTTTCTAATTAAAGTTAAATTAACAGCCTGAAATTCAAGCATGATACTTCAGGATCCGAGTAGTGGGCTCAAATAATCATGTAATTTGGTAAGAGAATCATATGCTTCTAACATAATTTGGAAAACTTCATTACCAGAAGGGCATGTCATACTTTAATTGTAGAGATTTTAACTGCAACTTAAAGCAGCAGCACATGTTCTCAGAATGAAGATCTCAAAACCTGACACAGGCCTTTCATTTCAAGGTTAGCTTCCATGTTTATAATTTTTCTATATTAATTGAGTATGTGGCAACAGTATTCAAAAGCAAATGTGAAGTACAACTTTTCTGTGAATTATTACTATGGCATTATGTACTACTTCGTAAATTCAAAGTTTGTGAAAAGAGCTCATCTATACATAATTCAAATGAACACAGAGATACATCACACCATTTCAAACTGCAATGAAATTCCTCATTTACAAACTGTGACAAGGGCTAATACATTTAGAAGAATTTACTTACTTCTATGACCACTTCTGGTGTAGTATGTTGTTAAACAGATAAATAGCTCCCACAGGTGCTTGCTAGGTTTCTGAAGGAGTAAAAAATTATTTTACATTTCTCCTATGTTTTTAGCAGACAATGACATAACAAAAGCATAAAGAGCCCAAGGAGATCTTGTGCAAAACAGATACATTTACTGAAAGTTGTTTTCCAATGGAGAAAGTAGCAAGAGCCAGAACTAGATTGTCACTGATAATCCTTTAATTCATTGTATTTGTGTATATACAATAGAGATTCCCAATTCAGCTTCTGAATTTAATCTAGCTGTTGCTTCCACTCTATAAAACAAAAGCAAATGAATGCATCCAAAGTATTTGATAATCAACTGTTAATACATCACAGAACTGCATGAGGAAATTAATACTTCGTCACTGAAGCTGAGTCTGAACAATGGGGACTAATGCGGAGCAAAACCTAATCAAGGAAAACAGAGTAGGTGGTATTCTATGTATGTTGTCTGTCCTTCACAGTCAGTCAGGAACAACAGAAACTCTTAATCTGACATTATGTGTGTGCTCCACGTGCAAAATTTAATCAGGTTATTAATCTTGAAAAATTATTTCCCAATTTTGATGCCTGACTTTTAAACATTTTTAAATTATACTTTTATTTTAAAAAATCTTTAAAAATATTTTAAAATCTTTTAAAAGTCTTTAAAAGTCTTGCCATCTTTTAAAAATGGTGTAAATGTTTCTGAGAAGTGTTTCCAGTTATACTGGCTCGCAGGAAGAATTGATCATCAGGAAGCTAGGAACTGTTATATACTCAAAGCTTAATCCTCTGAGCAAATTAGATAATAATAAGCAAAGAGTACCACAGTTTACCCGAACTACACAGCACATGAAAACTGGGAACATTTTCCATTAACTATTGCACTATTTCTGATATCAAGGAAATGCTGAGGCACTAGAGTAAGCACTTCTTATGCCTTTATCAGTACCCCTTTGCTCCAGCCCATCCTTCACTCTGGCTGCTACCTCTCATTTGCATCTCATTTTTTACATTCCAGCACCTCATACCCATTGCTATTCCACTTACTCTCATCTCCCAGTTCCTACCAGGCTATAGTTTCATGACTACAATAAGTGGACGGAAGCCATGTAGCAATCTTAACACCTCTTTCCTTCTCCCTGGCTCTCATTTTCACCCCCACTGTGTCTTGTGCTGGTTTAAAATGAAACACAGTTTTGGCAAGGTAATGGACTCAGAACAGGAAGAATGTGTGAAGGCTATCAGCCGATAATGGAAGTAGAGTGAGATGATTTTTTCAGCAACACCACCAATTTATTACCCATTTTGAAATTACTTCTTACCTTCATAAAGCCCTAGTATATCTCCCATCATTGCAGATCTCTCTCTCAGATTAATTTTCCTGAAATATCTCACCTCCTGGCTCCAGAGTCTCTTCTGTTGTTTAAAGTGCCTCTAGTTACTCTTTCCTCTTTTCCTTACAGTGCTTTTTGAGATGGACATTGGGAAAAAGCAACAATGCCTCTGCCCTAACATTTATAACAACACCTTGTCACCTTCACCTCTGTCATCTTCAGCCCAAGCTTCTGACCAATGCAGATTGGAACCTCAAAATATTTGATTAACAGTTTTAACTACTTGTGTGCAGCAGGTTTTCATAGTCTTGCACATTAAATATGTGTTAATGTTTTTTTATTTGGAAAAGAAGGAGAAAAGAAAAAAAGTCAAAGTTGACATCAAAATGACTACATTTTATGTCTCTGCTTCTAGGTGTAAAAGCCTTTTTATAACTTATGTGCAAGATTAATTTCTGGGCAGAGCCTTTCCTTGATTTCTCTTTATGAGAAATCAAAAGTCACCATGGTAAGGCCATCTTATCTAAACAACTCCATACCAAAGAGTTAAATACAGCAAGAATACACAAGAAAATAAGATTCATAGTGTTGTTTTGGGTGATTGTAGACATTACTGACAGCTATTCTTTTTTTAAAAAAAAAAAAAAGAATATTTACATAATAAAGCAAAACTATGGAATATAATACATTCTGTCAACACAGTTTTTTAAATAAAAATGCCAGTCTCAAAGTCCCATATGAAACCAAACTGTCTGTAAAGACACAATCAATGCTAAGGGTTTTTCATGTCCCTGAGAGCACTGTTAGCCCTGACTGTTTCTGCCCAGTCCCCCACAGCTCCCCCCATCCTACCCAAGGCCAGACCCCAGGCCAGTCCCATGGCCATCAGCCCCTGCCCCACTGATGACACAGCAGGGCTAGTCCCCAGCTCACCACAGCCCTACCCTGCCTGGCCATGGGCTCCACTGAGCTGAGCTCATACAAGGGCCCATGTCCTACCCTGGCCTCAACATATTTCCATCCCCAGTGAGTTGTCTGATGCCAGGGGTTGGGGCAGCTCCTGTGCCCTTTGGCTGCCCAGCTCCTGGCTGGGGTACCGGGCTGGGGTCTGACTGTCAGGCCTTGCCCTGAGCCCTCTGGTGGAACCCTTAACACTCACTCATGGTCACAGGGAGCCTCTGGTCCCTCTGCTGCTCTAGCAGAATTTTAGTGTACGGCCACAGAAAAATTAATTCACCATCATTTACATTTTGCTATTATTTAGACAAAAATAATTTTCATTACCAACCCTGGTGAGGCCACACCTAGAGTCTTGTGTCCACGTCTGGAGTTTCCTGCACAAGAAAGACATGGACATACCGGAAAGAGTGAAGTAAAAGACCATGAAGATGATGAGAGCACAGAGCATCTGACCTATGAGGAGAGGCTGAGAGAGGTGAGATTACTCAGCCTAGAAAAGAGAAGACTCAGAGAAGATATCACCAATATGCACAAAAACCTGAAGGACGGGTGCAAAGAGCTCGGAGACAGATTCTTCTCAGTGGAAACCAGTGACAGACCAGAGGCAATGGGCGCAAACTGAAACACAGGAGGTTCCCCCTGAACATTACAGAACAATTTTTCACTGAAAGTGTGACTGAGTACTGGTATAGGCTGCCTGGAGAGGTTGTGGAGTGTCCCTCTCTGGAGATATTCAAAAGTCGTCTGGACATGGTCCTGGGCAACCAGCTTTAGGTGATCTCTTCTGACATCAACCACGCTGTATTCTGTGACACGAAGGAATTATGCTACCGAAACTGATTTTAGTGTATAGTCTATTTGGCCATACTTCTCCAGCAGACTGTATACTGGAGAAAGCTCAGAAAAAAGGAACTTTCTTCATCTCCTCTATTGAAAAGCAAGAGTTAAAGCTCCTCGTAACTGAGGACCATAGAACAAGATCAAAAAGCTTTAAGTTCTTCCAGCATTCTCTATGAAAGGCCTTTCTTACTTAAAATAAAAAGCTCTCTAGTAGATATCATGAGCACAGCACAGTGGACCTGGAGCAGCTGGAGCTCAGGGGAATACCTCTCCTGTTAATTGTTTCCACTTATCTGTTCTTGAAACAGAAGCTATTGAAAACCTAAACTATGCACCCAGTGGTCAAACTTAATTCAAGGTCACAGAATCTATTCTACTCACCAGAAAACCCAGGAGCAGCAGCTCTTGATACATTTTGCATGAGGCAGCTTTAATCTTCATGCTTAACAAATTAAAAGCAGTTATAATATAGAAAATCTTAATGTAACTTTCAATTTCTTGTTTGAACCAAGCGAAAAACATATCACTATCTATACACAAGACTGCCTTTAGAAGAAATTGATTCTCACCTAAAGGACTAAGGCTTGCTAAGAGCCTCTCAGAGGGATTCACCTAACCTCAATCAAGACAAAATTAATGAAGAAGTAGACATCTCCTGGTATATCTTGGCATATTACCTCAACAGGAATTGCTCTGTCTCAACATTTTCACTGAAATTAATTTAATTAACTCATCCATTAATAATGAATGATCTACAAGCTTGAAAATAACCATAGATAATTGGTTTTGACTAGAATTTTCCAGTAATCTGCCATAGAAATTGATATTTTCACTCCAGGGCAGCTTTATGATATTAAAACAATATTAGCTGGGGCATACATAGTCTGCTGCAGTTTATAAACATCTTAGGTATTCAAAAACAAAGTAGAAAAATATTTGTTTGTTCTTCCAGGCATGAAAATAGGAACTGATATTATAGTATATTTATCAGGTCATGAAATTATAACTTTCAATTTACCTTGTCACAGGCTGAGAGATTATGAAATTGTGTTAGCTCTACTACAACTTATCAGAAACTAAGAAGCTCTCATAATAACCAAATCAAAAACTCAAATCTCTTGCTTGACCTAAGCTTAATCCCAGTGATCCTGAAAGATGCTAATGGAAATAAAGATTTTAAAGAGCATTTATAGATATGCTCATTTTAAAGAGCATATCTGAAAGGAAGGTTAACAATCAAATTCATACCACTATTGAACTGAAAGCTATAATATTTATGACTAGTTTTTCATGAGATATGTCAACAACCTGATTTTGTATCAAAACGACAAACATCTTCAACGCTTAAAACATGAAAAAGAAATATTTTAATTACTAATTTAGTGCTAATTCATCTCCCTCTAAGTTCCATATTATTTGTGTCAAGATAATTTATTCTTCATTCTTAAAATCTATTCAGAGTATTGTCAGACATTCAGACTGGAAAAGAGAAGGCTTCAGGATGACCTAATTGCGGCTCTCTAGTACATGAAGTGAGACTACAGGAAAGACAGAGACTATTTACAGGAGCATGTAGTGACAGGACAAGGGGGAATGGTTTTAAACTGAAAGGGAGTAGGTTTAGGTTAGATATTTGGAAGAAGTTCTTTACCTTGAGGTTGGTGAGGCACTGAAACAAGTTACCCAGAGAAGTTGTGACTGCCCTGTCCCTGGAAGTGCTCAAAATCAGGTTGGATGGGGCTTTGAGCAACCCGGTCTAGTGAAAAGCATCCCTGCCCATGGCAGGAGGATCAGAAACAGATGATCTTTAAGGTCCCTTCCAACCCAAGCCATTGTATGATTCTATGATTGATTTAATTTTTCCTCTTCCAGGAATTTTCATGGAAGTTGACTAATTGAGGCTGTCTTTGCATCTGACTGTCATTAATTGTTGTGACAGATTGAGTTCAGCCTGTAACACGTTGGGAATTTGATTTTGTCCTAAACTGTCCATTTTGAACTTCATGTTGAAAACATATTTATATGCAAACTATACAGATTTATGTCACATGCTTATTGTTGATAACCCCTTCTACACTATTCACTGGGGAAATGTTAACTCACCTGGTACTTCAGCAATTTGTCCTGACTACAAACCCAGTCACATGGCACCATGGACATTTGTGGATTGCTAATTTTCTAACATTAATTTCTTATCAGGAGATCAAGGAATATATCCAAATATATCAAGTTCTCCAAAGAAATCCGTCCAAATGTTTCAGAAAAAGTTAATGTTATAATATAAAAAATGACCACACAATAGAAAATAAAATAAAACGCACTAGTACAGATTTTACAGAAAGAAAGAGTTCTTAATACCAAGTTCTCAAAACCATAAATTGATTATTTCTTTAAGTCCAACCCAAGTTTTAGATCTTAACATGCACAACATTAAGGATATCATCACTCCTTTATGTGGAAACTTTTGGCTGAACATGCTTTGTTATGTTAGTTACGTTACTTATGCTTTTGTCATCAAATAGCTAAAAATATGATTGCTTTAATATTAAATGGAAATCATAGAATCATTTAGATTGGCAAAGACCTCTAAGATCATCAAGTCCAAATTGTAAAAAATTTATATATCTAACTTGTTATATGTCTTTGGGTAAATTAAGTCAATTTTTCAGTTCAATTTTGTAATTAGGCTGTTTTGTAAAATAGTCTGATGATTTTTTTTTTTTTTTCTCAGTCAAAAGGATCTTTCTTTTACAGTTTCTTAGTCAGAAAAGGTAAGGTCAGTTGGTTGACTAACTCTCAAGAGATTAAAGAGAAATGGGTAAGTGATAAGAAGTTTCTTTTGCTAAATTGTTGTTCCTTGTTTTCTGCCATGTTACCTCAGGATTAAAGGAGAAGTCTGGAGTACACAGAAGTTGTTGGTGGGATGGTGTAGGAAGTGGTGGAGAATTACTGGAGAGAGGAGGGAAGGTCACAGGCTTTTGCATTCATGGAGGATAGAGAAATTGCTGAATATCTCATCCCAAAAAAAGGCATTACTTTACACTGAATCTGACAGTATATCCTAACTCCTAGAAAGAGGCAGAATGACTTCCAATCCAAGGCAGGTGATTTAGAAACACTTGACGTTACAGTGCTTTCTTTAATGTGGAGCAAGATGAGGAATACTGTAAAAAAAAATTGGTTAGACACACAGTTTAAACTCTATTAGGTTTTCAGACAAAAATAAAAGGAGTACAAATTTATTTAAAATCTAAACAATATTGACCTGAGATCTGAAATAGGTGTCCCCAATGTTGTAGGATCATACATAAAATGCCAACTTCTTCACTACTGATCATGAGCATTTTCTGTGAGGCATAAAGCTTGTTCAATGCTTTGCACATTAGTTTATTTTTCAGGAGAACAGAAAAAGCACATGGAGAAATACATCAACATTAACTCCTATCCAGCCCAGTGATGCCTTAGAATTCTTAAGATTTGCCGCATATAGATTTTTAATATACCTGTATAGTTTCTAACACTTGAGAATAGCAGTTAACTATAACTTCGTTCTCATGTTTCATATCAATTCCTGAAATTCTTCCAGTTTTTTTTAACGTTCTCTTCAAGAAAGGATTTTAGTGAGTACGTCCTTTTTGGGACATGTACCTAGAAAGATATCACTGTAGACAAAGCAGTCTAGAAGACCCAGAGACCTTGGAGAAGCTCAAAAGAATGTGACTTGAGGGTGATGATGATGATGAAGAAAGGGATCTTAAGACCTCTGACTCAATTCTGGGAAGGCGTGCCAAGGGGAGGACCTGAGAGAGGTTCTGGGAGGGGAACAATTTTTGGGTAGAATATATCCATTAGATATGACAATTAATTAGAGCTATAAAATTGTACAAACTCAATGCTGTGATGTACACTACAGTACATTTCTGTATATAATGTGCCTTAAAGCACTTTAATTAAAGACTGCTCTCTACTTTTTATATATATTAGTATTGTCCAGAAAGTTCTTTTCTTCCATTTTAGGCAACACCAGAACAGGTCTAATTAAAGCAAATAGATGAATAGAGGCATCAGGGGGAATTAATGTCATCACGGTCATGGTTCAGGTGTTTGGTAGACTTTTTGGTACAAAATTTAAAAAGGAAAAAGCTAAAAACAAAACCACTATGAAAAACAGTTATATCATCTCCTTTTTGATTCTCTTATTTGCTTTTTTGTTGCAAACTATAACAATGCAGAATATTTGTTAATTAAAAATATTTAGTCTTTTTGCTTCCATCTTCTCTTTCTCTGTCAATTTATTTTTTCTCATTTATGTCCAGTGTATGAGTCTGTAGAAGCTCAGGGTGGATTTGTCTTGATTTTAGTAAAGCTGTTTTGACCAAGGAAGCTGTACTTTAAGAAATTGAAACTTTTGCTTATTACTTGCACTAAAAATATTCTTCAAAAGGGAATAGAAGGAGAATATGATTTGTTCATAATTCATAATGCTGTCAAGTAATAGTATTATTAGTATCTTAAAATTTTATGACATTTGCAAAAGGACATTATAAAAATACTTAGAAAACCTGCCTTTATTGCATTTCACAAATTCGACTCATATTTGGACTTAAGTAATAATTAGCATTTTTACTGGCATTGAGCTGCTGGAATTATATATCAGATAAAGTAATTTCAAAAGTTCAGCAGCAGTCAAAATTCTAATTTAAACTTTAGGAAAGTATTAAAGCTGGAATCTTGTGCAAGCTAGTGAAGCAATATGCCTAAAGCATCAGTCTGTTAACTAAATTAAACCAGTTACCCATTCATTGAAAAGACATAAGATGAGCAGGTGCAATTGCCCCAAGAGAGTATTTGCATACTAAAGGGTCCAAACTTATCCTGTTCTGAGTTTTTAATTCAAGAGCTATACAGGCAAGACTGCAGGTAGACCCTCTTAAAGGAAAAGTACTAATTTGGAGTTAACACTTCCTCCCCACATAACAGCCCCTCCCCACTCCTCCCTCAGCCTTCTTTTTCCCATCTTTTTTGTTTGTTGTAGTGTTGGATAAGTTTCTATTTCCATTTTTCAGGGTATACAGATCATTTCAATTCTTGGGGAGATTTCCTCAACTTATTTCAAAGACTTTTGCTGGTTATGTATCAGGAGAAAAGTACATCTTTGAAGCTTTTTGATTTTTTTTAGGATTTTGTAGGATAAATTTTACTAGGAATTTTTATGCCTAAAGACACAAATAAACATTAGAGAGATTTTAGTGGTTTCAAACTGAGAGTAGGTTTAGATTAGATATTAGGAAGAAATTCTTTACTATGAGTCTGTTGAGGCACTGGAAGTGGTTGCCCCAAGAAGCTATGGATGCCCCATTCGTGGAAGTGTTCAAGGTCAGGTTGGACAGGGTTCTGAGCATTCTGGTCTAGTGGAAGGTGTCCCTGCCCATGGCAGGAGGGTTGGAATTATATGATCTCTAAGGTCCATTTCAGCTCAAACCATTCTAGGCTTCTATGATTTCTCTCCAAATCTGTCCATTGTTCTGAAATCTCTAAAGGGATCAGGATTCATCAGCATTTTTAACAGAAACTAAGGACCTTAATGATTTGCAGAAGATCCAAATATATTGCTTACCTCTCTGGGGTGGTTTGACAGAAACTTGGCCTAAGTTTAAAGCCTACTAACAAAACAATGGCCTGAATCTTCACCCAGAAGCTGAGGAAAACTTAAGCTAAATCTGCTGACACTTGTCGAGCTAATTTTCTCTATTAACGAATACTAATCAACTAGTAGCATTTTCGTAAGGGAGAAAATAAGATAGACAACTAAGTTGAAAAACAATAGCATCCAATTCCTAATTCCTGAAATATAACTTTAATTATAGCACAGTTCTGGTTTTTATACCCTAGGTAATTTGTTGGTCAGGCAATTGCTTTACTGTAGCTACACCTCACTTAACAGGAACTTTTAAGTCTCTAGCAGCAGGGTTAAGTTTCAAGCTGCCGCTCAACCTGGAGTGCAAGTTGCGCTTGCTCCACTTCTGAGTCCTTCATAGAATCATAGAATCATAGAATCGATTGGGTTGGAAAAGACCTCCGAGATCATCGAGTCCAACCCTTGGTCCAAATCCAGTCCATTTACTAGATCATGACACTCAGTGCCACGTCCAATCTGCGTTTAAAAATCTCCAGGGATGGTGAATCCACCACCTCTCTGGGCAGCCCATTCCAATGCCTGATTACTCTCTCTGCACAGACTTTTCTCCTGATATCCAAATTAAATTCCCCTGGCGGCGCTTTCAAGCTTAAGCCCGTGCCCTTGTCCTATTTTTGACTGAGTGCATGAGCGAAGAGACCAACCCCCACCTGGCTCGAACTTCCCTTAGGTAGTTCTAGGACGGGATGAGTTTCACCCTCTGAGGCCTCCTCTTCTCCAGGCTAAACAACCCCAGCTCCCTCAACCTCTCCCCATTGGACTTATGCTCCAGTCCCTTCACCAGCCTTGTTGCTCTTCTCTGGACCTGCTCCAGCACCTCAATATCCTTCCTGAACTGAGGGGCCCAGAACTGAACACAATACTCAAGGTGTGGCCTCACCAACGCAGAGTACAGGGGAAGGATCACTTCCCTGCTCCTGCTGGCCACGCTATTTTTGATACAGGACAAGATCCCACCCCACAGGTCCCTTTCTGCCTGGCTGCTTTCCAGCCACTCTGTGCCCAGCCTGTAGCGCTGCAGGGGGTTGTTGTGGCCAAAGTGCAGGACCCGGCACTTGGCTTTATTGAACTTCATCCCATTGGAATCAGCCCATCTCTCAAGTCTATCCAGATCCCTCTGCAGAGCCCTCCTGCCTGCCAACAGGTCAACACTCCCTCCCAGTTTGGTGTCATCAGCAAATTTGCTGATGATGGACTCAATCCCCTCATCTAAATCATCAATAAAGATGTTAAACAGGACTGGACCCAACACTGACCCCTGGGGAACACCACTAGTGACCGGCCGCCAGCTGGATGCAGCTCCATTCACCAGCACTCTCTGGGCAAGACCCTCCAGCCAGCTCCTAATCCAGGAGAGGGTACACTTGTCCAAGCCATGGGCTACCAGCTTTTCCAGCATGCTCTGCTAAACACCCAGACTTCAGCCTTACCCCTCCCCAAGGCTGGGCTCCAGTTATCAGAACAAAGTAGTTCAAAGGTAGTTAGAAAGTTATAAGTGTAGCTTTGATAACAGTAACAGTAAATTCCATTCTCTATTTGAATGAAACATGATAATTTAAAGCTGACACAGTTTTCTATATATTAGAAAATTTTTAACAGGTCTTCTGTTAGCTTTGATAACCAAACATTTTTGTTTTCCTCTGTACACTAAACACCTCAGTTCTTTAATTTTTTTTCCATAAAATTTCTTAAAGGTATTTTGTTATTTAATTTCTTCTTCCCAAATGCCAGAATAACACTGTAGGTTAACCTGACTGTTTATTCCAGTGTCCTGGTTTTGGCTAGGACAGTGTTAATTTTGTTCCTAGTAGCTGGTACAGTGCTGTGTTTTGGATTCAGTGTGAGAATAATCTTGATAACACAATAATCTTGATAACTACTTATCTGTGAGTAAGTAGTGCCTACTGTAAATCAAGGACCTTTCAGTTTACCATTCTCTGCCAGAGAGGCAGGTAGACAAAAAAGTGTGAGGAAACATGGCCAGGACAGCTGACCTGAGCTACCAAAGGGATATTCTATACCTCAGAATGTTATGCCCAGTGTAAAAACTGGGGGGAGCTGGCTGGAAGTGGCCAATACTGTTGGGGATGGGATGGGCCTTGGTCAATGGGTGATAAGCAATTCTATTGGGATTTATTTATCTCTCTCATTTTCATTACAATTATGAGTACTAGAAGCATTATTATTAGTAGTAGTATCATTAGTATTACTGGTAGTAGTATATTTTACTTTGTTTCAATTATTAAACTGTTATCTCAAACCACAGGTTTTTTGTTGTTTTCTTTTTTTTCCCTGATACAGCTAGACTATTCAATAAATACAATTTGATAAATAAATAAATCTGTTATTTATGGGAGATGTAAATTAAAAGGTCTTCATCATTTCACAACAGTGAAAAAATTAGTTATTTGCAAAGCCAACATTAAGTAGTCCAAGGTCAAACTTGCATTTCACAATACTCTATAAACTTCCTTGGGAAAACATTGCTTGAGATGTCTTTTTTTCCAAAAGACAGCCCAGAGAGCCCAGTTGATGTCTGGTTTTCAGGACTACTAACCTATATCCCTCTCATCTATGAAAGGTATTGTAGCTATGGGATTTAGAAGTGTGAGAATTGTAAATCCCACCATGAATTAGGTAGAAACTAGGCAAGTTTCTTTCAGAGATCCATGGCTTAGATATGTCAGGCACGTCTCTGTTTTTTATAAAAGTCTATAAAAACAGAAGACCATTCAGCAGCTTGGTAAATTTGGTATATTGTGGCCTCTCATCTCCTTTCACGCTTATCATCTTTCCATCAGAAGCTCAAGTCTATGCTATTAAACTTGGGACATTTACAAAATCACTTTTGAGGTTGGGAGGCAGTACTGAGGTCCAATCTCCATGCTTAAAGTAGGGTCAGCTAGACAGGTTTTGAATTCACCTCTGAGGACAACCTCTCTGGGGACTACTGGCTTTTTTTTTTTTTTTTGTTTTTTAACACACTCACCATAACTCAAAAAAAAAAAAATCTGTTTAAATGGAATTTCTTGTATTCCTGTTTCTTCCCATTGCTCCTTCTCCTGTCACTGGGAACCACAGAGAAAAATTTGGCTCCAGTTTCCCTACTCCCCTTATCGGGTATTTGTATACATTTGTATCATCCCCCTGAGACTACTCCAGGCTGAAAAGTCCCAGCTCTCTCAGCCTTCCATCATTTGTCAAAGGCTTCAGACTCTTAATCATCTTTGTAGTGCTGTACTGGGCTCACTTTAGAAGTCCATATCTTCCTTGTATTTAAGAGTCCAGGCTTGGACCCAGCACTCCAAATATGTCTCTCCAGAGTTAAGCAGATGAGGAAGATAACGTGCCTCTAGTGGCTGGCATGGCATTTCCTCATGCTGCCCTGGATGCTGTTGGCTTTCTTTGCTGTGAAGCTTGAAGTACTTGAACCGGGACCCCTTCAGCCTTATTTCATTGGTTATGGAGTCTATCTTCACAAGTCACTGCACGCTTTGTTTGCCAACCTAGTAAACCTGTCTCACTTGACTGCAGGTCATCCTCTCACTCCTTCACTGTTCCTTATTTAAAGTTCTTCTCACCAGTTTGACCTGCTAGTTAGCAGAAATGCTTCTTCCCCACTCAGGTAGACCCTGTCTCTTTCTCATAGTCCTTGATCCTCACAGAGGTTCCCACATTCATAAAAAACAAGCTGCTCTATAGCCTGCTGACTTTCAACTTCAGCTCTATGACTTGGTGACATATATCCTACACAAGACACATCTCCTGCATAAGACTATCTCCTACTGCCCCAGGCACTACTGCAACCCTAGACCTCCAGAGTTCATTCAGGAGTCCAGTTTGAGTCAAAGCCTCTGATGTTACAGGAAAGTTGCTCCAGTTGGTGCTGGGGATCGTGCTGTGGCACGTCACCCCACTGTGAAGCTCAGCGATGTTGATTCCAGCTGAGATCCTGGCCTCTTCTGCACACCCTTTTGCAGGAAATGCTACACAGACTGTTACATCCAGTGACTGTGCTCTGCTAGCTGAACCCTAGGCAATTTTAAAAAAAGATGTCCTAGTAGCCTAGCTATCTCAGCCTACTTCTACAAATCATTTCAGGAATATAGACCTTTAACTAACAATTTATACAACACAAAATTCTGGTGGTCCTTTCATTCCCAAAATGGATGTGGTGCCCTGAATTGCAGAAAAATTGTAGAGTAATTAGACTGCTAACTTCAGACGAACTGGTTTCTGAAATGAATGAGCACGAATCTTATGTCTTGGAAACATCCTTTTAATTCTTCAAAATGGAGCTCTGCTCCATATTACTGATGTGAGAGGATGTTGTATTAACAGTGCTGTCTTGCACATTTGCAATTGGAATTCTTTGCACACACATAATATATTATGCCCATGAATAGATGTGTCTAGCTATACTCCAGTACACTCATTTCTCTGGGATAGATAGAATATTTTACATAGAGAATTTATATCTATATATATTATAAATAAAAAGTAAATTAAATCTATTTGCCTGATCTGATGTCAGCTTCTGTAAACTCCCATAAATTTTGTCTGTGATTTTAAATTAATTCCATAATTTGCTATTACTTTGAAATGTTAGAGCAGCCTCACAATTGATCACTCTACGATAGGGCTGTTGCTTTTTGCTGCAGCTCCCATTGTCATTTTTATGAATTAAATATCCAACCTGACAGTTTTTAAGTAAACTCTTTTAAACTCATTTGTAGGCTGATGATGTGGTATGAACGTTCACTGTTCAGAGCAATGAGAAACTGACTACTTGTAAACAGGATGAAGACAGTCTTCTAGAATGTATCTGTATTATATTTTTCCTTTTATGTAGAACGCATAAAGTAATGTTAAACATAAAAATGCTAATATAAAATTAAAAGTTGTTTAATGCTATCACTTTTAGAAGTGAACAACAAAGGTGCTAATCAGTTTCACCCCAGAATGACTGAAATACTTGAGAACTCCCCATTCTCCTCACCCATCACCACCACCAAACCCTCTGAAATCTGTTAGTCTGAGGATGGTTTACCTAACAAGATTAATCTGCATAAAATTAATTTAATTAGATTTGATTTAATATGAATGAGTTGCTTATTTCTATCCCTACTATGACCATTTTGCACAGGTTTGGAGCACAGACCTGTATACTGATTTTGTATCCTGTCATCTAATATTTATCTCCTGAGCTTCTAATTCCAGGTTATGCCTAATGGTGCTGAGGAAAAAAACTCTGGAGCAGTTAATTGAGGATAAGAAAAGGGTTTAATTTGTGCCTAGGCATAAGATCACAGGATGCGCACACAGGTAGTGTTCAGGTGTTACAATTTATAATAATATCTGTCCAATCCCAAGTGTTTCCACCCTGTAGCCTTTGCTCTGGTCCACCCCCTGGCCCATCCCCTGGGAATTGGGTCTGGGGGCTTTTCTTCATCATCTTCATCTTCTTCAGAGCACAAAGGGTACACGGTCACCTAGTTTCTGACCATGTTCTGTGGTTCAGGTCAAGATATGAGTGTTCTTTAAACAACCTAGGCCTTGCCTTGACAAAAGACTAAACATTTTCTACTGGAATTCAGGGGTAGGATTGATATGGGGTACATAGAATGGGGAAGAGGGCTGAGGAATGTGTAAACTAAAGGGTGCTAAAGGGTGAGGGAATAAGTGCTGCAGCTTCTAAAATCTACTACTTAACTACTTATAAAGCTTATAAAATTAGAAAAATAAGAAAAAAAACAGATGGACCTTAGGGCATCACAGGATTATTCTTAATGCAGTGAGCTCAGAGTCACAGAGGAATTTGCATCAATTCTTTATTTCTTATAGCTTGAAAACAGCATCTAGAGGAAAAGAATATTCTAAAGAGTAATTGAAGTAATATAACTCAAAAACTTCATGATGGTTCTGGGACTTTTCAGAATTTTTCAAGAACAGAGAAAAAAAATCAGATTTGAGAGACCTTAGAATTCAGGGGCATCATAGCTGAACTATAGCCCTTGAAGCCTGACCATCAAACCAGAAGCATGTCTCCTTGAACCTGTAAATCTCACTTCATCTAGTATCCTCGTAAGTACACATCCTAATCAAGGATCACAGAAGTCTTGCAAGGTCTGCATATAGTGCAACCGTGGAAAACTTTTATGCATCCTTTTAGCTGAGATATGAAGAGACTGAACAGTTGCAGTGCTCTGGATTCATCAGGCTTTGCTGTTTTCTGGAAGTTCACGGTACATATTTTCATTATATGCTATACACCTCAAAAGGTTAATGAAACCCTTTTGTGGTGAATTGCATGTTGGAGAGTCAATCTTTGTTTGAGTACTGTGTCAAAAACATCTTTTAATTGCTTTTTGCCTTAAAGATGCAAGTTTTTAAATCCAAATCATTATCAATCTTTACTTATGGCACGAAAATTCCTAGGGCATAAAACAGTTTTAAAAGTGTAAGAGATGTTGATAAGAGTCTGAAACAATGAAATGTTACCACTGGATATTTCATTCTCAAGCTTTTAAATTTAGTGCATTTTTAAATCTCAGATCCTTATGAATGAATGTAACTTCACTTAAAAATCTCCCTCTTGAGATTACACAGAAAAATCTTAAAATGTGAGGACTAAAAATTAAAAATAGCTTCAAAAATCTATTTAAAATATTTTTTAAAATCCATTTATGGATTTTGGTCTAAAAAGAATTTTTAATTCTTTAATCATTTAATACCATCCATTCTTACCAACACTAATAAAGGCTTGTAATTTTTTTCACTTGCAAATAACATTTTAATTTATTCTTCATATTGAACTTCCTTTTATTTCACTTCCAAAGTTAAAAGTTAAAAGTGACATATACTTGGTTGATTTATTTTAAATATCTCTACAAAGCACATACCATGGGAGTACATTTAAATATACTATTTAATAACTAAACAGCTATTAAAAACTAAACTGTTATCAATAACTGCTAACTATTTAATAACTAAATGCAAAGACAGAATATTGACCAGACTATATCTCATTCCATGGCACTTAAATAAAGTTTGTCTTACCTTGTTTTCTAATTTTAACTACAAACTGAAGATTAAAGCAGCTCAAAGTATTTCTAGAATGCTGCTTTAGCAGCATAGTCCCTGAAACCCTTATGTCCCTGGCTCCACAGCAGCCCATGGGACAGGATTGCTTGGATTTGAAGTGATGTGGGAAATACCCTTTTCCCATTTCTTAAAAAAAAAAAAAAATCCATAAGCTTTTCTAACACAGGGCTAGGAAAACCAAATAGACCTTCTGAAGTTTATGAAGAACCAACGAGTAAGAAATCGCTGCCTGTGATTCAGAACATGGATCTGATCCCTGCAGAGATGTAGCAAGGCTCTCACCACCTACGACAGTGCTATGACTCAGATCAACATAAGCAGCTATACACCTACATGGAAGATTCTGGTAATAATTTCTATTAAAAACATAGAACAAGAGCAGACAAGACATTGCATAGATCTGATTTTTCGAGCTATGATTGTCCTCAAACCTGAAACTTCTCAATATTGTCAGCTACTCAGTGAAAATTATTTCCTTTTAGATTTTCTGTGAACAACAATAACACTGAAGTGCCTGAATGGTCGTCCCTGAAGGAAAAACCTGGGCTCTGGAGAGCACAGAGCCACAAATCTAAGTTAGTTTCTTAAAGTTTGTCTTACCTCGCTTTCTAATTTTGTCTATAAATTGAAGATTAAAGTAACTCAAAGTATTTCTAGGATGCTGCTTTAGCAGCGTAGTCTCTGAAATCCTTGTGTCTGTCCCTGGCTCCACAGCAGCCCATGGAACAGGATTGCTTGGATCTGAGATGGTGGCCACCTGGACTCAGCAAAAGGTCATTATGTCAAAAATGTTTCTGAGTATTTCTGAGGTCACTGACAGTGATTTTTTTCTGAAAAGATGTTGTGCAGCAAATCTAACACTGAAGTTTAAAACCTAGAGAAAAGGCAGGATTTTGTTGCCGTGGGATTCAGGTGCTGAAAAAATCTCCCGGAGCAGTTAATTAGGGGTGAGATAAGAAAGGGTTTATTATGCCAAGGCAAAGATGTTACAAGACGCACGCAGGTTGTGCCTGAGATGTTACATTTTATAATACCATCCATCCAATCCCAGATGTGCCCACCCTGTGGCCTTTACTCTGTACCGCCCCGGGTCCACCCCCTGAAAATGGGTCTGGGGTGCATTTCAGGACCCTCTGTTCATCCCATCTTCATCTTCATCAGAGCACAAAGGGTACATAGTCACCCAGTTTTTGACCGTGTTCTGTGGTTTAGGCCCTGATATGCTGTTCTGCCAACAATCTAGGCCTTGCCTTGACAAAAGACTAAACATTTCTACTGGATTCGGGGGTAGGAGTGATATAGGGAGCATAGAATGGGGTAAGAGGGTTAAGGAATGTGTAAACTAGGGGTGTTAGAGGGAAAGGGACAAGGGACAAGGGAGGGAGGGTTGCTGCTTTTAAAATCTACTTATAAAACTTATAAGGCTTACCAATATTAGAAAAATAATTAAAAAAAAAATTAAGGGCTTAAGGCATCAATTTAAAAAAAAAAAAAAAACAAAAACAAGACAAAAACCAAGAGAAAACACCATGAAGGAGTTATCTTTATGTTCCTTCCTCTGCCTGCAGCAGCACAGATTACAAAATAGAGAATAGATTTCAGTTAAAAGGGTATCAAGTTCCAGTTACATACACCTAAGCAGTGTATCACAATCAGATCACAATCACATAGTCATGACATTTTTACTATACTATCTTTTTATAGTACAAAATTTTACAGTGTTGTAACAAAGAGAAGACTAAGCTGTACTTCATAGCAAGTGGCTTATTCACTCCATCAGTTCTTGGGAAAAGTTCTTGCTTTACCATACACCAGGTAATTAAATGCCTGACTCAATTTCTAATGTACTGAGGAGGAGCACTGGCTGGAGAGGATTCATTTTCTCCAAAGAAGTATTTAAAAAAACTCATTTAACTAAGATTAACAATGAAAAATGTCTTACAAGCCAATAAAATTTAATCAAAAATATACTTTAATTAAAGAATTAAAGCACTTGCACTTTCAAATTATAAAATGAATTACAAAATTTAAAATATAGTCAAATAACCTATCTATCTGCTTGTGAAGAGGAGAAATGAAACCAGTTAAAATTCATCTATGCTATATAGAAACAAGTAACACCTATCTATTGCAACATTCCTGATCTTTTCTACAAAAAAATTGCAATATCTATACTTATGGATTTTTTACATTCCTATTGTATCTGTATTATCTCATCTTAATACAGACACAGTGAAGATAGGAAGCAAGTGTATTGCATATACCAAGAAGCTCCCTTTATTTGAAATAGGCAAGCATGAAAAATACACTGAAATGTCACCTACTCCATTCCTCTATCTGTCTTGATTTTGGATGGGATAGAGTTAATTTTCCTCACAGTGCCTGGTATAGTGCTGTGTTTTGGATTTAACATGAGAATAATGTTGATTGACACAGGGATGTTCTTGCTATTATTGAGCAGAGCTTACAAAGAATCGGGGCCTTTTTACTTCTCACCCCACCACATCAGCAAGGAGGCTGGGAGGGGCACAAGGAGTTGGAAGGTGACACAGCTAGGACAGTTGATCCCAACTGACCAAAGGGATATTCCATACCATAGGGTGTCATTCTTAGGATATCAACTAAGGGGAAAGCTGGCAGGGCGCTGCTACTTGGGAACTGGCTGGGAATGGGCTAGGGAGTGATAAGCAATTTCAATATGCATCCCTGTCAGTGGGAAGTAGTGGGAATGGATTTCTTGTTTTGTTTTACTTGTATGCATGTCTTTTACTTTACCCATTAAATAGCCCTTGTCTCAGACCACGAGTTTTCTCACTTTCACGCTTCCAATTCTCTCCCACACCCCACCAGGGCTAAAGGAGTGAGTGGTTGTATGGGGTTTAGTTGTCAGCTGGGTTTAAACCAAACATTATCACATGGCAAAATACAACACACATCTGCCACACACAGGAAGAAAAAGTCCCCACTGTCCAATAACTGTATTAAAAATAAACAAGGAAGTACCATACCAAGAATTATAAGGAAAATTTAGTATTACATCATAATATTAATTTACTTTAAAAAAAATTGAATGTCAAATTTTTGTCTTCCAAAATTAGTAGAAGCCTAAAGAATGCTAAAGAAAATCCTAAAAAATAATTCCCCAAGTAACTCAGTGAGAATTATGCGTATGAAGGGGGTATAGAAGTGTATAATGTTAGACAAGGTACTGTTTAATGCTAGACAAGAACTGTTTCTGAGTTTATGATAAAATGACCATACATCAGGCCAAAGGAAACAAAAAGTCACAGTTGTCATCACAGTGACTGGCAGGAATTCTGACTCGCTAGTTTGGCCACCTCTATCATACTCTGTCAGTATTGTTGAGGGGTTTTGGGTGCTTTTTTTTTCATTTTCTACTTCCTTGCTTTAAGGCATTTATCAGAGACAAAACTAGCACAAAAGTGGTCTTATTCTCTCTTTAGACTATTACAACTCTGCTAAATTCAGAGACGATTGTTCCCAATTTACACCAGAGAGACTAAGAAAGGACAAGCTAAAAAGAAATGGGTTTTGTCAGCTGTTGTGAAAATTATTAAACAACTAGGCCTGACAAGGAATAAAATTATTAGAGCTCAATCTCATGTCACTGGATTATCAGAAACATGCCAATGGTTTCACTGAGACTTATTTGCTGTTGTGCCACCAAATACAAGTCTGATGCAGTAGTTAGTCAAATAAAAGCATAATTTATTATTTTTAATAATATATTTGCTAACTGCAAATACAGGTACATTTCAAGATATGTATGTCCAAAGTAAAAGCAATTGCGCAGACTTTTTTTAAATTTTAGAGTAATCCTGGCAAAAAGAATTTTCATTAACACTGCAGTGTGAAGCAACATTTAAAGCAGTGAATCTAACATTCCTCAAGAGAATAATTTCATTAAAAACACTCAGGCAGCAAGAGTTTCCTCATCAGTGTTAAAGGGAGGGTATGCACATTTGAAAGTGACAGATTTAATTGTTTCTGAACACAGTCTTAACTTCCTTGGCCAAATGTTCCTCTCAGAACTGAACAGAACATTTATGCACTCCCTATGCCCAGGTTTTGAGATGACCATTTTTTCAAATAATTCTTTCAAATCATCACAAATTCTCTGAAAAACTGGGAGCATAGGAGAGAACACAGATAAAATAAAAAAAAAATAACTTGCCACAGTTTAATGTTATTCATCAACTTTCAAAAAAATGTGATGAAGTTTTGAATGACATGCATTTTCAGAATGTAATAGCATATGTTTCCATTTACCAGGTTTGATTATTTCCAACTTATTGTAATGAGAGAGTTAGATCTCCAGCTGCTGCACAGGCCATAATCTCACTGAAGACAAAAAGTATCTTATGAAAGAAGCTATTAGTTTAAGAAAGGATGAGGAATTACTTGGAGAGGGGGAAAACGACACTAAAATGGCGAAAAGGATAAACCTGGACCCATAAGAGAGGGAAAATATGAAATACCTGTTCTAAATCATTTCTTTTTAGAAATGATTCAGTAATTGTGAAGAAAAAGTAATTAGTAAATGTTTTAGTAATGAAACAACCATTATTATGTGATTTGTTAGAGGAGGGCAGGGTGATTTAGGAAATACTAATGAAGGTGAAGATCAATTTGGAGAGTGTGGTGGTGTCATTGGAGTTCTGCTTTTGCCTGTGGTCCAGATGACAGATTTATCTCTGGGGTAGCAGACACTATTGGGACACAGGATATTGATCTACAAAGTCCAAGATGTTCAATCCTTCCTCTTTCTTCTGAATACCTCTCAAACAAACTGAGCAAATGTAACTACCTATATGCAACATAAAGTTTAAGATGAATCCTGTGGTCCATCCCAGACTGTGGAAAATGACGTGTCAAAAATGTCTGCTGTGAGAGTCAAAAGTAGCCAAAGATGGATCTTTTGGATGTTTATGGATAAATGCAAACTAATGAATAAATGCCTATTCCTAAATGTAATTTCTTTTGGTAGGATAATTTTCTAGGGATACAACTAATACTATTTTTCAAACCACACTTCTGACTGGTGGTGTGAGATTTTCCAAAGCAGAGGGTCAATTACTTAATAACTTATATATATATGTATGTATATTTACAATAGAAAATCAAAAAGTTACAATGGGGAGATCTTGCTTTACGGTGAACTTGTCTCCGGCTGCCACAAGAGAGGAGCCCCGAAGAAAAGATACAAGGACTCCCTGAAACAACATCTCAGCCTCGGTCACATTGATCTTCATAACTGGTCTGCTCTGGCCGTAAACCGGGAGGCCTGGAGACACACCATCTATAACGTTGCCGCTTCCTTTGAGAACGCACGCAGGATCACTCTCGAGGAGAAAAGACAACGCAGAAAGAACCGTATCCTGCTGAATACACAACCTAAGGAGTCTTTCTGCTGTGCCTTTTGCAATCGGACATGTCTATCTCGTATTGACCTCATAAGTCACCAGCGTGCCTGTAACAAACGTGGACAGTGCCTTCCTAAATCTTCGATCGCGAAACCCAGCCATGATGAAAAATGAAAATTGTGTGAAACCACCAAAGAGAGTATTTTCTCATGATCTAATCTCTCGTAAGGTTTTCTGCAGCATTAGAGAGGTGCTTTTATAGCCTAGTCCAGTATGTGAATAGTCTGAGATGACAGTTGAAGGGTAAACACTTTTAGCTGAAATATTGTGCAACAAAATGTGACTTTTTATTTATTTTTTTTTAATTGGAGTAACACGTTCCTTGTACATGAAATGACAGCCTTCCTGTATCTTTTTGTCTCATCAACATCTCATTTCATATCCCGGTTGAAAGTCCTTTTTCCTTTCTAACTTATACTTCTCAATTTCTGTCTCCCTTTGGTATATTTTCCTACTGAACTTGGCAATTGCATCATCTGAGATTTGATTTGTATGCAAAATTCTATATAGAAAATTTTATTTAATCTATCTGTTCCATTATGAAAGAAACCCCTAGCTCACTTTTGAAATAGACTAAGCAGAAGAAGGTATATGTTTTGGGTATGGAAATCCCCTAATTTAAAGAAGTTCTGAAAGCCTGTTGATCAGTTGATAATAGCCTTTATTCTACCAGTCTAAAACTGTTACAAACTTAAGACCAGACTTGGTGCACATGAACAGCCAAACAAAAAAAAAAACAAACCACCAAACAAAAACAAACAAACAAACAAAACCACAAAAAAAACCCCTAAAAATATATGTAAATTTTGAGGAGCAGAAAAAAATGGATGCAATTTGCCACTTTAAGAACTGTCTTATAGTAAAGTTAACTGGAGAAGCACAGGAACTAAAATCCTCTTCAGTCTTTCTAACTATGTGGGAATCTGCTGCAGCTGTAAAATTCCTGTGTCGCTTCTCTCGTTAGCCAATTATAAATGCCAATATTTTGTACCTTCTCTTGTTTTTCTTTGAATTTTCAGCTCAGCATTGTACAAACTTGATTCAAACTGTGGTATAATCCTGTTATAAATTCATTGCCTTTTCATTTAAAGCCTTCAATTTAATTCTTTCCTGGATGGATCTGTCAATTCATTCACTCCGAGTAGCCACACAAGGGCTTTATTTCTGGGTTTTTAATGTGCCAGTCACGGAGAGACATAAGATCCAACTGCAGTGTCTCAAGTGAGCTTCTACACTACAAATGTTCACATAACTGCAAGAGACAAACTTCATTTCATCTGGTGAGGCTTTGGTTGACACTAAGATTAAAGGCTTAACAAAAGCAACGGTCTGCTCTGTTACCATTCGAGAGTTTCTTGCTTCACTGTGCTAGGAAAGAGAAATGAAAGACTGTCTGACTGTTAACATTTCCTCATCTCTAGAGGAGAAGGTGGGATGGGAAGGTTTGGGATCAGTCACACAAAATATCCAAATCTGTACCTATAGGAACCTTGTCCTTGGCCACCAAAGACTGCAGATAAAAATCATCCATTTAATCTGAACCACATAGAAAACTGATGAAATGATAAGTAAATATAGCAGTAAATGAGTAAATTTGAGTATGCTCTGTTTTTTTATTGAGGGGGTGTTGTTTCATTGGGGGTTTTTGGTTGGTTGGTTTTTGGTGTTTTGGGGTTTTTTGTTTGTTTGTTTTGGTTTTTTTTTTTGTCACAGTAAATTCTTGTGTCATAATTATTTTTTTCTTTCTTGTGCTAGAATTTATCAGTATTATACTTGATTTTATTTGGTTTTCACCTTTTGGGAGAGCTTTAATTTTTATTTTTTACAATTGAATATCCCATTTTGTCTGAAAAAATCCCAAATCTTTAGCATTTTTTGATTGTTCTTTGAGGAAGCATAAAAAGCAGTGTGTTTTGAAGCTGTTGATAAAGCTAAAAATATCCCAGTGAAGTGCAATAATTTAAAGGACTGGATACAATGCTTTGGGTAGAAATTGAAAACAGTATCTCCATAGGAGTAAAAAATATTTGTGTTTTTATATACCCATGATTATGATGGTTATTATTAAACTGTCACATCACATCAATGAATCTAGCTATGCCTAGATTATATTAACTGTTGTGACAGTTGTAAATACCACAGTAATGACTCTCCTGTGGCCAATAGAACAGATAAGAAAATTATTGAAATTCCATGAGTTTACTACAAACATACAGGTGATTCTACAACAAGTTAGATAATCTCTTAAGTAGGAACAGCCTGCTTTCCTCAGAGGAAATGCAGTGTCTAAAGAGCAAACTGAGCTGTATACTACCGAACTTTCATCAGCAGTATAACCTTTGATTTTAATTTATTTTTATAAAAATGCAAATGAAGAAGTCAGAATAAAAGTGGTTCTTCAAATGCGAAAAACATCCATCTGTGTCTCTACTTTGTTTTTGACCTATAGTTTGAGGGGTTTTTTACAGGGTAGGAAATGGTTGCTTTGTTTAAGAAAAGGTTGCATGCTCTAAACATATGAGGAATACCAAATGAAATTTTCCTTCCCTGCATGCACCAGTGGAAAGAGCAAGCACAAAGACATGCCCGTATGCAATCAGTATTCATTCACAAGTCTCTCCAGTTCTGTGTTTTTCTGCTTGCTGGCTCAGCAAACAGCATGCAAGGAGGAAATAAGAGTATGTGCCCTATATTTAAATTACTAGGGGTGAAGATTTCTGAGAAAGCAATTAGAAGTCACGCCCTGGAGAGCCTTGACTATATGAGGAGAAGACAACTTTTTATGCTTGTCAACCAATACTGAAAAAAATAAAAGGTCAATAATATTTGAGTCTTAGAGTCTTAATTAGCTAATTGCAGTTGCTGCTTGCTTCAAGCAAAGATCAAAAAAAGACAAAACACAAAATAAGAAATAAAATGTTATGAAGCAGTGGAATTAATTTGGTGGTTTAGGGGGTATTTTTTAGTTTTTTAACGTAGTTTTGATGTGTCTTGCAAATAAATGGGATTAATTTAAATAATTTAACAGAAACTTTAAGATTTCACTATTGTTGCTTTTAAAGCTTTACATCAAACAAAATGAACACCTGAATGCATTCTTTTTTATTAGAAAATATCGGGAAAAGATTTCTTAAGAGCTAAGACTTGACATATGGCTGCTGTTGAAAGGATAGACATTAGTATCTACAGCAGTTCATAAAGATATTTTGACTGAGAGAAAAAAGGAATCTTTTGATTTTTCTGCCTTCAATGTCAATATATGGTACATCATGAAAGAGTATTTTTAATGAGCACTGGTTATTGAAATCATTCATATAAGAAATTTAAGACTTTTAAACAATTTCATATTGCATATTATGAAAAAGGATTATAACTATTTATAGTTGAACAATGAAGAATCAGGAGTTGTAAGAGCAGACAAAGGAATGTCTGCAAAATACTATTTTGTGGAAATACTGTGATTTCCAAAATACGAAAAGTTTTGTGGAAGAAAGGGACAAAAAGAAAATTTTTTAAATTGAAAGTATCTAAATATTTTTTCTGATTTACCTATATTTTTATTAAATATTACTAAATATAATAATTTCATTAACATGAAATATGCATTTATTAAAGCTCTAACTTGATCTTTGATCTACATACACATATTTTCAGCAACACAGTACGAAAGGCAACCTGAAGCATTAAAACTATCCTGAACCAGAATATCTTCAAATTCCAATACAAAAAAAAATGCTCAGTACAAAACTTAGAATTGTTTTAAAAACGAAATCAACACTTGGAACAATGAGAATAGATGTCTTACACTATTTAAATTATCAGATAAAGCACAACTGCATGCAGCTACATATACTTTCTCTCTCCATACACATACATCTTACAATAGTTTCACAATGCTACTTGACTTGAAGAAGCTACTGCTTCTGTAATAAGACTCCTGTTTTCACATGCCTTGCAGTAAGTAGCATAAGTACCTCCTCCAGTGTTAACTGAACACTTAACACCTGCTTTTCCATGTATAAATAAGTATATTCCTGAATATGCAGTTTATTCTCTAGTTTAAATGTTATTTTTTTCATTGACATCCCTCAGATAATATTCTACCAGTTCATACAAACTGTCAACCTTTGCTACATAGAGACATCTGTCTCCCCTCCTCTTTTCGAACTCTGCCTACAGTAGGTACACCAAACTTGTTTCTGCACTGTTCAACACATCATGCTCATCCCCTTTTCTCCAGACTTCCTCTCATGCAGCACAAGTTCCTACCACTCCTACCACATTTGCCTCTGCTGTTATAGCTAGGTTTAATTGAATAATAGAACTTCATTTTCTATGTATTTTTTCTTTTTTTCCCCCCTCAGTTAAAAAGTAAGTAATAGCATGAAGTCACCTGTACTATATTCATCATTCTTATGGGAGTTTGGATGTACAGCGGAGTGAAAACACTGAGGCCTTGGAAAGCCTCTGAACAACTGCCCAAACCTATGTAAATAGCAGAAACCATCAGCACAACTTTTTGTCACTGCCATAATTTTCTAATTAATCCTACAGGTCTCATTTTGTTATTTGATGGATTTGAATAGACTAGTGCAATGACAATTGAAAATTAGAAACTCCAGATTAGCATGTTTTACCCCTGCATTTTTTTCACTTCCATGACAATGCCCCAGTAGAACACATATAAACAATACAGGAGTGAAACTTTACTGCTCAACAATCTGAACGATTGTGATGCTCACTCCTAGGACTGCAAAGGGAAGACCAACTGCAGACTCGCAATGCTCAACACAATTTCAGTTCTGCCACTGCTCAGAAATTCAGTGATGGGGAGGACCATCGAGCAGTGATTTCATTAGGTAAGGTAATATAAACTAAACACTATATCTTCTCAGCTCCCTGCACTGTAAACTGCACTGGCTCTGTAAGGTTACTTTCTAACATTTCCCTACAGGGTGAGATTATTTCCATTGTACATGGTGTTTTGAAGCGAGATCCAATCATCTACATTTGACAGAAGCCAGGCTAACTCTATGCATTGACTGTGTAGGAGCTAGGCTAGATGATCTCATCTGAGGATGCCTCTGTTTATACAAAAACTCCTTAGCCCATCTAACATTCTTATTGATCGTTTTCCTCACTGAAGCCATTTCAACTCTTCCTGAGTGCACCCACCCCTTACGGCGGGTCTTACAGGACACAAGGACTCTTAGCATGATGCTGCCCGTGATGCAGCGCTAGGGGGGAGAGACATGTCTCCCAGCACCAAACCCCTACCAGAAGGTCATCTGGTTTTGTGCTCTGGGTGGGTACTGGGAAAGGGGACCAAAGGTGGTACACTTTTGGTACAAGGGGACTTGGGTCCCCTTGGGACTTGGGACTTGGGACTCTGCCTCCCCACGGAGGGTGAATCAAAAGTTAATACAGGGGGCAATGGGGAGACAGTGCTGGTACCAGGGCTGGGGGCCACAGGGTGAGGAGGGCACTACTGAGCCAGGGGTCTGTGCAGGGCTGGGTTCTCCCCAGAATTTACTGCTTTTTTAGGCATCCCTGGGCAGCAAACCCTCACAGAGGCCCTATGTGACACCAGCCCTGAAGCTCCCACGACACCCTCCTTATGTGCACTCCAGACAAGTCTTCACAGACAAGAGGCTGGTCTCCAGCAGTGGGACCAGGAGACCCCTGCTGCGAGAGCTCAGCAGTGTTGTAAGCTTTGATGTGGGCATCTGAACTCTGTGAGGGGCCAGTGGCTCCCACACTCTCCTGAAGCATTTGTGTGACTGCTCCTCAGCTGTTTCCTCTGTCGCTCCCTCCTGCAGGTTTACTGCTTCACTTCCGGCTCCATGGACAGCTGCTCTGCTCACACTACAGCATCTCTGAGGGTGCTTGTGAGTTTGCTGTGGAGATGAGGGCCTGGTATTCCATCCTCTGAAATCCTCACATCTGTCTCTCTTTCTGTCTGCTGTTTTCAAGCTCCTGAGATCTCTCACCTCAAGGACAAAAATGCACAGAAATATTAACCTGGGTCCTACCCGACTGTGCCCAGCCAGTTGCAATTGGAATTTGTCCTCGACACATGGCTATGAGAGGACATATGTTCAAAATTTCACATGACCAGTAGAGAGACTTTGCCATAGCATGGCCATCTCTGCATCTCTTGGATATTTCTGCTCAAGATGCCTACACAAAGCAAACAGATTTTTAACTGTGAAGAATGTGATCAGGCCCAGGACTGATCATTGCTAAACTGTGTTTGGGATTTGCTTTATGCTGATGAACTACAGAGAGAAGTGACTGGCAGCTGAATGTGTTACAGTGCAGAGCGCTTAGGAAAGGAGCTGTCAGAGGTGCTGTAAGGTTGTGGGCTGTAAGGAGTGCCAAAAGCTAGCTGCCTCACGAGGCACGGAGCAAGAAAAGAGCTCCAAAGCTCAGATTAGCTTGAAGTGGTGACATTCTTTAGAATATACAATAGAGGTCCTCCAGTAGGGCTTTTTCAGCATGTTTAAAACTGTCAGAAAGTATATGGAAAAGCTGGACTGTATTTTTTGACTGTCAGTCCAGTGAGAGAGTAATGTTAAACAGTCTTGCAGCTGTGTAGGTGGAAGTGGTCTTATGAAAAAGCAGTGACACATCATCTCAAAATTAAGAACATACACTTTCATTCCTGAGAATTTAGATAGAAAAGCAGCACTCTCTAAACATCTTTGCTTTCTGAAGACGTGAAAGGAAGTTCATGAAGATGACACGGCATAAGTGTGTTATTGATTGTTTCCTTTCTAGAGCTCTATTAGGAATGAAAGGTAACATTCATACTATCAGAAAGATATAGAGCAAAATAATTCTGCCTCACTACGGTTGGGATACTTACCTATATATAGATGATAATTTTCTATTAAAGCATTCCCAGGCCAAAGCAACAATAGTCCTGAGAAACCAAGACTCATCTACTCCGTGTCCCGGTTACTGAACCACAAGGTAGACCATTCACCTTCTGAACCACATGATTTCCCCACTACAGAAGTTATATACCATCTTCACTTGAAAAAATACAGTCACTTCAATGACATTTTCAAGGAGCTCTGTCTAAACAACTTCTTACAGCTATGTGTTGAATGCATTCGCTAGATGCTTTTAGTAGACTTAGGTTTCATTCCGCCTGGTTCCTGGGTTTCATCATCAGATAAAACATCTCATTGCTCACATCAATGCAATTCAAGGTAGGCAAAGAAAATTGCTGTTTTCCAGAGAAAATACAGAAGGTGAAAATAAGACGCTCACAAATTTTGGGTACTTGTAGGTTAGATTTTTTTTTTAGGTGTACCTGTTTAAAGTCGACTTCTGTTTAAGAAAGCCAGATAATTATTTTGACTGCGTCTTCTCCTTTCTAAAGCCATCCATATTCTGTGCATTAAACATCTTATTCACTGATTTTACATTACATATACTTGGAAAAATAGATTTAGGAAGGCATTTAATTTTGAATCTGTTTTTCGTAGACCTAAGATATTACAAAGAAAGCCTACAAATACATTGGCATAATGACTGCTAGAAATGATTACAATACCATACAGGAAATAAGTATAATTTACCAAGAAAATAAAATTAAGGATTTACTAAGAGTCACTTCTTAAATAAACATGGAAATTAAAAATCTAGATTGTCCTTTTGGCTTTACTATGTGACTGACTGTATGACTGGAGTAGAATAGCACCTTGTGTAACTCAGAATAAAGAAAACTATTTACACTCCCATCAGTATATGACAGATTTTGATGTGTGTAATTTTATTTTACATAATAAATAATACATTATTAGCATAAATATTAATAAATCACAATTTTGAAAATTTTAACACATTTTTATTTATAATTAATGTAATTAAGTATTTATAACTTTGATCTTTTCTCATACTGTGATTGAACATTGGATTTCAGTCCTGATCCATTTCTATTTCCTATCTGCAGGTCTTAACCAAAAGATACTAGTTTCTAGCACTGCTATCCAGCTACAGTTCAGTCAGTTTGCTTATTTACTCCCCTGCTGCCCTGCTAAAGGGGATCAAAATCCTGTATTATCTGACTACAGATAAATGCTCTTATATGTTCACTCTGCTAAATTGACTCTACTCTTCCTTCCAATTAATGGATTATTCTGACTTCTGATTCGAGAGGATTCCCAGGTATAAGCTTGAAGGTTTATCAGGAGAGGCATCAAGGATCACGCTGAGGTTTCTGACTATGCTTGAAATACATGAAAGCAACTTTAGGAAATGGTAGATCATCTTTATGTAGGCTTTACATAAAATGTTATGTTGCCTTGTAATAATTTGATTTTATTGTATGTTTTCCAATAATTAATGCTGAAACTATAACCTCAACTGAATTTCCAAGTTCGGTTTTAAAAGTTTATTTAATTTGTAATTTTTTTTTAATATTTTGTTGTGATTGATTCAGTTCTGTGCCAGAAACTGTCATTGGAATCTTCAGCAAGATCAATTCAGCTCACTTGGCTCAGCCACTCAGGTTTTCTGAGAGTAGATACTCTATTGTAGTTACTCTTAAACTGTGAAGCTGAGCTCGTGAAACCTAATTTTTAAATGACAAAAACATGAAGATAAAAATCAAATTAACAAAAGAGGTACTTTAACCTTCTGCCAGAAATGTTACTGAAATTGAATTAAAAGCCCTTAAGTTTAAATTTTTTTTCTTTCTTCATATAAGTTTCTGCCTTCTGTTGTTCATTGCATGATTCAGATTAAGATCAGTTGCTCATTAAGTTGTAATGCGTAGTTGTCTTCATTTACGCACTGCTCCTATCAGCTTTGAAATGCAGAATCAGACATGGAAATCAAACCGCCTGCTAGTTATAACAAGTATAAACTATATCAAATCAAGATACTAGTGTACAGAAGGTAAAGAATCACATTACCACATTAACTTCAGCTTGGTACAGTCTAGGACTTAAAAATGAAATAAAAGTTGGCTCAGGTATTCTTATTGATTGGTAGTTACTATTTGGAAGTATTTTAGATAAACATTTCTTCGCTGTCCTATTCATTTATAAGACATACTGAAGGCATAAGAACTCTTCATTTATATAAGGTGATAGTTGACTCTGAAAGTGACTATTTTATACACTGTATTGGGTTTGCATGGTCAGATTTGGGGGAGGGAGGGGCTACAGGGGTGGATTATGTGAGACAGACCAAGACAGACCCACCGCTGGCTAGGGCCAAGCTCAGCAGCAGCAGTCATTTCATCCATGGGATTACATGTTTAGGAAGGGGTGAAACTTACTCCACAGCAGCATTTGCAGCCAGAGAACAGTGAAGTGAGAATATGTGAGAGGAACAACAGTGCAGACACCAAGGTCAGCGAAGAAGGAGTGGGAGGAGATGCTCCAGGCGCTGGAGCGGACGTTCCCCTGCAACCGGTGGTAAAGACCATGATGTGGCAGGCTGTCATCCTGCAGCCTACAGCATGGAAGTCCATGGTGGAGCAGATATAGACTTGTAGCCCCTGAAGGATCCCATACCAGAGCAGATGGATACCTGAAGGAGGCCATGACCCTGTGGGAAGTCCACACTGAAGCAGGGTCCTGACAGGATCTCTCCCTGTGGAGAGAGGAGCCCACACTAGCGTAGGTTTGCTGGCAGGACTTGTGACCCTGAAGAAGGGACCCGCACTGGAGCAGTTCATGAAGAACGGCAGCCTCTGGGAAGGACTCATGTTGGAGAATTCCGTGGAGAACTGCTTCCCTTGGAAGGGACTCTGTGCTGGATCAGGAGAAGAGTGTGAGGAGTCATCGCCCTGAGGAGGAAGGAGCAGCAGAGAGAATGTGCAATGAACTGACTGCAACTCCCATTCCCTGTTCCCCTGTGCCACTCAGGAGGAGCAGGTAAAGAAAATCAGAAGTAAAGTTGAGCCTGGGAAGAAGGGAGGCATTAGGGGTGAATGTGATTTAAGGATTTGGATATATCTCTTATTATCCTACGCTAGTAATAAATTCAAGAAATTTCTCCAAGTCAAGCCTGTTTTACCATGATGGTAATCAGTGAGTGATCTCTCCCTGCTCTTATCTCAACCCAGGAGCCTTTCATTATATTTTTTTCTCCCCTGTCCAGAGGAAGAGTAGAGCGACAAACCAACTTTGGTGGGCACCTGGCATCCAGCCAGGGTCAACCTACCACATACATCTATATAACTTTATATATTTTATTCAGCTAATGCATAATACATTCTACTTTTTATTTAGTGTTTTATAAAGGAGTTAATATAAAATTCACATAAAAAAAGAAGTAGCTATTATTGCCTAGAGTAACAACATATAGCAAAAATTTGTACTCCTATAGCAAGTGGATGTGAGACATAATGAATCCTGAAGTTGTCTTAAGACTGTTTCTAAGGTGACATACCTAAGTATGTAGTAAGTCAAATATGTAGCTGCTATAATGATGCAAGTTTAGACAACTTTCTGAAATGCTGTCTTTGAACCCCTGTATTGCCTCTGTATTAGGTTACAGACCCTGGAATGTTCCTCTGATCTTGAAGTTATAACAAATACATTATAGTACAGAGGGTTATAGCAGGATGATAGATTGCTGCATTTATCCTGCATATTAAATTTACTGATTATCTATGATCCAATATAATTCAGCTTCTGACCATCTGTTACAAAAAGCTTGGAAGCTTCGTTATTAGGCAATTGTTTCATAATTATTCTGAGAACATGTAAAATGTAAATTTTCTCATTTAAATTATATTATAATTTATTGAAGAAGTTTTTAATCTACTTGGTTTTTACCTAATTGTTTTCAGCAAACATCTGCCGTGTATGAAAAGCTAAAAATATATATACAAAGCCTCATATGAATGAACGGTCAGTAAACGTTCAGTAAAAAATAGTATTCAGTAAACACAGCAAATGTCCAGTAACAGTTGGTATCCACACAGAAAAACACACTAACCATATTGAATACCTTCTTCCAGCTGTTGAGGCAGAGATTTAGCCTAGGGAGCTGTTTGCAAATGTATTTGGCTATTTTACCATCTGGTATTTACTGACTCTGGGTGCAGTCCTGCTTCTAGTCGTGCGATTTGTACAAATCAAGTCTATAGGAACTAATTCCAGAGGCATAGCTCGGATCAATTATGTTGGTCAAATGGTGAACATTTGAGGGTCTTTAAAGGAACCTGTAGATATGAACTTCTCGAGTTTAGCAGAAAGATTCAGATTCCTTTGAGAACTATTTTTCTGAAATTAAAATATGTTTGTCCTCCATTTTCCTCCAACATTTGCTCTGTAAATGGTACCATTCCCCATTTATTTAAAAGCAGTTTGAAAATGCCTTCTAATAAAATCTTCCTGTTAAGAGTCAGAAGCTAGGAAGTGAACTGCTGAAGAATGTGAAGAAAGACTGCATATTTAATCTAACCTGACTACAAATATGATGTTTTAGAAACCACCTCTAAAACAGGCGGTGGCTTAAGTGACTCGGAAAAAAAGTGAAATGTAAAAAGAATGCAAAAAAGCCCCAAACAAATAAAACAAACCAAACCAAAACAAAACCCCAACCAACAACAAAAAAAACAACACCAACCAACCAAAAATAACAAAAGAATAAGATCTATATGAGGATATGTGAAATCCACTTCTCTCTAAGTATAATGCACATCTGAATATTTCAACATTTTCAGCTGCTGAAGATATTTCGGTTATACAAGATTTAGCAAGAAGAATGTAGAGGAAACAGACGAATGCTTGGGTAAAATAAGAAAGGCTAATATATTCCTGTAAGCAATGTGAGATATATCTAAGTAGTTGACTTGGAGGGCAAACAGTACTTATAAATAAAATATAATTCATCGTGGAACTTAAAAAAGAAGCTAATTCAAAGCAATACTTAAGGTTGTTTTTTCTGAAACCATTCAAGACAGTGAGCTGGCACATCACTTGTATGTTAGACAAGTTCATTAGAAAGGTGGTAGAAAGCTGTTGAATACTGGAAGGAAGACTGGAAGGTAGAAATTTTATAATTTGGCAAATAGAAAAGGAAACCCAGTTTTTATCGTAGAATCAGGAAATAAGAACATTTGTACGGAAATAGTGACAGAATTGTTTCTAAACATAATTTGACTAGTGCTAAATTTTTTACTAGTCATACTTTTATGATTAGAGACTATTGAGAACAGAAAGAATGAATCACTATACTTCCCTCGTACCAATCTATAACACTACTGTCAAAACCAAAAATTACTGAGAGAAAAATTCTGAGAAGTTCACATGACAACTTGGAGCTTGGAACTCTGAGCTTGAGCACTCTTCTGTTCACATACATAGGTAAAGTCATTGTACCCTTTATTTTCATCCTGAATGTATCAAGGTTTGTATATCAGGTTTAGTTCTTTAGTGCTACTACTTGCTAAATTTAGAGACATAAGCTACAATCTTTCCTACATTAGAGGTGCTTATGAGCTGTTGCACTGGGTCAGCATGGCCATGTTTTGTAGTGGGGGTGGGCTACAGGGGTGGCTTCTTCATTCCCCATGTCCAGCAGAGCCAATGCCAGCCGGCTCCAAGACAGACCTGCTGTTGTCCAAGGCCAAGTCAATCAGGAATTATAGTAATGCCTCTGTGATAACATACTTAAGAAGGAGAAAAAGTTATTATGCAGATATAATTGTGGCCAGAGAAGAGCGAAGTGAGAACATGTGAAAGTAACAACTATACAGACACCAAGGTGAGTGGAGAAGGAGGGGGAGGAGGTGCTCCAGGCACCAGAGCTGAGATTCCCCAGCAGACTATGCAGATCATGGTGAGGTAGGATGTGTCCCTGCAGTCCATGGAGGTTAATGGCGGTGCAGAGATCCACCTGCATCATCAAGAAGACCCATGCCAGCGTAGGTGGATGCCTGAAAGAGGGCTGTGAACCCATGGGAAACCTGTGCTGTAGCAGGGTCCTGGCAGGGACCTATGGATCCATGGAGAGAGGAGCCCACTCTGGAGCAGGTTTCCTGGTAGTCCTTGTGAACCTATGGGAGGCCCACATTGCAGCAGTTCAGGGAAAACTGTTGGCCATTGGATGGACTCACATAGGAGAAGTTAATGGAGGACTGTCTCCTTTGGGAGGAACCCCATGCTGGAGCAGGGGAAAGGCTCTTCTTGAGCAGGAATCACCTTTGATGAACTGACCGTAACCTCCACTCCCCATCTCCCTGCTCCACTGGAGTGCAGGAGGTAGAGCTAGGGAAGGAGGGAGGGGTGGGGTGAAGGTGTTTTTTAATATTTATTTTACTTCTTATTATCCTGCTCTGATTTTGTTAGTAATAAATTCCAATAAATTCCCAAATTTGAGCCTGTTTTGCCCATGACAGTACTTGCTGAGTGATATCTCCCTGTCCTTATCTCAACTCATGAACCTTTTGTTGTATTTTCTCTCCCCTGTACAATTTTGGAGGGCAGTGATAGAGTGGTTTTGGTGGGAGCCTGGCATGCAGTGAGGGTCAACCCACTACAACTGTAATCAAGACATAAATCTTGGTCATTTCTCTGTGTTAAACTAAAGTGTCTGAATCTCTTAAATAGTTAGCATGGAGATATTTTCCCCACAACTATGGTTTCTCTACAGTTGCTTTTATTTTTGTAGTCTGAACATAGAGTCCACCCCATAACTCATTGTCCCAATAATGGCATCAATATTTTCTTGGGAAGAAATCCTTGCCACCATTCTGCATATAGCATTTCTCTGCTTCCAGCATTCAACTAGCTATCTGAACAAAAGCAAACAGCTTAGAAGATAACAGATGCAATAAATTGTGCCAAGTGGACTCTTCCAAGCTGTACCAGATGAACATGTGTTGGCTTGTTTTTCAGCCTTTTTGGTAAAGCTTTCCCCAACAGACAAATTAAATGTTTAAGCTTTCTACAGCAGTACTTTCTGAGTGTCTTGATTCCTCTGGAAACCTAAGTATGCAGACCTTCATAGATCTGAAATATATGTTGAATCAATTTCTAAAGTAAAGTTTCATCTCCTTGAAGATAAAAGTGTAATATAAACAATTTTTATTCTTGAATATTAATGAAAATAATTTCATATGGGGTAGAATTTCCTTTTACTACTCGTGAGTTACCATCTGATTCTGTCACATTAAGGGATAAGTTATGACCATTCCCTCAGCTGCTGCCAGAGTAGAACTGAATTTATAAATATGTATGGACATGTGTCATTTATGCTCATGAGCATCACAACCTCTGAGTACACAGTATTTTGTTATTTGCTACACAAACACATTAGTTTGTACAGAACCACAAGTAAATCCCCACTGTACATATATAAGCACCTTCTAAACAAACTTCAGTTGCAAGAAGAAAATCCACTTGTTGAAACTAAAGACAGGGAAGAGTCAGTCATAAACTAGTAAATTTTCTACAGTTGAAATAATATTTTCCATTCAAATGTCTAGAAATCCTGCAGATTCCTACCAAGGGGTTTTTATGACAGTAGAAATGTTTGAATTAGAAATAAGAATTAGGACTATGTCAATAGTTTGAACAGAATCATGATGATTAGTTTTCACAAGAAAACTTTCTTTGTGGGACATTAATATCACCTCAAGGCAAGGTTCATCATAATAGAATTGACAATGGCCTTTCTAATTGCAGAATTTATATATGTGTCTGATTAATTTTTTTTTCCACAACTCTAACTGATATATCTATTATTAATAGGGCATGAAGGGAATATTGACAGTTTACCAGAGTGATAAAACTCATAAAAATCCTGTCCTGGTAGAAAATGAGAAGAAAATATCTACTGTTAAAATATTAGTTTTAGTATCCTGTACACAGTTAGTTCAAAGTCAGCTGAACAATTTGGCAAAAACTTATGGGTCTCTAGCTCTCTTTACTAATCAAGTTAATGGTACTTGTCCTTGTAGCTTGGAAGTCTCGTGAGGTGCCAATAATGTCTTAGGGATAAAGTAAAAGTATGTGCTAAGACTGTTTTTATTTCAGACCAGTTGGAGGACTATACCTTTTTATCATTAAAACATACTTCTTTTTAGTATGAGGAAAAAACATGAGAAGGACGAGGTATTGTATTGATGTTTAAAGATGAAAGACCGAGGATCAGATGTATTAAAAGCCAAATCCTATGAAGCTCATAAACATGTGCATAAGAAAATATTTTGAAAGGAGCCCAAAAGACTTTCTGACACTTGTTATGATGAGCCTGAGAACAGAAACCAGGCCCGTTCCAGTCCAGCATCTTTTCTACAGAAACACTTTTCTTATACACATGGAGCAAGGACTAGAGTCATCTAAAAATTGAATAAATAACTGAATCTGTATTAAGCCAGCTTTCAAACCGTCTCGTATTTAGTAGTCTAATCAAATATATAGGATATATTAAATTTAGACACTGCATAGCCCCTGTTTGCTCCATCGTGCACCACTCATTCCCTGCTTTCCCACCCATGACTAGTACAGTCATCCGAAGCATAGTCTGACAAAAACTTCTTCATGCAAACATACATATTCTGTCTCTCATTTTAAGATTCCCCACCTTTTCGTGCGTGGATTTAAAAATAACCAGCATTTCTGAGTCACACTGAAAACCAATGCAGCAGCTTCCCCTGCTGGCTGCTGAGGAAATGAACCAGCAGACATTCCTCGCCTTGCCTGGTATCGACTTGCCGCTGATGCACAAGCGCCGAGAATTAAGCCGAAGGCAGCTACTTAAGGCTAGTCACATGTCAGCATTTTCACAGGGTAACAGTTCGCCAGTGAATACTGAGATACCTAGTACCTGTCAAAAAGAAAAGAAATAAGTATGCCAGTTAAAATGCTGTTTAGATCGGCTCTGAGGAACTCTGTACAGTTGCAGCCATTTTAATATATAGGCTACTTGCATTACGATTTTAGTCCGCCAGCACATGCCAGTATATTTTAGCTATGTGGCTAGTTATAACATAGTTGCTGTCTTCTTTTAGGGTCAAAGATATTGTAAAGGTCACTAAAAATATCTGTATGCATTTTTGGGCTTTGCTTCATCAATACAATCTTCTTAATTCCTTCTCAGAGTAATTTTTTTGATATCAAATTACATACTTCCTATCTAAATTAATGGTAATCATACAACATTAGTTGCTGTATAACTTGGAAAGTATAATTGTATCCATGTATGGATAAGTTTTGACATTGCTCTTCTGTGTTCTGTAATAAAATATGTAGCAAATCACCTGTAGGGCAAAAGATAATGGACCCAACGGTGCAAATTGTGATGGTCAAGACTTTCTCATTTAGCTTAATGGAAAACCGCAGGAACTTACCAGCCCACAGGAATGGCACTGTATAATATCTCACTCAAGGTCAGGCCAAACATTTCAGATAGACTGGGGTAATTTAGCTGCTATAAAATTTTTGAAGCTTTCTGTAATCATATATTCAGCTATTTATTCCTATTCACTAGGCTAGTAACTGATCATGATTATTCTAGAGGGTCATTCAATGTCCACTTTGATCAAATAATTACCAAAAACTTTTACTATTAAATTTTATATTTATTAATATATCTTTATGACCCCATTCATGTAAAACTGCAGAAGATCAGGAGGGAAATGACAGAGACAGTTATCTGAGTTTCCTGCTGATAAAGCAAAGTAAGGGGAAAATTGCATCTTTCTAATTTTTTTTTAAATATCATTTTTGCTTTACTGTGCTGAACTCCTCTGATGCCTTGTCGCTGGTGATACTATTTCAAAGCCACTTTGGAAGTAGGAAGGTCCTTGTATTCCCCTCCATCAGCCAAAAGCAATGAAGCATTACAATTCTCTGCCCATTCTATTAATAGACTTGCAACTGAAGCAGAAGAAATTCAAGGACTTTTCTTTCCTGACACATTTTACAGTATCTCTAAGCAACATAGCAGAAATCAAGGTACAAAGCTGACATGTAATTTCTGATGAACTAGGACATTTATTTAAGAAGCTGAAAATTGATTACACTTATTTCCTAATTCCTTTGGTAATGTCTAAGAGTAGCATGGTCTCAAGTATTATAGCACTTCCACATTGCACTAAGTATCCCATTCAGCATTCAGTACCAGAAAAAATATTGCAAGAGCTATTTTCTGCAAAGCTAATGTGGTCATGTTCACACCTAAGCGAAGAGATTTTCTTCTGCAAGAACAAGCAGAGTCAAGTGTTAAGGTATGGATATGGTCTCAGAATATAGCCTGAGAAAACAGATATAATGTTGGCTTGCCAGCAAAAAGTCTAGTGCAACAAATTTCTTAGGTTTTCTAGTCATTTTTTCTTAGAGATTGTAAGATCTGTGTTTCCTATCTGTATATTAGATATACCTGTCCTTGCCTGTGACACTGATTATGACTTTTTATATTAAAGAATTTCCTGTAGTATTAGGAATCTCCACCCAGGACTTCACTGTAATCTTATATACGACTAAAAATAGCCCTGACACATTCAAATCCATTTTGCTTTTTGACACATCCATTTTTGCCAAGACTAAAATCAGTATTTCCACTTGCTCTCAGATATCGAGCAAATAAGTATGCTTTCATGTGGTAGAGATTTAGGAGTTTGTTCCATTTCTCTTTCTAGTTAGACATGTCTTTTACAGATAGATTTGGGGACAACACTTTGGATGACTCCAGAGACTATTGCCAGTTTCCAACATTCTGAAGGTTTGAAAAGCTTTGTTGCTTTGAAAGTGATGTTATAGATAAAATGTCAGATGAATACTCAATTTTGAAACTGGAATAAATCCACACATTTGTATTTAGGTCAGGATGATCCATGTTTCTGTAAAAATACTGATTTTAGCAATCTGTACAAAATTTGTAGGAATAAATACAATTGCTCTACGAAATAACTTGGAGAAGGTGTCAAGAGATCACTTTATAAACATGTTTAAAGTACAGGCAATATTTCAATATCTTTGTAAATGCTCCTTTTTAACAACAAGCTATTCTAATTACACAGCAAAGCAGTCCTCCCACAGTGCTACATAATATACAATAAGCTGAGATTTAACTGAATTCAAATCAAGACTTTCTTTCTTGATGGTATCTTTTTATACATTTTTTCCTTAAGTATCCAGGAAAAAGGTAAACATTTAAGATAAATGTAGTTCTGCAAAGTCTTTAGAAACTATCTGAATTAAACATCAGCATTATTGCAGAGATGTCAGACATCTGTACATTGCTTTTTTCGCTTTGGAAAATGATCCCACTACTTTGTATTAGAAAAGAAAGTACAAAGTATGTTAATATATATTTTATTGTCTTAAACAGCAACTACATCTAAATACTTTAGCTAGGATCTCTGTTTTCAGTGAAGCAAATTTACCTATGTCAAAAAAGATATTACACAGTACAGTACCAGTTCACTTACAGTTAAGGACCCTTGACAACTAGAGTCAGTCTTTAAACAAAAAATCTGGACTTGGATACCCAATTCTCTCATGACAACATTTTAGGAACTTGACAGTGACACTCTATGGATGTAACTAAAGACAAAATTTAACCCCAAAGTGATAGAATGAGTTTCTGGGATTTAACTCCTATTGAAATTAATGAATGTTGTGTGACTAAATCCTTAGGTGAAGCTTGAAAAGTTCAATCACAATGCAGGTACCTAATAGGAAAGTAGCAATCTTACTCTCCATTAAATCAGAGAAAGGTCTCGGCCTCTGTATGGTATTAGTATGTGGACAAATAGGCCTACTGAATCCTGTCTTATCACATATCAACCATTCCCTCTTTCATCTCCACATTCCCATTTCAGTTTGCTTTCACAGCTGTCAAGACTCCTGGTCCTGTTTTAATAGTTACAGATATAATAGAGAGATAGTAGTGACTTTCTGGAATAGTACGGAGAGAACAAATGAGATGTGCAAAGTAAGGTTTAGCAAGTTTGCCGAGATCTTTTAATGTCTGAGTCACAGATGAGACTACAAAATGAAGAAACGAAACTAAAAATAAAAATATTTTAAAAAAACCCAAGAAAAAAATATAGCTAAGTAAGCAGGAAAGAAAAGACATCAAAAAGCTAAAGACCCATTTCAGTGAAATGTATTCAGTCTGACTGATACTTAGTACATGAGGCAACTGGTCTGGTTGAGGCAGGAAAAAAATAACAGGCAGAAAACTCCAGAAACCCACGCAGAGCAGAAAAAAAAAAAAAAAAAACCACCTCTGGAAAGAGAAAATAAGGCAGAAAATGTCTCTGAGTACCACAAGCCTGTACTAATCATCACCTGAACTTGGTGAGTGCTAGGAGAGTTCTGGTCACAAATAGGGATCACAGGCAAATGTTACTGAACATCAGATTGAATCCTGGAATTACATAATAGTTGAGGTTGGAAGGGACCTCTGGAATTCATCTTGTCCAACACTCCAGTTCAAGCAGGGCTGTCTAGAGGACTATGTTCAGCAGACAGCAAGTGACAATAAATAACATAATAAAGAGCACAGAGAAAGAAAGGTTAAGGTAAAGTTGCATTTCTTTAAGCTGCAAGCTCAATATCTTAATTTACTAGACTACACTTATTTCTTAGCAGGCTTTGACAGTCATAGGCATTGTGCTTTTTGCACAGAAGTCAGATCGCCTGGGCAGCAATATTTGCTCTTACTTTTCACATGAAACATCTGTACCTTTGAGAAGTAGAACATGCTATCGGACATAAGTCCTCCTTTTTGACTTTTGTTTGATCTTGCACGCATAAGTAAGGAACAGTTATTTTCACCAGGCCCTTCTGTAAGAATTTAGGATTCAAAGTATAAACCAGGTCAAACTAACTGAGTCTGATTCAGTATTTGTACACAGAATTTTCGAAAAAAGGTAAACATTAAAGTATATGAACAATACAAATACTCTGGCCATTTACATTCTCCAGGTATTGTGCTTTTGCTAACTGCCTTTTTAGCTTGAGCACTGAACATTTGGAAACAATTCTGCACCAACTTGTATTTTCCCAGTCCTACTGGTCAAAGGACTATCACTGTACCTTCCGGTGTTAATAAAGCTAATGAAATGTGCAAAGAATTTAGACTTCATAATTTTTCAAAGAAATAACGGTGTGAAATTTAATGTGCTTGTAACATTCAGAATAATTTTGCTTATCTAACGTATGAAAAGGTAATTCTGCAAAAGCTTCAGCAGACATCCTTGTACAGCATGTCATGGGAAACAGTGCAAAATGCTTTATTCATAAGATCCTATTAGAATCCATTCCTTATTAAAGCATTGATGTCTCAAAAGGGTTTACAGTAGCTGTTACTGAAAAATAACCCTTCCATCCCATCAAAGGAACTAAGAATTGAGAAATGTAAATAAAATCTTCTACTCTCTCTGAGGGGAGTATGATAGCACATATTTAACCACCCTCCAAAGTTTCCTGAAAGAGTGTAAAAAGAGACAGTATTCTGCAGTAATACAGCAAACTACTTTAAGGAATTTGATAGTTAGACATTTTTCAGTTATATTAGCCATTGTATATATATTAGCTGTATACCAAATTCAACAGAGCTGTAGTTGATGAAGAACCAGAGAGAAAGGGCAGAGGAAAGCATCTAAACGATTCTGTGATTATATCTTTAACTCTCACAGGTTTTGCTTGTCCAAAATTTTATTTGCTGCAGGTGGACCTGATGATCATATGCTTGGCAGTTCCACTGAGGATCACTGCAAGTTTCACAGCCTGGGCATACCCCTCAAAGGCAATAGATATAATGGGCATAGAACTATCACTGTATTTCTTTTACATGAACCAGAGAAGCATGGAAGACCTATCACTTGGGAGTTGTATTTGGCAGTAGTAGAAAAAAGGAAAAAGTGTTTCTAGTGTTTCAATAAGAATAAATTGTGTGGAATTTTTGCTGGCTTTTTACAACTTCCACCAGGTCTAAGAAAATCCAAAAAACAGTTCATAAACAAAACTTGCTATCTTTCTTTTCCTTTTATTCAGTTACAAAGTAAACATTTTCCTGAAATCCCTTTCTCACCCTTGTATTAAGGCGTCTTTATTTTTTTTTTGTGGATTGGTTGGGGTTTTTAGTGTTCGGAATTCTTCTTACACTGATGTTACAAAACTCTGGATCATGATTTTTTGGCCTTTATTCTCAGGAGTCCATATCATGCATTTCCTTTGGATTTCTCCATATTCCAGCTCACAGCTGTGTGCACTCCCCTATTTACCACGCTTACATTGTTCTTCACCCTGTTCTTCTTTCTTGTAGAAAGAGGATAATTTAAGTGTCAACCCGTTAACTTCTACTGGCAGAAGGAAACTCCAAGAAATAGATAGAAAAGCAGATACTGTTGTAATAAAGATCATTATTGGATGCCTTCAATCTGTTATTTTACCTACAGACATAATTCTCAAAACTGTGGTTCTGCTAAACAGATGAAAGAGTCTACAGATTTTTTTCAGTTTACTCCTTGCTGTTGTGATTTCTCTCACATGAATATGTTGCTATCAGTTAATACCATAAGGAAATTCACACTTGATTATTTTACTTTTACTTTCGTATTAATCCCACTTCTGATACAAATTCTTCTGATACCTAATGCCGTCACCACCGGCAGCAACTCTTCTAGCAAAGGCAGCAGAAGGGTAATTGTATCTTACCCACTGCTAAGCTTACTGTTTCAGTTCAAACTCACAATCAGCTTAACTTTGGACACTGAAAAGACAACCTGAAATGACTCAGACACAACCTTTTGTCCCTTCTGTGATGCAGGTAATAATTTTCAGAAGAGAAGCAGGCCAGAAAATGGGGAACTATAACATCTCTAACTCTTTCAGCAAGATTTATTGGAGCATGGTCTCTATTTCCAGCAGCCTCAGTCAGAATCGGTAAACTCAACATACCTGTACCATGACATTCTGAAACATCTGAACATGCAGAGCTGCTGAGTTGTCAGTCCACCTTTTGCTCACCTCACTAATAAGTATGAAAGGATGTCTTCATATTTTACAAAGAGGAAGAGATCTTGAGAGATTTCAGTAATGAACTTTAAAAATTCAATATTTGTGAAAATATATTTTATGCAGCAGATTAAATAAATATTATTCATTGGTGCTGTGACCCCTATATATTACAAGCCGACCATTATGTTTCACCTCAGATAATGCTCTATAAGGTTGCTACACGCTTCCCTATCTCTAATTGAAGAAGCTTTTCAGTAATCATATGGAGAACATGTTCATGGAACTATATAAGTATAGAGAGAAATTTCAATTCCCTGAAGCTTACTGTGGAATAAAGAATTAAGATACCATAAAATAACAATTTATGACAAATCTAAAGAAAAGTGCATAAACATATACAATCATGGAAGATCTACCTCTTGGACTAGCCCAGGAACAATTTTCCCAATTAAAGAACAGAATCATTCATTAAGAGAGGGAAGAAAAGCAATTGTTGACAGTCAACAGGGAAATCAAATTAGACCAACTCATTATTTAACTGTTTTGATTTAAAGGCAGAGCTGTTAATGAGCTACCAAGAGCTATAATTATCTATGTGTCCAATTTCAGCTTCAAAATGAAAATCCTGCAATAGATTAAAAAGAAAAAAAGAAGCACACAAACCACGCAAAAACTTTAAATGTCAAAATATTGGCATTTGTTCAGCTGTTGGAGGATTGCTTTTTGCAGTGGAAAAATTGCTTCGTTGTTTTGGTATTGTTGATTTACCAGCTGTACAACAAAAGAAAAAGGTTCTCTGAAGTTAAGAAACAGTTCCCCAGAAATAAGATAGTAGGGTCAACCCTGCAATGTCTAGCCATATATGATGGTGGGCACAATTTTGTACAGCTTTTTAGCATGCTGGTGGGTAAGTTTCTTGCATAACTCATGTGTAGACTGAATGGATTGTCAGAGAGAAATAGGGACAATTTCTAGATTGCAAGGATACACGGTGTCCCAAAAAGAGTATCTAATTACTAGTTCAAATATCTTGCCAAATACAAGAATAAGAAGTAAAATGTATATATCTCCGACAAAAAATATAGTAATGATACACTCATGAAGAAGTCTGTACTTCTTGTATATTCATTGTCCCCTATTGTAAGCAACCAAAATGATACAATCTAATTGTCAGAAAGACGGGATTTTATGAACTAATTGCAAGTAGTGTAGCTGGAGATCTCACTATTAAAAGGGAAATTAATTGAACTAGAGCAAATAAAACAGAAACCCAAGAGATTAAATTAACAGTTTCAAATATATATCTCATGATGGCACTGGTAATAACTAATATACCTGTGTCATTACAACACTATAAATTTAGATGCCTATGACACCAATTATTAGGTGGTGATACTACTGCATTGTTGCATCCTCTGTATCCATGCTAGTGCTGTGCCTTGCTGTGCATAGTTCAGTATATTTAAACTTAGTCTTCTCACCTCCAATTTACTCCTTCATGCCCTGCTATTCATAATCTGTGTCCAAAACAGCAGAGATAATACTGATACTGGCTTTGCCTCTCTGCTCAGGAGGGGGAAAATTTGGAAGACTGTATTTTAATACCACACAGCCTGTGGTGCTCTTGCCTTGCAGGACAATGCCAAAGCTTCTGTAGATCTCAGAAGATTAACAGACAGAGTGAAGGTTGTCTGAAGGTAGCAGCACTCAAAATCAAAATTAAGTTCATGCATGCTCAGTGTTAATTTTGTTATAGCCTCTTCCAGGAAAGTAGAGGCTCTGTCTCTTTAACAATTGCAAGATGGTTATTCATAAGAAGACAGAGTCTTGACCTCCACAGTAGTATTATGAAATCCCTCAGATGCTTTGTAAAAAAGGTTTAATAGCATTGCAGTACAGGTGATACTGTAATAATTTACTTTTTGTTAGCAGTAACTCAAAAGACTCAAAGGACCTGAGTTCTCACATGAAGTAACCATATCCCAAAGCTAACAGACTAATTAAAAACTTCTGGCCTTTTCTGCAGTCTACCGTTTTCCTTAGGGATGAACTCTTTAATACAACCATTCAAAATATGTTCTGCAAGATTAGGGAGGAAGAAAAAATTTCACACATCACACAAAGTTTGATTAAAGTAACTAGATCTACACTGCCCCAAAAACAATGTTTCTAGATCCACTATAAGGCTGTATTGACGTTGTAAGAGGGTCATAGCACAACTTCTTTTACTACTCTTTTGAGGAGGAGGAAGGCAAAAGATCATACTTAAACATGCTCCACAACTAGTCAGCCAGATTATTAAATCTCAACATACTAGAGAAGATTGTTGAACAGCTGACTTGTTCTCAGGGAAATTAACTTATAAAGCATTCATTCTTTATGACCCTGTCCATTCATTGCTCTTGAAGTTAAACTGCCTGGCTGGGATGATTTTTTTTTCCAAAAGTTGAAAGAAATTCCCTTATGCACTTTGACTATGAAATAGTCATTTATTACTAGGCTATTGTCCATCTGTCACAATTATTATCTAATCATCATCTGAGCCATATAATTACACTGTGTGTTATTGCAAGAGCGTGTGGGACCAATGCTGAAGAAAATAGCTTTCCTCTCCCTTAAATTATCAGGCTTGTGACAATAAAATTGTATCAAATCCATTATTATGGTAGTGAAAAGGTTGTTTCATCAAGTAATGAACATTGTGTTATATTTATGCAAATGAACATTTTCCCCTCTGTTATTTCTAATTGGACAAACAAGTTTTCTTATGGCTTCTAATGTAAAAAAATACAGAGCCCTTTATGAATTCTATAGTCAAGCAAAACTCATAGGAAAGTAAAATACTTGGGTCTTGATCATGCTGAAACACTAGAAACTCTATTACTGACTTTAATACAATGAACAGAGTCTAGAAATTAATATAAAAAGGAATTCTTATGCTTGTTCTGAATTTTATGCCAGGTGAAAGTTCTGATGCTTAGTAAACACCTAAAATACAGCAATGTATAATCATTACCATTAAGAACCTAATAAGCATCCCCCTGAAAATCCTGTATGCATTTAAAAGATATTTCGTAATACAGGATATTTCTTAGTCTTCCCTTGTGGTGCAGTCTGTCTCTCTTAAAATAACTCCTGTTTTTTGCAAGTTCTTTGCATGCTGTAGGTGTTGTAGAACTTTTGGGAATGTCTCACTATAGATTGACGCTGGACATAAGAGTGGATAGTCCCATGAGTTGTGTTGGAGTCCCTCAGTCTCTGAAATAGGTTTTGTTTTCTGATGGGAAGGATTACAGATATCAAAGCTTTTCTCAAGTTACAAATTCAGGGCAGGCCTCTTCAGAAAAGTTCAAATTAGTTCAAATTGGATTTTTCATCAGCAAATTTAACATTGACATGAACATGATAAATAGAAGCAGTCAGATGAAAAAATGCTGTTTCACTGAAGCTGAAACATCATGATACATCAGTTTTGATAAAGTTTTAGTCAGAAGGAATTGGAAAAGATTAATCATTGAAATCTTAAGCATGGGTACAATAACCTGGTTTGAGGAGTCCTACAGAGGTCTAGCATTGTGATCCTTCTATGACATTAACAGTCATCTGATATGAGAAACTGCTCAATAAGAAATGAACTACTGTATCAAAATGCTCTATACATTATTGTAAGTGGAAAACTGTGTCCCAGTAAGTCTCCTGTCACAAAGGCTTTCTTCATACTATTTTTTAAAAGTTATTGGTTTTTATTAACTTTGAATGTAACCTGACAAAACTGACCCTCCATGTCATTTGAAGCCCCAAAACACTTTGTGTGAATGTTTCATAATAGCCCTTCACTCATAAGCTCAGTTTAGTTCTGTTACTTGTGAAACTATGGTAAGACGTTCAAGCATTTTTAGCACACCAGCTGACTACTGAGCCTTTGGCTGACTTCATCCATTCTCCTCAAAGTTCAAAAGGGCATGATTTCTTCCAAAAACACTGTTTGCAAATCAAAGATTTTTGTTTTTTTTTAATACATTTAATCTTGAGCATAAAATCACTGAAAAGAATCGAGAACTTAAAGCTCATGCTGTTTCTTACATATTGCTCTTAGAATTGGGGCTCACACTATCTTCTTTGAGCTGCCTAAAAATGAAGCATCTTGTCATTGCTTGTCATTGACTTCTCTAAAGTCAATGAAAGAAGTTTGTTATATCCAGAAGATAATTTCACCCATACTAAAATAATGATAATATATCCAAACTTTTTATTCACTATACTAATCTCTATTCCTGTTACCTGTAATGGAAGCCTAAATAATTAATGCAGACTAGATACCAAACTTCTATATGACTGAAAATCAATAAGAGGAGTTCTATTCTCTCATTCTGATTATATTAGCTAAATTTTAAGGAAATTTTTTTCATGGGATGTTAATCTAATTTCAAATTTTGTATTACTAATTCAATCACTGCAAATGTATCTACATGAACAAAGAAGTTGAAATCACTACTGCCTCTGAATCAAAGTTTCTGCTAATTTCCATTTACAGGGCTCTGGTTCACTCTAGGGATAGATTTCAACCAGAAAGTGTTTGAGGAGCGCATTTATTGCCACTTAATAGAACCAGTCTAGAACTAGTTTGAAGCTTGAAAAAGTAAAATCAAACAAAGAAAGTGTTTGAAATGCATATAGCATGTGTGTCAGATTTTGCACTCTATATTAGACAGCTACAATGTGGACATCAATTTCTCAGCACCAGCACTTATGCTACAAATCTATTTGTGCTTGTCCAAGCTAATACTGCTACTGTAGTCACAGCCAGAGTTTCAAAAGCTCTTCTCACTTCCAGATCATGTTTGTGCCCTGCTTGCAGTCTGGTAATTCCTAGAGGAAAAAAAAAAAAAAGAAAAAAAGAAACCTTACCGTATATTAAAAGAATCTGGGCTGGTCACGTAAAGTGTGGAGTATCCCAAGATAAACAAAAAACTCAAGTGAACTTGTAGCACACATCTGCTATTCAGTTTGGATATAGACAGTCATTTTCAGGCTCACTTTTTCACACCATCACTTCCACAAATGAGTGATACAATACATACATCGCAAACACACAAGAGTGTGTTTGATTTATGAAACAAAAATAGATGGATTAATATGAAGAACTCACTTGCATACGAAAAGGGATTTCCATAGGGTTGTTTGCAGAAAACCAAATGCATGAAAACTGCATGGTTTCAATCTATGGTCATGACCACAGTGTCCCTGCCCATATCAAGGGGGTGGGAACTAGGTGATCTTTAATGTCCTGTCTAACCCAAACCATTCTATAGCATATATTTCCCACTTAATTCATTCTAGTATTTTTGGTGTCTGGTACACATTGATGTTCTTGCTCACAGAGTGGTTAATTCAGTCACCGACTGAGGGAGCAGTCACAGCTACTACTGATTTCTCTAGGAAAGGCTGTGGCTCAGCTACTTGGAGGAAAAAGCTCACACACTACAGCCCACTGTGCCAAGTTTCAACAAGAGTGGCAGAGACTTGCTGTGCAACTTTCTAATGCCACCATTTGCCTCATGTTTAGAGGAAACACGAAATTAACTCAGCCTCAACACAAGTACTAGGAACAACATTGCCAAATTACCTCCCAATTCTGGTCATGTCTCTAGTCTCAGGCCACGGCACCAAAAAGTATTATTTCTTATTTTATATGTTATAATCAAGATAGTTTTGCTAATAATAAATATTCTAATAATAATTAATTTTCTCACATTTCCAATTTTATATTGGAGTGGGAAAACAAGGCAGCTTCTATGCGTTTTACTGGATATAACATGAGGAGAATTTGAACTTTTAAAATGAAAACTTTAAAAAAATCTTTTTAAGTTTAAAACATATACAAATTGTCCCTTTTCCAATCAATCAAATAAATATAACACTGTAGGCTTTGTGTATGAATGATACAATTAAATTATTAAGCAGCTCTAATTCACTTTTTTTAATCAAGGAAAAAACAATGTAAAATAGAACTGCTTTGAAGTATTCTACCTCATCTATTATTTTACAGGTTAAACGTTTATTACATTTACAAATGATTTACTGCAGAATTTTTCCCTAAGGTGTTTGCAAATTTGATGTCACTATGAAAGATTAATGTGTGTTTAAGCAAACTGGAGTAGCCTAATTTAATTACTTAGGACAATTCTTAAATAATGTTTTACTGACTGCTCAGCAATTAGATGCATTGCCTTAAGAAAGATAGACTTAACATGTTATGTTGAGAATCTCATTTGACAAGAAGACATTTATTTTCATTCCTTTGTCACTTGCTTTTAAAAGCTTCAGGTGTACAGTATAGTTGGTTTGAGCAAGATTTAGGTGGGTTGAGGGGTGAAACTCAAATGTATATCTGATGTGAGGAATTACTGAAATGAGAAGACCGAATACTGAGATTCTGTGGGGGTAAAAATGATGGTGAACTGATCCACATGTGGTTAGACACTGAAATCCTGTCAGGGCAATGTGGAGGCCAGTGGCTCTGTGGGCCATGAGCATCACGGGCTCCCTGTGTGGGTGACAGCAGGGCCCTGCAGTCAGAGCCTGTCCCACCACTCCAGTCAGGGACAGGGCAGCTGAGGGGCAGTGGGGTAGCCTCAGCCCCAGGCATCAAGCCCCTCCCTGGGGACATGCTGAGGCCAGGACATGGGCTTGAAGGACAGCCCAACTTTGGGGGCCAATGGCCAGACTAGGCAGGGGTGTGGGGACCCGGAGATTGTCCCTGCTGTGGTGTCACTGGGGCAGGGGCTGCTGGTCCCATGGGGCTGACCCCATGGGGTCTGAGCTGTGAGCTCTGGGCAGGGACAGTCAGGGCTAGTGATACCCTGGGCCAAGACACAGAATTTGTAGACAAACTTCAATAATACAGTGAAAAGCTTATTGATTGTACTATGATGACAGCAAAAACATAGTTCATAATATCTTGCAGCTTAGTTCTAATACAGAGCAAAAGTGGTTGTGTCCATAAGCCTTCACAGAAACACCAGAACAACTAGTGCTCCTCTGTTATTCTGCCAAACAAAGGCTCCTCCAGTAGTCACAGAAGGCGAAATGCAAACTCAATTCCTGACACTGCCTATATTCCTTTTGAATCGTCCCAGCTATTGTGGCTGCAGGGACTGCACAAAATATATTCCAGTAGTATTTTCTTGAGCAATCATGCTCTGGTTACTTGCCTGCTTACTAAACCATACAAAAAAACCCATCAGGTGCTGTGGCCATCATTTAGTCTATGCATAATGCCTGCCTTATTTGCTGCATAACAGTTTTGGTTATAACTGTAAGAATTAAGATGCAAAAAGTGAAATTTTTCTCATCTAACTTCACACATGTGCAGTAGATGGAAATAGATGGAAATGGTCAGCCTAGCTGTCCCTTTATAGACACTTGAAAGATGTGTTAAGAGGATGTTATGCATTGATTAAACTATTCTGATAATTAAACAGTCTGTGTTTTGGGCCAAAATCTGCACCATAAAATAACTAGATAAATATTTCATTAAAATAATATTTTTCCACTGAAAATACATTTTACTGCATTTTGCTCAAGAAGCCGAATTACTGCTTTATCACCCACTCAAAGAGCAAAAATTGTTAGATCTATTTATCCATCAATTACTGTATATTAATACAATTCTCCTAATAGTTTTCTCTGTGTGAACAGCTTTGACATATTCTCCAATGGAAAACAAAATCAAGCTCCATTTAGTATTTCTGCTATATTTAGTTCACCACATCTATTTGTCTGGATCTGGGAATTTTATATCTTTTATGTTCAAATTTTCACGTGCTATTTAGTGAACTTTCTGTTCCATCTTATCTCAATTCTGAATGTATTATTTATTTCAGTTGCACAAAACCTTGCCTATTGCTTATTCAGAAGGCAATTTGTAATTTTTTTTTTCTCCAACAGGACATTATATATAGTCCTGAGAACTGTAGCATACACTTAGAATACAAAGAATACCAAAGTAATTAAGAATGGAAACAATCATTGCTCAAGGTTTTTGATGTATCTGTCAGATAAAAAAGGGTTAAGAGGATAAGAAAGTGATGTTATCAATTATTACTCTCTTCTGGGTCACAGAAAATACTGGGGAAGAGTTACAATATAGTATTAGCTCTTTTGATTAACTTTTTTAAAGGTTTGCAAAATAAAATAATTCTGTACATTCAAATTTCTTTACTGGTTCCTTCTCCATTTCCACATCTAATTTATTGAATGCTCCTATTATGAAAATTTTAATATATCAAGTGTATCAAAGCCCGATCTCATCAGGTACTCATTCAAGTATTCACCATCCAGAAAGACACAGCTGTAATCAAGTGGTCTGACATATGCTAAAATGTCTGGGTGAGCAAGGGTAGAAGTGATATGTTGCTGACAGAAGATATTAAGTGAAAAGTGCAGGGACATCATTTAGTCTGCAAGTGTTCACAATATACCCAATTTAATCTATGTATTTTCAAGATACTCATCAGAACTCCTTTCTTTGGCAAACCCTTCCCTTCCCTATAAGTTGTAAAAAAGTGCTGTGAGAAGAAAAATGTCCTGTGAAAACCTCTACCAGGTAGATCTTCTTTCAGATTTCAATCTACTAATTTAAGAGAAATTTATAAAATTACTTCCAGACTGGTGTTAACTTCTAAATAAAAACTGATATTGTGTATCACTTTATAAGGGTAAGAAAGGAGGGACTTCCAAAACTACAGAAAAAAAAAAAAAAAAGTTCTCTCAAAAGGTATTAACTTAGGTAAAAAAAAAAAAAAAAAAAGGATTGAATTGTAAAAAAATCCAATTCCTCCTGTAAGCTGTCCAATAAAAACAAAAACAAAAGAACTACAAAACAGCAAAAAAAACAAACAAAAAAAACCACCAAAAAAACCCCCAAAAAAATCAACAAAAAATCCCCAACCAAACAAAACCAAAAAATCCCCAAACTAAAACACTTTCTTTTATTTCTCTCTGTTAATAAGAAGATATTTTGTCTAATAATAACAAGAAAGAACAAGTCCTCTATTTTTTCTGATCTTCTTCCTCAACAGAATTGTGGAGTTTGTAATAAATGAGCAATGGACAGTTATCACTTTTCCACAAGCATCTGTAGGAATATTAACACTGAAAATGCATGCTCACAACACAGCCATTTCCTTAAAAGATATGGAGCCACTTCTCATCAAAACAGTAGACATTTTGGTATATTCAGATAATTAACAGGTCTAGCCTGGATCACTGTTTTATGTTGACAACACTTGCTTTCAGATGAGAACAGTGAGAAAAGCTCAGTCCCAAAGAGCTATAAGAGCTAGTCAGAACAGTCACATATAATAAAATACAGGAACTGGGTATCCAAAGCAGCAGTACACCCCTCATCATGCTACAAGATTTATCTTAGAAGGTAACAGTGTAGTTGTAGAGAAGTTGTGGAGTTGTAGAGAAGAAAAGATTCGCTTGATACTAACATGCAAGTGAAGGGACAGATGACGAAGAAATATTTTGCAATTTTGGATGATTCAAAATTTTTAGAGAGATGTCACTCAGATCTAAAAATCATGGATTTTTTGCAGAGTGTTTTGGCATGCTGTGCTAGTTGCAAGGAAAAAATGGATATTCAAAGACACCGAAGCTTTGTCAGAGATGTACTTGCCACGTGATTCTGACTTTCTGAGTAGTTGGCACAAATTCTTCAGGAAATATATTGGAGATCTTGATTTTGGTAGAAAATTACATCTATTTGTTCTGCTTCAAGAGGCTAACAAACAAATAATGAAATGGTTCAGAGAGACCCACTAATGGGGGTATGAGTGTTGCATCCAGGGTTATTAGTCTAAAGCACAGTTTGTACCCATACGCTCCAGTATCCCAAGGATACACGAAAAAAACTTCAAAAACTAACCTGTTTACACACTGTTATTTAAGGATGTGCATTTCTCTGCTATTTTGAGTCAGTGTGCAGGTAATAAAAATGCAGGTACTGCACAGTACTCAAGTTTGTTAATATTAAACATAGTGGTTTGAAAGAAAACTGCAGCCTGGAACCATGATTGCATGGAAAGGGAAGATGATAGAATTAGGCTGAGTTGTGAGCCAGTTATTATCAAACCATGAAATACTTCTGTTCTAAGAACAAAGAATAATACTTGTTCTCCTCAACCTTCTTTAGTGGTCAATTGGCCCAGAAGGGTATTTTATCAGTGCAATGTTTTGTCAGTAGTATGAAATAATCTGTAAACATGGTTCTGTTGTTATTTATGCTTGTAATTAATAGTCAGGTTTAACTGTGTGTTTAATTGATTTAGAAGAAAATCCTACTCCCTCCCTGTGGGAACTTTACAAAAGACACATATAATGCTTATATGTCAGAAAGCCTAGTATCTTGATCCAGTTGAATTTCAAACTCACAGGAAATTAAAAATTTCCTATTTATATTTACATACGGGAGGCTAAGGAAGAGGTAGGCTCAAAAGGAAAACCTGTACCTGACGCTATCATCCACTGAAGAAGACCGCAGGGTGGTCGCACGGAGCTGATTCTTTGATACCGGCTCAAAGAAAACGCTTTTCTTAAACAGCCGGTAGAAGTCAGCATCTAGGAAATGCCTCTGTGAATTCTTGAAGCTGAGAAGATTTTTCAATCTATTAATTGAACAGAGAAAATAATACAGACTTGAAACTGTACCAGGGGAGGTGCCCAGTGGTGGCGGCAGCACTGGGGGCTGTGCTGGCGCATCCCTGCGTGGGGCGGCCGGGGCTGCCCTGCCCGGACCCCGCCGGTTCCAGTGGCCCCAGCGGCCCCAGCGCAGGGCACGGCTGAGCCCCTCAGCCACGGGCGGGTGGGCGAGAGCTCCGGGGAAAGCCTGGGCAAGGGAGGGCAAAACGCTGCCCGGCAGCCAGGGCTGAGGGAGGGGAATCGGGTGAGAAACAGCCCTGCGAGCCCCGAGGGTAGAGCAGGAGGAGGGCAGGAGGGGAGGAGAGACCCCGGCAGGGATGGCCCTGCGGCCCGGGAGGGGAAGGTGGGTATGCCCTGAGGGAAGCTGCAACCATTGGAGAGCCCCCACCTGGGCAAGCTTATTCTGAGGGACTGCAGTCTTCGGGAGCGTCCCAGGCTGGAGCATGAGAAGGAGGGAGAAGGAGAAGGAGAGAGGAGATGTTATGGACTGACCACAGCCCCACATTCCCCATACCCCTGCACTACTGGAGGGGGTGGGAGATAGAGGAGTCAGAAATGGAGTGAAATTGAGCCTGGGAAAAGGGGCAACAGGAGGAAAGTGTTTTAGTTTTTCTCTTTCTTTCTCACCATCCAACTCAATCTCAATTGGCAATAATAAATTGGCTGTCCTCAAACTGAGTCAGTTTTGTCAATGATGGTAGCTAGTAAGTGATGTCCCTGTTTTTATCTCTATCCATGACCTTTTCATCTTATTTTCTTCCCCTATCCTTTGAGGACGGAGAGTGAGAGAGTGGTTGGTTAGGTGTCCATCTGCTGGCTAAGGCCAACCTACTGAATCAAAGTAACCAAATTTAAATAAAATTAAAATATTTCCTTAAACTCTGTACGAGATTCAAAATCTAGTGTGTAAAATATAGCCAATAGCACGTTTTCTATTGAAAGAGGCTTTATCCTTTTCTGCTGTAAAACTCAGGAGTAACTCTAGCATTAAACACTATTTCAAATGGGATTCACAAATGCTCTACATCAGTTTTACAGATAGGGCAGCCAGGTAATCCAGTATGACTCATGCACATTGGACTTGTTAGCAATTGATGGAAATCTTCAAATTCTGCAGTAACAACCATAATATGTCAAGTGTAAGAGGGGAAACTGAAAACCTACACCTTTCTTTCAAAAAGCATAACAAAGAAGGAGCCTGACATGCTGAGCTGGAACTACATTAAACCCTTTAGTGCAGGTTTAAAGAATTTTTTTTAACAGAATTATAGTTCCTTTAATCTATTATACAAGCATTAGCAATTATATTTCTACTATACATTGGGTTGCGCTACCAGGAGCAGTGCAAATGTGATTTTTTTTTTTTATCTCAGTAGTTCCTTACATTACATCTTGTAATTTCTATGGTCTAGATTGTCCTGCTGATTCAAAGCAGCATCAGGCACCCAGGTTTCACACAGGTACAACAAGAAGGCTCACTATTGTTAGCAGCTGCAGCGAAGTCCACACAGCAGTTCATTAATTTTAGTTGAAGTATAGCCTGGGTTTTCACATACATGCTCTGTTAGTTTAATGGACTGGGGTAAATATCTTACATATCCTGGTGAGGCTTCATGTTCTCTGATTTCAGGTTTGCACCTTTTTCTGAGGTAGTATGAGAGAGTGAAGCCAATGCAGACAGATGAACTTCTACAGACAAACCCTTACTTCCTGAAAAATCTCTCTTGAATAAGTCTTGTTAAAACATCTCATTACAAATTGTGTATCTGATGAAAATTGTCCTGCTGTGGCGTAATTCTGAGTGTTAAGTACCGATTACGTGAGTACTTTTAAAAGGTGATTTTTAGACCCCTAGTGGGTGGTGATTTCTCCTGGAGAGCTCTCACTCAGCTGTCATGTTCTCTGAAGTGAATTTTTACATGACCTCTCCTTATCTGCCACCAGTGACTTTGTATCCTATTACTTCTCCTAATATGCTTGCAACATTTATTTTTCCTGACATGTTTCTTGTGCAGGTGATACACTCAGGAGCAACCTTTCAAAACTCTAGTGAGAAGCAGTGTGGTGATTTACCTGCAGTTGCTGCTGTCTGATTGGCACCGATCTTGAATGTCTAATACACTGCATGAATTTAGAGCTAAAACTGTCCAAATAACGCTATCCTGGGCTACCAATGCTGTACTATTTCAGAAGTACTGTTTTCTCATTTTTCTTCTGAAATAACTTGCATTTTGACCAGTTTCTGGTTTTGTACTATACTGGAGGAAACTCTTCACTGGTCATCAGTTCATTTATTCGTCAATTTATAAAACTGCCCCATATTGCATATGTCAAACATTATCATTAACACCAGTGTTTATACTTCTGGCATGATCTTCTGTTGATAGCTTGCTTTTATAATGTCTTGACAGATTTTCTACATCTTCAGGAAAATCCAGATTTTTTTTTTATCTTGTTTGTCGCAAAATATTCTTTTATAACAACAACTGACACTAACTTACTAAATTATTTCCCCCAAATTTAAAGATTCTAAGGATTTCAGACTCACTATTTATTTTGGTTAGAAATTTAGATTTTTCATTGTCCCTATGCTTAACAAGGTGCTTCAGAATAGTCAGGATAGCTGGCCCTTCTACTTTTCCCATGTCACTTATAAAGGTAGTATTGCTTCACTGCCAGGAGTAGGACTTTGTTCACACTACAGTGTCAGTTTCAATATAAATAGTTCTGAGCTCATATCTCTTTATTAGTGCTCTGTTTGTTAGACAAAATGAAAACTGTTGCTAAACTCACCCTTTAAAGTATTTTTGAGATTCTGATTTTGAGAGTCTTTTTCTCTGAGAGAGAAAGGAGGGAGAAGAGGGCACAGTGCATGTCTCCAGACTTGTAAATAATTACTTTTAGTATGACTTTTTAACTGTTCTAAAATTTTGGAGGTAGATGGATATTATTGTTGTTTTACCCTATGTACAGGGCCAGGAGATGGACTTTGATGATCTAGCTTCCTGTCCTGTAAAAGCAGTTTCTCAATCTTGGCAGCAACTTATAACCCATCATCATTTGCCTCAGTGGGTTTCACATTTCTCTCTTTTTCTTTTCTTTTTTTTCATTTTGTGAACAGCTTATTCCTCTGAAAAATGTACCTGAAAGGCCTTGAACAGCAAAACCATACAATTTCCTTCTGCTTAAATAAGCTTTCCACTTACATCCTAATCTTTTGTCCCTGTGTATATTAGAAAATGACTGGCTTTGTAGGCTGCAGGTCATTTATCTATCTCAGGTCCTGCAAAGTTTCAGCCCATCAGCTTCTTCTGCCTATTTAAGCTTTCTGAGATTTGCAAATTGATTTCAAAGTAGATGAAATATCTTTCTTTTCTTAAATTCTTGCCCCATAGTTTGAATTCACTTAAGCTGCTGAAGGAAACGAATATCCTGTTATTAATGATTTTAAAGATTCTTTTCAGCAGCTCAACTACAAGAGCAAGAATTCTTCAATCACTTCATTTTATTCTAGGAAAAATAAAAGGCCATAATGAAACAGTGGTAAAAGCTGCAGTTGAGTTTTACAGGCTACAGAGTTTTACAAGCTAAACATACATACATAAGACACATGCTGTATTTATTATTTTGCTTTTGTTTAGATCAAATTTTCAATTTATATCCATCATCACTAGTGTTGAAGACCATTTGCAATGTCAACTAACATCAGCAGCAGGTCTAGCCCCTTGATAAAGTAATATAGCTTATTTTTCAGGCTAAAAAGACCGTTTTAAAAACTATTTTTGACTAAACAATTTTATATGGCCAAATCTTCTGAAACTCTAATAGCTGTAATTCAGTTTCTGTTTTCCTTATTAACAAGTATAAACACGTTTAGATTTAAAGTTTACATTAGTTTGGGTTACAGAAACAAGATTAATGGAAGATCCTCACAAAACTTGATTTGGATTAAGCATTTTGCTCAATCAGAAGTAATTAGAAAACTAGCTACAATTTTTATTCCAGAGGATACATTAGTTAGAATATCCACAAATTCCTAATCACTTGGGTATTACTTTGCTTATTCTGAAGTAGAACAGAATAATTTAAAATTGTTTTATTTATCATATTCTTCATTAAATCAAATAACAAAATGCATATAAGGAAATATTCAATATACAGATTCTTTTTTTTTTTAGTATTAAATCCCCCACATACATGTGATTTCTAAGAGCTGTAGTCATGTACAAAGGAAAATAAGTTAGAATTTTAGAATTATAAAGGAGAGAGTCAACTTCCTCTCATGCTATCTGTATCCACAATGAAGGGATATTGATATCTTTTCCAGGATAAGGCATTCCAGGAAAATCCTCTCTGACATCCTTTACTATTTTAAAGGGAATACTCATTCCAACTTTAATTACAACAGAGGAGCTACATGACTATATATTCTAGCAAGGTTCTGGGGGAGTGATTTGGTCCTTGAGGCATGTCAGAGAGCCTGTAGGCTAAAACTGAGAAAAAATGAGTATCATTTTATAATAATTCCTCTTTTTTTTAATCAGGTTATTATTTCATTTCAGTGCTTTTTTATTTTATTTTAAACTCTATACTTCTTTATTGAATTATTCTGTAAATAAAACCACATATAATCCAAACCCCTCTGAATTTCAGCCCTACTTGAAACTAACCACTAGTTATAATCCCAATTCTTTTTTCTTTTGTCTCCATTCCTGTATTCCTTTGCTCCTTCTCATCAAAGGAGTGGGTATCACTTGGATGTGGCCAAAGTCTAATAAGAATCAGACACAGGAGAAATCCAGGATGGTAACTTATGATTAGTCTATGTTTTTAGAAGTACCTGACCGCATGTTGTCTTTCTGGACATCTTCGCTATTTCCTCAATTGTACTAACATAAGAAGTTAAATTTAGCTTTTGATTACTCGGTGTATCAGAAGTTCTTCCTCCCCAGAAATAACCTGTTATCCTGTTTGCTTCATCTCACTCACAGCACCTTAAAAAAACCCCTCAGGTAAAGCCTCAAAGTAGTTTTCCAAACAGCACAAAGTTCTTATAGAGTGCTTACCCGACCAGCACTCTGTTTTCAGCCAGTCATCCCCCAAATGGCAAGTTCCTTAATTTCCTTCCTAAACATCCACAAATAGCTGACACTAGGACCCCCCTCCTGGCTTCTTCCCTGTTTGCCCCTAACTAAAGATTTTATTTTTCATGCTGAATAACTCCTCATACTCTACACTCTCTGTTAATTATCTTTTGATTGACTCCCAGTTCTGCCAGCCCCGTCTCTGTTCAGTCTTTCAGAACTTAACTTCAGCTCATATCAAACTCTTCTTCATTAATGACTATCTCTGTCTCATTGCAGATAGCTTCTCAAAACTTTTGACTTCTCAAACTAGATGACGTGTACATGTCTCAAATTAATTTCATTCCCATTTGAGATCTTGTCAAGAGGATACAGCACATTTCTGTGAGTTACTGTGGCCAAAAGCCATTATTTCAAATGCAAACAGTAATTTGCTTTACTATAGCCTTTAATTAGTATGCAATTAACCTGGATATGTCACCACTACATAGCTATTATTATTAATTATTCTATGCTAGCCAGGGCAGCTGGTTTTCTCTTATGTTTCCTCAAATAGCACTAACAGTAGACTTCCGAGCACTTCAAAAAGCCAGACTGTGCCCAGATTGTTAATGTTCTTTGACCTTCAGGGAAGCCTAATTAGAATAGTTGGAGAATTTTAAACGGAAATAAAGAGGATAGCAATTTATAATTAAGCTTAAGCATTTGGCTCCAGAAAGAGTTCAAAGGAAGTTAGACTTCCTCCATGGTTTACCCTGCACTTAACCAAAATGTTTTGTACATTGAAGATAAACCTGTTAGAATATAATATGGAATAAAGAAAATGGGAATCACAGCCATGAAAAGATATACAAACAGAAAATTCTCTATTGCACAAAGTGTCACCTACTCTTTGTCTCTTTTCACCCTAGGTACCTTAAGTTTCACAGGCAAGGTGTTCAGAAGCAAGAGGGGACCAAAAATGCTTTGGTATTGGATCTGTAGTTTGTCTGAGGGGAGAGATTAAGAAAGTATTGTTTGGCTCCATATTTAAATGATCTCACTAATATCTATGCAAGATAAATTTACACAGAATACCAGATCTGTATCTTGATTCAGATGCAGACCTTTGGTCTGAAATTATCATTATAGAAAGTACAAATACTATCACTACTTCCTTAGATATGTTTAATAGGAAATAATGACTCATTGACTATTCAGAATAATTTCACAGAATCATAGAAATATTAAGATTGGAGAACAACTCCAAGACTATTGAGTTCGACCTTTGTCTGAACACTGCCCTACAAGTAAACCATGGCACCAAGTGCCATGTTCAGTTGTTTCTTGAACACTTCCTGGGATGGTGACTCCACTACTTCCCTGGGCAACCTGTTCCAATGTTTGACAACCTTTTCAGAGAAGAAGTTCCTCCTGATGTCCAACTTGAATCTGGCATAGCTTGAGGCCATTTCCTCTTGTCCTGTAGCTAGTTGCCTGGAAGAAGAGGCTGATCCCCGCCTTGCTCCAACCTCCTTTCTGGTATTTGTAGAAAGCAATAAGGTCTCCCTTCAGCCTTCTTTTCTCCGGGCTAAACAAACTCAGCTCCCTTAGCTGCTTCTCATGTGATTCACTGTCCAGACTCTTCATCAGTCTGATTGCCCTCCTCTGGACACCCTCCAGCACCACAAATATCTTTCTTGAAGTGAGGGACCCAGAACAGGACACAGTACTTGAGGTATGGACTCACCAGTGCTGAGTACAGAGGGACAATCACTGCCGTAGTCCTCCTGGCCACGACTTCTGATCTTGGTCAGGATGCCCTTGGCTTTCTTGGCCACCTGGGCACACTGCTGACTCACATTCAGCTGGCTGTTGACCAGTATCCCCAGGTCCTTTTCCACTGGGCAGCTTTCCAGGCACTCTGCCCTCAGACTGTTACACTGAAGTGCAGGGACTGAAGTGCAGGACCTGGAACTTCACCTTGTTTAACTCCTACAATTGGCCTCATCCCTTCAATCCAGCCTGCCCAGATCCCTCTGCAGAGCCTTCCTAACCTTCAGCAGATCAACACCCAACTTGGTGTCATCCACCAATTCATTTTGGGTCCAATCGATCCCCTTGTCCACATCCATTTCCTTACACAATATGTAATTGAACAATAGGAAAATAGCAGGAAAATGGAACTGAGATGCAACTGAGTACAGAGAGGGGAAAACTGTTCTAATGTTGTCCCCATCATTCTCATCCACAGGGAAGGATCTGTGGCTCAGACCTTTAGCTTTAAGAGTTTCTAGTCAGAGAAAGCAGACTGAGACTGTGAGAAGGTGGTAACGCTATGAACACCACAGCGTGCAGTGATACCTTAACTTAGCTTTACCTGCTAGCTGCTGAGCTGAAAGCATTAAGTTCTACTAGGTTCATGCTGTACCCACACTTGCTGATTCTTCTCAGAGGCAGGCACAATTAACCCAGCTTTAACCTCTCTCCTTAGAGAGTCCCACCTCCACACTGCACTACATTGCAGATTTGTGCCCTCTCTCCAGTAGGCAGCTCATTGATCTCTGACACAGCACTGACTGAGTGAGGAGACATGCCTAGCTGTCATTTGTTACTGTTTCCTGCACACCATTCATTTTTTCCTCATTGGTCATGTCAGTTAACAGTCTGCAGAGTTTCTTTCATTAGTAATATTTCTTCTCCTTTGTGTAGTCTCCAGCATTGGGCTAAGAAGAATGAAAGAAGAAAATTCGTTCCATTCAGCAATGTAAGAGTGGCTCCCCTCTCCACACTTTGGAGCACAGACTGATCCATGTTCTTCTCCTAAGTTAAGGCAGAAAGTGAGAAAAGCAGATTTTCCACTAGGACTGTGCTGGTTCTAAGCCAAACATCTCAGTGCCACAGTGTACAATGATACTCAAAATTTACTGAAAGAAGGACTATGAGAAGCAGTCACTAAGCAGTGACTTCAAAACAGCTATTACCACCATAGCAGCATTGATACATTGCAGATGGGATATGTCTAATCTCTTCATTTCACCTAGAAACAATTGTTTATATATTCAGTTGTTCTGTTAAAAACTCATAGGCACTACATTTATTAGCTTATTGCATTATAATTTTTAGCTCGAAGATGTAGACTTATTTTTCTTTAATCAATAGCAAGAAATGAAGCAGAACTCAGAAAATGCACTAGGAAAATGTTCTGTACTGAAGATGAGCACTCCTGCAAGGTAGTGTTAATGCTCCTCTCTTTTTTGGCCAAGGAGATCGGTAGCTTAAGATGACCCTCTCTAGTTCACATACTTCTTTGAGCATGTGTTTCACTTACCCTTTTTATCACCATGAGGATATAGAAAAGGGAGAAAAATAATAACAATCCATTCATGGAACACCATCTTAAACTATGACAACTCTGTGCTAAGTAAATGCAAGTTAAAACCCTAAGATATTATCATTTGCAAGCTCTAAACTCCAGGTATTTTGTGTGAAAGAAATCCATGAAAAATCTAACATCTTATGATAACCATGTATGTGTCCTGGCTTCTTTTTTGTTCACATTGTTGTACTGATTTATTTTCTAAGGATTTATTATTGCTTTTCCAGTAAGTTCATGAAGTAGGTTTAAAAAAAAAAAAAAAGCAGGTTGACACATTTTTTTTTCTATTTTATTTTTTTTTCCTAGAGGACTGCATGCTATGAGAAACTGTTTTTATTTTTTTATTGTTTATTTATTTATTCTTCCCTGACATATTTCTTTTAATTTGCCTTAATATTCAAACAAAAATTTCATTCAAAACTTGGAAAAAGAATGAAGAAGGGGTTTAAGAATGTCCTTTTAAAGAGTCAGTCTTTTAGCATGAATCTGCAGTAAAAAATATTTAAATTTTTCAATAAAATGTATTTTTTACTTCTGGAAATATCTTTCTCCCGGAATCTGTACAGCTTTTTCCAATTATATTCCAACGGTAATGTTCAGCTTTGAGGATCTGATTTCACATTTTTATGGACATGTTTCTGATAGCTGATTCCTGAAGAGAAACACTGGCATTTCACATCAGCGTTGAAATTAGAGGATGGTGTGTTAATTTGCTCTTGTGGTTTACGATAAACCTAGCAATAAAATATTTAATTCCATCTAAATCTCTAGAATGTTGTAGACTCCTCAGAGACAGAACCATAACCCAAGAGATTTCCTTTTTAGAGGAAAAGATAATAAAAAACAGACAAAAAATCATAATTCTGCTTTGACAGGTAATATCACCCTGTCATGATCTTAGGAAGAAGCCTTTAAAATCTGTTTACCCATGAAGTCACTGTTTTATCTTCTTTGAAAGGGGATTGTCTTCCTGATTTATCTACTAACCTAATGTTCATTAATGACTTAACAATCAGCAACCAGATAATTCTCATTTCATAAAAAATGCTGAAATTAATGTGGGAGAGGAGACATCCAGAAAAAAGTGCATTCTCAAGTACAAAATAATTTGCTTGTGCTGGAAAATAAAGTGTGGTCTTACCTACAGAGTTGGCCATAGGTTCACTTTCAAAAATCCCAATATGGTGAGAGACTTAATCTGCTTCTTCGGATTTACTTCTTTTGATTTTACCAGCTCTATGCTTAAGTGTTTGTAACGATGCAAAATTTGCTGTTGCAACCATGAAACAGCAATGTTTTTACCTTAAATTTGACCCATCTTCAATCCATTCCATTTCTATCCCATTTAGAGCATGGATTCTGGACCCAGGAACTGCTTCTTAATCTCTTTTCTTTGTTCACAGAATCTTATTGAAAGAAATCAATGACAGGGAATGGTGGGTTATGGGTTTCCCTTTCCCCATCCTCGACGTGGGGGAGCCCAGCTCTAGTTCCTTCTCCGTCTGAAGAACCATTTCCGACGTCTTGTGGGACGGGGAAGGGGAACTCCAGAAACAGGGTTTTTCAGGCCCCGAGCCTGGAGGGGAGAGGTGCCCTCCCCTCCCCCCAGCACCCACGTGGCTCCATGGCAGGCACAGAGACAGCACACCGGACGTGGAGAGGAGGCAAGAGAGAGTTTATTGTTGGGAAGGGGTTTATAAAGCTTTTAGGAGGGTCAAAGGGGAACCAATCACGAGTTCAGGGTCACACAAAAGAAACCATCAGGTAAAGGGTCAACAGCCAATAGGAAGGGGTTAAACAAAGGACCAATGGGACACCTCGGGACACCTTTCCCAGGACACTCCTGCATGGGAGATAACAGTTGCTGTGGGGGGTGTTGGGAAGAAGAAACACGTGTTTGCAAAGGGACCACAAAGAGCCATTTTAAAACGTGTTTAAACAAGTTTCTCATCAGATTCACTGCCACAGTGGGTGACTGTCATTAAGTCACTTCATGTTAGAAAGGTTTCTATGGCCTCCTGTCCCATATCTGTGCTACTGCTCCTTGGAAATGGATTCACTTCCTTAGAATTCCTGTCTTCAAAAAAGTTGATTGTATTTATTTATTTGTTATATTATTGATGTGTAGCCAGAATATTAGCCGACAGTATCTATCTATGCAGGAATACAAGAGCCAGTACAAATCTAGAATAACTGTACATGCTTAGTCATTCCCTGATGTATTTCTCATTTATTCATAATTCTAATGGAGCTTCATCTCTAACCTCAGTATGGAATGGATCAAATTCTGAGCCTGATATCTATGATAGTTTGGAAAAATATGCTTTGAAGCCCAACCCACGTACAACTCCACTGCTCACTTTGGACCTGAAAATTTATGCCAGCTACAAAAACTCTAATTTTAAGATACTATTAGCCAATGATTTATAAGACACAGAACCAGTAGTATCATTAAGAGTTGTAAAAAAGAAGAGAAAATTTAATTCTCTTTTCTAATTCTGATTTAGGCATTAATAAAGTGAGTGATATCTCTGTTTCCCTCACTGGCTACTATATTTCTAGTTCAACTCTTTATGATTTAGCTACATGAGGATAATGTACTTTTCTTTATTCAAGCTACTATAATATTAGCAACGCAGTTGGAAATATTCTTACATAAATATGCATATAGTCCCTTCCTTGTATATTAGAATAACATCCACGAAAATAGTAGAAAGCTTCTGATGTTCTGTTAATTGGAGCCAGAATTTATATTAAAAATTATTTAAAACATATTTGACTGACAAGTAATACATTCTAAATGACTGCTGATATTTTTGACAGACATTCCTAATTACCGTTAATTAGTTGAGAATTAATTATAAAATTACATGTTTACATTGATTAGTATGCGTCAAAGTGTAAATGGTCATTCTGAGGACACAATTTATAGTTCCACAAAAAGGAAAACACACAGACAAATCTGGTGTTGCGTAAGAAAAGTCTCTGAACAGAAGTGTTTCTGCATCTAATGATACACTCCACATGGCTTGTTGAAATAGGGCAGTATTTGCAACAAACTAGAAGCAGCTAAAACAGCAGTAGTTGCAGTTCTTCTGCTATAAGACTGAGCAGTTTTGTCAGCTTTTCATGAATTAGCCATCATAATTAATATTTCCATATTTTCTTTGAGAAATGAGTAACAAATTTCCATAAAATTATTTTGTAAAAAATCTCAGCTTATCTTGGTAGTTTTTCCTTCTTTTTTTTTCTTCCCCTAGAAAAAAATACAAAGCTTTCCTTTAGACAAGAGAAAGATTTCAGTGAGGATAAAATAATGAATACCTGTGTGCAGCTGCATATACTCAGATAAATTAAAAGTATATATGAGGCAGTATATTCAGCTACACTGAACAGCTAGAATACATGAGGAAAAAAAATTCCCTTATGTTCCTACATTCTTTTGTTTGTGTTAACACAAGAGGTTATACCAATAATCGAGCTAAAACCCAGCATGCTTCCTGTCTGTGATCTTCATGTCCCATTTCAAGTTACAGAACTGTGTGATGCACCCACAGCACTGTGAGAATTGTTCAAGGTTCAGTTGCCTTTTAGTACTGCTGGAATTGCAGTAAAGGGTTGAGGAAAAGGCCATGGCTGCATAAAAATGACCAAATAAATGTTGTTCAATTACAAGTAACTGTGTACTATATTTTGCATCTTTACTCCTTAAAGGATATTCTGGTGCTCATGTGAAGCCTCCAAATGAACATAAACTAATATTCATGCAGTACCTTCTTGTTCAGTAAAATGTACCCAGAAGGCTGGTTTTGCCCTGCATTCAAAACATTAGAAATGTATCTATTAGAAAATTTATCTTTTGACTTAGTTAAAAGATTTCAAAATTGATGAAAATGATGCCGTATTATGAAAATGCAGCACAGAATGCTATTTGACATATCAGTGACATGCAATGTCTTTCAAAAGGTAAAGTCTGACAGAGCTCCTTTACTAACAGTTATGAGTTTGATAAATTCAAAACAAAATGCTATTTTTCCTATAGGGGTATGGCTTTTGGGTTCTTTTAGTTGCTCGGCAAAAATTGAAACCTTCCCATAGAATGAAATGTTTTAGAAGAAAGAACTGGTAGAAATAAATTCATTCCCTGCAAGTTTCTTGCCTGAAGGCAGAGATTCTTGGACAAAATTCCCTACCTTTGTTATTCAAACTAGTGAATTTAATGTTCTAGCATAGTTTTGAGTTTACACTGGCAGGAAGGTGCTGCTTATTAGCAAAAGCACATGTGATTACACAGTTTTATAGTTTTACAGAGGCTTTATTCAAGCATCAGCTAATTGATGTCTCTAGCCTTAAAATATTCTGTTGTCTTGAGCGCTCTATAGAGTCCTATTGGTTGCATTACAACTACACTACAGGTGTAGATGATCTGGGTTTTCCTATAATCAAAAGAATTATAAAGGAGTAACATGCTGACTCTTTTCAACTAGGCACATCTGACTGTTATTAGTTAAAGTAAAAATCTTGCTTCCTAGGCAGATACTATATATTAAAAACAAACACACGCAAAGCATACCCCACCAAGACAAAAAAATCCATAAAAACCAACCAAAAGAGTAAAATATCTTTTCTAATTCTTATGTGTGTTCTATGGGGGGGATTTTCTCAGCTACACACAGATCATGTGGTTGAATGAATAGTGCCTAATCATAATTGATACTTAACAGCTTACTTTGCCACGAGTTAATGTCCAAATTCATCACATATCTAAACCATGTTATTGACAGAGCAAAGGGGAACACAACAGATCTTTACCTCACCTCCTTATGAGATGCTCAGAAAGCACAGTGTAGGCATATCCTGGGACTTCATGTTTTTTAAACTGCATTTAAATGCATTTGAAATTATTAGTATAATGTGAGCCAAACCAGCCATTGATAGAGAGGATGAAAAGAAAATTTGAAGTTCTACATATCTAAAAGCATACATAGGATAACATACTATATTTTTTTACACCAGTTCTTCTTTCAAGGTTTCATTTGAGATGCAAGGCTAACCTGAACAAATAAGTATACATGAATAAAACTGTACCTTTAATTCAAGTTAAAATATGTTCTTTCTGCATTTCAGCCACTGCAGTGCCAGCCAGAAAATGAAAGTGATTGGAAAAAGACTTGATACAAAAATGAAGTTGACTAGCCTATTTTCATGGAACATGGTGCCTTTTTACCTTTTTGCATTACCAGTCAAAACTGATTTCATTAGTGAATCATTTTCTAAAATCTAAGGTAGTATTATAGAATAGTTTATTCTATGTGCATGTAAAGCTTGCAGCATTTTCCAAAAAAAGGAACAATCAAGCATGTAAGATTACCTTCTCCTCGGAGTACTTTTATTTCTCAATCTGTTTGTTTCTATACATCCTTTTATTTTTTATGTGTATATTTCACTCTCTTGCTGTAAACATTGCCCCACAGTTGGATACACAAAATTAAATCATTTAATGGATTTGTGGTTCAGTTGATTGAGGTCCCTGGGTCTCTGCACTCCTGGCAGCCATCTTATTTGGTCTGTTACTGTCATTCACTGTCATTTCCACTTGGCTGGCGCCTGTGACAGGTCACATTACGGGATGTGATCAAAATATGATATGAAAGAGAGGACTGTGATGGGTACTGATGGGTAGTGCTCTGCTTGCTAAAGATATCTGAGGAGATCTTGCTAAATGCAGTTTCCTCAGGGTGTTTGGGGAGTCAGTGAAAGAATTGATGCTAAAAAGAAGGACCATCTGTATACATTTACTGATAAGATAATGCTTTCTGAAATACGGCTCCCTTACATGAGTATTGTTAAAGGCAGGAGCTAGTTTACTGATGCAGTATTCTTTTAAAATAAGTAGCATTTTAAAACAAGTTGAGTAACTTTTCATCTATCTTTTGTACATTTACTTTGGTGTGTTCTGTTCTGTTTATCTAAACAATTTCAGGTTTTGGAGTGTTAGATTAATTGTACAGTCTTTCTCTACTTTCCCTACCAGAACTTCTCCATTTTCTTACACAACAGCTGCAAAATTTAGAGAATATGCCAGGATTTGGGATTCTTTTTTTCCATAACAGCTTAGTAAAATAGCTCAAAATATTTAATGTGTGTGTTATTAAAGAACTTGACAGATTGCGGAAGAAGTTGGAACAAATCAGTGTTAGTAGCTCTCTGATTTAGAGACAGATACTGCACCATCTTTAGCAACAGCAGTCAGTACATTACTGTGACTCTAAGCAGTTTTATAAAAGTAAAATAAAAATATGTTGGTGTTGTAATAATAAAGGAAAAATCTAGTTCTATATGAAACTAGAATTGCAAATAAAAATGGTGACATCTCAAGGGATCAGTACTAATCTGAATTTTTTTTCTTTAGTAAAACTTTTGAAAAAAAAGAGTGTATGTATTTCTGTAAAAAATATCTCTGAGTTGCTGTGGGATTTTGTAGCTCATTTTATCCAAAGTGTAAAGCCAAATTTATTGGCAATGCAGTATAAAATGTAAATGCGAAATTCACATTTCACATAAAATATGAAATGGGATGAAGTTAGCCAATCTGTCTTTGCTGTCAGAGTAAAGACAATAAATAACCTAGCTTGTCACTACTATAAGGGAAGTAATGTAGATTACATAGCATTAAAAATGGTTAAAATCATTACATATATGTAGTAGGACATCTTCTACAAATGAACAAACCTGACTCCTAAAAGTTCTATCTTCTCCATTCCAAGTAGTTTTTTGGTTTTTTTTTTTTTTTTTTTTTTTTTTTTTTTTTTTTTTGTAATCTAGAACTGCTTCTTATGTTATAAGAAAGAATTTTTCTATCTGCAGTTTTGTAAGGAAGATCATGACTGTACATACTTTCCTTTTTCAAGAACTTAAGAGTGCATAGTTCTGACTGTAGCACTATATCTGATGAGAAACTTGTTTAAACATGTCTTAAAATGGCTCTTTGTGGTCCCTTTGCAAGCACGTGTTTCTTCTTCCCAACACCCCCCACAGCAACTGTTATCTCCCATGCAGGAGTGTCCTGGGAAAGGTGTCCCGAGGTGTCCCATTGGTCCTTTGTTTAACCCCTTCCTATTGGCTGTTGACCCTTTACCTGATGGTTTCTTTTGTGTGACCCTGAACTTGTGATTGGTTCCCCTTTGACCCTCCTAAAAGCCTTATAAACCCCTTCCCAACAATAAACTTTCTCTTGCCTCCTCTCCACGCCCGGTGTGCTGTCTCTGTGCCTGCCATGGAGCCACGTGGGTGCTGGGGGGAGGGGAGGGCACCTCTCCCCTCCAGGCTCGGGGCTTGAAAAACCCTGTCGCTGGAGTCCCCCTTCCCCGTCCACCAAGACGTCGGAAATGGTTCTTCAGACGGAGAAGGAACTAGAGCTGGGCTCCCCCACGTCGTGGATGGGGAAAGGGAAACCCAGATCTGACCACAGAAGTTTTAACTTGTGCTTTTTTCACATCAAGAAGGAATGTGGTTAAAATAAATTGGGTTTTCTTTTACATTCACATGTGCTTAATATGGTTTCTAAAACTATTACTATGCTCTCCTTGTTCAATTATAATGTATACAACATCAAAATATCATTCCATGAAATAGTTAAATTTCTTCTGCTAAAGAATTTTTGGGAAAGTCTAAAATGCACCACAGAGGACATACAGAGATGCATTTTCCATTATAAACAACAATTTTTTTCTGAGAAATGTTTCAGGGAAACTTCAGCTTATTTGATTTCAAAACTCTAAATGTTGCAGAAAAATGGGTACCTCGTGGCACTGGAGCTTAAATCTATCAAAAGACCTCATCTCTGATGCAGGTTTCTGCTATCTGGTGGTTTGAGCTCAGAAAAGTAAGGAGTGAGCCATGAAACAAAAAGAAATTGATGTAGCTGAGGAATTATATATGAATACTAAAATACTGTGAAGAAAAATATTCTAAAGACATTTGTAAAGACTAATTTGAAAAGAACAATAATAAAAGTTGGGGGTTTTTTACTTGTATAGACTCAATATGAAGAAGTTTCTAAATATTTCTTATACACTATGTTTCTCCTCTTGTGCCCATTATTCTACATGTCTTTTTCTAGACACAGAAGCCCAGAATTTTCTTTCTGTTTCGCTCATGTCTACCCTAGCCTCATGGAATCACACTGGGCTCTGGAGAATATGAATGTCTTAGCAGATCCTTGTGCCTTAGAAAAGAGATGCCAATGAATATCTCTGAAACTCTATTAATATGCTTTCTTTCAGCTGTGACCTGGCAGTGTGAAGAGAATGTAAAGAAGTGGAGCTGGTTCCATTGACAAACTTCTATATACCACTGAATTCTCCTTGCACATAGAGTCAAAATTTAGAATGGGCAACTGATAGACCCTGATGGAAAACCTATGACACATGTAATTCTCTAAGGTATGTAGTGGAAACCTTCAACTTTCTTGTAATTTTACCACAAAAGGCCCACCACAATGTCTTTGCTCCCCTTGAAACTAGAGGGCTTAGGGAAAGGGGGTACTGTGCCTTTACATGGTGTCTTCATCTCTCACAAACCTTTCTACATCTAGCAACAGAAACAAAATAGTGTATTGGAAGATTCTGGAGGAAGGCAGGAGGGAAAAGGCTTCTTCACACACCAAATGGAGATCATTCTTTTAGGTGTCAGGTATGAATTAATGAATTTTTCAAAGTAAAAAGATTTGGGTAGATGATGCTGTTATTTTCTCATGTCATAAAGCTTTTCAGCTGCATTTCATGTAATGTAATATGACGAGTTTCAGCAGAAATTCAAATTATAATCATATTAACTCCCTTCTGGTATGGTACATCATATAAGTCTGAAAACATGTGTTGGTATTAATAAACAGCAAATTGATACCTGCAAGAAGACAGTAATTTCATTATTAGTAGGTTCTTTGCTAAGGGACAAAATCCACTTTCTACTTCCTTACCTTGTATTAAAGATGAAACAGAATTGTATTTTTACAGTTATTGTACCTAGAGAAAATTAATGTCTTCTCTGCTGAAAAATTAAAACCTTATATTTTTCCTCTTCTAAATCTTGCAGGAATATTTTATCAATGACTTCAAAGAGGGTAAAAGAATTATTATAATTAGACAGTTTAGGCTACATGAATGCTCAGAACTGAAGAAAGATATAAGTTATTTATTCAGTTACTTTCTGTCTAACAGAATCAAGACTTTATATGCTGCATAATTTATAACTTAGTAGGAAAAAACATGTTAAAGGCTTGCTAAAATTATTATTCTCTCCTGCAAATGAAAGTTTAAATTAAGAATCCCACTGCAAGCCTTACTCTGTTCATCTAAGCATATGCCTTCCAGACCCTCATCCAAAAGGACCCTTTTTTTTTAAAATGAATGAGAGTACTCTTTTAATTATTTTTTTTCTGGAGGTTATGTCCCTGCTTAAGTGCTTTGATAGATCAGACCCTATAGAAGGGTTTAGTAATTTTAGGATTAGCACTGTAAGTTTTAGGAGGTCTTACAATGACTCAGGTCATTTAAAAAAAATCTTCTGGATTCTGCTGTAAGTTTTACTTGTTGAGGGGCAGATTTCCATTCTGGAAATGGAATGACATCATCAGCCTGCGAAAGACACTGCATTAGATACACTGTAAGAATAAGTGCTTGCTCTTTCTCCCTTAATGACAGTTGGAAGAAGGGACGCTGGCGGGGAGAAGAGCTCTGCACCTGCCTGAACTAGGAAATAAGCAGATCGCAATATTGGAACTTCACTGTGTTCATTGAGAAGCTCTTAAATCTGTCCTACAGCCTAACAAGCTAACACTCTCCCAAACCAGCACCACTCTGGAGTCAGCGTGGCAAGGTGACTGTCCTTAGCAGATAATTTGCATTCAGCCATCTGTTTTCCATGCTGATGGCATGTGTGTGTAGTGTCTTATGCCAGTTGTCCTCAGTGCTAACAAATGGTCTCAGGAACATTTAATTTACTTCTATGGATGTAGCTTCCAATCCTCATATATAGCATGCCTGGATTTAATTTAATGTTAAAAGGCAGAAATTCTCTTCCTAAAGTTATTTACTCATTCCTAGAAAGCAGCTTGTAAGTTTCTAGGACTGAGAAAGTATTGTTACAAATGCTAAATATCCCTCACACAGAGAAGTATAAACAGATCAAGGCAACTGCTCATTTGCTAACCAGCCACATTTGACATGTGGTGCTCTTTAGTTTTGTTTATGTATTGGCTATTTTCTACCATTTCCTATGAGTTTTCTACAGACTGTAAAAACAAAATGTGCAAACTGTAGAATTTAAAACATTTTATATTTTTCTTATTGTCCCACAAATGCAATGCAAGAATACCTCTGTAATAGAATCACAGAATCACAGAATTGTAGAATGTCTTGGGTTGAAATGGACCTTAAAGATCATCTAGTTCCTACTCTCCTGCCGTGGGCAGGGATATTTTGGCAAGACCATATTACTCAGAGTTCCATCCAACACGGTCTTCAACACTTCCAGGGTTGGGAACATTCACAACTTCTCTGGGCAACCTGTTCCAGTGCCTCAACACATCCACAGTAAAGACTTTCTTCCTAATATCTAATCTAAACCTACTCTCAGTTGGAAGCCATTCCCCCTGGTCCTGTCACTGCATACTCTTGTAAATAGTTGCTTGCAAATAGCCTGTGGTACCTCAAGTCCTTTAAAAAACTTTATAGAACTTCATAGTAACAGATAATTATTTTTTGAATAATAGGACCTTCCCATCATTTAGCCCTTGACTTGCTCTTACTAATTGTCCAGAGTCACTTTATGTAAGATTTACTGGTGTGAGGTGATACTGAGCTTTCTGCTTTCTCACTATGCAGAGATCTGTACACCTAGGCACAGTTTACATGCATTTGGAGCTTCATAAGTAGACAGACATAGGTTTAGCTTAAGTAAAAGTCATATTGTGTGATTTTTCTTCCATGGTAGATTATGAAGCAATAGATGGAAGAGAAAAATTATGTCAACATCTCTATCCACCATCTGCCAGTCTCCATTTATAAGCAGCTGACGTGACAAGGCACAAAGATTGCACAGTGACATAGTAATGATGCCTCCAACCTCTTTTTGGACAACACACTTAAACATTTCTGATAAACTTTTGTTTTCTCCTTCTCTCTCTGTCATAGTTTAGTATTCAGCTGCCTTCACTATCTTCCAGGCATATAACTTTACTGCAATGTTAGATTTTTGCTTTTCTTTTGCTTCAAAATAACCAGTACCTTCCCTTCTTTGTAACATTTCCACTTTGAAAACTGTAATAAATTTGTAATGCCCTTTAAATTCATCAAGAGCAAGTTACCATGTAAGAAAACAAGTATTTTTGCAGTTCTTCTATTCAGTTTTCTTTAAGTTGTATAAGTAGCAGTCATTGTTCTTTGAGACTGTTCAACATGTCAGAGATAATAATATTTGCTTGCATTTTTATACCCAATTAAGTTTTACTTTCTGACAATATTTCATAGAATTTCTGGTTCATTTCTCTTAATGTGGCAGCTGGCAGAACATGGGAAAATCCTATAGCCTTTTGTTCTGTCCCTCTAACAATTTTTATATCTAAGGAAAAGAATGTCCTTGGTTCTGCTTTTACACATTTTTCTTAGTAGATAATATCTTGTACAAAAACAGAATTGTTCTTGGACACCAATACTTGTCAATGTATGATCATTACTTTGGAAACAAAAATTATTACTGTATATAATACAATGGTCCATACAAAAATGCAGTTTTCCTAGAAATATGTTTTTTTTATTTCAAACATGAAATATATTTCCAAAATTACCATTAAATGCATCATCAAATAGATCTTCCTGATACTGCATCTCAGAATTTCTTGAAGTATAAGAGGATCCCTTTGACAAGTCCACTTATATGTCTGTTACTGTATCACATCAGCAGAAAACTTTCATGGAAATGAAAAGTTCACCTCTCATGTAACTTAATTTGGAACAATGAATTGAAATGTACACAAAAGTGGGGACTCCTCCTTCTTTGAGGAGTCCAACAAGCATCAGTTCTTGCCCTCTCAGTTAACTAATTTCAACTTTTAGGTAGATAAGCAAAGTTTTCAAAATGTTACTGTGGCTATTATGTACATGACAGAGTAAATCGGAAGTCTTAGAACAGGAAGTGCATAAACACTAGTTTTATTCTAGAGATGTTAAAATACACACCTGTTGAAATCTTTAATGAGTGCCTCGATTCTGACAAAAATCTCAATTTATTCCTCCAGTTAAAAAATAAAAGCTAGCAAGGACAGGGAAAAGAATTCATCTAAAAGGAAGCAAGTAAAATATTAGGAAATTTAAAGAAAATCTGGGAAAGTGGGGTTGAGGTGGGATAAAATGTATTTTAGAAGATCTAGAGATAACCATCAAAGTTAGCACTGTGACTTTGTAACTCAGATATTTTTCAGACAGACTTTCATAATACAAACATCACACACAGACTTTAATGTGTGCTGGAAAACTAATATGTCTCACAGATTCATAATATAATAAAGGACTAGCCTATTGAATCATGTGTTATTTATTGTTCTCTGAGAAAGGAGCAGGGATTTTTTTGTATTACTTCCATAATGTGTTTTTCCAATAACCCTATAATGTTCTGTAGTGAGAATTTTTAACTTTGAAATTGCTCTAACTTTCCATTTGTACCAAAACTTCTGCAGAAGCTTGTCTTCCTTCTAGAGTACGCTCTAACTGTAGGTGAAAAGGCAATGAAAGCACATAGCAACTATGACAGGAATGCAGTCACGTACAAGCCCTGATCATGTGTAGTCACCTGTGGATTAGAGATCCTGTTCGTTTGGTCACACTTATCCCTTACTCTTTCCATTATTTGAGATACTAATGAATAAGTAAGCCATGCTACTGGCCGAAGGAGTAGAGAGAAGTAAAAGGAATGAAAGCATTCATTCCTCTCATTCCCTGTTTCCCTTTCCTCCCTTGCCAAAATACTCTTAGACAGAGGTAAGTGACTAGACTTCTCCTACTCATTTTTGCGGCCACTGATGCCCCTCACCAAGAAGTGAAGATATGACTTTGGGTTTGTAAATTTCTTTGGTATACTTTCAAAAGTATGGCTGCTCAGGAAGAGTTTAGGAATATAGTTAGGTCATGTAGAAAGAAAATTAGAGAGACGAAGGAACAACTTGAACTTAATCTTGCCACTTCTGTGAAGGATAGCAAAAAGTCCTTCTACAGATCCATCAGTAGCAAAAGGAGGGACAAGGAAAACCTCCATTCTTTATTGGACATGGGCGGGAATATAGTTATCAAAGATGAGGAAAAGGCTGAGGTATTTAACACCTTCTTTACCTCAGTTTTCAACAGTAAGACAGGTTCTCCTGAGTACAGCTGGCTTCTGGAGCTTGTAGAAAGAGATAAGAAGCTGAATAACCCTCCTGTAATCCAGGATGAAGCAGTTAGTGACCTGTTGAGCCACTTGGATCTCCACAAACCTATGGGACCAGAGGGGATCCACTCTAGGGTGATGAGGGAGCTGGCGGAAGAGCTCACCAAGCCACTCTCCATCATCTGCCAACAGTCCTGGCTCACTGGGGAAGTCCCAGATGATTGGAAGTTGGCGAATATCACGCCCATCCACAAAAAGGACTGCAAGGAGGACCCAGGAAACTACAGGCCTGTCAGCCTGACCTCAGTGTCTGGCAAGGCTATGGAGCAGATCATCCTAAGTGCAATCACTCAGCACTTACAGAGGACAAGAGGTTAGACCCAGCCAGCATGGGTTTAGGAAGGGCAGGTCCTGTCTGACCAACCTGATCTCATTTTATGATCAGGTGACCCGCCTGGTGGATGAGGGGAAGGCTGTGGATGTGGTCTACCTGGACTTCAGCAAAGCCCTTGACACCATCTCCCAGAGTATACTCTTGAAAAAGCTGGCAGCCCACGGCTTGGACAGGCTGGAGGGCCAGGCCCAGAGAGTGCTGGTGAATGGTGCTGCATCCAGTTGGCAACCGGTCACTAGTGGTGTCCCCCAGGGATCAGTGTTGGGCCCAATTCTGTTTAATATCTTTATCGATGATCTGGATGAGGGGATTGAGTCCATCATCAGCAAATTCGCAGATGACACTAAGCTGGGGGGAGTGTTGATCAGCTGGAAGGCAGGAGGGCTCTGCAGAGGGACCTGGACAAACTGGAGAGTTGGGCTGATTCCAACAGGATGAGGTTCAACAAGGCCAAATGCCAGGTCCTACACTTTGGCCGCAACAGCCCCAAGCAGCGCTACAGGCTGGGCACAGAGTGGCTGGAGAGCAGCCAGGCAGAAAGGGACCTGGGAGTTTAGATTGACAGGAAGCTGAACAGGAGCCAGCAGTGTGCCCAGGTGGCCAAGAAGGCCAATGGCATCCTGGCCTGGATCAGGAACAGTGTGGCTAACAGGTTCAGGGAAGTGATTCTTCCCTTGTACTCAGCACTGGTGAGGCCACACCTGGAGTACTGTGTCCAGTTCTGGGCCCCTCAGTTCAGAAAGGATATTGAGGTGCTGGAAGCAGGTCCAGAGAAGAGCAACAAGGCTGGTGAAGGGACTGGAGCCCCAGTCCTATGAGGAGAGGCTGAGGGAGCTGGGGTTGTTCAGCCTGGAGGAGACTTAAAGGAGACCTCACCTCTACAACTCCCTGAAAGGAGGTTGTAGCCAGATGGGGGTTGGTCTCTTCTCCCAGGCAGCTATCAGTAAGACAAGAGGGCATTGTCTTAAGAGGTTTAGGTTAGACATTAGGAAGAAATTCTTTGCAGAGAGGGTAATCAGGCATTGGAATGGGCTGCCCAGGGAAGCAGTGGATTCTCCATCCCTGGAGGTGTTTGAGATGAGACTTGATGTGGCACTTAGTGCCATGGTCTAGTAACCACGGTAGTAGTGGATCAAGGGTTGGACTTGATGATCTCAGAGGTCCATTCCAACCTGGTTGATTCTATGATTCTATGATTCTATGAAAAGCAGTTGATCATATTTCATACACTCAGTATATCATAGAAATGTAACCTGTAAGGATCTTTCTAGTCCTTTCCTACTCAGAGACATGTAATCTCATTACATATTCAGAGTGTAAGATACTGTACATAAAAATCTGCATGTTTAAAAAATAGGTGACAGCATGAATTTTCTTCAATTTTTTTTCTTGCCATTGCCACTGAAAAATAATTTCATAACTTATATTCTGCAGCTCAGATATAGGGCCAGTGACATTTAGCAAAACATAGCAGATTTGATAGAATTTGCAGCTTTACCAGCATGTTGTAACTTTACAGTTCAAATCTGAACTATAAAAAAAATATAAAAATTGTTGCTATTCTGTAATATTTTTCTTATTTCTTTTTCTGTCATTTTATTTCTGCTTCAGTATTACAACAGCAATACCACATTATACAAAAGACAAACCTGAATCCTCTTAAATCCCTTGCAAAAACAATGGTAAATAATCAATTTATTTCTAACATTTAAGTGCCATCCTAAATTCTAGTTCAAGCACAGCTGGTTTTTTCTACTGAAAAATACAGACTCAAACGTTCACAAAAGGACATAATTTATCTTAATGATGGCATACTTGATGCATTACTGTACAGCACATGGGGGGCAGCAGTCCCACTGCTACCTGATATATAACTTCAGAGTCACAGGGAATGCAGACTCTGAAAGCTAGAGAATGAAAGATAACAGGACAGGAAATATTTCACAGGCCAGTGTCAATAAACTGACACTGGCCTATGTCTGAATCACGGAACTCCAGGTAGAACCATAATAAAGAGCATATAAAGCTGTACTTTCTTTACTGAGTGCACAAAAGGGAAAACTAAAGCAATGTCAGCTAGATGTATTAAGTGAATAACTGTCTTTTAATTACGTTTTTTTACTAAAAGTAGAGATGCTATGTAGGAAAAAAGAATGAAACTACAGCACATGGAGGGGGAATAGAATAAGATACACCCAACTGGCATAAATGGACTTAAATGAAATTAAGTTGCCTGAACAGCAGGAAACACAATTTGTGCCAGAAACTTTCAGACTGATCTCATCTGTCTCTCGAACAAGGTTATCAATCACTGTCTCATCCCTGTCTTCAGCATGGTTTTTCTTACCTCCAGCTGGCTTTACTTCAGCAGTGGAGTCATGTTAGCTGAAATACACTGGTTTTCTTTCCTCATCTTTTGTACTTCAGAATGTCAGCTATTTTTGCCAACCCTGAAAAGGTATTATTCTGCCTATATAACTGAGCAATAAGCAGATCACAGTTAGGACTGGACTCTATGATGACCACAGACTTTGACTGACATCCATGAAATCCGGATTTTATTCTTACCTCTGCAGTGGACATTGAAAAATCCATCCTTCTGTGCTTAACTTTCCTCCATATGCAAGATCTCCACTTATACACTGAAGCCGTCCTTATTGATCATGAATTTCTCTCTCACAATCTATATCTTTTGCATGTATTCATACATGTAATACTTATAAAAGTCAAAGGCTTAATCTTCCATGCCATGTATTTTAGATGACTGTAATCTGGGAAGAGGCAAAGGATACTTCTTCAGAGAAAGAATCAAGCATTTCATTACTGTGCATACACATAAAATATGCAATTACAGGACTGTTCTCTGTTCAGGATCTTAAATTATTAGGACATAATACAGGAGTTAACATCAGGGAACACTGAAAGCTTTCTAATCTGTAAGGGAAAGCAAACTAGGAGCTAAGGGTGGCAGCAAGGAAGGCAGAGTAGTGATCTCACTGACAAGGGCACAGCAGCAAAGTAGCCAGACAAAAGAGGAGCAGAGCAGTATCCAGGGTCAGCTATCTGGCTGGGGATTGCCAGGCAAATTCACAATGATGATGCAGATCTGAAGTCAAGTGGGGATGCTGCAGGTCAGTATCCTGGTCCAGATCAGCAAGGTACACATATGGCAAACAGAGGCATGGATGCAGTGTAACTCAGACAGGGAACACAGCTGAGTGGCTCAGGATAAATGCAGCTCCTGAATGAAAGGGGCCCGAGTCCCCCCTCTGGGCTCCTCTAACAGCCCTGTGTCAAATAGCATCAAGACCAGGTAGCTGCTCTATTACAGATGACCTTGAGCCCTCACTACCAAGTCTCCATGATGATGGCAGAATTCAGTCAGGGCTTGGGCACTTAGTGGGTTAATAATGTGGTTAAAACCTACTTGAATTTGTCTCTGGAATATGTGTCATTGCATAAGTATGTGATAAATTTTATTGAACTTGCATAGAAAGGTTTAGATAAGCATTACTCAAGTTACTACTAAAAAGAATGGTAGACTGACTTCTCTGTTTCTCTTTGAAGTACTCTTACACCTGCTAAATTTTCATAGAATTCTTTGTGACAAAAGTGGCAAACACCAAAACCTTCAAGATATTTCTTCATCAGATACACTTTTCAGAAAAAGATCTATTGATTCATGACCAGTAATGACTCAACCCCAGAAGTCATTAGTAAATCAATTCAGGAAGATTACCTTTGACTTTAATAGTAATTCCATGCATGAGTGGTCTAAATGATCAGTCTGGCAAGATACCATGTTTACTTACCATTTAGAAATTACTATATGACTAAAAGCTATAATCTATGAAATAGCTCCAAAAGCTTTCTGCTGCTATGTCTAATAATTTAGTGGCTCTGATTAGACCACATGAATTTCTGGATTCTAAATTGCTATGTGTTTTGCTATGCCTTAGACCTTTCAAAACTAATACCCTTAAATTCAGAATGTGGATGATATTGACACATCATTTTTCAACTTGGTAGATTTTCTTAAAACTGCGCTTCATCAGAGATCTGGGACAGCAGAACACTGCTAACAGCAATGTTGCAAAAGAACACATATTGCCTACAGAAAGCACTTTCACTGTGCTTTGTTGGGTGATAACACTTGAGCTGAGGTAGGAATACTGTGAAATTGCCTGCTTTGTATGCATAGTAGCTACTTCCAAATGCAATTTTATCATCACTACATGATGTCAGTAACTCCTTTTGGAAAGTTGGAACTACCCACTAGATCTTTCTTTCAAGTCTCAGATATCAGAACAATGACACCACAGCAAGGTACATCATGGGAAATAGTACAAGTGAGTGTATCTTTCAGACTGATAGTCAGAAATTAATAAATAAAGAATTCAATACTATTGATGGGACATCTCAAACAAAGAACCTGGAAGCTGTTCTTCTCTGATGTCAGTGGCTTATGATGATTATTGACTTATCTTTTTGATTTAAGGAAGACTATACCACTAATGCATTTTTCAGAACCTTTTTAATATTTGATCAAGGATAAAGTAGATTATACATCAAACTTACTTGGAATAGTGCAGTAAGATGCAAATGCTGAATAGAAATTCAGTGAAAACTTTGATTGCTGTTAAAAGAGAGATTACAATCATAATGATCCATCAGATTTCCACTAATATTAGGAAAAAGTAGACTACATGTATACCTGTTTTATGGGACTCTAATTAAGATTTCATCAATTATTAATAGAGAGATGTCAAAAACACATCCTATTTTCTCCTCATCTACTCTGTGCATTGCCAGGGCTGCAAAGAAAGTGGACAGGATCTAACACAGAATTCAAGCTTGTGTCAGGAACAAAAGCATGACTAAATAAATGTTAAATATATTTTAATGACTGAGGGTGCACTGCAGGATCACATTAGTATTATTTATTTGGTATAGCTTCTGTGAGGGAAGAGAATAGCTTTCACCAGCTTGAACAACTGTGAAAAAACATATCAGCAATAGTTAAATTAAATTGTTTTTTAGATGAAGTGTATCATTTCAGTGTAAACGGTCATTGTTATGGTCATGTGAGATAGCAGAACTAAATTCATTCTCAATATATGCATTTCTCATGCCCAGTGGTTCCACAAATGCTGCCATTTCAGGTCTATGTTTTTCAAATTTTGCCTATTAAAATTGCTTCCTCATACACTGTAGACAAGCAAGAAACATTCATCCATAGGTATTGTAGCCTAACTTAACCAATGAATGCACATCTGTTTAGATGCAAATCACTGCTTTTTATATTGTAAGCAAACCGTATAACTTTTAAAGGTATCAACCAATCTTATTATACAGTAAAGTATCTTGAAAGATGTTTGTGACTCCTGCAAAGTACAACTAATATTTTTCTGTACCTTATGTTTTATCCATGGCTACGGTAAAATGGTAAAACATTAATGTTAGAATTCCTCTTTTGATATTTTCTCACTTAAGAATGGATGCGGTTTCTTGTTTCCCCCTTGAGCACCACATTGTTTACTGTTGTTATTTTTGCATGATAAAATGAAGACATAGACCTACTACAGGACTGCGTCAGGAATCTCACTGACAACTCAATTTACAGTGCCATAACAATCAAATAGAAAGAATAAAAAAATTGAATAAAAAATGTCCAAGGAGATTACCAATACTGAAACTCTTTATGCTTACGCAATATAAAACCTCACCAAGACCGAGTTGCTCATATTACAGTGATTTAAATGACTGAACTGTATTTCTTAAGAGGAATGTAATGTAAAGTAAGCATTTAAAATAATAATCCCTGACAAAACAGGGATATTGTAACTCACTCTTAAAGTAAAAGAACATTTAAGTCTCTCGTATTTCCTCTATCATTTATATATGAGAACATGTGGTTTGTATTTAAGCCAAGAGAACAGATGATTTGTCTGAACTTAATTAATAAAAAAAAAGGCTATAAAACAATGCATTTTTACACTATGATCCCTCTTGCCCATAAAAATTGATGAAGCCTAATCCCAAAAATAACAATCAGTGTGAGTCCTTCCACTGTATTATTCACAGATCATTCTCAAAGTGCATTATTTGTCCTTTGTGCTTCTTACTTGGCCATGTAGCTAGGTATGCATCTAAAGGCAAGCATGAGCAGTTTCACAGATCATATCTAAATATAAACATGAACATTCCCACAAAAGTCCATGGCATGTCCTTACTGAACTGGAGTCTGAGGGAATCTATGGATTTCAAATTTATAATCTGCAAAACAGTTTTGTGAGATAGCTCCAATGACGGTATATTGCAAATACAATTTCCATGCAAAGTAGCATGAGTATTTAAAATATGCTATCATGAGCTTTGGAAGTTCTCGAATAATGTAGCTGTATATCATACATCTATCACTTTTACGCGAATCGCATTTTGATCCACAACATCCAGCTCTTAATCTAAGTATAACACCTTCAACATAAGCTTTCTAGAATATCATACATGTTAAACAGACGGGACCACCAGAATTTTACACAGAATTATGCCAAAAGTCAACAAATATCCTTTGACAGAAATTTACAGTATAGGAAAAAATGAAGGTATTTAAAACAGGAAAAAATGAATTAATATGGTGTATAAGTCTCTTTTGTTTGGTTGTTTGATAGATTTTTTTGGTTACAGCCTTTACTAATTGCTTATTCATACTGGTATTTATTGTAGTTCATAGATTTTAACAGCACTTATAGATAGGAGTATATCATGGGTATTTATTTATCTAACTAAATGCAGCGAAGTTAAGTAGAAAAATTTCTGGAATTTGAAAATATCACCATACCTTAAGTCAGAGTTCTGACAATTCATTTTAATTAACTGTCTTTTCCTTTAACACATATATCTATATAGATTAACATTCAGCTCTTTAGGTTCTTTAAAATTTTAGTTCTGTCAAGACACAATTTTAGAAACTGATAATATAGTTGTCCTAGTTCGTTTTATCACAAATTCTAATCCAGCATAAGTGTTAAGATCTTGATTTTTTACTCTGGTGGAAAATTCCAGTGAAATCCAGTGGAAAGTTGTGCTATATTTTTAAACTCTCCAATATTATGTAGTTCTGTTTACCACTTCTGTAATTAAAAAAGAATGAAGAACACAAAAAAATAAATAGGCATAACACATTTTCTAATCTGCTAATGAGTCAAAAATTGTACACTATTCACAAAGCATTAAAGCAATAATTCTCAGCAAAGTCTTACAGATCTTGGCTAAATGCAGATCCCCGGGAGTTCCCTTGTACTTCTCAAGGGGCAAGAATTTACTTATTCAATATAAACAAGGTCAGCTAAAAAGTTACAGGTATTACTAATCTGCTTGTGTTGGGAAAATTTTTACCAATGCCTCTATTCATTTTTGGGCTTCTGTCTAGTTTTGTCGAGATTGACATGCTTCCTTTTTAGAACCTGAACACATGTCTAAATCATGTGATAACTTGAGATTTTTTTCCTCTCATTTGTTTTTACAGAAAAAAAATAATGGATAAGATTTTTCCAGGAATGTGTGCTTTGCTATACACTAGAGAAGGTAAAATACCCAGCTTGCACTAGGAATAGGAGTCAAGGCTCTTAGCTTGGTGTGTTCATGGCAGTGGTCCAATATAGTCAATTTGCCAGGCCTCACTATATTGGAAATCCAGCCAACACCCTCTATTCCAGGGAGATTTTACTCGCATGTCTCGCTTAATTGCCACGCATGTTTCACATTCATGAATAACTTGTGTGATGGCCTCTATGTTCAGGTTCATCCCTCGATCCCAAGCCCATCTACATGTTGCATCTCTTCCTAGCTGTCCTAATGTTTCATGTGCCCATTGGGCTAGAAATAGCTCACCTTTCCGCTTCCAGTTGAAGTCTACCTGGGCTATTCCAATCTTGGCAGCCTTATCCGCCTGCTCATTGTGGAATGATGCAGCCATTATTTTCTTCAAAACATAGAAGACTCTACGTATTCTACACTGATACAGAATACTCCGTGGTGACTCTGGTATAGGACTTTAGGACTTTATGACACTCAGATTACTAATTGGATATTTTATAATAATTAGAAAAGAGAAATGAAAACATACAAGCTGTTCCTGGAGGTGTTCTTTTTATTTTGAAATGCTATTAAAAAAAATTGTAATTCTCCTTTAAAACTGGAAGCTATTCAAAATCCTTGCCTTTATTATTCATCTTTTAGGGTAGAATTCTAGAAGCTGTTAGGTCTTTCTAGTGTATGTTTCCTCATACTTCACCTCAACAGCCTTTATTTATAACCTGAACTCTCACCTGTTAACAGGGGTTCTTTTTGTTAACTTTTCCTTGAGAGTTACAACCCTGCCCTAGATTAAAGAAAATAAAAAGAGGAGAATAGAAATGCAACAATATATTTTTATGTTCTGTCCATTCACATTTGTTGCTTCTTCTTTTATGTCTTTATAATCTTCTCATCTATCTTTCAGGTTTTGTTACCCAAGCCTGAAAGTAGATTTACCACATGAGCCTGGGAGTCTTGTAGCGCTTTACTCACCAGCATTACCCACCATGATGCCTCTGGTCAGACAAAGTTTGCATTCTCCAGATCTATTCCTTTAGAGAGACATGTGATTTTTTTTTTTTTTTTAAATCCCAAGACATTAGGTGTCTAATGCAATATTCATGAAAGTGATGACACAGTTTGTCCTATCAGTGTGTGAAGAGATTATAAAAGCATTCGTAATTCTCCCTAAAGACAAGCGGTCTTATTATTAATGTCTTGACTATTAACAAGAAAAATACTGTTAACAGCCCATAATGTTTCTTTCTGCATATAGATAAATCAGATCTCTATGTTTTTGATTTTATAGTCACTAATTTAGTTACAACAAAGTAGTCCTCAAACACTGAACTGTAGTGCTATTGAATAGCTCTCCATAGGTGCCTTGTAGTCTCATTATGTACTCCATCTAAATCACTGTGCAATCTTTGACAGAATTCAAAACTATGATGTTTCTTGGAATTATGCTTCGTAATCACCAGATTACTAAAAGAAGCCAATTGTTTCACTGGAGTGTCATCTGAACAACTTGTGTAATGCAGTAACATGGCTGATACATCTTCAGTGTTCATAGACCCTTTAGTATGAATAGGGTGTTGTTTAAGGGGACTGGGTTTTTGTTTTTTTTTTTTTGTTTAGAGGATTTGTGCTACTTATGATTTTCAATATTTCCTACCTGCAGCACTAAATAATTTTTACAAGACATTTTAGAAAGCTAAATCAGAGTAAAAGTAAAAAGAAATAAGTCCTCCTCATGAAGCTTTTTAATCTTCAAGTAGAAAACTTCCAAGTCAATTGCAAGTGACTTTGGAGCCTCAGAAAGCACTTTTCCCCCTTCTTCTTTCACATCTGCATATAGCTGAACATTCATGGTTTTCTACTTATTTTAAAAGCCTATTTAGAACTATCAGTACCTACTAAGTTTTCTTTTACAGATAGAAAGACTTGAAAGGAGTAAAAGCAGGTGCTCTTCTAGCCACCCTCCAAAGTGCAGGTGTGACAGATAAAGTCTTAGATACCACAGCAGCGCTGCTCATTGCTACTATCCTGGCTTGCAGGGTTCTAACCTAGCACTAATCTCCTGTGTTAAGCCAAAGTCTATACAGCCAAAGTCTATACAGCCCCAGACTGTCACTGTATAATCTAAACCAGGTAAGCAAAATTAAAGGTTTCAATATAAAGATGACAGCTTGTTTAGCTGAGTTGTTGTCAAAGTTGTAATATTTAACTGAAGACACAAGTGTTTTATTACTCTCTTCTCTAGCAACAATCTATAAAAAAGCCATGGTATAGGAGAAAAAACCTATAGTATCTATAACCCCATGTCAGAACTATACAAAAGATTAACACCTCGTGAATCTTTAGAAAACTCTGCCCAGAGATTCAATAACTGCAGAATAATACAGTTAACTGTGGCATTTTTAACATAAATTAATTTCCTAAAGTATAAATATTAACCAGAGCTCTATAAATTGAAGTATTTACAGCCTTGTAAGAATTGGTAGGGGAATACCTTCATAAAGCTCTTCTCCATTTCATTAATCCCCTTGTAAACAATCAGTTAAGCCTGCACTAAACAACCACAGCAAACCTCTAAATCCTGGGAAACTTGCAAAATTTTCAATACAAAACACAACTTAATAAAATCTTGCATCATTATAAAATAAATATTTAAAGGATAAATCTCTCCAATTATTTTCAAAGAATTCTCCCATTTCTAAACCAAACCTTTTCCTCTCCATCATACCAACATTTTATTTTTGTGATGTCCTGGTTTTAAGGACTGAGCTGTTGATATCTGGAAATATTTTCCCTGATATTTATATAATTTATAATTTTTGTAAATAATATATATTTTGTAAAGTAAATTTTTTAAATTTTTTTTAGTTGAATTAGGAATTCACAAAAATTACTAAATACTCAAAATTTGAAGTTTCTTGTCACTTGTGACTGTTATCCACACTAAGTATTAATGGTCCTCTTTCATTCATCCTGTTTCATTCAGAATAAGACATAAAGAAACCTTTACAGTTTGAAAATACACGGAAGAAAAAATACTAAATGAACTATGACACTCACAACCATCATAATACATGTTTTAAAAAAATCTAAACTTATATTTAATAAGGTTGAACATCACATGATACCAGTAAAACCTCAAACAAGAAAGGAAAATCTCAAAATCTCACTTGCTATAGATGATTAGTCATCAACAAAAACAAAAATTGTAAATGATAGAG